>NC_044038.1:116173874-117373874 GCF_901765095.1 Microcaecilia unicolor
GCCTTTCATGAGGTACCTTGTCAAACGCCTTTTGAAAATCCAGATACACAATATCAACCGACTCCCCTTTGTCCACATGTTTGTTCACTCCTTCAAAGAATTGAAGTAAATTGGTCAGGCAAGATTTCCCCACACAAAAGCCATGCTGACTTGGTCTCAGTAATCCATGTCCTCGGATGTGCTCTGTAGTTTTGTTTTTGATAATAGCCTCTACCATTTTCCCCGGCACCGACGTCAGACTCACCGGTCTATAATTTCCCAGATCTCCCCTGGAGCCTTTTTTAAAAATGGGCGTTACATTGGCCACCCTCCAATCTTCCGGTACCACGCTTGATTTTAGGGATAAGTTGCATATCACTAGCAGTAGCTCCGCAAGCTCGTTTTTCAGTTCTATCAGTACTCTAGGATGAATACCATCCGGTCCAGGAGATTTGCTACTCTTCATTTTGCCGAACTGCCCCATTACGTCCTCCAGGTTTACCGTGAAGTCAGTAAGTTTCTCCGACTCGTCCGCTTGAAATACCATTTCCGACACCGGTTTCCCACCCAAATCTTCCTCGGTGAAGACCGAAGCAAAGAATTCATTCAGTCTCTCCACTACGTCTTTGTCTTCCTTGATCGCCCCTTTTACCCCTCGGTCATCCAGCGGCCCAACCGATTCTTTTGCCGGCTTCCTGCTTTTAATATACCGAAAAAAATTTTTACTATGTTTTTTTGCCTCTAATGCTATCTTTTTTTCATACTCCCTCTTGGCCTTCTTAATCTGCGCCTTGCATTTGCTTTGACACTCCTTATGCTGTTTCTTGTTATTTTCAGACGGTTCCTTCTTCCATTTTCTGAAGGCGTTTCTTTTAGCCCTAATAGCTTCCTTCACCTCACTTTTCAACCAGGCCGGGTGTCTTTTGGACTTCCGTCTTTCTTTTCTAATTCGCGGAATATGTATGGCCTGGGCCTCCAGGATGGTATTTTTGAACAGCGTCCACGCCTTTTGTACAGTTTTTACTCTCTCAGTTGCCCCCCTAAGTTTTTTTTTTACCGTTCTTCTCATTTTATCATAGTCTCCTTTTTTAAAGTTAAACGCTAACGTATTTGACTTTCTGTGTACAGTTACTTCAAGGTTGATGTCAAAACTGATCATATTATGGTCACTGTTATAAAGCGGCCCCAGTACCATAACGTCCCTCACCAGATCATTCGCTCCACTAAGGACCAAGTCTAGAATTTTTCCTTCTCTCGTCGGCTCCTGCACCAGTTGCTCCATAAAGCTGTCCTTGATTTCATCAAGGAATTGTATCTCTGTAGCGTGTCCCGATGTTACATTTACCCAGTCTATATTTGGATAATTGAAGTCACCCATTATTATCACATTGCCCATTTTGTTCGCGTCTCTGATTTCTTTTATCATTTCTGTGTCTACCTGCTCATCCTGGCGAGGTGGACGGTAGTACACTCCTATCACCATTTTTTTCCCTTTCATACATGGAATTTCAACCCACAGTGATTCAAAGGTGTGATTTGTGTCCTGCTGAATTTGTAATCTATCTGAGTCAAGGCTCTCTTTAATATACAATGCTACCCCTCCACCAGTCCGGTCTACCCTATCATTACGATATACTTTGTACCCCGGAAGAAAACTTCACGGGCGGTCCCACACGCAGGGCACGCCAACCACGCATGCGCGACCGTCTTCCCGCCCGTGCGCGACCGTTCCCACTCAGTTTTTTTCCTTTCCGCGCTCGAGAGAGACGTGTTCACGTCTCTTTCTTAGCCCCGGAAACCGGATTGCGGCCTAGCTGCGGTTTTTTCTTTGTTCGTGTACACGTTCGCGTTATTTTTTTCTTTAAAAAAAAAACGAAAAAGAGTTTTCCTAGTCGTGAGGACACGTCGCAGCCTTGTGGCCGCGCGGTCGTTTCTTTCTTTTTCGGGTGTGCTTTTCACCGCCACTATCGATGATTTTGACTTCGCCAACGAGATTTTTCCGTCGATCTCCTCGAAGATCCTGAGCGGATTCAAGAAGTGTGGTCGGTGCGGCCTGCAGATCTCGCAAACCGATACTCACGCATGGTGCCTCCAGTGCCTAGGCCCGGAGCATAATTCCAAGACGTGCACCTTGTGTCTCGGCTTAAAGAAGCGGACGCACGTGGCGAGGCAAGTTCTGCGGGACCGTCTTTTTGGAACTTGCGCCGGCCCTTCAACGTCGACCTCGACGGCATCGGTGTCGATGGCCGGATCTTCGGTGCCGGTACCGATGTCGACGGCGTCGGCGCCGACTATGGCATCGACCCAAGGAGCACAGGTACCTTTGGCCCGCCGGCCTGCTGGCGACGACGGTGGTGAGCGGCTGCTCGGACAGTCTGCCCCGGCCACTCCCACTGCTCAGGGCCATCGGGACCGAACCCTATCGGATCCGATACCTCAAGGCCGGGGGGGCTCCACCTCCTCCTCGTCTCTTCCGCGGAGCACCGATGACGGACATCGCAAGAAAGCCAATAAGCACCGTCATCGGTCGCCCACGGCGCACGGGACTGGCAGCTCCGGGACATCAAGGGACGACTCGACACCCAGGAAGCGGCAGTGCCGGGAAGAGCGTTCCCCCTCGGTCGAAGAGGTGTCGCTGCGTGGGTCCGCGGATATCTCGGTACCGTCTCCTGGACCCGAGCAGCTTCCGGCACCCACACCGGCCCCCCTGCCTTTCCCGACAGCGGGCCTTGACGAGTGCCTCTGAGCCATCCTTCCCGGGATCCTGGAAGGGCTGATGCGCCAGGCTCTGCCGGCACTGGGGGTGCTTGCGCCCTCGGTGTCGTTGATGGAGGCGCCGGTGTGCTCTGGCCCGATGCTGAGGACGCTGACGCCGCTTGCGGCACCGGTGTCAACCGCCACTCAGGTGGAGTCGATGGAGGGAGCTTCGTCCCCGCCAGCGCGGGAGTCCACAGCTCGACGCCATCATCGAGGACGTGGTTCTTCGCAGTCGAGACGGGCCCGGTTGAGGTCTGAGCTGAGAGAGCTCATGTCCGACACCAAGGAGGAGGCCTTGTGGGGAGAGGAAGAGGACCCCAGATATTTCTCCTCAGAGGAGTCTGTGGGCCTTCTCTCCGACCCCATTCCTTCACCGGAGAGGAAGCTCTCGCCTCCTGAGAGCCTCTCCTTTGCCTCTTTTGTCAGGGATATATCTATCAGCATTCCCTTCCCCGTGGTTACTGTGGATGAGCCGAGGGCGGAAATGCTCGAAGTCCTCAACTATCCATTACCACCTAGAGAGTCTTCCACGGTGCCGTTGCACAATGTCCTTAAGGAGACACTGCTTCGGAGCTGGTTGAAACCACTATCTAATCCCACAATCCCCAAGAAAGCGGAGTCCCAATACAGAAGCCACTCAGACTCAGAGTTGATGCGGCCTCAATTGCCTCATGACTCGGCGGTCGTGGACTCTGCTCTCAAGGGAGCACGGAGTTCGAGGGATACTGCCTCAGCGCCCCCTGGGCGGGAGTCTTGCACTCTGGACTCGTTTGGGAGGAACGCCTACCAATCTTCCATGCTCATGACCCGCATCCAATCATACCAGCTCTACACGAGCATCCACATGCGGAATAATGTGCGGCAACTGGCGGACCTGGTCGACAAGCTCCCTCTGGAGCAGTCCAGGCCTTTTCAGGAGGTGGTCAGGCAGCTGAAGGCGTGCAGAAAGTTCCTGTCCAGGGGTATCTATGACACCTGTGATGTGGCATCTCGAGCTGCGGCCCAATGTATAGTGATGCGCAGACTCTCCTGGCTGCGTGCCTCTGACCTGGACAACCTCCCCCAGCAGCGGCTGGTGGATGTCCTTTGCCGGGGGGATAACATTTTCGGTGAGAAGGTCGAGCAGTTGGTGGACCAACTACACCAGCGGGAAACCGCTGTCGACAAGCTCTCCCAGCAGGTGGACGTTTTTCCCGAGCCCGGCACGCTGCACCCTACGCCTACAGCAAGCGTAGGTACACCCAGCCGGCCCGAAGGCCTCCACAGGCACAGGGACAGTCCCAGCGCGCTCATTCCCGTCAACAGCGTGCGCCTAAGCAGCCCCCTGCGCCTCCACAGCAAAAGCAGGGGACGGGCTTTTGACTGGATCCATGGGAACATAGCCGCCATCAAAGTATCCGTGCTGGACTGCCTGCCTGTCGGGGGGAGTTTGAAACTTTTTCACCAAAGGTGGCCTCTTATAACCTCCGACCAGTGGGTTCTCCAAATAGTGCAGTGCAGATACACCCTGAATTTGGTCGCCACTCCACCAAATTGCCCACCGGGAGCCCAATCCTTCAGCTCCCACCACAGGCAGGTACTTGCAGAGGAACTCTCCGCCCTTCTCAGCGCCAATGCGGTCGAGCCCGTGCCACCCGGCAGGAAGGGCAGGGATTCTATTCCAGGTACTTCCTTGTGGAAAAGAAAACAGGGGGGATGCGCCTCATCCTAGACCTGAGAGGCCTGAACAAATACCTGATCAAAGAGAAGTTCAGGATGCTTTCCTTGGGCACCCTTCTGCCAATGATTCAGAAAAACGATTGGCTATGTTCCCTGGATTTGAAGGACGCATACACTCACATCCCGATACTGCCAGCTCACAGACAGTATCTCAGATTCCGCCTGGGCACACGGCACTTTCAGTATTGTGTGCTGCCCTTTGGGCTCGCCTCTGCCCCACTGGTGTTCACGAAGTGCCTCGTGGTGGTCGCGGCGTATCTACGCAAGCTGGGAGTGCACGTGTTCCCATATCTCGACGATTGGCTGGTCAAGAACACCTCAGAGGCAGGAGCTCTCCGGTCCATGCAGTGCACTATTCACCTCCTGGAGCTGCTGGGGTTTGTGATAAATTACCCAAAGTCCCATCTCCAGCCAGTCCAATCTCTGGAATTCATAGGAGCTCTGCTGAATACTCAGACGGCTCAGGCCTTCCTTCCCGAAGCGAGGGCCAACAACCTCCTGTCCCTCGCTTCCCAGACCAGAGCGTCTCAGCAGGTCACAGCTCGGCAGATGTTGAGACTCCTAGGTCATATGTTCTCTACAGTTCATGTGACTCCCATGGCTCGTCTTCACATGAGATCTGCTCAATGGACCCTAGCTTCCCAGTGGTGCCAAACCACTGGGAATCTAGAAGATGTCATTCGCCTGTCCATCAGTTGCCGCGCTTCGCTGCACTGTTGAAGAAATCGGACCAATTTGATCCTGGGACGTCCATTCCAAATTCCGCAGCCCACGAAGGTACTCACGACGGATGCATCTCGCCTGGGGTGGGGAGCTCATGTCGATGGGCTTCTCACCAGGGGGTGTGGTCCCCCCAGGAACAGGATCTTCAGATCAACCTCCTGGAGCTCCGAGCGGTCTGGAATGCACTGAAGGCCTTCAGGGATCGGCTGTCCTACCAAATCATCCAAATTCAGACAGACAATCAGGTTGCAATGTATTACATCAACAAGCAGGGGGCACCGGATCTCATCCTCTGTATTAGGAAGCCGTCAGGATGTGGCGTTGGGTCTGCCAGTTTGGCATGCTTCTCCAAGCCACATACCTGGCAGGTGTAAACAACAGTCTGGCCGACAGGCTGAGCAGAGTCATGCAACCGCACGAGTGGTCGCTCCATTCCAGAGTGGTATGCAAGATCTTCAGAGAGTGGGGCACCCCCTCGGTGGACCTTTTCGCCTCTCAGACCAATCACAAGCTGCCTCTGTTCTGTTCCAGACTACAGGCACACGGCAGACTGGCGTCGGATGCCTTTCTCCTCCATTGGGGGAACGGCCTCCTGTATGCTTATCCTTCCGTACCTTTGGTGGGGAAGACCTTGCTGAAGCTCAAGCAAGACCACGGCACCATGATTCTGATTGCGCCTTTTTGGCCCCGTCAGATCTGGTTCCCTCTACTTCTGGAGTTGTCCTCCGAAGAACCGTGGAGATTGGAGTGTTTTCTGACTCTCATTTCGCAGAATGAAGGAGCGCTTCTGCACCCCAACATTCAGTCTCTGGCTCTCACGGCCTGGATGTTGAGGGCGTAGACTTTGCTTCGCTGGGTCTGTCTGAGGGAGTCTCCCGTGTCTTGCTTGCTTCTCGAAAGGATTCCACTAAAAAGAGTTACTTTTTCAAGTGGAGGAGGTTTGTCGTTTGGTGTGAGAGCAAGGCCCTAGAACCTCGTTCTTGTCCTGTACAGAACCTGCTTGAATACCTTCTGCACTTATTAGAGTTTGGTCTCAAGACCAACTCAGTAAGAAGTCACCTTAGTGCGATTAGTGCTTACCATTATCGTGTAGAGGGTAAAGCCATCTCTGGAGAGCCTTTAATCGTTCGATTCATGAGAGGCTTGCTTTTGTCAAAGCCCCCTGTCAAGCCTCCTGCAGTGTCATGAGATCTCAACGTCGTCCTCACCCAGCTGATGAAACCTCCTTTTGAGCCACTGAATTCTTGCCATCTGAAGTACTTGACCTGGAAGGTCATTTTCTTGGTGGCAGTTACTTCAGCTCGTAGAGTCACTGAGCTGCAGGCCCTGGTAGCTCATGCTCCTTATACCAAATTTCATCATAACAGAGTAGTACTCCGCACTCACCCTAAGGGCCTGCAAAAAGGTGGGATAATGTGGGGTACAAATGCAATAAATAAATAAAATAAGTTCCTGCCAAAGGTGGTGTTGGAGTTCCATCTTAACCAGTCAATTGTCTTGCCAACATTCTTTCCCAGACCACATACCCGCCCTGCTGAACGTCAGTTGCACACATTGGACTGCAAGCGAGCGTTGGCCTTCTATCTGGAGCGGACACAGCCCCACAGACAGTCCGCCCAATTGTTTATTTCTTTCGACCCCAATAGGAAGGGGGTCGCTGTCAGGAAACGCACCATCTCCAATTGGCTAGCAGATTGCATTTCCTTCACTTACGCCCAGGCTGGGCTGACTCTTGACGGTCATGTCACGGCTCATAGTGTTAGAGCCATGGCAGCGTCGGTGGCCCACTTGAAGTCAGTCACTATTGAAGAGATTTGCAAGGCTGCAACGTGGTCATCTGTCCACACATTCACATCACATTACTGCCTCCAGCAGGATACCCGACGCGACAGTCGGTGCTGCAGAATCTGTTTGGGGTTTGAATCCAACTCCACCCTCCAGGACCCGATTTTATTCTGTTCAGGCTGCACTCTCAGTTAGTTGTTCTTCATAGGTCAATTTCTGTTATGCCCTCGCCATTGCGAGGTTCAATTGACCTGGGTTCTTGTTTTGAGTGAGCCTGAGTGCTAGGGATACCCCAGTCGTGAGAACAAGCAGCCTGCTTGTCCTCGGAGAAAGCGAATAATACATATCTGTAGCAGGTGTTCTCCGAGGACAGTAGGCTGATTGTTCTCACCTACCTTCCCTCCTCCCTTTTGGAGTTGCGTTTTTCCTCGTTCCTTTGCTTGTTATTCAGCTGAGCGGGAACGGTCGCGCACGGGCGGGAAGACGGCCGCGCATGCAAGGCGGGCGTGCCCTGCGTGCGGGACCACCCGCGAAGTTTTCTTCCGGTTGGTGGGGGCTGCCATGGACGTCAACCCAGTCATGAGAACAATCAGCCTGCTGTCCTCGGAGAACACCTGCTACAGGTATGTATCATTCGCTTTTTTTCAAAGTCCCTCTTCACCTTCCTTATCAGTGCTTTATATTTGACTTGACATTCCTTATGCTGTTTATTATTTTGAGTCTGTTCCTTCTTCCATTTTCTGAAGGATTTTCTTTTAGCTCTAATAGCTTTCTTCACCTCACTTTTTAACCATGCTGGCTGGCATTTGGTCTTCCATTCTTCTTTTGTAATACATGGAATATATTTGGCCTGGGCTTCCAGGATGATATTTTTGAACTGCATCCACACCTCATGTACGTTTTTGACCCTCGTAGCCGCTTCTCTAAGTTTTCATTTTACCTTTATTCTCATTATATCATAGTCAACTTTTTGAAAGTTAAATGCTAACGTATTGGATTTCCTGTGTATACTTACTCCAAAGCTAATAGTTATCAAGCAGCCCCAGCACCGTTACCTCCCACACCAGATCATGTGCTCCACTAAGGACTAGGTCTAGAATTTTTCCTTCTCTTGTCGGCTCCTGTACCAGCTGCTGCATTAAGCAGTCCCTGATTTCGTCAAGGAATTCTACCTCCCTATCATGTACTGATGTTACATTTACCCAGTCAATATTGCGGTAATTGAAATCACCCATTATTATTGTGTTGCCCAGTTTGTGCCCCTGATTTCCTTTTACGTTTCTACATCTGTCTATTCATCCTGGCTATGCAGACGGTAGTGCACTCCTATCACTATCCTTTTCCCCTTTACACATGGAATTTCAATCCATAGTGATTTCAAGATGTGTTTTGTTTCCAGCAGAATTTTAAATCTATTCGATTAAGGCCTTCCTTAACATACAATGCTTCCCCTCCACCAATTCGATCCACCCTATCACTACGATATAATTTGTACCCCGTTATAACAGTGTCCCACTGGTTATCCTCCTTCCACCAGGTCTCAGAGATGCCTATTGTATCTAATTTTTCATTTGGTGCAATATATTTTAACTTTCCCATCTTATTTCTTAGGCTTCTGGCATTTCAAACTGTTTGTTGTTCCTATTTACATCATGATAAGTACTTGACAGTATTAATTTGCAATCTTTTGTCTGATTTTTATTAAAGGACATCTGATCTTCTATGGTCTTTTTTACAACTTCACTATTGGGATACCCTATCTTCCCTGTTTTGGTGATATCTTTGAAAGATACCTTGTTCCAAACCATACGCTTTTGAGCGACTGTCAGCCTTCCCCCATTTCTAGTTTAAAAGCTGCTGTATCTCCTTTTTAAATGCCGAAGCCAGCAGCCTGGTCCCACCCTGGTTAAGGTGGAGTCCATCCTTTGGAATAGACTCCCCCTTCCCCGGAATGTTGTCCAGTTCCTAACAAATCTAAAACCCTCCTCCCTCCACCATCGTCTCATTCATGCATTGAGACTGCAGAGCTCTGCCTGTCTCTTGGGCCCCGCGTATGGAACGGGTAGCACTTCTGAAAATGCTACCCTAGAGATTAAGGATTTGAGTTTTCTTCCTAAGAGCCTAAATTTGCCTTCCAGAACCTCTCTCCCACAGTTTCCTATGTCCTATACTAAGTCAGCCAACATCTCTCCAGTACTATCTAAAATCCTATCTAGGTGACGCGTGAGGTCCGCTACCTTTGCACCAGGCAAGCAAATGATCAGGCAATCCTCATGTCCACTAGCCACCCAGCTATCTATATACCTAATGATCGAATCACCAACTACGATGGCTGTCCTAACCCTTCCCTCTTGGGCAGAACTTAGAGACATATCCTCTGTGTGGGAGGATAGTGCATCCCCTGTTGAGCGAGTCCTGGCTACAGGAGTACTTCCTACTTCACCAGGGTGATGCTCTTCTTCTAGGAGACCTCCCTCTTCTAAGGTAGCACAGGGGCTACAAGACTGGAAGTGGGACTTCTCTCCACCATCCCTGTAGGTCTCCTCTATGTACCTCGCTGTCTCCCTCAGCGCCACCAAGTCTGCTACTCTCACCTCAAGAGAACGGACCCGTTTACTGAGAGCTAGGAGCTCTTTCCATCGAGCACACACATATAACCACTCACTGAAAGCAAAAGACTGGATAGCATCCCTCTCGCTGCTTAGAGCGGGAAGCGATACAACTCACGAGCTGGGCGGAATCTCATCTTGCGGCCCTCTCGGTGGCTCATGTAGTGGGAGAATGTCCAGGCAGATTTTCTCAGTTGCACCACTCTGAATCCCAGGAGAGTGGTCCTTCAGCAACTGGGCATTTCGGACTGTACTGGATCACTGGTGGCTTCCGGCAATGGATCTGCTCACTTCTGTGTCCAATGCGAAGTTTCCGAGGTACTTCAGTCGCTGCAAGGAGCCAACGGTGCAGGGAGTAGATGCCCTTCTATAGCCCTGGCCGATGGCTTTCTGTATGCCTTTCCAATATATTTGTGAGTGACATTGCCAAAGAGTTTATCTTCTAAGTTTGCCTATTTGCGGATGATACTAAGATCTGTAACAGAGTGGACACCCGAGAGGGAGTGGAAAACATGAAAAAGGATCTGAGGAAGCTAGAAGAATGGTCTAAGGTTTGGCAATTGAAATTCAATGCGAAGAAATGCAAAGTGATGCACTTAGGGAATAGAAATCCACGGGAGGACATATGTGTTAGGCGGGGAGAATCTGATAGGTTTGGATGGAGAGAGGGATCTTGGGGTGATAGTATCTGAAGATTTGAAGGCGACGAAACAGTGTGACAAGGCGTTGGCCGTAGCTAGAAGGTTGATAGGCTGTATAGAGAGAGGTGTGACCAGCAGAAGAAAGGAGGTGTTGATGCCCCTGTATAAGTCGTTGGTGAGGCCCCACCTGGAGTATTGTGTTCAGTTTTGGAGGCCGTATCTTGTTAAGGATGTATAAAGAATTGAAGCGGTGCAAAGAAAAGCTACAAGAATGGTATGGGATTTGCGTTACAAGACATGTGAGAGAGACTTGCTGACCTGAACGTGTATACTCTGGAGGAAAGGAGAAACAGGGGTGATATGATACAGACGTTCAAATATTTGAAAGGTATTAATCCGCAAACGAACCTTTTCCAGAGAGGGGAAGGCGGTAGAACTAGAGGTCATGAAATGAGATTGAAGGGGGGCAGACTCAAGAAAAATGTTAGGAAGTATTTTTTCACGGAGAGAGTAGTGGATGCTTGGAATGCCCTCCCGCGGGAGGTGGTGGAAATGAAAACGGTAGCGGAATTTAAACATGCGTGGGAAAAGCATAAAGGAATCCTGTGCAGAAGGAATGGATCCTCAGGAGCTTAGTCAAGATCGGGAGGCGGGGCTGGTAGTTGGGAGGTGGGGATAGTGCTGGGCAGACTTATACGGTCTGTGCCAGAGCCGGTGGTTGGGAGGCGGGGCTGGTAGTTGGGAGGCGGGAATAGTGCTGGGCAGACTTGTACGGTCTGTGCCCTGAAGAGCACAGGTACAAATCAAAGTAGGGTATACACAAAAAGTAGCACATTTGAGTTGTCTTGTTGGGCAGAATGAATGGACCGTGCAGGTCTTTTTCTGTTGTCATCTACTATATTTTATGTTACTATTCTCCGAGGAAAAGCTTGTTCTGACATATGGGTGACGTCCATGGCAGCCCCCGGTCCGGAAAAGTTTCCTAGCAACAAATGTTGCTAAAGCCTTCGAGCGCGCACCGCACATGCGCGGCCATCTTCCCACCCGTAGCTCGAGAATCCTGCTTCAGTCTTCTTTTTTCCACGGTCAAGAGCGGCTGTTTATGGCGGTTCTGTGCCCCAGAAAAGAAGAGCCTTCGTTTTTAGTCGGCTTTTTGCCGGTTTTTTCTTCTTCATGCTCGTGTACAAACTGTTAGTTTTTCTTAAAAAAAAAAAAAAAAAAAAAAAAAGTTTTTCCCTTAGTTTCTTAGTTTTTTGCCCTCAAGTATCCTTTTGTCGTTGTGTGTGACCATTTTGGCTGCCTGTATGGGTTTTCTCCCTTTATTTGACCATTCCTTTGGCACCATCACGAATTTTGATTTCGCCGCCGCTATTTTTCCATCGATGACATCGAGGCTTGCCAGCGGCTTCAAGAAGTGCACTCGGTGCAACTGGGCAATCTCAGGCACCGACCCTCACATGTGGTGTATCCAGTGCCTTGGGCCCGGCCATCGCCCAGACACACGTAAGTTCTGTCTTAGCCTTAAAAAGCGGAGACAAGCGTCGAGACAGGCTCAACGGGAACGCCTCTTTGGAGCTTTGCCCTGTACTTCGTTGTCGACAGCGGTACCCAGGTCGGCGTTGTCGATGTCTGCACCGGGAGAGTGCATTGATTTCGGGAGCGCAGGTAATGGCTGTCCAGAGACCATCGCATGCTGGCAGCAGTGAACCATCGAGTGGGTCTCCATCTGCCTCGAGGGCTCCTGCGGTACAGGCCCATCGGGACCGACCCCTTTCGGACCCCGACCCCGAGGAGGCGTGTGGATTCCACGTCCTCCTTGGTACCAAGGGATACCAGTGACGTGCCTCGAGCGAAGGCAATGAAGCACCGTCATCGGTCCCCTTCTCGTCACGGTACCGAGAGCTCGTGGGCTTCGAGGAAATCGGCCCCGTGAAGTGTCGATGCCGGGAGGACCGCTCACCCTCTATACAACAGGTATCGATGCGCCGGTCTCCGGAGAGCCTGGTACCGCCTCATCTTCCTTGGTAGATTCTAGCATTGACTCCTGTACCGACGCCACAGCTTTTCTCGACAGACACTCTTGACGAGCGCCTCAATGCCTTTCTTCCAGGGATCCTGGAAAGGCTGCTGCGACCATCTGTTCTGGTACCGGAGGTGCTTGCGCCGGCAGTACCATCGATAGATGCGGTGGCTGGCTCTCCACCTGTGGTGAGGCCCTCGACGTCGGTGCCATCTGCGGCATCGGCTTCGGATGCCCCCCCCCCCCCCGGGTTGCCTCTACGTTGATGGAGGGAGCTTCATCGCCGCCGGCACAGGAGTCTACTTCTCGGCATCGTCATCGAGGACATAGCTCCTCGGTGTCGAGACGGGCTCGGCTTCGGACCGCAGTCAGAGAACTCCTGTCCGATATCGAAGGGAAGGCCTCGTGGGAGGCAGAGGAGGACCCAGGATATTTCTCTTTTTAGGAGTCTTGTGGCCTTCCCTCTGGTCCTACTCCTTCGACGGAGAGAAAGCTTTCTCCCCCGGAGAGTTTGTCTTTTTCATCCTTTGTCCGGGAAATGTCTCGGCCATTTCCTTCCCGGTGGTAACTGAGGATGAGCCCAGGGCTGAGATGTTTGAGGTTCTGGACTATCCTTCGCCACCTAAGGAGTCATCCACTGTTCCTCTCCATAATGTCCTTAAGCAGACACTGTTGAGGAATTGGATGAAACCACTATCTAACCCCACCATTCCTAAGATGGTTGAGTCCCAGTATAGGATTCACGGGGACCCAGAGTTGATGAAGGCCAAGTTGCCTCATGACTCGGAGCTTGTGGATTCTACTACTACTACTTATAATTTCCAAATCGCTACTAGTCGTACACAACGCTGTACACTTGAACATGAAGAGACAGTCCCTGCTCAACAGAGCTTACAATCTAATTAGGACAGACAAACAGGACAAATAAGAGAGATAAGGGAATATTAAAGTGAGGATGATAAAATAAGGGTTCTGAACAAGAGAATAAGGGTTAGGAGTTAAAAGCTGCATCAAAAAGGTGGGCTTTTAGCTTAGATTTGAAGACTGCCAGCGATTTTGACGTACCGGCTCAGGAAGTCTATTCCAGGCATATGGTGCAGCAAGATAAAAAGAACAGAGTCTGGAGTTAGCAGTGGAGGAGAAGGGTGCAGATAAGAAAGATTTACCCAGTGAACGGAGTTCCCGGGGAGGAATGTAGGGAGAGATGAGAGTGGAGAGATACTGAGGAGCTGCAGAGTGAATGCACTTATAGGTCAGTAAGAGGAGTTTGAACTGTATGCGGAAACGGATAAGAAGCCAGTGAAGTGACTTGAGAGGGCTAATATGAGTATAACGACACTGGCAGAATATTAGTCGTGCAGCAGAATTTTGAACAGATTGAAGAGGAGAGAGATGGCTAAGTGGGATACCTGTGAGAAGCAAGTTGCGATAGTCTAAGCGAGAGGTGATGAGAGTGTGGATGAGAGGTCTGGTAGTGTGCTCAGAAAGGAAAGTGCGAATTTTGCTGATATTATAGAGAAAGAAATGACAGAGAGAGCCAAAAGTATGAGAGATTTCGCCTTGGCGCCCCTGGGACGGGAGGCTCGGAGTTTGTGCTCTTTTGGGAGGAAGGCCTACCAGTCAGCTATGCTCATCTCCAAAATCCAGTCCTACCAGGTCTACATGAGCATTCACTTGCGGAATAATGTGAAGCAACTGGCGGACCTGGTTGATCAGCTCCCTTCGGTGCAGGCAAGGCCTTTTCAGGAGGTGGTCAGGCAGCTGAAGGCGTGTCGTAAATTCCTGTCCAGGGGTACTTACGATTCTTTTGATGTGGTGTCCAGAGCCGCTGCTCAGGGTATAGTGATGTGCAAACTCTCATGGCTGCATGCCTCTGACCTCGACAATCGAGTCCAGCAGCGGCTTGCGGATGCTTCTTTCCGGGGAGATAATATTTTTGACGAGAAAGTCGAACAGGTGCTAGAGCAGCTCCACCAGCGGGTCACCGCTTTCGACAAACTCTCCCGCCGGACGCCTTCAGCATCTACCTCATCAGGTAAACGTTTTTACGAGGGTAGGAGGAATGCTCCCTATGCTCACAATAAGCGTAGGTACAATCCACCTTCCCGTCAGCCTGCTCAGGCTCAACAACAGCGCGCTCGTTCACATCAACAGCGTGCGCCTCATCAGGCTCCTGCAGCGCCCCAGCAAAAGCAAGGGACGGGCTTTTGACTGGCTCTAGGCGAGTATAGCTGCGATAAAAGTGTCCGTGCCGGACGATCTACCGTTCGGGGTGAGGTTAAAATTTTTTCACCAAAGGTGGCCTCTTGTAACCTCCGATCGATGGGTTCTCCAAATAGTCTGGTGGGGATACTCCCTCAATTTGATCTCCAAACCTCCAAATTGCACACCAGGAGCTCAGTCCTTCAGCTTCCGGCACAGGCAGGTACTTGCAGAGGAACTCTCCGCTCTTCTCAGCGCCAGTGCGGTCGAGCCGTACCACCGGGGCAAGAAGGGCTGGGATTCTATTCCAGGTACTTCCTTGTGCAAAAGAAAACAGGGGGGATGCGTCCCATCCTAGACCTAAGGGCCCTGAACAAATATCTGATTCGAGAAAAGTTCAGGATGCTTTCCTTAGGCACCCTTCTTCCCATGATTCAGAAAAACGAATGGCTATGCCCCCTGGATATGCAAGATGCTTATACTCGCATCCAGATACTACCAGCTGACAGACAGTATCTTCGATTTTGTCTGGGAACACAGCACTTTCAGTATTGTGTGCTGCCCTTTGGGCTCGCCTCTGCGCCCCGGGTGTTCACCAAATGCCTGGCGGTCATTGCAGCGTCGCTACGCAGGCTGAGAGTGCGTGTGATCCCTTATCTCGACGATTGGCTGGTGAAGAACACCTCGGAGGCAGGAGCTCTACAGTCCATGCAGTTGACTCTCAAACTCCTGGAGCTACTTGGGTTTTTTTTAAATTACCCAAGTCCCATCTCCTTCCAGTTCAACGACTAGAATTCATAGGAGCTCTGCTGAATTCTCAGACAGCTCGGGCCTATCTTCCCTAAGCGAGGGTGGACAATCTTCTGTCCCTGGTTTCCTTGGCCAGAGCATCTCAGCAGATCACAGCTCGGCAGATGTTGAGATTTCTAGGCCATATGGCCTCCACAGTTCATGTGACTCCCATGGCATGGCGTCACATGAGTTCTGCTCAGTGGACCCTAGCTTCCCAGTGGTATCAAGCTGCAGGGGATCTAGAAGATGCAATCCTGTTGTCCACCGCTTTTCACAACTCCCTGATATGGTGGATAATTCGATCCAATTTGACCTTGGGACGTCCCTTCCAAATTCCTCAGCCTCAAAAAGTGCTGACTACGAATGCATCTCTCCTAGGGTGGGGAGCTCATGTGGATGGGCTCCACACTCAGAGAGCTTGGTCCCTTCAGGAATCAGGTCTTCAGATCAATCTCCTGGAGTTGAGAGCAATCTGGAACGCTCTAAAGGCTTTCAGAGATCGGCTGTCCAGTCAAATTATTCAAATTCAGACAGATAACCAGGTTGCCATGTACTATGTCAACAAAGCAGGGGGGCACCGAATCTCGTCCCCTCTGTCGGGAAGCCGTCCAGATGTGGCTTTGGGCGCGCCGTCACAGCACGTTTCTCCAGGCCACGTATCTGGCAGGCGTAAACAACAGTCTGGCCGACAGGTTGAGCAGGATAATGCAACCTCATGAGTGGTCTCTCAACAGGGCAGTTGTCTGCAAGATCTTCCGAGCGTGGGGCACCCCCTCGGTGGATCTTTTTGCCACTCGGATCAATCACAAGGTCCCTCAGTTCTGTTCCAGACTTCAGGCCTATGACAGGCTGGCCTCTAATGCCTTTCTCCTACATTGGGGGTCAGGCCTTCTGTATGCGTATCCTCCCATACCTCTGGTGGGGAAGACTTTGCTGAAACTACAGCAAGACCACGGAACCATGATTCTGATTGCCCCCTTTTGGCCGCATCATATTTGGTTCCTTCTTCTTCTGGAGTTGTCCTCCGAAGAACCGTGGAGCTTGGAGTGTTTTCCAAGCTTCATCACTCAGAACGAGGGGGCGCTTCTGCATCCTGACCTCCAGTCTCTGTCTCTCACGGCCTGGATGTTGAGGGCGTAGAGTTTGCCTCCTTGGGTTTTTCTGAGGGTGTCTCCCGAGTCTTGCTTGCTTCCAGGAAAGATTCCACAAAGAGGTGTTACTCTTTTAAATGGAGGAGGTTTGCCGTCTGGTGTGATAGCAAGGCCCTAGATCCTCGCTCTTGTCCTACACAGACCCTGCTTGAATACCTTCTGCACTTGTCAGAGTCTGGCCTCAAGACCAACTCCGTAAGGTTTCACCTTAGTGCAATTAGTGCTTTCCATTATCGTGTAGATGGTAAGCCGATCTCTGGACAGCCTTTAGTTCACTTAATGAGAGATGTGCTTTTGTCAAAGCCCCCTGTCAAACCTCCACCAGTGTCATGGGATCTCAACATCGTCCTCTCCCGGCGGATGAAAGCTCCTTTTGAGCCACTGGGTTCCTGCCATCTGAAGTACTTGACCTGGTAGGTCGTTTTCTTGGTGGCTGTTACTTCAGCTCGTAGAGTCAGTGATCTTCAAGCCTTGGTAGCCCATGCTCCTTATACTAAATTTCATCATAACAGAGTAGTCCTCTGTACGCACCCTAAGTTCTTTCCGAAGGTGGTGTCGGAGTTCCATCTTAACCAGTCAATTTTCTTGCCAACATTCTTTCCCCGTCCTCATACCCGCCCTGCTGAACATCAGTTGCATACAATAGACTACAAGAGAGCATTGGCCTTCTATGTGGAGCGGACAAGCCCCTTCAGACAGTCCGCCCAAATGTTTGTTTCTTTCGACCCCAACAGAAGGGGAGTGGCTGTCGGGAAACGCACCATTTCCAATTGGCTAGCAGATTGCATTTCCTTCACTTATGCCCAGGCTGGGCTGTCTTTTGAGGGTCATGTCACGGCTCATAGTGTTAGAGCCATGGCAGATTCAGTGGCTCACTTGAAGTCAGCCACTATTGAAGAAATTTGCAAGGATGCGACGTGGTCATCAGTCCACACATTCACATCTCATTACTGCCTTCAGCAGGATAGCCTACGCGAGAGTCGGTTTGGGCAGTCGGTGCTGCAGAATCTGTTCGGGTTTTAGAATCCAACTCCACCCTCCTAGGCCCATTTTTATTCTGTTCCAGGCTGCACTTTCAGTTAGATGTTTCTTCGTAGGTCAATTTTTTGGTCTGTCCTCGCCGTTGCGAGGCCCAGTTGTCCCTGTTTGTTGATTTGAGTGAGCCTGGGGGCTAGGGATACCCATATGTGAGAACAAGCAGCCTGCTTGTCCTCGGAGAAAGCGAAGTTATGTACCTGTAGCAGGTATTCTCCAAGGACAGCAGGCTGATTGTTCTCACCAACCCACCCGCCTTCCCTTTGGAGTTGTTCTTTTCTTTGTTTTTGCTTCATATGTTGACTGAAGCGGGACTCTCTCGCTATGGACGGGAAGATGGCCGCGCATGGGCAGTGCGCGCACCCTTTACGCTCGAAGGCTTTAGCAACCTTTGTTGCTAGGAAGATTTTCTGGACCTGGGGCTGCTGTGGACGTCACCCATATGTGAGAACAATCAGCCTGCTGTCCTCGGAGAATACCTGCTACAGGTAAGTAACTTCGCTTTCTGCAAATGTAGTTTCCACCATGCTTTGGTCCCAGTATCGCTCTACTTCTCTTATGTATATCAGGACATGGAGAGTGTTTGAGGCGTGTTGTGACGGGTTCAGTGTTTCCCCCTTTCGAGCTTCGGTAGCGCAGATCTTGGATTTCTTGCAGTGGGGCCTGGATAAAGGTGGTGGCCCTTTCCTTCTTTCAGGGTAATCAATAGAAATCAAACAAAATAGAAAATATGGTGATAACCTTTTTTTATTGAACATAACTTAATACATTTCTTGATTAGCTTTCAAAGTTACCCTTCTTTGTCAGATCGGAAATAAGCAAATGTAGTAGATGACAGTATATATAAGTAAAACATCCAAGCATTTCATTGACAGTCTAACAGGGTGGGGATGGGTAGGAGGTATGCATGGGAACATCAAAGCATTTCAGAGATAGTCTAACAGGATGGGGGTGGATAGATGAGAGGAGGGTGATAAACAGAGCAATACAACTTTATGGTTTATAATGGGCTAGAAAACCCAGATCTTTCTGTCTGTTGGGTGCAAAATATTCAATCATTCTGACTTCAAAGGTCTTGCGTTCCTGTATTGTTTTAAAGTTACCTTTCAGGATTCTTACTATTTATTTTTGTTACATTTGTACCCCGCGCTTTCCCACTCGTGGCAGGCTCAATGCGGCTTACATGGGGCATGAAGTCACTGGTACAGTGATCTGGTTTTGTAAAGTGCTGACCCACAGGAGTGGGAACCCGGCTGGCACCAGTATTCTTCATGTCTATGTAAATTAAATCTTGTCTTTAGCATCTGGCCTGTTTCTCCAATATAGCATCCTTCATTACATTTTTTACACTGAATGATATATACCACATTCGAAGATGAGCATGTGAAATATTCCTTTATGTTGAATATTTTTCCTTTGTGAATGACTGTGGGGTCCTGTGAAATGTTTTGGCATAGCTTGCAGCTGGATATATTGCAAGGATGTGTGTCCTTCTCTTCTTTTTCAGTATGTGTTGGGAGTTCACTTCTGATTAGCTTGTGTTTCAAGTTGGGTGGCTTACGGAAGGCCAGCATTGGTGGGGCTGGGAATATCTCTTTCAGTAATTCATCCTCTTGGAGTAGAGGCTGAAGATCTTTTATGGTTTTTCTTAATTTTTCCAGCTCTGGATTGTATGTCACTATAAGGGGGATTCTGTCTGGAGCTGAAAAAATTAAGAAAAATCATAAAAAATCTTCAGCCTCTACTCCAAGAGGATGAATTACTGAAAGAGATATTACCAGAGCCCTCCTGTGTATGCTTCATTCTGTTGTTTCTTTCAGCACGTTGGTACTTTTCCCTTCAGACTTGGAAAGCTGTGTTTTTATATGTGTGTTTATATGTATATGTATGTTGTTTTATGTATTTATACACACATATATTGTAATATCCTTTTGCCCTCCCCAAGTAATAAAGTACTAAATACCCATCGCCTAGAGTGTGGCCACCACTCCAGGTAATAATGTACTTATCACCCACTAAGTGAGGAGACAAAAAGATTCAGAAGGCTACAGATATATGAGAATATAATGATTTATTTCACTTACCAAGCAAGGATACAGAATATATTCAGGCTGAATAATACAATCCAATTCTCATATGAGAGACTAACCGGGACACAAACGTGACCTCTGACATTAGTTCTCTGGCTACTTTGGTTCATGACTCTAACTTTTATAACTTCATGTCCCATATACTTATCAATGGAAATGCAAAATCATCATGTCATAGCATCTTTCATTGGGGTTGCAGATTCGTCAAAATATTATTGCAGATTCATCATGTTATAGCATTTTTACTTAACATCAGCAAAGTCATCCTGATTTGCAAAATCATCTTCCCAGCAATCATAGTTCTGTTTCTCCACCCACCTGCTTCCGTGGTTAACAGAAAATTCCCCTTAGATTAGCAAAGTTATAAACCATATTCTCCTGCAAAGCATATTTCTATTATTTCTCCATGTCAGCTCATTTTGCTCTTTCATAAGCAGAAAAAGACATGAGATTCTGTGTCACCCTTGGTAACTAGTTTCTCAGTGACTTGCCCTTTTGACCTGTACTGTGAGGCCTAGCTTTACTCATAACTGTCAGGCTACCATAGCATTCCTGTCATTTGGGTGCATGTCCAGCATGTCCCATATCTACAATATGATCTTGACATGTTCATGCAACCTTTATAGTGTCCTATTGTGGTAGGCACAGAAGGCAGGTGGCATGACCCTGAGTTGGTCTGGTGCTGGTGGCTGCTCAAGTTTCCAGATGCACAGAATGGGATTTTTCTCTTTGTTTCCGTGTTTTGTTATGATATACGGGACCTTTCTCTACCTAGCAAGGGCTCTTATTGGTTCTCTGAAGAATCAGAGTTCTTTGTCTCCACCTGCTGGAAGGCATGCACAACCCATCAGTCACAATCTGGGCCGGTGTGGAGGGACTAAAGGAAAGCAAATTAGCAGGAAAGGCCTAATTTCTCCTTTTCCCTTGAAGACTGAACCATTCTATAAATTACTAAAACAATTTGGCTGTCAAGCATTTTTTGCTAAATGTAAAACAGCAGACAGTCAATTGTGGAGCAATGTACTTTTTATGTTGTTTATATCAGACACAGGCACACAGCAGTTGAGAATTCCTTTCTTTTCTGCAGTTATATTTCCTCTGAAGACGAGCAATTGATCTTAGCCAAACAAGGTGGGTCATGTAGCTGTGCTCAACACTAAACAGTCTTCCATCGCTCTTCCTTATCTTTATTAATTTCAAACTATAACAAACATCAACATCCCCACCCCCATTACAGCCAGCAAAAAAAACAGCTCTATTATATGCAAAAATAGTGGACACTTTGTGCAGAATAAACAAACGCAATAAACCTCTAAGGTATTAAGGAGTGCAGAATGCACCTGTGTGGAGAAGGTGGCTAAATAAGCTGACCAGGTATGCAGAAACTTGACCTAGTGTCCACAGATAAATATTCCATATTCAACAATTCATACATCTGATTCCGCCATTACATCAAGATGGGTGGATCTGACCAAATCCACTACAGCAATATAAATCTTTTTGCCATCAGAACTGCTTTGTGAAGAAACAATATGGAAACCTGGGTACTCTCTACTATCATTAATCATCCAATAGGCACATCTGAGGGGTAGCAGCCCAATTTCTATTATATAGCGTGCTCAAATGTTGCCAGTGCATAGTCTTAATCTGGTGAATTTCCAGGCAGTCCCAAATATAAGGTCTGTAGGTCACATTAGCTACATTCCATTTAGACGATCATCCATCAGAGAGGAGACCCATTTTTTTTTTTGAGCTCTGGCAGGATGGTAAAACAATTCTTCCCGAGGGAAACTTTTCGAAACATGATTCAAACAATGGCCACTTGTCGATTACTGCAATGGAATATATGCAGGTTGCAGGGAACAAATCCTAAGGAAAGTACAGATTGCTCAGAATACGGCAGCCAGGCTTATCTATGGAAAATCTAATACTACTACTATTAAACATTTCTATAGCGCTACTAGACTTACGCAGCGCTGTACAAATTAAAATGAAAAGACACTCCCTGCTCAACAGAGCTTGCAATCTAAATTGGACAGACGAACAGACAGCTAGGGGTGGGGAAATTGCAGTGATAGGGGTGATAAGTGAGGGTGTTGAGTAAGAGAGTCATGGTTAGGAGTCGAAAGCAGTAGCAAAGAGGTGGTCTTTAAGCCTAGACTTGAAGACAGCCAGAGACTAATCTAAATTTGAAAGTGCAAAATCCCTCCCGGAAAAACTACACTGGCTACCAATCAAGGAACGTATCGCTTTCAAGATTTGTACCTTTGTTCACAGAATAATACATATGGTCTAGCCCCAAGCTATATGTCTGAACTAATCGACTTACCAATTAGAAGCACAATTGAATCAGCAAAAACGCACTTTTCACTTCCCAAGTTGTAAAAGCCTGAAATATAAATCAATACACACGTCAAGTTTCTCTTAAATATGCACACAGCTCTGGAATTCTCTACCAAAACGCCTGAAATCTATGAATTTCATCTAGTCATCTAGAATTTAGAAAAAAACCCTAAAAACTCACCTGTTCAAGAAGGCATACCCCACAGTATCTGACATAAACACCAAATAATGAAATATGGCATTTTAATCAGGAAACAGACAGTTTTCAACCCCGACGCATGATCACACCCTAACATTTTGTCTGAATCACCCTCGACCTATTTACCGATACTTCTTTACTGTACTTGTCACTGTAATAGTACCCCTATACTGTATTTGTTCACACCGGAGTCTGTAACCACATCTCCGGAACTATGTAAGCCACTTTGAGCCTACTAATAAGTGGGAAAAATGTGAGATACAATGTAACAAATAATAAAAATATAACATTATCATAAGGAATTTATAGTGAACTTCCTGCAACTGGATACTGTTTTCCTTATGTTAACATAGCAATTAGTAAGGATGTCACCAGTAAATAAAATTGTTTTTGGAAACTTAGCTTCCATCTATGCTCTCTCTCACACTAGCACATTTTTTGTTGATATTTGTGGGGGGTTTTTTAGGGGGGGGGGTAGCATTTCATGCATTTATTTTAATTAAAAAAAATATTAAAGGGCATTTAAACTTCACACTCAAATCCAATACATGTACATCAATTTGTAGGTTAATGTGTGGTGGATCAATTTGTCTTGCACTAAATGTAAGACACTGATGAATGCACATTATATAAAACTAGTAAAAAAGGCCCGTTTCTGACACAAATGAAACAGGCACTAGCAAGGTTTTCCTCGGAGTTGTGTATGTTTGAGAGAGAGAGAGAGAGAGTGTGTGTGTGAGAGATGGAGTGTGTGTGTCATAGAATGAGAGAGAGACAGAGACAGCGTGTGTGTGTTTGTTTGTGTGAGAGTGTGTGAGAGACAGAGTGTCTGGTGTGTGTGTGTGACAGAGAAATGGAGTGTGTCAGAGAGAGTGTATGTGAGAGACAGTGAGTGTGAGCCCCCACCCCCCTGTCGCAGGGCCCCCCCTCCCCACCCCCACTTCGATGGTCTCAGGACCCCCCCTCCCCACCTCCCTCTCCCCTGCCCCACCTCCAGCCATCCATGTTCAGTGACCCTCCTGTTCCCCTGCCCCCACTGCAGCTACCCATGTCCAGCGACCCTCCCCTCCCCCCGGCGCATCAAACGCCCTCGCCACCCGCAGCTGCCAGTGGTAACGCTGTCTGGCCGCTGCTGCTTCCCCTGTTGAGCAGCAGCGGCCACTACAAAAAGAAAAGAAGCGATAAATGTTTTTAAACCCAGCCCAAATCATTCGCAAATGCCAGAGTCTTAAACTCAGTCTCTGCAGCCGCTCCTCCTCTCGCCTGTCATGTCACTGTCCTCCTCCGGGGTCTTACTCCAGGGGCAAGAGGAGGAGCGGCTACAGAGACTGCGTTTTAAGACTTGGTCATTTGCGAATGATTTGGGCTGGGTTTAAAACATTTATCGCTTCTTTTCTTTTTGTAGTGGCCGCTGCTGCTCAACAGGAGAAGCAGCAGTGGTCGGACAGCGTTGCTACTGGCATCTGTGGGTGGGCGATGGGGTTTGATGCGCCGGGGGAGGGGGGTTGATGTGCTTCGGGTGGGGGGAGGGGGGTGTTTGATGTGCCGGGGGGGGGGGGATTGGGGTGATGCGCCGAGGGGGGGGAGTTCTGTGGTGCCGCGCTTGTAGTTTTTTGATGCACCACTCCCTGCCCATTGCTCCAAAGTGGCAGGGAGCGACGCATTGACAGCTGATTCCCAGGCAGGGGGAAGAGTATGGAACACGCTTGTTTCCCTACTCCTCCCCCTGCCTGGAAATCAGCTGTTAGTGACGTCATCCTGGTTAGGAAGCCTAGCTCAGCAACTCCAGGAGCCACGGACACAGGCAAGTCCCACATTAGAACGTTGGTGGTGAGAATTATATATAGGATGAGTTTTCACAGGAGATATGTCTACCCCTTGTTATTTTGTTTTCCTTTTTGCTAAAGATGTGTACTGGCTTGTAACACTTGCTCTTTGGCTGGGGATTCATCTTCAGAAAACTTGCACATTTTCCCTTAAGAGAAATTTGCTTCCCCAGTCAAACTATATAATAAATTAAGGGGAACCATGGGATTGCTATACTATGGGAACTATGCACAAGCAGTGAAAGGCACTTGTCTTTCTAAAAAGTTTTAGAACATTTTTTTTCTAGTGTTAAATAAGGTAACTAACAGCTGTCTTCAAGGAACATCTGTTACAATTATGCAACTTTTTCTATTTGATGCAATCAGGATTGCACCTGTTTGTGAAGTGTCTACTTGTTTGTGTTTTTAGTTATAAAGTGTCCATTACTGGAGAAATGGAGAGTTTAAAGATGAAGAATTCATTGTTAGAAGAGAAAGTTGCAGTGGCAGAGAAAGCTGTTGAGGATGCTCAGCAGAACTTGCAAGAGCTGAAGATGTCTAAAGATAAAACTGAAGAGGAGTATGCCAGGTACAAGGGAAAAGGCATGACTGCAATTCATTTCTATGTATTAGTAGTAAACTGACGGGTAACCACATAGGGCCTTATTCTATAAAGGTTATGCTCCTAAACTACAAGCATACTCTGTGGTCCAAAATACGTTATGCTTGTAATTTAGGATCATAACCTTTGTAGAATAGGTCCATAATGCCTAAATGTAGTGGTATGAAATACCACCAATAAGAGGCAGCATGTGCTTAGATGGAACAATTTTAAAATAGGGAATTGGGATACCTGCAGTTAATTTGTTTATTTATTTATTTGTTTGTTACATTTGTATCCACATTTTCCCACCTATTTGCAGGCTCAATGTGGCTTACATGTACCGTATAGGCATTCACCATTCCGGTAAAGAAAACAAATACAAGGGTTCAGCAAAGTTTTAAGCTGTGCTTTCCAAAAGATGCCTTCAAAGGCCATCTGCCCCTCTAGCATACCCACAGTTAAACTTTCTACCTCTGTGAAGTGTATTTATCTAGCACAAGCTGATGAAGTAATGCCAAAAAAAAACACTTTCCCACCCAACCTACTCAATTCACTGAACAACCCCTTTCTACAATTACTTCCCTCAATTACACACACAGCTAATTCCCTCCCCCAATATGCATACCACATGCGTCACATCCCTTTAGTCACCACTATCCATGTCATTAATCTACTGGTTGCCCATTCCCTCACCTTGACCCTCACTACACTACACCACCATTCTGTGCTCTTTCAAACATCTGAACTTCAATACTGCTAACGATTTTTTAAGTTTTTATTAATGTTCAAATTGTTTGGCATAGGCCTAGCTATCTAGTATCTGTTCTCTTGACTTTAACTGGTTAATTTGTGCTGGCTACTTATCTGTATCATTTGTTCAGTTGTACTGCTCTGTTATCCTATCCCCCCTCCCCCAAAAATAAAATTGCTCTGCCCAGCTCTCATAGGGGCTGGTGCAGAAAGCTTTCCCCACATGGTTACTGAGTTTTATATAGGTTTACCGCAGGATAGCAATGCACAAAGAGTTTTAGCACAGGTGTTAACTCATGTAACCCTTGCTATAATTCCATTCAAATAAATGCAAATATGTTCATTTGCTATCTTGCGGCATGCAAAAAAAAAAAAAAGAGCTTTGTGATTACCATGGAAAAATAACACCAGGGGTCCAGGGCAACCTAGAAGGATTGGTTGAGAGGAGTGGGTGTTTATCGGTTCCCCCTCTGCCCCCCAACCTAACCACCCTGCCGTGGATACCTGCATAAACACTACCACTCCTTTCCCCCCCCCCCCCACCCGCAGTTCAAAAGCTTTCCTCCCTCCTTGAACCCAAACCCCTTTCTTCAAACAAAATTAAATTCATGGTGTCGAATGGCACCCTCTCATCTCCGATCCCACCCAGTGTATCTTATAGGAGAGGTGGAAGCGATGTCCACTTTCGTTTGCCACCATCGTGATAAATGACAGTGCCTAGCCTTCGTGGATGTTTCCTGCCATATAAAGGAAAAGTCCCTTATAAGGCATCAAGTCTCGCATGGTGCATCCCAAGGATGTCGCCAATCTTCAAGGTGGCTGTGCCAGAAGCAGGAGTGAGCATAGCTCCTACCTATGCAGGGGGGAGGGATCGGGGTTTTAGAGGGTGCCACTGGTCACTAGAGATTTATCTTTGAGGAAAGGGGTGGACCAGTAGAACTACAGGGAAATCATTTTCTCTGAGGGCAAGCAGGCTATTAATTCTCATAAGTAGATAATGCAGCACCGTGTTGCCCTGTCCGGGTTTTATAACAAATGTTAAGAGCTTTGTGGAGTGCAAGACATGCTCTACCGTACATGCGCCGGGTGGCTTTACACCTGCCGCAAGGGCATGGTTACCACAGTTGTTTTTCTACTGCAGTGAAGAGAGGACTGTGTCTGGTGTCTCTTCACGTCCGGTTCAGAAGAGCTTCTTTTTGTGAGATTTTTCACTGTACCTTGTCTGCTTTTCTTCCCGTACATGTTTGAGTTTCCTTTATTTTCTGCGTGTTAGGCTGCGTTTAGGCCTACTCTCTGGTTGGGTCTTTCCCATGAATTTTTCTGTGGTGCCTTGCCTTTTTTTCAGGCACCATCGTCTTTCTTGATTTTGCTTTGGAAGTTTTTCCTTCCATGTCCACTAAAGCAGTATTTCCCATGTCCAGTCCTGGAGTATCCCTTGCTAGTCAGGTTTTCAGGATATCCACAATGAATAAATGTGAACTTGATTTGCATGCAATGCCTTCATTATATGCAAATCTCTTTCATGCATATTCAATGTGGATATCCTGAAAACCAGACTGGTAAGGGGTACTCCAGGACCAGACTTGGGAAACACTGCACTAAAGTTCTCAGTGGCTTTAAACGTTGTTCACTGTGCAATCGATAATCTCTTACAAAAAGACATCCATTCTTGGTGTCTTCAGTGCTTAGGGCCTGACCATAGCCCTGTCAACTGGGTCCTTTGCCTTCGGATGAAGAAACAGACCCAGGTTGTCGGGCTCAACGTGAGAGGCTTTTTGGAGCCAGGTCAGAGTCCTCAAGACCCATTGACACGGGGAGAAATGGTGCATCGAGTGGGTCCTCCACACGTCTCAACGCCAACTGCTAGTCAGGGCCTCCGGAACCGGCCATCATTGGACCTGACCTTGAGGTGACATGAAGATTCGACATTGTCTTGATGCTGAGCTTTGGGCAAAGGCCAAGAAGCATCGGTTGGCCTCAACGCATAGTGCCAGGAGCTCTGGGGTGTCGAGGGATTCGGCACTCGAGAAGCGTTCGTGCCGGGAAGATCCTGGTGTTCGGTGAGTCCCTACCTTTCTCTTTTCGGTGCGGGGGTACCGTGCTTTAGTGTGGGCGATGCAGGCATTTGAAAGCTATTCCTGCTGCAGTAGCAGACACTCCTCAGCGGGACTCTGTGTGATGACGTGTTCGAATGCTGGAGAGGGAAGTGCTGAAGTTCCCCTTCCCCGAGCAGCCTTTTCCCACGCTAAAATGGGAATGTTTGCCTTTTTGCTGATGTGGCCCTCTCTTTTCTTCTGATATCGGCTCTGATCCTTTCCCGCCCTGCAGCCTTGATGTGTGCCTGGGGGGGGGGGCAGCTTCTAAAGGACCTTGTGTTCCATTAGAGACTACTGGTACAGGGGATTCCCCTTTATTTTAACCTTTGGTTTCCTTTACCAAAATCACTGTTGAGTCAGAAACTGTTTACATGTAGATTGGGCAGTGGCACAAATTCTTCTCAAACTGCCCCATTATTAAAGGGGATCCAAGGGAAGAACAGAACTACTAGCTGTTTCTATATCTTCTGAACAGGATGTCCTGTGCTCTGGGACCCTTAATTTGAACCTTTCTTCTTAAAGAGCAGGGTGGTAGATAGAGGGCTAAGTTTTCCAGAAGTAATCTGATGGTCCTGCGAAGTGCCGTGTTTTTTTTTTTTTTTTTTTTTTGGGGGGGATGCACATCAGCCACTCTGGGGGCTTCTCTGGGGCAGGGGATTTCTGACTCCCCCCCCCCCCCCAAAGCTCATTCTGCTGCTCTGTATGCCTATATGTTGCAGAAGTCTGGTAGGGGAACTGACAGTTCCTTGATTTCTGGCTTGTTCCCTGTCTGTCTCTTCTGATGGACCCTGCCCCGAAGAGGGGATGTTTTCTCTCCAGCTCAGCAGTAGGGTACATTGTTCCCCTGTCTTCCTCTGTTCTGATGGAGTATTTTTTAGGGCAGTCCCTTTCTGCACAAAGGCAGCAAGAATCACCTGAGCTGGAAAGCCATGTTTGCCTTAGTGGGTACATTGATAGCAATAGGCATCACTGTGGTGGGTTTAGATTTTCTCCGAGGACAAGCAGGCTGCTTGTTCTCACGACTGGGTGACGTCCGCGGCAGCCCCCACCAACCGGAAAGAAGCTTCGCGGGACGGTCGGCATGCAGGGCACGCCCACCGCGCATGCGCGGCCGTCTTCCCGCCCGTGCGCGACCGCTCCCGCCAGTTCCTTTTTTTCCGCGCCTGGAGAGAGTCGTGCTTTGCCGCTCTCTCTACTTCAGCCGCCGGATTCTTGCGATCGCGTATACGCGGATCGCGCTTCGTTTAATTTCCTTTTAGTATTTCTCTGTTACGAAAAAAAAAAAAAAAAAAGACTGCGCGTGTGGAGCACGCGCTCCCCTTTTCCCTCGCTTCCAGCGGGGACGCCTTGTTGCGGCCTAGTGGCCGCTCGGTCGGCTAGTTTTTTCGTGGTGTGATTTTAGCCACCATTGCCGACTTTGACTTCGCCGACGCGATTTTTCCGTCGATGTCCTCGAAGGTCCCGAGTGGATTTAAAAAGTGTGGTCGCTGCGGCCGGCCGATCTCGCAGACCGACACCCACGCTTGGTGCCTCCAGTGCCTCGGGCCGGAGCACAATCTCAAGTCGTGTGCACTGTGTCTCGGTCTCCGGAAACGGACTCAGGTTGCGAGGCAAGTTCTGCGGGACCGTCTTTTTGGAACTTGCGCCGGCCCCTCGACGTCGACCTCGACGGCATCGGTATCGAAGGCCGGATCTTCGGTACCGGTATCGATGCCCGAGACATCGGCACCGATGGCAGCGAACCCAGGAGAACAGGTCCCGTCGGCCCGCCGGTCCGCCGGTGAGAGTGGGGTTGAGAGGCCGCGTGGGCTTTCGGCCCCGGTCACTCCCTCAGCTCGTGAGCCACGGGACCGAACCTTGTCGGACCCGGTACCTCGAGACCGAGGGGGATCGACCTCCTCCTCCTCCATGCCCTCCGGCGCCGGTGACGTGCACCGGAAAAAGGACAAGAAGCGCCGTCACCGGGAGCCCTCGGTGCACCCTGAAGGGGAGTCGACGCCGAAGCGTCATCGTAGAGAGGAGAGATCTCCGTCGGTGGTGGAGGTACCGACGCGTCGGGGTTCCGGCACCTCGGTGCCGTCTCCTGGCCCCCAGCAGCTTCTGGCACCGATACCCTTACCGGCCCCACCGCCTTTCCCGGCAGCGGGCCTGGACGAGTGCCTCAGAGCCATCCTTCCGGGGATCCTGGAAGGGCTGATGCGCCAGGCTGTGCCGGCGTCGGGGTGCTTGCGCCCCCGGCGCCGATGACTGTGGCGCCGGCGAGCTCTAGCCCGGCGCCGGGGCTGTCGACACCGCCGCCGCTGCAGGTGGAGTCCCCGTCGACGTCGATGGAGGGAGCTCCGTCCCCGCCGGCGCGGGAGTCCACCGCTCGACGACACCGAGGCCTCGGTGCCTCGACGTCGAGCCGGGCCCGGTACCGGACTCAGCTACATGAGCTAATGTCCGATACCGAGGATGAGGACTCGTGGGGGGAAGAGGAAGACCCGAGATATTTCTCCTCAGAGGAGTCTACGGGCCTTCCCTCGGACCCCACGCCATCACCGGAGAGGAAGCTCTCACCTCCTGAGAGTCTCTCCTTTGCCTCCTTTGTGCGGGATATGTCCATAAGCATTCCCTTTCCCGTGGTCTCTGTGGAAGAGCCGAGGGCCGAGATGCTCGAGGTCCTCGACTATCCATCACCACCTAGAGAGTCCTCCACGGTACCGCTGCACAATGTCCTGAAGGAGACGCTGCTTCGGAACTGGGTGCGACCACTAACTAACCCCACCATTCCCAAGAAAGCAGAGTCCCAGTACAGGATCCACTCTGACCCAGAGCTCATGCGGCCCCAGTTGCCCCATGACTCAGCGGTCGTGGATTCTGCTCTCAAGAGGGCACGGAGTTCGAGGGATACCGCCTCGGCGCCCCCGGGGCGGGAGTCTCGCACTCTGGACTCATTTGGGAGGAAGGCCTACCAATCCTCCATGCTCGTAACCCGCATCCAATCTTACCTGCTCTATATGAGCATCCACATGCGGACCAATGTGCAACAGCTGGCGGACCTGGTCGATAAGCTCCCGCCGGAGCAGTCCAGGCCTTATCAGGAGGTGGTCAGGCAGCTGAAGGCGTGCAGAAAGTTCCTGTCCAGGGGGATTTTTGACACCTGTGACGTGGCATCTCGTGCTGCGGCCCAAGGTATAGTGATGCGCAGGCTCTCATGGCTGCGTGCCTCTGACCTGGACAACCGCACCCAGCAGAGACTGGCTGACGTCCCTTGCCGGGGGGATAATATTTTGGCGAGAAGGTCGAGCAGATGGTTGACCAACTGCATCAGCGGGAAACCGCTCTCGACAAGCTCTCCCACCGGGCGCCTTCAGCACCCGCCCCCGCGGGCGGGCGTTTTTCCCGGGCCCGGCAGGCTGCACCCTATTCTTTTGCGAAGCGTAGGTACAACCAGCCGGCCCGAAGGCCTCGTCAGGCACAGGGACAGCCCCAGCGCGCTCGTTCCCGTCAACAGCGTGCGCCTAAGCAGCCCCCTGCGCCTCCACAGCAAAAGCCGGGGACGGGCTTTTGACTGGATCCATGGGAACATAGCCGCCCTACAAGTGTCCGTACCGGACGACCTGCCGGTCGGAGGGAGGTTAAAATTTTTTCACCAAAGGTGGCCTCTCATAACCTCCGACCAGTGGGTTCTCCAAATAGTGCGATACGGATACGCCCTGAATTTGGCCTCCCTGCCTCCAAATTGTCCTCCGGGAGCTCAGTCTTTCAGCTCCCATCACAAGCAGGTACTTGCAGAGGAACTCTCCGCCCTTCTCAGCGCCAATGCGGTCGAGCCCGTACCACCCGGGCAGGAAGGGCAGGGATTCTATTCCAGGTACTTCCTTGTGGAAAAGAAAACAGGGGGGATGCGTCCCATCCTAGACCTGAGAGGCCTGAACAAATTCCTGGTCAAAGAAAAGTTCAGGATGCTTTCCTTGGGCACCCTTCTGCCAATGATTCAGAAAAACGATTGGCTATGTTCCCTGGATTTAAAGGACGCATACACTCACATCCCGATACTGCCAGCTCACAGACAGTATCTCAGATTCCGCCTGGGCACACGGCACTTTCAGTATTGTGTGCTGCCCTTTGGGCTCGCCTCTGCCCCACGAGTGTTTACAAAGTGCCTCGTGGTGGTAGCGGCCTACCTACGCAAGCTGGGAGTGCACGTGTTCCCTTATCTCGACGATTGGCTGGTCAAGAACACCTCGGAGGCAGGAGCCCTCCGGTCGATGCAGTGCACTATTCAACTTCTGGAGCTGCTGGGGTTTGTGATAAATTACCCAAAGTCCCATCTCCAGCCAACTCAGTCTCTGGAATTCATAGGAGCGCTGCTGAATTCCCAGATGGCTCAGGCCTACCTTCCCGAAGCGAGGGCCACCAATCTCTTGGCCCTGGCTTCGCGGACCAGAGCGTCTCAGCAGATCACAGCTCGGCAGATGTTGAGACTTCTGGGTCATATGGCCTCCACAGTTCATGTGACTCCCATGGCTCGTCTTCATATGAGATCTGCTCAATGGACCCTAGCTTCCCAGTGGTTCCAAGCCACCGGGAATCTAGAGGATGTCATCCGCCTCTCCACCAGTTGCCGCACTTCACTGCTCTGGTGGACCATACGGACCAATTTGACCCTGGGACGTCCATTCCAAATTCCGCAGCCCACGAAAGTGCTGACGACGGATGCATCTCGCCTGGGGTGGGGAGCCCATGTCGATGGGCTTCACACCCAGGGTCTGTGGTCCCTCCAGGAAAAGGATCTGCAGATCAACCTCCTGGAGCTCCGAGCGATCTGGAACGCACTGAAGGCTTTCAGAGATCGGCTGTCCTGCCAAATTATCCAAATTCGGACAGACAATCAGGTTGCAATGTATTACGTCATCAAGCAGGGGGGCACCGGATCTCGCCCCCTGTGTCAGGAAGCCGTCGGTATGTGGCGTTGGGCGTGTCGGTTCGGCATGCTTCTCCAAGCCACGTACCTGGCAGGCGTAAACAACAGTCTGGCCGACAGACTGAGCAGAGTCATGCAACCGCACGAGTGGTCGCTCCATTCCAGAGTGGTACGCAAGATCTTCCGAGAGTGGGGCACCCCCTCGGTGGATCTTTTCGCCTCTCAGACCAACCACAAGCTGCCTCTGTTCTGTTCCAGACTTCAGACACACGGCAGGCTAGCGTCAGATGCCTTTCTCCTTCATTGGGGGACCGGCCTCCTGTATGCTTATCCTCCCATACCTTTGGTGGGGAAGACCTTACTGAAGCTCAAGCAAGACCGCGGCACCATGATTCTGATAGCGCCCTTTTGGCCCCGTCAGATCTGGTTCCCTCTTCTTCTGGAGTTGTCCTCAGAAGAACCGTGGAGATTGGAGTGTTTTCCGACTCTCATTTCGCAGAACGACGGAGCGTTGCTGCACCCCAACCTTCAATCCCTGGCTCTCACGGCCTGGATGTTGAGGGCGTAGACTTCGCTGCGTTGGGTCTGTCTGAGGGTGTCTCCCGGGTCTTGCTTGCCTCTAGGAAGGATTCCACTAAAAAGAGTTACTTTTTCAAGTGGAGGAGGTTTGTCGTGTGGTGTGAGAGCAAGGCCCTAGAACCTCGTTCTTGCCCTGCACAGAACCTGCTTGAATACCTTCTGCACTTATCAGAGTCTGGCCTCAAGACCAACTCAGTAAGGAATCACCTTAGTGCGATTAGTGCTTACCATTATCGTGTGGAAGGTAAAGCCATCTCTGGAGAGCCTTTAGTCGTTCGATTCATGAGAGGCTTGTTTTTGTCAAAGCCCCCTATCAAGCCTCCTACTGTGTCATGGGATCTCAACGTCGTCCTCACCCAGCTGATGAAACCTCCTTTTGAGCCACTGAATTCCTGCCATCTGAAGTACTTGACCTGGAAGGTCATTTTCTTGGTGGCAGTTACTTCAGCTCGTAGGGTCAGTGAGCTTCAAGCCCTAGTAGCTCATGCTCCATATACTAAATTTCATCACAACAGAGTAGTGCTCCGCACTCACCCAAAGTTCCTGCCGAAGGTGGTGTCGGAGTTCCATCTTAACCAGTCAATTGTCTTGCCAACATTCTTCCCCAGGCCGCATACCCGCCCTGCTGAACGTCAGTTGCACACATTGGACTGCAAGAGAGCATTGGCCTTCTACTTGGAGCGGACACAGCCCAACAGACAGTCCGCCCAATTGTTTATTTCTTTCGACCCTAACAGGCTAGGGGTCGCTGTCGGGAAACGCACCATCTCCAATTGGCTAGCAGATTGCATTTCCTTCACTTACGCCCAGGCTGGGCTGACTCTTGAGGGTCATGTCACGGCTCATAGTGTCAGAGCCATGGCAGCGTCAGTGGCCCACTTGAAGTCAGCCACTATTGAAGAGATTTGCAAGGCTGCGACGTGGTCAATCTGTCCACACATTCACATCACATTACTGCCTCCAGCAGGATACCCGACGCGACAGTCGGTTCGGGCAGTCGGTGCTGCAGAATCTGTTTGGGGTGTAAATCCAACTCCACCCTCCAGGACCCGAATTTATTCTGGTCAGGCTGCACTCTCACTTAGTTGTTCTTCGTAGGTCAATTCCTGTTGTTTCCTCGCCGTTGCGAGGTTCCATTGACCTGGGTTCTTGTTTTGAGTGAGCCTGAGAGCTAGGGATACCCCAGTCGTGAGAACAAGCAGCCTGCTTGTCCTCGGAGAAAGGGTATGATACATACCTGTAGCAGTTGTTCTCCGAGGACAGCAGGCTGATTGTTCTCACCTACCCTCCCTCCTCCCCTTTGGAGTTGTGTGTTTCATCTTTTGCTAGTCATTCAACTGGCGGGAGCGGTCGCGCACGGGCGGGAAGACGGCCGCGCATGCGCGGTGGGCGTGCCCTGCGTGCCGACCGTCCCGCGAAGCTTTTTCCGGTTGGTGGGGGCTGCCGCGGACGTCACCCAGTCGTGAGAACAATCAGCCTGCTGTCCTCGGAGAACAACTGCTACAGGTATGTATCATACCCTTTCTGAAAGTTCCTGCGATGACTAAGGCTGTTCCTGGTGTGGGGAACAGCATCGGAGCAGGGCTCTTTGTATGTTGGGCCTCTGAAAGGGCCTATTTAGTATTTTTATTTACAGACTTTTCTGTCCCCTCAGTTTTTCTCTGAGGGCAGTTGCTTGAACAGCTTGGAAGTTTTCCTCCTTCCTTTGTGAAATTCTTTTTATCCTGGCAGTACAGGCATTGCCTATGAGCACATCATCCTGAGTGTGCCTGATCTCTGATTTTGGAAAGTTCAGCAGGACAAGTCTTCTGAATTGCACTCAGTCAAACCAGAAAGCTGAGCTTGTGAAGAAGCAGACAGTATAAATTTATCATACCAGAAAGGAGAAGCCAGTAAACTGCTTGTATTGTTCTGGACATTGATTGAGAAAGCTATGTTTGAGCTGTAGATGCATTTATCAGAGGTTGAGTTGATGAAGAGACTGAAAAGTTAAGGAAGTTTGAATCCAGTTAAGTGACTGTTCCTTAAGTTTCTGACTCTGTGTCTCTGGATTCCATAGTGAGAGGTAATCTGCCAATTTTGAGTTCCTTGTGCTGCACCTGTGACACCTCAGGAAAGCAGTTCTAAGATTGTCTGAGTCAGAAGCAGTTAGTTGTCAGAGATAAGCACAGGATGGCAGATCTTACTACCAAACAGACTGTATCAGATGAAGTGGCCCCTGTACCAGTCAAGCAGGAGCAGCCAGGTGGTAGTGCAGATACGGTGGACACCCTCCCCCTTCAGTCCCAAACCGGGGTCAAGTGTAGAAGAACCCGAAAGTTAACCCAAAAGGCTCTGGAAATTTACCAAGCTAAACAGCAAAAGTATAAGGAGAATTTAAGTAAGCTTTGGGAAGAGGTGGAGAAAAATATACTGAATGCTTCAGAGGCAGGGGTAAACAAGGAAACCTGTTTTTCATCTATTCAGATCAGTTACACATGTTATCAGCAGAAGATAGAAGAGTATTGTCAGTTCTTAGGTGAGACAAATACAGTGCAGAGTCTTGGTAGAAAAAGAACTCCAAGAGGCCACAGATCAAAAGCGGAAGTGGCCGAGGCCATAAAGAAGTCAGAGACTGTAATTGCAAATCCTCAGGACAGTGTCTCCCTGAGCTCTCACTCTTCTAAGCATTCGTCCAAAAGCTCAAGATCCTCCAGGTCACGTGGAACAAAACCGCTCTAGCCACTCAAAAGCTAGCACGGCAGCTCTCCAGGTGAGGGCCTTGGCAGAGGTGGCCAAGGCTCACCACCGCATCGGTGAAGAAGTAACCACCCTGAAGTTAAAACGGGCTGCGCTGGTAGCTGAAGGAGCAAGCAGAAGGGCTGAGATGGTGGCTGAGGAAGCATATAGAAGGGCTGAGGAAGCACGCAGAAGGGCCAAGATGGAGGCTGAAGCTGCACATAAAAGGGATGAGCTGGACATTATCACAGAAGCGCTCCAGTAAGAGAAAGAAATAGCTTCACTTGAGGCAAAGGCCAAGGCTCTCGAAGTTGCTGTGGGTCAGAATGGCGGAAAGAACCAATTTAGCCACTTCGCCTCTGAAGACTACGCTCCACGAACCAAAACTTATGTGACCGCACACACTCCGCCACCTACCAGTTCATTGAAGCAGTTCAAGTCAGAAGAATCCTCATATCCTGAGGAACCCGACCCATTCTCAGCAGAGTCCAATTTACCTGAAACGAGCAAGCCCAAAGCAAAGCATGCGACGGAGGCAGGCCCGGACGACAGTGATCCACACGCATGTACGCACACGGATGCACTACCACTGGCACTTGCTCCAGAAAGATGCGCTAACGGAGACACTCCATTTCAGCCGCAGAGTCTGAGCTTTCAGACAGGGTGGGGGCAAAAGAGACCCGATCGAGAACACTCATCGCAGAGTCTGAGCCTTCACACAGAGTGGGGGCAAAAGAGACCGGAGCAGTCGCTCTTAAGCAGGATATCGGCTGAACTCCCTTGGCCTAAACCAGAGGGAGCTGGACAGCCACACCTCATCGGGCGTCAGAGAGGCGCAAGCCAACCAACCAGCAGCGATGTCAGCTGCTCGACTTGAAACCACAGCAAAAGGTAAGCCAGCAGAGTATCTGGCCAGCAAAGATCTGTGGAGTGCAGAGCTTACCCAGACCAATGACCGCCCTGAGCGCTAGAGGACGTGGAAATCCGATTCCAAGAATGCCATAGCGAGTATGAAGCTTACTGCTGAGCAAGAGATGTATACGATTCCACACGGGCTGGGAAAGGAAACAGCCGCACTTGTAAAAGAATTGAAGTCAGATAATCTCGCCAAAGATTGCGAAGTACCTATCCAGTGTACAGAACATGGCAATGACTAGAGCGTCTATGCCGTACACCCAGATGATGCCGAACCGTATTCTAACCCTGAGTCAAATCATGGTGGGGCAACGGAGGAAGAGAGGGCATCAACCTCCAAGCCACTCCAAGGTGCACAAAGATGTATGAAGGAAACCGTGAAGGGAGATCCTGCACCAAGACATGCCTGACTGAAGTGCATCTTGAAGGACGACGTGACAAAGCAGCCAAAACGTACGTCGTCACAGATGAGCAGAGCAACGGGTCTCTCACAAGATCAGATTGCTATGATCTGTTCGACATCCACCAAAACTACTCAGACGGCATCAAAACTTGTGCAAGGGCCGTACAGACTGTAGGGCAAGCAGCAGGCGATTACGCAATAGAGGCTATGAATGGCGACATCACGCCATGGTCACCCACACGGGTCGAACGTGACCAGATACCAGATGACAAGGGTGAGATTCCCACGCTTCAGGCTGCCCGGAATCACCCTTACCTAAGGCCCATAACCGACCAGCTTGCACACTTGAATCCAGATGCTGAGATCTCGCTCTTGCCGGACAGAGATGCACCAGAACCCCTGGACATCCGTGAATCATGCAAGAGCCCACGCAGTGCTCCCTATGCACACCCACTCAACTTGGGTTGGACAAAAGTAGGCGATGCCTGCCTCAAGCGAACAAGAAAGTCAAATGTCAAGGTACTTTCCACCAATGTCCTAGAAAGCGGGCGCTCTTCCTTGTTCGAGCAATGTACCAACCATCTAACCACCAAAGAAGCTGCCGCCCAGAAGGAACAGAGCATTGTCCCAACGCTCTGCAAAACAGTCTCTCCAGCAGACTTAGGAGAACACCTGGTAAGCTCAGTATTCCAGAACACCAAAGATGGAGACAAACCTGCCTTCTCCATAAAAGATAAAGAGTTCCTGAACATGATGAATAAAGAGTTCAGTAAAGATGAGTCATTCCCTTCAGTAAACCGTGCTAGAGACCCAAAGAACCTAGACCTGGGTGTGGACACACCCTCATTTCAATGCCGCCTTGGTCTAAGCTGGGACCCAAAAAAGGACATCTTCACCTTTTGGGTCTCCATCCAGCTGTCACAGCGCACCCAACGAAGCATCTTGTCTACAGTGAATGGCCCAAGATTTCACTTCTTGGACCACCCGAAGAAGAAGCACAAGCACAGAGAGTCACCATCCTCCTATTGAGACCAAAGAATGGCAGATTTACCACCTGAAAGACTGAGTGTTGACCAATTCACTTATGTGGGGCTAGACATCTTTGGGCCATTGTCAGTTATCTCGAGACTGACCAGTGGAGGAAGTGCAAACAGCAAATGATGGGCCGTTATGTTCACATGTATAAGCATACGCGCGATCCACATCGAAGTTGTAGAGTCAATGGACATTTCAAGCTTCATAAATGCTCTCAGTAGGTTTTTCTTAATTCGTGGTCCAGCCAAGCAGATCCACTCTGATTGTGGGTCCAACTTCATGAGTGCATGCAAAGAACTGAAAATAAACTTAGAGAAGAACGGTGCATCTGCCATTAACAGATACTTGAATGACCACCACTGCATGTGGATATTCAGCCCTCCCCATGCTTCACATATGGGGGGAGTTTGGGAGCGCATGATTGGGATTGCTCGCCGCATCCTTGATTCCATATCATCAGAAACAGGGGTTAACCGCCTCACCCATGAAGTTCTAACCACACTCCTGGCAGAATTGTCTGCCATCATCATTTCAGACCTCTGATCCCAGTTTCCTCGGATCCAGAGTCACCTTTGATCCTGGCTCCGGCTACGCTCCTAACATAAAAGACAGGCGTGCCTCCAAACCCGCCTGGAGATTTCAATGATAAAGACTTATGCAGACGACGATGGAGACAAGTCCAGAGCCTTGCCAACACCTACTGGAGCCACTGGAGATGAGAATACCTCCCGACCCTACAGATCCGCAGCAAATGGCAGATCAGTAAGACCAACATCCACGAGGGCGACATTGTCTTCTCCGAGGACAAGCAGACTGATATTCTCACGTGTGGTTGACGTCACGTCGCCCCCCGGAGTATTTTTAGCAAAAAATCACCAGAAGTCTCTTCTAGAGCGTTCCACCGCGCGTGGTGCTCGTACTGCGCATGCGCGTGCACGATTTCCCGCCCGCCGCACGGTCACGCTCCTCGGTTTCTTCTTTTTCTCGTCTGAGGAGACACGGAGTTCTTTTTCAAGCGCTTCACGTTTCCTTGCTCCCGGGGTGAAGTTTCTTCCGTCTTCGTCAAAGACCGTGCTGTATCCGTTCCTTTCTACGAGGATTGTTTAAAAAAAAAAAAAAAAAAAACTCTTTTCCTTTAAATTTTCAGTTTTTTCCCCATTTTATAAGTTTTCTTTATTGTTCATCGCGACTGTGTTAGGTCGCTCGGTCAGGGTTTTTTCTCCTTGTTTTGTCTTCATTTTTCTGACAAAATCGTGTCTTTTGATTTAGCGGACGCAATTTTTCCCGCCATGTCATCAAAGACTCCCAGCGGCTTCAAGCCATGCGTCCGCTGCAACTGGACCATCTCTGGCACTGATCCGCACTCCTGGTGCCTTCAGTGCCTTGGGCCCGACCATCTTCAGGAGACCTGTAAGTTGTGCCTCAAAATGAAAAAGCGCATTCATCTCCAGAGAGTCCCAGAGAGAAAAACTTTTTGGGTCCGGTACCTCAGCGTCGGCGGCGTCGACATCGGTACCATCGACATCGAGGGCAGCATTGGCATTGGGAGACCGGGTACAGGCTGCCAAAAGACCAATGCACGCTGGGAGCAGTGATGCATCAAGCGGGTCTCCACCCGCCTCGGCACCTCCTGCTTTGCAAGCCCCCCAGGACCGACCTGTATCGGACCCGGCCCCGAGGATGCGTGTGGATTCCACGTCCTCCTCACCGGTACTGAGGAGTCTCGATGACAGGCGTCGGGCGAAGGCCAAGAAGCACCGTCATCGTTCTCCTTCTCGACACGGTACCGGGAGATCCGGGTCGTCGAAGCATTCAGCACCCGAGAAGCGTCGACGCCGAGAGGATCGCTCTCCCTCTGTGATGGAGGTGTCGACGTGACGGTCGTCTGGCAGCCCGGTACCGGCTCCCCAACCCCTGCAGGTTCTGCCTCTGAAGTCCACACCGGCACCGCAGCCTTCCTCGACAGCTTCTGTAGATGAGCATATCAAGGCTATTTTTCCTGGTTTCATGGAAGCGGTGCTGCACCATTTGAGTCCAGCACTGGAGGTTGTAGGATCGTTTGTTACAGGTAATAAGTTATCTGTGACCCAGGTTCCCCAAACAGAACTATCTGCGGACAAATTATTCTGTACTCGGTCTAGGGGAGGGAACCTTGGAACCTAGCCAATTACTTCCGCTAGAAAGAACTGAAACTGAGAAAGCAGGCTGAAATATATATTAGTTTTTATTATAGATATATATGAAAAGGTATACAAAATAGAAACTCTGGCAAAGCTTTAGCTGAATACAAAAAACTGGCTGATAAAATTACCACCTATGCGTCACACTACTAACACTAATTCTTACTGGCTACCAGATAAAATTACACAACTGATTGTACAGGTTACACTATGTCACGAGGTAGTACGGTTATTAGCAGCTTATCTCCTGATCATGGTATGACTATACCCAGACTTCGCTCAGGTAATTTCCACTCACTAAACCCAGACTAATAGGAAATAAATCACCGTGTCTCTCACCAGACTGACCTCTGTGGCTGTCTCCCGGGAATGGGCACAGGATACTTCACAGACTCAAGCTGAGATTGCAGCGAGTCTTACTCAGAGCTAGGACCGGTACTCTGCAGCAGACAGGGACGGCACAGGTCACTACTTGAAGGTAGCCGAACCACACGGTACTTCTCCAGATACACAGTTCATCAGATGAGGACCTAATCAGGTCACTCTGGTCTTCTTTACACCTGCACCTTCTTCCAAGGATTCCGACTAACTTCTTTCTTGTTCTCGCTCTTCCCAGTACCTCTTGGTCCAGTGATTGCAGGAACCCAACCTCTAACTTCTTCAGCTTCCTGCTGGCAAGAAGCGTCCATTGTTCTTGACCTTCAAGTTGTTACATTGTGTTATGCATTTTCTGTTTCTCACCCGGCCTGCTGGAGCCCTGCCTCACTCCCTTACAGCTTCTCAGGGAGATAAAGAGGGGCTGGTTTGCCCACAGCATGTCCTTGGATGTTACATGACTGCTAGTGATTTTCCAGAAAGCTGAATTAGCTAAATCACTGATGTACAGTTCATAGGTTGCAGACGCCATCTTTATGTCATAGGATTATGCAGGCCAAGACCAGCAAGGTGAGACACACAGAGAAAAAGCCCTACAAGGTACCGGTACCGACGGTGCCGGAGGCTCCTGTGACACCTAGCCTTTTGCAGGTGGTGAGGTCTCCTTCATGGAGTCGGCAGCCTCCCGGGTTGACTCTCCATTGTCATCGGTGGAGGAAGCTTCACCGGAGTCTCCTGGGGAGTCGACTTCTCGACATCGTCATCGAGGTCACCGCACCTCCATTTCGAGACGGGCTCGGATCCGGGTGCTCTTTCTGGAAGCTGTTAGCCCCATCCGATGATGGCTCATCTGATGAGGATGGCGGGCATGGGTTTCTGTGCCGAGGATCTCTAGGTCTTCCATCTGATTCAACTCCCTACTCAGAGGCAGCTCTCTCCTCGGAGAGCTTGTCTTTTTCATCTTTTGTGCGGGAATGTCTGAGGCCATTCCCTTCCCTGTGGAGATTGTCGGATGAGCCCAGGGCCAAGATGCTCGAGGTCCTGGATTATCCATCTCCACCTAAGTTCTATCTAACCCAGTTCATTTTCATGATACACTCAGGGAAGTGCTGAGTGGAACTGGGAGAAGCCTCTTTCATTCCCAACTATCCCCAAAAAGCTGAGTCCCGTATCGGATCCACGAGGAACCCAGTTTCGGTCAGGCCTCAGTTGCCTCATGATTTTGCAGTGGGGATTCCACTCTCAGAAGGGCCAAAAGTTCTAGGAATTTTGCCTCTGCACCCCCGGGGCGCGAACATAGAACCTTGGACGCTTTGGGGAGAAAGGCGTATCAGGTTGCATGCTCGCATCCAAAATTCAATCGTACCAGCTCTTTACGAGCATTCATTTGCGGAACTCAGTGAGGCAGCTTGAGAGCTTGGTTGACGCGCTCCCGCCGGAGCAGGCCGAGCCTTTTCGTCAAGTGGTCAGGCAGCAGAAGGCGTGTCGCAAATTCCTGTCCAGGGGCATTTACGATACTTGCGATGTGACATCCAGATTTTCTGGTATGGGTATAGTGATGCACAGACTCTCATGGCTGCATGCCTCTTACCTGGAGGAAAGGACTCAGCAGAAGATTGCGGATTTCCCTTGCCAGGGGGATCATCTTTTTGGAGAGAAGGTTGAAGATTGATCATCTCTATCACCGTGATAACGCTATGGATTCTCTCTCCCACCGGGCGCCTTCTGCCTATACTTCCTCATCTAGGAAGTTTTTTAAAGGGAAGAGGAGTGCTTCCTACGCCTCTAGGGCCGTAGGTACACTCCTGCTTCTCGAACAGCCGGTTCAGGCTCTGCCACAGCACGCTCGTTCCGTCAACAGCCGTGTGCCGAAGCAGGCCCTGGTAGGATGACATTAAATAAATAATCTTAGGATAACAGTTACCCACAGATCACTTAAACCAAGATTCCCCAATGCAGAAGTCTGTCTAACAAACTCACTAGCTCTGTCTAGGGTGATATATATATATATATATAGATAGTATATATATATATATATATATATAGGAATTTTTGCTTCTGGACCCCACTCCAGGGTGTTTTTTGTTAGAGAAGTGAAACACAAGCCACAGTGATATATAATTATGTTTATTAGAAGTAAGAAAATAGATAAGATACAAAATATAGAACTCTGCACAGGCTTCTATGCACTATAAATCTCTTACTGATATGAACACTACCAAAATATATTGTCTGACTATATACTGATTATCCCTAGCCTAAGTACCGTAATGATTAGAACAGTACAAATGATATCCTAATAATCCTTATGAGAAAAATCACACATCTTATGCAAAATACACAGTAGCAGCTTCTTCTCTGACCAAGAGATGACATAAACCAATCTTACATTAGATAAACCCCACTAACTAACCCCAGACTAGGAAGTAATTCACCGTGATCTCACTGTTCTCCTTATGACGGCTTCAGATGACAGGATTAGATTCCCCAGACATTGTCTCAGCTGTCTGTGTCTTAGATGTCGAGCAGGTCTCTCTCTGCAGCAAACAGGTTTCCGTCCCTCCTTTGGATCTCAGAGCCAATTTCTCTGCCACACGTAATTGCACCAGTTATGCAGGTCACAAGGTTGGAATCCAACACAAGTCTCTGGCTCACCCCGAGCCGTTCTGGGATTTCTCAGGTCCTCTGACCGGTTGCTCCTCTTCCGAGGGTTCTCCGCCTTACTACTTTCTTCAGTTCCCCCGCTTTTCCCAGTACCTCTCGGTCATGTGACTGCAGGCACCCAATATGATCTCGTAATTTAGTACCTGGGCGAGCAGAGTTCTTTGTTTTGTGACCTTGGAACTTCTGGTGCTAAGTCTTGATCTCCCTTTCAGCTTCTCCGGATGATAAAAGGGGAGGGGGTTGGAACACAGAATGTCCTTGGCTTCTGTGAATCTGCCAGTGTTTTTTCCTCAACGCTGAAACTGGATCTCACTGACCACAGTAGGATTCTTGTCAGAGGTGATAGCATCCATCTTGTTTGTAACAGGATGCACTAGGCTTGTATGAACCACAGCCATCACAGGTAAGATCACAGGGAAATACCCCTACAGCCCCTGCAGCTCCCCAGCAAAAACCAGGGACGGGTTTTTGACTGGCTGCAGTTCAGCATAGCCACTATCAAAGTGTCCGTGCTGGACGATCTGCCTGGTGGGGGGTGGTTAAAATATTTTCACCAAAAGTGGCCTCTTGTAACCTCCGACAGGTGGGTTCTTCAAATAGTCCGGTTAGGATACACTCTAAATCTGGAATCCAAATCTCCAAATTGCCCACCGATGTTACAAGAAATTCTACCCACTTCTCCAGCAATTAATATGTTGGAAGAAATGATTTATTTTGGGGAAAATAGCTCTAGAGCAACTCGCCACTGCTTATAATTTAAGAGCAGGTGCTGTATTTATATTGATTTCTCCACCAATCACCAAAGGTGATAATTGCAATAAATTAAATATATATTAAGTATATATATAGCTTCAATATACTCAGAACACAAAGAGACCGTATTTTTAGTTTCAAAAAAAGGTTGATTTAATATACAATTGCACACGAGAGGTAGGTTTTAAGAGGAATCTTTACAGGTAATCTGTGCGTAAAATAGAACAAAGTAGCAGGTAGATCAAAAGTTATGTTACTTACAAGTCCTTGTTACACAGTATGAACAGCATTAGGTAAGCACATGTTTTAGGAGCAAGGCATCAGCGGACCCCAAAGAGAGCAGCAGTTTCCAAGAGAGGCAGGTTTCCAGAGGAGGCAGGTCCCAAGAGAGGCAGGTTCCAAGAGGAGCAGGTTCCAAGAGAGGCAGGTCCCAAGAGGAGCAGGTTCCAAGAGAGCGAGCTGGGCTGTTTCCAGGCCTTTTATAATGTTAGCAGAGAAGCATGGTGTGTGCATGTCTTGGATATTTTGCAAGGCATTATGGTTAATGTAGTCTCATGTCTGCACACGACCCCTGAGTCCTGGTATGACATCATGAGACTTACAGTCTGGATTTTGCTGGCAAATGTCTTTTGATGTCCTGTTCAGTCTCTGGGGCAGATACACATTACAAGTCCTTCCTTTCTGCACATGTCTGGAAGCTGATGGGAGGGGCAGGTATACCTTTGACAAGCAAATGTCCTGTTTATGCTTCCTCTGAGTCCTTTGTTTTATTCAGGTGTCCACCTTAGTCCATCTTTTGTTAGGTGGGAGGGCAGAGGAAGCTCTTTTGTGTTTGTTAAGTGTGTGTAGTTAAAAAGGAATGGAGAGAGAGAGGCTTGAAATGAAACTATTCTCCAAAAGCTGCACAAACATATATCTTCAAAAGATACACAAATATATTGGTGTATATATAATCCAGCAAACATGCTACATATTTCAGTAATAAACTGATACCATTACACTGAGAGCTCAGTCTTTCAGCTCTCAGCACAGGCAAGTACTTGCAGAGGAACTCTCCGCCCTTCTCAGCGCCAATGCGGTCGAGCCCGTTCCACCAGGGCAAGAAGGCTGGGATTCTATTCCAGGTACTTCCTTGTGGAAAAGAAAACAGGGGGGATGCGTCCCATCCTAGACTTAAGGGGCCTGAACAAATATCTGGTTCGAGAAACGTTCAGGATGCTTTCCCTAGGCACCCTTCTTCCCATTATTCAGGAAAATGATTGGCTATGTTCTCTGGACTTAAAGGATGCTTATACACACATCCCGATACTTCCAGCTCACAGGAGGTATCTGCGGTTTTGGCTGGGAACGCAGCACTTTCAGTACTGTGTGCTGCCTTTTCGCTTGGGGTCTGCGCCCAGGGTATTTACCAAGTGCCTGGCAGTTGTTGCAGTGTCCCTGCACAGACTAGGAGTGCATATGTTCCCTTATCGCGACGATTGGCTGGTGAAGAGCACCTCCCAGGCAGCAGCTTTACAGTCCATGAGGATGACTATTCAAGTGCTGGAGCTACTAGGGTTTGTAATCAATTACCCAAAGTCCCATCTCAGGCCTGTTCAAAAATTGGAATTCATAGGGGCTCTGTTGTGCACGAAGGCAGCTTGTGCCTTTCTTCCCGAGCCAAGAGCAGACAACCTTCTGTCTCTGGTCTCCAGGGTTCAAGTGTCCCAGCAGATCACAGCTCGGCAGATGTTGAGACTTCTGGGGCACATGGCTTCCACAGTTCATGTAACTCCCATGGCACATCTTCACATGAGATCAGCTCAGTGGACCCTAGCTTCCCAGTGGTATCAAGCTACAGGGGATCTAGAGGATATGATCCAGCTGTCCACCGACTTTCGGAATTTCCTTCAGTGGTGGACAATTTGATCCAATCTGGTTTTGGGGCGCCCATTCCAAATTCCTCAGCCACAAAAAGTGCTGACGACGGATGCATCCCTCCTAGGGTGGGGGAGTGCATGTTGATGGGCTTCATACTCAAGGAGCTTGGTCCCTTCAGGAAAAGCATCTTCAGATCAACCTCCTGGAGTTGCGAGCGATCTGGAACACTCTAAAGGCTTTCAGAGATCGGCTATCCAACCAAATTATTCTAACAGACAATCAGGTTGCGATGTACTACCTCAACAAGCAAGGGGGGTACCGGTTCTTGCCCTCTGTGTCAGGAAGCCGTTCAGATGTGGCTTTGGGCTCGCCAATACGGCATTCTTCTCCAAGCCATTTATCTAGCCGGCGTAAACAACAGTCTGGCCAATAGGTTCAGCAGGATAATGCAACCTCACGAGTGGTCGCTGAACATGGCTGTAGCCAGAAAGATTTTCCGAGAGTGGGGCACCCCCTCGGTGGATCTTTTTGCCACTCAACTCAATCACAAGGTCCCTCAGTTCTGTTCCAGACTACAGGCCCACGATAGGCTAGCGTTGAATGCTTTTCTCCTTCATTGGGGGACAGGCCTTCTATATGCGTATCCTCCCATACCTCTGGTGGGGAAGACTTTGCTGAAACTCAAGCAAGACCGAGGGTCCATGATTCTGATAGCGCCCTTTTGGCCCCGTGAGATCTGGTTCCCTCTTCTTCTGGAGTTATCTTCTGAAGAACCATGGAGATTGGACTGTTTTCCAACCCTCATTACTCAGAACGAGGGGGCGCTTCTACATCCCAACCTCCAGTCTCTGGCTCTCACAGCCTGGATGTTGAGAGCTTAGAATTCGCCTCCTTGGGTCTTTCTGAGGGTGTCTCCCGAGTCTTGCTTGCTTCCAGGAAAGATTCCACCTCTTTTAAATGGAAGAGGTTTGCCATCTGGTGTGACGACAGGGCCCTAGATCCTTTTTCTTGTCCTACACAGACCCTGCTTGAATACCTTCTACACTTATCAGAGTCGGTCTCAAGACCAACTCAGTAAGAGTTCACCTTAGTGCGATTAGTTTTTGTCATCAACGTGTAGAAGGTCAGCCTATCTCTGGACAGCCTTTAGTTGTTCGCTTCATGAGAGGTTTGCTTTTGTCAAAGCCCCCTGTCAAGCCTCCTCCAGTGTCATGGGATCTCAATGTCGTTCTCACCCAGTTGATGAAACCCCTTTCGAGCCACTGAATTCCTGCCATCTGAAGTACTTGACCTGGAAGGTCATGTTCTTGGTGGCTGTTACTTCAGCTCGTAGGGTCAGTGAGCTTCAGGCTCTAGTGGTTCATGCTCCTTATCTTAAATTTCATCATAACAGAGTAGTCCTCCGCACGCACCCTAAGTTTCTGCCGAAGGTGGTGTCAGAATTCCATCTGAACCAGTCGATTGTCTTGCCAACATTCTTTCCTCGTCCTCATACCTGTCCTGGCGAAAGCAAGCTGCACACTTTGGACTGCAAAAGAGCATTGGCCTTTTACGTGGAGTGGACAAGCCCCCACAGACAGTCCGCCCAGTTGTTTATTTCTTTTAATCCCAACAAGAGGGGAGTTGCTGTCAGGAAACGCATCATATCCAGTTGGCTGGCAGATTGCATTTTCTTCACTTACACCCAAGCTGGGCTGACTTTAGAGGGCCATGTCACGGCTCATAATGTTAGAGCCATGGCTGCGTCAGTGGCTTATCTGATGTCAGCCACTATTGAAAAGATCTGCAAGGCTGCAACTTGATCATCAGTCCACACATTCACATCTCACTACTGCCTTCAGCAGGATAGCTGACGCGACAGTCGGTTTGGGCAGTCGGTGCTGCAGAATCTGTTTGGGGTTTAGAATCCAATTCCAACCCCCCTAGGCCCATTTTTACTCTGTTCCAGGCTGCACTCCCAGTTAGTTGTTTATTGTTTCAGGTCAATCTATGTTATGTCCTCGCCGTTGCGAGGCCCAATTGACCACTGTTTCTTGTTTTGAGTGAGCCTGGGGGCTAGGGATACCCCACACGTGAGAATATCAGCCTGCTTGTCCTCAGAGAAAGCGAAGTTTCTTACCTGAAGCAGGTATTCTCCGAGGACAGCAGGCTGGATATTCTCACAAACCCTCCCACCTCCCCTTTGAAGTTGTCTTTCTTTTCATCTATTGGATTCAACTGAGGAGCGTGACCTCGCGGCGGGCGGGAAATCGTGTGTGTGCATGCGCAGTACGAGCGCCACGCGCGGTGGAACGCTCCAGAAGAGACCTGGTGATTTTTTGCTAAAACATATTCCGGGGGCGACGTGACGTCACCCACACGTGAGAATATCCAGCCTGCTGTCCTCGGAGAATACCTGCTTCAGGTAAGAAACTTCGCTTTACTCAGGGACAAAGAGACTCAACGCAATGATTGGCCCCTGGCATTAGTCACCAAAACCATCCCCAGTAGAGACAGAAACATCAGGAAAGTTGAAGTCAGAACTGTGAAACAAGGAACATCAAAGAACTTCTGCAGACCCATCACTGAAATTATGCTCCTTGTACCATATGAAGAGGCATGAGCACCGAGAGCTAGCATCCAACCATGAAGATCAGAGGCTCAAAGACTTTATCTCTCTCTTTGTGTTTAGTGTTGTTGTTGTTTGTCTCTCGTTTCAGAAGATAACTCCACAGCCAACGGTTGCCCCGATTATAGTTAATGGATTTATATGCTGTGCATGTATAAATAATGATGAGTGGTTCTGTTTTTTGACAGCCTTGCCTAAGTTACAGTGGAACCCTGGAATGGGTTAATGTTGTTGTTATTTCACTGCTAGGTCATGTGAGCTAAGCATTGTGTGTAGTGTAGTTTATGGTAATGCAACCACGCTTGCCACCTCATTGACAAGCTCTGTTTCTATTGGTCTTTACCTTCTCCTCTGGGCTTGTGTGTGCCCTACTTTCTAGCCCTCTATCTTTCTACCTCTGTATCCATTTTACTGTCAGTCAGCTCATGTCCTGTTAAACGCTCTGAAGAGAACTTTTTTTTTTTTTACCTTGTACATATCTTTATGTTAAGATATAACATATCCAGCAGACCAGCTCTGATCCTCTCCTGTAAACCCAGTTGTGTTTTTTCACCTGCTCAGCAAGCTGGGTTTCTCAGATTTCTGTCTCCATCCACTGAAGCAACTGTCAGAATCACGAAGTCTCTGTGCCAAGAGGCAATCTTCTGAACTGCTGACTGTGAGTACTTTGTTGTGTTATTCAGTAAAGAAAATATCAGAAAAGAAAGAGACTTCAGGTGTGCTGATGTGTCAAGGTTAACTGCAAGGTACTGAGACTTTCGGTAACAGGTCTTAGGAGACTTATACAGCGGTTACCTAAAATTGCGGAGAATGTGATGCACAGGGAAACGCTTTATAAGTTTGCACTGCACTTATTTTTTATCTCTGCACAGAGCGCGCCATGCAGGTCTCTCCACAACATGTCCGAAATTCAAGTGCCCGGGGGCTACATTAGGTCACGTGTTCAGCACTGCCCTCAAATTGACCTTTATTGGACTAGAGTACTAACATATGTTGACATATTTGGCATTGTTTACATCCTGATATCCCTTTGCTGCTTTTTGCTGATTATCCCTTGGGCCTAGCCTTTTCACCTGGGCCTTATGGCTTTTTTACATCATGCAATTCTGTTTGCCCTTAAATCCATTCTTTTTTTCTTGGCTAGACTCTACTGGCCCAAACTTTTCGTATTGGAGAGCCTCCATGATTTGTCAACATGCTTGTCTAGCAGATGGCATTTTGTGATTTGTCTCATGCCTCTGGTAAATGCTTTCAAACTATATGGCAGCCTTTTGGGGGGATTCTTGACTACATGAGCACGTAGTTATTTGCTCAATATCTAATGCTTATTGAGATATTCTTCCCATGTTAGGTAATACGTGGCGACTGGTCTCTACTATATTTAGATACATCAGGTACAGAGGGGTGATGGTGGGTGGGGAGTAACGGGATTGTGAACTTTAAAATTGGCCATGGTTGGTACTAACTGTTTTTTTTTTTGTTTGTTTGTTGTATGATTGGTTTTCAATAAAAATCATTAAAACATAAGTTGTAATGTACAAATAACACTAGGAAAAACCTTTAAAAAAAAGTGGTCACAAGTGCGTGAAATATGAATCTTGATCCCAACAACTCATTAAGTAAACATATTTCATAAATACCAAAGGTAATCAATAGAAATAAAACATGGAAAAGAAAATAAGATGATACCATTTTATTGGACATAACTTAATACATTTTTTGATTAGCTTTCGAAGGTAGCCCTTCTTCGTCAGATCGGAAATAAGCAAATGTTGGTAGATGACAGTATATATAAGTGAAACATCAAAGCATTTCAGTGACAGTCTTGGTATCATATTTTCTTTTCCATGTTTTATTTTGTTTTATTTCTATTGATTACCTTGAAAAGTGGACTAACACGGCTACCACATCTCTCTACTCATAATACCATGCTATTTAATAAATAATAAACTAATAACAGACGTATGCTTTTATTTTAGAATTTATTTACCTCCTTTTTTGAAAGTATTCACTAAAGGTGGTGTACAGTAAGAATAAATCAAACATAAGCAATAGACAATTACAGCAGTAAAAATATTCAAATACAAATTACGGCTTAGTATACTACTTACAATGGCAACACAATATGTATAGAACTTTTTAATAGACAGGGTATACGCATAGTAACGTATAGTAACTGACGGCAGATAAAGACCTGTATGGTCCATCAGCCTGCCTAACAAGATAAACTCATTTTACATGGTATGTGTTACTTATATGTATCAGCTTATTTTTTCTGACCAAAAAATACAATAAAGTGATTAAGGGAGATGTTGCCTCAAGAAGCCCCGGCTCTATTATATATGGAGCTCATGAGGGCTGGACTGCTTCATCATCGGCAACACCCCCACATGTATAAAGTAGCCTATACCCAACACTATTATTCTTTTTTTCTTATTGAATTTTTAACTAATGATGGGCATTCGTAAAGTTAATACGTAACAGCTACTTAGCTTTTACAGAGTCCAATCCTTCTTTCAGTTAGTTAATCAGTTACATGCTGGACGCGACCAAGACCAACAGTGGCCAGCGTTTCGTCGCCTGCGTCAGGGTCAGATGGTCTGCGTCTAACTCAGCTGAAGGATCCAACATTTCAAACGGACCGAGTTGGTCCGCATGATATAGGCGATAATTGTGCTGGGGCCGCTTGTTAACAGTGATCATAATATGATTGATTGGATATCGGCTCTGGAGTAAGTACACGTAGGAAATCTAATATGTTAGCATCTAACTTTCAAAAGGAGATTATGATAAAATGAGAGAGGTGAAAAAAAAAACTTAGACGAACAGCTGTGAAGGTCAAAACTTTACATCAGGCATTGATGCTGTTCAAAATTCCATCCTGGAAGCCCAACCCAGTTATATCCATATATTAAAAAAAATAGGAAGGAAGGCTAAATGACAGCCGGCATGGGTAAAAAGTGAGGTGAAATTTTGCCTCACCAATCTACATGTGGATAAAGGTGAGTCAGTCGATATTGTGTATCTGGATTTTCAAAAGGCCTTTGACAAAGTACCTCATGAAAGACTGCAAAGGAAATTGGAAAGTCATAGGATAGGAAGTAGTGTTCTACTGTGGATTAAAAACTGGTTAAAGGATAGAAAACAGAGAGTAGGGTTAGTATTCTCAATGGAGAAAGGTAGATAGTGGGGTTCAGCAGGGGTCTGTGTTGGGACCAGGCTGCTTTTTAACATTTATAAATGATTTAGAGATGGGAGTAGTCCTGAGGTAATTAAATTTGCTGATGAGACAGTTATTCAAGTTGTCAATTTGCATGAGGATTGTGAAAAATTACAAGAGGACCTTGCGAGACTGGGCATCCAAATGACAGATAAAGTAAATGATGCAAGTGGGAAGAGGAACTCGAACTATATTACGTGATGCAAGGTTCCACATTAGGATGTACTAATAAAGAAAGGAATCTAGGTATTAGGATGGAATGGAAAACAAAAATGAGGATGTTATAATGCCTTGTATCACTCCATGGTGTGACCCGCATCTCGAATACTGTGTGCAGTTCTGTTCATCGCATCTCAAAAAAGATATAGAAAAGTTACAGAGAAGGACAACAGAAATGATAAGGGGGATGGGACTGAGTTTCCTACGAGTAAAGCTAAAGCGACTAGGGCTCTTCAGTTGTTTTTTATGCTATCATACTTCCCCTTCCCACTCCCTAACCCACTTGAATAACAGTGCAAGAGCTTCAAACATGGTGACTCAGTAAGAAATAACTGTTCTAACAAAAACCTTCACACAGAGATATCTCGCCCATTTCATATAGGGTGTCCATATTTTTGAGAACTGTAAAGGTATCCACGATTTTTTAGCTATGAACTTAGACATAAGACAGTAATCCCTTTGCTGAAAATATGAGTAACTGAGGATACTGTAGGTTTGTTTCCAAAGTTTTGCAACCAAGATCCGAGCTGCTGTGTAAACATGAGATAAGAATGGTGAAGCTCCTTGGTACCCGGTTGCCGCACATTCAGAAGGCAGGTATACGGTTTAATGGCAGGAAGCCCTGGTATGCATTGCAGGAGATGAGAGTAAAGATTGTCCAAAAGTTATGAATGATAGGACATGACCACCATATAATGCCAAAAAGTGCCTGGAGCCCCCGCGTTACGCCAGCATACTGTTGATCCTGTGTTAAATATTTGTGACAATCTGTATGGGGTGAAGTACCACTGATATAACATCTTATAATAGTTTTCCACCAAAGGAGTGTCAACAGAAAGTCTCAGCAAATGTTTTAAGTATCTTTGTCCATTGTGAGGGTTCATAGGTAGTCTATAACCTGGATTCCATTTTCTTTGAATAGGGAAGTAGCGGTTGAGATCTATGTACCAGAGCTTGATATATTCTAGAGATCCTTCCGCTGCCAGTACCGGATTGCAATGCACATTTAAGTGCAGTTTCTACCAGCATTAATTCTGATTTGGTTTCTAGATGATTAAAGTCTATATTTTCATGTATGGAAGTAAACTATTTATACAAATCATATTCATCCTTTTAATACTTGAAAAGTAATGCATCCCCCTCCTCCCATAGCTGACCCAGCTCATGGAGTTCGGATGCTGCCCCAATCTTTGGTATGTAGGTCAGATATACCCAGGGGGGAAGCTTGGAGCATCCATGATAGGGGTTGATAAGTGGTATTGGCGATTAGAAAACATTTGAGTTCTACATTGCACCCATGGCCTCCTGTACACCCTCCCTGTCTGATCTCCCACCCGTGGCAATTTTCCTCGCAGTATCGGCAAAGGGAGCCAGGGAGTGACCCAAAGGGGGATATCAGCCAACAAGTGTTGATCAATATATGTCCAAGGTTTAGAGAGACCCTTCTGCCATATTGCCACAGTTTGGAGTAAGGCAAAATTGGGAACTTCTATTCAATCATCCTTCCTAGATTGACAGAGGATATTCCAATTTACCCTTGTGGGGTCTTTTACGCCAAATAAACGTGAAAACATTTCTATTGAGGGATCTAAAGAATGAGTATGGTATATTAATTGGCAGAGCTATAAAGAGGTACAACAGTTTGGGCAATATTATCATCTTCACCGCCACTATCCTTCCCACCCATGACAAGCTTAAACATCCCCATTTCTCCAGTTCCAGAAATAGTTGTTTGTTTTAGGTGAAACTTCTCTGAATATGTCATTTACCTTTGGAGTTAAATTAACACCCAAGTACTTAATATAGCGCTGGGCCCATTGAAATGGAAAGTCCACCTTTAGGGACAGCTGCAACTCTGGGGGCAGTTTAATAGGTAGCATTTCCAATTTCTGTATATTAATTTTGAACCCCAAAACCTTACTAGACATTAAGATAGCTATTACTTGGGAAGCGAGGCTTGTGGCTCTGCTAATGTGAGAAGCACATCATCAGCAAACAGCATGATTCTAGTATCCTGATTTCCCACCCGAATCCCTTGTATTAGAGGGGATTCTCGGATTAGACAAACAAAAGGTTCCATTGAGAGGGCAAATAAAAGTGGGGAAAGAGCATAACCCTGTCGGGTGCCCCATAACAATTCAAAAGATAAAGTATATGTGTTACTGATTTTTAACTGGGCCAGTGGGTGCTTATGTAAGGCCTGTATGTGCAGTAAAAAAAGACCTAAAAAATCCCACCCTTTCCAGAAGTGTGAAAAGAAATGGCCATAAGACCCCTATCAAAGGCCTTCTCTATATCCAGCTGTTGCATTTTCCCAACCATAGAGCTTGCAAATAAATCAATGAAGATCAAAGATAGTGGATTCACATGTGATATCGCTGTTTCGGCTAGGTTGAAGCTACTTTTTGCTGCGGGACATGTGGAGCTACTCAATCATGCAGCCATCACTGCTCTCCTTGAGACACATTTATTAACTTATTTTTAGCATTTAAAAAAACCACTGCAGGATCACTTGAAAAATCATTGTGAGGTTGCCATAACTTGTGCATTGCTGTTCTGTCTTTGGTTTCTCAAATTATGGAGTTTTGTTAATTTGTTTTATTCAGTGTAGTGAAGAGCTTCTCTTAATGCTTTTTCTTTAAGCACTTCATGATTTTCACTTTAAGTTAAATTATTTTAATGGAGTATTATTTTTTTAAAGGAAATCAGCACTGAAATAACATTGACCTTTACACCCCTGGGGAGTACAGGTCTGCAGCTGTGCGTACTATGGTAGACTTCTGATTTTTACCTGAGGAAAATGCCATAGAAACATAGATATATGATGGCAGATAAGGGGCAAATAACCTCTCCAGTCTGCCCATCCTCGGTAACCCCTAGCACCTCCTTTTCCTAAGGAATTCCATGTGCCTGTCCCACGCTTTCTTAAATTCTGACAGTCCTTGTGTCCACTACCTCCACCAGAAGGCTATGCTACACATTCACCACCCTTTCCATGGTATTTTCTTAGATTCTTCCTGAGCCTATTTCCTCTTAACTTCATCGTATGTTCCTTATTCCAGAGTTTTCCTTCAGTTGAAAAAAGCTCACCTCCTGTACTTTAATGCCTCTGGGGTATTTAAATGTCTCTATCATATCCCCTCTCTCCTGCCTCGCTTTTGGCTTATACATGTTGTTTCATAAGCCTGGCCCTTTATGTCTTATGACCAACACCACTTACTACTTTTGCAGCTGCCCTCTGGACCAACTCCATCTTGTTTATATCTTTCTTTTGGTGCGGTCACCAGACTTATAAAGGGCACTATCACCTCTCTTTTTCCTGCTGGTCATCCCTCTCCTTATGCACCCAAGCATCTTTCTGGCTTTGTCCGATGTTTTTTCTGCATGGTTGGAAATCTTAAGGTCATCATACACAATTATCCTCAAGTTGTGTTCTTCTTCTGTACTCAGAATCACTTCACTCCCTATAGTGTACTGTTCCCTTGGATGTTTGTAACTAAAGCGCATGACCTTGCATTTTTTAGCATTAAGTACATAAGTAATGCCATACTGGGAAAAAACCAAAGGTCCATCAAGCCCAGCATCCTGACCCAACAGCGGCCAATCCAGATCAAGGGCACCTGGCAAGCTACCCAAACGTACAAACATTTTATACAAGTTATTCCCGAAATTGTGGATTCTTCCCAAGTCCATTTAGTAGTGGTCTATGGACTTGACCTTTAGGAAACCGTCCAACCCCTTTTTAAACTCTGCCAAGCTAACAGCCTTCACTACGTTCTCCGGCAACAAATTCCAGAGTTTAATTATGCGTTAGATGAAGAAAATTTTTCTCATATTTGTTTTAAATTTACTACACTTTAGTTTTTGGAAAGCGTGAACAGACGCGTCACATCCACCTGTTCCACTCCACTCATTATTTTATATACCTCTATCATGTCTCCCCTCAGCTGTCTCTTCTCCAAGCTGAAAAGCCCTAGCCTCCTTAGTCTTTCCTCATAGGGAAGTCGTCCCATCCCCGCTATCATTTTTGTCGCCCTTCACTGCACCTTTTCCAGTTCTATGAAGGGTGACAAAATGATAGTGGGGATGAGACGACTTCCCTATGAAGAAAGACTAAGGAGGCTAGGGCTTTTCAGCTTGCAGAAGAAACGGCTGAGGGGAGACATGATAGAGGTATATAAAATAATGAGTGGAGTGGAACAGGTGGATGTGAAGCGTCAGTTCACGCTTTCCAAAATCTTAGTTGCCAATTATTGGACCATTCTTTAAGCTTCGCTAGATCCTTTCTCATTTTGTCCATACCCTCTGGGGTGTCCACCCTTAATAGGGTTTGGTATCATCCACAAAGAGACAAACCTTACCAGACAGCCCTTCCACATTATCGCTCACAAAGATGTTAAAAAGAAACATAGTAGATGACGGCAGAAAAAGACCTGCATGGTCCATCCAGTCTGCCCAACAAGATAAACTCATGTGTATACCTTACCTTGATTTGTACCTGCCTTTTTCAGGGCACAGACCGTACAAGTCTGCCCTCCACTATCCTCGCTTCCCAACTACCAACCTCTCTTCCCCGCACCTGCTCCGCCACCCAATTTTGGCTAAGCTTCTGAGGATGCATTCCTACTGCATAGGATTCCTTTATGCATATCCCACGCATGTTTGAATTCCATTACCGTTTTCATCTCCACCACCTCCCGCGGGAGGGCATTCCAAGCATCCACCACCCTCTCCGTGAAAAAATACTTCCTGACATCTTTTTTGAGTCTGCCCACCTTCAATCTCATTTCATGTCCTCTTGTTCTACCGCCTTCCCATCTCCGGAAAAGATTTTTTTGCGGATTAATACCTTTCAAGTATTTGAACGTCTGTATCATATCACCCGTTCCTCCTTTCCTCCAGGGTATATATGTTCAGGTCAGCAAGTCTCTGCTCATACGTCTTGGAATGCAAATCCCATACCATTCTCGTAGCTTTTCTTTGCACCGCTTCCATTTTTTTAACATCCTTCGCAAGGTACGGCCTCCAAAACTGAACACAATACTCCAGGTGGGGTCTCACCAACGACTTGTACAGAGGCATCAACACTTCCTTTCTTCTGCTGATCACACCTCTCTCTATACAGCCTAGCAACCTTCTCGCTACAGCCACCACCTTGTCACACTGTTTCGTCGCCTTCAGATCCTCGAATACTATCACCCCAAGATCCCTCTCCCCCTCAGTACCTATCAGACTCTCACCGCCTAACACATAAGTCTACTCCCCAAATGCATCACTTTGCATTTCTTCGCATTGAATTTTAATTGCCAAACCTTAGACCATTCTTCTAGCTTCCTCAGATCCCTTTTCATGCTTTCCACTCCCTCCCGGGTGTCCACTCTGTTGCAAATCTTAGTATCATCCGCAAATAGGCAAACTTTACCTTCTAACCCTTCGGCAATGTCACTCACAAATATATTGAACAGAATCGGCCCCAGCACCGATCCCTGAGGCACTCCACTACTCACCTTTCCCTCCTCCGAGCGAACTCCATTTACCACCACCCTCTGTCGTCTGTCCGTCAACCAGTTCGTAATCCAGTTCACCACTTCGGGACCTATCTTCAGCCCATCTAGTTTATTTAAGAGCCTCCTGTGGGGAACCGTGTGAAAAGCTTTGCTAAAATCTAAGTAGATTACGTCTATAGCACGTCGATGATTCAATTCTCCAGTTACCCAATCAAAGAATTCAATGAGATTCGTTTGGCACGATTTCCCTCTGGTAAAACCATGTTGTCTCGGATCTTGCAACTTATTGGCTTCCAGGAAATTCCCTATCCTTTCCTTCAGCATCGCTTCCATTACTTTTCCAATAACCGAAGTGAGGCTTACCGGCCTGTAGTTTCCAGCTTCTTCCCTATCACCACTTTTGTGAAGAGGGACCACCTCCGCCGTTCTCCAGTCCCTCGGAACCTCTCCCGTCTCCAAGGATTTAATAAACAAATCTTTAAGAGGACCCACCAGAACCTCTCTGAGCTCCCTCAATATTCTGGGGTGGATCCCGTCCGGTCCCATGGCTTTGTCCACCTTTAGCTTTCCAAGTTGTTGATACACACTCTCTTCCATGAACGGTGCTATATCCACTCTATTCTCAGGTGTACTTTTGCCAGTCCCTCACAGTCCTTCTCCAGGATTTTCTTCAGTGAAAACAAAACAAAAGTTTCTATTTAGCAAATTGGCTTTTTCTTCATCATTTCTGAAAGGTAGGTCATCAGATTTCGATTTATAGGGCTGGTGGGAAGGGAGGGGATAAGGTTTAGGAATTTAAGAGTTCACATTAGTTCATATTAGTCCGAGGACCAATCCCTGCTATACACCACTGATAACATGCCTTTCCTCAGAGCAAACTCCATTTACCACAACCCTCTGTCTCCTTTTGTTCAATCAATTTTTAACCCAGTGTAGCTGGGTCGCCCATCCAGGACCCAGCCAGGCTCGACCCTGCTTAGCTGCCTCTTCCTCCACACGACTGTTGCCTTCACTCCACAGCAATCTGGCTCCTCTGAGCCTTGGCTCCAGGCCCTGTGAACTCCCAGGACTTCCTTCTCCCTCCGTTCCTTTCACAGAGGCACATTCAAAGCCCAATGTTTATAAGTAAGAGCTTTTATTTTCTTGCTTCAAATCAACAAAACACCCTTCACTCCAGGTTGTTTAGGCTAGCAGCCCAGAGCACAATTCAGGTTCAACACAGTCAAATTCAGGTTCAAAAACAGTCCATATAACTTCAAACTCAGGTTCAAAAATAGTCCATATAACTTCACTTCACTTTAGTTCAGATTACTTCACTTAGGGAACAGTACATTATCAGAGGTAAAAACCAAATAGCTTGGTAGGTTGCAGCCCAGACCTTTTTAGTATGAAACAGTTTACACAGTCTTTCTTGCACCTTCTTACAGCACGGTTACCCAGCTTTATTCCCACCTGGTTCAGGCTGGGGTTTCAATTGTGCCCCGCTCTCTTTCTCTCCCACAAGCTGCACCTGTTTCCTCTTTAGTAGAGATTTCCCCCAGTGCCTCAGCCTCTCTCCTCCGGTCTTCCACCAGTCTCTCCAAGGTACAGCTAGCCACCCTCTTACAGCAGCTTTTTAGGTTTGAGCCAGGGCTCCAATCTCCATCTGTTCCTCCCCTAGTCCTTCAGTAATCTCCATTTTATCCTCCTCTTCAACTTCCCCCGCCCCCAATCTCTCCAGCTGGCCCTCATCACCTTCCTCAGAGACCATTTCCCAATCTTCTATCTCCTCCCCTAACTCTTGCACAGCCGGGTGGGGAAGAGAAGGATTCTGGGACTGGTAGTTCCTCCCCTTCTTCCTTAACCCAGCCAACCTCTCTGCCCCCGGTAGCCCAGCTTTCTGAATGTGGGTGTTGTGCACATGAAATCTGCCCCGTTGGGATTCCCTGGCTCCCTGTACCCCCTTTCTTCGTGCCTTCCCGGATCCCCTTTCACCTGCACTCTCACACCAGTCACTTGCTTTAGTTTCCATACCAAGGAAACTCAGTTTATTAATCAGTCGCCTGTACATAAATGTTGCCATACTGGGACAGACTGAAGGTCCATCAAGCCAAGTATCCTGTTTCCAACAGTAGCCAGTCCAGGTCACAAGCACCTGGCAAGATCCCAAATAGTACAACACATTTTATGTTGCTTATCCTAGAACTAAGCAGTGGATTTTCCCAAGTCCATGGCTTATGGACTTTTCTTTTAGGAAGCTATCCAATTCTTTTTTTAAGGTTCAACATTTTTTATTAAGGATAAACCGAAATATACATTCCAACAGTAAGAATATAGAATTTTAAATATATAAAAACAAGAAAAATAAAAGGGGAAGTATAAATATGTATTCAGCAGTAAATTACCGTTAACTGACCCAATACCAAATTAACCAATTTGTTGTACATATCTCAAATTGGCACAAATAATATTTATTACTAAGTCAAACTCCACATATATCTCAACATATCATAGCCCTACCCTAGGCCTTACTAAGTGTAAGGCAGTTCCTAGTCATCGTTGATTAATTACATGTTCCTCACCAGTTCTTACAGAAACAGTCAAATATCAGCTCTGTCCAACTAATATGAACTCTTAAATTCCTAAACCTCATCCCCTCCCTTCCCAACAGCCCCCCCCCCCCCCAAGCCCTATAAATCGAAATCTGATGACCTAACTTTCAGAAAATGCCTAGGCACCTCCTCTTGCCAGATTAAATAGTCCTTTAAGAAAGACATTGCAAATTCAAGTATTCTATCTAAATATATGAGTCCATCATACCCCCCCCATCCCCTTACCCCTCCCCAACCCTATCCCATTCCTCAGATTACAGTGAAACTTGGTTTAATAGGAGACTACGGACTCTGGGAGATAATGATAATATATATGGTTCCCATACCGACCAGAACTTTCTCTTTAAGGCAAGATGGCGTCTGAATAGGACGTGTGTGAAAGAGCTCCTCACTCAACTCCCTCTTGCTGTTTTTTTTTCCTTAAAAAATACATTTCCATGCCCAAGAGACGGGGCAAACAGAGGGCTTACCCTGCTCCCTCTGCAAGACAGGAATTGGGACCGATGGACCGTTTCACTGTTCCCAGAGTAGAATTGACGGCAACAACCCTTGCTGCAGGAGGGATCGATGAGAGGAGAACCGACTTACCTGCCTGAGGGAGAGACCACTCTGAGCCCAGAGGAACGGAGTCCTCCTTCGATGCCGGCAATGCTGGCAGACCAGAGCCCTGGATTGACTAGACCCGATGAGGAGATGTCTGATCTGGGAGCAGGGGCAGACTCTGCTAGCAGAACGCCGAGTGCAGCAGTGCTGGTGGTTACTGCTGAGAATACCGAAGGAGCAGGAGTTGAATCACAAGAGAGCAAGACTGGCTCTAAGAAAGGAGCTCAGGAAGAGGTAACATTGAAATTATTTCCTAAAAAACCGGAGAAAATAACCCTAGAAAAAATTTGGGATGCTTTGGAATGTTTAGAAGATTCTTTAACCCAGAAACTATCTCCAATAGTTAAAGTTACTCAATCAAATCATGCTAAAATAGCAGACTTGGAAAAACAGTTGGAACAATCTAAAACTTTTGAACAAACAATTATACTTGAAACAAATCAAATTAAAGAGAGTCAAATAACTTTAATAAAAGAAAATGTATACTTACAGAGGAAAATAGAAACTTTAGAAAATTTACAAAGGATGAAAACATTGAGATTTATAAATTTTCCTAAAGTTCCAGCAGTGGCTCCTTTAATAACATTCAAAAGATATCTTTCTGAAGTATTAAAAATTCTCTGAGGACAAGCAGGCTGCTTGTTCTCACGACTGGGGTGACGTCCGCGGCAGCCCCCACCAACCGGAAAAGGCTTCGCGGGACGGTCGGCACGCAGGGCACGCCCACCGCACATGCGCGGCCGTCTTCCCGCCCGTGCGCGACCGCTCCCGCCAGTTCCTTTTTTTCCGCGTCTGGAGAGAGTTGTGCTTTGCCGCTCTCTCTGTTTTCAGCCGCCGGATTTTCGATCGCGTTTACGCGGATCGTTGCTTTTTCTCTTAGTTTTTTGTTACCGCCGGTTTCTTTTAAAAAAAAAAAAACAAAAAAAAAACCTGAGCGTGTGGAGCACGCGCTCCCTTTTTTCCCTCGTTTCCAGCGGGGACACCGCGTTGCGGCCTAGTGGCCGCACGGTCGTTTTCTTTTTTCGAGGTGTGATTTCAGCCACCATTGACGACTTTGACTTCGCCGACGCGATTTTTCCGTCGATGTCCTCGAAGGTCCCGAGTGGATTTAAAAAGTGTGGTCGCTGCGGCCGGCCGATCTCGCAGACCGACACCCACGCTTGGTGCCTCCAGTGCCTCGGGCCGGAGCACAATATCAAGTCGTGTTCCCTGTGTCTCGGTCTCCGGAAACGGACTCAGGTTGCGAGGCAAGTTCTGCGGGACCGTCTTTTTGGAACTTGCGCCGGCCCCTCGACGTCGACCTCGACGGCATCGGTATCGACGCCCGGTCCTTCGGTACCGGTATCGATGCCCGAGACATCGGCACCGATGGCATCGACCCCAGGAGAACAGGTCCCGTCGGCCCGCCGGTCCGCCGGCGAGGGTAGAGGTGAGCGGCCGCGTGGGCAGTCGGCCCCGGTCACTCCCTCAGCCCGTGGCCCACGGGACCGAACCCTGTCTGACCCGGCTCCTCGGGACCGAGGGGGATCGTCCTCCTCCTCCTCCATACCGCCCGGCGCCGGTGACGCGCATCGAAAGAAAAACAAGAAGCGTCGTCACCGGTCGCCCTCGGTGCATCCGGACATCGGAGAGGAGGCGACGCCGAAGCGTCATCGTCGAGAGGAGAGGTCCCCGTCGGTTGTGGAGGTACCGACGTGTCAGGGTTCCGGCACCTCGGTGCCGTCTCCTGGCCCCCATCAGCTTCTGGCACCGACACCCTTATCGCCCCCCCCGTCTTTCCCGGCAACGGGCCTGGACGAGTGCCTCAGAGCCATCCTTCCGGGGATCCTGGAAGGGCTGATGCGCCAGGCTGTGCCGGCGCCGGGGGTGCTTGCGCCCTCGGCGCCGATGTCTGTGGCGCCGGTGAGCTCTAGCCCGGCGCCGGGGCCGTCGACTCCGCCGCCGCTTGCGGCGCCGGTCTCGACCGCCACGCAGGTGGAGTCCCCGTCGACGTCGATGGAGGGAGCTCCGTCCCCGCCGGCGCGGGAGTCCACCGCTCGACGACACCGAGACCTCGGTGCCTCGACGTCGAGCCGGGCCCGGTTCAGGACTCAGCTCCACGAGCTTATGTCCGATACCGAGGATGAGGCCTCGTGGGGGGAAAAAGAGGACCCTAGATATTTCTCCTCAGAGGAGTCTACGGGCCTTCCCTCGGACCCCACGCCTTCACCGGAGAGGAAGCTCTCACCTCCTGAGAGCCTCTCCTTTACCTCCTTTGTGCGGGATATGTCTATTAGCATTCCCTTTCCCGTGGTCTCTGTGGAAGGGCCGAGATGCTCGAGGTCCTCGACTATCCATCACCACCTAGAGAGTCCTCCACGGTACCGCTGCACAATGTCCTCAAGGAGACACTGCTTCGGAACTGGGTGCGACCGTTAACTAACCCCACCATTCCCAAGAAAGCAGAGTCCCAGTACAGGATCCACTCTGACCCAGAGTTAATGCGGCCCCAATTGCCCCATGACTCGGCGGTCGTGGATTCTGCTCTCAAGAGGGCACGGAGTTCGAGGGATACCACCTCGGCGCCCCCGGGGCGGGAGTCTCGCACTCTGGCCTCGTTTGGGAGGAAGGCCTACCAATCCTCCATGCTCGTGACCCGCATCCAGTCATACCTGCTCTATATGAGCATCCACATGCGGACTAATGTGCAACAACTGGCGGACCTGGTCGATAAGCTCCCGCCGGAGCAGTCCAGGCCTTATCAGGAGGTGGTCAGGCAGCTGAAGGCGTGCAGAAAGTTCCTGTCCAGGGGTATCTATGACACCTGTGACGTGGCATCTCGTGCTGCGGCCCAAGGTATAGTGATGCGCAGGCTCTCATGGCTGCGTGCCTCTGACCTGGACAACCGCACCCAGCAGAGACTGGCCGACGTCCCTTGCCGGGGGGATAACATTACTCCGATTTTTAAGAAGGGTTCCAGAGGAGATCCGGGAAATTATAGACCGGTGAGTCTGACGTCGGTGCCGGGCAAGATGGTGGAGGCTATTATTAAGAATAAAATTGCAGAGCATATACAAAAACATGGACTGATGAGACAAAGTCAGCACGGATTTAGTGAAGGGAAGTCTTGCCTCACCAATCTAATGCATTTTTTGAGGGGGTAAGCAAACATGTGGACAATGGGGAGCCGGTTGATATTGTATATCTGGATTTTCAGAAGGCGTTTGACAAAGTGCCGCACGAAAGACTCCTGAAGAAATTGCAGAGTCATGGAATCGGAGGTAGGGTATTATTATGGATTAAGAACTGGTTGAAAGATAGGAAGCAGAGAGTAGGATTGCGTGGCCAGTATTCTCAGTGGAGGAGGGTAGTTAGTGGGGTCCCGCAGGGGTCTGTGCTGGGTCCGTTGCTTTTTAATGTATTTATAAATGACCTAGAGATGGGAATAACTAGTGAGGTAATTAAATTCGCCGATGACACAAAATTATTCAGGGTCGTCAAGTCGCAGGAGGAATGTGAACGATTACAGGAGGACCTTGCGAGACTGGGAGAATGGGCGTGCAAGTGGCAGATGAAGTTCAATGTTGACAAGTGCAAAGTGATGCATGTGGGTAAGAGGAACCCGAATTATAGCTACGTCTTGCAAGGTTCCGCGTTAGGAGTTACGGATCAAGAAAGGGATCTGGGTGTCGTCGTCGATGATACGCTGAAACCTTCTGCTCAGTGTGCTGCTGCGGCTAGGAAAGCGAATAGAATGTTGGGTGTTATTAGGAAGGGTATGGAGTCCAGGTGTGCGGATGTTATAATGCCGTTGTATCGCTCCATGGTGCGACCGCACCTGGAGTATTGTGTTCAGTACTGGTCTCCGTATCTCAAAAAAGATATAGTAGAATTGGAAAAGGTACAGCGAAGGGCGACGAAAATGATAGTGGGGATGGGACGACTTTCCTACGAAGAGAGGCTGAGAAGGCTAGGGCTTTTCAGCTTGGAGAAGAGACGGCTGAGGGGAGATATGTAGAAGTGTATAAAATAATGAGTGGAATGGATCGGGTGGATGTGAGCGACTGTTTCACGCTATCCAAAAATACTAGGACTAGAGGGCATGAGTTGAAGCTACAGTGTGGTAAATTTAAAACGAATCGGAGAAAATTTTTCTTCACCCAACGTGTAATTAGACTCTGGAATTCGTTGCCGGAGAACGTGGTACGGGCGGTTAGCTTGACGGAGTTTAAAAAGGGGTTAGATAGATTCCTAAAGGACAAGTCCATAGACCGCTATTAAATGGACTTGAAAAAATTCCGCATTTTTAGGTATAACTTGTCTGGAATGTTTTTACGTTTGGGGAGCGTGCCAGGTGCCCTTGACCTGGATTGGCCACTGTCGGTGACAGGATGCTGGGCTAGATGGACCTTTGGTCTTTCCCAGTATGGCACTACTTATGTACTTATTTTTGGTGAGAAGGTCGAGCAGATGGTGGACCAACTGCATCAGCGGGAAACCGCTCTCGACAAGCTCTCCCACCGGGCGCCTTCAGCATCCACCTCAGCAGGTGGACGTTTTTCCCGGGCCCGGCAGGCTGCACCCTATTCTTTTGCAAAGCGTAGGTACAACCAGCCGGCCCGAAGGCCTCGTCAGGCACAGGGACAGCCCCAGCGCGCTCGTTCCCGTCAACAGCGTGCGCCTAAGCAGCCCCCTGCGCCTCCACAGCAAAAGCCGGGGACGGGCTTTTGACTGGATCCATGGGAACATAGCCGCCGTCAAAGTCTCCGTACCGGACGATCTGCCGGTCGGAGGGAGGTTAAAATTTTTTCACCAAAGGTGGCCTCTCATAACCTCCGACCAGTGGGTTCTCCAAATAGTGCGGTGCGGATACGCCCTGAATTTGGCCTCCCTGCCACCAAATTGTCCTCCGGGAGCTCAATCCTTCAGCTCCCATCACAAGCAGGTACTTGCAGAGGAACTCTCCGCCCTTCTCAGCGCCAATGCGGTCGAGCCCGTACCACCCGGGCAGGAAGGGCAGGGATTCTATTCCAGGTACTTCCTTGTGGAAAAGAAAACAGGGGGGATGCGTCCCATCCTAGACCTGAGAGGCCTGAACAAATTCCTGGTCAAAGAAAAGTTCAGGATGCTTTCCTTGGGCACCCTTCTGCCAATGATTCAGAAAAACGATTGGCTATGTTCCCTGGATTTAAAGGACGCATACACTCACATCCCGATACTGCCAGCTCACAGACAGTATCTCAGATTCCGCCTGGGCGCACGGCACTTTCAGTATTGTGTGCTGCCCTTTGGGCTCGCCTCTGCCCCTCGAGTGTTTACCAAGTGCCTCGTGGTGGTGGCGGCCTACCTACGCAAGCTGGGAGTGCACGTGTTCCCATATCTCGACGATTGGCTGGTCAAGAACACCTCGGAGGCGGGAGCCCTCCGTTCTATGCAGTGCACTACTCGACTCCTGGAGCTGCTGGGGTTTGTGATAAATTACCCAAAGTCCCATCTCCAGCCAACGCAGTCTCTGGAATTCATAGGAGCTCTGCTGAATACTCAGACGGCTCAGGCCTTCCTTCCCGAAGCGAGGGCCAACAACCTCCTGTCCCTGGCTTCGCAGACCAGAGCTTCTCAGCAGGTCACAGCTCGGCAGATGTTGAGACTTCTGGGTCATATGGCCTCCACAGTTCATGTGACTCCCATGGCTCGTCTTCACATGAGATCTGCTCAATGGACCCTAGCTTCCCAGTGGTTCCAAGCCACCGGGAATCTAGAAGATGTCATCCGCCTCTCCGCCAGTTGCCGCACTTCACTGCTCTGGTGGACCATCCGGACCAATTTGACCCTGGGACGCCCATTCCAAATTCCACAGCCCACGAAAGTGCTGACGACGGATGCATCTCGCCTGGGGTGGGGAGCTTATGTCGATGGGCTTCACACCCAGGGTCTGTGGTCCCTCCAGGAAAAGGATCTGCAGATCAACGTCCTGGAGCTCCGAGCGATCTGGAACGCACTGAAGGCTTTCAGAGATCGGCTGTCCTGCCAAATTATCCAAATTCGGACAGACAATCAGGTTGCAATGTATTACGTCAACAAGCAGGGGGGCACCGGATCTCGCCCCCTGTGTCAGGAAGCCGCCGGGATGTGGAATTGGGCCTGCCGGTTCGGCATGCTTCTCCAAGCCACATACCTGGCAGGCGTAAACAACAGTCTGGCCGACAGACTGAGCAGAGTCATGCAACCGCACGAGTGGTCGCTTCATTCCAGAGTGGTACGCAAGATCTTCCGAGAGTGGGGCACCCCCTCGGTGGACCTTTTCGCCTCTCAGACCAACCACAAGCTGCCTCTGTTCTGTTCCAGGCTTCAGGCACACGGCAGACTAGCGTCGGATGCCTTTCTCCTTCATTGGGGGACCGGCCTCCTGTATGCTTATCCTCCCATACCTTTGGTGGGGAAGACCTTACTGAAGCTCAAGCAAGACCGCGGCACCATGATTCTGGTGGCGCCCTTTTGGCCCCGTCAGATCTGGTTCCCTCTTCTTCTGGAGTTGTCCTCCGAAGAACCGTGGAGATTGGAGTGTTTTCCGACTCTCGTCTCGCAGAACGACGGAGCGTTGCTGCACCCCAACCTTCAATCCCTGGCTCTCACGGCCTGGATGTTGAGGGCGTAGACTTCGCTGCGTTGGGTCTGTCTGAGGGTGTCTCCCGGGTCTTGCTTGCCTCTAGGAAGGATTCCACTAAAAAGAGTTACTTTTTCAAGTGGAGGAGGTTTGTCGTGTGGTGTGAGAGCAAGGCCCTAGAACCTCGTTCTTGCCCTGCACAGAACCTGCTTGAATACCTTCTGCACTTATCAGAGTCTGGCCTCAAGACCAACTCAGTAAGGAATCACCTTAGTGCGATTAGTGCTTACCATTATCGTGTGGAAGGTAAAGCCATCTCTGGAGAGCCTTAAGTCGTTCGATTCATGAGAGGCTTGCTTTTGTCAAAGCCCCCTATCAAGCCTCCTACAGTGTCATGGGATCTCAACGTCATCCTCACCCAGCTGATGAGACCTCCTTTTGAGCCACTGAATACCTGCCATCTGAAGTACTTGACCTGGAAGGTCATTTTCTTGGTGGCAGTTACTTCAGCTCATAGGGTCAGTGAGCTTCAGGCCCTGGTAGCTCACGCTCCATATACCAAATTTCATCACAACAGAGTAGTGCTCCGCACCCACCCAAAGTTCCTGCCGAAGGTGGTGTCGGAGTTCCATCTTAACCAGTCAATTGTCTTGCCAACATTCTTTCCCAGGCCGCATACCCGCCCTGCTGAACGTCAGTTGCACACATTGGACTGCAAGAGAGCATTGGCCTTCTACTTGGAGCGGACACAGCCCCACAGACAGTCCGCCCAATTGTTTATTTCTTTCGACCCTAACAGGCTAGGGGTCGCTGTCGGGAAACGCACCATCTCCAATTGGCTAGCAGATTGCATTTCCTTCACTTATGCCCAGGCTGGGCTGGCTCTTGAGGGTCATGTCACGGCTCATAGTGTCAGAGCCATGGCAGCGTCGGTGGCCCACTTGAAGTCAGCCACTATTGAAGAGATCTGCAAGGCTGCGACGTGGTCATCTGTCCACACATTCACATCACATTACTGCCTGCAGCAGGATACCCGACGCGACAGTCGGTGCTGCAGAATCTGTTTGGGGTGTAAATCCAACTCCACCCTCCAGGACCCGAATTTATTCTGGTCAGGCTGCACTCTCAGTTAGTTGTTCTTCGTAGGTCAATTTTCTGTTGTACCCTCGCCGTTGCGAGGTTCAATTGACCTGGGTTCTTGTTTTGAGTGAGCCTGAGAGCTAGGGATACCCCAGTCGTGAGAACAAGCAGCCTGCTTGTCCTCGGAGAAAGTGAATGATACATACCTGTAGCAGGTGTTCTCCGAGGACAGCAGGCTGATTGTTCTCACCTACCCTCCCTCCTCCCCTTTGGAGTTGTGTTTCATATTTTATTGCTTGTCATTCAACTGGCGGGAGCGGTCGCGCACGGGCGGGAAGACGGCCGCGCATGCGCGGTGGGCGTGCCCTGCGTGCCGACCGTCCCGCGAAGCCTTTTCCGGTTGGTGGGGGCTGCCGCGGACTCACCCAGTCGTGAGAACATCAGCCTGCTGTCCTCGGAGAACACCTGCTACAGGTATGTATCATTCACTTACTGAACAATTGTTTCCACCTGTATGCAAGGATTTATTTTGGCTCCCTATGTTAAGAAACCAAGTGAGCACATAATACCATCTATGGAAACCCCCATTGAGGAGCTAATTGAATTTATCACAAACAATGGAAGATGAACATGTGGAGTACAACCTTCTACATTATTATAGACTTTGTTCTACAGCCGATCGGGACTGGATCTTGAAAACTTTCTTTAAACATAGACATGAAGTCTTTCTGAATTGCAAAGTCAAAGTATTTCCTGATATTGCTAGACAATCGAAAGACGTCAGTCTTTTTGAACTTCGTGATCGTGTATTGTCACAGGGGGGAATTTTCTGGCTTAATTTTCCTTGCAAATGTGTTGTTAAATTTCAATCATTAATATGTTTCTTTGATGAGTGATCAGTTAGCAAAATTCCTGGATTCCAGACAAGAACCAGCCGTAAACTCTCTTGTGCTTCCTTCATTAGTATCTCTAACTCCGTGATAGGATAAGTGGGAACAGGTTCTACTCATTTTTTCCTTGTTAACCATGTTTGAATTGTGCCTTGCCTACAATTGTGGACTTTAGCATTATTATCATTAATAGATTTTCTTTATAAAATATTTCTTGTATGGTATGGTAATACTGCCTTTCTGACAAGTGTATCTTGTAAAATCATTAAAATGACAAAAAAAAAAAAAAAAAAAAGAACTTTCTCTTTAGTTTTGTGGTCATACCCGCAGCCTTGCTTCCATAAGCACCAGATTGTGTAATAATTTTCTGCAGTGCCAAAATTTGGGCGCTTATTCTGGGTCTAACATTGGAGTATACATTTTTTGCCCACCCATTTGCTTTATATATAAAAACACGCTCCTTCAGTAACAGCGATCCACAATGTCCTATCTGATTCAATATAATACCAGCGGGGGAGGCCTCAATTTATTTATGAGGTAAATGTTCCCAATATTTAATTCAGACCATTCGGAAAATGGGTAGACAAGAGCACAAGCATTGGCCAAAGTGGCATCCAAGCTCCCACATTTAACACAATCTCATAGCATCAACACTTCCCTTATAGTACGCCTGTCAAGGGGTAAACATAGGCTGTACTCAGAACGCGAATTGACATTCTCTGTATGTTACACTGTAAAATACTGTGGGATCATATGTAACAGACGTATCTCCCCTACTCGAAGTCTAAGACCAGAGTCTTTCTGCCATTGTTGCACTAATACAGCACAGTCTTTACCCGGAGTCACCAAGAGTAGAGCCCTATAAAGGTAGCAACCGAGAATTGCTGATGTTCCCTCGGCCGGAAAAACTTCTCCAACATGGGAATCACTCCCGGGTACACCTCCCCAATAATGGCCTTATATATTCGACATTTGGAGATTGCAAAATAGAGTGGATGAACTTCCGGTTGGGGAATGGAGTAGCGAGTCACACAGCACAGCTGCTCCGGGACGCCCGAACATCAACACTCAATATCAGCGGAACAGCTGGGAAATCTCGAAATAGAACGAAGCAGCAACGTAGTGCGAATACCAAAGCACAAAGGAATCGGGCGGGGACAGCTGATGGCGGCAAAAAGAGCCGAAAGAGCGAGCTCGACAGTTAGAAAATAAAATGGGTGACAAAGAGGCGCTAAGCTCCCTTATCCCGAGCTCGATGTGGGCTGCTGAGATCATGGAGTAGGTTAGAGCGGCAGTGGAGCAAACTGTGGGTCAGAAACTGCAACTGATTCTTGATAAGTTGGACTGGATGGAGGAGCATCAGGCAACGTTGGTCACAGAATTGCACGAGGCGCAGCAGAGACTAGGGCAGGCAGAGGAAGAGATCAGACAGGTGGCGCAGGAGCATCCTAAAATGGAGTCCCGACTGGCGGAGTTGGAAACGAAGGTGGAGGACCTGGAGAACTGGTCGCGGAGAAACAACCTCCGACTGGTGGGGCTACCAGAGAATCTGCCGGAGAAAAGCCTGTGCGTGTTCCTGGAAAAATGGCTGCCTGCGGCCCTGGCGAATCCTGATCTAGCGAAACAGCTGACAGTGGAACGGGCGCATTGGTTGGGCCCACGCAGGGAAACCACAGACTGACCATGGGTAGTAATTTTCAAGATCCTCAACTACTCCCACAAAATGGAAATCTTGCAGAGCCTGAGAACAGGGAAACAGCTGGCGTACCAGGGAGGCAAAGTCCTATGCTTCCAGGATTATTCCTTTAAAGTTTTAGAAGCAAGGAAAGCGTTTGCGCCAGTGTGTTCGAAGTTGTTTGGCTTAAAGTACAAATTTAGCCTGCTGTATCCAGCCAGACTGAAAGTGACCAGCAATGGACAAACATTGTTTTTTGACAAAGTTCGTGAGGCCAAAGAAAGCGTGGTGAAACTGGCCGAGGAGTCGTCTAGTGATCAAAGGCAAAGCAACGGGTGACAAAGAAAAGTATTGATTTCAATTGGGCCAATACTGTGTTCATCATTAAGAGCCATATGAACTGGCAGTTGCTTTGGAAAGTTGAGAGTTCTACTAGAGTTTCCACAGTTTAATGTACAAGTGCTGTAGCAGAGCTTGAATTACTTAAGGATTAATCCTGGGATGGATATGAGAGATGGTCGGACAATGATGAAGGATATAAGCACGCTGTATCAGGGGTAGATGTCCCGATCCCCAATAAGGAAGTCTGGTACCACGGGGTACAAAGAGGGGTAATGTATTTCTTTTTTTTGAGTGGGGGGAGAGGGGGAGAGGGGAATGAGGGGTGGGGCAGAGGGGGAGGGGAATAGAAAGTATGGATGCGAGATTGGATATGATGTGGGTTGAATGAGGACAAAGAGATGGCTCTGAGGAGAAGGTGAGGGGCAGACATGAACAAAGGGGGGGGGGTGGAAGGCTATGGGACACTCCCTGGTGGTCAATTGTAAGTTAGGAATTCAACCTATTATCATGCAGATGACATTGCTCCTCTTGAAGATCATTAGTTGGAATGTGGGAGGTATACACTCTCCCATCAAAAGGCAGAAAATATTAAAGGTACTTAATGATCAAAAAGCGTCCGTGACTCTCTTGCAGGAAAAGCACTTGACAAGGGAGAACATGAAAAGCTAAAGCGCTGGTGGGTAGGAGAAATCATGGATTCCCCAGCGCTGGAAGGGAAAGGAGGGGTGATAATACTGATTAGGAAAGGCATACATGTGACAATCAAGAAACAATTAAGTACACCAGGGGAGATATGTATTGGTATCCATGGAATTGGATAGACAGCCAGTGACGCTCTGTAGCATCTATGCTCCTAACAACTTTGAGAAACAATTTTACAAACAGCTGTTAAGACGGGTGCAAGACATGGGGACAGCGCCACTTATAGTGGGGGGGAGACTTTAACGCGAAGTAGGGACCCAAATTAGATAGATCTAAGCCAACGGAGAGAGGAGCTGGCCAGGACCCATAGAGGGATTGGGATGCTGGAGGAAGGGCTGGATGTAATAGATGTATGGAGGACGCTCCATCCAGTGGACGGAGACTATACCCACCTTCGCAGAGCGCACGCCACGCTGTCCTGCATTGACTATATACTGCTAGCAAGGGGATTGCTAACTCAGGTAATGAAGGCCCAAATAGGCCCGATAGTGGTTTCAGACCACGCGTGGGTGGCTGTAGAGTTGCGGTCAGAGGGGGAGAAACATGGGGACTGCTCATGGCGGTTTCCGTCATATTTGTATCGAGACAGCCAATTTTTTGTCCCAATGGTGAACAAATGGAAAGATTTAAAGAGACTAATGTGGCCCATAGAGGAGATCCAGTACTTTCTGGGAGGCTGCAAAAGCAGTACTCAGAGGAGAGATACTAGCCTATGATTGCTTTAAAGAAGAAGTTGAGGTGAAGGAAGATTCATAGATTGGAAAAAATGTAACCCTCCTATATAAACAGTATGGGAAGGAGCATTTGCTGGGTACTCGAGTGCAGCTGTTGGAGGCACAACAGGCGCTTAATGAGCTTCTGCACCAACAAGTGCACAGGTCAATGGCATATTACAACATATCAGCTCTATAAGGTTTGCTAATAGGGGAGGGAGCTTTCTGGCTAGACTTATACATAGACAAGTAGGATCGCGTAAAGTGCTCACGATAAACAAATAAACAAGGAGGGTTAGAAAACAACGACAATATCATCTCTACATATTTAAAGATTCCTAGCAGAGTTGTACAAGCCGCAGAAGGAAATCGTAACACCCAGTGAGGCCTACTTAGAAAGTGTAAATCTGCCCAAATTGACAGACGAAGATTGTCCAATCTTAAATGCGAGGAGTAACGGAAGATGAGGTAGACTGGGTGCTAAAACAAGCTCTTTAGGCAAGGCACCGGGGCCAGACGGCCTGAGTAACAAATTTTATAAGTTGCTCAGGCCAGAAATACGAGCAGTATTGACAGAAATATTTAACCTAAATATTCAGAGAGGGCAGTTACCTACACACTTAAACCGAGCTCACATAACGGTCATATTAAAACCGGGTAGGCCAGCCCACCTGCCGGAGTCCTATCGGCCCTGTTTCGCTGCTGAACTCTGAAACAAAGTTTATAGCCAAGATAATGGCGAATAGGCTGGCCCGATTCCTTCCATCTTTGCTAGAGGACTCACAGGTGGGATTTATTAGAGACAGGAAGATAGTAAAAACAGAGAAGGATACTAACAGCTTTGGAGAGATTAATGGAGAACACACAGGCTATGTTAATAAGTTTCGATGCCGAAAAGGCCTTTGATAGAGTAGACTGGGGATTCTTGTTTGCGACATTAAGGCCTACGGCATACAGGGCCTTTTCCAGAATGCGGTCCAGATGCTATATGCTGATCCCCAGGCGAGAGTGAGTGTCAATGGAACATTCTCTGACTGGTTTACTATTGGTAGAGGAACCATACAGGGATGCGCCTTATCGCCCCTTCTGTTTGTGCTGACACTGGATCCGCTGCTCCGGGAAATTAGTAGCAACACTGACATTAAGGGGGTAAGAATTAGAGACCAAGAGTTCAAAACTGCTGCTTTTGCAGACGACCTACTGGTGTTAATCCAAGATCCCAAAGAGTCATTGAAATATCTCATGGAAAGTTTAGAAGAATATGGAGCGTTTTCAGGCTTTAAGCTAAACCTGGATAAATCAGAGGCCTTAGCAAGTGAAGGGGTCCAACGAGAGGTATGGATCAGTTTCCGTTACGTCAGGCACAGGCAGCGTTTATATACCTGGGGATTCAGCTACCCATGAATCCAGTTCAACTGTATAGTCATAATGTCCCCCCAGCTGTTGAAGCTACCAAGGATCAGTTAACTGTGTAGATCTCCCTACCTTTATCCTTCCTTGGTAGGACACATCTTTATCGAGTGATATTGTTCCCGAAATGGCTCTGCATGTTGCAATCGTTAACAATCAGGTTGCTAAACAGAGACCTGAGGACCACTACAGGGTCATATAGCGCGGTTCTGTGGGGCGGGAAAAAGCAAAAATGAAGTGGCAGTACGTGTGTGAACCCCAAAATAGGGGAGGACTAGTGGGGTGCCAGATATGAGAGCCTATAACCAAGGCATGCCTCCTCAGACATATGTGGGACTGGGCACGACAGCTTTTACAGATGGCAGATGGGAAAAAGCCTATTTTCACCCTTGGACATGAGTTATCTGTTGCATGCAAAGGCGCTGCAATTCCAATGCCTTACAAGGAGGAGTGTGCTTTTGAGACCGTTACATCAGCTCTGGGGGATATAGTATGGTTATGGGACCAAAGCCCAGAATGCAGTGTTCTGCTGCCACTCTCAGGAATGCAGATTTCCCGGCAGGACGTAAACCAGATTCTTTCGTGACTTGGAGAAGCAGGGGGTGAACAGGTGGAACATTCATACAAATGGATGGGACAATAATGACGTTCTCGGAGTTCGAGAGGAGGTGTGCGGGAGGCCCACTGGCACAGCTGGCTTACCATGCAGATGTTACATTATATCCGAGGTCTGCATGGGCAGCTTTGTCGATAGAGTTCGGGGGCAAGATCAGGGAATTCCTAGCAGGGGATCCAGTAGGGCAGATATCTATATCATGGTTCCATAAGGTTTTAGGAAGATATAGACCCGTGCAAGATGTCAGTGAGGTGGCTGATAGATGGAGTAAAGAGGCGGGTGAGAGGGGTAACGGGGGAGAATTTTGACTGCCCTTAAAGGAATACTGGGGGTGGTATATAGTGCAGAATTACAAGAGAGCCATTTTCGGACGATACACAGAGTGTAATTCTCGGGTAGACAGGGCCTGGGAAGCAGGAGTAATAGATTCAGAGAAGTGTATGAAATGCGGGGTAGGGACGGCAACTTTGACACACGGTCTGTGGAAGTGTGGATGTATTCGGATGTACTGGTCAGCTCTCTCCCGATTTTTTGTCAGGGTCCTCGGAGGTTGGGTAAAGTGTCTTTCAGCGAGTGGTGTTCAGTGCAGGTGGTAGTTGGTGGATAAAGGTACCAGAGGGGGAGAAACTGTTTCTAGCAAATGCATTTTTAACCACTGGGTGTCTGATAAGGCCCCATCCTACTGGTACTGGAGGAATAAGTTGCACGAACTGGTGCTCTGGGAAGCGCGTGGAGCACGATACACGGCAAAAAGACGACAGTCTTTATTAAAATCTGGGGAGCCTACTAGGAAAATCTCCCCTAGAGCCCGAAGCCAGGTACTGAATGAGTTGGTGAATGTGATGTGACTGTTGGGTGGGGGTGACATATTGAGTAGAAGGACTGGGAGGTAAGGGACTGGAAGGCGAAGGGGTATGATCAGTGATGCCAACTACAAACCATACTCAAAATTGAATAACACAAAAGGGACTTCCACCATAAAGTTTGGTCAGATCCTGGGATGGAAGGCATCTTTAAGAGAGGGGACCCACATCTTCCTGCAGACGAGAGAGTCTTGGGAATGGGATGTTAAGGGTAGGGTTGAATGGGGGAAGGGGAGTGGGGAATAGAGATATGATAGGAGGTTTGCCCATATGGGAATGATGTAAGGTTGCGAAGTGGAATATTGGACTAAAGTCTGTGTTGTTCCTTTAGCAGTGGAATGTTTATATGTTAAAAATAATTATATGTGCACGAGAGAGGAAGGTTGCGGAGGATATGGGGAGAAAATGTAAAATTGGTCTTGGATAAATGTGTCTGCTGATAGCAACCTAGTGTTAGATCACATGCAAGATGTGTTAACGGATATGTTATTCTGTGGTTGTTATGATGAAGACTCAATAAAAAATGTTTAAACATAGAGTGATGAGGTTGTAGGGCTTGCATAAGCTATTAAACGATTGTAATGGCCATTTCCTTGCAAGAGATCAGCCACATAAAACATCCCTTGAAGTGTCCATTTATGAAAAAAGCCTTTTGAGTGACCTGTCCAAAGTTTCAGATTACCCACTAGCGGTAAGAAATCCGTGTAAGTCTGATCTTGACCCAGGTATCTCATTAGGATTTCCAGGCATACTGCATCGAGTGTAATAGTATATGGGATTTCCATCGTGGAGGCATGTAGCAGATAGAGTGTGCTGGGGGAAAAAATCCTTTTCCACAGACCAACAGGTAAAAAATTCTAATCAGCTAATGTCTCAGTAAATATGCTGAGTCATATAAACGCAATGTGAGGGAGCCCCACCCCCCCTGGGTCCAGTACTATACAAATATTATAGCCGAATTTTGGGGTTTTTTTACCCACCCCCCCCCCCCAAGCAGAATGCATGTAGAGCTTGTCTAGAATTATGATCCAGCAGCAGAATGCACAAAGGCAATTGTCGTAACACATATACCAACAGGAAATATCATTCGAATAGTCTATATTAACTCTATTCAAATCTTGCAGGTGCAGAAGTATAATGCCTAGATACCTAAATCTCCCCGTAGTCCATTTCAATTGAAACTCTCCCACCCATTTAAAAAACGAACCTCCGGAAGTGTCTGTAAACCCTCCGTTTATGCATATTAAGACGCAATCCCGAAAAAAGAGCTGTATTCAGCAAACTTTCCAACAAAACGGTATGGGCGTGATAGGGAAGAAAAATGTACCAGCAAATCGTCCGCAAAGGCCGTTATCTTAATTCAGCTGTCCCCAATGGCACCCCCTTTATTTCGGTTTCCCCGAAATCTCTTGAATTAATGGATTCAAGTTAAGCGCAAACAATAATGGAGACAGCGGGCAACCCTGTCGTGTTCCACTAAGTATTGAAAAGGTTCTGAGACTTGACAATTGACCATTACTCTAGCATTTGGTTCTATATAGAGAGTTCGAATTGCCCTTTCAAAAAACCTTCAATTCCATACGTTTTTAACACTGCAAATAAAAACCTGATGGACCCTATCAAAGGCCTTTCTCCGCATCAAACTAATAAGCAGTGTGGAGTTCGATGTTCTGCACCAATTCAAAGTGGCCAGTAGCCTTGCGGATATTTTTAACAGCCTGTCGCCCTCTAATAAATCTACCTGAGGATCCGCAATAATCGATGAAGAATACGGGCCAATCGATTAGCTAATATAGTTGCCAACAATTTGGCTTCAAATCCAATCAGAGAAATAGGCCTATAATATTCTGGATAGCTATGGTCTTTCCCTGGCTTAGGGAATACCACTATCCCCGCTGTACGTAATGAGTCAGGTAACCTTTGTTGTTCTATCACTGTCTTAAACATATCCATCAAAATATACTGTTATCTGGAAGCATTAATTTTATAAAATTCGGCTCTATACCCATCTGGCCAGGAGCCTTACATAAAGGACTTAGCCTCACCGCCCAGACAACTTCATCACTACCAAATGGCCTATTAAAGCTTGTAGTCTGACTCTTTGTAAGTTTTGGTAGCTCCATACTGTTAAGATAATATCTGGATCTAACCCTATAGCCTGCCTCAGACAAAAAGATTGCAATAAGAATTTCGTTGTTTGGCCCACACTTATTGCCTCGTTTTCGCCGATTATTTTTGGACGGATTATCGATGAAAACCAAGGTTTCACTGTAGTTCCAATTAGAGAGTTTCACGGGACAGAAATCTTACCCATCCCCGCCCGTCCCTGCTGGAACTTACCCATCCCAACCACGTCCCCCTCAAGAAATTTAACCCATCCCCGTAAAATTAATGGTACATAAAGAAATTCCATTCCTCCCTCAGTCTGTCTCTGTGATTTGAGCCACAGCACTGTAGGCAAGGAAGGACCGGAAGTTGGAACTTGGAACACTCTGGTCGGCACATGTAAGATTTGTCTCTGATTCACTGGCATTATGTGCTGAGAGGTCGCCACATGCATGCGCCAGTAGGTCAGGTGACATTTGATTCTCATGCCTGTGCAGAGCTGAGGTCTGTGCACCAGCCTGGGAGCAAAGAGGATTAACAGTACATAGTAAGTGACAGCCAAATAGATCTGAACGGTCCATCCACTCTGCCTAATAGTCATACTCATTATCAATTCATCATTAAATCACCAGCACTGTCCTCATATTCCAGCCACTGAAGTTGCTGTCTAAGCCCTTTCCAGCCATCCTAAACCAGATTGCCATATATGAGACACAGACCATACAAGTCTGCCAGGTAGCACCCTAGTTCTCACAGCCAGAGTCGCCATCTAGCGTCACTTGACACATCCACACACATGCAGCCATTTAAGGTTAGGTTTTATATAACTTCCATTTTCTAATTAGAGATCCTTTGTGTTTCATCCCATGCCTTTTTGAATTCCGTCATCATTTGTGACTCTACCACCTCCTTAATGGAGACTTTCCACATTTGTGCTGTTAAAGCAAGGAAGAATAGGAAGAGGAGGAGAGCAGCACTCAAAGAACTTGGTATTCGGTAGATGAGAGGCTGGTGCAGGTTGCAGCTTATACTTTCAACGAGAACAATGCCCAGAGAACGCCGCAGGAGAATGCCACAGGAGAACGCAAATTAGCAGCGTGGGCACGCCGACGAAATCCAAAGCACCGACGAAAACCGAGACAAATTTTTGCTAATAAATTCGATGAAAACTACGAAATCCGAAGTCAACAAAAACAGAGGTTTCACTGTATGTTGGTCATTAATGGTCCTGAAAGTCTGCCACTTATCTTTTTTTTTTTTTTTTTAAATTTGTAGAGGAAGTTTAGTTGAGAAATCTATACACTTTTGTCCAACAAGAACATCAAACATATAGTTAGCAAAAGCAGAACTTGGTGGTTGACCACTCCAACAATCTGATTGAGAAAGTCCATTATTCCATATTTTTTTTGTGATAAGAACACTACAATAATTTATTTGTTTCATTTGTATCCCACATTTTCCTACCTATTTGCAGGCTCAATGTGCTTACATGGTACAGCAACAGCGTTCGCCAGTTGCGGTATGAACAAATACAAGTGGTGTTGTGTAAAAGAAGGTTCGTATTTGGTAGATACATTGGGGAAGTTAGGGGAGGGGGGGATGAGGGTGAAGGTTGTTTGGTAGATACATTGGGGAAGTTAGGGAGGGAGGATGAGGGTTAAGGTATGTCCCATACACCTTTGGTTTTGCAGTGTCACAGGAACTTAGGTTTTTGATTGGTCATGGGGTATGACTTTTTGAACAGATTTGTTTTTAGTTCTTTCCGGAACTTAGGTGGTCGTTCGTTGTTTTATTATGTTTGGAGAGCGTTCCATAGTTGTGCGCTTAAGTAAGAAAAGCTGGATGCATAAGTTGATTTGGTTATTTGAGTCCTTTAGTACTTGGGTAGTGGAGATTTAGGTAGTTCGTGCTGATCTTGTTTGTTTCTGGTGTGTAGGTCTATGAGGTCTGTCATGTACCCGGGGCTTCGCCGTATATAATTTTGTGAACCATGGTGCAGACCTTAAAAGCAATGCGTTGTTGATTTGCAGCCAGTGCAGTTTTTTCTCGGAGGGGTTTGGCGCTATCATAACATGTTTTTCCAAATATAAGCCTGGCTGTTGGTTCTGGGCGGTCTGAAGTTTCTTTATAATTCGTTCTTGCATACCGCTTAAATTCCATTGCAGTAATCTGCATGGCTTAGTACCATTGATTGTATCAGGTTGCGAAATATAGCCCTCTGGAAGAATGGTTTCCACGCGGTTTGAGTTTCCACATTGAGTGAAACATTTTCTTTATGGTAGATGTCGGGTTCTTAAGGGCAGAACCGGAATACGTGAGCCCTTGGACCACTGCTGAGGAGCGGCAGGCAAGACCACCCTGGAACTGGATACACAGAAGAGCAGACTGGAACTCTGGACTGGAGTAGTTCTGAGGCAGGCAACTAGAACAGGCAGAACAGGAACAACTTCACCTGCGCTTGACCACTGTTCCTCCGAAGTTGAGCTCCGGAGTGCGGGTGGCCGGCAGGACTTGCATGATAAGGCAGGAACTGAAGATCCAGAGACCCACCCTGGTCCTGGGTACACGAAGAGACTAGGCCTAAATACTAGATCAGACTGAAAGCTGCTGCAGCCACTAAGCCAGAAACACCAGACAGACCAGGGGACAAGACTACACAAAGGCTAGGCAGAGACAAGATTCAGGATATCACTCAGGATATACACACTAGCTCGGCAGAGACAGGATTCAGGAAAACAAGCAAGCTAGGCAGAAACAGGACTCAGGGTATACAAGCAAAGCAGGCTCTGGAATAAACTAAATGGCTGAAGATAGGACCACGAAGTGGTGAACTGGATTAGGAACTGGTTGACGGGCAGACACCAAAGGGTGGTGGTAAATGGAGTTTCGCTCAGAGGAGAGAAAGGTGAGTAAGTGGAGTGCCTCAGAGATGCGGTGCTGGGGCCGATTTTATTCCATATATTGTGAGTGATTGCCGAAGGCTTACAAGGTAATGTTTGCCTTTTTGCGGATGACACCAAGATTTGCAACAGAGTGAACACCCCGGAGGGAGTGGAAGCATGAAAAAAGATCTGCGAGGAATGCTAGAAGAATGTCTAACGTTGGCATTAAAATTCATGCGAAGAAATGCAAGTGATGCACTTAGGGAGTAGAAATCCAAGGGAGATGTATGTGTTAGGCGGGGAGAGTCTGATAGGTAGCGGACGGGAGAGGATCTTGGGGTGATAGTATCTGAGGACCTTGAAGGCGACGAAACAGTGTGACAAGGCGGTGGCCGTAGCTAGAAGATTGCTAGGCTGTATAGAGAGAGGTGTGACCAGCAGAAGAAAAGAGGTTTTAATAACCCTGTATAAGTCGTTGGTGAGACCCCACCTGAGTATTGTGTTCAGTTTGGAGGTCGTTTCTTGCGAAGGGATGCTAAAAAAATGGAAGCGGTGCAAAGAAAAGCTACGAGAATGGTATGGATTTGTGTTGCAAGACGTATGAGGAGAGACTTGTTAACCTGAACATGTATATCCTGGAGGAAAGGAGAAACAGGGTGATATGATACAGACGTCAAATATTTGAAACGTATAATCCTGTAAATGAACCTTTTCCCGGAGATGGGAAGGTGGTAGAAAGAGAGGACATGAATGAGATTGAAGGGGGGCAGACTCAAGAAAATGTTAGAAGTATTTTTTTTCGGAGAGAGTGGTGTGGATGCTTGAATGCCCTCCCACGGGAGGTGGTGGAGAGGAAAACGGTAACGGAATTCAAACATGCGTGGGATAAACATAAGGAATCCTGCTCAGAAGGAAGGGTATCTCAGAAGCTTAGCCGGTGCTGGGAGGCAGGGCTGGTGGTTGGGAGGTGGGGATAGTGCTGGGCAGACTTATACGGTCTGTGCCAGAGCCGGTGGTGGGGGGTGTGGGCTGGTGGTTGGAGGCAGGGATAGTACTGGGCAGACTTATACGGTCCTGCCTGAAAAAGACAGGTACAATCAAGTAAGGTATACACAAAAAATGGCACATGTGAGTTTATCTTGTTGGGCAGACTGGGTGGACCGTGCAGGTCTTTTTCTGCCGTCATCTACTATGTTACTATGTCACTTATGAACTTTAATGCAATTCCACTCTGTATTTCTCATTCCGATAATGACAATCGCCATTACGGCATTATGTAAGCCACATTGAGCCTGCAAATAGGTGGGAAAATGTGGGATACAAATGCAACAAATAAATAAGAACCAGGAACTAGCAGAGTCTTTGGGCAGGCAGCAGCTAGAGGAATAAACCAGGGATAACAGAGTCAGGGCTGAAGCTTCAGCAGCTCCAAACACAGACAGAGAGAGAATGGCTAAGCTTCAGACTCCAAACGCTGGGAAAGGCAAAGGAAGGACTAGCAGTCCACAGACACAAATCAGATGGGCAAGACCCCCAGAGAAAGGCTAAGAAGCAGCGCAACAGTGCTCTCACTAACCTCACAGCCTATTGTCATAACACTCTTACTATGCAAAGGCCCTGAATGCAAGCACAGCACTTCCTTATGAAAGCTTTCATTGATGATGTCACCTACTGCAGGACAGGAGCAGGGAACACACTCACACCAAAGAGAGGCTCGGAACACATAGGAAGAACAGGCAGGAGCCATCTTGGAAGTTGGCATAAAACAAGCGGGAGCCATCTTAGATGCTGGCTCCTCAAAGAGGCATAGCCCACACAGGTGAGGTCTAGTGAAGCAATCAGCACACAGAGACAAGACTAACACAGAAACAGACAGAAGCTAGCATAGATGCTGACCTCCAGAAATAAGGTAAGTCTGAGGGTGGTCACAACAGGAGACGTGACAGTAGATTTCGCTTGGTTCTCCAGATTGAGGTTTCAGTCAATTGTTACTCCGAGAATTTTTAGGTTGTCTGAGATGGGGAGGGTGTGACCTGAGATGCTTAGGTTTTTGGGTTTGTATGTGTTGTGTTGGGAGCAGATGATGAGACTGTGTTTTTTCTGTTTTGAGTTTTAATTGGAATGCATTTGCCGATGAGTCCATGATGTTCAAGCTGAGCTTGATTTCATTGTTGATTTCTGACAGATCTTGTTTGTATGGGATATATATTGTGACGTCTGCATAAATGAATGGGTTGAGGCCTTGAGTGGATAGGGCCTTTGCTAGTGGGGTCATCGTGAGTTTAAAAAGGATCGGTGATAATGGTGATCCTTGTGGTACTCCACAGTTTGGTTTCCATGATGATGATAAGTTAGATTTCACTTGATAGGTTCTGGTGGTTAGGAAGCCCTTGATCCATTTGAGTGTGTTTCCGCCAATTCCGAAGTCATCTAGGAGTCTTAGTAATATCTTGTATTGACCATGTCGAACGCACTGGACATGTCGAATTGGAGAAGAAGTATACTTTTACCTATTGCTATTTCCTGCTTGAATTTGGTTAGGACGGTAAGTAGTACTGTTTCGATGCTGTGTAGGGGTGGAAACTCCCCGTGGATGAGGATACCATTCAACCAACAGTTTTATATCAACCTAGTTCAAATTTCCCCTATGTTTTGTTTTGGGTTTTTTTTTTAATCTTTCACAGAGCATGCTTGTATAAAAGGGGCCCAGATATGCCACATATCTTTTAAGGTATTCTAAAAATTCAGGATCATGATACAATTCCAATGGGAAAGCCCATCTTCTCAAAGGGAAAGTAACCTGATCTCCCCCATATATCACTGTAGAATCAATGGCCGCCGCCTGAACTCTAGAGAAAAGACTTTCTGTTACCAAGATATAGTCTATGCGAGATTGAGTCTGATGCATCCTAGATAAATGAGTATAATCTCTCTCACCTGGATGAAGAACGTTCCAGACATCTATTCCCAATGCTGCACAAATCAATGGTATCCCCTTCATGACATCATATCTAGCCCCCTTCGAGGGATGTGATTTATCTAATTGTGGATCAGCTGCAATGTTAAAATCACTGCCCAGAATAAGCGGCATGCCAGCCATAGATTGTAGAAGGTGAATTATTTTACCAAAAAATGTTTTATCATATACATTAGGTGCGTACACATTGCAAAGCACATATGGGGTACCATCCATCCTAAAATTCAAAATTATGGAATCTGTAGAACTCAGAACCAAGTTACTTCTACATGTATTATTTTAGTATTCGAAGGTAGGTCTTGTATATTTCAATGAAAAAATGGTGGAGAAAAAAAAGACTTCAGTACACATCTGAGGCACCTCAGTTTGAAAGATACACCTTTCAAGAGGACTTCTTTTAATCATCAGTCTACAAAAAAACCTCCACTCCTAATTACATATTAATGAAACAAAAAATCAAGACCACCTTTCAAGGATACAAAAAAGGAGAGACTCAATTTAATAGCGAGTATCTTGAAAAGTTCATTACTTATCTTGGATGGCAGAGTATTCCTTTTCATTTGCCATATTCAGTGGCGTAGGAAGGCGGTCCGGGTGCACGCCGCTGGGGGGGGGGGTGTCAGCTCCGCTGGTTCCCTGCTCTCTCTGCCCCGGAACAGGTTACTTGCTCTTCCGGGGCAGAGACAGCAGGGAGCCAGCGGAGCCGACGCAGCTCCCAACGACGTGCACTCCGGGCGGAATGGCCCTCCAGCCCGCCTGCCCCATTTTCTATGGTAGTGGTAAGCGCTCCGGGGGAGAGGTGCACGCGCCAAGGTGGGGGTGTGCATGGCGACCCGCCCTGGGTGTCAGCCGCCCTCACTACGGCACTGGCCTTATTCCTTGTTTTTAATAATTCCTGTTTCTCTTTTATCAGGCTGCTTCAGGGGGAAAAAATGTCTTTAATCTATAAACATCCAAGTGCTGCCTGAAGATGGCGCACCGCTCACCCCCTCCGATGCGGCTCGATCAGTGCAGTTGAGAAGGCCCATCCAAAAAAAAACCCGTCCATTTTAGCCGTCATTCCCCCCCCCCCCCCCCCCCCCCCCCCCCCCCCCCCCGCAATATTAAAAACGTCCCTTTTGGTTATGCTTCACTCAGCTGAGAGACCTGGAAGTCTCTGAAATAATCACAATGCATTTAGCTGAGCTAAACGCACTGTGATTGGCTCAGAGACTTCCAGGTCTCTCAGCTGAATGAAGCACAGCCAAAAAAGACGTTTTTATTATTGGGGGGGGGGGGATGACGGCCAAAATGGACGGGTTTTTTTTGGATGGGTGTCCTCGACTGCACTGGCCTCTGGATCGAGCCGCATCGGAGGGGTGAGAAGCGCAGCGTCTTCGGGAGGGGGGGAATGACAGCCAAAATAGACATCTTTTTTGAAGTGGAGCACTATTTTTTTTGTTTGTTTTTGAGTGAAGGACGTCCCTGACGAGCACTTGACTCCCCCCTCCCCCCCCCACCAATTTTTTGTTTTTGTTACTTTTGTAGCAGTTTTTCAATCCCGCGCAGCCCCAACGAGAGCTACAGACCTCTCGTTAGATTTTCCAGCGTTAAAGCAATCAGAAAAGGTTAGTGCTTCTCATTACAATAGGGTTTCTACACAATTTGCTCATCTGCATTCCATTTTCGTTAGCTGTTACCGTCGTTGGAAAAAAGTCTTTAGTGCATGCCAGGGTTTACTACTTGCTCGTTAATGGCTCGTTAAGTTTAGTGCATCTGGCCCTAAGTTAATACATGTAGAGGTACCATCAATCACCACATGTTGCATTACATAGCGACCCCGCTGGATCTATCTCCACCAGTTTTTTCTCAATATGTATTTTTTTATGAAATAGAATCATCACCCCAGCCTTCTTCCCCTGTGCTGGCGCCTCAACATAATCACCCACCCACCATGTGGGTAATTTTTGATGTTCATTAGAAGTTAATTGTGTCTCTTGTAACATTGCTATAGAGACTCCTGCCCGATGTAACCTGTGTAAAAATGTTTTCCTTTTAATAGGTGACGTAATACCCCCCCACATTCCATGAAAATATTTTATATCCCATCATGTACCTACGTCCATATGTATCAAATATGTCTGTTCAGTGTTCCCTTGACCCCGAGTTTGCTGTCCCAGCCTCCAGCCCAATCGGTTCCGCCCTTCCTTCTCCACCAAGTCCATCCAGTCCCCCCCCCTCCCCCATGTAATTAAGATATAGGTTACCAAAGCTCCCTCGTTCCCTGTAACATTAACCTTTCCCCTAACCCTGCTCCCCCATATCTCTTTTAGAGGTCATCACGTATAGATCGCCTTCCTCATGACCTTGTTATATCTCTCCCAAAGATACCATCCTTTGCTGCAAGACCTCTACATAAAATTCTGTATCGAGGCGCAGCCCAGCCAATACACTTAGTCCCATCTATGTATGTAGTAAGAAAATAAAGGACCTTCCGTCTCCCCTAATGAGACTATGACCCCGAAGAATCCCTCCTCTCTCATCTTCCTCAGCAGCACCCTCTACTTCTTCAACCCCAACACATACACACAAAAAAAACCCACGGAGGATAGAAAAGAAAGGTAATAGGTCCACCCAGTACCAATACATCCCCACTCACACTGTAGTCTGACCATTCCGGCCAGCACGTATGTATCCCCCCCCCCCCCTAATCATATCCCCCCCAGACACCTTTTTCCTCATGCGCTCCTGTTCCCCTTCCAGCTCCCACATCTGATACTCAAGGGCGGAGGTACGAAGTAGCCTGTCGTCAAGTTCTAAACACATACTATCTAGGCGCTCGTGTGCTTCCTCAGTTCTATCCAATAGTTGTTGCAATTTAGAATCCAGCACAGCTTCAACTGCTACTTTCACTTCTGCCACCAACTTCGCCATCCACAAGTTGTTCCCCGCGTTGCTCGCAGGATCTCGGTTATCTGCCATCTTATGTTCTGGTGGTTTCTGCTTCTCTCGATCCTTTTGTTGTATTTTTGAGGCCATACTCCTTCATAATTGCTTTTAATTATCGTCTCAAATTGTGGAGGAGGAGTTCTCTGTCCCCCCACACTCGTAGTCTTCGAGAGCTACAGGTAAAATAGCTGATTATGTGCCGGTCACTGAGGAAATTGCTAGAGCTATCGCTCCCTACGTCTGCTCCTGGCCATGGTGATCACGTGACATCCCCCCCCCCCCCCCCCCAAAAAAAAAAATCTTTTTTTTTTTTAAACTCTGCTAAGCTAACTGCTTTTACTACATTCTCTGGCAATGAATTCTAGAGTGTAATTGCACATTGAGTGAAGAAATATTTTCTGATTTGTTTTAAATGTACTATTTTGTAGCTTCATTGCGGGCCCCCTATTATTGGAAAGAATAAACGAGCGATTCACGTCTACTCATTCCACTCATCTCCCCTCAGCCGTCTTTTATTCAAGCTGAAGAGACCTAGCAGCTTCATCCTTTCCTCATAGGGAAGTCGTCCCATCCCCTTTATCATTTTCGTTGCCCTTGTTTGTATCATTTCTAATTCCAGTATATCTTTTTTGAGATGCGGTGACCAGAACTGCACATAGTATTCGAGGTGTGGTTGCACCATGGAGCGATAGAAAGGTATTTTAACATCCTCATTTTTATTTTCCATTCCTTTGCTTTTTTTTGCCGCCACAGCACACTAAGCAGAGGGCTTCAAAGTATCCTTTTCCTGGTCGGTCACTCCTAATGCGGAACTTTGCATCATATAGTTCGGGATCCTCTTTCCCACATGCATCACTTTGCACTTGCTCAGATAAATCATCATCTGCCATTTGAATGCCCAGTCTCTCAGTCTCATAAGGTCGCCTTGCAACTTTTCACAATCTTCTTGTTATTTAACAACTTTGAATAACTTAGTGTCATTGGCAAATTTAATTACCTCACTAGTTATTCCCATATCTAGATTTATAAATATGTTAAAAAGCAGCGGTCCCAACACAGACCCCTGCGGAACCTCCACTATCTACCTTTTCTATTGAGAATACTGACCATTTAACCCTACTCTCTGTTTTCTATCTTTTAACCAGCTTTTCATCCACAGTAGGATAGTACCTACTATCCCATGACTCTCCAATTTCCTCTGGAGTCTTTCATGAGGTACTTTGTCAAATGCCTTTTGAAATCCAGATAACACAATATTGACCGGCTCACCTTCATCCACCCTTTGAAAGAAATGTAGTAGACCAGCACTGCTCCTTTTTCCCTCAATCCCTATCCTGAGTCCAGCACCTTCTTCTTCCCTAACCCCCCCCCCCCCTTCTCACCTTCCCAAGTCCAGCACCTCTTTGTGTATTTTTGTATCTAAAATGTAACCTTCTACAAAACATGAAGTGAAGATGTGATTCCATGAGCCCCAATGAAAGGAGAGTTTAATTTTACTCCCATTTAATTTCAATATATTCCATCCACTTTATAACACCTGGCTTCCCAAGGTAGATTACAACAGTTAAGATGAACCCGTCAAGAAACAGGATATCCTCACTGAAATTTCATCTGTATTGTGTAGAACAGTGTAGAAAAATGAGCAAAAAAATACAGCGCTTTTAACTGCTGTTTCTACCAGCTACACTAATTTTTTTAAGCTGTTGTAGTGATACTCAATTTTTATTTAATATAATGAGCTAGATAGGCTCACTCACCCTGGCTGTCTTATCCAACTTCCTTGGCTGATACCGTCTTCTCTTCTCAATCTAACCTTCTCCTCCCCTTCCATCCCTCAAACCTGCTTTCTCTAGCAGCCCCCCTCCTCCTCCTCCTCCTCCCACCTGCTGTTTCCCTGCAGCATTAACAGGCTGCCTGAGCCTGTGCCGAATGCTTCCCTCTGCCACGTCCCACCCTCGCGTACACAGCAAGTTGTGTCAGAGGGGCGGACCAGAAGGAAGCATCAGACTCCGGCTCACTCAGGCAGCCAGTGATCCCTGCAGAGAAACAGCAGCAAGGAGGGCTGCTAGAGAAAGCAGGTTTGAGTAACCGAGGGGGAAGAGAAAGCAAAAGCGCTGGTGTTAGTCTGCTAGGCTTGGGCGGGGGGAGTGTTTGAGGAGAGGAAAACAGAGGGACGGTCGTTTTGGTACGATGAGAGAAAGGGGAGAAGAAGTGCAGCAAAGACAGTTTAAAATAAAATCCATGCTGCTGTGTGGGGGGTCAGCAGCAGGCGAGGCAGACGCCATTTTTGTTTGAAAACTGATTGAGGGAGCGGCCGCTCCCCTTGCGCCCCACCTAGCTTACACCACTGTTAACACCTTATCTCCAGTCTACTTAGATTTCTTGTTCTTAAATTGAATGTGGTATGTTCATTCTGAGGATCAGCTGCTTCAGTTTGCAGGACCTCTGGATCTTCTGACTAGCTCTTAAAAAAGAAAAGAAAAAGGTTTGCTCTGTTAACCAGGATGAACAGGTTTTATAAGGTGATATCAAAACTATGGTTTTCAGGCTCCATTTGCTGAAACTAGAGTGTACTCAACTTACTTTGCGTATATCTCAAAGCCAAACTAGCCAGACAGTAGTATTCACTTCTGATCTTTGAGGGCCATAAATGGTTCAAGTTTTCAGGCTGTCTCTATGAATGATCTGCATGTGGTAGAAGTTGATACGTATCTAAATCTATCCTCCTGAATACCCAAAATATTTGTGGCCCTTGTTTATTTATTAGATCTGCCATCTCTCTTGCACAGCGGAGCCATGGCCCTTTTACTACCCTGGACAGAATTGTCTATCCCCTCTAGGTACTTAATTACCCCAACCTGGTATCTGCTCATGACAGTGTTACACAGTCAAGGCAGTATAAACCTTTGTAATTAGAAAGGATCCCAGTATTTAGTAGATAAAGAAATATAGTTTATTAACTTTGATATCTCACCCAAATGAAGTACAAGCAGTTCAGGCAGTAAAACTCTGCTGCCCGTCTTGTCTTCCGCCAGGGTCGCTTTACTCATACTACCCCTCTCCTCAATTCGCTTCACTGGCTCCCTATCCGTTTTCGCATCCTGTTCAAACTTCTTCTACTAACCTATAAATGTACTCACTCTGCTGCTCCCCAGTATCTCTCCACACTCGTCCTTCCCTACACCCCTTCCCGTGCACTCCGCTCCATGGATAAATCCTTCTTATCTGTTCCCTTCTCCATTACTGCCAACTCCAGACTTCGCGCCTTCTGTCTCGCTGCACCCTACGCCTGGAATAAACTTCCTGAGCCCCTACGTCTTGCCCCATCCTTAGCCACCTTTAAATCTAGACAGAAAGCCCACCTCTTTAACATTGCTTTTGACTCGTAACCACTTGTAACCACTCGCATCCACCTACCCTCCTCTCCTCCTTCCTGTACACATTAATTGATTTGATTTGCTTACTTTATTTTTTTGTCTATTAGATTGTAAGCCCTTTGAGTAGGGACTTTCTTTCTTTTATGTTTGTGCAGCGCTGCGTATGCCTTGTAGCGCTATAGAAATGCTAAATAGTAGCAGTAGTATATGGTAAAACAGCATCTCACACCACATCTGTCTCCAGCCTTCTCTCTTCTCTCATCTTTTCTGCGTTAATACCCCTCAGACTGGTCCTTATATACCATTTTGACTCTATTGGTTCCAATGGACCCCAGTCTTTCTCAACAGGGCTCTTGGCCCTTATCAGTTGATAAGAAGTGACTTCACATATTCTCAAGCTCTAAGTATAAACAAGATAGGCTCAGAGCACATCTTGTGAGATGACTTCACAGGTCATTTTGCTCTTCTCAGCTCACCCCCTCCCATTGGGTATTCTCATCCTACGTACATCTAACCCTCTATCAACTTCTATTAGCCAAAACAACTTGCTCATGACTTCTCATAGGTGCCAGTCTCAGGATTGTGGACAAGAGCAAATGCCCCCTCCCTTGCCAGCTCAGCACTTGCTACAGTGAAATATAACTGTGTCAAAGGTGATCTCTGATTTTTACAGGCCTAGCTCTCTGGGAACTCATTTCAGCTTGAGCTGCAGTGAAATATATTTTGTATCAGAGATGATCTTTGGATTTTAAGAGGCCTAGCTCTTTAGCCTGAGCCATTGGCCTGTATTTCACTGAGAGCAAGGGCCAGCATATTTCTACACCCTCAAGAACCAGAAGTGAATACTAATGAACAGAGCATACTCTGATCAATCTTGAGAAACACTGATCTATGTAACTAATGAAGTGTCAAAGATTGAGTAATGCTAATGAAGTTCTTTGTTTTTATATATTTAAGGCTGCTACTGGATGCAGAGACAAAACTAGAAGGAAAGGAAGCTGAAATGAAAATATTTTTAGAATCTCACCTTCTCAAAACAACTGAATTTCAGAGCCTCATAGAAGACCAGAATGAAACTATTAAGAAGTACCTTGAAGAGATTGAAAATTTAAGGTCAGATTTATGTATTTGTGAATCTTGTTTTTCTGCTATTCTCAGTTGCATGAAGTTGTGGTGTAGTTTTTTGTCTGGGAAAGGCTGTACATGTATCCTACCATTTATGCTTTGTTCCTGAAACTAAGTGGAGTTGTATCATTTTTATTTAGGAAGGAGAGTGTGAACAAAGAGAGACTTATTGAGCTTCGAGAAGAAGTCTGCACATGGCGTGTTCTTTATGAAGATTTACACAACAAAGTTAAACCTTTCCAGGTGAGCTGCTTAATGCAGAATAGAACTATTTGGTAATAAGTTTTTTAAAATAACCTTTTTTTTTTGTGTTAAAACTTGACTAACACTTGCCAATCTTACATCTTTAAGTAGTTTGGACTATGTTAAGGGGACAGCTGTTGAATTTTCAAATTAACTCATTGTTTTACCTAGTCAAAAATTTTGATAAAGTGCCAGTTTAGTACCGCAGACAAGTGGTTCTCAAGCATATAGGGGATAGTTCTTTATATGTTACCTAAAGTTAGGTGCTAGAATGCTGTACGCTAAGGAGTTGTCACATTTGAGGGTGAGTGCGCCCTTGAACCACAGTGGATCAGTACTGCCTGCTTGCCTAGGGACAAACTGTAGCAAGCTCCAGTTGAGGCGTCGAAGGAGGCAGGAACCCAAACTGGAAGCTGCAGCTGTGCTGGACGCAGAGAGTGTGCTGAATCTGGAACCAGGACTTGGAAGCAGGAGCTGTGCTAGAAGCGGGAACTAGGACTGGAAACAGAAGCTGTTCTGGAAGCTGGAAACATGACTAGAAATGGGAGCTGTGCTTTAAGCGGGAACCAGGATTGGGGTCTGAAGCTGTGCAGGACAGTGGAACCAGGATGACCTGTTGCAAGGCAAAGAGGCAGAGAGCAGCGACTGCAGAAAAAGGCCCAGGGTGATGTAGTACCGACCCGAATCCAGCCTCTCCCAAACGAGCTTGCTGAGAAGTTCTGAGAGAAAAGGACATTTCTCTGGTAAGTGAACACTATTTTGCTCTGTTCTTTGGAAACTTAAAGATTGGGGTTTAAAGAAGGAATTGTAGGTTAGTGATAGGCAGAATAAAAATATAAAAAAGCAAATTTTATCAGAGAGGAAGTGACGTCACGAACCTGAATGGCTGCCTAGGTCTGTTGTTCCGACGCACCCTTCCCTTTTCTCAGCAATATCAGCAACCATCCGCCCTTGAATCGGGTTAAATTCCACATCGGGGCAAGGCGTCAGTTTTGAGAGTTTGATCTTTGATCTCCTGGCTTTCATGTCGACCGCTCGGAAGGAGAGCGAGCGTCATTCTGAACGGCAATCTGGTAAGACCTCACGGCGCCATGTGCTGTAGTCTGCCCACGCCTCTCAGATTCTGACTCTATTTCCCTCACTGAGGCTGGCAAAACATTCTCTAAAAGGGGTCTTTCCAAAGACCCAAATACTTAACAGAAATTCGTGAGGAGATTAAATCTTCCAAAGAACAAATTCTGGAACGAATGGATGTCTTGAGTGTTGACTTGTGTGAGTTGGGCGGGCGTGTGGAGGACTTGGAGGTGCGTGTAGACGAGCAGGACGTGAAGCTGAACGAGGCTGATTCACGATTCTCGAAGTTGCTTGAATATTATGAGGACCTGCAGTACAAAGTGGATGACTTAGAAAATCGAGGACACAGGAATAATCTGCGTTTTCGGGGGGGTTCCCTGAGGTAGGGGACAAGGAAGATGTTGCCACGATAGTGAAGATGCTTTGTGGAAAGCTGCTCAGGACAGAGGACATTACTATTGAGAGGGCGCACAGAGCCCTAGGAAAAAGATTAGATAACAGACCTCGGGACATTGTTGTTTGCTTCACTGCCTTTTCCACTAAAGAACAGGTGCTGCAGTGAGCCCGCCAGGTGTCACACATTGACTACAATGAGGCCCACGTTAAGGTGTTGCAAGATCTATCCCAGCATATGCTGTCCCAAAGATGGGCGATGAAACCTGTGCTGGGCATTTTAATAAAAAACAAGATCCCATACCGCTGGGCTTTTCCTTTCGCTCTCTCCTTTACGGTAGGAGGGAAGTTACACCGGATTCGACTCCTTTCTGAGGTTTGGAAGATCTTGTATGGCGGTGGCTTGACGACTACTGACATTCCACCCGTGGATCTCGCTACTACAACCCGGGCCAAACTCCAACAATGGTAATGTGTTCCTGGCAAGTCTAGGAGTGGCACTACTGTTTCCTGAATTGACTGCTTGGTCTGGTTGTTCTCATAATCAAGCTACTTAGCTGTACGTTGTTCTGATGGTTATAACTTCAGTCACATAAGATGTACTCAGGATACGTTTACCACTGGGTGGGTTACGGAGTATGATATGTATGAGGATGTGATACTGGGAGGGGGGGAGATGGGGCTGAGTGGGTGTGTGTGGTAATGGTGGACAAGTGTGTAATTTTTTCATTGATTTTGGGTGAATGGGCGGTGGTTGGGATGCGGGGGGGTAAGGTTCTGATTGGTGTTTTGGGTTCGAGGATTCTTTCTCTTGCTTTCCTAGTTAGGGGACTTGGTCCTTGTCTAGAGGTGGTTGACGGGGGTGGGGTCGTTTTGGCGGGAGGTGGGGGGGGCGTTTGGGTAGATCGCTGCGAGGTAGACTGTCGTCACCTTGGGTTGAGGGGGGGTGTTATGTGTGATGGGGTGGGAGGGGGGTGTGGGTTGTTTTTTGTTTTTTTTCTCTCTTCCCTCCAACATTTTCGAGGCTGTGGGATTTCCAGGTTTTATCAGTGTTCCCATGCTGGCGTGTTGATCCTTAAACTATTGTGGATTTAAGTTCTTGACTTATAATGTCAAGAGCCTGAACTCTCCTCAAAAGCGTCAAAAGCTATTCAAGGAACTAACGTTTCACAAACCTCAGGTTGTGTTTCTTCAAGAGACTCATTTAAGGAAGGAGCATGAAAAATATTTGTCCCATCGTCATTACCCATATGTCTACTGTGCCTCTGCCGCTGATGCATCCAAGAAACAGGGGGTAGCAATCTTGCTTCACTCTTCTTTGCAGGTTCAGGTGTTGAAAACTGGGCGTGATCCTGCTGGTAGATTTTTGCTCTTACAGGTATTATTGAATAACTTAACTTTTACCCTGGTTGCTGTCTATGCACCCAATGAATCTCAGGGTGAATTCTTTGTCAGGCTTGGTAAAATTGTCCAATCTGATCCCTATGGTAAACTGGTAGTAGGAGGTGATTTCAATGCATCATTCGACCCCGCCTTGGATAGGTCTGGTGCAGTGTCGGGTATTGAGGTGAAAAATTTGAAAGCATTGGTTGACCTGGCCCGAACATTAGCCGTGTTCGTTGTCGGGCAATTACATCATTCAGAGGAACGGGACTACTCTTTTTATTCCCATTCTCACGATTCGTATTCTCGTATTGATTATCTGCTATTTGATATCTCCTTGATTCAGGGAAATTGCCTCTCGGGTATTGGCTCTATTACTATTTCGGACCATTCTCCGTCCTGGGTCCAGCTTTTATCCTTATGTGAGGAAGTCAAGGACAGTAGATGGACTCTAAACGTTTCCTTGCTGAAGGAGGACCAGATCTTAGCCAGCTATCGAACACTTTTCAGGGAATATCTCGATACTAACTTGAACTCTGGTCCTGCTCTGGGGATTGTTTAGGATGCTTTGAAGGCAGTAACTAGGGTTTTTTTCTTAAAACAGGCAAGTACCAGGGCTCGGGCCAGGCGAAAGGAAGTTGCGGACTGTATCTCTCAATTGGCTCATTTGGAGGATCTTCATAAGTCTTCTCACTCGATCTCTATTTTGCGGCAGATTCAGGCTCTCCGGCTACGATTAGACAATATTTATTTGGCTCAATTGCATTTTATTAGGAGTCAGTAACGGCAGCTTCACTACTTCAATCATAACAAGCCGGGTCGTTCCTTGACCCTTAAGTTAAGGCAGCAAAAATTTGACCGTACTATTCTTCGGATTGGAGATGGGAAGAATACAGTGTTGATTAAGTCTTCTCTGATTCGTCAACGTTTTCAGTCCTTTTATCAGTCTTTATACGCTGCAGACTCTGCGATCCACCCGAAGGCTATTGGGGCCTTTTTATCATCTCGGAACCTTCCTTCTTTGACAGAGGAGCAACGTATTCTTTAGCATTAGATGCTTCACTTTGTTTTCTAATTTTTTAAGAACTTCTATTTGTTCAGCCAGTGTTAGTCTTACAGTTGCGCGATGACGACTCCGACTCCAATGTACACTCTAACAACATTCCTTCGCTTATTCTGCCTGTGGCAGTTAAGGGGTGGTAAATTTGAAATCTCGTTGGTTGTCACACGCCAATCGGCTTCCAAATTCTGTGCATGCACTTATGCAGAGTCTTTCTTGCAGAGGAGCGGTCTTAAACTATGCATATAAGCGAATCTTGCACTTATCAGTGTTGCGTTAAACCAAAGCTTGTCCCCATAGAAATTGATGGCACCGAAAACGGGACCGAAGTACGGCATGCAGTTAAACAGAGTGTGCGCTTATCGAACGTGCAGTTAAATGGAGTGCGCTGTGTATATATGTGTGTGTATATATATATATCCTATATAATAAAAAGTACCTCCAACGTTCTGAAGCTGACTCCATGGCACTTAAACCTTGAGGCATTCGTGCTCTCCATCTCATGAATTGACATCAGTACTTCCTGGTACATCACCAGAGACACTGTCCAACCACATGAAAGCAGCACGAGGCACACCAACGGACTGATGCACACTGCCACAGACCTCCCTCTCCTGTCTGATTTCAGACACCTGCCCTCTCCTCTCCGATTATGGACCTCCCCCTCCTCCCCAACCGACTCCCTCCCGAATCGCCATGCTGCTGCAAAAATAAACAAACAAAGCCGGCACTTACCAGCTGATCCCCCCTGCAGCACAGCACTGACAGCCGGAGCCAAGGGAAACGCTCTGGCTCTGAAAACAGCAGCAGTCAGTCAGACAGGTAACTCCCTAACTCTCCGCAAATTCTTTGTTTAAAATAAATTTTATGGTTCACAGATTTTTTTTTTCAAAGTCAAGGAGAGAATGAGAGAGCCAAGCAGAGAGCAGAAATGTAAGAAGGGGTGGCAAAAATTTCTTCAGGTATATTAGTGAAAGGAGAATGACTAAAAAGGGATTTGTGAGACTAAAAGATACTGCAAACCGCTATGTGGATAATGATGAAGAAAAAGCAAATTTGCTAAATAGATACTTCTGTTTTCACAGAAGAAAATCCTGGAGAAGGACCGCGATGGACTGGAAAAAGTACAAATGAGATTGAAGTGGATAGAGCACCGTTCACAGAAGAGTGTGTGTATGAACAACTTGAAAAGCTAAAGGTGGACAAAGCCATGGGACCGGACGGGATCCACCCCAGGATATTGAGGAAGCTCAGAGAGGTTCTGGCGGGTCCTCTTAAAGATTTGTTTAATATATCCTTGCAGACGGGAGAGGTTCCGAGGGATTGGAGAACTGTGGATGAGGTCCCTCTTCACAAAAGTGGTGATAGGGAAGAAGCTGGAAACTACAGGCCGGTAAGCCTTACTTCGGTTATTGGAAAAGTAATGGAAGCGATGCTGAAGGAAAGGATAGTGAATTTCCTGTAAGCCAATAAGTTGCAAGATCCGAGACAACATGGTTTTACCAAAGGGAAATCATGCCAAACGAATCTCATTGAATTCTTTGATTGGGTGACAGGAGAATTGAATCAGGGATGAGCTATAGACGTAATCTACTTAGATTTCAGCAAAGCTTTTGACACGGTTCCCCACAGGAGGCTCTTAAATAAACTGGATGGGCTGAAGATAGGACCCGAAGTGGTGAACTGGATTAGGAACTGGTTCACGGACAGACGCCAGAGGGTGGTGGTGAATGAAATTCTCTCGGAGGAGGGAAAGGTGAGTAGTGGAGTGCCTCAGGGATCGGTGCTGGGGCCGATTCTGTTCAATATATTTGTGAGTGACATTACCGAAGGGTTAGAAGGTAAAGTTTGCCTATTTGCAGATGATACTAAGATCTGTAACAGAGTGGACACCCGGGAGGGAGTGGAAAACATGAAAAAGGATCTGAGGACGCTAGAAAAATGGTCTAAGGTTTGGCAATTAAAATTCAATGTGAAGAAATGCAAAGTGATGCACTTAGGGAATAGAAATCCACGGGAGACGTATGTGTTAGGCGGGGAGAGTCTGATAGGTATGAATGCGGAGAGGGATCTTGGGGTGATAGTATCTGAGGATTTGAAGGCAACGAAACAGTGTGACAAGGTGGTGGCCGTAGCTAGAAGGTTCTTAGGCTGTATAGAGAGAGATGTGACCAGCAGGGGGTGTTGATGCCCCTGTATAAATCGTTGGTGAGGCCCCACCTAGAGTATTGTGTTCAGTTTTGGAGGCCGTATCTTGCTAAGAATGTAAAAAGAATTGAAGCGGTGCAAAGAAAAGCTACGAGAATGGTATGGGATTTGCGTTACAAGACGTATGAGGAGAGACTTGCTCACCTGAACATGTATACTCTGGAGGAAAGGACAAACAGGGGTGATATGATACAGACATTCAAATATTTGAAAGGTATTAATCCGCAAACGAACCTTTCCGGAGATGCGAAGGCGGTAGATTGAGAGGATATGAAATGAGATTGAAAGGGGGCAGACTCAAGAAAAATGTCAGGAAGTATTTTTTCACAGAATGAGTAGTAGATGCTTGGAATGTCCTCCCGCGGGAGGTGGTGGAAATGAAAATGGTAAAGGAATTCAAACATGCGTGGGATAAACATAAAGGAATCCTGTTCAGAAGAAATGGATCCTAAGGAGCTTAGCTGAGATTGGGTGGCAGAGCCGGTGGCGGGAAGCGGGGATGGTGCTGGGCAGACTTATACGGTCTGTGCCAGAGCCGGTGGTTGGGAGGCGGGGATAGTGCTGGGCAGATTTATACGGTCTGTGCCAGAGCCGGTAGTGGGAGGCGGGACTGGTGGTTGGGAGGCGGAGATAGTGCTGGGCAGACTTATACGGTCTATGCCAGAGCCGGTGGTGGGAGGCGGGGCTGGTGGTTGGGAGACGGGGACAGTGCTGGGCAGACTTATACGGTCTGTGCCCTGAAAAGGACAGGTACAATCAAGGTAAGGTATACACAAAAAGTTGCACATATGAGTTTATCTTGTTGGGCAGACTGGATGGACCGTGCAGATCTTTTTCTGCCGTCATCTATTATGTTACTATGTCACAGAATCCTGTCAGATGAGAGTACAGGGTGAGGCAGGGACCTTGTAGTAAGGTATGCCCCCTTACTGCAAGGTCGGTGGAGGGCGACCTTGGAACTGGGAGGTAGGGAGGCCCTGGAAATGGGAGGGAGGGAGACCCTGGATCTGGGAGAGAGTGGGGGAGGGGGACGACCCTGGGAGGGAGGGGGAGAGAAAAACCCTGGAACTGGGAGTGAGGGGGGGCGACCCTGGAACTGGGAGGGAGGTGGGGGCCCTGGACATACTCTGATTCTCACAGACACTCTCTCACAAACACACTCGCATTCAGTCTCACTCTCTCTCTCTCATACACTCACACATTCACTCTGTCTCTCTCACAGACACTCTCAACATACACACTCCGTGGAAAACCTTGCAAGCGCCCGTTTCATTTGTGTCAGAAACGGGCCTTTTTTCCTAGTATATATATATATATATATATATATATTACTCCGAGGACAAGCAGGCTGCTTGTTCTCACTGATGGGTGACGTCCACGGCAGCCCCTCCAATCGGAACACTTTCTAGCAAAGTCCTTTGCTAGTCCTCGCGCGCCGATGCGCACCGCGCATGCGCGGCCGTCTTCCCGCCCGAACCGGCTCATGCCGGCCAGTCTTTTTTTGCCTGCGCTCGGTACGGTCGTGTTTCGCCGTTCGCGCCCCAAAGTTGACCTCGCGCGTCGTTTTATCGACTTCGTTTAAAAAAAAAAAAAAAGGGTGTCGGAAGGAGATCTTTATGGTTTTCTCCCTTCCCGTACTTCCAGTCTTTGCCCCGGTAAGTTTTCTTTCGTCGTCGGGGTAGGCCCTATTTAGGCCTCGGTCAAAGTTTTTCTTCCCCCTATTTTTGCGGTGCCATTTTCGCCATTTCGAGTTTTGATCTCGCCGGCGCGATTTTTCCGCCCATGACATCGAAGTCTTCCAGCGGCTTCAAGAAGTGCACCCAGTGCGCCCGGGTAATCTCGCTCACTGACAGGCACGCGTCGTGTCTTCAGTATCTGGGGGCTGGGCACCACCCTCAGGCCTGTAGTCTGTGTTCCCTTTTACAAAAGCGGACTCAGGTAGCGAGGTTAGACCAGTGGAACGTTTTGTTCTCGGGCTCTTCGTCGGCATCGGCACCGGGAGTATCGACTGCATCGACGTCGTCGGCGCCTGGACCTTCATCTTCGCCCCCGATTGCATCGAGTGCATCGAGGCATCGGCCCTCTGCATCGGGGCGACATCGGAAGTCGGCGTCGGTAGCGAGACCTCCTCGGCTGCTGATGTCGTCGGACGGTGGTGCTTCGTCTGGAGTGCAGGTGAGGACTGTCCATTCCCCTGCCGGTGGCGGTGAGTCTTCGGGTGGGTCTCCCCCCATTCCGAGGGCTCCTGCGGTACAGCCCCCCTCGGTCTCGGCCCCGAGGAAGCGACGACTGGATTCTACGTCCTCCTCGTCGGTGCCGGGAAGCTCCGGTGACATGCTTCGTCCTAAGAAGTCGAAGAAGCATCGTCACCGGTCCCCTTCCCGTGTCGGCACCGAGAGCTCTGGGTCGCTGAGGGTGTCAGCACCCAGTAGGCATCGGCACCGAGAGGACCGCTCGCCCTCTGTTCAAGAGGTGTCGATGCGCTCCCCTTTGGACAGCCCGGAACAGCCTCCACACCCGGAACAGACTCTGACATCGACGCCTGCATCGGCTTCCATGCCTTTTTCTACAGCCACTCTGAACGAGAGTCTCCGGGCCGTTCTCCCAGAGATCCTGGGAGAGCTGTTGCGCCCTACCCCTCCGGTACCGGGGGTGCTTGCGCCACCGGTACCGTCGAGCGAGGCGCCGGCTGGCCCATTGCCCGGGGTGAGGTCTCCGGCGACGGTGCCGCGTGCGGTGCCGCCTGCGGTAGCCTCCCAGGAAGGCTCCCCGACTACGTCGGCGGAGGGAGCTTCGCCGGTGCGGGCGAGGGAGTCTACCTCTCGACGCTCCCACCGTGGCCATGGTTCCACGGAGTCGAGCCGGGCACGGTTGCAGACACAGGTCCGTGAACTTGTGTCTGACACCGATGGTGAGGCCTCGTGGGAAGAAGAAGAAGACATTAGATATTTCTCTGACGAGGAGTCTGAGGGTCTCCCTTCTGATCCCACTCCCTCTCCTGAAAGACAGCTTTCTCCCCCCGAGAGTCTGTCTTTCGCTTCCTTTGTCCGGGAGATGTCTACGGCCATCCCCTTCCCGGTGGTTGTGGAGGACGAGCCCAGGGCTGAAATGTTTGAGCTCCTGGACTATTCTTCTCCACCTAAGGAAGCGTCCACAGTACCCATGCATCACGTCCTCAAAAAGACATTGCTGGCGAACTGGACCAAGCCATTAAGTAATCCCCACATCCCCAAGAAGATTGAGTCCCAGTACCGAATCCATGGGGACCCAGAGCTGATGCGCACTCAGTTGCCTCACTACTCTGGAGTTGTGGATTTGGCCCTAAAGAAGGCCAAGAGTTCTAGGGAACATGCTTCGGCGCCCCCGGGCAAGGACTCTAGAACCTTGGACTCCTTTGGGAGGAAGGCCTACCATTCTTCTATGCTCGTGGCCAAAATTCAGTCGTACCAGCTCTACACGAGCATACACATGCGGAACAATGTGCGGCAGTTGGCGGGCTTGGTGGATAAGCTCCCCCCTGAGCAAGCCAAGCCTTTTCAGGAGGTGGTCAGGCAGCTGAAGGCGTGCAGAAAATTCCTGGCCAGAGGGGTGTATGACACCTTTGATGTTGCGTCCAGGGCCGCTGCTCAAGGTGTGGTGATGCGCAGACTCTCATGGCTGCGTGCCTCCGACCTGGAGAATAGAATCCAGCAGCGGATTGCGGACTCGCCTTGCCGTGCGGATAATATTTTTGGAGAAAAAGTCGAACAGGTGGTAGAGCAGCTCCACCAGCGGGACACCGCATTCGACAAGTTCTCCCGCCGGCAGCCTTCAGCCTCTACCTCTACAGGTAGAAGATTTTTCGGGGGAAGGAAGACTGTTCCCTACTCTTCTGGCAAGCGTAGGTACAATCCTCCTTCTCGACAGCCTGCGGCCCAGGCTAAGCCCCAGCGCGCTCGCTCTCGTCAGCAGCGTGCACCTCAGCAAGGCCCCTCGGCTCCCCAGCAAAAGCAAGGGACGAGCTTTTGACTGGCTCCAGCAGAGCATAGCCGCCATCCAAGTGTCAGTGCCGGGCGACCTGCCAGTCGGAGGGAGGTTGAAAGCTTTTCACCAAAGGTGGCCTCTCATAACCTCCGATCAGTGGGTTCTCCAAATAGTCCGGCAAGGATACACCCTCAATTCGGCCTCAAAACCTCCAAATTGTCCACCGGGAGCTCAGTGTTACAGCTTCCAGCACAAGCAGGTACTTGCAGAGGAACTCTCCGCCCTTCTCAGCGCCAAAGCGGTCGAGCCCGTGCCATCCGGGCAAGAAGGGCTGGGATTCTATTCCAGGTACTTCCTTGTGGAAAAGAAAACAGGGGGGATGCGTCCCATCCTAGACCTAAGGGCCCTGAACAAATATCTGGTCAAAGAAAAGTTCAGGATGCTTTCCCTGGGCACCCTTCTCCCCATGATTCAGGAAAACGATTGGCTATACTCTCTGGACTTGAAGGACGCCTACACGCACATCCCGATACTGCCAGCTCACAGACAGTATCTGCGATTTCAGCTGGGCACACGTCATTTCCAGTACTTTGTGCTACCCTTTGGGCTCGCCTCTGCGCCCAGAGTGTTCAACAAGTGCTTGGCTGTAGTAGCAGCGTCACTTCGCAGACTGGGGGTACACGTGTTCCCATATCTCGACAATTGGCTGGTGAAGAACACATCCGAGGCAGGAGCCCTGCAGTCCATGCAGATGACTATTCGCCTCCTGGAGCTATTGGGGTTTGTGATAAATTATCCAAAGTCCCATCTTCTCCCAGTGCAGAGACTCGAATTCATAGGAGCTCTGCTGGATTCTCGGACGGATCGCGCCTATCTCCCAGAGACGAGAGCCAACAACTTGTTGTCCCTCGTCTCGCGGGTACGAGCGTCCCAGCAGATCACAGCTCGGCAGATGTTGAGATTACTGGGCCACATGGCCTCCACAGTTCATGTGACTCCCATGGCCCGCCTTCACATGAGGTCTGCTCAATGGACCCTAGCTTCCCAGTGGTTTCAGGCTGCTGGGGATCTAGAAGACGTGATCCACCTGTCCACGAGTTTTCTCGAATCCCTGTATTGGTGGACAATTTGGTCCAATTTGACTCTGGGACATCCTTTCCAAATTCCTCAGCCACAAAAAGTGCTGACCACGGATGCGTCTCTCCTGGGATGGGGAGCTCATGTCGATGGGCTTCACACCCAAGGAAGCTGGTCCCTCCAGGAACGCGATCTGCAGATCAATCTTCTGGAGTTACGAGCGATCTGGAACGCTCTGAAGGCTTTCAGAGATCGGCTGTCCCATCAAATTATCCAAATTCAGACAGACAACCAGGTTGCCATGTATTACGTCAACAAGCAGGGGGGCACCGGATCTCGCCCCCTGTGTCAGGAAGCCGTCAGCATGTGGCTCTGGGCTCGCCGTCATGGCATGGTGCTCCAAGCCACATATCTGGCAGGCGTAAACAACAGTCTGGCCGACAGGTTGAGCAGGATTATGCAACCTCACGAGTGGTCGCTCAATTCCCGTGTAGTGCGACAGATCTTCCAGGTGTGGGGCACCCCCTATGTAGATCTCTTCGCATCTCGAGCCAACCACAAAGTCCCTCAGTTCTATTCCAGGCTTCAGGCCCACGGCTGACTGGCATCGGATGCCTTCTTCCTGGACTGGGGGGAGGGTCTGCTGTATGCTTATCCTCCCATACCTCTGGTGGGGAAGACTTTGTTGAAACTCAAGCAAGACCGAGGCACCATGATTCTGATTGCTCCTTTTTGGCCGCGTCAGATCTGGTTCCCTCTTCTTCTGGAGTTGTCCTCCGAAGAACCGTGGAGATTGAAGTGTTTCCCGACCCTCATCACACAGGACGAAGGGGTGCTTCTGCATCCCAACCTCCGGTCCCTGGCTCTCACGGCCTGGATGTTGAGAGCGTAGACTTTGCCTCTTTGGGTCTGTCGGAGGGTGTCTCCCGCATCTTGCTTGCTTCCAGGAAAGATTCCACTAAGAGGAGTTACTTCTTTCTGTGGAGGAGGTTTGCCATCTGGTGTGACAGCAAGACCCTAGATCCTCGCTCTTGTCCTACACAGACCCTGCTTGAATACCTTCTGCACTTGTCTGAGTCTGGTCTCAAGACCAACTCTGTAAGGGTTCACCTTAGTGCAATCAGTGCATACCATTACCGTGTGGAAGGTAAGCCGATCTCAGGACAGCCTTTAGTTGTTCGCTTCATGAGAGGTTTGCTTTTGTCAAAGCCCCCTGTCAAGCCTCCTACAGTGTCATGGGATCTCAATGTCGTTCTCACCCAGCTGATGAAACCTCCTTTTGAGCCACTGAACTCCTGCCATCTGAAGTACTTGACCTGGAAGGTCATTTTCTTGGTGGCAGTTACTTCAGCTCGTAGAGTCAGTGAGCTTCAGGCCCTGGTAGCCCAGGCCCCTTGCACCAAATTTCATCATCATAGAGTAGTCCTCCGCACTCACCCTAAGTTCTTGCCGAAGGTAGTGTCGGAGTTCCATCTGAACCAGTCAATTGTCTTGCCAACATTTTTTCCCCATCCTTATTCCTGCCCTGCTGAACGTCAGCTGCACACATTGGACTGCAAAAAAGCATTGGCCTTCTATCTGGAGCGGACACAGCCCAACAGACAGTCCGCCCAATTGTTTGTTTCTTTTGATCCCAATAGGAGGGGAGTGGCTGTGGGGAAACGCACCATATCCAATTGGCTAGCAGATTGCATTTCCTTCACTTACGCCCAGGCTGGGCTGGCTCTTGAGGGTCATGTCACGGCTCACAATGTCAGAGCCATGGCTGCGTCAGTGGCCCACTTGAAGTCAGCCACTATTGAAGAGATCTGCAAAGCTGCGACGTGGTCATCTGTCCACACATTCACATCTCATTACTGCCTGCAGCAGGATACCCGACGCGACAGTCGGTTCGGGCAGTCAGTGCTTCAGAATCTGTTCGGGGTTTAGAATCCAACTCCACCCCCCTAGGCCCATGTTTATTCTGTTCCAGGCTACACTCTCAGTTAGTTGGATAAATTGTTAGGTCAATCTCAGTTACGTCCTCGCCGTTGCGAGGCCCAATTGACCATGTTTGTTGTTTTGAGTGAGCCTGGGGGCTAGGGATACCCCAGTCGTGAGAACAAGCAGCCTGCTTGTCCTCGGAGAAAGCGAATGCTACATACCTGTAGAAGGTATTCTCCGAGGACAGCAGGCTGATTGTTCTCACAAACCCGCCCGCCTCCCCTTTGGAGTTGTGTCTTCCCTTCTCTTTGTCTTGCTACATATGAGACTGGCCGGCACGAGCCGGTTCGGGCGGGAAGACGGCCGCGCATACGCGGTGCGCATCGGCGCGCGAGGACTAGCAAAGGACTTTGCTAGAAAGTGTTCCGATTGGAGGGGCTGCCGTGGACGTCACCCATCAGTGAGAACAATCAGCCTGCTGTCCTCAGAGAATACCTTCTACAGGTATGTAGCATTCGCTATATATCATGCAATGTAATAAATAATCACGTTAAGTAAATCAGGATATAGATGTTTCCTAGCACTAATCACATTAGCAAAACAAAAGTTCACCAGGAGTGTGTTCAATCCTATGTTGATGAACCTCACTGGCAAACTACAGCTGATTCCTCAAGGATATCAAGGAGGAATAGAATGAAACCATATGAGAATAATAAACTGCATCACAAAGTTTAAATTGTAAAAGTATGTAACATGTAGACATATCAGAAAAATACAGGCAGGTGCCTTACAGTAAATCTTACAGTTAATGTAAAAGTTAACCTTGTATAAAAACATACTAATCGGAATCTAAAAAGTGGATGTCAAGTTTTGAATCCAATCTAAGAAAAATTATCTTTAAAAAAGAAAAATCCTAATGAGGCAGACAAAGTGCATCATTGGCTGTCCTTTACAAGATTCACATAGATTAGGCAAGAAATATAGCACATATGCCTCTACAATCTAGATGGGGCAAAGATATCATCCAGGTTATCTTTAAGGAAAAGTATACTTTAAAGAAAAATATACCCTAATTCTGTACTGAGTGTGGAAAACAATTACACTTTAGCTGTAACTAATGTATTAAAAATGTTGATAAGAGACAGAATATAAGTAGTTAACATGCCTACTAGAGAATGCAGGAAAAAATATAAGTGGAGAAACTTTATATGTACTGATTGTATGAACCCACAAAATTGGAAAAAAGTCAGAAGTAGATCACTTAATCAGATTATATGTAAGGGGTAACATAAAGACAGACAAAGCAAAAGACAAAGAATCAAGAGTTGGTAAATCAGATCATGTTATTGAACTGGGCATAGCCTGCAAATAAACATGGTGTTATATACAAGTAGGTATGGTATCCAGTAAATTACCAAAACTGTCTCTTAGAGTGAAGTACTTCCCATGTGCACAAATTAATAACATGGCATAGCCACTCCAGAAGTAGAATAAATGTACAACAGTACTGTTTAAAAACTCCATGGAGTTTCTTATTTCTGCAAGTAATAAAGAGGCTCTTTGGAGTATATTACAAATAATATCTCTTTAGATAAAACGCACCTCCAACGTTCTAATGAAGCCTCCACAAGTCCCAACGTTCTAAATCTGTGGTGGTGTATATCAAAATTCGCCCATGAGTGTTTGCCCCGCCCTCGCGTCCATCGTGATCACGTCAAACGTGACGTCACGATGTCGCATGCTTGCGAAACGAAACAAAGGTGGAGGAATGAGTAAAACACACGGTCAAGATTCAGGCAGGCCATGTGGGGAGTTGCAGCGGTAGAGGGGAGGACAGACAGGCGCAGGAGGGCTGCAGGGCCATCGGAGAAAGAGGGGGTCAGCTGTTCGCCGGAAAGGGGTTTGCAACGCTGTTGCGGGGCACAGAGAGACAGGAATGGAGATTTTAACAGCTGCATTGGGGAGACTGTTAGGAGAAAGGGGAACGGGAGGGAGAGAAAGTGGTTGTGCGTGTAAGAGCTGCTAGCTCAGCGGCGGCGGGGCGGAGGGAAAGAGGAGGTGGCTTCCGCTGGTATCTCTCACTCTCCCCCGGGGAACAACTGACTCACTCAATGCCACACAGCAGTGGCAGCGACGCACAATGACCGGCACACAGCCTCCCAATGACGTGACCGTGCACGCACTGGCTCGGCCGAAATCTGCCAGCCCCTCACGTGCCGCTGGCTGCGCCATGCCCGTTCCGTTCCGTACTGCTAGCAATCTCTGCTGTTGGCTATCTTCGCGAGCTGAGCAGCGGTCATGGGATACTGAAGCAGACAGGGCTTGCAACCCCTTTCTTGCAAATGCCAGGGCACTAAGAGGCATAGGTAGCAAGCTGTACATTAACAAGCCCTGCGTTGCACATTTAAACAGGTGCTTCTTCGTTTTAAATAGTATGCAAATAACTTGCGCAAACAAAGATGTGTGGCAGACACGGGACCACGCAAGTTGCCATGGAAACATGCACATCCTTCCAGGTGTGAGTTGGACGTAAGCTCAGTGTTATGGGGAGAATTCTAGAGAAACTTGGTGAGGTTGTATGTATATTCGTTATGAACATTGCAATGCTGTTTGATATTGCCGAGCGGGGAAGGAGCAGAATCCAACGGATGGAACAGGTGGCAGGGGAGTCCAGGGGGGTTAGTTTCTGGAACTAACATAGGGGAGGGGGGGGGCAAAGGGAAGAGTGGGGGGGAGGGAGAAGGGGGGGAACACACTCTATCTCTGTACACACACTGTATCTGCGTGAAACACACTCTCTTTCACACTCACTGTCATACGCACTCGCACGCAGTCATTCTGAAACACACGCACTCACAGATACACAAGCACCCATTCTCATCTCTCTCTGACACACAATCGCATAGTCACTCTCTCACACACAGTCAATCTCTCATGCATAGTCACTCTCTCACACACAGTCACTCTCTCACACACACTCACTCTCTCACACACACATCACTCAAACATACACACTACGAGGAAACCTGCTAGCGCCCGTTTCATTTGTTTCCGAAACGGGCCTTTTTTACTAGTTTATTTATATTACGTATCTGGGATAGCCATGTATAAATGAAACCCTGATTCTATAAAAAGCCTACATTTATAATTCAAAGTCTGAAAAAGGAAAATAAGTCAAAAATTAATTTACAAAGATCCCATAGCTCCACTGGTCTGGCTATGTCCGTCTTAGGACACACATGCACATGTTCATCATAGTTTCTTAAAGCAAGCCGGGGAAAACCACCATAAATTTTCATACTGGAATGTGGACCAATTAGTCCTGAAAGTAAAACTGTAGAATTCTTAGCAAGCCTAGCAGGAAAACAAAATTGTTATCTAGAAATCACATACACAAAAGAAAACAGTGACATAGAATTGTCAACATATAAACGGCAAGTGGACCGTACTCACTCGCAAATGCGCAGTAGAGACTTCCCTCTCTGTCCCGCCCCTGCGTTGTGATGATGGGGGGCGGGACCGAGAGGGAAACTGCGCGAAGGGGAGGGAACCGCCGAGGGTCGCCACCGCTCCCCCCCCCCCCCCAAGGTTGCCGCTACTGGTGCCCCCCCCCCCCCCGGATTCGCCGCTGCCACCACCCCCTCCATCCGGCCCATCTCTTCACTATTCAACTTACATCTCCGCAGCAAGCAGATCAGCTTAGCTGCCGTTGACCTTCCTTCTTGCCTGTGTCCCCGCCCGTCGCCGACGTTACATCACACGAGGGCGGGACACAGGCAGAGAAGGAAGGCTGACGGGAGCTCAGCTGATCTGCCTGCTGCGGAGATGTAAGTTGAATAGCGAGAGACGGGCCGGGTGGAGGGGTGACGGCGCTCGGGGGGGGGGGGGCAGTGGCGACCCACTAGCCCGTTTTAACGGGTTCAACGGCTAGTATCAAATAAACAGTAGATTTGAGCAAGTAGGATTAAAACTGAAAAGAGTAGGGGCAAACTGTTTTTTTTCCTTTATGATGCAAAAGCAGTGCCAGGTCAGCTAACCTGTTCAGTTAATTGTTTGGGGCTAAAGACAAAGGTAATTTAATCCTTATCAGTACTGCTGGAATGCAGGTTTACCAAAGACTCACACAGAGAAGGAGATAGCAAGAGATAGTACAGGAAAATCCAGTTCATTTCAAAGAAAAGTTTAGTGCTCTCAAACCAAAGTTTAGTTTCTAGCATTGAATTGAAAACAAAGGAATGTTGCTAAGTAAACGTGACATAAAGTACAACTCACTGTCCTTCTGGAAAACAGACACCTACAATTTATTTAGGCCAAGCCATGCAGTCAAGAACAAAGGCCCAGATGATCAAAGGCAAACTCCGGCACTAGTGGCTGTCAGCGCCATACTAGCGCTGACGTTTGCTACCGCCCCATGATTAGAGCCCTCGAGCGCGTGAAACAATGCGCTCGAGGGCTCTTTGTGCAAACAGCATGCAAATGCATGTTAAACAGGGCATTAGGTATCCCTCTCCAATGATCAGTGGCCAGCGCGCCAAAATTTGCGTTGCTGGCCGCGGCAAACCCTACGCCAGCTCCGAGCTGGTGTTAGGGTTTGCCGATCATTGGGGAGGAATGGTGAGCCCTGTCCAGCATGCAGTTGCATGCTAGCACCCCCCCCCCCCCCCAAAGCAAACCTGCCAACAGGGGGCTGGAGGTCCAGTGGACCTCCGGTCGATGGCCCCACCCCCCAGGTTCAGGGAGGGCTGAAGATCTGGTGGGTGTCCAGCCCCCCCAAACCCCCAGAAAATGGTCCTGCAGTGTTCTAGTGGCCAAACCCTCTCCCACCCTCCCACCCAGTAACCGGGGGGATGGGGGCTGGAGGTCCAGCGGACCTCCAGCCCATCCCAACTCCCTCCCCCCCAGCGTTGTCCGACCAATCCCTGGTGGTGCAGCGTAAGGACAAACCCCTCCCGGCCCCCTTACCTTTAGTTGGAAGAGGGACGCAGCCTGCCTCCCTCCTCTTCCTTGTGTTGACACGCTGCAAAATGGCGGTGCCCAGCCCCGCCCATTGCATCATGGGATGCGCTGGGCGGGGCTACAGACCATGTAAGGGAGCGATTCCCGTTACATGGTCTGTAGCACCACCCAGCGCATCCCAGGATGCAATGAGCGAGGCTGGGCGCCACCATTTTGTAGTGGCGTCAAGGGAAGAGGAGGGAGGCAGGCTGCGTCCCTCCAACTAAAGGTAGGGGGGCCGGCAGGGGGATGTCCTTCACGTTGGACCACCAGGGATTGGTCGGACAACGCCGGGGGGGGGGAGTTGGGGTGGAGGGTGGGAGAGGGTTTTGCCACTAGAACACTGCAGGACCATTTTCTGGGGTTTGGGGGGGCTGGAGACCCACCGGATCTCCAGCCCTCCCTTAACGTTACTCGTGGCAGGGGTAGACAGGGGCCTGGTGGTCCCATGGACCTCCAGCCCTGTTGTCATGAGGGTTTGACAGGTTTGGGCTTTTGACAGCCCCGACCTGTCCAACAAGTGCGGGAGGATGCGCATGCTCATGCACAATTCGCCCGCACTTCTACCCCATGGTCAAAGGATAATTGCACTGCTTAAATTTGCATGTATTATCTCTGATCATCAGTGCGGTAAAGCCCCGCACTGTTCCAGCGCTATTTTTAGAGCGCTGTTTGGAACAGCGCGGGGCTTATGATCATGAGGGTGAAAGAAAAGAACTTATCTGTGCTCTCAGTTTAAAATTCTCTCCAAAAAGCAAAAGAAAAATGTTTTAAAAGAGAGGAGCTTTTTTCAACTGCAGAAAAGATAAATGCTGAAATAGTTACAAAATTTTACTAATTTAGATAGTTGTAATTGACTACAACTAAATAAAATATATCCCTAGTTAGTGTTTTAGAACCATGAACGCTAACATTTTAAAAAACAAAGATCTAAAGAAGCCTCCTGTGGCCACAAAGAAGGAATTCTCTTTAGCAATCCTGTTTGTTTTTTTTAATTAATTTTATTTTTTTATAAAAGATTGTAGCTTTAGTAATCAAGGACTCAGAGCACAAAAAGGAAACATCATTAGGAACAAAGAAAAAATTCAAAGAATGAGAACTAAGATTTGAAACAGAGCTCAAATAACATAAGAATATGTTCCCTAACAGAATAGTAATTACGTACTTAAGAATTGTGGTGAAACTGGGGTACTAAAGGGCCCAGGTACCGGTGATCAGATGGATTTCTCTTTTTCTACACTCTTAGCACTATTCCTGATTTCCACTCACTGAGGACAATTTCTGGGCAACATTATGTAACTATGAATACCAATATAAAACTTGGAACAAGAAAAAAATATATCATTAAAAAAATAAATTCTTGTAAATTACAGTGCTCCACTAAACGTCTGTGTCATCCACCTCTCCTCTACCCTTGACCAATAAATCATAGGTGCTGTATCTGTGCTAGAGACTTGTAATTAGGTCTTTCATATGTGCTAGAGGCTTGCAATTGGTGTCCTTGCCATACCTCTTCTCAGTAAATTACATTTGTAACAAGTTATACCAGGTAGCTGAGTTGCCCTAGCACGGGAGGTCCCATCAGAGTTGTGACCATAGTAACATAGTAGATGACGGCAGAAAAAGACCTGCACGGTCCATCCAGTCTGCCCAACAAGATAAACTTATATGTACTACTTTTTGTGTATACCCTACCTTGATTTGTACCTGTCCTCTTCGGGGCACAGACCGTATAAGTCTTTCTCCGAGGACAAGCAGGCTGCTTGTTCTCACGACTGAGTTGACGTCCACGGCAGCCCCCACCAACCGGAAGAAAACTTCGCGGGCGGTCCCGCACGCAGGGCACGCCCACCGCGCATGCGCGGGCCGTCTTCCCGCCCTGTGCGCGACCGTTCCCGCTCAGTTTTTTTTCTATTCCGCGCTGGAGAGAGACGTGTTATCGTCTCTCTCTCTCTGTCAGCCCCGGAACCGGATTGCGGCCTAGCCGCGGCTTTTTTCCTGTTCGCGGCTTTTTTCTATCGATTTAAAAAAAAAAAAAAAAAAAAAAGAAGAAAGTCTTCTCGTCGTCCTTAGCCGCGAGGGCGCTTCGTCGCGGCCTTGTGGCCGTGCGGTCGTTTTCTTTTCGGGTGTGCTTTTCCACCGCCACCATCGACGACTTTGACTTCGCCGACTGCGATTTTTCCGTCGATGTCCTCGAAGGGTCCCGAGCGGATTCAAAAAGTGTGGTCGGTGCGGCCGGCAGATCTTGCAAACCGATACCCACGCTTGGTGTCTCCAGTTGCCTCGGCCCGGAGCATAATACCAAGACATGCACCTTGTGTCTCGGCTTAAGGAAGCGGACACAGGTGGCGAGGCAAGTTCTTCGGGACCGTCTTTTCGGAACTTGGGCCGGCCCTGCGACGTCGACTTCGCGGCATCGGGTGTCACGGCCGCATCTTCGGTACCAGATGTCGATGAAATCGGACGCTGACTCTGGCACCGGCCCATGGACTACATGTACCGTTGGCCCGCCGGCCTGCTGGTGACGGCGGGGGTGAGCGGCCGTGCGGGCAGTTGGCACCCGTCCACTCCCCTCTACCCAGGGCCATCGGGACCGAACCCTGTCGGATCCGATCCCTCGAGCCAAGGGGGTTCTACCCTCTTCTTCTCTCCCGCCGAGCGCCGATGACGGGCATCGAAAGAAAGCGAAGAAAACACCGTCAGCGGTCGCCCACATGCACAGGACTGCCAGCTCGGTACCTCGAGGGATGACTCGACGCCCAGGAAGCGGCAGTGCCGGAGGAGCGCTCCCCCCTCGGTTGAAGAGGTGTCGCTGCTGTCAGTCCGCGGGTACTTCGGTACCGTCTCCGGACCCGAGCAGCTTCCGACACCCACACCGGCCCCCCCTGCCTTCCCGACAGCGGGCCTTGACGAGTGCCTCCGAACCTCCTTCCAGGGATTCGGAAGGGCTGATGCGCCAGGCTTTGCCGGCACCGGGGTGCTTGCGCCCCCGGCGCCGTTCATGGAGGCTTGCGGCACCGGTGGTCGACCGCCACGCAGGTGGAGTCGACGTCGATGGAGGGAGCTTCGTCCTCGCCGGCACGGGAGTCCACCGCTCGACGCCATCATCGAGTGACGTGGTTCCTCGCAGGTCGAGAACGGGCCCGGTTGAGGTCTGAGCTGAAAGAGCGCATGTCCGATACCGAGGAAGAGGAGGCCTCGTGGGGGGAGGAGGAGGACCCCAGATATTTCTCCTCAGAGGAGTCTGTGGGCCTTCCCTCCGACCCCACTCCTTCACCGGAGAGGAAGCTCTCACCCCCCTGAGAGCCTCTCCTTTGCCTCCTTTGTCAAGGATATGTCTATTTGCATTTCCTTTCCCGTGGTCACTGTGGATGAGCCGAGGGCTGAGATGCTCGAGGTCCTCGACTATCTATCATCACCTAGAGAGTCTTCCACGGTGCCGTTGCACAATGTCCCTCAAAGAGACACTGCTTCGGAACTGGCTGAAGCCATTATACTAACCCCACCAACCCCAAGAAAGCGGAGTCCCAATACAGGATCCACTCTGACCCAGAGTTGATGCGGCCTCAATTGCCTCATGACTCGGCGGTACCGTGGTCCTCTGCTCTCAAGAGAGCACGGAGTTCGAGGGATACCGCCTCTGCGCCCCCGGGGCGGGAGTCCTCGCACTCTTGGACTCATTGGGAGGAAGGCCTACCAAATCTTCCATGCTTGTGACCCGCATCCAGTCATACCAGCTCTAGACATAGTAACATAGCAGATGACGGCAGAAAAAGACCTGCACGGTCCACCCAGTCTGCCCAACAAGATAAACTCACATGTGCCATTTTTTGGTATACCTTACGTTGATTTGTACCTGTCTTTTTCAGGGCACAGACCGTATAAGTCTGCCCAGCACTATCCCCGCCTCCCAACCACCCGCCCCGCCTCCCACCACCGGCTCTAGCACAGACCGTATAAGTCTACCCAGTACTATCCCCTCCTCCCAACCACCAGCCCTGCCTCCCACCACCGGCTAAGCTTCTGGGGATCCCTTCCTTCTGAGGAGGATTCCTTTATGTTTATCCCACCCATGTTTGAATTCCGTTATCGTTTTCCTCTCCACCACCTCCCGCGCGAAGGCATTCCAAGCATCCACCACTCTCTCCGTGAAAAAAATACTTACTGACATTTTTCTTCAGTCTGCCCCCCTTCAATCTAATTTCATGCCCTCTAGTTCTACCGCCTTCCCCTCTCCGGAAAAGGTTCGTTTGCAGATTAATACTTTTCAAATATTTGAACGTCTGTATCATATCACCCCTGATTCTCCTTTCCTCCAGGGTATACATGTTCAGGTCAACAAGTCTCTCCTCATACGTCTTGTAACGCAAATCCCATACCATTCTCGTAGCTTTTCTTTGCACCGCTTCCATTTTTTTAACATCCTTAGCAAGATACGGCCTCCAAAACTGAACACAATACTCCAGGTGGGGCCTCACCAACGTCTTATACAGGGGTATTAAAACCTCTTTTCTTCTGCTGGTCACACCTCTCTCTATACAATCTTCTAGCTACGGCCACCGCCTTGTCACACTGTTTCGTCGCCTTCAGGTCCTCAGATACTATCACCCCAAGATCCCTCTCCCCGTCCGTACCTATCAGACTCTCACCGCCTAACACATACGTCTCCCGTGGATTTCTACTCCCTAAGTGCATCACTTTGCATTTCTTCGCATTGAATTTTAATTGCCAAACGTTTGATGTGGATTTGCAAGGAATTGCCAAACGTTTGATGTGGATTTGCAAGGAGGGTCCTTAAGGGTGAAGGGAGGGGAGGTGTCCAAGGTGTATATGCTGGGAGGGTAGGAGTTGCAATGGAGATGACCCTGGGGAGCAGAGATGTACCTAGGGAGGTGCAAGAGGATCAGTTGCTCCTTCAAATAGATTTTGAATGAAATGGCACCTATATGGATTGGCCCTTCAGTCTTACATTGATTTCTGTTTTGCAAAAGTCTGCTCCTCCTGATGACAAAAACCTGGCTACATTTCTGCTGGGGAGGTGTCTGAGGTGGGGGTTACAGTGGAGGGGAACCTGGGGAGGTGTCCAGGGTGGGTCTGCTGGGAAGACTGGAGGGCAGGGGCATAGCTACTATTGAGCGAGCCTGGGAAAATGCTCAGGGCTGTCCAATAGTAGGGGCCACCTAAAATTGCACCCCCTTCTTCTTCTCTTCCCCCTTCCCTCCTGTGCCCAGCATCTCTCCGCCCTCCTCCCTGTGTGCCTGCATGCTCCAACATCTCTCTATTCCTCCCCCCACCTCCTCACTGCTGATCCTCCACATGCTTTGTGGGTCGCAGCAGAGGCAGTGCTGAAAAGCTACTCTCTGTCTGGCAGGGCTTTTCCTCTGCCGGTCCTGCTGCTCTGATGCGGAACAATGTGAGGCAACTGGCGGACCTGGTCGACAAGCTCCCCCCGGAGCAGTCCAGGCCTTTTCAGGAGGTGGTCAGGCAGCTGAAGACGTGCAGAAAGTTCCTGTCCAGGGGTATCTGTGACACCTGTGATGTGACATCCCGAGCTGCGGCCCAAGGTATAGTGATGCACAGACTCTCCTGGCTGCGTGCCTCTGACCTGGACAACTGCACCCAGCAGCGGCTGGCGGATGTCCCTTGCCGGGGGGATAACATTTTCGGCGAGAGGTCGAGCAGTTAGTGGACCAACTACACCAGCGGGAAACCGCTCTCGACAAGCTCTCCCACCGGGCTCCTTCAGCATCCACCTCAGCAGGTGGACGTTTTTCCCGGGCCCGGCAGGCTGCACCCTACGCCTACAGCAAGCGTAGTTACACCCTGCCGGCCCGAAGGCCTCCTCAGGCACAGGGACAGTCCCAGCACGCTCGTTCCCGTCAACGGCGTGCGCCTAAGCAGCCCCCTGCGCCTCCACAGCAAAAGCAGGGGACAGGCTTTTGACTGGATCCATGGGAGCATAGCCGCCATCAAAGTGTCCGTACCGGACGACCTGCCGGTCGGAGGGAGGTTGAAAGCTTTTCACCCAAGGTGGCCTCTTATAACCTCCGACCAGTGGGTTCTTCAAATAGTGCGGTGCGGATACACCCTGAATTTGATCTCCACTCCACCAAATTGCCCACCGGGAGCCCAATCCTTCAGCTCCCATCACAGGCAGGTACTTGCAGAGGAACGGTCGAGCCTGTGCCACCCGGGCAGGAAGGGCAGGGATTCTATTCCAGGTACTTCCTTGTGGAAAAGAAAACAGGGGGGATGCGCCCCATCCTAGACCTGAGAGGCTTGAACAAATATCTGGTCAAAGAGAAGTTCAGGATGCTTTCCTTGGGCACCCTTTTACCAATGATTCAGAAAGACAATTGGCTATGTTCCCTGGATTTAAAGGACGCTTACACTCACATCCCGATACTGCCAGCTCACAGACAGTATCTCAGATTCCGTCTGGGGACACGGCACTTTCAGTATTGTGTGCTGCCCTTTGGGCTCGCCTCTGCCCCACGGGTGTTCACGAAGTGTCTCGTGGTGGTTGCGGTGTATGTACGCAAGCTGGGGGTGCATGTGTTCCCGTATCTCGACGATTGGCTGGTCAACAGCACCTCAGAGGCAGGAGCTCTTCGGTCCATGCAGTGCACTATTCACCTTCTGGAGCTGCTGGAGTTTGTGATAAATTACCCGAAGTCCCATCTCCAGCCAGTCCAATCTCTGGAATTCATAGGAGCGCGGCTGAATTCTCAGACGGCTCAGGCCTTTCTTCCCGAAGCAAGGGCGCAGAACCTTCTATCCCTTGCCTCTCAGACCAGAGCGTCTCAGCAGGTCACAGCTCGGCAGATGTTGAGACTCCTAGGTCATATGGCCTCCACGGTTCACGTGACTCCCATGGCTCGCCTTCACATGAGATCTGCTCAATGGACCCTAGCTTCCCAGTGGTGCCCAGCCACCGGGAATCTAGACGATGTAATCCGCCGGTCCGTCAGTTGCCGCAATTCGCTGCACTGGTGGACAATTCGGACCAATTTGACCCTGGGACGTCCATTCCAAATTCCGCAGCCCACGAAGGTGCTGACGACGGATGCATCTCTTCTGGGATGGGGAGCTCATGTCGATGGGCTCCACACCCAGGGACTGTGGTCCCTCCAGGAACAAGATCTTCAGATCAACCTCCTGGAGTTCCGAGCAGTCTGGAACGCGCTGAAGGCCTTCACAGATCGGCTGTCCTACCAAATCATCCAAATTCAGACAGACAATCAGGTTGCAATGTATTATATCAACAAGCAGGGGGGCACCGGATCTCGCCCCCTGTGTCAGGAAGCCGTCGGGATGTGGCTTTGGGCCTGCCAGTTCGGCATGCTTCTCCAAGCCACATACCTGGCAGGCGTAAACAACAGTCTGGCCGACAGACTGAGCAGAGTCATGCAACAGCACGAGTGGTCGCTCCATTCCAGAGTGGTACGCAAGATCTTCCGAGAGTGGGGCACCCCCTCGGTGGATCTTTTCGCCTCTCAGACCAACCACAAGCTGCCTCTGTTCTGTTCCAGACTACAGGCACACGGCAGACTGGCGTCTGATGCCTTTCTCCTCCATTGGGGGACCGGCCTCCTGTATGCTTATCCTCCCATACCTTTGGTGGGGAAGACCTTACTGAAGCTCAAGCAAGACCACGGCACCATGATTCTGATAGCGCCTTTTTGGCCCCGTCAGATCTGGTTCCCTCTACTTCTGGAGTTGTCCTCCGAAGAACCGTGGAGATTGGAGTGTTTTCCGACTCTCATTTCGCAGAACGACGGAGCGCTTCTGCACCCCAACCTTCAGTCTCTGGCTCTCACGGCCTGGATGTTGAGGGCGTAGGCTTTGCTTCGTTGGGTCTGTCTGAGGGTGTCTCCCGCGTCTTGCTTGCCTCTACAAAGGATTCCACTAAAAAGAGTTACTTTTTTTAAGTGGAGGAGTTTGTCGTTTGGTGTGAGAGCAAGGCCCTAGAACCTCGTTCTTGTCCTGCACAGAACCTGCTTGAATACCTTCTGCACTTATCAGAGTCTGGTCTCATGACCAACTCAGTAAGGAATCACCTTAGTGCGGTTAGTGCTCACCATTATCGTGTAGAGGGTAAAGCCATCTCTGGAGAGCCTTTAGTCATTCGATTCATGAGAGGCTTGCTTTTGTCAAGGCCCCCTGTCAAGCCTCCTGCAGTGCCATGGGATCTCAACGTCGTCCTCACCCAGCTGATGAAACCTCCTTTTGAGCCACTGAATTCTTGCCATCTGAAGTACTTGACCTGGAAGGTCATTTTCTTGGTGGCAGTTACTTCAGCTCGTAGAGTCAGTGAGCTGCAGGCCCTGGTAGCTTATGCTCCTTATACCAAATTTCATCACAACAGAGTAGTACTCCGCACTCACCCTAAGTTCCTGCCAAAGGTGGTGTCGGAGTTCCATCTTAACCAGTCAATTGTCTTGCCAATATTCTTTCCCACCCTGCTGAACGTCAGTTGCACACATTGGACTGCAAGCGAGCGTTGGCCTTGTATCTGGAGCGGACACAGCCCCACAGACAGTCCGCCCAACTGTTTATTTCTTTCGATCCCAATAGGAAGGGGGTCGCTGTCGGGAACCGCACCATCTCCAATTGGCTAGCAGATTGCATTTCCTTCACTTACGCCCAGGCTGGGCTGGCTCTTGAGGGTCATGTCACGGCTCATAGTGTTAGACCCATGGCAGCGTCAGTGGCCCACTTGAAGTCAGCCACTATTGAAGAGATTTGCAAGGCTGCGACGTGGTCATCTGTCCACACATTCACATCACATTACTGCCTCCAGCAGGATACCCGACGCGACAGTCGGTTCGGGCAGTCGGTGCTGCAGAATCTGTTTGGGGTTTGAATCCAACTCCACCCTCCAGGACCCGATTTTATTCTGTTCAGGCTGCACTCTCAGTTAGTTGTTCTTCATAGGTCAATTTCTGTTATGCCCTCGCCGTTGCGAGGTTCAATTGACCTGGGTTCTTGTTTTGAGTGAGCCTGAGAGCTAGGGATACCCCAGTCGTGAGAACAAGCAGCCTGCTTGTCCTTGGAGAAAGCGAATGATACATACCTGTAGCAGGTGTTCTCCAAGGACAGCAGGCTGATTGTTCTCACCTACCCTCCCTCCTCCCCTTTGGAGTTGCGTTTTACTCATACCTTTGCTTGTCATTCAACTGAGCGGGAACGGTCGCGCATGGACGGGAAGACGGCCGCGCATGCGCAGTGGGCGTGCCCTGCATGTGGGACCGCCCGCAAAGTTTTCTTCCGGTTGGTGGGGGCTGCCATGGACGTCAACCCAGTCATGAGAACAATCAGCCTGCTGTCCTCGGAGAACACCTGCTACAGGTATATATCATTCACTACCCAACACTATCCCTGCCTCCCAACCACCAGCCCCGCCTCCCACCACCAGCTCTGGCACAGACCATATAAGTCTGCCCAGCACTATTCCCGCCTCCCAACCACCAGCCCCGCCTCCCACCACCAGCTCCGGCACAGACCGTATAAGTCTGCCCAGCATTATCCCCGCCTCCCAACCACCAGCCCCAGCACAGACCATATAAGTCTGCCCAGCACTATCCCCGCCTCCCAACCACCAGCCCCAGCACAGACCGTATAAGTCTGCCCAGCACTATTCCCGCCTCCCAACCACCAGCCCTGCCTCCCACCACCAGCTCTGGCACAGACCGTATAAGTCTGCCCAGCATTATCCCCGCCTCCCAACCACCAGCCCCAGCACAGACCGTATAAGTCTGCCCAGCACTATCCCCGCCCCCCCACCACCAGCCCCAGCACAGACCGTATAAGTCTGCCCAGCACTATCCCCACCTCCCAACCACCAGCCCCGCCTCCCACCACCGGCTCTGCCACCCAATCTCGGCTAAGCTCCTGAGGATCCATTCCTTCTGAACAGGATTCCTTTATGTTTATCCCATGCATGTTTGAATTTCGTTACCGTTTTCATTTCCACCACCTCCCGCAGGAGGGCATTCCAAGCATCCACCACTCTACTACTACTACTTATCATTTCTGTAGCGCTACTAGACGTACACAGACTGCTACCCCTCCACCTGGTCTTCCTGGTCTTGATTGATGTCGGATGTTGAAACCTGTTGGGCATAGTTCAGCCAGTGGTAAACCCCCACTTTCATCTAGCCAGGTTTCACTTATTCCTAGGATGTCAAGATGCTGCTCATTTACGGCATCATGGATCACTGAGGATTTCTTTGCAGCTGATCTGGCATTCACCAGTCCTATAGTTCCCAAGGATGGTCTCGGGGTGCTGTGGGTAGCTTTGGTGTGGCAATGAGGTGGTCTTTTAAGTACTGTTATGTAGGTGTTTGACCTCTTGCACTTCAAAGTCTTCCATCAAACAGAGAAACAAATGGCTGCAATTAGCACTTCTATGTGAAATTCTTGGAGACTGCATAGGTTTCCTTTAGTTTTAAAGAATCTAAAAGATTCAGAATTATAGAAGTAGATTATATGGTTAAAATAAATTTTTAACTCACGGATTGCAGGTATGAACTTTAGGGTTTCTGGTTCTGATATCCTTGGATGGTCCAATTGATGCAGGTTGCTGTAGGCATTTTCTTTATTGTCCCAGAGGAAAGATAGATGTAAATAAGGATCCAGCTCCAAATCTCAGAGCATGAGTAGAGTTATTTAAGGGAGATAAAATTTCCTTTCTCCAGCCAAAAATAAATGGAAGAAGTTCCGAGTAAAATTGAGGACTGGTGCCTCAACACAGACTGAGCAGAAGTCAGTAAAAGTTTGGGTTGTAAATAAGCAGAAAATGTAGTTATTTAAGTTGCAGAGCCTGATGTGAACCCAGCCAGCCAGCCATTTCTGCCCTGGCCAAGGTAAAGGACAAGAAGCTTAAAGGATTTATAGCATCCGTGCTCATTAACTTGATACAGATGTGGAAGAAAGATTCCTAGAAAAGAGCCCTGGAAGTTTGAGGTGTTTGAACCAACGCAGGGGCTTACTGCAGAGACTGGAGTTTGTTTCCTGAAGGGTAAGGGACAAAGTGCTCAAGCCTGATCCATGTGGGTGGATTTCCAGGTGGTTTGGTTGCTGGTATGTTTAAAGGAAGGGGGTCTCTTCAGCCTCTAAACATTTAATGAGGTGAAGGAACAAAAAGCTTGAGTTTAAAGGAGATGGAGTGCATGAATGAACTTTATTCAAGTAAATGAGCTCATTTTAAAGGAGTTGATTAAATTCATGAATTAACTTTATTCACATTCTGCACACTCCTTTTAGTGAAATTGAGCATGCTCAGTTTCACTAAAAGAAGCATGCGGGATGTGAGGGGGAAGACAAAGCAGGGTAGGCAACACTGTGGCGCCATAGACCGGCGCTGGACAAGGCTTCAGCTGGTGGGGGTTGGGGACCCCACCAGCCAAGGTATTTGCTGCATCAGTGGGTGGGGAGTGGCAGGGTGGCCGGAGCAGCAGCGAGGGGGCGGCAGACCAAACTGTACCCCCCCCCCCCCCCCCCCCCCACCTCAGACTCTGGCCTCCTCCCACCACGAGGTCTGACTACGCCCCTGCTCAAAAGACTGCCTTAAACTTTGTGGGAAACACAAGATATAAGGGCCCCAGTGCATGTAGGCTGGGAGGGCTTTGTCATACACCTTTTGGAGCAAAGGGCCCTAGGCGGCTGCCTGCATAAACTTAATTATTAAGTGCTAGATGCCTGGGAAAACTGATCCTAGGAATAGGAATAAGAAAGTTTTGCATTTATTAACTGTAATGATTTTGAGATATTATAGATAAAGTCCCACAGGAAACCAGAGTGGAGTTGTGTGTCTGGATTTGCCCGTGGCTGACTGACCCTCCAGCTGCAACACAGAGTAGAACGTTTGACAGCAGCTAAAAAACCAGCTTACTTCTTAAAAAAATGATACCCATTCTTCCCTCCTGAGGAATCTTTATCTCACTTCTTTACTCCCAAAGATTTCCCCGTTTCACATTCCCAATATACAACCTATGTTTCCAGTCCTTGCTGATTTTGGGAATCCATTTTCCATTAAAGGTTGGTCAAGTTTTAGTTTATCTTCCCCGATTAGCTTCGAAAAAATTGCTCAATCAGCTAGAAAGATTGCTTGTGCTCAAGATCTTGTTCCTTTCTCCTGGCTTACTATTTCACGCCACTGTCTACTTCCTCTTGCATATCTGCTCATTACAGCCTGACCACAGGATATTTCCCTATGGCCTGGAAGCAGGCTCTTGTATAGCCTATAATCAAAACTCGCCAGTTGGATCCAACTCTGTCTAGTTATCAGCCTATATTTAACCTTTATTTTGTATCTCTGTTAGCTGAATGTGCAGTTTTTCAGTTGCTCCAATATGCTGATAAAACCAACATCTTTCATTCCTGACCAGCCAGAAATTCCTTCATGAGGCTGATAGTAAAGAAAGATGGGGGATGGGAAATAGTGCAGCATATCTGAAGTAGAACATTATAGCTAAAACTTATAGACAAGATCAATAGAAATGATAATTCTGCAGAGAACATTTAAACTAGTCTTATCTGTTTCAGCAACAACTGGATGCATTTGAATCTGAGAAGAATGCCTTGCTTAGTGAACATGGTGCCGCCCAAGAAGAACTAAACAAACTGAGTGATGCATACGCAAAGCTATTGGGTCATCAGAATCAAAAACAGAAAATCAAGCATGTCATGAAACTAAAAGAAGAGAACACTTGGCTGAAACAGGTTTGCAGATTAGTGCACAGACAACTTCTTGAGGCTACCTGAGGAAAGTAGGAAGAGCATGCAGAGGCATGGCTTTGAGAAGTGTTTCCTACAACTGTTTTTTTATCGAGGGAAGTAATCCAATTAACTGCAGTAACAGATAGGCTGTAGCAGGAAACGTGCTGAGAGGGGAGGAGGGGCAAAGCTGTGTAAATCCTGGTATTTTGAGGAAAAAATAAGAAGCGAAAAGGGGTATGAATTCCAGAGCTTTGCTGCCTTGGACCTGTTATCAGAGCTGTTTTGGTTTGATTGGGTGCTGTGCTGCCTGTGTTCTGAAAAAAAAAAAAGAACTTTCTCTATATCTCACCTGAAACAAACGTTAAGGAAAAGAAACAAAGCTGTTCTTTCATTCACTGGTTGTACTTTCTAAGCCTCTCTCTTTCTATTAACTCCTTTCTAAGCCTTTCTTTCCTATAAACTATTCTAAAATAGCTAGTTTTGATTCTGTGCTGGTAGTCCTTCAACTGTGTTATATTCCTGTGCTGGTGATTCCTAAGTTGTCTTTAAAGTGTTTTCTATCGAGGGAAGTAATCCAATTAACTGCATTAACAGCTCTAGCAGGCCACTGCAGGATCCAGTTTAGTCTTCCCCACCCCCCCCTCCCCAATGCCCACCCACCTCTGGACAGCTCTACATTTATAGCAAGTAGTGTAATTAGGATAATAAGCTAGGAGTGTTCTTACATTACCAGTCATTACCATTTAAGGAGGAAACACTACAAGGATCATACAATGCCCTATATGAACTAAAAGACTCTTTATATCAGACTACATTCTTAATACTGTAGCAACTCCTACAAGATTGAAAAACTTGAAAACACTAAGATGGAGTCAGCAGTCCAGCAGCGACAGGAGTGCTACCCAGTCTTTTTCACCGAGTGCTACATGTATGAGTATCTCCCGGTTGCTGTGATTCATATCTGTGTGCTCGATGCAAGGAGCTCTTTGACCTCAGAGAGTGTGTTCGTTCTCTTGAGGCTAGAGTAGCAGACTTGGTAGAAATGAGGGAGATAGAGAAATACATAGACAAGACCTAAGGGATGTAGTAGAGAAAGTCCCACCTTCAGTCAGGTAGCCTCTGTGTTGCCTTGGAGAGGGAGGTCTCCCAGAAGGTGAAGTAGGAAGTACTCCTGTAGCCAGGGACCTACACATCAGGGGATTTACTATCCTCTTGCACCGAGGATATGTCTCCATTACTGCCCGGGAAGGGAAGGATAGGACAGCTGTTGTAGTTGGTGATTCGATCATTAGACATATAGATAGCTGGGTGGCTGGTGGACGGAACATCGCCTGATTACTTGCCTGCCTGGTGCGAAGGTTGGCGGACCTCACGCGTCACCTAGACGGGATTTTAGATAATGCTGGGGAGGAGCCAGCTATCTTGGGTACATGTGGTACCAATGATGTAGGAAAATGTGGGAGAGAGTTTCTGGAAGCCAAATTTAGGCTCTTAGGAAGAAAGCTCAAATCCAGACCCTCTAGGGTGGCGTTTTCTGAAATACTACCCATTCCACGCGCAGGGCCCAAGAGACATGCAGAGCTCCGGAGTCTTAATGCATGGATGAGACAATGGTGCAAGGAGGAGGGTTTTTGTTTTGCCAGGAACTGGGCAACATTCTAGGGAAGGGGGAACCTATTCCGAAAGGATGGGCTTCACCTTAACAGGTATGGGACCAGGCTGCTGGCCATCATTTAAAAAAGAGATAGAGCAGCGTTTAAACTAGGAACAGGGGGAAGGCCGACAGTCACACACAAATGTATGGTTCGGAATAAGGTATCTTTCAAAGATATCGCACAACACAGGGAAGACAGGGTTTTCTTGATAGTGAGGTTGCAAAAGATACTGTAATAGTTTCAGTGTCCTTCAATAAAAAATAATAAAACCAGACAGAAGATAGTAAAATAGTACTGTCAAGTAATCAACTTGATGTGATAAGGAATAACAAGTCTAGCTTGAAGTGTCTATATGCAAATGCTAGGAGCCTAAGACATAAGATGGGAGAATTGGAATATATTGCACTGAATGAAGAAATAATAGGCATCTCTGAAACCTGGTGGAAGGAGGATAACCAGTGGGACACTGTCATACCGGGGTACAAATTATATCGTAGTGATAGGGTGGACCGGATTGGGGGAGAAGTAGCATTGTACGTTAACGAGAGGCTGAATCAAATAGATTGAAAATTCTGCAGGAAACAAAAGACCTCTTGGAATCATTGTGGATCGAAATTCCATGTGTAAAGGGGAAAAGGACGGTGATAGGGGTGTACTACCGTCCGCCCAACCAGGATGAGCAGACGGACGCAGTCTTGTTAAAGGAAATTAGTGAGGCAAATAAATTAGGCAACTCAATAATGGTGGATTTTAATTACCAACAATCCTACCTCGTATACAACATGTTTGAGGGCAACAATGGCAGGCAAGAAGGAAAAAAAGACCTCAGATCATTCGGAAACTCCTCGTTCTTAAAGACACGCCTTTTGTATAATGAGGGAACCATATCAGTCTTCAAAAAAAAACTCCACTATAACAAATTTCACACTAACTCTGCCATGTACCCCAACAAACACTTGTAAAGGAGACCCAATTTTCACATTTCCAGAGCTTGGAAAGAGTACTTATCTCAGTTGACTAGGTTAATGTAACAGCAGGGCGAGGTCACGTGACGCTATGAACAGGAGCAGACGCTAGAACGAACTGCTCCTACCTTCTCCTCAAGAATCGCTACAAAAAAATCACCCAGAAAGAGAGTTTATCTCGTTATCTGAGAGAGGATCATAACGTGAAACCGAGAGCAGACCTGCTAATCGCAGATAATACTGAGTATGACGACTAAGAGGCAGATGCAGCAACCAACGTAAAAAATCTAAATCGTTAAAGTCCCTAACGATTTTAAAATAACGAAAAATGCACAAAAAAAAAAAGTCACACATGCTGAGATCGGTATTGAAACGTACAATGTACCAAAGAATCACAATACACATCGTTAATCGGCCCCCAAATCATGCGCAGAGCAGCCAGCGTTATGTTAGCTGCTCTGCGCATGCCACAAACAGTCAAAACACAGTCAAATCACAAGCACATGGCTCCCAAATCAAATCAAAACAAAAATAAAAAAAAAGGGTCGGAAGGGGGCAAGGGCGCTCATCAGGAGCGTCCTGTACGGACGGCCTTGCCCCCCCTCCGCTGCGCGCCACTTTCCGCCGCTCCCCCCACCCCGAAAAAGCAAAATGCTAGCTGCCCCGGTCCCCCCTCCCTTCCTCACTACTCTGTCACCTCAGCTCCGCCTCCCGACATCCTCCGTCCTGTGCCCCGCCCCCTTTTGGGGTCGTCGCCGCCATTCCCCTCTTCCATCGGGCCCCCCTCCCTCTTACCGGGCCCGTGCAGCGCCTCTCTCCTCTGTCCGAAGGCGCTGCACGGGCAAGAAGAAAGCTGATGGCTGCCTTCGCCCAGCTTCGATGGCGCGTCTTTCTCCTGCTGGGCCCGCCCCTGTCTGACGTCAGTAACCTACGTAGGTCCTGACGTCAGACAGGGGCGGGCCCAGCAGGAGAAAGACGCCATCGAAGCTGGGCGAAGGCAGCCATCAGCTTCTTCTTGCCCGTGCAGCGCCTTCGGACAGAGGAGAGAGGCGCTGCACGGGCCCGGTAAGAGGGAGGGGGGCCCGATGGAAGAGGGGAATGGCGGCGACGACCCCAAAATGGGGCGGGGCACAGGACGGAGGATGTCGGGAGGCGGAGCTGAGGTGAGAGAGTAGTGAGGAAGAGAGGGGGGCAGGGGGCTGCTCGAATTTTGCTTTTTCGGGGTGGGGGAGCGGCGGAAAGTGGCGAGCAGCGGGGGGGGGGCAAGGCCGTCCGTACAGGACGCTCCTGATGAGCGCCCTTGCCCCCTCCCGATCCTTTTTTTATTTTTATTTATTTTTGTTTTTCTGAGGTCCTTTGGACCAATCACAGCGCTTTTAGCTCTGCTAATGCGCTGGGATTGGCTCAAAGTTTGTTTATTTTTTCTCTTAATGATTTTTCCTGCCACAGAGCTGACCTAACGAGTGGTCCAGACCTCTCGTTAGTTTTCCTGCCTTTTTCCTGCGTAAAGGCAATCGGAAAAGGTTAGTGCATGTCGTTTCAATGGGGTTTTCACACTAATTGCTCATCTCCATTCCGTTTTCGTTAGCTGCTGGCTTCCTCGGTAAAAGCCCTTTGATGCATGCAACGGATCAAATTTTCCTCGTTGGAGAGTCATTAAAGGCTCATTTAGCTTTAGTGCATCTGCCTCTAAATCTGTTAGAAAAGAGAGAGAGAAAAGTCGGCCGATTGGAGACAAAAATGGCGGCAACCGGGCGAGCCCAGGAACATCAGCAGTAGGATCCGCATGGACCGCTGAGATCGTGGGCGAAGTCACCCATGCGCTGGAATCTATTTTGGAAAACAAACTCAGCTCACTGGACACTAAATTAGAATCTACTACTACTACTACTACTTAACATTTCTAGAGCGCTACTAGGGTTACGCAGCGCTGTACAAATTAACGAATAAGGACGGTCCCTGCTCAGAAGAGCTTACAAGCTAAAGGACGAAATGTCAAGTTGGGGTATATGAGATTCCTGAGAAGAGATGTAGTGATTAGGTGCCGAAGGCGACATTGAAGAGGTGGGCTTTGAGCAATGATTGAAGATGGGTAGGGAGGGGGCCCGGCGTATGGGCTCGGGGAGTTTGTTCCAAGCATGGGGAGAGGCGAGGCAGAAGGGGCGAAGCCTAGAGTTGGCGGTGGTGGAGAAGGGTACTGAAAGGAGGGATTTGTCTTGAGAGCGGAGGTTACGGGTAGGGACGTAAGGGGAGATGGGTAGAGAGGTAAGGAGGGGCTGCAGATCGAGTGCATTTGTAGGTGAGTAGGAGAAGCTTGAACTGTATTCGGTATCTGATCGGAAGCCAGTGAAGTGACTTGAGGAGAGGGGTGATATGAGTATATCGGTTAAGGCGGAAGATAAGACGTGCGGCAGAGTTCTGAATGGACTGAAGGGGGGATAGATGGCTAAGTGGGAGAATCGCTGCATATAGTAGCTAGCTCAAATACAGCTGGATATGACACGTTATCAACAAAGAGCCAGTGACACAGAAGATCTTGTTTGCACCTTAGAATCTGAAATAAAACAGCTGAAAAGACAATTGCTTCTTATGATGATAAGCTTGAGGACTTAGAAAATAGGTCCTGATGAAAAAATCTTCGCATTGTAGGATTGGCTGAAGGGCAAGGAGACCGGGATCTGAGCAAAAGTGGCTGGCAGAAAGAACTGGAGTTGCTGGAGACGCTAGGGCCGTTAAAAATCGAAAGAGCACATCGCTTGGGCCAGAAGCAGGCGTCGGATGGCAGGCCACGGGTGGTTATATGTAAATCCTCAACTTTGCACATAAAAACGCTATCTTGCAAGCTTTGAGAAGTGGAAAAGAGCTGCACAGTGGGAACCGAAAAGTATTATGTTTTCAGGATTACTCGGCGGCGGTAGCAGTGCAAAGGAAAAAATTTCCGCCAGTGTGTACTGAGCTGGTCAGGTCGAAAAATTAAATTTGCGCTGTTATACCCGGCGAAATTGAGAGTAATTCATCAATCGAGCACAAAGATGTTTAATACAGTGGAGGAGGCGCAGACTTTTATACAACACTAGAAGCGGGGCAATAATATCCCTGGTATGCTTTGGTGATAACGGACTACCTGTCAAAAGATTGCTTCGAAGGATACCGGACATGTAGAAACTAATGATGTGCAGCATCCGGTAATAATCTTGTTAAACTAGTACTGGGTGTGTTCAATTTGCATGAGCTCACGAGCATCGGGAGGATTGCTAAGAGACATTATATGCCGGCACGTTATAATTGAGCACCAAAGAGAGAAGTGGAGATGTGAAAGCAGTTGGCTTGCACAGAGAGGACACCTACTGAGCGTTTTGACTATTGACGGTCCTTGGAGACCACGTGGACAGGAAGGGAGCCATTTAGCAGAGATCTGTGTTTGGATTACAAATCGAGCCGATGCTGGCTGAGCGACATGGAGAAAGTTGAAAACAGACAGTTTCAAGAATATTTTAGTAGCTGCAGGCGATCTCGCTGCTTTCACAAGTACTTGTATAAATGCAAAGACTCCCGTGGATGGTAAACCTAATAAAATTGACGCAATGGTGACAGGTTACTAACTCTGCTAAATGTATAACAGATTGGTGGGTGATTAGAAGCATCTGATAGCAGATGGATCAGGGAATGGCTAAAGAAGTGGAGACGTACTTAGAGTGAGAATGGGGAATGCAGGATTGTACTGATTAAGCTCTGCATGACTGGTAGGGACACTGGTTTAAAAGTATTGAGATTGAAAGAGGGCTGTGTGTTGGGAGAATGAATATGTAAGTAACAGAATAGTAGAGGGTGAGTGATTAAGGGAGATATAGGCTATAGATGATGGGAGGAGGGGCGTTGAAAGTGACCTGATTCCTTTGGGAACAAGGGGAACAAGAGGGATAGGGTTAGGGGAGAATGGGAAGGGTGGGGGGGGGAAGGGTGGTCTAGGGCTTGTAAATTTAGGGGTCCCGAGCCCCCCCCAAGAAGGCTGGAGTGACCTTAAATCTGACTCCATCTCTAAATAGCACTAGTACTGGGGTAATCAAGGAGTTGTGAAGTTAGGTCTAAGGAAAAGATACCAGCCTTATGACAAACTGGATTTATGTCACAAGTTATACAATGCAGTGAAAGACAGCCTGATACAGCAAAAGCATTTATACTTACAGCCTCTGATCATAAAGTGAAGTCCACAAATCATCATTTGGAATGAGGAGTTTATTTGCTAAGGTACAAGTCAAATCAGTGATTGACAACAGGCACGTACAATCAATTAGTTATAGGAATATAATAATCCAGCTGCAACAGGTGTTAATTCCTAATCTTTTATAATTTCTTTTACCAATCAGAGGTTTTACAAGGGAAAGCAATTAGGTAATTTGTCAATTCTGCTGGACACATTGGTTTCCCTTGGAGAGAGAGAGTGGCAACCCTTTTCTCTCTAACTTAAACCAGGAAATACCCTGATTTTTATAGGTGCCCTCAGGATATGGCTAATATGACAGTAGATATACCTGATTGGATCTATGCTAATGTCATGGTTGTCACTGATTGGCTCATGCTAATGAGTAGCTTCTATCTTGCTAACATGGTTTTGTCTTTAGCTCGCTTGACCACAAATCTTAAGCAAGACCCTGCATCCAGCTACACCTTTCCTTTCTCACACCATGGCTGACCACAATCCTGCTCACAGGAAAGTCTCATTTCTCAACTTGTTTTTTTCTAACTTACATTAGAGAAAATTCCACTTTGCAACAGATACGGCTTCCATTTTGTGCTGAAATCCTCTATTTTGTTTCCATATCTATTGACCTAACTTTTCCTAATTTAGCTTATTTAGGCCTCAATCCGGGCTACAAACTAGGCCATACTTTTCCAGTAAGCTCCCAGTTATGTCAGCCATCAGATTTCTGACTCAGCCAAGGTCTGTAATGGCTTGAGCTCTATGACTGGGCCCGCCACCATTCCAGTGGGGGGGGTCTCTGGCTGTACCATAATTATACATTCCCCACTTGTCACCCCCTCTGGGGAGGGGTGACACAAAGCTCGTCAAGCTTGTCATCATCCATTCCAGAAGGTGGCAAGCTATCAAACGAGAGGGCGAGTTTTGGTCTTACAAATAGCTAGAAGGTATGGTGCAAGACAGGAAACTTCATTCTCAGGTGATATATTATTTGGGGCGTATGGAATTCCCTTTATATTACCCAACCCCTTGGGCCTTAATCCTGATGTCCCCTCTCTTGAGACTTACTCAAACCTGTAGTGAGAAATGTTTTATGAATGGGACAAATCCATGAGTTCATCTACAAAATCCCATGAAGTATAGGTATGTGGGTAATAGCAATTTCAGGTGGATCATACTAATAAACACTTTCAGGTCTTTCTATGGCTTCTATTGTATCTGTAGCATAGTGCATGGGGAGATAATCTAATGTATCTGTCTCAGTGGTCCTTGGAAGGAATAGTGGTTTTGATTAAGCATTGTTATGGGCTCAACAAATATATGGTTAGTACTCTGATTGCAGGCTGTTGTAGGTATTTAGAATCCTTAAACACGTCAGAATTCCTGGACCTTACTATTACTCATCATCGGCATCCAATCATGAGCACTAAAAAGTGGATAGCAAGTATGAGGTTGCCTCATACAGCAAAAATGGTCAATCCTAGGAAAATTTATATTAACAAAGGTCATGCATAGATCTTGACATATGCATAATGACCTGGAAGTATGGGAAGCATTTCATATATCCGTTACCCCACTTGGAGCTTAGTCAAACCTACAGAAAGACATGCAGCTTAAGTAAGCCTACACCAAAGTTAAACAAATGCATAACTGGTTGATACTAACAGGGTTTACACCTACATTATGATATCTTAGCCAGTGTTAGGGTTTGATGTTACCCCTGTGTCTGAGCAATATCAACTTCAATTTAAATTACATAAACAGAAATGGCAGAAAAGAGTTTCAAAACCAATACAACAAGAGAAAATAAAGACAATTATAGTCCAATTCTGACTGTCCATTCATAATAGAGAGTGTGTCATTAGCTAGAAAGGGAATAACAAAAAACAAATAAAATTGAACTTTTCAATCAGGATTATGGCTAAACTGGAAATAAAACAAATATGAGTCTATAATGTCCATAAACAGCAACAGTAAATCTCTAATTTAAGTATCAGTTGTTCTGAATTCTCTTTCATCGATCATGGTTGAGGCGGTGGAAGTGCAGAAGAATCTGGACGAAGATCTGGAAGATCTAACAGGGCTGGATTTTCAGGCTGGCCTGCTGAAGGAAGTGGCCGGTCTTGAGATGGTTAGGCTGGTAACATCTGGTTCTGCGGCTAAGTAAACCCGTATATCTTTCACATGGACCCAAGACTTGTGGTCCAGTAGATTGCAAGGTGTAAAGATTATAGCCACAACCTTAGGGGATCGAACATCATTTGGGCCTGGATAGATCTTGAAGACGTACTTGCAGTGTACAAACTTGGATCTTTCCATGTCTTTATCCTAGGCATGCACAATCATAATTAGTCCATCAAGAGTCAGAGGCTGGCAAAGGAATAAGCAAAATGACTGTATGCCTGAATGATAAATTCAAGTATGGAGGAGATATACGAAAAACAACATCAGCTTAATTTTCTGACCAAAAAATGATACATTAAATTGATTAAAGGAGATGTTGCCTCAAGAAGCCCCCGGCTCTATTATATATGGAGCTCATGAGGGCTGGACCGCTTCATCATTGGCAACACCCCCACATTTATAAAGCAGCCTGTCCCAAACATATGTTTTTATTCTTTTTTGTATAAATTTTTAGCATATGATGGGCAATCGTAAAGTTAATACGTATCAGCTACTTAGCTTTTACATGGTCCAATCCTTCTTTAGTTAGTTACATGCTGGACGCGACCAAGACCAACAATGGCCAGCGTTTCGTCGCCTGCGTCAGGGTCAGATGGTCTGCGTCTAACTAAAAAGGGAAAATACAAATGTTATAGTATTGGAACCTTCATACAGCTCTACGTTACTTATTTCTCTTCCGATATTCTTTACTCAACCACCTCAGCTGAAGGAACCAACATTTCCAACGGACCAACTTAAAATAAAGATGGCTTCTCACATTTAAAGGTTTTCTTACGTCACACGCCAATGATTAGCTAGACCAATCAGCTTGTGTTCTTACCCTACCTTCTAACCACAAGGAACACAATTTTTCAAAAAGCTTTTCATAAATAACCTAAGCACTCTAAATGAAAAAGTATGTTTCAGATATTGTTACCAGCTGTAAATAATGTTTCTAATTAGGAAAAAATATTTCTAATTAGAAAAAATGTCCCCATTCAATTTTTGCATTCAGACCCATTGGGGTTAATGAATTCAGACGGTATATCCACTTTTGTTCACTTTGGAATAAGATCCTCTTTCTGTCAACTCCAATGCGGATTCGGGATGCTTCTATTTGTTGTAAGACAAAACATCTTAATTCAGCAAAGGAGTGTTGTGCTGTATTGCAGTGAAGTACCAGAGATGTAATCATTCTTTGTGTATTTAACACACTGCGGTGCTCAATCAACCGGACATAAAGAGTTCTTGAAGTTTGTCCCACATACAGTAAACCGCATGGGCAAACTAAACAATAGACGACATGGTCAGATTTGCAATTAGTGTTCACTCTCAAATCGAATTCTCGAAAGGATTTTGGATGGATAAAGGTCTTTTTCTCTAGCATTATCTCACACACACAGCATGAACCACATTTTTTATGCCCTGCAAAAATAGGGAGCACGTCTCTATTTAAAGGTAATACCGACGGGCACAGTAATTCCTTCAAGTTCTTTAAATCTGCTGTAAGCAAAACGAATTCTCTTATTAGTGAATACTGGAAGGGTCTGTAATATGCCCCAATGATTGCTAAGAATTTTACTAACCCTGTGTGCATCTTTATCAAAACGTAAAACACAAGTGATAAAGTCTTCTTCATCACTAGATCTCTCATTGTTGTCATTCGGGCATAGTAATGTCTCTCGATGGTTAAATTTTGCTCTTCGATATGCTTGTCTCACGATATTCTTCGGGTAGCCCCTTCGATGCAAACGCTTGCTGAGTGTTCTTGCTTGTACTTGAAAGTCTAAAGTTTCTGAGCATAAGCGACGATATCTCAGCATCTGAGAAAAGGGGAGACTATCCTTGAGACACCTTGGGTGACAGCTTGTGTATTGTAACAAGCTGTTAACATCAGTCTCCTTCCGGTATATTGTAGTGACGAAAGATGCTTTAGCTTTACTAATTTGCACATCCAGATAGCTGATGGTGTGTACTTCATGATGTCCTGTAAATTTAATCGTGGGATGGCATTGATTTAGAAACTCAATGAACAGTTCTAAAGTATGTATATCAGCCTCCCAGACAAAAAATATATCATCAATAAATCTACACCACATCTTAATGTGGGACCAGAAAGTGCAGGTGTATACAAATTTCTCCTCAAAAAATGACATAAATAGATTAGCCACTGAAGGTGCTAGAGTAGCACCCATCGCTACTCCTGAAATCTGCTGGCTGAATCGGCTGAAATGCCTGAATGATACATTGCTATATCTTGGTGGACATTGGCAGCCTGAATTGAATAAGCATGCTAACATGAAAATACACTGTTAATTAAATGTAAAACCAAAAGGGGCCAGTGGGGGGGGGGGGGGGTTCTGGCTGTACCATAATTATACAGGCTACAGCAGGGGCGGGGGAGGGGATTAACTCATTATGAATCAGAAAATTTACTGCTAAAAGTAGAGAGAGACTGGTATTCAAAGGAGAGAGGCTGGGCTGGCTTCTCTTAGATGTAATGGATAGTCAGCGGACCAGAATGGTTGGACACAGGAGGGTAACAGATTAAAGTAGCATCTTGGAATGTAGGAGGAATACATTCCCCAATTAAAAGATCGAAGATTTTGCAGCATCTCAAACGTATTGGGGCAGATATTGTGATGCTTCAGGAAACACATTTGTCAGATGTTGAACATACCAAATTAGCTAAATGGTGGGTAGCTGACTGCGTGGCATCAGCAGCCCTTGGCCGGAAAGGAGGGGTGGCACTATTATTTAGAAAAGGGATAGCAGTTCAGGTGCATAAAACAATAAAAGATCCGGAGGGCAGATTTATTCTTTTTATTGTTACACTAAATAGTCAAAAAATAATTTTGGGCAGTATTTATGCTCCTAATGTAATGGATTTAAAATTTTATAAGAAGTTGCTTAAGCACATCACACAGTTAGAAACATTACCCATATTGGTTGGAGGAGATTTTAATATGACTTGGGATCCAATACTAGATAGATCACACCCTCCAACTACTATAAAATGGATATGTACTAGGGGATTGCCCGATTTTTGTACAACGCTTGACTTACTTGATATCTGGTGGACCTTACATCCACTAGACAAAGAATATACACATCAATCTAGAGCACATGGCTCATCGTCTAGAATTGACTACTTGTTAGCATCCCGCACATTACTAACTGACATTACAGAAGCACACATAGATCCCTGTGTTATATCAGATCACTCAGTGGTAAGCATGCAATGGATTGGAGGAGGGGAGGAAGAGAAGATAAAAAGCTGGACGTTTCCGACATAGTTGCTAAGAGATGCACAATTTGGGGAATATCTGCAAGCCAAATGGGCAGAGTATAAACATTTTAATGAGGGCTCGGTTGTTGGAATTACTAGCTTCTGGGAAGCTGCGAAAGCAGTTCTGAGAGGCGAAATAATAAGTTATGCTACGCAATATAAAAGAACAAGAGATAGAGAAATTGTGAGGATTGAAAAACAACTAGGTAAATTGAATAGACAGTATGGCCTGAACCCCTGTAACAGAATTAGGCAAGAAGTGATAGTACTACAAACAGCCCTGAATTCATTGCTGCACGAGAGGGAAATGAAATCTCAAGCCTACTATCGTTTCCAACTATACAGACATGGGAATAAAGGAGGCAAGTTTTTAGCTCGACTTATTGCATCAAAACATGCCTCTAGAAACATAACAACTATTAAAAATGCGGCGGGGATGCTTATACACTCTAATCAAGAGATTAGGTCCGTTTTTCAAACATATTATCAGAGCCTATATGCGGCATCAGACCAGGAGGGCCTCCTGGGAAAATTATATTTGGATGGTATTCAAGTCCCGACATTGCAGAATAGTGACCGAATTCATCTGAATGCCAAGATTAGTGCTGATGAGGTTGCCTGGGCCATTGCTCAGAGTAAGTCAGGTAAAGCCCCAGGCCCCGATGGATATAAAGCAGAATTCTATAAGTTGATGGGGGATTCGGTTGTTCCAACCTTGGTCAAGGTATTTAACAAATGGATAACAAATGGCAAGATGCCTGCACATTTAAACTTAGCCCGGATAGTGGTGTTTCCTAAACCCAAAAGAGATGAAAAGTTGGTAACGTCTTATAGACCTATCTCATTAATTAACCATGATGCAAAATTATTTGCCAAAATTTTAGCCAATAGATTGGGCAGGGTACTACCTCATCTTATTCACAAAGCACAGGTAGGATTTGTACAAGGTAGATCAATCACAAAAAATCTAAGAAGTATTCTGGCATCCTTGGAAGGACTGGGTCACTCCAAAGAACAGGCTTTAATGATAAGTTTTGACGCAGAGAAAACGTTTGATAGAGTGGAGTGGCCCTTTCTGTACTCGGTGCTGGAAAAATAAGGCTTTCATTGTAGCTTTGTGCAGGCGATCAGAGCATTATATTACTTATCTAGAGCACAGGTGCTGGTAAACGGTAATGTATCGGGTGAAATTCAAATTAATAGGGGAACCAGACAAGGGTGCCCTCTGTCACCATTGCTTTTTGCGCTTCAATTAGACCCTTTAATTAGACCCTTTAATTAGAGATATATACGGATGTACAGCACTTCCTGGGGTGCAACTTAGACATCAGGTATTTAAACTAGCCGCATTCGCTGATGACCTGTTAATGATAATAACAAAGCTGAAGGAGACTTTGGAGAATCTCTTAGAGGTGTTCCGCGAATATGGAGACTATTCAGGCTTCAAATTAAACATAGATAAATCGGAAGCTCTCGCGATCAATTTAGACATACAAAACCTATGGCCAGGAGGGTTCCCCTTGAAACAGGCGAATAATTTTTTTACCTATCTGGGTATTTTGTTGCCGTCTAGACCAAGGGAGTTATATCAGTTAAATACTACAAAATTATTGGAACAGACGGCTCAGCAGTTAGACGCATGGGACACCCTGACGCTATCTTTGGTGGGGAGGATATGTCTTATTAAAATGATGATATTACCGAGATGGCTTTATGCATTACAGGTCCTACCCATAGTGCTGTTGAAGAAAGATATAAAACATTTTTATCGACTAGTGTTTCGGTTTTGCTGGGCTAAGAAGCATGCTAAGATGCAACAGAAATATATGCTGGGAGGCTGGAGACAAGGGGGCTTGGGCATCCCCAATATCGGATATTACAATATGGCATGCCTTCTCCGTCAAGTGAGAGACAGGATATTCCATGCACACACACCTCTTGAGATTGAAGATGCGCTATTTAGTCCATATCATTGTATAACGTTAGTACATTTGCAGAAAAACGAGATCCCACTTAAACATAATGTTATGCTCATGCCCATCAGAGAAGCGTGGCGATTTTTAGGGACATTGCTAGGAGGAGATCCGAGAATAACGGAATTTATAAACATTAAAGGAAACCCGGCATTTGTGCCAGGGTTGGAGAATAAAACCTTCGATAGATGGGAGCAGTTAGGAGTGATTTGTTTAGCAGATGCATTGGGAGAGAATGGGGATATAAAACCGCTGTCGCAGCTGTTGGTTCAAGGAGTGCAGGGATGGGGTGATACATATGCATATGTCCAACTTAAACACTACATACAAACATTAATTAAGGAAACACTGAACATCAAATTGGGTACAAAAATTAAAAATTTCTTTGGTGAGATTTCCGACAACGCTTCATCTATATCCCATATACATTGGAAAATATGGGGATTGGCTCCTGAGAAGGAGTTGAATCTACTTCGACAGAAATGGGAAAAAGATGTAGGGCGGGATTTAGAATCTTGGGATATTATGGCGCAGCTCAAACATATACCGCGCATAATAAGTGGAGCGGAATATCGGGAATGTGCGTTTAGGGTGCTTCATAGAGCTTATTTTACGTAAGTGCAAATATATAAATCAGGGGGTATTGAGACAGCTCTTTGTTTGAAGTGTAATAGATGTGATAATTCCTTATATCATGCATTGTGGGGATGTGTATTAATACAGCGGTACTGGAGACACATAATTATTTATCTTTCTTATGTATTGGGCAGTAGAATAGAAATGAATCCATTGCACCTGGTCTTAGGTTCGAAAGAGCCACAACTGCGCCTGAATGCTGACAGAATGTTGTTATATAAAAAATTATGTCTAGTAGCGTGGAAATGTATCATGCAACATTGGACTACGACCAACCCGCCGACTTTCTGGCATTGGCGTAATCGGGTGCATCAATTGTTAGTCTGGGAGGCGAAAGAAGCTAAGGGGTACTGCAAAAGGAAAATTCGATTTCTTAAAATATGGGGATGCTATTTAGACAAAATGACGCAGCAAGGACGAAGTCTCATTGTTAATAGCTTATAATAATATAAGGTATGATAATACCAATGTATCGGGTAGATATGGGTTAATTGGGGGGGGGGGGGAGATGAACTATAGGGAAGGGGGGGAGGGGGTAAGGGAGGAGAAGGGATTTGAGGGTACCTTAAGGTTGAAACTGTTACCCGTGCCCTAGAGCAGAGTAATTGCTGTGACAAGTTGAATGCACATTATGCATGAAGTTAATATTATATTTTGTTGATATCTCCACCATACTAATGTTGAAATATCCTAAAAGGGGGAGAAGTAAATGTTACACTATTTACCTGTTGAAACATAAATGGAAGAAGGATGGGGGGGGGGGGATATAATGATAAAAATTGATGACTGTAAGTAGCAAATAATCTTGTTTGTTTGTTAATTCACTCTTGAATTTCTGTATATTCAGACTGTGGATTGTGATATTGTTTTGAAATGTCATCAATAAAAACTGTTGGAAATTAATGTAACATCAGGGCATGCTAGGGAGGTAAACTTCCTTGATGAAATAAAGGGCAGCTTTATGGAGCAGCTGGTAAAGGAGCCGACGAGAGAAGGAAAAATTCTAGACTTAGTCATTTGTGGAGCGCATAATCTGGTACAGGAGGTAGCGGTCCGGGGGCCGCTTAACAATTGAAATTTGCTTTCAAAAAGGTAAACATAGGAAGTCAAATATGTTAGAGTTTAACTTTAAAAAAGGAAGCTATGATAAAATGAGAAAAACGGTAAAAACAAAACTTAAGAGGAGCGACTGAGAGGGTAAGAAACCTACAACAGGCGTGGATGCTGTTCAAAAACACTGTCCTGGAGGCCCAGGCCAAACATATTCCACGTATCAGAAAAGGAGGACGGAAAACCAAACGACAGCCAGCGTGTTTAAAAAGTGAGGTAAAGGAGGCTATTGGAGCTAAAAAGGAATCCTTCAGAAAATGGAAGAAGGAACCGAATGAGGAAAATAAGAAGTGCCATAAGGAATGTCAAGTCAGATGCAAAGCGCTGATAAGAAAAGCAAAGAGGGGTTTTGAACGAAAGATAGCGTTAGAGGCAACAACTGATAGTAAAAATTTTTTTTAGATACATTAAAAGCAGGAAACCGGCAAAAGAATCGGTTGGCCCGCTGGATGACTGAGGTGTAAAAGGGGCGATCAAGGAAGACAAAGAAATAGCAGAAAAACTAAATGAGTTCTTTGCTTCGGTCTTCACCGAGGAAGATTTGGGTGAGATACCAGTGCCGGACAGGGTATTCGTAGCTGAAGAGTCTGAAAAACTTATTGAAATATCTGTAAATCTGGAAGACGTAATGGAGCATTCTCCGAGGACAAGCAGGCTGCTTGTTCTCACTGATGGGTGACGTCCACGGCAGCCCCTCCAATCGGAATCTTCCTAGCAAAGTCCTTTGCTAGCCTTCGCGCGCGCACCGCGCATGCGCGGCCGTCTTCCCGCCCGAAACCGGCTCGAGCCGGCCAGTCTTCTTTCGTCCGCATTCGGAACGGCTGTGTTTTTGTCGTGTCGAGCCCCGGAGAGTCGACCTCGCGCGTCCGTTTTAAAATAGACGTGTTTTTTTCTTCGGAAAAGTTCTAATTCGTTCGGGAAGTGCTCCGGAAACCCCCTTGGGTTTCGTTTGCCCCTTCCCGTGTTTCTAGTTTTTGCCCCGGTAAGTTTTCTTTCGTCGTCGGGGTAGGCCTCTTTTCGGCCTCGGTCGAGATTTTTCTCCCTTAAAGTTTTGGTGCTCCAAATTCGTCATTTCGGATTTTGATTTCGCCGGCGTGATTTTTCCGCCCATGACATCGAAGCCTTCCAGCGGCTTCAAGAAGTGCACCCAGTGCGCCCGGGTAATCTCGCTCACTGATAGGCACTCTTCGTGCCTTCAGTGTCTGGGGGCCGAGCACCGTCCTCAGAACTGTAGTCTGTGTTCCCTGTTACAAAGGCGGACTCAGGTTGCGAGATTGGCCCAGTGGAACGTTTTGTTCTCGGGCTCTTCGTCGGCATCGGCACCGGGGTCATCGTGTGCATCGACGTCATCAGCGTCCAGACCTTCATCCTTGGCTGCCAGTGCATCGAGGCATCGGCCCTCTGCATCGGCGCCGAGACATCGGATAGCTGCATCGACGTCGGTGGTACCGGGACCTCGTCTCCTGATGTCGTCGGACGGTGGTGCATCGGGTGGAGTGCAGGTGAGGGCTGTCCATTCCCCTGCTGGTGGCGGTGAGCCTTCGGGTGGGTCTCCCCCTACCCTGAGGGCTCCTGCGGTACAGCCCCCCCGGGATCGACCTGCTTCGACCTCGGCCCTGAGGAAGCGACGGATGGATTCTACGTCCTCCTCGTCGGTGCCGGGGAGCTCCGGTGACATGCTTCGGAAGAAGTCGAAGAAGCATCGACACCGGTCTCCTCCCCGCGTCGGCACCGAGAGCTCTGGGTCGCCGAGGGAGCCGGCACCCAGCAGGCATCGGCACCGAGAGGACCGCTCACCCTCTGTTCAGGAGGTGTCGATGCGCTCCACTCTGGACAGCCCGGAACAGCATCCACGCCCGGAACAGGTTCTGACGTCGACGCCTGCATCGACCTCCATGCCTTTCTCTGCAGCCGCTCTGAACGAGAGCCTCCGGGCCGTTCTCCCAGAGATTCTGGGAGAGCTGTTGCGCCCTACCCCTCCGGTACCGGCGGTGCTTGCGCCTCCGGTACCGTCGAGCGTGGCGCCGGCTGGCCCATCGCCCGGGGTGAGGTCCCCGACGTCGGTACCGCGTGCGGTGCCGACTGCAGCCACCTCCCAGGAAGGCTCCCCGACTACGTCGGCGGAGGGAGCTTCGCCGATGTGGGTGAGGGAGTCTACCTCTCGACGCCCCCATCGTGGACGTGGCTCCACTGAGTCGAGCCGGGCGAGGTTGCAGACACAGGTCCGTGAACTTGTGTCTGACACCGAGGGTGAGGCCTCGTGGGAAGAGGAAGAAGACCCCAGATATTTCTCTGACGAGGAGTCTGAGGGTCTTCCTTCCGATCCCACTCCCTCTCCTGAAAGACAGCTTTCTCCTCCTGAGAGTCTGTCTTTCACTTCCTTTGTCCGGGAGATGTCTACGGCCATCCCCTTCCCGGTGGTTGTGGAGGACGAGCCCAGGGCTGAAATGTTTGAGCTCCTGGACTATCCTTCTCCACCTAAGGAAGCGTCCACTGTTCCCTTGCACCATGTCCTAAAAAAGACATTGCTTGCGAACTGGACCAAGCCACTAAGTAATCCCCACATTCCCAAGAAGATCGAGTCCCAGTACCGGATCCATGGGGACCCAGAGCTGATGCGCACTCAGTTGCCTCATGACTCTGGAGTTGTGGATTTGGCCCTAAAGAAGGCTAAGAGTTCTAGGGAGCATGCTTCGGCGCCCCCGGGCAAAGACTCTAGAACCTTAGACTCCTTTGGGAGGAAGGCCTACCATTCTTCTATGCTCGTGGCCAAAATCCAGTCTTACCAGCTCTACACGAGCATACACATGCGGAACAATGTGCGGCAGTTGGCGGGCTTGGTTGATGCTCTTCCCCCTGAGCAAGCCAAGCCTTTTCAGGAGGTGGTCAGGCAGCTGAAGGCGTGCAGAAAATTCCTGGCCAGAGGGGTGTATGACACCTTTGATGTTGCGTCCAGGGCCGCTGCTCAAGGTGTGGTGATGCGCAGGCTCTCATGGCTGCGTGCCTCCGACCTGGAGAATAGACTCCAGCAGCGGATTGCGGACTCGCCTTGCTGTGCGGACAATATTTTTGGAGAGAAGGTCGAGCAGGTGGTAGAGCATCTCCACCAGCGGGACACCGCATTCGACAAGTTCTCCCGCCGGCAGCCTTCAGCCTCTACCTCTACAGGTAGAAGATTTTTTGGGGGAAGGAGGACTGTTCCCTACTCTTCTGGTAAGCGTAGGTACAATCCTCCTTCTCGACAGCCTGCGGCCCAGGCTAAGCCCCAGCGCGCTCGCTCTCGTCAGCAGCGTGCGCCTCAGCAAGGCCCCACGGCTCCCCAGCAAAAGCAAGGGGCGAGCTTTTGACTGGCTCCAGCAGAGCATAGCCGACATAAAAGTGTCAGTGCCGGGCGACCTGCCGGTCGGGGGGAGGTTGAAAGCTTTTCACCAAAGGTGGCCTCTCATAACCTCCGATCAGTGGGTTCTGCAAATAGTCCGGCAAGGATACACCCTCAATTTGGCCTCAAAACCTCCAAATTGTCCACCAGGAGCTCAGTCTTACAGCTTCCAGCATAAGCAGGTACTTGCAGAGGAACTCTCCGCCCTTCTCAGCGCCAATGCGGTCGAGCCCGTGCCATCCGGGCAGGAAGGGCTGGGATTCTATTCCAGGTACTTCCTTGTGGAAAAGAAAACAGGGGGGATGCGTCCCATCCTAGACCTAAGGGCCCTGAACAAATATCTCGTAAAAGAAAAGTTCAGGATGCTTTCCCTGGGCACCCTTCTCCCCATGATTCAGCAAAACGATTGGCTATGCTCTCTGGACTTGAAGGATGCCTACACACACATCCCGATACTGCCAGCTCACAGACAGTATCTGCGATTTCAACTGGGCACACGTCACTTCCAGTACTGTGTGCTGCCCTTTGGGCTCGCCTCTGCGCCCAGGGTGTTCACAAAGTGCCTGGCTGTGGTAGCAGCGGCACTTCGCAGGCTGGGGGTGCACGTGTTCCCATATCTCGACGATTGGCTGGTGAAGAACACATCCGAGGCAGGAGCCCTGCAGTCCATGCAGATGACTATTCGCCTCCTGGAGCTACTGGGGTTTGTGATAAATTATCCAAAGTCCCATCTTCTCCCAGTGCAGAAGCTCGAATTCATAGGAGCTCTGCTGGATTCTCGGACGGCTCGCGCCTATCTCCCAGAGGCAAGGGCCAACAACTTGTTGTCCCTCGTCTCGCGGGTGCGAGCGTCCCAGCAGATCACAGCTCGGCAGATGTTGAGATTGCTGGGCCACATGGCCTCCACAGTTCATGTGACTCCCATGGCCCGTCTTCACATGAGATCTGCTCAATGGACCCTAGCCTCCCAGTGGTATCAGGCTGCTGGGGGTCTAGAAGACGTGATCCACCTGTCCACGAGTTTTCTCGAATCCCTGTATTGGTGGACAATCTGGTCCAATTTGACTCTGGGACGTCCTTTCCAAATTCCTCAGCCACTAAAAGTGCTGACAACGGATGCGTCTCTCCTGGGATGGGGAGCTCATGTCGATGGGCTTCACACCCAAGGAAGCTGGTCCCTCCAGGAACGCGGTCTACAGATCAATCTCCTGGAGTTGCGAGCGATCTGGAAAGCTCTAAAGGCTTTCAGAGATCGGCTGTCCCATCAAATTATCCAAATTCAGACAGACAACCAGGTTGCCATGTATTACATCAACAAGCAGGGGGGCACCGGATCTCGCCCCCTGTGTCAGGAAGCCGTCAGCATGTGGCTCTGGGCTCGCCGTCACGGCATGGGGCTCCAAGCCACATATCTGGCAGGCGTAAACAACAGTCTGGCCGACAGACTGAGCAGGATTATGCAACCTCACGAGTGGTCGCTCAACTCCCGAGTGGTGCGCCAGATCTTCCAAGCGTGGGGCACCCCCTTGGTGGATCTCTTCGCATCTCGAGTGAACCACAAAGTCCCTCAGTTCTGTTCCAGGCTTAAGGCCCCCGGCAGACTGGCATCGGATGCCTTCCTCCTGGATTTGGGGGAGGGCCTGCTGTATGCTTATCCTCCCATTCCTCTGGTGGGGAAGACTTTGTTGAAACTCAAGCAAGACAGAGGCACCATGATTCTGATTGCTCCTTTTTGGCCGCGTCAGATCTGGTTCCCTCTTCTTCTGGAGTTATCCTCCGAAGAACCGTGGAGATTGGAGTGTTTTCCGACCCTCATCACGCAGGACGAAGGGGCTCTTCTGCATCCCAGCCTCCGGTCCCTGGCTCTCACGGCCTGGATGTTGAGAGCGTAGACTTTGGCTCTTTGGGTCTGTCAGAGGGTGTCTCCCGCGTCTTGCTTGCTTCCAGGAAAGATTCCACTAAGAGGAGTTACTTCTTTCTGTGGAGGAGGTTTGCCGTCTGGTGTGACAGCAAGGCCCTAGCTCCTCGCTCTTGTCCTACACAGACCCTGCTTGAATACCTTCTGCACTTGTCTGAGTCTGGTCTCAAGACCAACTCTGTAAGAGTTCACCTTAGCGCAATTAGTGCATACCATTACCATGTGGAAGGTAAGCCGATCTCAGGACAGCCTTTAGTTGTTCGCTTCATGAGAGGTTTGCTTTTGTCAAAGCCCCCTGTCAAGCCTCCTACAGTGTCATGGGATCTCAATGTCGTTCTCACCCAGCTGATGAAACCTCCTTTTGAGCCACTGAATTCCTGCCATCTGAAGTACTTGACCTGGAAGGTCATTTTCTTGGTGGCAGTTACTTCAGCTCGTAGAGTCAGTGAGCTTCAGGCCCTGGTAGCCCAGGCCCCTTACACCAAATTTCACCATAACAGAGTAGTCCTCCGCACTCACCCTAAGTTCTTGCCAAAGGTTGTGTCGGAGTTCCATCTGAACCGGTCAATTGTCTTGCCAACATTCTTTCCCCGTCCTCATTCCTGCCCTGCTGAACGTCAGCTGCACACATTGGACTGCAAGAGAGCATTGGCCTTCTATCTGGAGCGGACACAGCCCCACAGACAGTCCGCCCAATTGTTTGTTTCTTTTGATCCCAATAGGAGGGGAGTGGCTGTAGGGAAACGCACCATATCCAATTGGCTAGCAGATTGCATTTCCTTCACTTACGCCCAGGCGGGGCTGGCTCTTGAGGGTTATGTCACGGCTCATAATGTTAGAGCCATGGCTGCGTCGGTAGCCCACTTGAAGTCAGCCTCCATTGAAGAAATTTGCAAAGCTGCGACGTGGTCATCTGTCCACACATTCACATCTCATTACTGCCTGCAGCAGGATACCCGACGCGACAGTCGGTTCGGGCAGTCAGTTCTTCAGAACCTGTTTGGGCTTTAGGATCCAACTCCACCCCCCGAGGGCCCTGTTTGTTCTGTTCCAGGCTGCACTCTCAGTTAGTTGGTAAATTTTTTAGGTCAATCTCAGTTATGTCCTCGCCGTTGCGAGGCCCAATTGACCATGGTTGTTGTTTTGAGTGAGCCTGGGGGCTAGGGATACCCCATCAGTGAGAACAAGCAGCCTGCTTGTCCTCGGAGAAAGCGAATGCTACATACCTGTAGAAGGTATTCTCCGAGGACAGCAGGCTGATTGTTCTCACAAACCCGCCCGCCTCCCCTTTGGAGTTGAGTCTTCCCTTGTTTCTCTTTTGCTACAATACGAGACTGGCCGGCTCGAGCCGGTTTCGGGCGGGAAGACGGCCGCGCATGCGCGGTGCGCGCGGGCGTGCGAAGGCTAGCAAAGGACTTTGCTAGGAAGATTCCGATTGGAGGGGCTGCCGTGGACGTCACCCATCAGTGAGAACAATCAGCCTGCTGTCCTCAGAGAATACCTTCTACAGGTATGTAGCATTCGCTGTTCTGCAAACTGATGAGTAGTGGACGTCACCCATCAGTGAGAACAATCAGCCTGCTGTCCTCAGAGAATACCTTCTACAGGTATGTAGCATTCGCTGTTCTGCAAACTGATGAGTAGCAAGTCTCCTGGACAGGATGGTATTCACCCTAGGGTACTGATAGAACTAAAAAATGAGCTTGCGGAGCTACTGTTATTGATTTGTAATTTATCCTTAAAATCGAGCGTGGTACCGGAAGATTGGAGGGTGGCCAATGTAACGTTGATATTTAAAAAAGGTTCCAGAGGCGACCCGGGAAATTATAGACAGGTGAGTCTGACGTCAGTGCCGGGCAAAATGGTAGAGACTATAATCAAGAACAAAATTACAGAGTACGTTCAAAAGCATGGACTAATGGGACAAAGTCAACATGGATTTAGTGAAGGGAAGTCTCGCCTCACCAATCTGCTGCATTTCTTTGAAGGGATAAACAAACATGTGGACAAAGGTGAGCCGGTTGATATTGTGTATCTAGATTTTCAGAAGGCATTTGATAAGGTCCCTCATGAAAGACTACAGAGGAAATTAGAGGGACATAGGATCGGAGGTAGTGTCTTACTGTGGATTAAAAACTGATTGAAGGGAAACAGAGAGTAGGACTAAAAGATCAGTATTCGCAATGGAGAAGGGTAGTTAGGGGGGTCCCTCAGGGATCGGTGCTGGAACCTCTGCTTTTTAACATATTCATAAATGACCTAGTGATGGGGGTAACTAGTGAGGTAATCAAATTTGCCGATGACACAAAGTTGTTCGAAATAGTCAAATCACGGGAAGATTGTGAAAAACTACAAGAGGACCTTACGAGACTGGGAGACTGGGTGTCTAAATGGCAGATGACGTTTAATGTGAACAAGTGCAAAGTGATGCATGTGGGAAAGAGGAACCCAAATTATAACTACGTCATGCAAGGTTCAGTGTTGGGAGTCACGGACCGAGAAAGGGATCTAGGTGTCGTCATTGATGATACGATGAAAACTGCTGATCAATGTGCTGCTGCGGCTAGGAAAGCAAATAGAATGTTGGGTATCATTAGGAAAGGGATGGAAAACAAAAATAAGGATATTATTCTGCTGTTATATCGCTCCATGTTGTGACTGCACCTCGAGTATTGTGTTCAATTCTGGTCGCCGCACCTCAAAAAAGACATCGTGGAATTGGAAAAGGTGCAGAGAAGGGCGACAAAGATGATACAGGGGATGGGACGGCTTCCCTATCAGGATAGGCTGAAGAGGCTGGGGCTCTTCAGCTTGGAGAAAAAGCGGCTGAGGGGAGATAGAGGTCTATAAGATAATGAGTGGAATGGAACGGGTTGTTGTGGAGCATCTGTTTACACTTTCCAAAAATACTAGGACAAGGGGGCATGTGATGAAGCTGCAGTGTGGTAAATTTAAAATGAATTGGAGGAAATTTTTCTTCACTCAATGCGTAGTTAAACTCTGGAATTTGCTGCCGAAAAAGGTGGTTAAGGCGGATAACTTAGCGGATTTCAAAAAAGGGTTGGACGGCTTCCTGGAGGAAAAAGCCATAGAATGTTATTGAATGGACGAGGGAATACAGTATTTCTAGGATGGGCGGGAGAAATTGCTTGTTCTTTTGGCCGCTGTCGGTGACAGGGTGCTGGGCTCGATGGACCCTTGGTCTGTCCCAGAATGGCGATGCTTATGTACTTACGTACTTATGTAATGCTTTCCTACATAGAAAGGGATGTTTGGAGGTGTGTGGGGGAGTATATTGCTTTGCATGTGTTTGGATGTAGGAGTATAATTTGTTGGGGTGGGGGGTAGGGAGTTTGATTGTGTGGCAAGTGAGTAGAAGAGTATGAGGAGTTTGGGGGGGGGGGGGGTAGCTGGATTTGTGTGAGAATTTGAAAGTACCTTTTAGGTGCCATTTTATTGCCAGCTGCTTTTGCTATTTTTGTCCTGCCTACATGTTGTCTATGTCAGTATTGGAAGAGTCAGGGAGATCTTTGAAATGGAGTTTTGCTCAGCATTCTGTCAGTCTACCAAATAAAACAGTGAGGAGTTCTTTGTGGATTTTCTTTTTTTTTTTTTTTTTTGGAGAGGGGCTTGGCTCTATACTGTCCTCATGTTTTTAGTTTTTGAACTTCTGGTAAAAGTTTTCTCTCTCTTTTCCCTTTCTCTCTCTCTCTCTCTCTCTGTCTCTCATTAATCAAATGGGATGAAACTTGGCATATGAGAAATGAGACATTGCATTTAGAAATGGGCCAAATTGGGCCGGGAGTTCCAATCTTGACTTGAATACTATGGGTGAACTCCTACTCTTTTGGCTTCCTCTCCAGCTGTTCCTCTGAATCAGCAAGTGTCCTCCCTAGATGTCTCACTCCAGAATGCTTCACACTTTAGCTCTTACTCATTCCATCCAGGTTGACAATGGAAAAATCTCTCTGGTTCCATGCAGGCTTGCAATTAAGTCTCAAGTAAGGAAGAGTGCCATCATTCACAGTGTTACTACCCAGTAAATGATGGCAGAAAGACCAGCACAGTCCAACAAGGTGGCCACGGCCATGCCTGCCATTCTGCATGGGCCCCAGTCACCCATACTTACACTGGTTGTCAAGTCTCCACTATGCCAACCATATAGGCAGCCAAACATGAATGGAGTCTTGGTTATCCCCAAGTATTTCTGACAGTATTTAACTTACCAGTCAAGATGTTTTTCCCTCCTCCCCTGAGCTGCCCAGCACCCTCACTCGCAGCACGTGACAGTGTGATCTACAACACTGGAGTTACCAAATGTCACCTGTATTTTGCCAGTTGCGGGGCACAAACCATAGAAGTCTATCCGGCATTGGCTTCACTTCCCACTACACATTCCTAAGATAACACCAACAGCCATGTTCAGTTTCCATCTATCCCACACATTTTTGAATTCACTCACCATTTTTGACTGCACCATCTCTCCCGGAAGGGCATTCCAGGTGTCCACTATACACTCTGTGAAAGTATTTCCTGATGTTGTTCCTGCTTCCTGCAACCTCTATCCATGTCTTATTCATATTCTACTGTCCCTACATCTCTGGAAGAGGTTTGTTTGATACCTTTCAAATAGTTAAATGTCTTGATCATATCATCTCTCCTTTTCTCTAGTGTGTGTGTGTATGTGTATATATGTGTATAAAACGCACCTCCAACATTCTAATGAAGCTGGAAGGATGCCTGAAACCGGAAGATGTAGGTGTGTAGATTTTTTTTTTTCCCCCATGAGTGTCTGCCCTGCCCTCGCGTCACAACATGATGACGTCGAGGGCGGAGCACTGACACCGAAAGCTTCATTACAACGCTGGAGGTGCGAGGAGGAGTGGCGAAAGGGACAAGGCACAGGGGCGGAGGTGGAGCTAGACAGAAAAACAGAGCGTCGCTACCAATACAACAACACGGGTACAGGCACAGGGGCAGAGGCGTAGCTTCAAAGAAAAACAGCGTCGCGAACAATAGAAGAACCCGGGTAAGAGCGAACGGGAACGTTTCACTGAAACTGGGAGGAAGCGAGGGAGGAAAGCAGCCTGAATGTGGGAGGGAGGGAGCGAGCCAGCCTAAACGTGGGAGGGAGGCAGGCAGGCAGGCAGCCTGAACGTGGGAGGGAGGGAGCCAACCTTAACGTGGGAGTGGGAGGGAGGGACCCTGAACGTGGGAGAGAGGGAGGGGGGCCACAACCCTGAAAGGCGGAGAGGGGGGGCCACGACCCTGAAGCTGGGATGGGGGAGGGGAAGGAAGGGGGGAGGGAAGATGGGGGAGGGGGAAGGAGGGTGGAAGAAGGAGGGGGGCCCCTGCGGCACACTCATTCTTTCTCACACACACACTCTCATTCTCACACACACACTCTCACACAGACACTCACTCTGTCACATTCACTCTCTCTCTCACACACACTCTCTCAAACACACACACTCCGAGGAAAACCATGTTAGCGCCCGTTTCATTTGTCTTAGAAACGGGCCTTTTTTATTAGTGTGTGTATGTATATGTATATATGTATGTATGTATATATATATATATATATATATATATAATTTGTCTTTTCCCAAGTCCTCCAGGCTTGTAGGTCTTATGGCACAAACCCAGTACCATTTTTGTCCTCTTCCTCTGATCCAACTCAAGTCTCTCCCCCCCCTCCCCCCCCCAAGTCTTTAAATATTTTTACTTCATTTGCAAGAGAAACCAAACAAGGTAATCTGCACAACAGATTAAAAAAAAAAAAACACTTCCTCTCAGCTACTCCTTTCCCCCCCTTAGGTACATCCACATCATCCAACCACATGAGGGACACGCTGTGATCCTTCAGTGTCCCGCATATACATCTACCCTGCCCAACCCCCCTACCCTTAATACTCAGCAGAATCCAATATGGCGGTATGATGAGTCCATTACTCCTCCTCTGGATCATGGCAGTGGAGATAATCCATAAGAATCTCAAGATCCTGCTATTGAGGTACATCCACCAGCCAATCATGCACAGTAGGTCCAGTGGTTCTCTTTCAGTGAGTCGCTGTCACACACTTAGGTGCTGTCAAACATAACGTTTCAACCGGACCGGACTTGCTAACGCTGTCCTTGCTTGTTATGAACGCCCAATAAATACACCTTGGGTTTTAGAGGGAAAACCGTGCACAAACCTTTCCACAAGCACTGCACCACCTAAGTCCAGTAGGATTCTATCTTCCCACACTCCCACTAAAAATGATTAAAAGTCCCTTTATCTTCCAAACATCTCCAACAAACATCAAGAGTTACATTTGTACATAAGTATTGCCACACTGGGACAGACCAAAGGTCCATCAAGCCCAGCATCCTGTTTCTAACAGTGGCCGATCCAGGTCACAAATACCTGCCAATTTCCCAAAAAAGCGTAATACATTTTATGCTGCTTATCCCAGAAATAAGCAGTGGATTTTCCCCGTCAATTTAATAATGGTCTATGGACTTCTCCTTTAGGAAGCCGTCCAGACCCTTTTTAAACTCCGCTAAGCTAACCGCCTTTACCACATTCTGTGGCAACGAATTCCAGAGTTTAATTACACTTTGAGTGAAGAAAAAGTTTCTCCGATTTGTATTAAATTTACTACTTTGTAACTTCATCGCATGCTCCCCCAAACCCTCATATTTTTGGAAAGAGTAAACAACCAATTCACGGCAGATCCAAGATGGCGTCTAGCTGAACGGATGTGCGCCGAGCTCTCTCCTCCCTCCATTGAAACCTGCACACGGAGATTCGCTTGCCGTTATGGGCAAGCGAAAGGGTAAACCCAGTGCACTTGTCTCCGCGCGCAGGGTGGAACCAGCCCCGTTGCGGCAGATGACTCTGGCAGAGATGGGATTGCTGACGCCGGGAGCTGGCGGTTTCGCTACGGGCGGTCCGGAAAATCTTACAGACCTGAGCGCTGAGGGAGTCTCGTTGAGCCCACCCCCAATGGCTGTACCCCCAAGGCCAGGAGAGAGGCAGGATTCAGCGGTGGAACGGAGCGTGGTATCCGGAAGTCGGTCCCCTGCGCTTGTTTGCGGAGACCCCGCTGCTTCCTCAATGCCAGAAGGAACATCGATGCAGGCAAGTGTATTGCCTGCAGTGAATCTGAATGCGTCCTCTGTCGTGCTGGGAGATTTGGAAAAACCTTCAGCTATTACCCTAGAAGTTTTATGGGAAGCGATACAAGGCCTAAATTCCAACGTACAACAGATTGCCCGAATCCTAACGGGAGAGTTGGCAGAGGTAAAGCAAACTCAAAAAGATATTTCTCTTAAAGTTGCAGAGCACACATCTAAAATGAATGTTTTGGACAATGACTTTAAGGCAGTGAAATCTTCAACAGAAATGTTGATGAAAAGTTTCAACTTTCAGCAGCGCAAAATAGATTTCCTTGAAAACCAAATTCGCATAAATAATCTACGTTTTCTTAACTTTCCTAAATCTCCACTCATCCCAGCACTGGAAATGTTGAGGAAATATGTGCATGAGATACTGGGTGTCCCCTCTGAGGGATTCCCTCCTATTATAAGAGTACAATATATTTCTGGTGCAAGAAAGGGTGATATCCCTCAAAATCCTCAAGCTGCTTTAAATTTAACTGACTTCCTGGAAAGTTCTATGGAGGTCATAACTGAGAGAACCACACTGCTTGCTACATTTGCACTGCAAACAGACCGCAATAACATCTTGAGACTTTATTTTCGCCATATGAACTCCACTTTTCTTGGGTCAAAAATACAGATTTTCCCAGACTTTTCCAAGGACACCCAGAGAAGAAGAAAAGTTTTCCTGTTACTAAAAGAAAGAGTTCTCCGTTTAGGTGGAACCTTTCAATTGAGGTTTCCTTGTAAATGTTTTATTACTATTGAATCTATATCATATATTTTTTTTGACCCAGGAAAACTACAAGAATTTATTACCTCTAAAGAATAATGTTGTAATAGGCACTGTATTAAGCGCTATTCGGCTGCAAATCTTCGCCATCTCTCTCTGTTCACTTAATTTGATTGCTTTTTGATTTTAGTTATTTTCCTAGATCTTGGATCATAATTTGTGGTCGATATAATGTAGGATAATTTCCGTTTTGATTTAAGTTCCTTTAATGTCATCTTGATTGATTTATGTTGTATTGCATAAATGTAAATTTGAAAAAAGTATAAATAAAAAAAAAAAAAAAAATTCACGTCTATCCATTCCACTCCACTCATTACTTTATAGACCTCTCATATCTCCCCTCAGCCATCTCTTCTCCAAGCTGAAGAGCCCTAGACGCTTCAGACTTTCCTCATGGAGAAGTCATCCCATCCCTTTTATCATTTTCGTTGCCCTTCTCTGTACCTTTCCTAATTCCACTATATCTTTTTTGAGATGTGGCAACCAGAATTGAACACAATATTCAAGGTGTGATCGACCATGGAGCGATACAAAGGCATTATAATGTCCTCACTTTAGTTTTCCATTCCTTTCCTAATAATAGCTAATATTCTTTTTGCTTTCTTAGCAGCTGCAGCACACTGAGCAGAGGGTTTCAATATGTCATCAACAATGACGACACCTTTCTTGGTCAGTGACTCCTAACGTGGAACCCTTCATTACATAGCTGTAGTTCGGGTTCCTCTTTCCCACATGCATCACTTTGCATTTGTTCACATTAAACGTTATCTGCCATTTAGTCGCCCAGTTTCATGCGGTCCTTTTGTAATTTTTCACAATCCTCTTGTGATTTAACCACTTTGAATAACTTTGTGTCATCAGCAAATTTAATTACCTCACTAGTTACTCCCGTCTCTAGATCATTCATAAATATGTAAAAAAGCAGCGGTCCTAGCACAGACCCCTGGGGAGCCCTACTATCTACCCTTCTCCATTGAGAATACTGGCCATTTAACCCTACGTTCTGTTTTCTATCCTTTAACCAGTTTTTCCTTACCAGCAGATGAATCCAAGAACTGGTGGGTTGTATCCACCTTACCAGCAGGTGGAGATAGAGAACTCTGAACAGAAAGCAGTGACACTGGAAGCCCTGCTCCTTGTCTCCTCAGTATATCTCTATCTCCAGCAGGTGGTGGACAGATTTCTCCCAGCTCCTGGGCTGTTTGGCCAGTTGAGTGTGGGGGCGTTTGACTGAGGGTGCAAAACTTGAGGACATACGTGTGCTGCAGATCCCTACCCTTTTCCTCCCCCAGCTCTCTGTAGTCTTCCTTTCCTAGCTGTCTGTAAAAAAAAAAAATATTTTTTTTTATTTTCAAATTTGTTTGATTTATGCAATATATAGGAACATCTTACAGGTTGTTAATAGGTATTCTAACATAATAATGCTATCGTCTATATTCTACTTCTAATCCATGCCCCTATGTAACAGGACTTCCCAACTCTTTGCAAGTTCAAGTTCTTTAATTATGTCCTTTGGTCCCGAATGTAGCGTTAATAACTTCCTCTCCTTACTCAATTCCTCCCTCTATAGCCCCCCCCCCCCAACCCTCTAACCCTCCCCATCTCTCCCTTGTAGTGACCTGTCCGGTTCTCTATAATGTTGTAATGACTTGACCTCACATATTCAGAATGTGTCCTCTACCCTCTGAGGGTATGGTCTGCCAAAATGGGGTCCATATGCGATAAAAGTCTTTATCTGTGAATCTTCGATCCCCTTTATATTCTGCCATATGTTTTTCAAACCTCATGTACTCCATAAGCAGGCCTCGCCATTGCTGTAACGTTGGCTCTTTATTTGTAATCCACTCTGTAAGGATTAGTTTTTTCGCCGTCATGATGGCTCTGAGTATGAAGCCCTGGAAGCCTGCTAAAGTAGGGCGAACTGCCATTGGCCGCCCAAACAGCAGCATTGGTCCTTTTTTCCATGTAGCGCCCCACATACTTGATGTCGCTTGTATGATTTTGTTCCAAAATCTTTGAACTTTTATACATGTCCAGAACATGTGTCCCAATGTTGCTCCCTGTGCTCCACATCTGGGGCATGCTCCATCTGGGGAGACTCCCATATGGAAGGCTCTCCTGGGCGGTATGTAAGTCCTTAATGCAAATTTGTATTCCATTTCACTGGACAGGGCCATCTTGGAGGATTTTTGGATCGAATAAATGTATTCCTGCAATGCCTGTGGGGTCAGAGTGATTTGTAATTCCGCATTCCAGGACTCCACCAACGCAGAGTAGTCAAGTTCTTCTGTCATGTCTCTCAAATGTCTATGATGCATTGTTAATGACACTCTGCCTTGCGATTGCAGTGAATAAGCTGATGAGAGCTCTTCTTGTATGCCTGAAATAAACTTCCTGAGCCCCTACGTCTTGCCACATCCTTGGCCACCTTTAAATCTAGACTGAAAGCCCACCTCTTTAACATTGCTTTTGACTCGTAACCACTCGCCTCCACCTACCCTCCTCTCCTCCTTCCTGTACACATTAATTTTTTTTTAAAGATTTGTTTATTGAATTTCAAGAAAATACAGCATCAACTGGCTACAAGCCAACAATAGGCATGTAACATCAAAATAACCACAACAAACCGCACAATTATTGTTTGCATCTTGTATTCTTCTCCCTCCCTTCCCACCTCCCTTTATTCTACCTCCCTCCCTCCCTCATTCAATATATGTTATCCTGCCTCTTTACAATCCTTTCCACTTTTCATAGTATTCCCATATTTTTTGAAATTTTTGAAGCTGCCCCTTTCGCAAAGCTGTCAACTTCGACATTTGGTATAGGTAATGTAGTCTACTCTCCACCACCTGCATAGCGGGGGGTCTCCTTCTGTTTCCATGCCCTTGCCAGCGCCAATTTCGCTGAGCCAAGGACATGTATGACTAACTTATGACAATGTATGGGGCTCATTTGAGGCAGTTTTCAGTCCGTTTTGGATAGGTGATCTCAGTCATATCTCTCACTCTGCCCAGGACCTCTGCCCAATACACTTGTACTTTTGGGCACTCCCACCAGATATGCCAAAATGTTCCTCTCCTCCCACATTCCCTCCTACAATCTGATGATAAGTGCGGACAGAACTTCTGTAAACGAACCGGGGTATAATACCACCAGTAGAAGATCTTATATCCATTTTCAACCAGTGACTGGGCGATGGAGGGCTTCAATAGGTGCCTATAGCTACTTGCCCACCAGTCTTCTAGATAATTGGTCTGTAACTCCATCTCCCACTTTCCGGTATAAAAGTCCTGTGGGGAGGAGAGGAATAGCAACGCTCTATACAGCTTAGTTATGCCACCTTTTCCCCCTCCCCTTCCCATAGCTTTTTCCAGTTGAGTTTCGGCCAACTCCAGTTCATCCCTTGCTCGTCTCCGTATATAATTCCTAAGGCAGTTATAATAGATAAGGTCCCTCTCCTCGAGCCCATTTTCATCCTGCAGCTCCTCAAAAGCCCGAATTTTCCCATTGTTCCATATCTGGCCCAGTTTATAGAGGCCTCTCTTAGCCCAAATCTGGAATATCTTTTCCTCTCTCCCCAAAGGGAACCCTGGTGCCCCCTGAATAGCTATCTGAAGGAAATAATTTCTATCCGGGAAGACCTGCTTCCTTAATTGAAGCCATGTCTGTAATATGTGACTAAGACTCACCGGGACCCTCTCTATCATCTCCAGTATTTCCCTTCCTGACTTCCATAATATATCCCCTATATAGTGTGTTCCCATCCAGGCTCGTTCCCAATGCAACCACTTTTTAGTATTAGCCGGATCCGACTCAGCAAGTACCCTCAGCTGTGCTGCCTGATAGTAGAGGTAAAAATTTGGGACCCCCATGCCGCCTTTGTTTGGTCTTTGATACATCACGCTTCTGCGCACTCTAGGCGGCCGCTTCCTCCAGATATATGCAAATACTTTTTTGCTTAACTGTTGAAAGAATGCCCGGGGGATTGGGAGTGGAAGAGCCATGAATAGATACAGCAATTTCAGTAAGAGCATCATTTTTACCGCTTGAATTCTGCCTAACCATGATATCGTAAGTCCCTCCCATCTGTCCAACTCTGCAAAGAGCTCTCTGACCTTCCTAGGGAAGTTTTCCTGGTATATTTGCCCTAGTCTTGGGGTGATCATTACCCCAAGGTATCTAATTGCTTTGGGTGCCCATCTAAATGGATAGATACTCTGTAATTCCTGGACCACGTTCTGGGGTGTAGTAAGGTTCAATATCTCTGACTTGGTAGCATTAATTTTAAAGCCCGAGAGCTCCCCATATTATGATATCACCTCCATGACCTCCTGTAATGATTGTTTGGGTTGGGTCAACGTCAACAGCACATCGTCGGCAAAGAGCATGATCTTATGTTCCCGTCTGCCTCTGATTACTCCCCGTATGCTCACATGTTCTCTGATTTTTTTGTGCTAATGGTTCAATGGATAATGCGAACAGCAGGGGTGATACCACGCATCCCTGTCTCGTCCCCCTACCCAAGCCTATCGGTTCTGTGCAGGACCCATTTATTTTTAGTAGAGCCAGGGGGTTAGTATAGAGTAAGTGGAACCAGTTCAAAATTCTCCCATCTAATCCTATCTGTTTCAAAACTTCAAAGAGAAAAGGCCACTCTACCCGGTCGAAAGCCTTCTCAGCGTCCACCGAGAAAAGCATTACCGGTTCCGATTCGTTATTAGCTTGCTGAACTATATGGAGCAGAGATCTTACATTGTCAAACGTCTGTCTGCCCTCTATGAATCCCGCCTGATAGTCATGAATCACTCTTGGAAGTACCTTTTGTAGTCTTGTTGCCAAAGTTTTTGTAAAGATTTTATAGTCCACATTTAAAAGTGATATAGGTCTATAGGATCCACAGTATAAAGGATCTTTATCCGGCTTCTGTATCAGAACTACCTCAGCCACCCTCCAAGAGTAAGGCATTTCTCCTATATTGTCAAAGGAGGTGAGCACTTTCAGCAGTAGCGGTGCTAACCATTTGGTATATAATTTATAGAAACGTGCGGGGAAACCGTCTGGCCCGGGCGCTTTATTAGTAGGCAGATTCGCAATCGCCTTCTCTACCTCCTCCAGCGTTATAGGGGAGGACAGATACTCTACTTCCTCCTCTAATAGGCCTGGAAGTTTCAGCTCCTGCAGATATTGGGCAATATCTTCCCGCGTCCCCTGCTGTTCCGATTTATATAGGAGAGCATAGTAGTCTCTGAATACTTTCTGTACCTCCTCTGTTTGACTAACTAGTTGGCCTGTTGCATTATAAACCCCCGGGATATAGTTTCTCTGGGCCTGCTTTTTCAACTTATTTGCCAAAAGTCTACTGGCTCTATTACCAAATTCAAAGTGTTCTTGTTGCGCTCGCTGTAGCTGTACTGCTATCTCTGTCATCTGTATATCATTAAGCTGCGCTCTAGATTTCTGTAGACTTTGCAATTTCTGCTGATCTGCCGGGTCCGCTTTATGCTCTCTCTCACTGGCCTCCAATTTAGTTCTAATTACATCCTCCCTGCCTTTCTGAGCCCTAGTAAGGTGGGCCTGCAGGGCAATAATTTGACCTCTTAACACCGTCTTCATTCCCTCCCAGACACTTGCCGGATGTGTTTCTCCATTATCATTGATGTCAGTATATTCCCTTATGTACTTCTCAAGCTCAGCTATATTCTGTGGGTCTAAAACTCATTTAGCTTCCAGTGTGTTCGCCCTTTGGGTCTCGCACCCGTCTGCAAGAATAGCACCACAAACGAGTGGTCTGACCAGCTGCAGGTCACTATGTGTACCTCCCCCACCTGGCTCCTCACCATCACATCACCCAGCCAATAATCAATTCTCGAGTATGTTTTGTGTGAGGGGGCATAATGAGTGAAATCTTTTTCAACCCCTTGTTTATCCCTCCACAGATCGGTCAGGCCCCATCTTGCCAGCCAGGACTTAAAGGCCGCTCTGTCTCCCTGAGCATACCGTGCCACACCTCCCGACTTGTCTAGATTTGGATCCACTGTCAGGTTCATATCGCCCCCTATCAGTAACTGCCCTTTGGCATGCTTTTACAAAATCCGTTCCAGTTCCTGCAGGAATACCTTTTGACCCTCATTGGGCGCGTAGACAAATAGCATAGTATAATATACATTGTATAGGGAGACCACCAGCAATAGGTATCTGCCTGCTTTATCCTTAATCGTTGTATGAACTTGCCAGGGCATGGACCGGGACAGTGCAATCATAACTCCCCTCATTTTTTGAACCTCTGTAGCCAAGGCACACTTTATGACCGGGTATTGCTTATGACTTAAAGTATTCAAAGACCTTTTTGAGATGCGTCTCCTGAAGAAACATCACATCTGCCTTTTGGCGCAGCATTTCTCTAAATACCTGTTTTATTTTCTGCGGGGTGTTCAACCCCCACACATTTATAGTCACGCATTTAAACATTGTAAGGGTATAACATGTAGTCCATTTCTAGTATCACTTTAACATATATTGAGGTTCCCCTCCATACCCACCAACCCACCTCCCTTGCCCCCCCCCTGTATGTTCGAACCCCTTCCCCCCCTCCTATTCTCCTCCTACCTCCCCTCAACCCTTCCCAAACACCAAAGCACCTGCGCCATATCTTGGTCGGTGCGTCACGGGAGGAATGTGATCCGCTAATACCCATTCATACCTTTTAGGTTTTGGTGCCTTTAACATAACAATTAACATTTTAACATTTATTACTTTGTTTTATATTTCCCGGCTACATACCCTAACAAACATCAGCCACCAACATATACAACTTTGTTACTTCCATACCCAAAGCTCCTGGTGTCGCCGGGACCCAGGTAGTGTCAAGTACTCACAAGGGGTCTCACCCCCCGCTGTCACAGAATGATATCAGGTGATACGCCCCGCTGATTTCTGACGCTGGAGGCGTCTTTGTCCAACTCTTTGCCACTTTGGGTGGGTCCTGGAGTCTGTTGCTCTTGGTGGACGCTCTGCTGCAGCTGGTGTGGCAGTCTGGTGCTCCCCCTGTAGTATCTTCTGCGCTTCCGCCAGCATTTTGATTTGGTGCTGCTTTCCATCCTTGTAAAATGCCAGTCCAAACGGATATCTCCATCGATAGCGGATATCCATTTCTCTTAGCTTGGCCGTTACCGGTTTTAACTCAGCCCATCTGAAATCTTTTGCTTGCCTTGCCACTGCCATCACTCGTTCTTTCAATTTAAAGTCTTGGAAGCAAGCTATTATATCTTTGGACAAGTTCTTCTTGTTAGCCCCCAGGGCCCGGTGAGCTCTGTCCAATAGTATTTTTTCCGGTGGGACCGGCTCCTCCGTGGTCGCTGGCAGAGCACTGGCTATTTGTTGAATCACTTGCTCGCTATTCTGATACGCTGGGTCTCAGGCAGACCGCGAAAGCGGAGATTATGGCGCCTGCTTCTATTTTTCAGGTCTTCCAGCTTTTCAGACAATATCTGCTGGCCCAAACGCTCATCTGCTATCTGCGGCTCAAAGGAGCCCAGGGACTCCGAGTGTTCGTCAATTTGGCCTTCCACCTCTTCTACCCGGTGTCCGAGCACCGCTATCTCGCCTCTCAGATCGGCCCCCAGAGTCGCCAGCTCCGACCTCATTGCTTTTAAATCCAAGCGGATTTCTTGAATCTACTACTACTACTTAACATTTCTAGAGCATTACTAGGGTTACGCAGCACTGTACAATTTAACAAAGAGAGACAGTCCCTGCTCAAAGAGCTTACAATCTAATAGACAAGTGAACGGTCGGTCCGATAGGGGCAGTCAAATTGGTGCAGTCTGGATTCACTGAACGGTAAGGGTTAGGTGCCGAACGCAGCATTGAAGAGGTGGGCTTTAAGCAAAGACTTGAAGACGGGCAGGGAGGGGGCTTGGCGTAAGGGCTCAGGAAGGTTGTTCCAAGCATAGGGTGAAGCGAGGCAGAATGAGCGGAGCCTGGAGTTGGCGGTGGTGGAGAAGGGTACTGAGAGGAGGGATTTATCCTGTGAACGGAGGTTACGGGCGGGAACGTAAGGGGAGATGAGGGTAGAAAGATAGTGAGGGGCAGCAGACTGAGTGCATTTGTAGGTAAGAAGGAGAAGCTTGAATTGAGTGCAGTATCTGATCGGAAGCCAGTGAAGTGACCTGAGGAGAGGGGTGATATGAGTATATCGGTTCTAGCGGAATATGAGACGTGCAGCAGAGTTCTGAACAGATTGAAGGGGGGATAGATGGCTAAGTGGGAGGCCGGTGAGGAGTAAGTTGCAGTAGTCCAGGCGAGAGGTAATGAGAGCGTGGACGAGAGTTCGGGTGGTGTGTTCAGAGAGGAAAGGGCGAATGTTGCTGATGTTAAAGAGGAAGAAGCGACAGATCTTGGCTATCTGCTGGATATGCGCAGAGAAGGAGAGAGAGGAGTCAAAGATGACTCCTAGGTTGCGGGCAGATGAGACGGGGAGGATGAGGGTGTTATCAACTGAGATAGAAAGTGGAGAAAGAGGAGAAGTGGGTTTTGGTGGAAAGACGATAAGCTCGGTCTTGGACATGTTCAGTTTCAGGTGGCGGTTGGACATCCAGGCAGCAATGTCGGATAAGCAGGCCGATACCTTTGCCTGGGTCTCCGCGGTGATGTCTGGTGTGGAGAGATACAGTTGGGTGTCATCAGCATAGAGATGATACTGGAAACCATGAGATGAGATCAGAGAGCCCAGGGAAGAGGTGTAGATTGAGAAGAGAAGGGGTCCAAGGACAGATCCCTGGGGAACACCAACAGATAAGGGGATGGGGGTGGAGGAAGATCCATGAGAGTGAACTTTGAAGGTGCGGTGGGAGAGATAGGAGGAGAACCAGGAGAGGACAAAGCCCTGGAACCCAAATGAGGACAGTGTGGCAAGTAGTAAGTCATGATTGACAGTGTCAAAAGCGGCGGATAGATCGAGGAGGATGAGGATGGAGTAGTGGCCTCTGGATTTGGCAAGGAACAGGTCATTACAGACTTTAGAGAGTGCTGTTTCTGTCCAGTGAAGAGGGCGAAAACCGGATTGAAGCGGATCGAGGATGGCATGAGAGGAGAGAAAATCAAGGCAGCGGCTGTGGACTGCGCGCTCAAGTATCTTGGAGAGGAAGGGTAGGAGGGAGATGGGGCGGTAGTTGGAGGGACAGGTAGGGTCTAGTGATGGTTTTTTGAGGAGTGGCGTGACTACGGCATGCTTGAAGGTGTCGGGGACAGTTGCAGTGGAGGAAGGCGTCGGGGACAGTTGCAGTGGAGAGAGAGAGGTTGAGGATATGACAGATGGGAGGGGGTGATAGTAGGAGAGATGGTGTTAAGTAAGTTGGTGGGGATGGGGTCAGAGGAACAAGTGGTGCATTTTGAGGAGGAAAGAAGGCGGGCGGTTTCCTCCTAGGAGATATCAGGAAAGGAGGAGAAGGAGGTCTGGGTTGGTTGGTTGAGGGAGAGGGTTGAAGGGTGAAGAGGAGGAGGTGGCTTGGTAGTGAACTCAAGGTTGATCTTTTGCACCTTGTCGCGGAAGTAGTCAGCCAGTGATTGAGGAGAGAGTGAGGGGGGGTGGGAGCGGAGGGCACTTTGAGGAGTTAAGGGTGGCGAAGAGACGACGAGGGTTAGAGGTGAGAGAATTAGTCAATTGGGTGTAATAGTCTTGTTTGGCAAGGAATAGTGAGGACTGGAAGGAGGATAGCATGAATTTGTAGTGAAGGAAATCTGAATGGGTGCGAGATTTCCTCCAGAGGCGTTCAGCAGATCAGGCGCAGGAGCGAAGGTAACGGATGCAAGGGGTCAGCCAGGGCTGGGGATTAGTACGCCTTGTGGGACGGGAGGTGGATGGTGCAAGGGTGTCCAGAGCAGAGGAGAGAGTGGCATTGTAAGCGGAGACAGCCTCGTCGACAGATGATAAGGTGGGAGGGTCAATAGCCTGGAGATTCCTGGAAGTAGTGGTTAATGTTGGGCGGGGCTGAGGGGGAGGGTGAAGAAGTGTGAAAGTGATCAGGTGATGATCAGAGAGAGGAAGAGCTGAGGCGTGGAAATTGGAGGGTGAGCCGGAAGAGGAGAGGATGAGGTCAAGGCAATGGCCATCACGGTGAGTAGGGGTGGTGGAGCATAGCTGGAGGTTGAAAGAGGATGTTAGAGTGAGGAACTGAGAAGCGTGAGAGTTGGACGGGTCATCAACGTGTATGTTAAAGTCTCCGAGAATGAGGGACGGAGATGAGGGTTCAAGAAAAACAGAAAGCCAGGCATCGAAGTCGGTGAGGAAGGAAGAGAGAGATTTATCAGGGGGGCGGTAAATGACTGCCACTCTGAGTGGCAACGGGTAGAATAGACGGATGGAGTGGACTTCAAATGATGAGAAGCAGTGAGACTGTGGTAGGAGGAGGGGTTGGAAACTACAGGAGGGCGAGAGTAGTAACCCGACGCCTCCTCCGCAGCCAACTAGGCGGGGAGTGTGGGAGAAGAGAGAGCCTCCATGGCATAGAGCCGCAACTGAGGCAGAGTCATCAGGGGAGAGCCAGGTTTCAGTTAGGGCAAGCAGGTGAAGGGAATGAGAGATGAAGAGATTGTGGGTGAAGGGAAGTTTGTTGCAGACCGAGTGGGCATTCCACAGTGCACATGAGAAGGGGAGGGAAGAGGGGGGAAGGAGGGGAATAGATATGAGATTGGAGACATCCCGGAAACGTTTGCATGGATAGGACGAGGACAGGTGTGGGGGACCTGGATTGGGATTGATGTCTCCTGCGGATAGCAGGAGGAGGAGCAAGAGAGTGCGGAGGAGGGTGGGGGAGGTAGGGCGACGAAGGCGACAAAGACGGGATGCGCTTAGGAGGAATGGGGATGGGTTAATGGCAGGAAGGAAGTGTTGAAGGTTGAGAGCTAGGAAGGAGGAGGGGGCCAGGAGAGGTGGTGAGGGACGGGAGTGAGTAGGGTATTGCAGTAGTGAGCAAGATGGGAGAGGACATGGGTGGGCAGTGAGTTCCAGTGGTAGACAGTGGTAGGGGGAGGGGAAAAAGATTAGGCAGGGACAGAGCAAGGAAGAGAATGTGTAAAGGGGCCATAAGTAGTAACTGAGGTGTTACGGGTGTATATGTAGTGACTGAGGTGTTAAGCAATAGATAGAGCGGGAAAGCTGGACTAGAGGCTTAAAACTGGAATGGTAGGCAGCAGGCAGGTAGGCACTGCCCAGTAAGAACAAGTCACACCCACTATGTTTGAAAAATGTGAGAGGAAGGGAGGTGAAGAGCCTGAACACAGAGACAGAGCAGTTATCTTCAGGCAGATTAGGTTGCTTGGGAGGGTATATAAGAACTATCACCCTAGGGGTGAGTGGGAGGGATCTAAGTCTAAAATGTAGAGACAGAGCTGCAGCACAGCCAGTTAATCTGTAAAAAAGGTGGATTTCTCAAGAAAAACTGGTATATAAGGCTGCCCCTCTAACAGAGAATCAGGTCACACCCACTAAGTTTGAATTTGTGGGGCAGATTCAGAGACAGAGCTGCTAAGTCTAAAATGTACAGACAGAGCTGCAGCACAGCCAGTTAATCTGTAAAAAAGGTGGATTTCTCAAGAAAAACTGGTATATAAGGCTGCCCCTCTAACAGAATCAGGTCACACCCACTAAGCAAAGCTCTGGCAATCCAGCTACCTCAGCGTCTCCCTGGGCGTGCGTTTCAAACATATCACCTGAGGGCTGCAGTTCTGCTTGTTCCGCCGCATCTTCGAGCGCTTGCGCCGCCATGTTTTTTTTCCCGTCGCGCTTTGTTTAAACGTGAATTTGGACAGGTTGGGTGGCACCGTTCGTTTTTGCATTAATGCCTCGGGTCCGCTCCACTCTAATTCGGATCCTAACAAGGTTATTCTCCACGTACCGCTCTCTGGTATGACCGGGAAATCACTGTTTTCGCCGTGGGTATTCAGGAGCACGGAGTTTAGGCGACCATGCTCGCCGCTGACATCACTTCCCCCCTCTCCTGTACACATTAATTGATTTGATTTGCTTACATTATTTTGGTCTATTAGATTGTAAGCTCTTTGAGCAGGGACTGTCTTTCTTCTATGTTTGTGCAGCGCTGCATACGCCTTGTAGCGCTATAGAAATGCTAAATAGTAGTAGTAGTACTCTGTAAGGCATACCCAGGTCAAACTATTTATATAATGTTTCAATTGCCAATAATAAAACTGGTCTTCTGGTTTAAGTGAGTATTGGGCCTGGAGTTCAACAAAGGGTTTAAGATGTCCTTCTGCTGTCAGCACCTGGGACATGTACACCACTGCTGCCACTGTTAGAATTTGCTATGCAGGTTTCCGGGTGCAAACTGCAGATTTGGGTAAAATTTTTGCCAATCTATTTGCAAGGATCTTGGCTAGAATTTTTAAATCAACATTTATTAATGAGATTGGCCTGTATGAATTCGCCTGTTGTTCTGGCCTCCCCGGTTTCAGAATCAAGGAAATCAGGGCTGTATTTGCATATTTCGGGAAATGCCCTTCTCTTACCACCTGCTCATAGTACTCACATATTACCGGGTAGAAGGAGTGGGGTAGCATCTTATAGAATTCCCCGGTGTACCCATCAGGCCCGGGTGCTGATCCAAGAGGCAAAGTCTTTATAACCTCCTGGATCTCCCTGGCATCTAAGGGTGTTTCCAAGTCCTCTCGCTCCTTATCTATCAGCTTGGGGAGCCCTGCCTTTTCAAGGAGGCTGTGTATCTCCGCTTCTTCGGGGTCCCTGGGAGAGCTATAGAGCCCTGAGAAGAATTTTGTCAGTATCTCCGTAATTTCCTCACTCTTATTATGGATATGCCCAGCCTCATCCTGAAGTGTTACTATCGGTTTGCGTGGCCCCCATGCTGAGACTAGATTTGCTAACATCGCTCCAGGCCTATTTCCAAACCTGCAAAATTTAAATTGTTGATGAGCTAGGAACCTCTTGCCTCATTCATGTAATAGGGCGTTAAGGGTCACCTGTAACGCTCTGAGTTGTTCTTTATTACTTTGGGTCGGTTGTTTGATATATTGAGCTTTGGCTTTCTTGAGGCTCTGTTCTAGTCTCACTATTGCTGCTGATTGTTTTTTATTTCTGGCATGGACAAAAGCAATTAGATCTCCTCAGATTACCGCTTTGGCCACACTCCAGAACAGACAGGGACGATTTATATGTTCCCTATTGTGATGAACATAGTCCTTCCATTTCTGACTAACAAATTCTTTCAATTCACTGTTGTGGAAAAGGTAGTTGGGGAACCTCCATCTCCGCCCTTGCTGATAGAAACTGGGCACCTCCACATCTATCCATACAATAGAGTGATCCGATACCACCTCAGGGCCTATCTTGGAGGTTAACACCCATGGAAACGCGGCCTGAGCTATAAATATTTAGTCTATTCTAGAGAGCGTACCATGGGCCCTGGATAGATGGGTGAAGTCGCGCTCCCCAGGGTGTAAACTGCGCCACGTGTCCACCAGGTTGAGGGAACGCTGAAACGATGCTAGGGTATGTGCCCTGGGCCCTCCCCTGGAAGCCACTCTCAGATTGGAACAATCTGCAGTAGGATCGGCCACTAAGTTGAAATCACCCATTACTAGAAGGGGTGCTGACTTATACTGGAGGCACAACTGGATAAGGCTGGGGTAAAATTGTGGGTCATAAGTATTTGGCCCGTATATTCCTAAGAGTAAAAAGGTTCTCTGCTGGATCCATAGTCTAACTAAGATATATCACCCTTTCGGGTCTGCTTTCACTAGTTCTGTCTTCGCCCCTGTCCCTTTGCGTATAAGCACTGCCACTCCTCCTTTGCGATCTCCCGAGGATGCCCCGTACACCTCCCCCACCCACTGTCTCTTCAATTTGTTATACTCTTCCTCTGTTAATTTTGTCTCCTGGAGACATCCGATGTCCACTTTGTCTCTTGAGGCTTGCTAATATTTTTGCCCGTTTTATCGAGGTTGTTATGCCTCCCACATTCCAGGAAGCAAATCGAATTGTTTTAATGTGCTTTAATCTGTGGGCTTCTACATTGCAGAGTGCATTGCCTTGTCTGCCTCAGGTGCCCAGCCTCACCTAAGGCCCTATGGAATATTTCTCCCGTTCTAGTCTTTCCTGGGGTTTTTGAGGATCTCCTAATCATTTTTTGTGTCATGGTCACTACTTGGATTCAACCCTTGCTAATCCTCCCCTTATATCTTTGCTGCTTTACCCTTCCCCTCCAACATCCTTCTACCCCTCTACCCATCTTTGGATTCTAACCTATTCCCACCTACCCAAGTGAGGAATGTAAAGATCAATGATGTGGGCCTCCCCCCTCCCCCCGCCATTTCTTATTTGTGATATTTATCTGGTACCCCCAACATGAAGTCTCTGGGCCATATCGTTGCTTTCTGCTGTGTGGGGCAGGCCTCAGGTCTCTGTGGCTCTTTGCTGACTGTCCTTATTTTGTTTTATACAAAGAGTTGTGGTCACCCATTCCTGGGCTTCTTTTGGAGTCGCAAATACATGCCATTTACCTTGATGGTTGACTCGTAGATTAGCTGGATATATTAACATAAATTTCTTGTCTGCCTCCGTCAGCATGGTACAGATCTGGCTATAAGCCCATCTCCGTTCTTGTAAAGCAAGAGAATAATCTTGGTGGATTCTTACAGGTGAGCCTTCGAAGTTCAAGGTATCTCGTTTTAGTCGTGCGCCTCTTAATATTTCCACTTTGTGCACAAAATTGTGGATTTTGATAATCACCATTCTGGGTCTCTGTGTTCGAGTTTTCTTCCCACGCGGTGCGCGCGTTCAAGGCAAATGGGGGCCCATTCCATCCGACAGAGCGAACTCCGCCTTTAGCCATTTTTCTAATACCGAGGGCAGCACTCGATCAATTACCGTCTCAGATATTCCTATTATTCGCAGATTACCTCATCTTGATCGATTTTTGAGATTGTCCAATTGTTGCGCTTGCTTTTGCACCAGGCTCTTCAGTTCTTTAAGCTGCGCTATTGTTCCTGTCCCTTCGTCTTCTATTGTGGACACTCGCTGTTCTAGGTCCCCTGTGCGTCTCGTGTCAGCAAGTAAATTTTCCACTGCCTTCAGCTGGCTAGAGAGTTGTTGTAGCTGTGGGTCCATCGCTTGCTTCACTGCCTCAGTTAGTTGATGTAGTTGCGGCGTTATAAACATCATAGCGGTCATTTCTGTTGGCGGACACGTCGCCATCTTTTTTTTTTTTTTTTTATTTGTACCCCGTGTTTTCCCACTCATGGCAGGCTCAATGCGGCTTAGGTACTTATTTGTACCTGGGGCAATGGAGGGTTAAGTGACTTGCCCAGAGTCCCGCTTAGCCATCTATCCCCCCTTCAATCTGTCCAAAATTCCGCCGCACGTCTTATCTACCGCGTGAACCAATACTCTCATATCACCCCTCTCCTCAAGTCGCTTCACTGGCTCCCAATCCGCTACCGTATACAGTTCAAGCTTCTCCTATTGACCTTCAAGTGCACTCAATCTGCAGCCCCCCATTACCTCTCTACCCTCCTCTCCCCGTATGTTCCCACCCGTAACCTCCGCTCTCAGGACAAATCACTACTATCTGTACCCTTCTCTACCACCGCTAACTCCAGACTCCGCCCCTTCTGCCTCGCATCACCTTATGCCTGGAACAGACTTCCTGAGCCCATACGCCATGCGCCCTCCCTGCCTATCTTCAAGTCCTTACTCAAAGCCCATCTCTTCTCCCTTGCTTTTGGCGCCTAACCACCTTCCCCATTCATATTACCTACACTGACTACAGAGTTTGTAACCTCTAGATTGTAAGCTACCTCCACTGACTACATAAGTTGTAAGTTACCTATACTGACTACATAGCTTGTAACCTTTAGATTGTAAGCTCTCTTGAGAAGGGACTATCCTTCCCCATGTTAAACTTGTACAGCGCTGCGTAACCCTGGCAGCGCTATAGAAATGCTAAGTAGTAGTACTTGCCTAGAGTCACAAGGAGCTGTCTGTGCCTGCAGTGGGAATCGAACCCAGTTCCCCAGGACCAAAGTCCACCACTCTAACCACTAGGGCACTCCTCCGCCTGTCCGCGTCTTTCTTTGTTGATTTCGGCGGCATCTTCGAGTCAAGACGAGTGACAATGTTGTCCATGCACTCGCGCAATCTTCACATCTTGAATTTTATTTTCGTTTGGAGTGTATCTTCGATCGTTCTTGGCGGTGGGGAGGGTTCGGCCTAGGAGAAGAGCTGTACCACCTCCGCTCTCTTCAACACATCACGTGATCCCCCTTTAAAAAAAATAAAATTTAAAAAAGTTTCCTCTCCTCACAATTTTTTTGAAGACAGCCAAGGAGAAATAGAGAATTTATTTTTATTTTCTTGGTAAGTTGCTTGTCTGGTGTTCAGGTTCCTACTAGGCTGTGTGGAGGACAGGAGCGCCGTTTGGGCTCCCTCAGAGAGTGACCGCCCCGGTTTTTTTGTTCCGTTCCCAGCAGTGCTGGTGAGTGCTTTTAAGCTTTCCTTTTTGTCAGTGGGCGCTGTGGGAGGTTTGCTATGACGGCGGAGGTGATCAAAAGGTGTTCCTACTGTGGCTCGCGCCATTCTGCAGCGGGAGCCTGTTTGGTGCGTTGCTCAGACGCGGAGGCTTTAGAGCCCGCGGGAGACTGTTCCCAAGCTTTAGACCATGCGTCCCGCTATCTATGGCTGCTTCTGATGCACCTTTGGAGCCCACGTCTTTTGCTTCCCCTGAGTCTTCCCAGTTCAGCGGGTACGGTGGGCAGCAGCGCTAGAGAGGATCCTGGGTCTGTTTTTGGTTTGGTTCAGCCTTGAGGGTCTGATATGGAGGTCTCTCCGGACTTTATTTTGTTATTTCACTAAGCTTATTTGCTGAAGAAAGAGATCCCTGCAGGGCCTTCTCCTTTCCCTCAGCGTGTTTTGGAAGCCAGGGAGACCGTTCCTGCTCAAGGAGATTTTGGGTCTGTCTCTTACCCGGAAGACATGGCTGCTAAGCGCAGACGCTTGTCCTCTTTCCCTGAGGGGGTGGTTCTGTTTCCCCAATTTCTTCTTCTCCTTCACTGGTGGTGGGATCTGGGGAATCTTGTAGCCCACCCAAATTTGAAGATTTTGAGGAGGGGGAGCCCTTGTTTGGAGAGCAGGATGATCCTTCTGTGGTTTGGATTTTTCGTCATGAGGATCTCCCTACTCTCATTTCTGAAGCTTTAGCTGCAGTAAATATTTCAGATCCTGAGGAATTTGCAGCTGCCAACCCTAAAATCGCTAGTACTAGGAAGCCGTCTAGGGCTTTCCCAATGCATGAGTCCGTTCAGGAGCTCATTTCTGTTCAGTGGACAGACCCTGAAGTTACTTTAAAAGTGGCTAGAGCCATGACCCTGCTCTATCCGGTGGCTCCAGCTACCTTAGAAATCTTTTCCTTGCCTAAGGTAGATGCTTTGGTGACAGCGGTCACTAAGAAGACCACTTTCCCTGTAGAAGGGGGTGACACCCTTAAGGATATGCAAGACAGACGTCTTGAAGCCTCCCTTAAGTGTTCCTTTGAAGTGGCTGCGTTGTCCTTACAGGCTTCTATTTGTAGTTCTTATGCAGCCAGAGCTTCCCTTTCCTGGTTTCAACAGACTATGGAGCAGGAACAGGATTCAGCTTTGGGGGGTCTTGGTTGGTACTCCGTTGGAGTCGGCTCTTGCCTATCTGGCGGATGCCCTCTATGTCTTAGTCAGAGCTTCGGCCAAGCAGATGGCTTTGGCTGTTTTGGCACGCCGGTTACTTTGGTTACGCCATTGGGCCGCTGATAAGGCTTCTAAACAGCGTCTCACTAGGCTTCCTTTTTGGGGGAAGTTGCTTTTCGTTGAGGATCTGGAAAAGATAGTTAAGGATTTGGGGGATTCTAAGTTCCAGCATCTTCCAGAAGACAGGCCTAGACATGGTCCTAAATCTGGTTCTGCTAGGCCTCGTGTTCGGGAGGGTTGGCAGTACCATCCTGGCCATAATCCTTCCTTTCAGCGTTCCAGATCCCAACAGAAGTCTTCCTTTCGGAACAAGAGAGTGGCAGGAGCCTCAAATAGGTCTCATGCTCCCAATCGCCCTGCCCAATGATGGGGCACGGGTCCGTAACTCGGTCATTTCCATAGGGGGTCGATTATCTCTCTTTCTCGGTGTGTGGACCACCATTACATCAGACCAGTGGGTCTTGGATATTATAAGAGACGGTTACAGGTTAGAGTTTGCCGTTCCCGTTGGAGACTGATTTTTGGAGTCTCATTTTGCCACTGCTTCCAGAAAGCAGGCCATTCTGGTTACATTGCAAACATTGTTGGATCTCGGGGCGGTGGTGCCAGTTCCTCAGGCCGAATGGTGCACCCATTATTCAGACTACTTAGTCGTTCCTCAAAAAGCAGGCTCTTTAAGGCCCATTCTGTACCTCATGAATGAGTGTCTTCAAATTCGTCACTTCCGCATGGAGACGATGCAGTCAGTGATTGTCCTTGTCAGCCAGGAGAGTTTCTCACGGCTTTGGACCTGAAGGAGGCGTATTTACACATTCCCATTTGGCCTCATCAAAAGTATCTTCATTTCGCTGTCTTGGGTCGCCACTTTCAGTTCTTTGCGCTTCCTTTCGCCCTAGCCACAGTGCCTTGTATCTTTTCCAAGATAATGGTAGTTGTGGCGGCCTCCGTCAGGAAAGAGGGAATGAAAGTTCATCTGTATCTCGACAATTGGTTGATTTGGGTGGATTCTGCTCAGAAAAGCATTATGGCCACCTCTCGGGTCCTCGAGTTCCTGCAGTCCCTCTGTTGGTTGATCAACTTTAGTAAAAGCTCATTACTCCCCTCCCAGACTTTGGAATATCTGGGAGTTCTGTTCGATACAGCTCGAGGACATGTATTCTTACCGGAAAGCAGAAGGCTCAAGCTTTGCTCTCAGATTCACAGCCTTTAGCATTCTCCTCATCCTTGGGCCTGGGATTACGTCTAGGTACTGAGGTCCTTGTGCGAGAGCCTTGCTGAGTCGCTGGTCTCCAGTGTCCCAGGATTATTGTTGCTGACTTGTGTGGCTTCCGTTAGCGAGAGACAGCATTCTCTGGTGGCTGTGTGCCGACAGCCTTCGGAAGGGGATGTCTTTTGCATCCCTTCTCTGGGTGATTGTAGTGACAGATGCCAGTCTCTTGGGATGGGGAGCCCATTGTCTCCTATGGGTGGCTCAATGCCAGTGATCTCTGAAGGAGGCAAAGTGGTCCATCAACCGATTGTTGAGAGCAGTCAGTCCGGCCCTCAAGAAGTTTCAGGATCTTCTGGAGGAGCAAGCAGTTCGAGTTCTTTCAGACAATACCACAGCGGTGGCATACATCAATCGCCTGGGCGGCACGCAGAGTGTAGCCTTGGCTTTGGAAGCGACCGACCTTCTGCAATATGGGCAGAGACTCATCTTCTTTGTCTCTCAGTGGCACACATAGCAGGACAGAGCAACGTGCAAGCCGACTTTCTGTACCGTCATCACCTGGATTCGGCGGAGTGGGAACTAGCAACGAAGGCCTTCAATCAAAACTGTCTGTAGTGGGGCACTCCAGTTATGGATCTGATGGCGACCAGGCAAAATGCAAAAGTACGAAAGTTCTGCAGCAGAAGGCAAGAGCTAGATTCTGCAGGTCTAGATGCCCTATTACAGCCTTGGCCAGTGGTCGTTCTTCTTTGTCTTCCCACCTTGGCCCCTAATCGGATGTCTGCTGTGTCGGATCAGACTTCGAGGCCTCGTGGTAATGGTAGCCTCAGACTGGCCATGTCAACAATGGTATGCAGATCTTGTGCAACTTCTCGAGGAGCCTCCTCTTCGACTTCAGGTATTTCCTGGACTACTCCATCAAGACCCGGTACAGATGGAGGAGGCCTCCTGCTTTGGTCTTACGGTTTGGCTCTTGAAAGGGCGAAGTTGAGGAAGAAGGGTTATGAAGATTCTGTGATTGCCACCTTGCTTCGGGCTCGTAAGTGTTCCACAACCTCGGCGTATGCCACGGTGTGGCGTATGTTTGAGGCGTGGTGTGCCGAGCGTGCCTGGTCTCCCTTTAAGACTTCCGTTTCTCAGATTTTGGACTTTCTGCAGGAGGTTCTTCAAAGAAGGTTGTCTTTTAACTCTCTTCGGGTGTAAGTCACATCTCTTGCCTGTTTTCGGGGGCAGCTAGCTGGTGCTTCCCTCGCTGCCAATTCGGACGTGGTGCGTTTTTTGAGAAGTTCTCTGCATCTTTGTTCTCCCCTTCAGTGTCTTTGCCCTTCTTGGAAGTTAAATTTGGTCCTTAGTGCCTTGCAAAGCCCTCCTTTCGAACCGTTGCGTTCTGCTTCAGTTAAAGATCTCACGCGGAAGATGGTGTTTCTGGTGGCTATTTCCTCTGCGCACAGAGTTTCAGAATTGCAGGCTCTGTCGTGTAGAGAGCCTTTTCTTCAGTTCTCTGAATCTGGTGTCTCTTTGAGAACGGTTCCTTCTTTTTTGACCAAGGTTGTGTCTGCCTTTCATTTAAATCAGCCTCTTTTTCTTCCTTTCAAGAGTGGAATTTCCTGAAAACTTTGCACGTCTGCGTCTTTTGGATGTCTGCCATTCTCTGCTCCAGTATCTTCACGTGATTAAAGAGTTTTGTGCTTCAGATCATCTGTTTGTACTGTTTGCTGGTCCTAGACGGGGTTGCGCAGCATCCAAAGCGATCATTTCTCATTGAATAAAGGAAACCAAATTCTCTGCATACCTGGTGAAGGGTTCTGTTCCTCAAGAGGGTTTGCGAGCTCATTCGACTTGTGCTCAGGCTGCTTCTTGGGCAAAGACAGGAGTGCTTTTCTTGGATGACATTTGTTGAGCGGCTACCTGGGCCTCTTGCCATTCGTTTGTTTTGGGGTTTTTTTTAACAATTTTATTGATGACATATAAACACAGTACATCAGCGATATGCTATCTTGCACTGTACAGACCGTTTGATAAACATCACAACTAATTGTCATCGATTTTACATTTTCTCCCTCTTCCCCCCCAACATCCCCCCTTCCCATCCCCTCCCGCTCCACCCTCCCCCCACTGATCCTATTAACAGTTCAAAATCCTACTTCTCGCAATGGGTGTCAGAGTGTCCCAGAATGGTAGCCAGGTTTTGCAAAACTGGTCTCCCTTCCTTGAAGCCAAATCTCCCACTCTCTTCTTTTCTAGCATGCAGCAATGCATCATGGCTCCTCGCCATTGTGGCACTCCAGGTGGGTCCGGTTGCAGCCACAACTGCAGTATAATTCTCTTAACCATCAAGACCGCTCTTTTCAGAAAAGCTTTGAACCCTCCTGGTGACGTGCCACGAACATTGTACACATCAAATAATTGACCCGGTGCTGGCTGCCAGTGCACCTTCCACATATGTGATATTTGCTGTCCTATTTTTGTCCAGAAAGGGGTCACCATTGCACAAAACCAAAACATATGTCCCAGGGAGGCTCCTACATGTCCACATTTCGGGCAATCATCTGTAGACCTCAGGGTTGCTCTATAAGCTCTGTGTGGCGATATGTATAAACGCATAACAAATTTAAATTGCATTTCCTGCCATGCCACATTCTCTGTCACCTGGTATACACTGGTCAAGCACAGCTTAATCTGTTCTGGATCTGGTTTCCACCTCAGCTCTTGGTGCCACTGTTGTGACACTAACGTATAGTCCAGGGTCCCCTGCAGGTCTCTGAGGTGGTGGTGTAAATACCGGAGCGGTATTTTTAACTGGGCCTCCAGGTCCAGTAGTTCACTTATGGATTCACACTTTTGTTGTGTGAGGTCCAATGCAGGCAATGATCTAATATAGTGGCTAAGTTGCAAATATTGAAAATAGTCCTTCTGTCCTAGTCCAAATTCTGCACACAGGGCCTGAAATGTTTTGATAGTCCCTGTCTCGGACACCACCTGGAACAAATATTGAATACCATAAAGGTCCCAGTTCTTAGCCATTCGTTTGTTAAACACTACAGGTTTGATGTTGAAGCGAGACAGGATGCGTGTTTTGGGGCTGTGGTGCTCTCTCGGCGAGTTGCGGCTTCCCACCCTATTTAGGGGATTGCTTTCCCACCAGTTCCTGGATTTATCTGCTGCTTATGCTAAGGAAGGTAAAATTATATCTTAGCTGATATTTTCTTTCCTTTAGTAGCAGCAGATGAATCCAGGATCTCTCCCTTAGTCTGTTGGTAGCCGGACATCTCGCCTTAATTCCTGATCTTTGCAGGTGCTTATTTTAAGAAAACAAAAGGACTTTTCTACAAGTTGGTGAATTCCAATGTTCAGTTTGACTCCCTTGTTTTGTTGAGTCATTATGGTTTGAGTTTCAAGTTATTTCCTTGGCTGTTGACTTTTTGTTGCGAGGAGAGTATTTTCTTCTCTTTATGACTCCTTTCATCTGCTTTGGAATACGATCTATACTGAGGAGACAAGCTGTGTGTCTAGTGTCACTGCTTTCTGTTTTGTGTTCTCTAGCTCCACCTGCTGGTAGGCAGATACAACTCACCAGTTTCTGGATTCATCTGCTGCTACTAAAGGAAAGAAAATTATCAGGTAAGACATAATTTTACCTTAGTCAACAATAGGAATTTCTTCTGGAGTCTTTCATGAGGTATTTTGTCAAACACCTTTTGAAAATCCAGATACACAGTATAAACCGGCTCACCTTTATCCACATGTTTGTTCACCCCTTCAAAGAAATGTAATAGATTGGTGAGGCAAGATTTCCCGTCTCTAAATCCATGCTGGCTTTGTCTCATTAATCCATGCTTTTGAATATGCTCTGTAATTTTGTTCTTTATAATAGTCTCTACCATTTTGCCCAGCACAGACGTCAGACTCACCGGTCTAAAATTTCCCGGATCCCCTCGGAAACTTTTTTAAAATATTGGCGCTCCAATATAAATTACATATTACTAACAATAGTTCCGCCAGTTCATTTTTCAATTCTGTCAGTACTCTGGGATGAATACCATCCGGTCCAGGAGATTTGCTACTTTTCAATTTGACAAATTGCCCCATTACATCCTCCAGGTTTATAGAGATTTTATTCAGTTTCTCCGACTCGTCGGCTTCGAATACCATTTCTGGCACCGGTATCTCTCCCAAATCTTCCTCGATGGAGACCGAAGCAAAGAATTTATTTATTTATCACATTTGTATCCCACATTTTCTCGCATAGCAGTAGGCTCAATGTGGCTTACAGGTTCGTACAGTTTGAAGTAATAGGATTATGCGGAAGGGGTATTGTTCATTCTTAGATCGAAAGATGTGGTGCGTTGTTCATGAATTAGTTCGGGTCTGCTCGGTAGGCTTTCCGGAAGAGGTGAATCGAGGTCTTTTCTAAATTTTAGATGGGTGTTCGCAGTTCTAATGTTTCTAGGTAAAGCTTTCCAGAGCTGGGTGCAAATGTATTAAAAGCTGGATGCATATGTTGGTTTGTATTTTAGTCCTTTACAGTTTGAGTAATGCAGGTTTAGAAACGTTCTTGATGATTTATTGATTCTAGTTGGTAAGTCGATAAGTTCGGTCATGTAGGTTGGGGTCAGACCATGGATTATTTTGTGGACCAGAGTGCAAATTTTGAGGGCTATTCGTTCCTTGATTGGTATCCAGTGCAGTATTTGGCATAGGGGTTTAGCACTTTCAAATCTTGTCTTTCCGAAAATGAGTCTAGCTGCCGTGTTCTGTGCGGTCTGGAGTTTCCTTAAGATCTGTTCTTTGCATCCCGCATATAAGGTGTTACAGTAGTCAACATGTGATAGTACCATTGTTTGAATTATGTTATGGAAAGTTTCCCTAGGGAGGAATAGTTTGATCCGTTTGAGTTTCCACATTGCATGGGACATTTTCTTCGTGGTGGCAGAGGCTTGGGTCTCCAGGGTTAGGTTGGTGTCAATAGTAATTCCAAGGATCTTCAGTTTGTCCGATATTGGAAGAGTATGTTCCGGGGTTTTTATGGATGAAGGGAGGTTTGTTTTATGGTGAGAAGAGAGAATAAGGCAGTGAGTTTTTTTCTTGTTAGTTTGAATGCTGATGCATCTATTAAGCTTTTTTTTTATTCATTTTCTTTAATTCAACAAGTTTTTACACTTGACAGGTAATACAGACATGAAAACATTCAAAATAAGCATAGTATATTTAGTAATAATTGTTACTCTTCTTTAGACTCCAATACGAAGAGGGAGTGTGTATCTAAATTCAGAAGACAATCTCAACAAATTGAAAAAAGAAAGAAGAAATCTGCTTAACACGCTTACCTATTCAATTACATCTTTTTGTTTATCTTAATGAATATTAACGGTTAACCAATCTTGGGACCTCTACTCTTCTCCATCTATACTTCTTCGCTTGGTACTCTGATCTCATCCCATGGTTTTCAGTATCATGTTTATGCCGAAGACTCCCAGATCTATCTCTCTACACCAGAAATCTCAGCAGGCATCCAGGCCAAAGTTTCAGCATGCCTGTCTGACATTGCTGCCTGGATGTTTCACCGCCATCTGAAGCTAAACATGACCAAGACTGAGCTTCTTATCTCACCACCTAAACCGACCTCTCCTCTCCCCCCTTTCTCTATTTCTGTGGATAATACGCTCATCCTTCCCGTCTCATCAGCACGTAACCTTGGGGTCATCTTCGACTCCTCCCTCTCCTTCGCTTCACATATTCAACATGTTACAAGATATGATTTATCTTGGGGGAAAGAGCTCTAGAGCACTCGCTACTGTTTATAATTTAAGAGCAGGCGCTGCATTTATAAGTTTTAGGATATTAATTTCTCCACCAATCACCAAAGGTGATAATTGCAATAAATTAAATAAATTAAGTATATATAAAAGATACCATATACTCAGAACACAAAAAGACCGTATTTTTAGCTTCAAAAAGGTTGATTTAATATACAATTGCACACGAGAGGTAGGTTTTTAAAAGATCTTTACAGATAATCTGTGCTTAAGTAAGGTAAAGTAGAGTAGCAGGTCTAGATCAAAAGTTATAACTTACAAAGCAGTCTGTTGCAAAGCATTTTGTGGTCCATTGAAGAGCCATGAGGCAGGTGGACTGCAGATCAGGAGCAAGGCATCTGGATTGGTGCTGAAGAGAGAATCTCCTGGAGGGAGAGTCTTGAAGAGAGAAGAGAGTCTGCTTCTTGGGGAAACAGCTTGTCCTTTTATACTCTTATTTTGCAGGGAAGCAGGCCATGTGCATGTCCTGGATATTTTGCAAGGCATTATGGTTAATGTAGTCTGTTCACATGAGCACATTATAAGTCCTTCTTTCTGCAGATGTCCTGGCATCCATTTGTCTGATAGATGATGGGAGGGGCAGGTATACCTCTGATGACAGGCAAATGTTCTGATTATGCTTTTCCTCTGAGTTCTTTGTTTTCAATGGGGTATTCAGGTACCCACCTTAGTCAAGCTTTTGTTAGGTGGGAGGGCAGAGGAAGCTATATATCTCTCTTTTGTCTTTGTTAAGTGTTTGTAATTGACTATCTCTGCTATCAGAAGTTCCCAGAAAAAGGGATGGGGAGAGAGGGGCTTGAAATGAAACTATTTTCTCTGCTGCAGTGTCAAAAATATATTTTTAAAAGCTGCACAAATATATTGGTGTATATATATGTATCTGATCCAACACAACATCATGCTACACATTTAATTCTGATGATTGGCTTATACCATAACAAACAGACTGCTAAAACCTGTCGTTTCTTCCTGTATAACATCACCAAAATTCGCCCTTTCCTTTCTGAGTATGCAACCAGAACCCTCATCCACACTCTTATCACCTCCCGCTTTGACTACTGCAACTTGCTTCTCACAGGTCTCCCACTGAGCCATCTCTCTCCTCTTCAATCTGTTCAAAATTCTGCGGCACAACTAATATTCCGCCAGTGTCGTTATGCTCATATTAGCCCTCTCCTCAAGTCACTTCATTGGCTCCCTATCCATTTCCGCATTCAGTTCAAACTCCTCTTACTGACTTACAAATGCATTCACTCTGCAGCTCCTCAGTACCACTCCACTCTCATCTCTCCCTACACTCCTCCCCGGGAACTCCGCTCACTGGGCAAATCTCTCTTATCTGCACCCTTCTCCTCCACCGTTAACTCCAGACTCCGTTCCTTCTATCTTGCTGCACCGTATGCCTGGAATAAACTTCCTGAGCCGGTACGCCAAGCCTCATCTCTGGCCATCTTTAAATCTAGGCTAAAAACCCACCTCTTCGATGCTGCTTTTAACTCCTAACCCTTATTCACTTGTTCAGAACCCTTATTTTATCATCCTCACTCCTAAACCTAAACCTTCAACTGTCCCCAATCCCTGATATTACTACTACTACTACTATTTAGCATTTCTATAGCGGTACAAGGCATACGCAGCGCTGCACAAACATAGAAGAAAGACAGTCCCTTACTTGTCCTGTCTGTCTGTCATAATTAGATTGTAAGCTGTGTTGAGCAGGGACTGTCTCTCCAAGTGTGAAGCGCTGCGTACGTCCGGTAGCGCTATAGAAATGATAAGTAGTAGTAGTTTTCAAATTAATAAATGCCTTCAATTGTTCCGGTTGGTAAAAAACATATTTAAGGCCAACATATTTAATAACACATTTACATGGGTAGTTTAAATAAAAAGAAGCCCCCAATTTTACAACTTCAGATCTCATTGAAATTGTTTCCACCTTTCCTGTGTTTGTTTTGTAATGTCTGGATAGATCCAGACTTTTTTACCCCGGAACAAAGCTTGTGTTTTTTTTTAAGTACATTTGTTTCACTGCTTCCAAGTCTTGTTGAAAAATAAATGAAACTATTAACGTAGTTCTTTCAGAATCTTCATTTAAAGACGGTTCTAATATCTCGGATATATTCAATTCTCCCTCTTCTTGATGTTCCCATGGAGTAGCTTGTAGGGGAATTTCTGGTAATTTCTTCGTTTGCATATAATATACTTTATCGGAGGTATAGTTTCAGAAGTAAAGTTCAGAATTTCTCGTAGTTATAATTTAAAGGCATCATATGGGGATATCCCCATTTCTTTCAGAAAATTCAAAAGTCGTAAATTCAACCTACAATTGTAGTTTTCTATCTGCTCTAATCTACGATGAATAGAGAAATTATCTTTTTTAACCGTAGTAGATATTTCTTGCAGTTTAGAAATGTCTTGTTTAATAGCATTTAGCTGCTCTGTTGTTTCCTGTTTTGTTGTATTAAAGGAAAGCGTTAGATTTTCAACAATACTTACAAGAGTCATTATTTCATTAGATGACCTGGCAACCGTCGTTTCCACTCTCTGGAGAACTTCCCAAATGCTCTCCAGAGTAACCGGCGCTGATTTAGATCTCACTGCCTGAGATTTCTCAGAATCCAGGCCTCCTAAAGGCATCGCTTTTTGCTGTTCCTCGAACCGGGGTCAAACCCATAACCACTTCCGGGTCGGGTTGTTCCCGCCTAAGAAGACGATCCTCAGGGAATGGCGGCGGATAAACCTCCGGAGGGGAGAGTGATACCTCTAGCCCCAGGTCGCTAGGGTGTCTTCTCCCATAGCGGCAGCGGGGCCCCTCTCGGTATGTTGAATAGGCGGCCTTATGGTGTAGCGTTCAAGTGTCTGTTGAGAAGGGGACGATGTCCTAGCAGTCAAGGTCACTGCTTTGACGGCCCCCTTCCATTTCGTATGGGGCATTTCAATACAGAGGAAAAACAGGTCAGTGAGGCATCTATTAAGCTTAAACTACTCTGTATTGCAACAGTGATTTCTGTTGGATTAGAGTTGAACGGTATGTAAATGGTGATGACATCCGCATACAGAAAAGGATTAAGATTATGCTTGTATAGGGCATGAGCAAGGGGGATCATCATCAGATTAAATAATATGGGTGAGAGAGGTGAACTCTGGGGTACTCCGCAATCAGTACTCCATGATGGTGATATGTTTGAGTTTGCTTTTACTTGATAAGATCTCGTGGTTAGGAAACCCTTAATCCATTTGAGTATATTCCCTCCTATGCCTTTCTTGTCGCGTATTCTTAATAGTATATAGTGGTCAACTATATCGAATGCGCTTGACAAGTCGAATTGCAAGAGGAGTATGTTCTTACCTAATGCAGTTTCCTTTTTGAACTTGGCTAGGAGAGTTACCAGGACGGTTTCCGTACTGTGGAGAGATCTGAAGCCCGACTGTGATTCAAGAAGGATTGAGAAATTGTCAATGTATTCAGTAAGTTGTTTAGCTACAATGCTTTCCATCAGTTTGGTTGTAAGTGGGATGGATGCCACAGGTCGGTAGTTGGTGATATTGTTAGTTTTCTTTTTTGTGTCTTTTGGTAATGGTGTGAGTAGTATATTACTTTTGTCTTTGGGGAATATGCCATGCTGGAACAAGAAGTTGAGGTGGGAGGTAAGTTCAGTGATGAATCGGGGGGGGGGGGGTCATTAGATAATTGGGGCAGGTGTCCAGTTGACAGTAGGCGTTAGAGATCCTATTGGTTGCCAGTGCTATTGTTTCTTGTGTGATCTGGGCAAAATTTGTCCAAGTTCGGTTGGCTGTGTGGTATTCCGAGCGTGGGTCTAGCTCATTAAGGAAGTTATCAAGGTTGGTGTAGTCCTGTGACATATTTTTGCGTAGATCGACAATTTTGCCTTTGAAGTAGTTAGCAAGATCGTCTGCTGTTGGGATTCCTGATTTTGTTGAGGACACTGGTTTTGTGTCTAGTAATTTATTCAGTAGCTTGTATAACTTTTTCATGTCTTTGTAGTCAGAACCTAGTTGTTCATTACAGTAGTTCCGTTTGGATTTTTTGATTTCATATTTGTATTTTCTATGTGATTCTTTCCAAGCGTTTAGATTTTGATCGTTTTTGGTTTTTCTCCAGGCTCGTTCAAGTTGTCTGGTTCTAGATTTTAATTGTTCCGCATTTTCGTTGAACCACGGGGTCCTGTTTGGTTTGTGACTGGTTTTTGTTCGTAAAGGAGCCAATTCATTTAGAACGGTGATAACATCTCGATTCCCAATCTGCAAGATAGTTGATGGAATCAGATGGAATAGACCAATTGTTGTCGTAAATTGATTGCCAGAATGCAGTTTTGTCCTCCTTACCTCTGCCCATTCTTCAGCCAATGTAGGGTCAGATTTAATTTGAAGTGATCTGACCATGGAATTTCCATCCATTTGTGGTCATCGATTTAGTCTGATGAGAATTTATGGGTTAGCAGGTCAAGTGTGTGGCCTTTTCTGTGGGTGGCATTCAGATGTGGCCATTCGAAATCCCATAGTTGGAAGAATTCCTTACAATCTTGGACACCAGTTGTTTGGGTCTTCTAAATGAAGGTTTATGTCCCCAATGACTAGTATGTTTGAGTTTGATGTACAAGTGGCCGATATGAAATCCATTAGGGTTATATATGCTTTGCTCCAAGTGCCTGGCAGTCTGTAGAATAGGATGCAATTTAGATTGCCGGCTACACTTTTATGTTGCAATCTGATTGAGGCAATTTCTAGTTGAGGTGTGATTGATTCAGCAGTGAGATGGGATCTGTAGATTATGGCAAATGCCTCCGCCTCTTTTACCTATTCTGGTCCAGTGTGTAATGTTGTAACCCAGAGGGCAAAGGTCCAGTATTATGGGATCTTCTTGGTCATGGATCCAGGTTTCGTTGATGAAGAGTAAATCTAAGGTTTCCGATGTGATCCAATCTTTTATAATTTCTATTTTGTTTATTGTTGATCTGGCATTGATGTAACCTATTTGAATTGTAAGGTATGGATCTTCCGTAATGGTGAAAGTGGGAACCTTTATTAGTTGTCGTTTGTATGTCGATTTGGATTAGAGCTTTTTTGTGTTGGTTTTGCAGTTTGTTTGTGGGATAATGATTTGCTAAAAGTTCTGTTGCCGGTTTGGTTGAGGTTGATGTGTCTGGTAATCCTGAATCGGCTGTGTAGTATTGGTATGGGGTTATAATCATTGAGAGGTGTGGCTAACGGTATTTGGGACCAATGTTAAGGAGTAGATTTCTAGGAGTAATTTCATTATGTTCATTCTGGCTCCTTTGTGTAATAGCAAGTGCTTTCGGTTTTGCAGTTTCTCAGGGGATCCTATGTGATCTGGTGCGTGTTAAATGACTTCTAAGAATGAACTCATGAGGGAGAGTGGAGTGCTGTTAGGGGTAATGTTTTTTATGAAGTGAGGTTTATCTGGACTAAGTTCGTGAAGTAAAGAAGTAGTGTGTGTGTAAAAGTATGAGAATGATAAAGGAAGAGGGTATTTATGATATGGTGCCCTGTTATGCTCTGCTTCTTTTTCTCAAGGGTGTATCCAGTTGACTGGTAATTGTGCCGTTTAGTGTGTGAATGTATGAAGGTGAGTGTATGTTGGAGTGTTGATGTGATTCGAGGACAGTCAGTCGTAGGCTCCAATTGCAACTTGGACAATCCTGCAAGTGTCAGACTATCTATTTTCAGGTCTTCCCTTCCGTTTCCTGTATGACCTTGGTAGATATCTGTCCCATAAGGAGTAAGGATCCTATCCTCTGATTTGGCACTTTTTCTACCCTTTTCAGTATAGTGGTTTCTTTGTCTGGCCTGCTTTCCGATTCGGTTGGGTAGATGTGCTACATTTGATTAGCGGCTAGGTTTCTTGTATCTTTTTCTGCACCACTTCTGAGGCCTGTTTCACTATGATTTCACTTTGCTACCTTCGTTAGGATGATGAGGGCTCCTCTCCTCTTTCAATATGAAATGCAGACTCAACTTAATGGAACACTGTAATATTACATGAGTCTTCAAATACATTCAAGATATTTTCACATCTAATGCCTTCATATATACATTGCTTTCTTAACTGGGAGCAGTCAGTTGTCCGTAAACCAGATATATGCCCCAGCACTGTCAGATATATAGTATCTGCTTTACAGAGGCCGCTTTCATCTTGTTCTGAGTGCTGGAAACTGCTCTCCCAATGTACAAAGGAGCAGAGGACTTGAAGCAGGTGAAGAGCTCAGAAGGCAGCACACATTCAATAATTTAAACAGCATCCATGCCTGATGTAAATTTTTGACCCTCGTAACAGCTGCTCCTCTGTTGTTTTTTTTTCCACTGTTCTTCTCATTTTATCATAATCTCCTTTTTGAAAGTTAAACGCTGACGTATTGGATTTTCTGTTTATACTTACTCCAAAGCTAATATGAAATCTGATCATATTATGATCACTATTATCAAGCTGCCCCATCACCATTACCTTTCGCACCAGATCATGCACTCCACTAAGGACTAGGTCTAGAATTTTTCCTTCTCTCGTCGGCTCCTGTACCAGCTGCTTCATAAAGCAATCCTTGATTTTGTCAAGGAATTTTACCTCCCTAGCATTGGGGTAATTGAGATCACCCATTATTATCATGTTACCTAGTTTGTTAGCCTCCCTAATTTCTGATAACATTTCTACATCCATCTGTTCATCCTGGCCAGGCAGACTGTAGTACACTCCTATCACTATCCTTTTCCCCTTTACCCATAGGGATTCCAAGATGTGTTTTGTTTCCTGCAGAATTTTCAATCTGATTCAAGGCCCTCCTTAACATACAATGCTACCCCTCCACCAATTCGATCCACCCTATCACTACGATATAATTTGTACCCTGGTATGACAGTGTCCCACTAGTATCTTCCTTCCACAAGGTCTCGGAGATGCCTATTATATCTAATTTTTCATTTAATGCAATATAATCTAACGGTCCCATTTTATTTCTTAGACATTTCAAACTATGTTTGTTGTTCTTATTTACATCATACTCAGTTCTTGACGGTATTAATTCGCAAACTTTTGTCTGATTTTTATTTTTTATATAAGGACACCTGATCTACAGTCTCTTTTGCAGCCTCACTATCGGGTTACTTTGTCTTTCCTGTTTTGGTTATATCTTTAAAAGATTCCTTATTCTGAACCATGCGCTTTTCAGCGACTGTCAGCCTTCCCCCAGTCTCTAGTTTTTTTTTTTTTTTAATTTAAATGAAGTCTTTATTAAACAGTAATAAAATACAATGAACTCTGAAACCAGGTCAACAGTGTACATATACAAAACTTTAAAGTTAAACAAAGCACCGGAGTCTCGCACATTGCTTTTCTGAAGTCATCCAAATTTGCTTCGCATTAAACTTCATGAATTTTTTTTTCCCCTTTAAAGAGTATGTAGTTATTGAATTACCCCCCTCCCCATCCCCACCCCTTATCAGTTCCCCCATCAAACCAATCCCCAAAGAAGCTCTCAACTCCCACATCTATACAAGCACTGCTGCTACTCCAAACCACTTTTGGTAGCGGCAAGAAAAGAGTTCCAAGTCAGGTGCCATTTACTTGTCTGATGTGTTCGCTCCGCTCGGAGTCGCTCCATCTGGCACACATGCCGTAGTTTATTGCACCACCTTGTTACAGAAGGGACTCCCCTCTGTTTCCATTGAGATGCAAGTACCACTCTCGCTGCCCCAACAGCATGACGCACCAATTCCTGCTGATAGGAATTTAGGCCCACCGCCCTTACAGAGAAGAGAAAAATCTCGGGGGCCCACTGAAGTCGGCAACCCAGCCAGGTCTGCATTCTACTATGTATCGCTTTCCAGTAGGCTCTGGCTTTAAGGCAATTCCACCACACGTGGCCCATTGTTCCACGATGCCCGCATCCCCTCCAACACAATCCCGACGAGGACGGGTAAATCTTCTGCAATCTGTCCGGGGTGAGATACCAACGGTACAGGACCTTCACTGCATTCTCCTGTGACAGCACATGAGTGGACACCTTCGCCACTGCCCTTTCTATCTTCCCCCATTCCATCTCCCCGAGATTAACACCCAGCTCATCGTTCCAACTTTTCCTGTGACGACTATAACACTGGACCTGGGCACCAACACTTCTATACAAACAACCAATCAGTCCTCGGGAAGTATGGAGTTTTTCACAAATATCTTCCAGTGGTAACTTATCCCTTTGCATAACTAATCTAACTGCCTTTGTTCTAAAGAAGTGAGATAATTGAGTGTACCCAAAGTCATCTACCCGCATACCCGGATACCTTGCCTGCAGCTCTTCTAGTGATATCAGAGAACCCTCTTCAAATACTTGACCCCAGGTTTTGACCCCCTCCTTATACCACCTAGTGAAGACCCCCTCTGTGTTCCCTGGCAGGAAGAGAGGATTGTATGCTATTGGAGATAACCGCGACAGAATGCATTGATGATTGGGGAACAAACTATCCCAGTAATGCAATGTAACTCCAACTGACGGGCAGGACTCTTCCTCCTTCACCCGAAATGACCGCGGAAGCCACATAAGCGCTGCTAACGGTACTGTGCCAATAGAGTAGTGTTCCAGTTGTACCCACTGCCTGTCTGGGTATTCTTGGAACCATTCAACCGCAGCTTTTCCCTGTGCCGCCCTGTAGTACCAAGTGAGATTAGGGACACCAAGCCCACCCCTCCTCCGGTAAAGGAGCACGCGCGAGAGCCTAGGCCGCTTACCCGCCCAGACGAACCTCACTATACGATCCTGCAAGGAAGCTATAAATCGCCTGGGCATCATCACAGGCAGCACCTGAAATAAATATAACAGGCGCGGTAGAATGTTCATTTTAATAATCGCAATTCTGCCGAACCAAGAAACCCCTAATTCCCCCCATCTCTCCAGGTCAACTGCAATGTCTCGAGCCAGATCTTTATAGTTAGCCTGGAACAAGTCTGAAAGTTTCGGGGTCAATTTCACTCCCAAATAAGTAATATGACGATTAGCCCACTTAAAAGAGTACGACGTTTTTGAAGTCACCACCAGCTCTTCAGGAAGCGTTACATTTAGAGCTTCGGACTTTGTCATGTTCACCTTAAATCCCGAAACCGCTGCATACTCATCTATAATACAATTAAGTCTGGGAAACGTGGTAAGTGGGCGGGTCACATACAACAGGACGTCATCCGCAAAAAGGGCCATTTTGTGCATTCTACCCTCCACCCAAGCCCCCTACATCTCCGGGTCCATACGTATCCGAGAGGCGAAAGGTTCCATGACCATAGCGAATAAGAGGGGGGATAAAGGGCAACCCTGTCGGGTGCCTCTGTGGAGTGAAAACAACTCCGAATTACTGTCGTTGACCCGTACACATGCTCGTGGAGAGTTATAAAACGCCTGTATCCAGCTCCGAAAAGTCATCCCAAATCCCATGACCTCCAGTACCCGATACATGTAGGGCCAGTGGACCCTATCAAAAGCTTTTTCAGCGTCCAAACTGAGCAGATTTTGATTTCTCTTAGCAAGGTACATAAGGTCTAACGTACGCCTAATATTGTCCATCGACTTACGATGGGACACAAAGCCCACCTGGTCTGGATGTATCAGGACTGGTAGCAAGGGCGCCAGGCGACTTGCTAGCACTTTAGCTAAGATTTTAACGTCAGCATTTAAGACCGATATTGGTCTATAAGAACCACATTCATTAGGATCTTTACCTGGCTTTGGAATGACTGCAATCCAGGCCTCCATCATAGATGGAGGCAGCGTCCCCCCCCCGCCCCCACCTGATTAAACAGGTCTGCAAGCAGTGGCGCCAGTTCGGGCGCGAACCGCTTGTAGAATTCGCTAGGGAGCCCATCCAATCCGGGGGACTTATAAGAAGGCATGCCACTAATAGCCTTCTGAATTTCTATGGGAGTTACTGGTGCATCCAGCAAAGCCCTTTGCTGGCTGGTTAAGGAGGAAAGGTCACTTTCATCTAGATATTGTCCAATATCCTCTGGGGAGGGGTTAATCTCCTGTGTGTATAATGTCTGGTAGAATTTCCCAAAGCATTCACGTATTTGTTCAGATTTTCCTAACATCTCTCCCTTTCCATTACGAACCTGCTTAATCATACGATCAACTTTTTGCCTACGTAACTTAGTAGCGAGGAGACGTCCAGCTTTGTTCGCAAATTCATAAGTTCCCGCCTTGTATTTTGCTTGCATCAGACTAAGTTGTTCTGAGTATATAGAGTCTAAAAGCAACCTCTCCCTCCTCAGTTCCTGCCAAGCCTGTGGTGACCTATTTTTCTTGTGTTGCCCCTCTAGCTGATGAATTTTCTCCAAACACACTGCTATCTGCGCCCTACGTATCTTAGCGCGCCTGCTAGCTAATTGTAAGAAATATCCTCTAGACACTGCCTTCATAGTATCCCATACTATGGGCATCCCAGTTCCCTTGCCAATGTTAAATTCAAGGTACTCCTTAAGCATATTCCTGTACTCTTCCACCACCTCCCCTTCCTGTAGTAAACTAGTATTTAACACCCATCTCTTTTCCTTCAATTCCGCCCTGATGGTGGAGAGGGAGACCCATACTGGGGCATGATCTGATAGTGTCACACTTTCAATGCCAGCCTCAGGTCCCCTCTCCACCAAGTTTGTGTCCAGGAAAATGTAGTCAATGCGCGAATATGTCTTATGAACTGGGGAGTAAAACGTATAGTCCCTATCTGTCCCGTGTGTCAGTCTCCACAAGTCCAGTGTGCCCAGGGAAGCAGCCAAGGATGCCAGAGCCTGTGATTCCTTGTTGCCTTCCGCCCTGGGGACTCCCGAACGGTCTAGGCGAGTATGCATCACCGCATTGAAGTCCCCTTCCATTATCAGGGACCCCTTAACAAATGTTGCCAAGGTGCTCCGGACCCTCGCAAAGAATTCTGCCTGACCACTGTTTGGGGCGTAAATCGAGGCCACTGTTAAGGCCACCTGGTCCACTATCATGTGTATAAATATGTAGCGCCTCCCTGGATCCCTTCTGACTTGCTCAACCTGCGCCGCCACAGAAGAATGCAGCAATATTGCCATCCCTCGTTTTTTGGAGCTCTCCGCAGAGTTAAAGTACGCCCCGGTAAAGCCCGGACAGGAGAGGAGTCGCTCGTATTTACACCTCAGGTGCGTTTCCTGGAGCCAGGACCACGTGTGGTTTGAGCCTCTGTAATTCTCTATAAAACCTCTGTCTTTTCTGAGGCATGTTTAGCCCCCTCACATTGTATGATATTACTTTCAGATCAGCACTCATTTCTACATGTAAATATATTTCCTGTTACCATTACCTTGCTCGCAGTGCACTCCCCCTTTTAGAGCCTCCTCAATTGGTTACGACAGTGTTGGTCTTCTGAGGGAATTATTGATAAAACCCCAGTTATTCCCAGAACCCTTCCCTCCCCTACCTCCCCGACCACCCTTCCCTCCCCACAACCCCCAAACATCCTTCACAAACATAACCCCCACCAATCCGGGTCCCAGGGCCCGGACTGGGAACATCCCCTCTGAAGTGCCCTACAGGAGAACAAACAGTCCCCCGAACTTTTGTGCACACCCCAGTACCCCCCTACCCTATTAGTACTTCCACCCAGTCTCTCCACCCAACCATCAAAACTCAAACCATTTGCACTTTAAAATAAGCTCCACAAAGTCCCAATAACAGAGAACAGATAAACACACAGAGTCAAAGAAGTAGAATGTCACCCCAGTAGTAGACATCGGAACCAAAAGGATATCAAACAGAATCACAGTCAAAGTCACGTCTTGAGGCCTTGCTTTTTAGTTTTCTGGGAGACTCTCTTCCACTGCTGCAATTTTTCTCGAGTAGAGGGAGCCAGATCTCCCACAGGGCTCGCTATTGTTGTCAAACCGGCCTCCTGCAGAAACTTCCATACCTCCGCAAGCCTGCGGAAGCGAAGTTGCTTACCCTTAAACGCAAAGCTCAGTGCAAAAGGGAAAATCCACCTATAGGGGATCTTCTCCTTCCTCAGGATTTCCAGCGCAGGTCTCATCACACGCCTCTGCGCTAATGTAAATAATGATAGGTCTTGGTACACATACACTTGCTCCTTCTTGTATTCCACAGATGGATTTTGGCGCGCTTTTATAAAAGCCAGACCTTTTCCTTAAGCGCATAGGAAGAAAATTTTACAATTATGTCTCTGGGTTTATTGTCTTTAGGCTTACCAAGTGCCCTGTGAGCCCGATCAAACAAAGTAGTATCAGACTCCATGGGTTCTCCCGTAATTGTCTCACACAATGATTTCACAATTGCAGGCACATCTTCCATGTTTCCATTTTCAGGAACTCCCCGAAATCTGAGATTTTGTCGCCTTCCGCGATTTTCCAAATCATCAATTTTATATTGGAGTTCCTCTGTCTGATCTTTTAGCTGCACAAAACGGATCTCTGCTGCCTCCGCTCTTTCAGCATGTTCGTCCATCCGTTCCTCTAGAGTTTCAACTCTACCCCCCAGCTCGCGGAGGTCAATGCTGATGGCGTCCACGTGCTCGAGAATTTCTTGTTTGGATGCCGCGATCTCTGCCCTGATTTCCTTCAGGCATTTAGCCAATTCTTTAGACAGGGTCGCTTTCGAGGAAGCTCTCCGCACACCAGCACTCGATGCAGCCGACTCGGATCCCGATGAGTGATCCGGGGCCAGTGACACGTGTCTCGATCGATTCTTCATCAACTGTCTCGTCGAGCTCCGCTCTCCCTCACGCGTCTGGGACGCAGATATTTTGCTCATCTTGCTCCCTGAGTCGCTGTTAATCTCCAGGAGCCGTTCCAGGACAGGAACAAGACCAAGGTTCCGCTATTAAAGCAAATTAAAAGCAGGGAAGTACGAAGCTAAAGATTCAGGCAGCCATTTGTCTCCGTGACCTCACTTCCCTCTTTCCAGTCTCTAGTTTTAAAGCTGCTCTATCTCCTTTTTAAATGCCGATGCCAGCAGCCTGGTCCCACCCTGGTTAAGGTGGAGCCCATCCTTTCGGAATAGGCTCCCCCTCACCCCAGAATGTTGCCCAGTTCCAATCAAATCTAAAACCCTGCTCCCTGCACCATCGTCTCATCCACGCATTGAGACTCCGAAGTTCTGCCTGTCTCTTGGGCCCTGTGCGTGGAACGGGTAGCACTTCAGAAAATGCTACCCTAGAGGTTGTGGGTTTGAGCTTTCTACCTAAGAGCCTACATTTTGGCTTCCAGAACCTCTCTCACATTCTCCTATGTCATTGGTACCCACATGTACCAAGACAGCCAGCTCCTCCCCAGCACTATCTAAAATCCTACCTAGGTGACCCGTGAGGTCTGCCACCTTCGCACCAGGCAGGCAAGTGACCAAGCGATCCTCATGTCCTCCAGCCACCCAGCTATCTTCATGCCTAATATTTGAATCATCAACTACAACAGCCGTCCTAACTCTTCCCCCCTCCCTCCCTTCTTCCCAGTTCCAGGGTCCTCCCTCCCTTCTTCCCAGTTCCAGGGTACCCCCTCCCTTCTTCCCAGTTCCAGGGTTGTCGTCACTCCTTCCTTCCTTCCCTCCCTCCCTCCCTTCCAGTTCCAGGCCCCCTCCCTCCGAATTTTAAAAGTCATCCTGGCTTATCTCGTCAGGGTTATGGCGGCCGGCAGCAGCGGTAAAAAGCGTGCAGGCTCAGCACTTCTGTTTTTCCTTCTCTGTCTCTTGGCTGTTGTCCCGCCCTCATTTCCTGGTTCCACAAGGGCGGGACCAGAGCTGAGAGACAGAGAAGGGAAAACTGAAGTAAGTGCCGAGCCTGCATGCTTTTTACCACGCGAGGTAAGTCAGGATGACTTTTAAAATTCGGAGGGAGGGTGCCTGTAACTGGGAGGGAGGGAGGGACGATGACCCTGGAACTGGGAAGGAGGGAGGACGGACGACAACCCTGGAACTCGTAGGGCGGGAACGAACTTCCGGTGGGTGAACATTATATGCAGCCTTCCCTTCCCTCCGAGGGCGGGGCACTGAACGAGTGCGAGGCCTGTGGTTGGTCCCTTCTCCTTCTGACATTGCGTTTCTTTCCCTGGGCGACTACGAACACTACACGGCTTCACTGCCACGGAGTCAGCTTCAGAACGTTGGAGGTGCGAATTATTATATTAGATGATTAAATCATTAATGAACATGATGATATATACTTGACCATTCTATTCTATTCTGATGCTTCTATACCGTCTTTAACAGAGTCTCCTCCACTTCTATCCCACTATCATTTGGTGTGTGTCAGGGATATGTCCTGCGACCTCTTCTTTTTTTCCATCTATACTTCTTCCAATGGTAGTCTGATCTCAATCCCACTAAGCCACCTCTCTCCCCTTCAATCTGTTCAAAATTCTGCTGCACAAGTTATATTCCATCAGTGTCGCTATGCTCATATTTACCCTCTCCTCACTTCATTAGGTCACTGTCTGTTTCCACCAGGGGCGTAGCTGCTATGGGGCCACGGGGGCCTGGGCCCGCCTGCTGGCGACCCTCTCAATCCCTCCCGCCGCCAACCCACCGCCTGCTACCTTTGCTGGCGGGGCCAGGGGACCCCAACCCCTGCCAGCCGAAGTCTTCTTCCTTCGTTTATTTTTTTCTGACTGAGTCTGATGTCCTGTACGTACAATGTGCAGGACGTCAGACTCACAGAAACAGAACGAAGCCCTGCAGATCGCAAAGCTTCATTCTGTTTCTGTGAGTGGACGTCAGACTCAGTTAGAAGAAACCAAACGAAGGACGAAGACTTCGGCTGGCGGGGGTTGGGGTCCCCCACCAGCAAAGGTAGGCGATGGCGGGCGGGGGGGAGGTGTCGGCAATGGGGGGGAGTTGGCGACTCCGTGGGGGGGGGGGGGGACTAAAATGTGCCCCCTCACCTCGGCTCTGGACCCCCCTGGTTTCCACATACAATTCAAACGCCTGTTGTTGACTTCAAGTGCGTTCACTCTGCAGCTCCGCAGTACCTCTCCATCCTTATGTCTCCCTACACTCTACTCCGGGAATTCCATTCACTGGGTAAATCTCTCTTATCTGCACCCTCCCCCTCTACTTCTAACTCTAGACTCCATTCCTTTTGTCTTGCTGCACCATATGCCTAGAATAGACTTCCTGAGCCGGTACATCAAGCACCTTCTCTAGATGTCTTCAAATCTAGGCTGAAAGCAGATGCTGCTTTTAACTCCTAACCCTCACTCACTTGTTCAGTACCCATATTTTATCATTCCCACCTTAGTAATTCCCTTATCTCTTATTTGTCCTCTTTGTCTGTCCTAATTAGATTGTAAGCTCTGTGGAGCTGTGAATATCTTTTTGTTCAGTGTACAGTGCTGCGTATGTCTAGTAGCGCTACAGAAATATATAGTAGTAGTAGTAAGGCGGTTTACAGCAAAATAGATATCCTAATTAGATATGACCAGCAATTTCACGTCTTCAGGCTTCCATAATATGATCTTACAGAATAAACAAGTAAGATTTTAAAACTTTCCAAAACAGGATATAGTTAGAAATCAATTGTATAGATATTAGTATACTAGTCAAAATTTTTTGGGCCCAGAAACACGTAAGTACATAAATAATGCCACACTGGGAAAAGACCAAGGGTCCATCGAGCCCAGCATCTTGTCCACGACAGCGGCCAATCCAGGCCAAGGGCACCTAGCGAGCTTCCCAGACGTACAGATATTCTATACATGTTATTCCTGGAATTGTGGATTTTTCCCAAGTCCATTTAGTAGTGGTTTATGGACTTGTTCTTTAGGAACCCGTCTAACCCCTTTTTAAACTCTGCTAAGCTAACCACCTTCACCACGTTCTCCGGCAACGAATTCCAGAGTTTAATTATGCGTTGGGTGAAGAACAATTTTCTCCGATTTGTTTTAAATTTACTACACTGTAGTTTCATCGCATGCCCCCTAGTCCTAGTATTTTTGGAAAGCGTGAACAGACGCTTCACATCCACCTGTTCCACTCCACTCATTATTTTATGTACCTCTATCATGTCTCCCCTCAGCCGTCTTTTCTCCAAGCTGAAAAGCCCTAGCCTCCTTAGTCTTTCTTCATAGGGAAGTCGTCCCATCCCCGTTAACATTTTAGTCGCCCTTCGCTGCACCTTTTCCAATTCTACTATATCTTTCTTGAGATGCGGCGACCAGAATTGAACACAATACTCAAGGTGCGGTCGCACCATGGAGCGATACAATTGCATTATAACATCCTCACACCTGTTTTCCATTCCATAAACACACTTATACATTTTACCATCAATTTTAAATTGAATATGCGCTTCTAATCTTAGCCAGTGTAAATGTTTCAAAAGAGGACTGACTTAACTAAACTTTCTCAAGTCAAAAATCAATCAAGCAGCAGTATTTTGCAAAAGCTGTAAATAACACAATTGCTGTTTGCTACTATTGTAATATAATGAATTGCAGTAGTCAAGTAGAGGAATTAAAATTGCCTGTGCAGCTATCCAAAATCCAAATAAACTCAGATTCTAATAGCTCCTCCCGGCCCTATCTTTATGCTCCAAGTACTAGAGTTGCTGTTAAAGCCCACTCCAGCCTATCCGAATTTGTCTTGTCATTTGCGGGACACAGACTGTAAAAGTCTGGCAGTCACTGTCTTCACATTCGGAATTACTGCTCTAGTCACAGAAAGAGGAAGTAGTGAGCCCTCTGCTGTATAAATAAAGGTGCTGCATGTGGTGAGAGGTGGAAGACAAAGCTACCTCCCAAATGGGAAATGTAGTTGCACAGAGTTGCTTTCTTTTATATGCAGTGTGAGTCCTTGTTTTGACCAGGAGCCTCTTAGTAACATAATGACATAGTAGTTTACAGCAGTCTGCCCAATAAGATAAACATAGCATTTGATGCAATATCCTATATAATAAAACGCACCTCCAACGTTCTGAAGCTGACTGCGTGGACATAAGCCTTGAGGCATTTGTGCTTCTGTATCCATCTCCTGAAATGATGATGTCTCCCACTTCTGGGTGCGTCAGCAGCGACAGTGCCCAATCACAACATAGCAGTGCGAGTCAACTCCGTCACGCACCTGTGGTGACGGGGGACCCCGACAGCCGAAGTCCTCTTCTCGGCTGCCACAGCGTTGCTTGCTGAATGATCTGATCAAGTTTCTGTGCGTGCATCTGACATCAGACGCACGCACAGAAACTTGATCAGACCAGCAAGCAACGCTGGCGCAGACAAGAAGAGGACTGGCTATCAGGGGTTGGGGTCCCCTGTCAGCACAGGTACGCGGCGGGGGAGGGTTTTCAGTGGAAAGGGGGGTTGAGAGGGTCGCGGCAGGGGGGGGTCCAGGGGTCAGTAACGCAGAGGGGGGGGGTGTTGAAATCGCAGTGAGGGGGGAGTCTGTAACTCGGTGGGAAGGGCGTGAGGGGGCCTTGAACTGGAAGGGAGGGAGGGGGGGTCTGCAACTCGGAAGGAAGAAAGGGATGGAGGCGTGGGTCTCGGGGGGGGGCCGGGGTGAGACAGCGAGGGAGGGTGGGGGATTACCTTGCTAGTGCCCGTTTCATTGCCTACTAAAACGGGCCTTTTTTTACTAGTAACATATATATTCTTGATTTGTCCATGCCAGACCATAGAAGTCTGCACGGCACTTGCCTTATTTCCCAGTTACTGGAGTTACTGTCTATGCAGCACTAAGTTTTGTTTTGATTCTATTGAATTCTGTTATTGCTTGTCTCCACCACCTCCTATGAGAGGGCATTCCAGGCATCCACCACCCTCTCCATGAAAAAGTACTTCCTGTTGATGTTCTTGATTCAGCCCCCCTCCAACCTTAATTTGTGTCCTTCTAGTTCTACTGTTTCCCTTTCTCAGGAAAAGATTGGTTTGTTTTTCTTTAAACTGCTTCAGGTCTTTGTCTTTAGCAAGCTACGCTCTCCAAAACTGAACACAGTACTTCAAGTATGGGGCCTCTCCAGTGACTTCTACAGTAGCATCAACATTTCTTTCTAGCAGCCTAGCATCCTTCTGGCTACAGCCACCACCACCTTGTCACAATGTTTCGCTGCATTGAGATCTTCAGACTGGAGCACAACCTAGGAGAGGGAACTCAGGGTGATAATCAGTCTTTCACCTCCAAAATGGTATGTCTTCTTTGGATTTATGCATCCCAAGTGCATCACTTTGCACTTTCGCATTAAATTTCTACTGCCAGTCCTTGAACCACTCTTCTAATTTTTTTTATCATTGAATATTTATTGTATTTTAAGGATGTACAATACCATTGCAAAACCAGCAAAATAAATACATGAAGATGGAGTCACAAACCGTGTAACCCCCTCTCATAGACCTCAGTGTACAAACACTGAAGTTTCCTCTAATACAAATCAATATCTGTCCATGTAACCCCCACCACCCCTCCCTCCCCCCCTCGCACCTTAACCCCCACTCAGATTGTCCAGTGGGTTCTTCAGGACAATCTGTCCAACATCTCCCCATCCCCCCTCCCTATGTACCCACCCTCCCGCCAACCAAACTGACCTTCAACATAAAATCTCTCAACCCCTACCCCCCCCCCCCCCCCCCAAACTCGGATATGAGCTAAACAAGTTTGAAGTCTATCCCAATCTCATTTCTGAGGTAAAAACAGTCCCTACGTTGTGCTGTGAGGTGTTCCATATAAAATAGTTGACCAGGAAGGCCTTTATTAGGAAAGGATTTGGAAAACAAAAATGTGGATGTTATAATGCCTTTGTATCGCTCCATGGTGCGACCACACCTCGAATATTGTGTTCAATTCTGTTCGCCGCATCTCAAAAAAGATATAGTGGAATTAGAAAAGGTGCAGAGAAGGGCGACAAATGATAAAGGGGTTGGGACGACTTCCCTATGAGGAAAGGCTAAAGTGGCTAGGGCTCTTCAGCTTGGAGAAAAGGCGGCTGAGGGGAGATATGATAGAGGTCTATAAAATAATGAGAGGAGTTGAACAGGTAGATGTGAAGTGTCTGTTTACGCTTTCCAAAAATACTAGGACTAGGGGGCATGCGATGAAGCTACAATGTAGTAAATTTAAAACGAATCGGAGAAAATATTTCTTCACTCAACGTGTAATTAAACTCTGGAATTCATTCCTGGAGAATGTGGTAAAGTCGATTAACTTAGTGGAGTTTAAAAAAGGTTTGGACGGTTTCCTAAAGGAAAAGTCCATAGACCATTATTAACTGGACTTGGGGAAAATCCACTATTTCTGGGATAAGCAGTATAAAATGTTTTGTTCTTTTTTGGGATCTTGCCAGGTATTTGCGACCTGGATTGGCCACTGTTGGAAACAGGATGCTGGGCTTGATGGACCTTTGGTCTTTCCCAGTATGGCAATACTTATGCACTTATGTAGGCAAACAGTGGGGCTACATACCAGAGAAGTCCTCAACATAACCGAGATTGCTTTCATCACTCCCAACCAGAAGGGGAGTATCAAAGCACAATTCCACCAGATATGTAAAAATGTACCTTTCTGGGTCCTGCACCTCCAACATATATCAGACATAGTAAGAAACATGTGTTTCAATCTATCAGGCTTATAGTACCGAATACTTTCTCGCACTAGCGCACACTGAAGCCGTCTGTACTTCTCCACACAGGGTCTCCCATTCCAAATTAGAAAACTTACAATGCAAATCTTTCTCCCAGGCACCTTGGGATTTATAGGGATTTGAATCCCACCCCCTGATAAATCTGTATATCACCGAAATGGGCCTAGGCAGCTTCTGCAAAAGTAGCCATATATTCTTCAAACACTGCTGCTTACAGGGATCTTCTCAATGCCAACCCTGTGTCCACATAAAATGCTGAATTTCCCAATAAGGAAAAAATCTCCCTTAGTGAAAGCATGCATGGAGTGCAAGGCCTCAAAGTCCATATCTCGGCCACCTAATCAGTGCTAAAGAAGTAATCTGATCCAGTTGGCCCCAACATCTCCGAACTTGTCCCCAGATCTCAAACAGATGTCGAAAAAAAGGGTTTGGGGGTTCCAAAGACTCCCCCCCCCCCCCCCCCCCCCCCCAAAATCCTTCAGTAGTCCACAAAAAAAGGACGCAGGGGAAAATGATAAAAATTATGCCTTACCTGCTGTTAATTTTCTTTCCTTTAGTAGCAGCACATGAATCCAGAAACTGGTGGGTTGTGTCCATCTACCAGCAGGTGGAGATAGAGATTACAATGCTGAAGGCAGTGATAATAGACAGTTGAATTGATGTGCTCTTTTCTGACCACTGACAGGTCATTTATGACTTATGAACTGCATAGTTCTCCGAGGACAAGCAGGCTGCTTGTTCTCACGACTGGGTGACGTCCGCGGCAGCCCCCACCAACCGGAAAAAAGCTTCGCGGGACGGTCGGCACGCAGGGCACGCACACCGCGCATGCGCGGCCGTCTTCCCGCCCGTGCGCGACCGCTCCCGCCAGTTCCTTTTTTTCCGCGTCTGGAGAGAGTCGTGCCTCGCCGCTCTCTCTGATTCAGCCGCCGGATTTCGATCGCGTTTACGCGGATCGTGCTTTTTCTTTGTTTAACTTTGTTTAGTTACCGTCCGGTTTCTTTTTGGAAAAAAAAAAAAAGAAACCCTGCGCGTGTGGAGCACGCGCTCCCTTTTTCCCTCGCTTCCAGCGGGGACGCCGCGTTGCGGCCTAGTGGCCGCACAGTCGTTTTCCTTTTCGTGGTGTGATTTCAGCCACCATTGACGACTTTGACTTCGCCGACGCGATTTTTCCGTCGATGTCCTCAAGGGTCCCGAGTGGTTTTAAAAAGTGTGGTCGCTGCGGCCGGCCGATCTCGCAGACCGACACCCACGCTTGGTGCCTCCAGTGCCTCGGGCCGGAGCACAATATCAAGTCGTGTTCCCTGTGTCTCGGTCTCCGGAAACGGACTCAGGTTGCGAGGCAAGTTCTACGGGACCGTCTTTTTGGAACTTGCGCCGGCCCCTCGACGTCGACCTCGACGGCATCGGTATCGACGCCCGGTCCTTCGGTACCGGTATCGATGCCCGAGACATCGGCACCGATGGCATCGACCCCAGGAGAACAGGTCCCGTCGGCCCGCCGGTCCGCCGGCGAGGGTAGAGGTGAGCGGCCGCGTGGGCAGTCGGCCCCGGTCACTCCCTCAGCCCGTGGCCCTCGGGACCGAACCCTGTCTGACCCGGCTCCCCGGGACCGAGGGGGATCGTCCTCCTCCTCCTCCATACCTCCCGGCACCGGTGACGCGCATCGGAAGAAAGACAAGAAGCGTCGTCACCGGTCGCCCTCGGTGCATCCGGACATCGGAGAGGAGGCGGCGCCAAAGCGTCATCGTCGAGAGGAGAGGTCCCCGTCGGTCGTGGAGGTACCGACGCGTCAGGGTTCCGGCACCTCGGTGCCGTCTCCTGGCCCCCATCAGCTTCTGGCACCGACACCCCTACCGGCCCCAACGCCTTTCCCGGCAGCGGGCCTGGACGAGTGCCTCAGAGCCATCCTTCCGGGGATCCTGGAAGGGCTGATGCGCCAGGCTGTGCCGGCGCCGGGGGTGCTTGCGCCCTCGGCGCCGATGTCTGTGGCGCCGGTGAGCTCTAGCCCGGCGCCGGGGCCGTCGACACCGCCGCCGCTTGCGGCGCCGGTCTCGACCGCCACGCAGGTGGAGTCGACGTCGATGGAGGGAGCTCCGTCCCCGCCGGCGCGGGAGTCCACCGCTCGACGACACCGAGACCTCGGTGCCTCGACGTCGAGCCGGGCCCGGTTCAGGACTCAGCTACATGAGCTTATGTCCGATACCGAGGATGAGGACTCGTGGGGGGAAGAGGAGGACCCTAGATATTTCTCCTCAGAGGAGTCTACGGGCCTTCCCTCGGATCCCACGCCTTCACCGGAGAGGAAGCTCTCACCCCCCGAGAGCCTCTCCTTTGCCTCCTTTGTGCGGGATATGTCTATCAGCATTCCCTTCCCCGTGGTCTCTGTGGAAAAGCCGAGGGCCGAGATGCTCGAGGTCCTCGACTATCCATCGCCACCTAGAGAGTCCTCCACGGTGCCGCTGCACAATGTCCTCAAGGAGACACTGCTCCGGAACTGGGTGCGACCGTTAACTAACCCCACCATTCCCAAGAAAGCAGAGTCCCAGTACAGGATCCACTCCGACCCAGAGTTAATGCGGCCCCAATTGCCCCATGACTCGGCGGTCGTGGATTCTGCTCTCAAGAGGGCACGGAGTTCGAGGGATACCGCCTCGGCGCCCCGGGGCGGGAGTCTCGCACTCTGGACTCTTTTGGGAGGAAGGCCTACCAATCCTCCATGCTCGTGACCCGCATCCAGTCATACCTGCTCTATATGAGCATTCACATGCGGACCTATGTGCAACAACTGGCGGACCTGGTCGAGAAGCTCCCGCCGGAGCAGTCCAGGCCTTATCAGGAGGTGGTCAGGCAGCTGAAGGCGTGCAGAAAGTTCCTGTCCAGGGGTATCTATGACACCTGTGACGTGGCGTCTCGTGCTGCGGCCCAAGGTATAGTGATGCGCAGGCTCTCATGGCTGCGTGCCTCTGACCTGGACAACCGCACCCAGCAGAGACTGGCCGACGTCCCTTGCCGGGGGGATAACATTTTTGGTGAGAAGGTCGAGCAGATGGTGGACCAACTGCATCAGCGGGAAACCGCTCTCGACAAGCTCTCCCATCGGGCGCCTTCAGCATCCACCTCAGCAGGTGGACGTTTTTCCCGGGCCCGGCAGGCTGCACCCTATTCTTTTGCAAAGCGTAGGTACAACCAGCCGGCCCGAAGGCCTCGTCAGGCACAGGGACAGCCCCAGCGCGCTCGTTCCCGTCAACAGCGTGCGCCTAAGCAGCCCCCTGCGCCTCCACAGCAAAAGCCAGGGACGGGCTTTTGACTGGATCCACGGGAACATAGCCGCCCTCAAAGTGTCCATACCGGACGATCTGCCGGTCGGGGGGAGGTTAAAATTTTTTCACCAAAGGTGGCCTCTCATAACCTCCGACCAGTGGGTTCTCCAAATAGTGCGGTGCGGATACGCCCTGAACTTGGCCTCCCTGCCTCCAAATTGTCCTCCGGGAGCTCAATCCTTCAGCTCCCATCACAAGCAGGTACTTGCAGGGGAACTCTCCGCCCTTCTCAGCGCCAATGCGGTCGAGCCTGTACCACCCGGGCAGGGATTTTATTCCAGGTACTTCCTTGTGGAAAAGAAAACAGGGGGGATGCGTCCCATCCTAGACCTGAGAGGCCTGAACAAATTCCTGGTCAAAGAAAAGTTCAGGATGCTTTCCTTGGGCACCCTTCTGCCAATGATTCAGAAAAACGATTGGCTATGTTCCCTGGATTTAAAGGATGCATATACTCACATCCCGATACTGCCAGCTCACAGACAGTATCTCAGATTCCGCCTGGGCGCACGGCACTTTCAGTATTGTGTGCTGCCCTTTGGGCTCGCCTCCGCCCCACGAGTGTTTACAAAGTGCCTCGTGGTGGTGGCGGCGTACCTACGCAGGCTGGGAGTGCACGTGTTCCCATATCTCGACGATTGGCTGGTCAAGAACACCTCGGAGGCAGGAGCCCTCCGGTCCATGCAGTGCACTATTCAACTCCTGGAGCTGCTGGGGTTTGTGATAAATTACCCAAAGTCCCATCTCCAGCCAACCCAGTCTCTGGAATTCATAGGAGCTCTGCTGAATACCCAGACGGCTCAGGCCTTCCTTCCCGAAGCGAGGGCCAACAACCTCCTGTCCCTCGCTTCGCAGACCAGAGCGTCTCAGCAGGTCACAGCTCGGCAGATGTTGAGACTTCTGGGTCATATGGCCTCCACAGTTCATGTGACTCCCATGGCTCGTCTTCACATGAGATCTGCTCAATGGACCCTAGCTTCCCAGTGGTTCCAAGCCACCGGGAATCTAGAAGATGTCATCCGCCTCTCCACCAGTTGCCGCACTTCACTGCTCTGGTGGACCATCCGGACCAATTTGACCCTGGGACGTCCATTCCAAATTCCGCAGCCCACGAAGGTGCTGATGACGGATGCATCTCGCCTGGGTTGGGGAGCTCATGTCGATGGGCTTCACACCCAGGGTCTGTGGTCCCTCCAGGAAAAGGATCTGCAGATCAACGTCCTGGAGCTCCGAGCGATCTGGAACGCGCTGAAGGCTTTCAGAGATCGGCTGTCCTGCCAAATTATCCAAATTCGGACAGACAATCAGATTGCAATGTATTACGTCAACAAGCAGGGGGGCACCGGATCTCGCCCCCTGTGTCAGGAAGCCGTCGGGCTGTGGCGCTGGGCGTGCCAGTTTGGCATGCTCCTCCAAGCCACATACCTGGCAGGCGTAAACAACAGTCTGGCCGACAGACTGAGCAGAGTCATGCAACCGCACGAGTGGTCGCTCCATTCCAGAGTGGTACGCAAGATCTTCCGAGAGTGGGGCACCCCCTCGGTGGACCTTTTCGCCTCTCAGACCAACCACAAGCTGCCTCTGTTCTGTTCCAGACTTCAGACACACGGCAGGCTAGCGTCGGACGCCTTTCTCCTCCATTGGGGGACCGGCCTCCTGTATGCTTATCCTCCCATACCTTTGGTGGGGAAGACCTTACTGAAGCTCAAGCACGACCGTGGCACTATGATTCTGATAGCGCCCTTTTGGCCCCGTCAGATCTGGTTCCCTCTTCTTCTGGAGTTGTCCTCAGAAGAACCGTGGAGATTGGAGTGTTTTCCGACTCTCATTTCGAAGAACGACGAAGCGTTACTGCACCCCAACCTTCAGTCTCTGGCTCTCACGGCCTGGATGTTGAGGGCGTAGACTTCGCTGCGTTGGGTCTGTCGGAGGGTGTCTCCCGGGTCCTGCTTGCCTCCAGGAAGGATTCCACTAAAAAGAGTTACTTTTTCAAGTGGAGGAGGTTTGTCGTTTGGTGTGAGAGCAAGGCCCTAGAACCTCGTTCTTGCCCTGCACAGAACCTGCTTGAATACGTTCTACACTTATCAGAGTCTGGCCTCAAGACCAACTCAGTAAGGAATCACCTTAGTGCGATTAGTGCTTACCATTATCGTGTGGAAGGTAAAGCCATCTCTGGAGAGCCTTTAGTCGTTCGATTCATGAGAGGCTTGCTTTTCTCAAAGCCCCCTATCAAGCCTCCCGCAGTGTCATGGGATCTCAACGTCGTCCTCACCCAGCTGATGAAACCTCCTTTTGAGCCACTGAATACCTGCCATCTGAAGTACTTGACCTGGAAGGTCATTTTCTTGGTGGTAGTTACTTCAGCTCGTAGGGTCAGTGAGCTTCAAGCCCTAGTAGCTCATGCTCCATATACCAAATTTCATCACAACAGAGTAGTGCTCCGCACCACCCAAGTTCCTGCCGAAGGTGGTGTCGGAGTTCCATCTTAACCAGTCAATTGTCTTGCCAACATTCTTCCCCAGGCCGCATACCCGCCCTGCTGAACGTCAGTTGCACACATTGGACTGCAAGAGAGCATTGGCCTTCTACTTGGAGCGGACACAGCCCCATAGACAGTCCGCCCAATTGTTTGTTTCTTTCGACCCTAACAGGCTAGGGTCGCTGTCGGGAAACGCACCATCTCCATTGGCTAGCAGATTGCATTTCCTTCACTTACGCCCAGGCTGGGCTGACTCTTGAGGGTCATGTCCACGGCTCATAGTGTTAGAGCCATGGCAGCGTCAGTGGCCCACTTGAAGTCAGCCACTATTGAAGAGATTTGCAAGGCTGCGACGTGGTCATCTGTCCACACATTCACATCACATTACTGCCTCCAGCAGGATACCCGACGCGACAGTCGGTTCGGGCAGTCGGTGCTGCAGAATCTGTTTGGGGTGTAAATCCAACTCCACCCTCCAGGACCCGAATTTATTCTGGTCAGGCTGCACTCTCAGTTAGTTGTTCTTCGTAGGTCAATTTCTGTTGTACCCCTCGCCGTTGCGAGGTTCAATTGACCTGGGTTCTTGTTTTGAGTGAGCCTGGAAAGCTAGGGATACCCCAGTCGTGAGAACAAGCAGCCTGCTTGTCCTCGGAGAAAGTGAATGATACATACCTGTAGCAGGTGTTCTCCGAGGACAGCAGGCTGATTGTTCTCACCTACCCTCCCTCCTCCCCTTTGGAGTTGTGTGTTTCATCTTTTGCTAGTCATTCAACTGGCGGGAGCGGTCGCGCACGGGCGGGAAGACGGCCGCGCATGCGCGGTGGGCGTGCCCTGCGTGCCGACCGTCCCGCGAAGCTTTTTTCCGGTTGGTGGGGGCTGCCGCGGACGTCACCCAGTCGTGAGAACAATCAGCCTGCTGTCCTCGGAGAACACCTGCTACAGGTATGTATCATTCACTTTATAAGGCTCAAACTTTTCTATACTTTGGCTAAGGGCTGAATCTTTCTGAAAGCCCTGACTTCAGCGTTCTGTGTAATACAGCAGCAATTTTGCTGAGAGCTATGAAAAGCTGTTTCTCCGAGGACAAGCAGGCTGCTTGTTCTCACGACTGGGTAGACATCCACGGCAGCCACCACCAACCGAAAGAAAAGTCTCGCGGGAGTAGCGCACGCGGGGCACGCCCAACGCGCATGCGCGCCGTCTTCCGTCCGTGCACGACCGCTCCGCTCAGTTTCTGTTTTCCGTGCTGGAGAGAGACCGCAGTTTCATCCCTCTCCTTGTCAGCCCCGGAAAACCGTTTTTGCGGTCTTGTCCCTATTTCTTTCTGTGTACGCGTGTTCGCGTGCTGTTTTTTTCGTGTTAAAAAAAAATATATAAAAATAACTAGCAGAGAAGGCTCCCGTCGAGTGTTTTTTTTCCCTTTATTTTGCCTTAGTCGCGGCCGTGTTTCCCTTTTTCTTGTAGCCTTTTTACCGCCACCATCGACGGTTTTGACCTCGCCGACGCGATTTTATCGTCGATGTCCTCGAAGGTCCCGAGTGGATTTAAAAAGTGTGGTTGGTGCGGCCGGCAAATCTCGCAGTCCAATACTCATGCTTGGTGCCTCCAGTGCCTTGGGCCGGAGCATAATTCCAAAGCGTGCACCTTGTGTCTCGGCTTGAAAAAGCGGGCGCAGGTGGCGAGGCAAGTTCTTCAGGACCGTCTTTTTGGAACTTGCGCCGGCCCGTCGGCGGCATCGGTGTCGACAGCGGGAACTTCAGCATCGGTACCGGTGTCGATAACTTCGGCGCCGAACATGGCATCGATCCCTTGAGCACAGGTTCCTTTGGCCCGACGACCCGCCAGCGATGGGGGCGGTGAACAGCCGAGTGGGCAACCCGCCTCGGCTGCTCCCGCCACCCAGGGCCATCGGGACCGAACCCTGTCAGATCCGACCCCAAGGGGGCGCGGAGACTCCACTTCCTCCTCGTCCGTGCCGCGGACCGCTGATGACGGACATCGGTAGAAGCTTGCCAAGAAGCATCGTCATCGGTCGCCCATGGCACATGGAATGGGCAGCTCAGGGGCGTCGAGAGACTCAGCCCATAAAAAGCGCCAAACGCCGGGATGAGCGCTCCTCTATTGAAGAAGTGTCGATGCGCAGGTCGTCGGGCACCCCGGTACCGTCTCCTGGACCCGGACAGCTTCGAGTACCGATGCCTACACCGGCTCCCCTGCCTCTCCCAACAGCGGCCCTGGACGAGTGACTCCGAGCCATCCTCCAGGTATTCTGGAGAGGCTGTTGCGCCAGGCCCCCTACCGGCACTGGGGGAGCTTGCACCCACGGCGCCGTTGTTGGAAGCGCAGGCTGGCTCTGGCCTTGATGAGCGAGTCGTCAACACCTGCACAGTTGCGACGCCGGTCCGACCGTTACTCAGGTGGAATCCCCGTCGATGGAGGGAGCTTCGTCCCCGCACTTCTCGGCACCATCATCGAGGACGTGGTTCCTCGGTAGTCAAGACGGGCCCGGTTGCGGACTGAGATCAGAGAACTCATGTCTGGACACACGAGGAGGAGGCTCGTGGGGGGGAAGGAGGATCCACGATATGTCTCACTCTGAGTAGTCTGCTGGTCTTCCCTCCGACCCCATGCCTTCACCGGAGAGGAAGCTCTCACCTCCAGAGAGCCTCTCCTTTGCCTCTTTTGTCCGGGACATGTCTGTGAGCATTCCCTTTCATGTGGTCACCGTGGATGAGCCGAGGGCTGAGATGCTTGAGGTCCTCGACTATCCATCACCACCTAGAGAGTCTTCCGCGGTACCGTTGCACAATGTTCTAAAGGAGACGCTGCTTCGGAACTGGTTGAAGCCCCTATCTAATCCCACCGTCCCCAAGAAAGCAGAGTCCCAGTATAGAGTCCACATTGACCCGGAGTTGATGCGGCCCCAGTTGCCACATGACTCAGCGGTCGTGGACTCTGCTCTCAAGAGGGCCAAGAGTTCGAGGGATACCGCCTCGGCGCCCCGTGGCCGGAGTCTCACACTCTAGACTCGTTTGGAGGAAGGCCTATCATTCTTCCATGCTCGTGACCCAAGATCCAATCATACCAGCTGTACACGAGCATCCACATGCGGAACAATGTGCGGCAACTGGCGGACCTGGTTGGCAAGCTCCCGCCGGAGCAGGCCAGGCCCTTTCAGGAGGTGGTCAGGCAGCTGAAGGCGTGTCACAAATTCCTGTCAAGGGGTATTTATGACACTTGTGATGTGGCATCCAGAGCTGCTGCCCAGGGTATAGTGATGCGCAGGCTCTCATGGCTGCCTGCCTCTGACCTGGACAACAGGACGCAGCAGCGCCTGGTGGATGTCCCTTGCCGGGGGGATAATATTTTCGGCGAGAAGGTTGAGCAGTTGGTTGAGCAACTGCACCAGCGGGAAACCGCTCTCGACAATCTCTCCCACCGGGCGCCTTCAGCATCCACCTCCACAGGTGGACGTTTTTCCCGGGCCCGGCGGTCTGCACCCTATGCCTAAAGCAAGCGTAGGCACAACCAGCCGGCCCGAAGGCCTTCTCAGGCACAGGGCCAGCCCCAGCGCGCTCGTTCCCGTCAACAGCGTGCGACCAAGCAGACCCCCGCAGCTCCACAGCAAAAGCAGGGAACGGGCTTTTGACTGGATCCATGCGAGCATAGCCACCATAAACGTGCCCGTGCCGGACGGCCTGCCGGTCGGGGGGAGGTTGACATTTTTTCACCCAAGGTGGCCTCTCATAACCTCCAACCAGTGGGTTCTCCAAATAGCGCGGTGCGGGTACACCCTGAATTTGATCTCCATTCCGCCAAATTGCCTACCGGGAGCTCAATCCTTCAGCTCCCACCACAGGCAGGTACTTGCAGAGGAACTCTCCGCCCTTCTCAGCGCCAATGCGGTCGAGCCCGGGCAGGAGGGGCAGGGATTCTATTCCAGGCACTTCCTTGTGGAAAAGAAAACGGGGGATTTGCCCCATCCTAGACCTGAGAGGCCTGAACAAATATCTGGTTCGAGAAAAGTTCAGGATGCTTTCCTTGGGCACCCTTCTTCCCCTGATTCAGAAAGACGACTGGCTATGCTCCCTGGATTTAAAGGATGCTTATACTCGCATCCTGATACTGCCAGCTCACAGACAGTATCTACGATTCCGTCAGGGAACAAGGCACTTCCAGTATTGTGTGCTGACCTATGGGCTCGCCTCTGCACCACAGGTATTCACAAAGTGCCTCGTAGTGGTTGCGGCGTACCTTCGCAAGCTGGGGGTGCATGTGTTCCCATATCTCGACGATTGGCTGGTGAAGAGCACCTCGGAGGCAGGAGCTCTTCGGTCCATGCAGTGCACTATTCAACTTCTGGAGTTGCTGGGGTTTGTAATAAATTACCCAAAGTCCCATCTCCAGCCAGTCCAATATCTCAAATTCATAGGAGACCTGCTAAATTCACAGATGGCTCATGCCTATCTTCCCGATGCGAGGGCTCAGAATCTTCTGTCTCTTGCCTCCCAGGCCAGAACGTCCCAGCAGATCACAGCTCGGCAGATGTTGAGACTCCTGGGCCATATGGCCTCTACAGTCAATGTGACTCCCATGGCTCGTCTTCACTTGAGATCAGCTCAATGGACCCTAGCTTCCCGGTGGTGCCAGGCCACCGGGAATCTAGAAGATGCCATCTGCCTGCCCATCAGTTGATGCAATTCGCTGCGCTGGTGGACGATTCAGACCAATTTGACCTTGGGACGCCCATTTCAAATTCCTCAGCTGATAAAAGTGCTGACAACGGATACATCTCTCCTGGCCATGTCGATGGGCTCCACACCCAAGGGGTGTGGTCCCTCCAGGAAGCAGGTCTTCAGATCAATCTCCTGGAGCTCCGAGCGGTCTGGAACGCGCTGAAGGCTTTCAGAGATCAGCTGCCCTTCCAAATTATCCAAATCCAGACAGAGACAACCAGGTTGCAGTGTACTACAACAACAAGCAGGGGGGCACCGGATCTCGCCCCCTGTGTCAGGAGGCCGTAGGGATGTGGCGCTGGGCACGCCAGCACGGCATGCTTCTCCAAGCCACATACCTGGCAGGCGTAAACAACAGTCTGGCCGACAGGTTGAGCAGACTCATGCAACCATATGAGTGGTCACTCCATTTCAGGGTGGTACGCAAGCTCTTCCGAGAGGTGGGGCACTCCCTCGGTGGACCTTTTCCGCCTCCCAACCAATCAGAAGCTGCCTCAGTTCTGTTCCAGACTACAGGCACACGGCAGACTAGCGTCAGATGCCTTTCTCCTACATTGGGGGAGGGGCCTCCTGTATGCGTATCCTCCCATACCTTTGGGTGGGGAAGACCTTATTGAAGCTCAAGCAAGACCGTGGCACCATGATTCTGATTGCGCCCTTTTGGACCTCTCAGATCTGGTTCCCTCTTCTTCTGGAGTTATCCTCCGAAGAACCGTGGAGATTGGAGTGTTTTCCAACCCTCATCTCGCAGAACGAGGGAGCACTTCTGCAACCCAACCTTCAGTCTCTGGCTCTCACAGCCTGGATGTTGAGGACGTAGATTTTGCTTCCTTGGGTCTCTCCGAGGGTGTCTCTCGCATCTTGCTTGCTTCCAGGAAGGATTCCACTAAGAAGAGTTACTTTTTTAAGTGGAGGAGGTTTGTCGTCTGGTGTGAGGGCAAGGCCATGGAACCTCACTCTTGTCCTGCACGGACAAGACTTCTACACTTATCGGAGTCTGGCCTCAAGACCAACTCAGTAAGGAATCACCTTAGTGCAATTAGTGCTTACCATCATCTTGTAGAGGGTAAGCCCATCTCTGGACAGCCTTTAGTCGTTCGATTCATGAGAGGTTTGCTTTTGTCAAAGCCCCCTGTCAAGCCTCCTCCTGTGTCATGGGATCTCAACGTCCTCACCCAGCTGATGAAACCTCCTTTTGAGCCACTGAATTCATGCCATCTGAAGTACTTGACCTGGAAGGTCATTTTCTTGGTGGCAGTTACTTCAGCTCGTAGAGTCAGTGAGCTTCAAGCCCTGGTAGTTCATGCTCCTTATACAAAATTCCATCATAACAGAGTAGTCCTCCGCACTCACCCTAAGTTCCTGCCAAAGGTGGTGTCGGAGTTCCATCTTAACCAGTCAATTGTCTTGCCAACATTCTTTCCCCGGCCTCATACCCGCCCTGCTGAACGTCAGTTGCACACATTGGACTGCAAAAGAGCATTGGCCTTCTACCTGGAGCGGACACAGCCCCACAGGCAGTCCGCCCAATTGTTTGTTTCTTTCGACCCCAATAGGAAGGGGGTCGCTGTCGGAAAACGCACCATCTCCAATTGGCTAGCAGATTGCATTTCCTTCACTTATGCCCAGGCTGGGCTGACTCTTGAGGGTCATGTGACGGCTCATAGTGTTAGAGCCATGGCAGCGTCAGTGGCCCACTTGAAGTCAGCCACTATTGAAGAGATTTGCAAAGCTGCGACGTGGTCATCAGTCCACACATTCACATCACATTACTGCCTCCAGCAGGATACCCGACGCAACAGTCGGTTTGGGCAGTCGGTGCTGCAGAATCTGTTCGGGGTTTAAATCCAACTCCACCCTCCTGGACCCGGGTTTATTCTGTTCAGGCTGCACTCCTGGTTAGTTAGTTCTTCGTAGGTCAGTTTCTGTTATGTCCTCGCCGTTGCGAGGCCCAATTGACCCTGTTTCTTGTTTTGAGTGAGCCTGAGAGCTAGGGATACCCCAGTCGTGCGAACAAGCAGCCTGCTTGTCCTCGGAGAAAGCAAATGATACATACCTGTAGCAGGTGTTTTCCGAGGACAGCAGGCTGATTGTTCTCACCTACCCTCCCTCCTCCCCTTTGGAGTTGTGTTTTTTCTCATTCCTTTGCTTGTCATTTAACTGAGCGGGAGCGCACGGGCAGGAAGACGGCCGCGCATGCGCGGTGGGCGTGCCCCGCGTGCGCTACCTCCCGCGAGACTTTTCTTCTGGTTGGTGGGGGCTACCGTGGACATCTACCCATCGTGAGAACAATCAGCCTGCTGTCCTCGGAGAACACCTGCTACAGGTATGTATCATTCGCTGTATCCGAGGTCAGTCTGACTCTTAAGAGCATTATTCCACCCTCCCTGACAGAGACAGTGCCACTGAGACTACTCCACAAGGTTGGAAGACGGAGAAGTGTTGAGGATCTAGATAACACTTTGATAAGCCCTGGGTACTACGAAATTCCTATAACAAAATGACGTCTATAATCCTCTGTAAAAGAACCTTGAACTTATTTTAAGATGCTGAGTTTTATAAACATTATTCTGTATTCTGTAAACAATAACGTAAGACAGGATTTAGCTGATGTTACAATAAATTTGGCTGACATTGCAAGTTGTAGACTGGATGGGAGGGGAGTTTTGCTCAGTCCAGTGTATATAAGAAGCTGCTGTGCTGAATTTAGTCAGAGGGCTAAGATGACCAACAGAGAGTAATTCTGTGCAGCTGTGGTTTCACTCCCTCTCAATAACAAATTACTATTTGTTATTTCCTAATTACCTAATATCCAACCTACTCTAATTACCTTATCTAATTACTATGTCCAATTACTCTACCTAATTACTCCGTCCATCTAATTGTCTAATTGCTCTAATTAGTTCCTAATTCCAATTACTTTCTTACTGTCCGACTACTTCCAATTACTTCCTAATTCCAATTGCTTTCTAATTACTTTCCGATTACTGTCCAATTACTTCCTAATTCCAATTGCTTTCTAATTACTGCCTAATTACTTTGCCTGATTGTTTTATTGCCTAAATAGATTATTGTCTAATTGCTTTATCATCTTATTGCCTTGTTATTATCTGTACTGGAATAAAGACTATCCCTTTGGAAGGAAAATAGAAAGGGCAGAAGCTATCACCCCTTACCTCGGGGGTGGTTGGTCCATCATATCTGGGGTGGGTGTAAGGAGGTAGAAAAACCTAATTTGCCCCATACTTACAAATTGTATATTTCTTATGGTATGTAGATATATCAGAGAAATAATCCCCACATAATCATGATCCTCACTGATACTAGGCTGTCAGAGGAGGCCCTAACAGACTCCACTATAAACACAGTCAGCTCCTCCTTCACTAAAGTATCTCTCATCACCAAGCAGAATCAGACAAGAAACCAGGAAGCCTTCCTCACCAACCAAACACAACAGAAACTAGTCAGTCCGACTTAGAGAGAGAACAGAAACCACTGAAGAGATGTCCATGACAGTCATGGTTTCTCGCTCTCTTTTTTTTTTTTTTTTTTTTGAAACTAAAGACCAGGACAAGAACGACAGGCAAAACATCGCAGCTGACAGAGGGCCGGGATCCTGGATTTATCTGCTGCTACTAAAGGAAAGATAATTATCAGCAGGTAAGGCATAATTTTATCTTCCTTAGCGTATGCAGCAGATGAATCCAGGAACTGGTAGGATGTACCAAAGCAATCTCTAATTAGGGTGGGAAGTCGCCGCTCCCCGAGTCAGAACCACCGCTGCAAAGGCAGCATCTGACTAGCTAAAGGACACCCGTTCTGCCCAAGAGGTGGCAGAAACCTTGTGGTACGAGCCTGCAATGCCACCGGCGGGACGTGACCTTCCAAAAAATTCATGGAAACAAAGTATCTGCAATCCAACGAAAGAAAGTCAGATCAGAGGCCGCCGTCACATGGCAAGAACCAGCGAGAGGGACAAAGAGAAGATCCAAACGCTGAAAAACACGCAACATCTGCGAATGCCGGAGACCCCTCTGAGCTTCCAGAAGACAAAGCACCACATAATCCACATTAAAATCCCCCTCCCGAAAGGAGGAAAGAAAGAGGCTGATGAAGAAAAGCCAAACCACAGCCGGTAAGAAAAGGAGGAACCATATGCAAGGTCACTCCAGACTCAGCAATTTCCAAAATAGCAATTTGGAACAGTAGTGCTAAAACTTCAGACACTGCGTGCCAAAGAATTGACAACCAAGAACACCGCTCGCAAGGAAGCTCCTAAGGTTCTGCAAAGGATCAAAAGGAATCTGAAACAGTTCTCAGTAGACAAGGAGCCCTAAGCTAGGCTCGGAGAATAAGAACGAGGTTTTAGGGCGAACAAGGTCGCAGCAGCGGAAGAGCAAAGCACTCTGCAAGAAATGCACCACATCCAGGTGCGAAGCCATAGAAGAGGCCAACACACACTCCCAGAAGCAGGCTACCACCACCTGAAGCGAATTAGAAGCCAGGCCCTTCTGCACCCCGTCCTGCAGAAGGAAATCAATCGCTGAGTAACAGACACCCACATTGGAGACCAAGCGTGGACCGCAACTATGCATCAAAACTCCTGTACACCCGAGAATACGCAGTCGAGGTGGACCGCATACAAGCTTGCAATAGAGCAGTAATCACTGTGTTCAAAGAAATCTGTTCCTCAGAATCAGACCTCTGAAAAATCCAGGCCATAAGACCAAGGCGAGAGGGATCCTCCACTCTGTAACTGAACCTGAAGAAGAGCCCAGAGTCGAGCGGAATGCAAAACTGAGGCACCTCCAGGAGCCGCACCAGGTCCAGAATTGGAAAAGGTGCAGAGAAGGGCGACTAAAATGATAGCGGGATGGGACGACTTCCCTATGAAGAAAGATTAAGGAGGCTAGGGCTATTCAGCTTGGAGAAGAGACGGCTGAGGGGAGACATGATAGAGGTATATAAAAAATAATGAGTGGAGTGGAACAGGTGGATGTGAAGCGTCTGTTCACGCTTTCCAAAAATACTAGGACTAGGGGGCATGCGATGAAACTACAGTGTAGTAAATTTAAAACAAATCGGAGAAAATATTTCTTCACCCAACGTGTAATTAAACTCTGGAATCCGTTGCCGGAGAAAGTGGTGAAGGCGGTTAGCTTAGCAGAGTTTAAAAAGGGGGTTGGATGGTTTCCTAAGGACAAGTCCATAAACCGCTACTAAATGGACTTGGGAAAAATCCACAATTCCAGGAATAACATGTATAGAATGTTTGTACGTTTGGGAAGCTTGCCAGGTGCCGTGGACAGGATGCTGGGCTTGATGGACCCTTGGTCTTTTCCCAGTATGGCATTACTTATGTACTTATGTCCACATACCAAGGGCACCATGGCCAATCCAGAGCTACCAGAATGATTCGACCCTGGTGGCGAGCGATTCAAAAAGAACTTGGCTGCAGAGAAGCCACGGAGGAAACACTATTGAAGAATGTCCTCCGGCTAAGAAGCAGCTGAACAACCAACCCTGCTGAATTGCCCTCTCTCCAGCGACAGAAGAAAGAAGGCATCTCAGCATCCAGCCGGGACGCCATCAGATCTATCTCCGGAGCTCTCTACCTGAGGCCAAACCGTAGAAGCACTGGTGTGGAATAACCATTCTGCCGAGACCAGAAGATGACAGAAAAAGAGAGCTTACCGTAGGAAATGCCCACAAAGTGGGCTGCGGAGAAACAACACGATGTCCTTTGCCCACTCCATGGGCCAGGAGCGACACGCCCTGATGGGCCAGGGTCTGATGGAGTACCACCTTGTCGAATAAGAAGCCACTGCCGTTGTGTTCTCTGATGGCACAAGCACCACCTGGCTAGCCACGTCTCCTGAAAGGCTAGAAGACAAACAGCACCAAAAGCAGGTCCAGGCGGAGATCGGCCACACTATCTCCCATGTCATCCAGTGCCCTGGAGGTGGAAGAAAGAGGCAAAGGGCTCTCCAGCCCAAGAGACTTGCATCCCCATGACCACCACCATCCGCTGCGGAGGCGCCAAGGCATCCCTTCAATAGGGAGGAATTGTGGAGCCACCTATTCATGCACAGCTGTGCCGAGAACAGCCTCAGAAGACACTGCTGACACTCCTGGGACACAGGAGACCACCTGCCAAGAAGTGAGAGCTGTAGATGCCATATGTGAGCACAGCCCACAGCACTACCTCCAAAGTGGCCGCCACAGAGCCAGGCCCAAGGACACGGTGCCCTAAGCAGACTGCACATCTATGTCTGAAGCTAGATCCTCCAGTCCTCGGTCAAGAAAAAATTGTACCAGAGCAGTCTGGGACAGGACATGGTGGCTCATTTGAAAGTTGACCACCACCCAGCCCAAGGATTCTAACAGTGAGAAGACCCAGGAAGATTGATTCTGGGTAGTTGTCTAGATCAGGGTACACTATGCTGTCCTTGCGGAGAATGCTGCAACACTTCCAAACCTAGGAAAAGGTGCATGGCGCTGTAGCCTTGCCAAAAGGCAAAGCCTGGAACTGAACATGAGGGTCCAGAACGGCCAACCAGAGAAACCGCAGAGTGTTCACCATCGGTAGCTGCAGCGTCGCTATGCAGGCTGGGAGTGCATGTGTTTTCTTATCTCGACAATTGGCTGGTGAAGAGCACCTCGGAGAATGGAGCTCGGGAGTCCATGCGGAAGACTATTCAGGTGCTGGAACTACTAGGGTTCATGATAAATTACCCCAAGTCCCAACTCACTCCGGTTCAGAAATTGGAGTTCATTGGAGCATTGCTCGACATGAGAACAGGTTGAAGCCTATCTCCCTGAGCCACGGGCAGATAGCCTTCAGTCCCTAGCATTCAAGGTTCGAGCATCACAGCAAGTCGCAGCTCGGCAGATGTTGAGACTCTTGGGCACATGGCCTCCACAATTCATGTTACCCCCATGGCACGTCTGCACATGAGATCTGCTCAATGGACCCTAGCTTCTCAGTGGCATCAGGTCACGGGGAATTTAGAAGATGTCATCCATGTGTCCACCGACTTGCACATTCTTTTCAATGGTGGACGATTCGATCCAATTTGACCATGGGACATCCATTCCAAATTCCTCAGTTGCAGAAAATGATAACGATGCATCTTGGTCTGGGGTGGGGGGCTCATGTAGATGGGCTTTCACACTCAGGGAGCCTGGTCCCCCCCCCCCCCCCCCCCCCCCAGGAAACAGGTCTTCAGATCAACATCTTGGAGCTCTGAGTGATCTGGAACACTCTAAACGCTTTCAGAGATCGGTTTTCCAACCAAATTATCTTAATTCAAATAGACAATCAGGTTGCAATGTACTACACCAACAGGCAGGGGGGGCACTGGATCTCGCCCTCTTTGTCAGGAAGCTGCCAGATGTGGATCTGGGCGTGCTGTCATGGCATGTTTCTCTAAGCCACTTCTGGAAGGCGTAAACAGTCTAGCCGACAGGCTGAACAGGGTAATGCAACCTCATGAGTGGTCGCTGAATGTGGGCGTTGCCCGTGAGATCTTCCAAGCATGGAGCACCCCCTCGATGGTTCTGTTTGCCACTCAACTAAACCACAAGGTCCCTCAGTTCTGTTCCCTGCTTCAGGCCCACCGCAGACTAGTGTCAGATGCCTTTCTCCTACATTGGAGAACAGGTCTTCTGTATGCGTATCCTCCCATACCTGTGGTGGGGAGGACTTTGCTAAAACTCAAGCAAGAATGCGGAACCATGATCCTGATTGCATCCTGCTGGCCGCATCAGATTTGGTTTCCTCCTCTTCTGGAGTTGCCCTCGAAGAACTGTGGAGATTGGAGTGTTTTCCCACCCTCATCACTCAGAACAAGGGGTCGCTTCTACATCCCAACCTCCAGTCTCTAGCTCTCACGGCCTGGATGGTGAGAGCCTAGAATTCACTATCTTAGGTCTTTTGGAGGGTGTCTCCCGGGTCTTGCTGGCTTCCAGGAAAGATTCCACCAAGAGGTGGTGGTCTTTTAAATGAAGGAGGTTTGCCATCTGGTGTGACAGCAAGGCCATAGATCCCCTTTCTTGTCCCCCACAGACCCTGCTTGAATACCTTCTACACTTATCAGAGTCTGGTCTCAAGACCAACTCCGTAAGGCTTCACCTCAGTGCAATTAATGCTTATCAATGTATAGAAGGTAAGCCTATCTCTGGACAGCCTTTAGTTCACTTCATGAGATGTTTGCTCTTGTCAAAACCCCCAGTCAAACCTCCGCCAGTGTCATGGGATCTCAACGTTGTTCTCACCCAGCTGATGAAAGCTCCTTTTGAGCCACTGAATTCCTGCCATCTGAAGTACTTTGTCCTGGAAGGTCGTTTTTTTGGTGGCTTACTTAGTGGATGCACCTCATACTCAGTTTCATCACAACAGAGTAGTCCTCCGCACACACCTTAAGTTCCAGCCAAAGGTGGTGTCGGAGTTCCATCTGCACCATTCGATTGTCTTGCCAACATTTTTTCCCCGTCCTCATGCCCACTCTGGCGAAAGCAGCAAGCACACCTTGGACTGCAAGAGAGCATTGGCCTTTTACATGGAGCGAACAAAGCCCTTCAGACAGTCCATCCTGTTTGTTGTTTTTTATTGCAACAGGAGAGGAGTCACCGTCGGTAAATACACCATCTCCAGATGGCTAGCAGATTGCATTTCCTTTGCTTATGCCCAAGCTGGGCTGACTCTGGAGGGCCATGACACGGCTCATAATGTCAGAGCCATGGCTGTGTCAGTGGCTCACTTAAAGTCAGCCTCTATTGAAGAGATTTACAAGGCTACAATGTGATCTTCAGTCCACACATTTACATCTCACTTCTGCCTTGAGCAGGATACCTGATGCAACAGTTGGTTTGGGCAGTCAGTGCTGCAGAATGTGTTTGAGGTTTAGAATCCAACTCCTCCCCCCAGGCCTCTTTTTGTTTCTGTTCCAGGCTGCACTCTCAGCTAGTTTGTATATAGTTTTAGCTTAATATATATGTTATGTCCTTGCCGTTGCGAGGCCCAATTGACAGGCGTCTGTTGTTTTGAGTGAACCTGGATGCTAGGGATTCCCCCCCCCCCCCCCCCCGAGGATTATTTCAGCTTGATTGTCCTTGGAGAAAGCGAAGATACTTACCTAATATTAGGTATTCTCCGAGGACAGCAGGCTGATAATCCTCACAAACCCGCCCTCTTCCCCTTAGGGTTGTCTCCTCTATTTCTCTTTTTACTCTTTACCTATCTGAGGAGCGCGGCCACGCGGCGGGTGAGAAGGCACTTGGCGCATTTGCTGTCGCACGCGCGGCGTGCTCGGAAGGCTCTAGCAAACTTTTTGCTTTTTTAATTGCTGGTTCCCGGGCCGGTGCGGAACGCTGACCCACTTGTGAGGATTATCAGCCTGCTGTCCTCGGAGAATACCTGCTACAGGTATCTTCGCTATATTGGACAGTGAAATAAAATATGCCCCATATGAAAAGGAGCCGAGGGCCACAGCTTCTAATATGCATAAACCAGCCTTAAACCTGTGACCTTCAGGTTGAAAGCTAGCCATCTTCCAGAAAATAAACTGTTTTGCTATAGCTACTGCACCTGGAGATAATGCCCCCATGGCAGCATTGAGGTTCCATGGTTACCATGGAGACCAGAGCAGTAGCCCCAGAAAATAACAATATGTAACATTTCCCACAAAAACGTGAAGCCAACAACACTAAGCCTAGAAACTCCCTTGTAAAGGTGCAGGGAAAAAAAAAAAAAGAAAACCTACAGCACCTGGTATTCCCAGATGGAATCCCATCCAAGTAGAAACCAGGCCCAACCCTGCTGAGCTCCCAAGATAACAGGGAATCAGGCACACTCAAAAGTGGTGTGCCCGTAGGGAATACCTATACTGCCAATATACAGAGTTCCACAAAGGAAGTGAGGGAAACTTTCAGGGTGTTTAAGCAACTGCCCTTGTAACAGAATCTTCGGCTAAGTAAATCAGGAGACAAGAGGCAAATGGTTCCGAAAACGAGGCAGCTTTATTGCTAGCAATGAACAGTACCGAAATCAGTCTCAGGATACTGCGTCACGAGCGTCATCTGACACTTGTTCTTATACAGATTACTGGTCATGCGCATAAAACGCATCATACGTCACACATACACATGCGCAGTACAGGCACATGCGCAATACATTAGTAGTTCTGTAGTTCTCACAGAGAAAAGATACGTCAGTTTCATAGCTTTCATAGAAATTGTTACTTTGCAAGAAATGTAACTTATTGCAGTGTTCCAGCACATTTACACAATACAGCCTCTATGCCTGAATCACAAGACTGCGCTGGCAGAGCCAGCTGCCTTTCCTACAATCCTAAATTGCTGACTACTACAACTTGTTATCTAGCTGCTGGTTAACAAATATATACTACTAGTAAAAGTCTAAACTGCACAGGTTTAGGTCTTAGTCTAGGCTCATTATATGTAAGCTTAGGTTTTGGTACAAAGCAAAGGTGCAAGTGTGGATGCAAAGTCCAAATAGAAAATCCTGTTAGTACAAAAGTCCACACAAAGTAAACAGTGTGTTATGCTGTTTATCTAATGCATCTGCATCCTGTCTCAATCAGTTATCTATCTAGCTATCAGGAGCTGACAGTTGATAGTTAAGGCACAATACAAGAAGATGCAAATGTTCAGTAAACACCCAAGTATAAAGTATGCCACAAAGAAGGCAAAGTCCATAAGTTGTGTGCAAAGAGCAAAGTCCATAGGTAGTATGCACAGAGCTTGAGGTTGTCCTGCCAGTCTAATGATGGCTGCAGGCCGAGTACAGTGTTCGCTTGTCCACTCCTACACCCTCAGAGGAAAAAAAAACTGAGGAGACAGAAAAGTCTGTAAATAAAAATACTAAATAGGCCCTTTCAGAGGCCCAACACACAAGGAACTCTGGTGCTGTTCACTGTTTCCCGCACCAGGAACAGCCTTTAAACAACACAGGAACTATAAGAAAATCTTACCACTTACAGTGAGGCCTATTGGAGACTGCTGCCACCATCGCACCCACTTAGGCAAACATGGCTTTCCAGCTCAGGTGATTCCTACTGCATCTGTGCAGAAAAGACTCCCTCAGAATAGAGTAAAACAGAGGAGTAATGGACCCTACTGGCTCTTTGGGGCAGGGTCCATGAGTGGAGACAGGGGTCAAGCCAGAAAGCTCCAAAGGTTGAACTAAAAAGGGACTCAGTTCCTCTACCAGACTTCTGCAACATATGGAACAGCAGAATGAACTCTGAAGAAAGGTCAGAAGCCTCCAGCCCCAGAGACGACCCCAGATCAGCTGACATGCATCCCGAAAAAAAAGGTGCACTGCAGGAGGACCATCAGGTTCATTCTGGAAAATCTTTCCATATAGAACCTATCCACTTGAGATGGGCGTAAAAACTCCCCCAAGCCTGAAGCTATCGAGGGAGAACCAGAGAGGAGGGGTCCTAATGACCCCACCTCCAATACAGCACCCAGCCGCCTCTCCAGGAACACCAGATCTACTGCAGAGAGTAGCAAAGCCACTACTCTACCCAAAGAAACCGTCAAAAGGGGCGGCTACAGACAAATGCTGAGGGGGCAAAAGTCACTTCAACCAGTGTATGTGGAGAAAAAGGAGATTGAAATCTGGGCACAAAACAATTCCCCTGAATCAGAAGAGGTTGGTACAAAGACTGAAGGGATCCCCGTAACAAGAGGTGAAGCAGCCAACAGCCGGAAAGTGGGAGCCGCCAAAATAAAATGGCATGCACACCTGATGCCTCAGAGCGGGAATCCGACTCAGGAGAAAGAAGTCTTTGGTGCCTGCCTGTGCCTCTATGCATCCAGCAACACATGTCCCCGCTGCCACCGCTGGCTCACAAGAGCCTCCTATGGTGGCCTCTGCTGCCAATCCCGCGCATCCCCCACTGGCAGAAAAAAATATTCACCGGAGATTTGCAACCAGACTTCCCACTGACAGCGGGGCTTCCCAGGCAAGCCTGCCATCAAACTGGCTCTGAAGGCTATACACACATCGACGCCAGAGACGCTGCTCCCAAGGCTCCTCGTAGCAACCTACTGTACTGTTGCAGCTGCAGAGCCTGCGTTCCAAATCACTTTTTTTTTTTTTTAACAACTGTTAGCAGTAAACATGAGGTCTGTTGTGGACTGGAGTGTTTTGTTTTTTTAGTGAGGAAGGCTAACAGCCCAAACTCGGGGAGGAAAGGGATCACGGGGTGAGGCAGTGACCCAGGTCACCAGGTATGCCCCTAAAGTTGGCACAGAGCCCAAACACCCTCTGAGCTCAACTGGCCAAAGGCCCAGGTGCAGGCCCAGAAGATAAATCCTGGAGCTGCAGAGACACCGTCTACCACCTGCTGGAGATAGAGATATACTGAAGTGAAGGAGGAGCTGACCATTTGGTATCACTGCCTTCAGCTTTGTAATCTCTATCTCCACCTGCTGGTAGATGGCTGGTAGATGGACACAGCCCACCAGTTGCTGGATTCATCTGCTGCATATTCTAAGGAAAGGTCTGTGCCTCCAAAACAGGTTTTATTTTCCCATTCTCCCAATCTAAAATCATCCGGAGTTGAGCTGCGAAATAGTACTGTTCAGTGTTGGGAACTGCTCTCTCTCCCTGTTCTTGGGCACCTCAAAGAACCCTTTCTGCAAGATGGGGGCGTTTTCCATTCCAAATAAACTGAGATAGAGAAGGTGCCACGGGACCCGAATCAGTAAAGACTGGAATAAGAAAAGCAACCTACATAAACATTCATTTTGACCACCGCAATATGGCCTACCAAGATAATGTTTTTAGGCCCCTTGTACCCCTTCCCAAATTAGCATGTACCAGCCATCCACAGTTTGGGGGGATAAAAGAAACCAGGGCATATGAGAGAGTCAATTTTTTATTTTCTTACCAAGTACAGATACAATTAATAGTTTCTCAAGAGAGATCAGTACAGTTACATAAAGAGATGTTCACTGTGACTGCGTCTCTAAAAAAAAAAGTTCTCGGTCTCATGCCTCTGCACCCCTGAGATATGAGGCTAGGAATTTGGATTCGTTTGGGAGGAAGACTTTTCAGGCCTTGATGCTCTTTCACCACATCTAGTACTACCATTTCTACACAAACCTTTACTTGGCGTGTCTGATGGACAGTACACTGACTCTATTCCTTCGGAGCAGGCAATAGACCATCAGGTGGCCAACATGCAGATGGATTGTAGGCATTATCTGGCTAGGGGTTGAAGTTGTGTCCAGACTCTCTGGCATGGGTGTAGGGATTTGCAGACTCTCATGGCCGCTTGTTTCTGACCTTGAACCAGCAGTTCAAGAGAAGTGGTGGATATGCCGTGCAGAGGGGACAACTTGTTTGGAGAGAAAATGGAGGAGGTTGCTGACCTCATTAAGAAACATACAGATAGTATCCACTCTCTCAGCATTCTCCATCTGCATCTTTAGCAAGAAGATATCGACAGGGTGTAGACAGCATTCCTTCTACTCTCAAAAGCGTAGGATCCTGCCTCCCACTTGTTCTACTCAGGTGACTCAGGCCTAGCGTCCCAGGCCTCGCCAGCCCCATCCTCAGAAGTCCCAGCTGACTCCCCAGACAAAGCAGGGCACGGGCATTTGAGAGCAGAGCCACACAAAAAGTATCCATCCCGGATGACCTAGTCGTAGGGAGGCTCATTTTTTACCAACACGGATGGTCCCTTGTAACCTCCAACAGGTAGGTTCTTCATATAGTTCATCTCGGTATCAGAGACCTCCAGATTGCTCACCAAGAGTGTCTCTTCATCAGCTCTCAGCACAACCAGGGTACTTAGAGGACATCTTCGCCCTTCTGCAGGCCCGAGCTGTTGAACCCATACCATCAGGGGAAAAAGGGAAGGTATTCTATTCAAGGTACTTCCTTGTGACCAAAAAAATGGAACAATACCTGCCCATCCTAGACCTAAGGGCCATGAAAAAATTCCTAGTCAAGGAAAAGCTTAGGACTATGTTATATGTGGACACCCTTCTTTCTCTAATTTAAGAAAATGACTGACTATGTTCTCTGCACTTGAATGCCTGTACCCACATTTTGCTACTTCTAAATCACAGTAAGTATCTCAGATTTCAAGTGGGGAAATGCCACTACCAGTATTGCGTTCTGCCTTTTGGTGTGGCTTCTGCCCCCCCCCCCCCCCAGAGTTTTCATCGTGTCTGGTGATAGTTGCATCGTATCTACACAGACTGGGACCGTATGTGTTTCCCTACCTGAACAATTGGCTGGTCAAGAGCACGTCTCAGGAAGGAGTCAATGAGGATGACTATTCAGATGTTGGAGCTACTGGGGTTTCTCATAAATTACCCCAAGTCCCATCTATAACCAATTTGGCAATTGGAGTTCATAGGAGCCCTGCTAGATGCGGGCTTGGGCCTTTCTTCCTCAAGCGAGAGCTGATACCTTAGTAATGCCTCACAGATCCACAGCAGCCAGCAGATTCAACTCAGCAAATGTTGAGAATAATGGGCTACATGGCCTCCATCATGCATGGCACAACTCCACAGGAGCAGCCCAGTGGACCTTAGTTTCTCAGTAGCCTCAGATGACAGGGAATCTTACGGATGTCATTTTTGCATACCACCAGGACTGGCCCACGCCCTTCTCTGGTGGACAATTCAGTCCAATTTAACTCTGATACTTCCATTCCAAATTCCACTGCCTCGGAAGGTGTTGACAATGGATGCATCCAGTCTGAGTTGTGGAGTTCATGTAGATGGGCTTCGCATACACTGGTCCACTTGTCCTCGCAGGAGGTTCAGTTCCACATTGGTCTCCTCAATCTCAGGGCTGTTTGGAATGCTCTAAAGGCTTTCAGAGATCAGCTCCAGAACCAAATTGTTCTCATTCAAACAGACAAACAGGTTGCAATGTTCTATGTCAACAAGCAGCGGGTTTGGGATCATACCCCTTCTGTCAGGAACCAGTGGGCTCTACTTCATGGGATGGACCTTCGTGCTACTTACCTTTCCGGCAAGAACTGCCTGGCAGACAGATTGCGTAGGATATTGCAACCACACGAGTGGTCTCTGAACACGAGCATAGCCTAGAAGATCTTCTGAAAGCGGGGCTCCCCCTCGGTGAATCTTACCGCCGTTCATCTCAACAACAAAGTCCCTCAGTTCTGTTCCAGGCTCAGGTCACATGGCAAACTAGCGTCAGATGCCTTTGTCTTACATTGGGGGGAAGGGTCTTCTGTATTCGTATCCTCCCATACCTCTCATAGAGAAGACTTTGCTGAAACTCAGGTAAGATCAAGGCACCATGATTCTAATTACTCCTTTCTGGCCAAGGCAGATCTAGTTCCCTCTTCTTCTGGAGCTGTCCTCTGTAGATCTGTGGAGATTAGACTGTTTTCTAACCTCTTCATCAAGGGTTCCTTTCTGCATACCAACCTTCAATCCCTGGCTCTCACAGCTTGGATGTTGAGAGTGTAAAACTCAAACCCCCTAGGATTGCCTGAGGATGACTCCCCTATCTTGCTGGCTTCCAGGAAAGATTCCACTAAGAGGTGTTCCTATTTTAAGTGGAAGAAGTTTGCTGTCTGGTGTGAGGGAAAGGCCTTAGATACCTTCTCTTGCCCTACACAAAAACTGCTTGACTACCTCCTCCACCTCTCTGAGTCTGTTTGAAAACCAACTCTGTAAAGGTTCATATCAATTCAACTGGCGCTTAACATCGTGTAGGAGGCAAATTCATCTCTGTACAGCTTCATGAGAGGTTTGTTGTTAACAAAGCCCCCCCAACAAACCTCCCATTGTGTCATAGGATCTCAATATAGTCCTTTTGAGTCTCTGAATTTGTGTCATTTTAAGTTTTTAACCTGGAAAGTTGTGTTTCTGGTGGCAGTCTCTTCATCTCACAGGGTCAGTGAGCTCCAGTCCTTTGTAGCTCCACCCACTGTATACCAAATTTCATCACAACAGCACACACCCTAAGTTCCTTCCTAAGGTAGTGTCGGAGTTCCATCTTAACCAGTCAATTGTTCTGCCAACATTTTCCCCAAAACCTCATGCCTATCCTGGCGAAAGTGTACTGCATACTTTAGTCTACAAGTGAGCCTTAGCTTTTTATCTGGAGCAGTCTCAGCCCATACAGTCTACCCAGCTTTTTGTTTCTTTTGATCCCAACAGGTTAGGGGTGACCAATGACCAACGCACACTTTCAAATTGGATAGCAGATTGCATCTCCTTTGCTTATGCTTAGACTAGGCTGACTCTTGAGGGTCATGTCACAGCTTACAATTTCGCAGCCATGGCTGTCAGCCCACTTGAGATCAGCCTCCATAGAGGAGATTTGCAAGTCTGCAACGTGGTCATCAGTCTACACATTCACATCTCACTACTGCCTTCAGCAGGATACCCGACGCGACAGTCAGTTTGGGCAGTCGGTGCTGCAGAATCTGTTCAGGGTTTAGAATCCAACTCCACCCCCCTAGATCCATTTTTGTTCTATTCCAGGCTGCACTCTGTTAGTTGTTTATGGTTTCAGATCAATCTCTGTTATGTCCTCACCGTTGCGAGGCCCAGTTGACCAATGTTCATTGTTCTGAGTGAGCCTGATTGCTAGGGATACCCCACATGTGAGAACAAGCAGCTTGCTTGTCCTCGGAGAAAGTGAAGATACATACCTGTAGCAGGTATTCTCTGAGGACATCAGGCTGATTGTTCTCACAAACCCGCCCTCCTTCCCTTTGGAGTTGTTGTTTCTTTTTCTGCTTTTGATTTAACTGAGGAACGCGTTCACGCGACAGGCAGGAAATCGGTCCGCGCATGCGCACTGCACGTGCACCAGAAGACTCTGGCAAGACTTTTTAAATATTTTGCTTGCAAAATGCTGGTTCCTGGGCCAACGCGGTCGTTGACCCCACGTGAGAACAATCAGCCTGCTGTCCTCGGAGAATACCTGCTACAGGTATGTATGTTCGCTTTACCATCTAAGAAGGAAACACTAAATAAATCATACAATATGCTAAGGCTAATATCTTTAATACTATAGCAAGGCTAATATCCTTAATACTATAGCAAGTTTTAAATTATTGAAACACTCAAAAACACTAAGATGGAGTTAGCAGTCCAGCAGCGAGAGGGATGCTATCCAGTCTTTTGCATTGAGTGTCACATGTATGATTGGTGAGATGTCATATGTGTGTGCCCAATGCAAAGAGCTCCTAGCTCTCAGAACGTGTGCGTTCTCTTGAGGCTAGAGTAGCAGACTTGGTGGAGCTGAGGGAGACAGAGAGGTACATAGAGGAGACCTACGGGGATGTTGTAGAGAAATCCCATCTCCAGTCTGGTAGCTCCTGTGCTACCTTGGAGGAAGGAGGTCTCCTAGAAGGAGAGCATCACCCTGGTGAAGTAGGAAGTACTCCTGTAGCCAGGACCTGCCCACCAGGGGATATACTAGCCTCTCGCACCGAGGATATGTCTCCACGTGCTGACCGGGAGGGAAAGGTTAGGACAGCTGTTGTAGTTGGTGATTCGATCATTAGGCATATAGATAGCTGGGTGGCTGGTGGACGTGAGGATCGCCTGGTGACTTGCCTGCCTGGTGCGAAGGTGGCGGACCTCATGCGTCACCTAGATAGGATTTTAGATAGTGCTGGGGAGGAGCCGGCTGTCTTGGTACATGTGGGTACCAATGACACAGGAAAATGTGGGAGAGAGGTTCTGGAAGCCAAATTTAGGCTCTTAGGTAGAAAGCTCAAATCCAGATCCTCTAGGGTAGCATTTTCTGAAATGTTACCCGTTCCATGCGCAGGGCCCAAGAGACGGGCAGAGCTCCGGAGTCTCAATGCATGGGTGAGACAATGGTGTAGGGAGGAGGGTTTTAGATTTGTTAGGAACTGGGCAACATTCTTGGGAAGGGGGAGCCTATTCCGAAAGGATGGGCTCCACATTAACCAGGGTGGGACCAGGCTGCTAGCATCACCATTTACAAAGGACATAGAGCAGCTTTTAAACTAGAAACGGAGGGAAGGCCAAAAGTCTTTCAGAATCGCATGGTTCGGGATAAGGTATCTTTCAAAGATATCACCAAAACAGAGAAGATAGGGTATCCTGATAATGGGACACTGTCATACCGGGGTACAAATATATCGTAGTGATAGGGTGGATCGAATTGGTGGAGGGGTAGCATTGTATATTAAGGAGAGCCTTGAATCAAATAGATTGAAAATTCTGCAGGAAACAAAACACTTCTTGGAATCACTGTGGATTGAAATTCCATGTGTAATGGGGAAAAGGATAGTGATAGGAGTGTACTACCGTCCGCCTGGCCAGGATGAACAGACGGATGCAGAAATGTTAAAGGAAATTAGGAACGCAAACAAACTGGGCAACATGATAATAATGGGTGATGTTACATTTACCCAGTCAATATTGGGATAATTGAAGTCACCCATTATTATCATGTTGCCCAGTTTGTTTGCGTTCCTAATTTCCTTTAACATCGGGGCACGCTAGGGAGGTAAAATTCCTTGATGAAATCAAGGACATCTTTATGGAGCAGCTGGTACAGGAGCCGACAAGAGAAGGAAAAATTCTAGACCCAGTCCTTGATGGAGCGCGTGATCTGGTGTGGGAGGTAATGGTGCTGGGGCCGCTTGATAACGGTGATCATAATATGATCGGATTTGATATTAGCTTTGAAGTAAGTATACATAGGAAATCAAATATGTTAGCGTTTAACTTTCAAAAAGGAGACTATGATAAAATGAGAAGAACAGTGAAAAAAAAAAATGAGGATTGGCTGCGAGGATCAAAAATTTACATCAGGCATGGATGCTGGTCAAAAACACCATCCTGGAAGCCCAGGCCAAATATATTCAGCGTATTTAAAAAGAAGGACAGAAGACCAAACGACAGCCGGCGTGGTTAAAAAGTGAGGTGAAGGAAGCTATTAGAGCTAAAAGAAAATCCTTCAGAAAATGGAAGAAGGAACCGACTGAAAATAATAATAAAAAAACAGCATAAGGAATGTCAAGTCAAATGCAAAGTGCTGATAAGGAAGGCTAAGAGGGACTCTGAAAAAAAGATTGTGTTGGAGGCAAAAACACATAGTAAAAAAAATTTAGGTATATTAAAAACAGGAAGCCGGCAAAAGAATTAGTTGGACCGCTAGATGACCGAGGTGTAAAAGGGGCAATCAGGGAAGACAAAGCCGTAGCGGAGAGATTAAATTAATTCTTTGGTTCGGTCTTCACCAAGGAAGATTTGGCTGGGATACCGGTGCTGGAAATAGTATTCGAAGCAGACGAGTCGGAGAAACTTAATTCTCTGTAAACCTGGAGGATGCAATGGGGCAGTTCTACAAACTGAAGAGTAGCAAATCTCCTGGACCGGATGGTATTCATCCCAGAGTACTGATAGACCTGAAAAATGAGCTTGCAGAACTGTTGTTAGTAATATTTAATTTATCTTTATGTTTCAACGATTTTTATTGATGACAAGTCAAAAAGTACAAATCCACCTTAACATAGCGGCATCAATGCAATTTTACAGAACTCAGTGGAGCAACAGTTCAAGAATATAGCATTACGTACAGTCATCAAATTTTTATATAACTTTTATCCCCTCCCCCCTTTTTTCTTTTACCGTGCTCTATGTTTAACTTTTATATTTTATGTTTCAAAGTTTTTATTGATGATGCCACAGATTAACACAATCATTTGATTAAGTACTTAACCGTTTAAACTTTGTCAGTCATATGTACACTAATCCGCGGTCATTATCATCAAATTTGATTTACATTTTCCTTCCCAATTCCCCCCTTCCCCCCCTTAATACTGTCTTTAACATAATCCTTGTATCAAAATAGAACAATAAACAACAATGAACATTACCCGCTATCTGCACTTTCCAAGAATAATAACTTGTATTTGTATCGCGGTTAACCCCTTATCTAATATCTCCCTCCCTTTCATCCCCTTCCCCCCTCCCCCCTTTTATCATGAAATATTCCGCATTCACTTCATGAGCCATTCAGTTACATCTCCCACTCACTTCTGTGCTACGGTGTTGGTTAAGTTGCTCTGCCTTATGTTGTGTTACTGAACACTAGTTACCATTATCCTCTCCCTCCTTTATGGTCCCCTATGTGGAAAATTTATTTAATATTGCACTTCTCGCTTTATGGGATATACTTTGTAAGTACTTGGTCCAGATGGAGATAAACTTCCTTCTTTTCTTGGAAGTGCCCTGGGCTTCCCTGGCCTCCCATAGCATCAATTCATGAAACCTATTTCTCCAATGCCAGAAGGAGGGTGGTACCACCTGCATCCAGTGTCTAAGTATACATTTTTTCCCTACGGCATAAGCCCTGCATATCAATTGTTCCAAATTCCTATCCGAAATCCCGTAGGCTGTCCTATTTAAAAGTGCTCCTCTCCAGGATGGGAGTATTTTTTGATCAATGATGCTCTCAAGGTATTTATGCACCGCCTTCCAAAATATTTTTACTCTATCGCACCTCCAAAATGCATGCAAAAAGGTATTCCTTCCTCTGTTGCATTTGGAACATTGGGCATCGGGTGTCCACCCCGCTCTCGCTGCTTGTGTTTGTGTCATGTATCCCCTGTGTATTATTCTGTATTGACTCTCCTGCAGCTCCGCCCCCCCCCCCCTGTTTTGGGATATCTATGATCAATTTTGTAAAATTTACTCCCTTCAATTCATATCCCAAGTCTTTACTCCAGGCTGCAGTGAGTGCTTCATAATTGCGAGGTGGGCAAAGCAACAGCAGCGCTTTGTGTAAACTAGATATTGAAACCTGATCGTATGCATCCCCCTTTAAAAATTCTCTAAGCTTTTGACCCATTTTTGTACCCAGAGCCTCTTGGTCTAAGCTATACCAGTAGTGGTGTAATTGTCTATAAGTGTAGTGATCCTTGTTTGTTAGGGATAGCCTCTGCTGTAGATCTTGGAATGTATACAACCTTCCATCCGCATTGACTAAGAGGCATATTTTCAAAGCACTTTGGGAGGCTAAGTGCTTTGAAAATGAGCCTGTAAGTGTTCCACTAAAGTGATTCCCATTTCTGCCCAGTTTTTAATGGTCCCTGCTTCCATTCCAGGTTGGAAGTCCCCATTCCCTTGAAGAGGCAACTGATCACTGACATTTGGATTATGATTCCAAGCTGTCATTAGGAAACGCCAGACCTGTCTTAAAGGTTGCAACAAAATACTGTTCTTACATACAGGCGGTAAACTATTTGATTTAGCCTGCAGAAGAAAATTCATATGCCAAGGCCTATACAGTGCCCTCTCCCACCCAATAGGGGTATACTGATTTGTGCCTAGCACCCAGTCTCTGAGATGTCTCAGTAAACAGGCCTGGTTATATCTTTGAATATTGGGTAGACCCAAGCCTCCTTGTGTCCAATTATCATAAAGATATTCTAAACGTAATTTGGACTTCTTCCCGTCCCAAAGGAAATTCCTACAAATCCTATTTAACTTTCGTATATCTCTTCTTAATAAGTGTATTGGCACAGCTTGTAAGATGTAGAGCCATCTAGGGAAGATGAACATTTTATTTAATTTATCTTTAAAATCGAGCGTGGTATCGGAAGATTAGAGGGTGGCCGATATAACGCTGATTTTTAAAAAAGGTTCCAGAGAGATCCTGGAAATTATAGACCGGTGAGTCTGACGTTGGTGCCAGGCAAAATGGTAGAGACTATTATTAAGAACAAAATTACACAGCATATTCAAAAGCATGGATTAATGAGACAGTCAACATGGATTTAGTGAAGGGAAATCTTGTCTCACCAATCTACTACATTTCTTTGAAGGGGTGAAGAAACATGTGGATAAAGGTGAGCCGTTTGATATTGTGTATCTGGATTTTCAGAAGGCGTTTGACAAAGTACCTCATGAAAGACTCCGGAGGAAATTGGAGAGTCATGAGATAGGAGGTAGTGTTCTATTGTGGATTAAAAACTGGTTAAAAGACAGAAAACAGAGAGTAGGGTTAAATGGTCAGTATTCTCAATGGAGAAGGGTAGTTAGTGGGGTTCCCCAGGGGTCTGTGCTGGGGCCGCTGCTTTTTAACATATTTATAAATGACCTAGAGATGGGAGTAAGTAGTGAGGTAATTAAATTTGCTGATGACACAAAGTTATTCAAAGTTGTTAAATCGTGGGAGGATTGTGAAAATTACAAGAGGACCTTACGAGACTGGGAGACTGGTCGTCTAAATGGCATGACGTTTAATGTGAGCAAGTGCAAAGTGATGCATGTGTGAAAGAGGAACCCGAATTATAGCTACATCATGCAAGGTTCCACGTTAGGAGTCATGGACCAAGAAAGGGATCTAGGTGTCATTGTTGATGATACATTGAAACCTTCTGCTCAGTGTGCTGCTGTGGCTAAGAGAGCAAATAGGATGTTAGGTATTATTAGGAAAGGAATGGAAACCAAAAATGAGGATGTTATAATGCCTTTGTATCGCTCCATGGTGCGACCACACCTTGAATATTGTGTTCAATTCTGGTTGCCGCATCTCAAAAAAGATATAGTGGAATTAGAAAAGGTGCAGAGAAGGGCGACGAAAATGATAAAGGGGATGGGACGACTTCCCTATGAGGAAAGGCTAAAGCGGCTGAGGGGAGATATGTTAGTGGTCTATAAAATAATGAGTGGAGTTGAAAGGGTAGATGTGAAGCGTCTGTTTACGCTTTTCAAAAATTCTAGGACTAGGGGGCATGCGATGAAGCTTCAATGTAGTAAATTTAAAACAAATTGGAGAAAATGTTTCTTCACTCAACGTGTAATTAAACTCTGGAATTTGTTGCCAGAGAATGTGGTAATGGCAGTTAGCTTAGCGGAGTTTAAAAAAAGGTTTGGACGGCTTCCAGATGGTTTGGTCCCATCCAGAGAATTGCCTTAACAACAGTAGTTAGCTGGCACTTGGGACTTAATCATTACATAGCAGGAGGTAAGGGTTGAGCTCTGAATAGGGGTCAAACCATTTCTAACTGCTCAGGTGCTGACCTCTCTGTCTGTACCTGAAGCAAACTCCTCCAAAGTAAAACACATTTGGACCTTTTAAATTCAAAACTTCTCAACTTTCTGGCTATAGGTGAGATACCTGATATTCTCTTTAATTTAATGCTTAGTGCTTAATTAATTTTGCCCTGTGAAACCTCTTATTGTCTTTCTTTCTTTCTTTCTTTCTCTTCCTGCCAAGCTCTGAGGGAGGCTGCATTGCATTGTATTGGGGCTCTAAAGTGCATTTTACATTGTTGAAACTGATATAATTATTGGGAATATCTGGATTTATATTACAACAAGGAAAGTTTATTATTTTTGTATATTCTAGGGCAATTTTGGAAGTTAGATCATTTGAAAATTCTGGTCCCATCCAGAGAATTGCCTTAACAACAGTAGCTAGCTGGCACTTGGGACTTAATCATTACATAGCAGGAGGTAAGGGTTGAGCTCTGAATAGGGGTCAAACCATTTCTAACTTTGCTCAGGTGCTGACCTCTCTGTCTGTACCTGAAGCAAACTCCTCCAAAGTAAAACACATTTGGACCTTTTAAATTCAAAACTTCTCAACTTTCTGGCTATAGGTGAGATACCTGATATTCTCTTTAATTTAATGCTTAGTGCTTAATTAATTTTGCCCTGTGAAACCTCTTATTGTCTTTCTTTCTTTCTCTTCCTGCCAAGCTCTGAGGGAGGCTGCATTGCATTGTATTGGGGCTCTAAAGTGCATTTTACATTGTTGAAACTGATATAATTATTGGGAATATCTGGATTTATATTACAACAAGGAAAGTTTATTTTTTTTATATTCTAGGGCAATTTTGGAAGTTAGATCATTTGAAAATTCTGGTCCCATCCAGAGAATTGCCTTAACAACAGTAGTTAGCTGGCACTTGGGACTTATCATCCCACCCACCCCAGGGTTTTCCACTCATTTATAGACAAACCAAACCTCATTAACTTTACTCAGTCATACACAGGCAGTCTTACAGACTGTTAACCCCAACTAAGTACACCTGTTCATACCCAATTCAACGAATCAGGATGACTTTTATTCTCTGCAATAATTGTGGTACTTTAGTTTCAAGACCAATCATCTGGAGACTTAAAGCTTGCCCTATCTGTCTTCAACTATCTAGTTTTAAACAAGAGCTCAGTAAAGTAATGCAAGAATTGGATACAATTAAAGCAGCTTCTAGGACTGCACAGAGAAATAGCTTCTCACCACTCCCTCAAAGAATAAAACCACATAAGAACAGATGGTTCACAGTAGGCTCAGGCAGACTTCATCATGTGACACAGAAGCATCCACCCACACAAGTGTTGCCACTAAAGAATTCTTTTGCTCCATTACAGCATTGTAATGCTCCTGAAAATAGAACTGAAGCAGAGGAAAAAGCAATAAAGTTGGAACAAAAAGACATGAAGGTACCCAAAGTGAAAAGACACCCCCAAATCACTAATGTTGAAACACAGACCAAGAAATATAGGTGGAAAGCAATGGCCACAAATGCTCGTAGTCTAAGCAATAAAGTTCATGACCTTCAAGCCCTGATGTTGGAGGCAGACTTAGATGTTGTTGCAATCACAGAGACGTGGCTCAACGGTTCCCACGAATGGGATGCAAGCATACCAGGCTATAATCTATTTAGGAAGGATAGAGAGGGTCGTAAAGGTGGAGGAGTAGCTCTGTATGTGAGGAATGATATCATGGCGACTGAAATGACAGGGACCTGGGGAAAAGAAGAAGCGATATGGATCACCTTAAAAAGAGAGGATAGAACCTCTGTCCACGTGGGTGTTGTCTACAGACCCCCCACACAATTAGAGGAACTAGATAAAGATCTGATTGCGGATATTCAAAAATTAGGAAAGAAAAAAGAGGTTCTGTTGATGGGAGATTTCAATCTGCCGGATGTAGATTGGAAGGTTCCGTCTGCCAAATCGGAAAGAAGAAGAGAGATCGTGGATGCTTTCCAAAGTGCTCTGCTCAGACAGATGGTGACGGAACCCACGAGGGAGGGAGCAATGCTGGATCTGGTGCTCACAAAGGGGGATAGTGTGTCAAATGTGCGAGTGTGTGCACACCTGGGAAGCAGTGACCATCAAACGGTTTGGTTTGATATAACAGCTGAAGTGGAGGGCGGCCACTCTAAAGTCAAAGTCCTGGATTTCAAGCGTGCTGACTTTAGTAAAATGGGGGAATACCTGAGGAAGGAGATGATGGGCTGGGAGGACGAACATGAAGTGGAAGGTCTGTGGTCCAGGCTGAAAGAAACAATAAATAGGGCCACAGACCTTTATGTAAGGAGAGTAAATAAAAGCAAGAGGAAAAGGAAACCGATATGGTTCTCCAAGCAAGTAGCTGAGAAAATAAAGGCTAAAGAGTTGGCGTTCCAGAAATATAGAAAATCTCAAGAAGAGAAACACGGGGAGGAATACCGGATGAAACTGAAAGAAGCCAAGAGAGAGGTACGTCTGGCGAAAGGCGCAAGCGGAAGAAAAAATGGCTAGAAATATAAGGAGGGGCGACAAAAATTTCTTCAGGTATATTAGTGAAAGAAGAATGACTAAAAAGGGAATTGTGAGACTAAAAGATACAGTGAACCGCTATGTAGATAATGATGAAGAAAAAGCCAATTTGCTAAATAACTTTTTTTCGGTTTTCACTGAAGAAAATCCTGGAGAAGAACCGCGAGGGACTGGCAAAAGTACACCTGAGAATGGAATGGATATAGCACCGTTCACGGAAGAGAGTGTGTATCAACAACTTGGAAAGCTAAAGGTGGACAAAGCCATGGGACTGGACGGGATCCACCCCAGAATATTGAGGGAGCTCAGAGAGGTCCTGGCGGGTCCTCTTAAAGATTTGTTTAATAAATCCTTGGAGACGGGAGAGGTTCCGAGGGACTGGAGAATGGCGGAGGTGGTACCTCTTCACAAAAGTGGTGATAGGGAAGAAGCTGGAAACTACAGGCCGGTAAGCCTCACTTCGGTTATTGGAAAAGTAATGGAAGCCATGCTGAAGGAAAGGATAGTGAATTTCCTAGAAGCCAACAAGCTGCAAGATCCGAGACAACATGGTTTTACCAGAGGGAAATCGTGCCAAACGAATCTCATTGAATTCTTTAATTGGGTAACTGGAGAATTGAATCATCGACGTGCTATAGATGTAATCTACTTAGATTTTAGCAAAGCTTTTGACACGGTTCCTCACAGGAGGCTCTTAAATAAACTAGATGGGCTGAAGATAGGTCCCGAAGTGGTGAACTGGATTAGGAACTGGTTGACGGACAGATGACAGAGGGTGGTGGTAAATGGAGTTCGCTCGGAGGAGGGAAAGGTGAGTAGCGGAGTGCCTCAGGGATCGGTGCTGGGGCCGATTCTGTTCAATATATTTGTGAGTGACATTGCCGAAGGGTTAGAAGGTAAAGTTTGCCTATTTGCGGATGATACTAAGATTTGCAACAGAGTGGACACCCGGGAGGGAGTGGAAAGCATGAAAAGGGATCTGAGGAAGCTAGAAGAATGGTCTAAGGTTTGGCAATTAAAATTCAATGCAAATAAATGCAAAGTGATGCATTTAGGGAGTAGAAACCCACGAGAGACGTATGTGTTAGGCGGTGAGAGTCTGCTAGGTACTGAGGGGGAGAGGGATCTTGGGGTGATAGTATCCGAGGATCTGAAGGTGACGAAACAGTGTGACAAGGCGGTGGCCGTAGCGAGAAGGTTGCTAGGCTGTATAGAGAGAGGTGTGATCAGCAGAAGAAAGGAAGTGTTGATGCCCCTGTATAAGTCGTTGGTGAGGCCCCACCTGGAGTATTGTGTTCAGTTTTGGAGGCTGTACCTTGCGAAGGATGTTAAAAAAATGGAAGCGGTGCAAAGAAAAGCTACGAGAATGGTATGGGATTTGCGTTCCAAGACGTATGAGCAGAGACTTGCTGACCTGAACATGTATACCCTGGAGGAACAGGGGTGATATGATACAGACATTCAAATACTTGAAAGGTATTAATCCGCAAAAAAATCTTTTCCGGAGATGGGAAGTCGGTAGAACGAGAGGACATGAAATGAGATTGAAGGGGGGCAGACTCAAAAAAGATGTCAGGAAGTATTTTTTCACGGAGAGAGTGGTGGATGCTTGGAATGCCCTCCCGCGGGAGGTGGTGGAGATGAAAACGGTAACGGAATTCAAACATGCGTGGTATGTGCATAAAGGAATCCTGTGCAGCAGGAATGGATCCTCAGAAGCTTAGCCGAAATTGGGTAGCGGAGCAGGTGGGGGAAGAGAGGTTGGTGGTTGGGAGGCGAGGATAGTGGAGGGCAGACTTATATGGTCCGTGCCAGAGCCGGTGATGGGAGGCGAAACTGGTGGTTGGGAGGCGGGAAATACTGCTGGGCAGACTTGTACGGTCTGTGCCCTGAAAAAGGCAAGTACAAATCAAGGTAAAGGTATACACATGAGTTTATCTTGTTGGGCAGACTGGATGGACCATGCAGGTCTTTTTCTGCCGTCATCTACTATGTTCCTAAAGGAAAAGTCCATAGACCATTATTAAATGGACTTGGGGAAATCCACTATTTCTGGGATAGTCAGTATAAAATGTGTTGTACTTTTTTGGGGATCTTGCCAGGTATTTGTGACCTGGATTGGCAACTGTTTGAAACAGGATGCTGGGCTTGATGGACCTTTGGTCTTTCCCAGTATGGCAATACTTATGTACTTATGTGAAGGCACCAGCTCAGATGACATCACCCAGTTGTGAGAATCGTCCTTCTGCCCTCGGAGAACACCAGCTACAGGTAAGTATCTCTGCTTTCTCTGACAGTGTCAGTTCAAGTTTGCAGTTCTTTAGAGGTTGTTTTTTTTTTTTTGAAGAACAAAAACTATATTTATGGTTGCAGATATTTTGGACCCCTCTTGGCCAAAACACAGCCCGTGTCTGATCCCTTCTGTCCATTCTGAACTTGCTCTTAAACTGGCTGCTGTGACTAGGGTATCGCTGCTGCCCTGGCTACAGCACTAGACTACCAGGAATTCTAAGGCAGTCCTGTAGGGGCTAATCTTTTTGTTCTTTTGTACTGTAGTTATGATCTTGCACAATAGTTTATATAGTAAGTAGAACTCGTTGCCAGAGGAAGTGGTAATAGTGTTTAGTGTATTGGGGTTTAAAAAAGGTTTGGACAAGTTCCTGGAGGAAAAGTCCATAGTCTGCTCTTGAGACAGACATGGGGAAGCCACAAAACGGGATACTGGGCTAGATGGACCACTTGTCTGACTCATTATGGCAATATTTATGATGATATGAGTTCTTCAAATAAATATGTTTGATGCAAACTTTTTTCCGGAATTTGTAAATTTGGAATAAGCTCCTTAGGAATTAGCCTCTGTGGAATTATGACATCAGCTGTCACAGTATGGCGCAAAGTCAGCCACTGTAAATGCACCATGGTTTTTAGTTTGTTTTCGTTAGCTGCAGTCCATGTGTGGAGGCTATTTTTCTTGAAGGTAAAATATGGTCTTTCATTATTTAAATTATATTCTTGCTTGGATACTGTGGGTTTAGCAGAGGGTTGCAGTTTGCAAGCTTTGACAGTCCCCAGTGGCCCTCACGGCTTCACATTCACACAACCAAACTTGAGTTTTTAGTTTTGGCTTCGGCTGAAACCATTTGATGAGTTTTAGCTGTAGTTTGTATCAGCCAAAAACTTACGGGCAGTTTTGGGTGTAATATAAAAACAACCTTCCTTCCAGAGACGTAGAGGACATTACTTGAGGTTGTAGGGCAGTAGGCTTCGGTGTAATTTCACAGAGAGAAATGCCCTTCCTTCCTTCCTGGACAAAAACAGTGAGGGAATTCAAAAAAGCATGTGATAAACACAGGGGATGCCTAAATAGAAAGAGGATGGAAACATAACATGGCTGTTCAAGTATTATGTTGAAGAGTAGTGCAGTGGCATACCTACTGTAGTTGCCACCCGGGACAGAGCACCCCTCTCCTTCAAGCAAGGGGTGTGCGATGAGCAGTCGCGTGGCTGATTGCTATGCAGGTCCCTTGCCCTGGAACAAGAAACTGAGCTGTTCAGGGGGGGGGGGGGGTGGTAGGGGACCAGCAAAGCTGACAGCTGTACGACTGCTCGTCGCACCCCCTCCCTCCCTTGCTGCCCGTACCGCCCTGCCCTTGGTACACTAGAAGAGTAGTGGAAACTAAGGCCAGTTCCATTCTACAGTGTGACCTGCAAAAGACAAGATTAAGTATGTGTATTGTATATCCCTATCATACACTACAAGTGAGGGTACTGTGCAACTCTAGGGGGAGGGGAAGACATCATAATGTTGAAATTAGCAAGTTAAATACTGTTAGTAATACTTTTGGTTACAACATATTGTCCCAAGACTGTATCATATTTAACTGCCTATATGTGATTGGCATGCTGGAAAATTGCATGAATGACTGTAACCTGCACAGTGGTGAGTGTGGTTGTCTGATTGCTTGTTGAGCTGACCAGATGGGCCATTCAGGTATTTATCTGCTGTCATTGTTTCTTTTACTGTGTATTAACTCTGGCAGCACTGTAATTGTAATAATCTATGTGGATGTAGGGAAGCCATTCCATATATATTAGTACTCCAGTGTTGCTTCAGATGGATCTAAAATTCATCTTGAGGTTTTATGATCAATGTTTTCAGCTAGTTTATATTAATCAGTGCATATCTTGAACATTCTGTATAGTCTTCAGTTTTTTAAAGCAGTCTTGAAGGCAAATGATGTGAAACTAAATTTGGCAGAGCACACTCTTTGTGCCATAAATATTTTATAGTAGACTTATAGGATTAACAGTAAGAGCACATAGGGCAGACATGTCTCTTGGTTTCTGTGTGCTACAGGAGGCTTCCAGATTGCGTTCACAGCTTGCCAAAGAGAGAGAAGCAGGAAAGAGACTTCAGGAGCAGTTGAATGCAATGCAGGGCATCCAAAGGTTTGATCCTTCAAAAGCTTTTCAACATGAAAGTAAAGAAAATATGGTCCCTAAAACACCCCTTAAAGATGGTAAGAATAATGTGTCTAATCTAGTTTTTTAGAAATTATATCAAAATGCTTTAAATTTTGAATTGTTTCACTGTGAAGTGAATGTGGTGTGTCCTGTATTCACTAATATAAGTAAACTAACATTTTACACCAGGGATTCTCAACCCAGTTCCCAGGATACACCCAGCCAGTCAGATTTTCAGGATACTCATAATTAATATGCATGAGATAGATTTGCATACAGTGGAGGCAGTCCATGCAAATTTCTCAATATTTATTATAGATGTCTTGAAAACCAGACTGTCTTGATGAGTCCTGAGGACTGGGTTGAGAATCCCTGCTTTACACTATAGAAATGCAAGGCACAGTATTTAGAATACTTTTCTTGAATTTATGTAAGCTGGAAGTTTGGCTCAATTCCTTTTTGAGTTGCAGGTTTACTATAATTTAAAATTACTTTTTAATACATACGATAGGAATTTAAGAAAATTTAAGATATTTATTGTTGAGCTTATCCAGTCATGTTGCCAGCTTGTTTTGTTGTGTCTTATTTTTAATTGCCATCCAAAGGTGAGAGGAACAGCCTGACGATACTCCAACCAAATGACACACATGCATCAGAAGCAAAGGCTAGCTATAGTTGGACGGTTTGGTTTTCTTTTGCTGTGGGATGCTACAGTTTTCTGGTTATGGATGAAGACTTTAGTGTTCCAGCATATCTCTTTATGGTAAAAATGATGAATGGAACAAAATGTAGTTGGAAACTGGGAGCTAAAACAAACCTCACCACGTAGAGAAGAAAGCTATGCATGTGCATAGTTAAACCTTACTATCTAAGCAGACTTTATCCAGGCTGGATTCTTGTATCCTAAATGGCAGAGAAGTTTTTTAGGTAACTGAACTTGCTGCATGTTAACACTCTTGATGAAGCCAGTGTGAAACAGTCGTGCTGTAGAGCAAAGCAGCTTATGTTCTAGATAAGTGCCTATTTGAACATGATTGAATTTGGACTATAATATTAAAAAAGATAAAAATGATAAAATATTAAATGGGAAATAATTTTCAAGGAGGTTTTTTTAGGACTGATGAAGGAGGGCATTAGTCCAAGATACAATTTATACTGGACCTAAGCCACTGAAGTCCTTTTTACGCCTTTTATTTTTAGCAAATTGGATGTTACTTGTATGTGCTTTATAGAAAAGTTTTTTTTAGCCATTGATTTTCTAAGACCACCCATAAGAACATTGATTTGAGCGTTCATGTATGCATACATTGTTATTAAAACATATTTTTCTTGTTGCAGGTAATAGGAACAAGTAGTGACTGGTCCCATTCTGATACTTGCCTTGAACAGAAGCATGCTACTAGATGTATCTGAAATAGATTGTATAAAACCTTAACATTTTTTTGTATTTAATTTTGGATTTTTTGCTCTCACCTTTTTTTAATTGATGTAATGTAGAAAGCATAGTTTATATATTGTGGATCATGTTAAGAATAAAATATCTTAAAATTTAGTTTAAATATTACTAATATGCTTTATTTTTGCACTGCTTTTATTATCTGTGAATGAAGTAATGTAAAACATTGATCATTGATTTTACTCTAGTTTTCCTTCTAAATCAAATCCTTGCTGGTTGAGTTTCAGGAAGCTTTAGTGTATATTCAGTGCACACATTGACAGCACAATTAAATTTATTGTATGGTTCTGGGTACGTCTCTAGACATTCCTGTTCCCATATAGATTTTTCAGATGGGCAGAGCAGGAAAAACTTAATTTCGATTTGGCTCTGACCTAAGAGTTCATAATATTACAGTGTTATGTGCAGTTTTAAAAACTCAGGGGCTGTAAGAGAGGGAATCTAAAGCACACCAGAAGAAGCACAAGGAGCCTTCAAAAGAGGGGGCATCAGCTCAGAATTTTATTGATCAGACCTGACACGGTCTGTGTTTCGGTGACACTGCCTGTGTCAGGAGTCTTTCAATGAACACAAAATCTAAGGATGTCGAATAAATTGGTAGAAAATGCTAAATTTGAAGTCAGATAAATGATGCTGACAACAACATAGTTAGTAAAAAAAAAAAAATCCCTGTCACCAAAACACGGACCATGTAGGGTCTGATCAATAAAGTTCATAGTCTGTACTAATCAGATTTTTCACTGGGCAGTAGAGAAGATACACCTTCCAAACTTTTGGGGGAGGGGAGTACATATATATTTTTCTTAAGCATCATGGCACATTATTTCTGACATGCTTTTGTTTGTGGAGCAGCAATTTTTGATTAAAAAACTTTGCTAACCGAAATATGCTAGTGAAGAATATCATAGAATGTTAAGTGTATGGTTGTAATGTGAATAATAGCTACAAATGAATGTTAACACCTTCCGAATGGGGGAAAAATATTTCTTATGTAATTAATTGTTGAAATTTCTAATAAAAAGAAAATCTGCTCTATCTTTGTCTTTCAAGTAAAATAGATTTATCATTTAGTAGTTTTAAAAAGTCATGCCCAGATTGTAAGGGTACAGTTTTTGAATTCATCAATGTATGTTTAAATATATGTTGAGCACTAAGCAATATGATCAAGTGGGGCATTTTTGATATGAGGCCTAAGTCCAACTTGGGACGTTTTGCTCAAAACATCCAGAATCTGAATAGCAAATATAGCCATTTTTGAAACAGCAAAATGTCTGTCTCTTTTTCTGATAATGGCTATTTGCTAAATGTTTTTGTGATCTGTGTGTTTATCTTTTTGGTCCATTAAAAAAAAAAATCCAAGTGAAAAGTGCACAAAATCAAGCCATTGGGATATAGGAGGAGCCCGCATTCTTAGTATACTGGCCACACAGACATCCCAGCAGAGCACCCTAGGGGGCACTGCAGTGGACTTCACCTAAAAGCTCCCAGGTACACATCTCACCATTGCTCCATTTTGTTGTATAGTGAGTCCTCCCAAACCACCAAAAATACTGTACACCACTATAATAGCCCCTTACGGCTGCAGGTGTCATATGTGGATATAGTAGATTTTGGAGGACTCGCTCTTTCCACTTCGTGTAAGAATGGACCTGCTTGCTGCTCAGGACTGGCTATAACATCTGAGGCTGTCATAGAGGCTAGTATGGTTTCTTTTACATCTTTGGGGAATGGAAGGGGGTCAGTGACCACTGATGGGGGGGGGGGGGAGTAAGGGGTGGGTTATTCCTTTATTCCTCCAATGGTCGTCTGGTTATTTAGAGCACTTTTTTGTGGCGTAGTTATTCTCAGAGGACAAGCAGGCTGTATTATCCTCACAAGTGGGTTGGCAATCTGCGCCGGCCAGGGAGCCGGCATTTCAAAAGCAAAAACTTTGCTAGAGCCTTCTGAGTGCAACGTTCGTCCGACTGCGCATGCGTAGAGTGCCTACCCACCCACCGCGTGGCCGCACTCAGTTATTTTTCCTCTGAAAGAGTGGCAGTTGTTTTCTATCTCCGCTTTTTCGCCCTGGAAATCCTTCAGTGCCTTCGTTTTTCAGCTTTTCACTGTTGTTTTCACTTTCTTTGTTTACAATTTTTAAAAAAAAGTTTAGTTCCCTTTAATATTCTTACATTTTGACCCGTGTTAAGTTCCCTTTCTTTTTAATTGCGGCCGTCCATAGGCCTGCTCATCTGGGTTTTCTCCTTTTTGTGCTTTTTTTTTTTTAGCACAATCACATTTTTTTATTTGGCTACGGCAGTCTTTCCTTCCATGTCATCGAAGACTCCTAGTGGTTTCAAACACTGTACTCGGTGCAACTGGACCATCTCAGGCACCGATACCCATTTGTGGTGTTTACAGTGTCTTGGGCCCAACCATAGCCCAGCGCATTGTGCCCTTTGTCTTTGTATGAAGAAAAAGACTCAACTAGCTTGAAAAGCACAACGAGAGAAACTTTCTGGGGCTCGGTCTGATACTTCGATGTCGGCATCGAGGGAAGCATCGACGTCAGGAGTGGAGGTAGGCATGGCTGCTGAGAGACCACGACACACTGGGAGCAGCAAGGCATCGAGTGGGTCTCCACCTGCCTCAAGGACTCCTGCTATGCTGGCCCTCCGGGACCATCCATCGGACCCGACCCCAAGGAGACGTTGTCCTAGTCGGTACCGAGGAGCCTCAGTGAGGTGCATCAAGCAAAGGCTAAGAAGCATTGCCACCGTTCTCCCTCAACATACAGTGCCGGGATCTCCGGGATGCCGAGGGAATTGGCACTCAAGAAGCATCGACACCAGGAGGACTGCTTCCCCTCCATACAAGAGACGCCGATGCGTCGGTCTCCTAGCAGTCCAATTCCTGCTCCTGAGCCCCTGGCAGCTCTGCCACCGACTGTTCCACCGGCCCCATAGCCATTCCCGATGGCAGCTCTCGATGAGCGGATACGGGCCTTGCTTCCACAGCTTCTGGAAGGACTACTGCGACAGACTGCATCGGCGTCAGGAGTGCTTGCGCCTATCATGCCGTCTACTGCAGCTATATGTGGCTCTCCACCTGCGGTGCTGTTCCCGAGTTTGGCACCGCTTGTGGCTTCGGTATCGGCTGCCACCCAGGTCGGCTCCCTGTCGACAAAGATGGAGGAAGCTTCGCCGCAGTCCATGCGGGAGTCAGCCCCTCGACATTGCCATCGGGACAATGGGTCTTCGCGTCAAGGTGGGTTTGCTCTCTGAAGTCACTGAGGGAATTGCTCTCCGACACCGAGGAGGAACGCTCATGGCAGTCAGAGGAAGATCGCAGGTAACTCTCAGATGAGTCCTTTGGGATTCCCTTTGAACCTTCCCCTCCACCTGAAAGGAGACTGCCTCCACCTGAGAGCCTCTCCTTTTCATCTTTTGTACGGGAAATTGCTCAGGCCATTCCATTCCCCATAGACATGGAGGGATGAGCCGAGGGCTGAGATGCTCAAGCTCCTGGACTACACTTCTCCACCTAGAGAGGCAGTGACAGCTCCTTTGCATAAGGTACTCAGGGAAGTCCTAATGCAAAATTGAATGTCCCCTCTGTCTATCCCCGTGATCCCAAAAAAGACATTCTCAGTATCAGATCCACGGGGAACCTGGGTTACATAGTAACATAGTAGATGACGGCAGAAAAAGACCTGCACGGTCCAACCAGTCTGCCCAACAAGATAACTCATATTTGCTGCTTTTTGTGTATACCCTACTTTGATTTGTACCTGTGCTCTTCAGGGCACAGACCATATGTCTGCCCAGCACTATCCCCGCCTCCCAACCACCAGCCCCTCCTCCCAACCACTGGCTCCGGCACGGACCGTATAAGTCTGCCCAGCACTATCCCCGCTTCCCAACCACCAGTCCCGCTTCCCACCACCGGCTCTGGCACAGACCGTATAAGTCTGCCCAGCACTATCCCCGCCTCCCAACCACCAGCCCCGCCTCCCGATCTTGACTAAGCTCCTGAGGATCCATTCCTTTGGCACAGGATTCCTTTATGTTTATCCCACGCATGTTTAAATTCCGTTACCGTTTTCATTTCCACCACCTCCCGCGGGAGGGCATTCCAAGCATCCACTACTCTCTCTGTGAAAAAATACTTCCTGACATTTTTCTTGAGTCTGCCCCCCTTCAATCTCATTTCATGTCCTCTCGTTCTGCCACCTTCTCATCTCCGGAAAAGGTTCGTTTGCGGATTAATACCTTTCAAATATTTGAACGTCTGTACCATATCACCCCTGTTTCTCCTTTCCTCCAGAGTATACATGTTTAGTTCAGCAAGTCTCTCCTCATACGTCTTGTAACGCAAATCCCATACCATTCTCGTAGCTTTTCTTTCCACCGCTTCAATTCTTTTTACATCCTTAACAAGATATGGCCTCCAAAACTGAACACAATACTCCAGGTGGGGCCTCACCAACGACTTATACAGGGGCATCAACACCCCCTTTCTTCTGCTGGTCACACCTCTCTCTATACAGCCTAACAACCTTCTAGCTACGGTCACCGCCTTGTCACACTGTTTTGTCGCCTTCAAATCCTCAGATACTATCACCCCAAGATCCCTCTCTCCGCCCGTACCTATCAGACTCTCCCCGCCTAACACATACGTCTCCCGTGGATTTCTATTCCCTAAGTGCATCACTTTGCATTTCTTCACATTGAATTTTAATTGCCAAACCTTAGACCATTCTTCTAGCTTCCTCAGATCCTTTTTCATGTTTTCCACTCCCTCCCGGGTGTCCACTCTGTTACAGATCTTAGTATCATCCGCAAATAGGCAAACATTACCTTCTAACCCTTCGGCAATGTCACTCACAAATATATTGAACAGAATCGGCCCCAGCACCGATCCCTGAGGCACTCCACTACTCACCTTTCCTTCCTCCGAGCGAATTCCATTCACCACCACCCTCTGGCGTCTGTCCGTCAACCAGTTCCTAATCCAGTTCACCACTTCGGGTCCTATCTTCAGCCCCTCCAGTTTATTTAAGAGCCTCCTGTGGGGAACCGTGTCAAAAGCTTTGCTGAAATCTAAGTAGATTACGTCCATAGCTCGTCCCTGATTCAATTCTCCTGTCACCCAATCAAAGAACTCAATGAGATTTGTTTGGCACGATTTCCCTTTGGTAAAACCATGTTGTCTTGGATCCTGCAACTTATTGGCTTCCAGAAAATTCACTATCCTTTCCTTCAGCATCGCTTCCATTACTTTTCCAATAACCGAAGTGAGGCCTGTAGTTTCCAGCTTCTTCCCTATCACCACTTTTGTGAAGAGGGACCACCTCCGCCGCTCTCCAATCCCTCGGAACCTTTCCCGTCTGCAAGGATATATTAAACAAATCTTTAAGAGGACCCGCCAAAACCTCTCTGAGCTCCCTCAATATCCTGGGGTGGATCCCGTCCGGTCCCATGGCTTTGTCCACCTTTAGCTTTCCAAGTTGTTGATACACACTTTCTTCCGTGAACGGTGCTCTATCCACTTCATTTTCAATTGTATTATTTCCAGTCCATCGCGGTTCTTCTCCAGGATTTTCCTCTGTGAAAACAGAACAAAAGTATCTATTTAGCAAATTTGCTTTTTCTTCATCATTTTCCACATAGCGGTTCGCAGTATCTTTTAGTCTCACAATTCCCTTTTTAGTCATTCTCCTTTCACTAATATACCTGAGGAGTGTGGTAGCCGTGTTAGTCCACTCTTAAGGTTATCAATAGAAATCAAACAAAATAAAACATGGAAAAGAAAATAAGATGATACCTTTTTTATTGGACATAACTTAATACATTTCTTGATTAGCAACCTTCTTGAAGGGCAACCTTCGAAAGCTAATCAAGAAATGTATTAAGTTATGTCCAATAAAAAAAATATCATCTTATTTTCTTTTCCATGTTTTATTTTGTTTGATTTCTATTGATAACTAATATACCTAGGAGTTAGGAGTTACGGATCAAGAAAGGGATCTGGGTGTCGTCGTCGATGATACGCTGAAACCTTCTGCTCAGTGTGCTGCTGCGGCTAGGAAAGCGAATAGAATGTTGGGTGTTATTAGGAAGGGTATGGAGTCCAGGTGTGCGGATGTTATAATGCCGTTGTATCGCTCCATGGTGCGACCGCACCTGGAGTATTGTGTTCAGTACTGGTCTCCGTATCTCAAAAAAGATATAGTAGAATTGGAAAAGGTACAGCGAAGGGCGACGAAAATGATAGTGGGGATGGGACGACTTTCCTACGAAGAGAGGCTGAGAAGGCTAGGGCTTTTCAGCTTGGAGAAGAGACGGCTGAGGGGAGATATGATAGAAGTGTATAAAATAATGAGTGGAATGGATCGGGTGGATGTGAAGCGACTGTTCACGCTATCCAAAAATACTAGGACTAGAGGGCATGAGTTGAAGCTACAGTGTGGTAAATTTAAAACGAATCGGAGAAAATTTTTCTTCACCCAACGTGTAATTAGACTCTGGAATTCGTTGCCGGAGAACGTGGTACGGGCGGTTAGCTTGACGGAGTTTAAAAAGGGGTTAGATAGATTCCTAAAGGACAAGTCCATAGACCGCTATTAAATGGACTTGGAAAAATTCCGCATTTTTAGGTATAACTTGTCTGGAATGTTTTTACGTTTGGGGAGCGTGCCAGGTGCCCTTGACCTGGATTGGCCACTGTCGGTGACAGGATGCTGGGCTAGATGGACCTTTGGTCTTTCCCAGTATGGCACTACTTATGTACTTATGTACCTGAAAATTTTTGTCACCCCTCCTTACATTTCTAGCCATTTGTTCTTGCGCTTTTGCCAGTCATATCTCTCTCTTGGCTTCTTTCATTTTCATCCGGTAATCCTCCATGTGTTCCTTTTCTTGAGTTTTTCTGTATTTCTGGAACGCCAACTCTTTAGCCTTTATTTTCTCAACCACTTGCTTGGAGAACCATATCGGTTTCCTTTTTCTCTTGCTTTTATTTACTTTCCTTACATAAAGGTTTGTGGCCCTATTTATAGCTTCTTTCAGCCTGGACCACTGTCCTTCCACTTCTCGTATTTCCTCCCAGCCCATCATCTCCTTCCTCAGGTATTCCCCCATTTTACTAAAGTCAGCACGCTTGAAATCCAGGACTTTGAGTTTTGAGTGGCCGCTCTCCACTTTAGCTGTTATATCAAACCAAACCGTTTGATGGTCACTGCTGCCCAGGTGGGCACCCACTTGGATATTTGACACGCTATCCCCATTTGTGAGCACCAGATCCAGTGTCGCTCCCTCCCTCGTGGGTTCCATCACCATTTGTCTGAGCAAAACACTTATTTACCTCTCAACTCCATGGTGGTGGATTCCGCCCTCAAGAGAGCCAAGAGTTCTGGAGACTTTTGCTTCTGCGCCCCCAGGCAGAGAAGCTAGGACTTTGGATTCTTTTGGGAGGAAAATGTTATCAGCCCGCCAAGCTCATTCTCCGTATACTGGCATACCAGCTCTTCACTGGCATCCACTTTTGGAACTTGGTGCGGCAGCTGTCTACTTTAGTCGATGCCTTCCCTCCAGAGCAGGCTAAACCTTTTTGCCAGCTGGTCAAGCAGAAGGAAGGCATGTAGTAAATTCTTGGCCAGGAGCACGTACGACATTTTTGATGTAGCATCCAGGATCTCTGCTTAGGGTATAGCAATGTGCAAACTCTCACAGCTGCATGTTTCTGATCTGGACCATTTGGTCCAGCAGAGGATTGCGGATGTTCCTTGCCTGGGGTATAATCTTTTCGGAAAGAAGGTAGAAGATCTAGTTGACCAGATCCAAGGGTTCATAATATTATAATACTTGCAGAGGAACTCTCTGCCCTTCTACGGGCCCATGTGGTCAAACCCGTTCCACCGGGGGAAGAAACGCTGGGATTCTATTACAGGTACTTTCTTATGCAGAAGGAAACGGGGGATGTGTCCCATTCTAGACCTAACGGCCCTGAATAAATTCCTGGTCTGAGAAAAGTTCAGGATGATTTCCATGGGCACCCTTCTTCCCATGAGTCAGGAAAATGATTGGCAGTGGTCTCTGGACTTAAAGGATGCTTATACTCGTAGCCCGATACTTCCAGCCCACAGAAAGTATCTTTGATTTTGGTTGGGAACGCAGCACTTTAAGTGCGGTGTACTGCCATTTGGCCTGGTGTCAGCTCCCAGAGTATTTACCAAGTGTCTAGTGGTAGTTGCAGTGTTTTGCAGTGCAGGATGGGAGTGCATGTGTTCCCTTATCTCAATGATTGGCTGGTGAGCACTGGATGTAGAAACGTTAAAGGAAATTAGGGACACTAACGAACTGGGCAACACAATAATGGGTGATTTCAATTACCCCAATATTGACTGGGTAAATGTAACATCAGGGCATGCAAGGGAGGTAAAATTCCTTGATGAAATCAAGGACTGCTTTATGGATCAGCTGGTACAGGAGCTGACGAGAGAAGGAAAAATTCTAGACCTAGTCCTTAGTGAAGTATTAAATCCAGATAAGACTATAACATCTTGGATAGTAGGACAGGGCACATGTCCAGCAGTGGTACCTATGCTATTTGGCCAGAACATCCCTACTGTTAAATCTTTTAGATACCTTGGGGTTATAATCGATTCTGCTCTGACATTTGAGGAACAAATATCTGACGTAGTGAAAAAATCTTTTTTCCATCTTAGGAGACTTCGGTCAGTTAGGAATTCAATTAGTAAGGATTCCCTTAAAACGTTGACATCTGCTTATATTATCTCACGCTTAGATTATTGTAATATCATATATTCAGGGATCACTCAAGCTAGCTTGAAACGACTACAAAGAATACAGAATACTGCAGCACGTATGATTTGTAGGGCCCGGAGGGATGACAGAGTAACACCTTTACTACATCAACTGCATTGGCTTCCGGTTGAAGCAAGAGTTAAGTTTAAAGCCTTAGTTTTGACCCATAAGGCTTTTTATACACTAAATCCTGACTATCTGTCAAATCTAACTATTCCTTACACTGCCACACGAACCCTTAGATCCCTGACAGACAACAGGTTAGTGATTCCTCCTCTCGCTAGGGCTAGATGGGAATCTACACGGAATTCGGCTTTTTTCTATTTGTCTCCCTCTCTTTGGAATGGCCTTCCAAAAGAGATCAGACTTGAGAAATCTTACTTTCATTTTTGGAAACTTTTGAAAACCTTCTACTTTATCGATTATGTAGAACAGAATTTAGAATAATGGAAGAAAGGTTATAAATGGGCATCTGTAATATATATTAAATCAAAACTGTATTATTTGTCTGTGTAGATTATATTATGTATTTAATTTTGTATTTGCGGTGTTCTCCTGTATACTAATCATGAGTTATACTGTTTTTCATCTTATGTAGCTAGTTTGTGGGTTTGCTGTGCTTTCCTGTAATGATTGGAGTTCTAATGTTTGTCCAATTTGTACTTATTGTATTGCTTCTTTTATAAATTGTAAACCGTTCTGTCTTGCAGTAGCAATAAGATACGGTATATAAATTGACGTAAATAAAAAATAAAAAAAATCTAGTACGGGAGGTAATGGTGCTGGGACCGCCTGATAACAGTTATCATAATATGATCAGATTTGATGTTAGTTTTAGAGTAAGTATACGCAGGAAATCCAATACATTAGCGTTTAACTTTCAAAAAGGAGACTGATAAAATGAGAAGAACTGTGAAAAACAATCTTAGAGGAGCGGCTGCGAGGATCAAAAATTTACATCAGGCATGGATGCTGTTCAAGAATACCATCCTGGAAGCCCAGGCCAAATATATTCCGTGGAAGGAAGACCAAACGACAGTCGGCATGGTTAAAAAGTGAGGTGAAGGAAGCTATTAGAGCTAAAAGAAAATCCTTCAGAAAATGGAAGAAGGAACTGATTGAAAATAATAAGAAACAGCATAAGGAATGTCAAGTCAAATGCAAAGCGCTGATAAGGAAGACAAAAAGAGACTTTGGAAAAAAGATTGTGTTGGAGGCAAAAACACATAGAAAACGTTTTTTAGGTATACTAAAAGCAGGAAGCCGGCAAAAGAATCGGTTGGACCGCTAGATGACCGAGGGGTAAAGGGGACAATCAGAAGACAAAGCCGTAGCAGAGAGATTAAATGAATTCTTTGCTTCAGGCTTCACGGAGGAAAATTTGGGAGAGATACCGGTGCCAGAAATGGTATTCAAAGCTGACGAGTCAGAGAAACTGAATGAAATCTCTATAAACTTGGAGTATGTAATGGGGCAATTTGACAAATTGAAGAGTAGCAAATCTGGACCAGATGGTATTTATCCCAGAGTACTGATAGACCTGAAAAATGAACTAGAGGAACTATTGTTAGTAGTATGTAATTTATCTTTAAAGTCGAGCGTGTTACCAGAAGATTGGAGGGTGGCCAATATAACACCGATTTTTAAAAAAATGTTCCAGAGGAGATCCAGGAAATTATAGACTAGTGAGCCTGACGTTGATGTCGGGCAAAATGGTAGAGACTGTTATAAAAAACAAGATTACAGAGCATAATCAGATATATATATTAATGAGACAAAACCAACATGGATTTTGTGAAGGGAAATCGTGCCTCACCAATCTATTACATTTCTTTGAAGGGGTGAACAAACATGTGGATAAAGGTGAGCCAGTTGATATTGTGTATCTGGATTTTTAAAAGGCGTTTGACAAAGGACCTCATGAAATACTCCAGAGGAAATTGGAGAGTCATGGGATAGGAGGTAGTGACCTATTGTGGATTAAAAACTGGTTAAAAGATAGAAAACAGAGAGTAGGGTTAAATGGTCAGTATTCTCAATGAAGAAGGGGAATTAGTGGGGTTCCCAAGGGGTCTGTGCTGGGACCGCGGCTTTTTAACATATTTATAAATGACCTAGAGATGGGAGTAAGTAGTGAGGTAATTAAATTTACTGATGACACAAAGTTATTCAAAGTTGTTTAAATCGCAAGATGATTGTGAAAAATTACAAGAGGACCTTATGAGACTGGGTGTCTAAATGGGAGATGATGTTTAATGTGAGCAAGTGCAAAGTGCTGAATGTGGGAAAGAGGAACCTGAATTATAGCTACGTAGTGCAAGGTTCCACTTTAGAAGATAATCGGCCAAGAAAGGGATCTAGGTGTCGATGATACGTTGAATCCTTCTGCTCAGTGTGCTCCACTGGCTAAGAAAGCAAATAGAATGTTAGGTATTATTAGGAAAGGAATGGAAAACAAAAATAAGGACGTTATGCCTTTGTATCGCTCCATGGTGCGACCACATCTCGAATATTGTGTTCAATTCTGGTCACCGCATCTCAAAAAAGATATAGTGGAATTAGAAAAGGTGCAGAAAAGGGCAACAAAAGGGGATGGGATGACTTCCCTATGAGGAAAGGCTAAAGCGGCTAGGGCTCTTCAGCTTGGAGAAAAGACTGCTAAGGTCTGTAAAATAATGAGTAGAGTGGAAAGGGTAGACATAAAGTGTCTGTTTACTCTTTCCAAAAATACTAGGACTAGGGGGCATTCAATGAAGCTACAAAGTAGTAAATTTAAAATGAATCGGAAAAAATGTTTCTTCACTCAGCATGTAATTAAACTCTGGAATTCGTTGCCAGAGAATGTGGTAAAGGAGGTTAGCTTAACGGGGTTTTAAAAAGGGTCTGGATGGTTTCCTAAAGGAAAAGTCCATAGACCATTATTAAAATGGAAGGGGAAAATCCATTGCTTATTTCTGGGATGAGCAGCATAAAATGTTTTGTACTTTTTTGGGGATCTTGCCAGGTATTTGTGACCTGGATTGGCCAGTGTTGGAAACGGGATGCTGGGTTTGGCAGACCTTTGGTCTGTCCCAGTATGGCAATACTTATGTACCTCGGAGGACAGTGCTCGGAAGTCCATGCGGAGAACTATTCAGGTTCTGGAGCTGCTGGGGTTCGTAATCAATTACCCTAAGTCCCATGTCACTCCTGTTCAGAAGTTGGAGTTCATTGGAGCGTTGCTAGATTCGCAGACAGTTCAAGCCTATCTTCCCGAGACACGGTCAGACAACATTCTGCCCCTTGTGCCCATGGTTCGACAGTCTCGGCAAGTCACAGCTTGGCAGATGTTGAGACTCTTGGGGCACATGGCCTCCACAGTTCATGTTTCACCCATGGCACGTCTGCATATGATATCTTCTCAGTGGACCCTGGCTTCAGTTGTGTCAAGCTATGGGGAATCTAGAAGATGTCATCCATGTGTCCACCGACCTTGTGCATTCCCTTCATTGGTGGACGATTCAATACAATTTGACCATTCCAAATTTCTCAGCAGTGGAAAGTGCTGATGACGGATGCATCTCTCCTGGGGTGGGTGGTTCATGTAGATGAGCTTCACACTCAAGGAGCCTGGTGGCCCCCCCCCCCCCCCCCGGGAAACAGGTCTTCAGATCAACCTCCTGGAGCTCCAAGTGATCTGGAACGCTCTAAACGCTTTCAGAGATCGGCTGTCCAACCAAATTATCTTGATTCAATCAATCAGGTTGCGATGTACTAAACCAAAAAGCAGGGGGGTACTGGATCTCGCCGTCTGTGTCAGAAAGCCGTCCAGATGTGGCTCTGGGCGCGCTGTCACAGCATGTTTCTCCAAGCTACTTATCTGGCATGCGCAAACAACAGCCTGGCCGACAGACTGAGCAGGATAATTAAACCTTACGAGTGGTATCTGATTATGGGCGGAACCCGCAAGATCTTCCGAGCATGGGCCCCACCCCCTTGGTGGATATTTTTTCCACTCAACTCAATCACAAGGTCCCTCAGTTCTGTTCTAGGCTTCAGGCCCACAGCAACCTAGCATCAGATTCCTTCCTCTTTCATTGGGGGATGGGCCTTCTGTATGCGTATTCTCCCATACCTCTGATGGGAAAAACTTTGTTGAAACTCAAGCAAGACTGCGGAACCATGATTCTGATCGTGCCCTATTGGCTGTATCAGATCTGGTTCACTCCTCTTCTGGAGTTGTCCTCTGAAGAACCATGGAGATTGGGCTGTTTTCCAATCCTCATCACAGAGAACGAAGGGTGTCTTCTACATCCCAATTTCCAGTCTCTGGCTCTCACAGCCAGGATGTTAGGAGCCTAGAATTTGCTTCCTTGGGTCTTTCAGAGGGTGTTTCCCATGTCTTGCTGGCTTTCAGGAAAGATTCCACTAAGAGGGGAGGAGGTTTGCTGTCTGGTGTAACAGCAAGGCCATAGATCCCCTTTCCTGTCTTACAAAGACCCTGCTTGAATACCTTCTACACTTATCAGAGTCTGGTCTCAAGACCAACTCTGTAAGTTTTCTCCTCAGTCCAATTAGTGCTTATCAGCGTGTAGAGGGTAAACCTATTTCTGCACAGTCTTTAGTTGTTCGCTTCATGAGAGGTTTGCTTTTGTCAAAGCCCCCTGCCATATCTTCGCCAGTGTTGTGGGATTATACTAAGTTTCATCACAGTAGGGTAGTCCTCCACACGCACGCTAAGTTCCTGCCGAAGGTGTTGTCGGAGTTCCATCTAAACCAGATTGTCTTGCCAACATTTTTCCTCGTCCTCATGCCCACCCTGCCGAAAGCAGCTAGCACAGCTTGGACTGCAAGAGAACATTGCCCAATTACATGGAGCGGACGAAGCCCTTCAGACCACCCAGTTTGTTTCTTTTGATCCCATACAGGATTGCATTTTCTTCGCTTATGCCCAGGCTGGGCTGACTGTGCAGGGTGGGCAGGGGGGTGGTAATGTCACAGCTCATAATATCAGAGCCATGGCTGCGTCGGTGGCTCACTTGAAGTCAGCCTCTATTAAAAAGATTTGCAAAGCTGTGACATGGTCACATCTCATTACTGCGTGGAGCAGGATACCCGACTTGACAGTCGGTGTTGCAGAATCTCTTTGAGGTGTAGAATCCAACTCCACCCCTCTAGGCCCATTTTATTCTGTTCCATGCTGCGCTCTCAACTAGGTTGTATATAGTTTTAGATTAATTTATGTTCTGTCCTTGCCGTTTTGAGGCCCAATTGACCAATGTTTATTGTTTGAGTGAGCCTGGATGCTAGGGATACCCCAGTTGTGAGGCTAATACATAGTAACATAGTAGATGATGGCAGAAAAAGACCTGCATGGTCCATCCAGTCTGCCCAACAAGATAAACTCATATGTGCTACTTTTTGTGTATACCTTACCTTGATTTGTACCTGTCCTTTTCAGGGCACAGACCGTGTAAGTCTGCCCAGCACTATCCCCGCCTCCCAACCACCAGCCCCTCCTCCCACCACCGGCTCTGGCACAGATCATATAACTCTGCCCAGCACTATCCCCGCCTCCCACCACCGGCTCTGCCACCCAATCTCGGCTAAGCTCCTTAGGATCCATTCCTTCTGAAAAGGATTCCTTTATGTTTGTCCCACGCGTGTTTGAATTCTGTTACCGTTTTCATTTCCACCACCTCCCACGGGAGGGCATTCCAAGCATCCACTACTCTCTCTCTGAAAAAATACTTACTGATATTTTTCTTGAGTCTGCCCCCCTTCAATCTCATTTCATGTCCTCTCGTTCTACCTCCTTCGCATCTCCGGAAAAGGTTCGTTTGCGGATTAATACTTTTCAAATACTTGAACGTCTGTATCATATCACCCCTGTTTCTCCTTTCTTCCAGAGTATACATGTTCAGGTCATCAAGTCTCTCCTCATACGTCTTGTAACACAAATCCCTTACAGCCTGCTTGTCCTCGGAGAAAGCAAAGATACTTATCTGTAGCAGGTATTCTCTGAGGACAGCAGGCTAATTATCCTCAAAAACCCGCCCGTCACCCCTTGGCGTTGTCTTATCTATTTTTTTGCTCTTGACTGAACTGAGGAGCACGGCAGGCAGGAAGGCACTCTGCGCATGTGCAGTCGGTCACGCATAGAGCTCAGAAGGCTTTAGCAAAGTTTTTGCTTTTGAAACGCCGGTTCCTGGGCTGGCGCAGATCACCAACCTGCTTGTGAGGATAACCAGCTTGCTGTCCTTGGAGAATACCTGCTGCAGGTAAGTATCTTTGCTTTATTAAAATAGGTCTAGCTCAAAACATCCAGGTCTTTAGGAACACCTAAATCCCACCTTTAACATGCCCCCTTGAGATTTGGACAATGAACTGGAAAATGGGTTTTGAAAATACCGATTTGGATGTTGTGGTGTCAATTAGACCAATTCAGCAAATCATATAGATAGAGAGCCCTGACCATTTGAAGACTTAAAAACCAGGAAAGATATTTTACACACAATCCTGGCTTTAACTGGCAACCAATGTAACAAGGTAGTATCAAAAACAATTCCTAAGTCCTGAGAGGTATGTGCTACAGGGAGAGATTGACAGTCATGCAGAGAGAGATGAGACATGTCCTAAAGGGGTCAGTGAAAGTTGTTTAACATGAATTAACAAGGGAACATAACATAGTAAATGATGGCAGATAAAGACCTGTACGGTCCGTCCAGTCTGCCCAACAAGATAAACTCTCTATACAGTGGGGGAAATAAGTATTTGATCCCTTGCTGATTTTGTAAGTTTGCCCACTGACAAAGACATGAGCAGCCCATAATTGAAGGGTAGGTTATTGGTAACAGTGAGAGATAGCACATCACAAATTAAATCCGGAAAATCACATTGTGGAAAGTATATGAATTTATTTGCATTCTGCAGAGGGAAATAAGTATTTGATCCCTCTGGCAAACAAGACCTAATACTTGGTGGCAAAACCCTTGTTGGCAAGCACAGCGGTCATACGTCTTCTGTAGTTGATGATGAGGTTTGCACACATGTCAGGAGGAATTTTGGTCCACTCCTCTTTGCAGATCATCTCTAAATCATTAAGAGTTCTGGGCTGTCGCTTGGCAACTCGCAGCTTCAGCTTCCTCCATAAGTTTTCAATGGGATTAAGGTCTGGTGACTGGCTAGGCCACTCCATGACCCTAATGTGCTTCTTCCTGAGCCACTCCTTTGTTGCATTGGCTGTATGTTTTGGGTCATTGTCGTGCTGGAAGACCCAGCCACGACCCATTTTTAAGGCCCTGGCGGAGGGAAGGAGGTTGTCACTCAGAATTGTACGGTACATGGCCCCATCCATTCTCCCATTGATGCGGTGGTCCTGTGCCCTTAGCAGAGAAACACCCCCAAAACATAACATTTCCGCCTCCATGCTTGACAGTGGGGACGGTGTTCTTTGGGTCATAGGCAGCATTTCTCTTCCTCCAAACACGGCGAGTTGAGTTCATGCCAAAGAGCTCAATTTTTGTCTCATCTGACCACAGCACCTTCTCCCAATCACTCTCGGCATCATCCAGGTGTTCACTGGCAAACTTCAGACGGGCCGTCACATGTGCCTTCCGGAGCAGGGGGACCTTGCGGGCACTGCAGGATTGCAATCCGTTATGTCGTAATGTGTTACCAATGGTTTTCGTGGTGACAGTGGTCCCAGCTGCCTTGAGATCATTGACAAGTTCCCCCCTTGTAGTTGTAGGCTGATTTCTAACCTTCCTCATGATCAAGGATACCCCACGAGGTGAGATTTTGCGTGGAGCCCCAGATCTTTGTCGATTGACAGTCATTTTGTACTTCTTCCATTTTCTTACTATGGCACCAACAGTTGTCTCCTTCTTGCCCAGCGTCTTACTGATGGTTTTGTAGCCCATTCCAGCCTTGTGCAGGTGTATGATCTTGTCCCTGACATCCTTAGACAGCTCCTTGCTCTTGGACATTTTGTAGAGGTTAGAGTCTGACTGATTCACTGAGTCTGTGGACAGGTGTCTTTCATACAGGTGACCATTGCCGACAGCTGTCTGTCATGCAGGTAACGAGTTGATTTGGAGCATCTACCTGGTCTGTAGGGGCCAGATCTCTTACTGGTTGGTGGGGGATCAAATACTTATTTCCCTCTGCAGAATGCAAATAAATTCATATACTTTCCACAATGTGATTTTCCGGATTTAATTTGTGATGTGCTATCTCTCACTGTTACCAATAACCTACCCTTCAATTATGGGCTGCTCATGTCTTTGTCAGTGGGCAAACTTACAAAATCAGCAAGGGATCAAATACTTATTTCCCCCACTGTATATGGTATGCGATACTTTATATGTACACCCAAGTTTTGATTTGTCCTTGCCATTTTCAGGGCACAGACCATAGAAGTTTGCCCAGCACTGTTCTTGTACTAAAGTAACTTGCATACTTGCTTGCCTGTTCCTGCCTCACTCAGTGAAAGCCCTTTCTCCCTGTGCCTTTGCTACTCTGATAAACTTCCTCACAAGAAAAAAATAAAAGGGAGAGGACGCACTAAACAGAGTTCAGCCAGGCAGTGCTGTTAAGGAGCCTGCCTGTACAGGGCGGGAGTTCCCCTCTGAGGAGTGCAGTGGCAGTTTACTGGACCAGGGAGTCAGGAGGGATTTCTGCCTGAACGGTGCTCCGGTGAGTGTTGTTTTTCGTCTTCTTTTTTTCCCCTCCGGTGCACGTTCCTGACAGTATGGTGGCTGAAACAGTAAACCGCTGTTCCTGCTGCGGGAAGCACAAGTCAGCCACGGGAATTTGTAGAACTGGCTGTGCTGACCCTTTTGGGAGAGATTCTGGGTCCCTGTCTTCAGGCGTGGAGGTTTCCCTCGCAGGGATCGCCGATATGGGCGCCATCCTGGAATTTCCCGCAGTCTCACTACCCTTTTCTCCTCTGCCAAAATCCCCGAGGGATTCAGTTGGAATGGAGGGTGACAGTGCTTCTAAGGGGTCGGGGTTACGGCTGGCATGGAGGCAGCAGCGGACACGGGCCCAGTGGATTCGAGTGAAGGATTCTCTCCAGAATTTATGCTTCTCCATCAAGCTTACTTATGAAGCGCACCTTTCCACCTCCTGTGGGGGTGGGGGGGTGGGGTGCTGGGAGCTTCCCTGAAGGATGCAGGTCGGAGGCTGTTAATAGCTCTTGATCAGGCTCACAAGCGCAGGCGTCTAGGTTCTGGGTCTGATGGTGGGCCACTGTCTCTCGCTCCTCTTCCCGGGTGTTCGGGGGACTTGTTGAGGACCGCAGACACAGAGGATTTGAAGGAAGGGGAGCTCATCTTGGAGGAGCTGGATGATCCCACGACATTGTGGATTTTTCATAGGGAGGAGCTGAGCTCCCTCATTTCTATTGCCCTGGACGTACTACATATTGAAGACCCTGAGGTGCAGGCAGCTGCAGTGGTGAATTTATGCATGGCTAGCTCAAGAAGACCATCTAAGGCTTTCCCAGTGCATGAGGCTATCCAGGAAATCAGGGCGCAGTGAACGGATCCAGATGCACCTCTGAGGGTGGCCAAAGCCATGGCTTGCTTGTACCCAGTATAGGGAAGCCAGGTGGAGAAGTTTGAACTTCCTCACTTTGATGCTTTGGTGACAGCGGTCACCAAGAAGACCACCCTTCCTGGGGAAGGGGGGGGGGGGGTCGTGTTTAAAATATGTAGGATAGACATCTGGAGGCTACGCTAAAACGCGCCTTTGAGGTTTCAGCTTTGGCCCTTAAACCATCCATTTGCAGTTCGTACGTGGCCCAGGCTTCCCTTGATTGGCTTCTGTAGTCTGTGGTGCAGGAGGCGACTCCTTCCCCGATGACAATTATCCCTAAAATGGAGGCTGCTCCTGGCGTACCTGACACGCATTATATGATCTGGTGCAAACTTTGGCGAAGCTGATGGCCTTGGCAGTCACTTCATGTAGATTGCTGTGGCTTCCTCATTGGGCCACAGATATAGCCTCTAAGCAACGTCTTACTAGGCAAACTCTTATTCAGGGAAGATTTGGAGAAATTGTTACGGATTTGGGGGATTCCAAATCTCAGTGGCTCCCGGAAGACAAGCCTAAGTCCTCGACTTGGGAAGGGTCAACAAGACCCCGGTTTCCAGAGGCCTGGAGCTATCAACCGGATAGACCATCTTCGTCCTTTCAACGTCCTCAGTTTCAACAGCAATCTTCCTTTCGTGGTAACAAGAGAGGATCAAATGCAGTGACCCGGCAGGGAGCAGCCGCTTGCCCTTCGCAATGATGGGGCGCTGGTCCACTCTTTGGGGTTGGAAATAGGGGGTCGCCTGACCCGATATTACCAGGAGTGGGACATTGTCAACTCGGATCACTGGGTTCTCGAGGTTATCAAAGATGGTTACAGGATATAGTTTGACTCGCAGGTCAGAGATTCTTTCTTGGAGTCCCGGTGCGCTACTGCAACCAAGCGGGAAGCAGTGCTAACTACATTGCAAGAACTGGTGGCCATTTGGGCCGTCGTTTCAGTTTCGTTGCTCGAAAGGCACACAGTTCGATATTCGATCTTTTTCATGGTACTGAAAAAAGGCTCCTTCAGGCCTGTGTTCGACCTCCAGAAAGTGAGCCAATCCCTTAGGGTTTGCCATTTCCGCATGAGACTCTCTGGGCGGTGATAGCAGCGGTGCAACCTCAAGAGTATCTGACAGCCTTGGATATAAAGGAGGCTTATCTCCATATTCCAATTTGGCCTTCGCATCAGAGATTTCTGCAGTTTGCGATGTTGGGGCAACATTTTCAGTTCTGGGCATTGCCCTTCTGTCTAGCCACGGCGCCACACACCTTCGCTACAGAAAGAGGGAATTCGAGTTCATCCCTATCTGGATTACTGGCTCATTCGAGCGTCATCTGAATCTGAGAGCTGTCTGGCTACTCAGCGAGTGGTAGAGGTGCTTCAGTCCCTCGGATGGGTGATCAACTTCTCCACGAATCATCTGCTCCCTTCACAGATGTTGCAGTACCTGGGCGTGCGGTTCGATACAGCGCAGGGACTAATCTTCCAGTTAGTAGCTCAAATGCGCAGTCTCTTGCGGTTGCCAAGTCCTCAGGTGTGGGACTATGTGCAAGTGTTGGGGTTGATGGCAGCCACTCTCGAGGTGGTGCCATGGGCCAGAGTGCACATGTGGCTGTTACAACTGGCTCTTCTGAGCCGATGGTCTCCGGTGTCGCAGGATTACTCGCTGCATCTTCCGTGGTTACCTTGGGCGTGATGCAGTATGGCCTGGTGGCTTCTCTCCCACTTGAGACGGGGGATGCCCTTAGCAGCCCCTCAGTGGGTAGTAGTGACAGATGCCAGCCTCTCCGGTTGGGGGGTTCATTGCACTGTGTGCAGTGGCGCTGGTCGACGGAGGAAGCAGCCTGGCCCATCAATTGGTTGGAGTTGAGAGCGGTGATGAATGCCCAGCGGACATTTGAGGAGATGGTGTGGGGTTCCACGTTGCAAGTTTTTTTTGACAACACAACAGCGGTGGTCTACATCAATCAACAGGGCAGAACTCATTCAGGCTCTTCACTCCGAGGTGAGCAGGATCCTGTCTTGGGTGGAGGAGCATCTTCAGCTTTTCTCGGCAGCTCACATTGCAGGTCTACACAATGTGCAGGCGGACTTTCTTAGTCGGCATCTGCTGGATGCGGCTGTCACGTTTTCAAAGCTGGACACTGGGTTTGTGAGCCCTTGGACCACTGCCGAGGAGCGGCAGTGGCAGGCAAAACCACCCCACGCTAGCGACAGGGCAGATCTCTGACAGTTAGGCTTCACCTGCACCTGGCCACTTTCCACCAAGAGTTGAGCTCAAGGCTTCAGGTGGCCAGCAGGACTTACTGGACAGGGCAGGACTGGCTAACAGCTAGGCAGCACAGGGACAGCAAGGCAGGGAAAGGATAGGCTAAAGGACAGGACTGAAAGCTGCGAGCAGCCTCTGAAACAGGGAACAAACACAGCTAGACAAGAGACTGAACTGAAAGCTGCAAGCAGCCATTGAAGCAGGGAACAAACACAGATAAACCCAGAACTAGGCAAAGACATACAAACAAGACACAAGACTGGGAAACAAGCAATACAGTAAACAAGCAATACCCTAAACTAAACAGAGACTAACTAGAACAGGCAAGACTTCAGGCAAGAACTAGAGCAAGGTTAACAACTCAGGCTGAAGTGCAAAAGCACCAACATACCAGGGCCTTAGATGCAATGCAAAGGCAAAGCAGCAAGGTTTCAGAATGGCTAATAAGCCCAGCAGCACCTGGAGCTGAGCTGCAACAATCACCAGGAAACCACGGGTGCGCTGTGTAGGTTCAATCCAAGCAAGTCTGGCAGCCCGGAAGATCCGGACCAGACTGGGCTGAAATCTGGAACGGGTGACGGTCCACAGCAGCAACCGGTTCTGGCCACCAGAGGGCGAGGTGAGCACAGACGTAACAGCGGCAGAGTAGGAGTTGTCGGATAACGCGTTTCATCAGATCTTCTGTCGGTGGGGCTTGCCGGAGGACCTCATGGCATCACGTCAGAATACTAAGGTGGCGTGATTCTTCAGCAGGCAAAGGGAGGTTGGCTCTGCAGGACTCGACACACTTCTTCAACTGTGGCGACAGGCGAGGGTTAGTGATTCTAGTGGCTCCGGATTGTCCTCGATATCCGTGGTATGAGGACTTGGTCCGGTTGTTGCTGAAGACTCCTTTGCCTTCCCCTGTTGCCGGATCTTCATCAAGGTCCGGTCCTGATGGAAGAACCCTCCCACTTTGGTGTTACAGCTTGGCTTTTGACAGGCCTAGATTAAGGAATAAGGTCTTGTAAGTGGTCCATGACGATGGCATATGCTCGAGTGTGGCGCACCTTTGTTGTGTGGTGTGCCCTTCGGGGATGGGAACTGTTACAGGCTTCTGTTTCCCAGATATTGGATTTCTTTCAGGAGGGGGGGCTGCAGAAGGGATTGGATTATAATTCCCTCACAGTTCAACTGGTTGTGCTTTCCTGCTACCGGTGTCGTCTTTCAGGGTCCTTCTTAGTGTCCAACCCAGACGTTGCACGATTTTTATGGGGGGCCCTCCATCTTCGGCCTCTGTCAGTGTTCATGTCCTGGAACTTAAATTTAGTGCTCCGGGCGTTGGTGCGAGCTCCATTTGAGCCTTTGTGTAGGGCATCAGAGAAGGACTTGACCCTTAAGAGACGGCAGAGTCTTGGAGATCTAGGCGTTGTCGGGCCAGGATCTTGTATATTCCTTCCTATATTACGCCTCTTGCTAAGGGCCAGGCCTACTACTGGGGCTGTCAGTTTGGTTCTCACAAGATGGCCTAACAAGTTATCTTTGCAACATACAGTGCTTTTCTCAGGAGCTGGGAGCTGAGATCATGCCTTTCATATAAGGTAACCTTGGCAGTTGCTGACAGGCTGAGGACACAGTGTGAGCCTAACATGTCCAGATTGTTGCATTTGTGGAGAGAGACAGAGAGAGGACATAAGGGTATTGTTCTGACTGTGCACGCAGAACAGATAACCGGCTAGCCAATGGCTACCGACTTTGTACATGAACTCCCATCAGGAGAGACTGATAGAATACAGGAACAATCCATATATGGTATAAGGCAACCTAATGTTGCTAGTTTATGGGAAATCACGTGATTTATGTGAGAAATGGAATTCGCAACAGTATATATATGTGATGTCCGGGAGGTGTTAGCAGAACAGTCCTTGTCTTTCAGGATGGGCATTTGCTGACTGACAACCTGCTTCAGGGAGAGAACTATTATTTGTATTTTTTTGGCTCTGTGATAATAAAGGTAATGTACTGGCTGCGCCTAATGGAGTCTAAGTTCTCTTCCTTATCTGTGTTTTCCCTCCCTTGGGGGGCTAAGGGGTGGAAATACATAATCTCTTTCTTCAATTTTCAGAGGGTGGCGTAACTTTGCAGATGGTGACGTCCTTTCTGCCAAAAATTGTCAGTGTTCCATCTTAATCAGGATCTCTTTCTTCTTTTCGTCAGGAAGACTATCCAACGCAGTTTGCTTCTCTCTGGCTGCTGGATGTTCGGAGGGTTCTGATACAGTACTTACAGATGTCCAACAACTTTAGGCGCTCAGACCATATTTTTGTTCTTCGGGAGGGTCCTTGCTGAGGGGAAGCGGCATTGAAGCCTACCATTGCACATTGGATTAAGGAGGCCATTGTGTCGGCGTATATCCTGATGGGTCGCACCCCTCTGGTGGGGTTGCATGCTCATTCGACTCGGGCTCAAGCTACCTCTTGGGCAGAAACATGGGTCCTCTCATTGGAGGAAATTTGTAGGGCAACTACATGAGTGTTGTTGCTTTCCTTTTCCAAGCATTACAGAATAGGTGTAGCTGCGTACACGGACGTGCAGTTTGGTGCAACAACAGTGTCGACACAGGGATCGGCGGATTCCCACCCTATGTAGGGAGTTCTTTGATACATCTCTCTGGTTTCAGGATTCATCTGCTGCTGATGCTATGGAAGGTAAAATTATGCCTTACTTGATCATTTTCTTTCCTTTAGTCGCAGCAGATGAATCCAGGATCCCACCCTGATTGTCAGCCGCAGATCTTTTCCGGCATGGCTCCCTTTGCCGGAATTGGCCATGCAGTTTCCTTTTAGTTTGGAATTCCCTTACATTAAAAAAAAAAAGAGGGTGTGGGAGAAAAAAAGTTAAGCTCCACTTTGGAAACCTTGTCTCTTACTGTGCTGAGATGTGTAGTTGGTAGTTGCTGCATCTGGGTTACAGTATTGCGGTGCAGGCCACGCTGTTGTGGTTTGCTATTTGTGAGGAATCTTTTAGTCTTTGTTTTGAATATCTACTGTTTGGTGATGAGGCATATACTAAATGGCTTAGGTGCTGGCCATCTGGTATGGCTCCCTTCAATTTACTTCTCTTTCTCCACCTGCTGGTAGACGAATACCACCCACTGGTTTCTGGATTCATCTGCTGCAACAAAAGGAAAGAAAATTCTCTGAGGACAAGCAGGCTGAGTTCTCACAATTGGATTGACGTCCGTGTCAGCCCGGGAACCGGCATTTGCAATAGCAAAAAGAAAATCCGCCAGAGCCTTCTTGCACGCGTTTGTGGACTGACTTCCTGCCCGCACCTCAGTTTCTTTTTTTCCACGATGAGGAGCAGCAGATTAATTCTGTGGCTCCTGTATTCTTGCCCGGGAAACAGCCTTTTGTTTTTCTCATTCGACTTTGTCATTTATATTCTTCATTAAAAAAAAAACAACTTCCTTTATTTTTTCCATTTGATTTTTTCCCCCTTCTTTAAGCTTCCTTTCTTTTCTATGCAGCCATTTTTCTACCCTTTTTGTGCCCTTTTTACTTTGGCACAATCGAGTCGTTTGATTTCGCTGGTGCAGTTTTCCCTTCCATGTCATCGAAGACACCCAGGGGCTTCAAATGTTGTACTCGGTGCAACCGGACCATCTCTAGTACAGATACCCATTCTTGGTGCATCCAGTGCCTTGGGCCTGACCACAGCCCAGCTCATTGTGCCCTTTGTCTTCGTATGAAGAAAAAGACTCAACTTGCTCAAGAAGCTCAGAGAGAGAAACTTTTTGGGGACCGGTCCTTCGACGTTGGCATCGTAACCGAGGTCAGCGGCGTCAACAACATTGAGGGAAGCATGGACGTTGTGAGCAGAGGGTAATCATGGCTGCGGAGAGGCCACGGCACGCTGGGAGCAGTGAGGCATCGATTTGGTCTCCACCCGTCTCAAGGCCTCCTGCTGTGCAGGCCCCCCGGGACCATCCATCGGACCCGACCCCAAAGAGACGTGAGGATTCAACAACGTCCTCGTCAGCACTGAGAAGCTTCAGTGACAGGCATCAAGCAAAGGCGAAGAAGCACCGTCATCGTTCCTCCTTGACACACAGTGCCGGGAGCTCCAGGGTATCAAAGGATTCAGTACCTGAGAAGTGTCTGCGCCGGGAGGACTGCTCCCCCTCCATACAGGAGGTGCCGATGTGTTGGCCTCTTAGCAGTCCGGTTCCTGCTCCTGAGCCTCAACCGATTCTGCCACCAACTGCTCCACCAGCCTCCCAGCCTTCTCCAATGGCGGCTCTCGACGAGCGCATCTGAGCCTTCCAGAGCTTCTGGAAAAACTGCTGCGCCAGTCTGCTTCGGCGTCAGGGGGTGCTTCCTCCCTATCGACGCCAGTGGAGGAGGCTTCACCGCAGTCCATGCGGGTGTTGGCCCCTCGACATCACCATCGAGGATGTCGGCGTCGAGGCAGGCTCAGTCTCTGAGCTCTCTGAAGGAAGTGCTTTCCGATCCTGAGGAGGAGCGCTCGTGGCAGTCGGAGGAAGTTCTCAGGTACTTTTCCTCTGATGGGATTCCCTCTGATTCTTCCCCTCCACCTGACAGGAGACTGTCTCCTCCTGAGAGCCTCTCCTTTTCATTGTTTGTGCGGAAAATGGCTGAGGCCAATCCATTCCCTGCAGAAGTGGAGGATGAGCCCAGGACCGAGGTCCTGGACTACGTCTCTCCATCTAAGGAGGCAGTAATGGCTCCTTTGCATAAGGTACTCTGGGAAGTCCTTCTCCGAAACTGGTCGTTCCATCTGTCTTATGCCAAAAAAGACTAATTCCCAGTATCGGATCCACAGTGAGCCTGGGTTGATGAGGTCTCAGTTATCCCTCAACTCCAAGGTGGTGGACTCTGCCCTCAAGAGAGCCAAGAGACTATGCCTCTGCGCCCCCCAGGAAGAGAAGCTAGGACCTTGGATTTTTTGGGGGGAGGAAGACATATCAGGTTGCTATGCTTGCTGCCCATATCCAGTCTTACCAGCTCTTACCGAGCATTTACTTGCTGAACTCGGTGAGGCAGCTGTCTACCTTGGTTGATGTCCTCCCTCCGGAGCAGGTTAAGCCTTTTCGCCAGGTGGTCAGGCAGCAGAAGGCGTGTTGTAAATTCCTGGCCAGAATCTCTGCTCGTTATAGCGATGCGCAGACTCTCATGGCTGCATGTCTCTGACCTAGACCATTCGGTCCAGCAGAGGATGGCGGATGTACCTTGCAGGGGGGGGGGATAACATTTTCGTAGAGAAGGTGGAAGACCTGATTGACCAGATCAAGAAGCACACAGATGCTATGACCTCTTTCCCACCGGGCGCCTTTTGCTACAGCCTCCTCATCTAATAAGTTTTTGGGGGGCCATGGAGTGCTCCCTATTCCTATGCTAGTCGTAGGTACACTCCAGTGTCCCAACAGCCTACTCAGGCTCAGCCCCAGCACGCTCGTTCTTGTCAACAGCGTGCGACTAAGGCCCCTGCTGCTCCCCAGCAAAAGCAAGGGACGGGCTTTTGACTGGCTCCAGCAAAGCATAGCCACAGTAAAAGTGTCCGTACTGGACAACTTGCCAGTTGGAGGGAGGTTAATGTTTTTTTTTTACCAAATGTGGTCTCTCATAACCTCCAACTGGTGGGTTCTTCAAATAGTCTGGTTAGGATACACACTGAACCTGGAATCCACATCTCCAAATTGCCCACCGGGAGCTCATTCATAGAGCTCCCAGCACAGGCAGTTATTTGCAGAGGAACTCTCCGCCCTTCTACAGGCCCATGCGGTCGAACCCGTTCCACCAGGGGAAGAAGGGCTGGGATTCTATTCCAGGTGCTTCCTTGTGGAAAAGAAAACAGGGGGGGGGGGGCGCATGTGTCCCCTCCTGGATCTAAGGGCCCTGAAAAAATTCCTGGAACGGGAAAAGTTCAGGATGGTTTCCCTTGGCACCCTTCTTCCAATGATTCAGGAAAACGATTGGCTATGCTATCTGGACTTAAAGGATGCTTACACGCATATTCCGGTACTCCCAGCTCTCAGGAAGTATCTTCGATTTCAGCTGGGACTGCAGCACTTTCAGTACCTCGTACTGCCATTTGGCCTAGCGTCTGCACCCAGAGTATTCACAAAATGTCTAGCAGTACTCGTAGCGTCAGTACGCAGGCTAGGAGTGCATGTGGTCTCTTATTATTATTTGTTGCATTTGTATCCCACATTTTCCCACCTCTTTGCAGGCTCAATGTGGCTGGTGAAGAGCACCTCGGTTGACAGTGCCCAGTAGTTCATGCGGATGGCTATCCAGGTGCTGGAACTACTCGGGTTCGTAATAAATTACATCAAGTCCCACCTCACTCCTTTTCAGAAATTGGAGTTCATAGGAGCATTTCTGGACACGAAGACAGCTCAGACTTATCTCCCTGAGGCACGGGCAGACAACCTTCTGTCCCTGGTGTCCACTGTTCGAGTGTCTCAGCAAGTCACAGCTCAGCAGATGTTGAGACTCTTGGGGCACGTGGCCTCCACTGTTCATGTAACACCCATGGCATGTTTATATATGAGATCCGGTCAGTGGACCCTAGCTTCCCAGTGGTATCAAGCTGCTGGGAATCTAGAAGATGTCATCCAACTGTCCACCGGTGGTGGACCATTTGAACCAATTTGATCAAGGGACGTCCATTCCAAACTCAGCTGCAGAAAGTGCTGATGACGGATGCCTCTCTCCTGGGGTGGGGAGCTCATGTAGATGGGCGTCCCACTCGGGGAGCTTGATCCATCCAGGAAACTGGACTTCAGATCAAGCTCATGGAGCTTCAAGTGATCTGGAACGCTCTAAAGGCTTTCATGATTTGCTGTCCAACCAAATTATCTTGATTCAAACAATCAGGTTGCAATGTACTATGTCTACAAGCAGGGGGCACCTGATCTCGCCCTCTGTGTCAGAAAGCCGTCCAGATGTGGTTTTGGGTGTGCCGTCAGGCATGTTTCTCCAAGCCACTTATCTGGTGGTTGTAAACTAGTCTGACAGACAGGCTGAGCAAAGTAATGTAACCTCACAAGTGGTCGCTCAACATGAGTGTTGCCCTCAAGATCTTCTGAATGTGGGGCACCCCCTCTGATCTTTTTGCCACTCGGATCAATGACAAGGTCCCTCAGTTCTGTTCCAGGCTTCAGGCCCACGACAAACTAGCATCAGTTGCATATCCTCCCATACCTCCAGTAGGTAAGACTTTGCTGAAACTCAAGACCACGGAACCATGATCCTGATTGCGCCCTACTAGCCGCGTTAGATTTGTTTCCTTCTGAAGTTGTCCTCTGAGAAACCGTGGAGATTGGAGTGTTTTCCAACCCTCCGAACAAGGGGTTGTTTCTACATCCCAACTTCCAGTCTCTGGCTCTCACGGCCTGGATGTTGAAAACTTAGAATTCACCTTCTTGGGCCTTTCAGAAGGGGTCTTCCGAGTCTTGCTTCCAGGAAAGATTCCACGAAGAGGTGTTACTCTGATATAAATAGGAATGCAATTTTCTGTAATACTGGGATAAAAGAAATTTTATTGTAACCATTTATTTACTCTAATAAATTTTAGCATTATTATAAAAGAGAAAAACTGAACTCTAAAGTGTTTTTCCTTTGCCAGAAGGGCTTTTTTCCAGTCTCTTCTGTTCAGCTCCACCCTTAGAGGCAAGAAGGGAGTGCCCTATACACAGGGCTCATAATGTCAGAGCTATGGCCGTGTCGGTGGCTCACTTAAAGTCAGCCTCCATTGAAGAGATTTGGAAAGCTGCAACGTAGTCTTCAGTCCACCCATTCACTTCACATTACTGCCCTGAGCAGGATACCCGACGCAACCGTCGGTTTGGGCAGTCTGTGCTGAAGAATCTGTTTGGGGGTTTAGAATCCAACTTCACCCACCTAGGCCCGTTTTAGTCTGTTCCAGGCTGCACTCTCAGCTAGTTGTATATATTCAGGTTAATCTATGTTATGTCCTCGCCGTTGTGAGGCCCAAATGACCAATGTTATTGTTTTGCATGAGCCTGGATGCTAGGGATACCCAGTTGTGAGAACAACTCAACCTGCTTGTCTTTGGAGAAAGCAAAGATAGTTACAAGTAGCAGGTGTTCTCAGAGGACAACAGGCTGATTATTCTCACAATCCTGCCCACCTCCCCTTGGAGTTGTTCATTTGTTTATGCTTCTGGACTTAAGTGAGGTACGCGCTCGTGCAGGACGTTAGTCCATGCGTGCGTGCTGCATGTGCGCCAGAAGGCTCTGGCAAAGTTTTTCTTTTTGCTATTGCAAATGCTGGTTCCCAGGCTGTTATAAATAGCTCCTAGATAACCTGAGAACATACACAAAAAGAACTTACAAATGCAAATTTGGTGAAAAACAAGTCTTAATTTATTATTTCAAAATACACTCTTGCAAGAATGGGTGTCTCTGAATGCAAGCAGGCACATCCTTCCTTAATTATTACAGTTTATATATTTCTGGTTACATTAGGTGCCAGCCCCTAAGGTTCACATTGGATATTGATTACATTTACCCCCTATTATATCAGTGCTGGTTATATGACAGTCCCTTCTGAAAATTTTCCATGGACAGATTCTCTATTTATTATTAGTTCTGCTTAGTTTACATTTTCTTATTTTCAAACCTTCATATGAAAACTCTGCATTAGTAGTTTCATACATGGTAGGCTTTACCTCCCCCCCCCCCCCCCCCCCCCCCGCCCTTTTCTTCTATTCCCTCAGTTTCATAGTCTCGTCCTTGAAACTTTCATACATCTCTGTCTCAGGATTTTGGGCTTGCTTCTTTCTCCTATTGTCTCAGCATTCCTTAGCAATTTGCACACCTCTCTTTAAACTAACACAGTTCCTTTCTTTACTAATTTAGAAAGCCATAATGTGGTCTGTTAGAAATGGCCTACACAAATATAGTTATACTTTTACGCCTAAACAGTTCCTTTCTACAAGGGCATGAGCTATTCTATCTTTGCAATTATGTTAAGTGAAAAAGCAATATATTTGCACATTTCTGGGCTGATGTGGATGTTGACCCAGTTATGAGAGTTATTAGCCTCTTGTCCTCCGAGAATACATGGTACAAGTAAGTATATTTGCTTTATCAGGTAAGGCATAATTTTACCATGTCAGTTTTTGGAATGTGCAGCTGCCAGCAGGGCCGTGCCTAGGGTCTCTGACGCCCCCCTGCAGACTATCAGTTGGCAGCGCCCCCCCCCCCCCCCTCGTGAAAATGATCGCTCACCGCTTGCCACACTGACAGGAATTGTCAACAATATTCTTAGAAACAAACTGCTATACATTGCAAAATAAGATAGCAGATGTAAATTCTCAAAGTGGACATATTCCAAACACTAAAATGAAAATAAAATGATTTTTTTCTACCTTTGTTGTCTGGTGACTTTCTTTTTCTGATCATGTTGGCCCAGTATCTGATTCTGCTGCTATCTGTCCTCTTAACTCCGTTTCCAGGGCTTCCTTTCCATTTATTTCTTTCCTTTCCTCCTTTCTTCTTCATTTCTGGTCCTCAGTTTCTGCCTATTTTCTTCATCCATGTGCAGTTTTTCTCCTCTCTTCCTTTTCCCTCATTTCATCTCCTTCATCTCTCTTCCCTCCCCTCTATGTCCAGCAATTTCTCCTCTCTCCCTGAGCCCTGCCCCCTCCATTCATCCCTATCCAGCAATTCCCCTCTCTCCCTGAGCCCTGCAATCCATATCCACCCATGCCCATCTGTCCCCTCCATTCATCCCTATCCAGCAATTCCCCTCTCTCCCTGAGCCCTGCAATCCATATCCATCCATGCCCATCTGTCCCCTCCATTCATCCCTATCCAGCAATTCCCCTCTCTCCCTGAGCCCTGCCCCTCCCATCCATACTCCTCTGTCACCCTCCATTAATCCCTATCCAGCAATTCCCCTTCCATGACCCCACCACCTCGCATCCATGCTCCTCTCTCCTCCCGCTCCCATCATGTCCCAGTTGGCCTGGCCCGCCCTCTTCTCCCCTCCCCCTTCGCATCCATGCTCGTCTCTCCCCTGCCCTCCCGCTCCCATTGTTCAACTACTGCCCGCCCTCTTCTCTCCCACCAACATCCCTTTTCTTGTTTTTTCTTTTTAAATTTACCTCCGTGGCGGTCCAGAAGCGCAGCGTCAGTGAAGGAGGCGGCGCTCGCCTCCCGACGTCTCAAGCCTTCCCTTCGCTGTGTTCCGCCTTCTTCTGATGTCATTTCCTTGACGTCAGAAGAAGGCGGAACACAGCGAAGGGAAGGCTAGAGACGTCAGGAGCGTCGCCTCCTTCACTGACGCTGCGCTGCTGGACCGCCACGGAGGTAAATTTAAAAAGAAAAAACAAGAAAAGGGATGTTGGGGGGGAGGAGAAGAGGGCGGGCAGTAGTTGAATGGGAGCGGGAGGGCGAGCGAGGTGAGCATGGTGCAGCGGCGCCCCCCAGCCATGCTTACCTCGCTTACCGTGTTGGCACGGCCCTGGCTGCCAGAACTAGTGTGAAACACTGGTTAGGGCCTGTGTGAAAAACCTCACTCATTGGCCTTAAGTCTCCAGCAGCAGGATGGGCCACCCTTGAAGTTTCTGCAAGGCTTCTAAGGATAGGAAAATGCCTACTGTACTTGCATCATGTGGTTGTTTGCTTTAAAGGTAATAAAACAAAATGAGTACCTTTTTTATTGGAATACTTTACTACATGTTTTTGACTGACTTTTTTTTTTTTTTGTTCTCTGTGTTTGTTTAGCTGCTAATGAAAAAGGGAGTGCGCTAAATCCGAGGCTCTTTCCTTCCTTCCTTCCTATGAGATTACTGACTGTAACTTTAAGGCTTCCCTTCCCAGAGCCGACTTCCTTAAATTGTCCAATCAGTACGCGCCTCTCTGTGCTGCTCAAGAGCCCTTAATCCGCGAGCTCATTGGTTTGTTGCTGGCCCATAGGCGCCGGCGCGTACTAACCTTGTCTGGGTGGTAGTGGTGGCTGCACTGTCGTGCCTGTATAGTGTAGGTCAGTGTCAGCTGGAGGAAGGGAAGTAGACGTTTGTCAGCGGTCGCGATATTGCTGTGTGATGGTGGGTCGCCAGAAGAAGCTGAAAATCCGGTTCGTGCCGGGTAACGTGGAAGTGGTGCAGGTGAGTTCCTGTTATACACTCAAGGTTTCCATTTTTCCTTTGGGGCCCGGTCGTTATCTGCCTCTGGTGCAGGTGATGCCGGGCGGCCCTGCTAGGTTCGTATGTGCTGTTTGAAGTACAAAAATGGCTTTATTTATTGCTTTCAGAGAACCAATTCACTCCGCCTTTTTTTTTTTTTGCGTTGGTTTACGTTGTTTTGCTGCTACTACATAACATTTCTGTAGCGTACGCAGCGCTGTACGCTGAAACAGCTTTCCATGCAATCGCTATATACAGGTGCAAATCGAGGTGCCACGGGATCCCGCGGTATCCGTCTTTTACTTTTTGCCGGTTATCAATAGCAATCAAACAAAATAAAACATTTTTTATTTTGATGTTTTATTTTGTTTGATTTCTATTGATAACCTTTAAGAGTGGACTAACACAGCTACCACACACACCTCTTTACTTTTTGCCTAACGTGGAACTGAAATAGGGAGTAAAATGTTTTTGTAAATTATCGGAATGTTAACCATGATAATTGGTCCACGCCACTAAGAATGCTGAAAATACGAAGTAAACCGAACTAAAACGTGGAAGTAAAAGGCAGTGATGGAACCAGTTTATTGCTAAGGAGGTTAATGAAGACTTTGGCAGGCTGGCAGCAACATTTTTCAGGTATTTGAGACATTTTGTTTGGCTCATGCACTGATGATGAAGAGCAATAACTATGACATTTCATATTGTATTTTTATCTGTTTACTTTGTTTGTAAAACATTGTTTATAATGGTTTTGTTAATAGAAGCATAAGCACACTAATTTATTTTCATAGGGAAATAATACAAGAACTCACAATTAATATCTTAACACTTCTGTATCAAGGTAAAGAGTTATTTTGGTAAGGAGTTTTGGTGTCAAAACCTTTATGCTTTGCTTGTCTGCTTTTAGAGAAGATGCACTATTCTAGGACTAGTTTTCAAACTAGTGGAGGAATGGCCTAGTGGTTAGAGCACTGGTCTTGCAATCCAGAGGTGGTTGGTTTTAATCCCACTGCTGCTCCTTTGTGATCTTGGGCAAGTCACTTAACCCTCCATTACCTCAGGTACAAACTTAGATTGTGAGCCCTCCTGGGACAGAGAATATCCAGAGTACCTGACCTTGAGCTACTACTGAAAAATGTGTGAGCAAAATCTAAATAACACAGCAGGAAGTGAGACCAAACAAAAAAAAACTAAACAAAAGAGGAGACTGTCACTGAAATGTAGCTGGAAATGCTCGTAGTCTAAGCAACAAAGTTTGTGAGCTGCAATCCCTGATGTTAGAGGCAGAATTAGACATTGTTGCTTTCATGGAGACATGGTTCAATGAGTCCCATGAATGGGATGCAAACATACCGGGCTACAATCTTAGAAAGGATAGAGCTGTTCGTAATACTACTACTTATTTCTATAGCGCTACTAGACCTACGCATCGCTGTTTGTAAAAGTGGAGGAGTGAGAAACGATATTGCAGCGACTGCAATGCCAGGGGCCTGCGGAAAGGAAGAAGTGATATGGATCACCTTGAAACGAGATGAGAACCTCTGTCCACATGATGATGTCTACAGACCTCCAACACAATCGGAGGAACTAGTTAAAGATCTGGTTACAGATATCTAAAAGTTGGGAAAGAAAATAGAGGTGCTATTGCTGGGAGATTTCAACCTGCCAGATACAGATTGGAAAGTTTCATCTGCGAAATCGGAAAGCAGTAGAGAGATCATGGATGCCTTTCAAAGTGCTCTGCTCAGACAAATGGTGATGGAACCCACAAGGATGGGAGTGATGCTGGATCTGGTGCTCACAAATGGGGAAAGTGCATCTAATGTCAATGGGTGCCCACCTGGGCAGCAGTGATCATCAAAAAGTTTGGTTCAATATAACTAAAGAGGACGGCAGCCACTCAAACCTCAAAGTTCTGGATTTCAAATATGCTGACTTTAGTAAAATGGGGGCATTCCTGAAGAAAGAGCTGATGGGCTGCGAGGATAAATGAGAAGTGGAAAGGGAAGCCAAGAGAGATACGTCTGGCGAAAGCACGAGTGGAAGAACAAATGGAGGGTCAACAATTTTTTCAGGTATATTAGTGAAAGGAGGAAGACTAAAAATAGAATTGTGAGACTGAAAGATGCTGCGAACCACTAAGTGGAGACGGGGGAGATTCCGTGGGATTGGAGAAGAATGGATGTGGTCCCTCTTCACAAAAGTGGTGACAGAAGAAGCTGGAAACTACTGGCTGATAAGCCTCACGTTGGTTATTAGAAAAGTAATGGAAGCGATGTTGAAAGAAAGGATAGTGAATTTCCTGGAATTCAATAGACTACAGGATCGAAGACAACATAGTTTTACCAAAAGTAAATCGTGCCAAACGAATCAGATTGAATTCTTTGGGTGACCAGAGAATTGGATCAAGGATATGCGCTTGATTTCAGCAGAGGTTTTGACACGGTTCCTCATAGGAGGCTCTTGAATAAACTTGACAAGCTGAGCTTAGGATCCAAAGGGGTGAACTGGATTAGGAATTGGTTAAGTACATATCTATTGCCATACTGGGACAGGCCAAAGGCCCATCAAGCCCAGCATCCTGTTTCCAACAGTGGCCAATCCAAGTCACAAAAAAGTACAAAACGCCCCATACTGCTTATCCCAGAAATAGTGGATTGTCCCCAAATCCAATTTAATAATGGTCCATGGACTTTTCCTTTAGGAAGCCATCCAAACCTTTTTTTTTTTTTTTTTTTTAATCTTATTTATTGCAATCCAAACTTAGTCACTTTACAATCAAGATGAAACAATGCGATACAAAAGAAAGACAGTGTCTGGCTTGCATGCTTTTAAAGTTTATCCCAGCTTATCTCCCCCCCCCCCCCCCCCCCCACACACAACCCCTCCCTTACCTTCCCCCCCTACCTATTCCTTATCAGGCAGTATCCTATCTATGTTAACAATTCAATATCTTGCTTCGTGCTACCGGAGTGAGAGAGTCCCAAAAGGGAGACCAAATATTACAGAACTGTTCGCCTCTTTTAGAGGCCAAGTCTGGGATTCTTGTCTTCTCAAGTGCACAGGCTTGAATCATAGCTGATCTCTAGTGGGATATGGTCGGGCGGTCCGCCGCTAACCATAATTGCAAAATGACTCGCTTTGCCATCACCATTGTACGCTTCAAAAAGCTTTTAAATCCTGTTGGAGCTGGGCTTTGTATTCCAAATAAATCAAACAGCTGCCTCGGAGAAGATTTCCACGTCGTGTTCCAGAGCTGAGACACATGGTTGTTTAATTCAGTCCAAAACATTTTGACTCTGGGACAGCTCCAGTACATGTGTCCCAAATGCGCATTGGTTCCTCCGCATTTTGGGCAAGAGTCTGACTTCCGGAGCGTTGCTCTATACGCTCTGTGAGGTGAAATGTGTAACCGAAGTAAAAACTTATATTGTAATTCCCACCAGGCCGCATTGTCTGTGTTTGTATACAGCGTTTTAAAGCATGCTCCTATATGTTCTGGCTGGAGGTGCAGCTGTAGTTCCTTATTCCAAGCCTGGGTTACTACTCGATGATCTAGAGGCTCAAGTGCTTCTCTCAGATGGCGATTGAAATAGCTCAACGGCACCCTTAATTGCACATCTAATCCCAATAGTTCATTGAGTCTTTCCAAAGATTCAGCAGTCAGGGAAGCTGAGGGCAATGAACTTACATAATGTTTCAACTGTACATATGCAAACCAGTCATTCCCATTCAGCCCATACTCCTCTTTCAAAACTTCAAATGGTTTCAAATTCCCTTGTTCAGTAACCACATGGAACAAATACTTGATTCCCGCTACGGCCCACCTCCGGAAGTTAAGTGATGAACTCCCCACCGGGAAGGCTAGATTTCCCTGGAGCGGCAAAAGCACCGAAACAGAGGAGTCTAGCAATTTTAATCGACCAAGCCGCTTCCAGGTAGTACGTAGCGGGCCCAATATACACTTGAGTGGTCCCAGTTGTGTCATGTCTATTGAGGACGCATGTAACCAGTATGAAAAGTGAATTTCCCCCAAAAGCTTGGTTTCTGCAGTGGTGCAAGAAAAGTAGTGGGTATTGCGAAACCAATCTGATAAATGCCTCATACTGCTAGCCATGGAAAAAAGTCTAAGGTCCAATAATCCTAACCCCCCCTTCGCTCGGGGCATCATAACTTTGGAGAGTGGTAAGCGGGTCCTCTTCCCCTGCCATATGAAGTGATTCAATTTTTTCCGCAGCCACTTTCCCTCCTTAAGTCGTAATAAAAGGGGGAGCATCTGCAACACATAGGTCCATTTAGGAAACAAAACCATATTATAAAGAGCTATGCGGCCCAGCATAGTAATCGGGAGTGCCTGCCATCTCTGCAGAAGTTTCGTGGACTGCTGTTTTAACGGTACAATGTTTTGTGTATATATCTCTGACAGGTTTATGGGGATATAAACCCCCAAATACTTAATCTGGGATTGCTCCCACTGAAAGGGGAACTGGCCCGCCCACCCCGCCCGGATCTCAGCTTGTAGTGGAAGAGCAACAGACTTTTGAAAGTTGAGGGAAAAGCCTGTGAGAAAACTAAATTCATCTAAGATCGCCAATAAGTGCTGCACCGATTTCTCAGGTCGTGTCAAAGTCAAGAGGATATCGTCCGCAAATGCTAGTACTTTAACCTCCTGTGTCAGCATGGTGATCCCCGCAACGTCTGAATCTTTCATAAGTGTGCGGAGCAAAGGCTGTAGGTACAGCAAAAACAACAGCGGGGAGAGTGGGCAACCCTGTCTTGTCCCTCTCTGCAACCGGAATGTTGCAGATACAGTTCCGTTCGTCACTATGCGTGCCAAGGGGCTGGCATACAAGGCCGCAATCGCTTCCATAAACCAGCCCTCCAGCCCTACCCATTGTAGCACTTTAAAAATGTAGCTCCACTGCACTGTGTCTTAGTGTTGTGACCATGTGCCATGGATAAAAGGACTTTACGCACATTGACCGTCGCCTGGCACCCTCGGACAAAGCCCACTTGGTGTTCACCAATTAAGGACGGCAAATGCTGCACCAATCTCTCAGCCAATACCTTTGCTAAAAGTTTAATATCAACATTGAGCAATGAGATTGGCCTGTAAGATTCTACTTGGTCCTGAGGCTTGCCAGGCTTCGGGATGAGGGTGATTAAAGCCTCGTTCTCCCCCGGGGAAAAGAAACCACGATCTATCACCGCCTCATAGTACAACACAAGGGGCCCCATCACTTCCGAGCCCAACATTTTATAGTACTCGCCCGAAAACCCATCCGGGCCAGGGGCCGACCGAAGCGGAAGGGATTTTATGGCCTTTTGGAGCTCCTGTGCTCTTATAGGTAATGACAGTTGTTCTTTTACTCTTTGTTCTAAGCGCGGCATACCCGCATCTTCTAGGTAATCATCTATGAAAGGTGACTGGGGTTCTCCGCTCTGAGAATAAATTCCCTGGAAATAGTCTTTAAAAACCTTTGCTATCTCTGCTGGTTGCGTGATGTAGTTTCCAGCATCTGCAGTGATATGGGAGATGTAAGTCCGTGAGGTTTTTGCTCTTGCTACTTGTGCCAGTAATCTTCCCGCCTTATTGCCAAATCTCTGAAAGTTTAGTTGCCTAGCAAACAATTGTCCCTTATATTTTTCATGGATCATAGAATTTAACGCCACCAGGGCAGTTGCTACTCTTTCCTAGTGTTCTCTAGATGGTTTAACTATATGTTGTCTTTTTGCAATCTTATAAGCTGACTCTAATCGCATAATGCCTGCTGCTAGCTGTTTGGCTCGTGCACTCATGAATGCAATAACCTCACCGCGGAGTACCGCCTTGGAGGCTTCCCAAAACAAGGTTGGTGATGTGCAAGAGGGCTCATTAGTCTCTACATAAAATTGCCATCGAGTTCTAATGTGCTCTATGAATTGTCGGTCTTGATATAAATGCGAAGGGAATTGCCAGGAACTCGCTGCGGGCTCTCCCGTGCCAACGGTGAACTCTATCCCAATCAGAGAATGGTCGGAAATCTTCGTGGGACCAATGAATACCTTGCACGTCCTAAAAAACCAAGAGTTTGTCAATAATATGTAATCAATGCGGGACCACGATTGATGGACCCAGGATTGATGAGTATAATCCCGCGTCGTAGGATGCAACAATCTCCAAGGGTCAACCAACCGTAGGGAGTTACACATAGCTGGCAGGCCTCTCCCTCCCCCAACCACCGCTACCGCTCGGGGTGAGGATCTATCCAATGCAGGGTCCATTACTTGATTAAAATCCCCGGCCCACACCCACGGGGCGTCTGTGTGTTGCAAGCCCAATGCCACCAATTGTTGAAAAAAAGGGGGGAGAGAATGTATTGGGCCCATATACTGTGCATAAGTAAAATTTTGTTCCCTGGTAATTTACATGAAGTTACACCACTCGCCCATCAGAGTCCTTATACACAAGTTTGGTCTGGCAGGACACTCCCTTTTTTATGAGGACAACCACCCCATTCCTACGTTTCCCGGAAGAAGAATAATGACATTCCCCCACCCACCTTTGGCACAATTTTGCATGCTCACTATCTGAGAGCTTGGTCTCTTGGAGACAAGCGATGGTAGCTCCATGCGCCCTCAACTGTGACAAGATCTTATAGCGCCTGATTGGCGACGTTATCCCCGCCACATTCCAAGATAATATTTTAAGAGTTGATTTCCCAATCTTCGTTTGTTGCCATAAGTTCCCATGCCCACTTCATTCGTTCATTATGTAGCTCTGAGGGTCCAGCCTCCCTTTCTGCACTCTTCAATCTCCCATAAGTTCTTCTCCCACTTCCATACTTCCTTCCACTATTTCCACCCATTTGACCCCTCCAACCTCCCTCCCCCCCCTCTTCCTCCCCCTTTAACCACTCAGTCTCCCAACACAGCTTCTGCTGCATGGAGAGTACAGGTCACTAGTGATAAGGGGCCCCCCCGCACTCCACGCCTACTCATTCTTGCCCCATACACACATGGTCAATCAAGTCATACTTACATTCAACCGTGTACATTCTGCCCTCCACAGAAAATGTTACATAGCCTTAACAAAGCTCAACTTCTAATTGTTGGCATGTTATCATCACTCCTCAGTCCGGTTGTCCAGGGCTTGGTACTGGAGAATCCTGCAACATCTTTTTTGCTTCTTCAGGAGATTGGAATGTTTTCCATCCAACCTCCATTAAGACTTTCAACTGTGCCGGATAAAGTAGCATAAATCTCTGGTTTTTCTCAACCAAGTGTCGACACAATGGCCCATAAGCCTTCCTGCGTGCTTGTAGGGCAACAGAATAATCCTGAAAGATTTTTTTTTTTTAATTGAATTTAACATTTTTATTACAAGTTAAACACTTGTGAAAGAAAACACAGCTTAAGATAAAGAAAGACAAAATGATATTTGACGTATAAAAAAAAAAGATCAGCTTCCTTAGACCACTAATGTTGAGGGGACGCAGCAGGATTAAACAGTCATTTAGGTATAGTCTAAACAATTCAAAAAAAGACTTGCATGTGATTAACCTCCCCAATATTATCAATCTTTAACCCAACAAAATTACAACTTTTTCAAATCCCAAAATGCCCTTAACTGTTCAGGTGAATAAAATATGTACTTTACATCCAAATATCTTATCGAACATTTACACGGATAGGCTAGGAAGAAAGTGCCCCCCAAGTCCAGAACCTCCTTTTTCATAATCAAGAAATTTTTTCTCCTCTCTTGAGCGGATTTTGTGACATCTGGATATATCCAGATCCTATTTCCTCCAAAAGGAATTTTTGATTGTTTGAAGTATAATCTTAAAATTGTATTGAGGTCCTGTTAAAAAACAAATATCACCAAAAGAGTAGCTCTCTCTAAACAATTTTCTAGCGATTGTTCTAAGATGTCTGAAATATTATTCACATCAATATTCAAGTCCGGACCTCCTCTATTACCTCCCGCAGTCACTGGGCTTTTAGGCAAGTAGTAAATCTTGGATATAGGGGGAAATGCTTCTTGGGGAATTTTCAAGTTTTCCAGAAGATACCTTTTAAACATATCAATCGGTGAGATCCCAGGAACTTTAGGAAAATTTAATATTCGAAGGTTCAGATGTCTATTATAGTTCTCTATTTGTTCAGTTTTTTTATGAAGAGCCAACTTATCTTTAATAGTTATATGATTAAAGTCTTGTATTTGCTGTACCTCAAGTTGTAATTGTTTAACTTAGGAAGACAAATCTTCTTTTACCACATCCACTTTCTTAACTAATTCCTCAAATTTTTGGTGCAAAGTAGATATCTCACCTGAAGATTTTTGAAGAGTTGAGTTCATACCAGTGAGCATTTTCCAAATTTGTCCAAGATCTACCTCCTTTGATGTTTCGGGGGCCTCAGGAAAACCATGGGCCTCTCCTTCCAGACACTGTTCCTGCAGCGATGAACCCCCAACAGAAAATGCCGACTCAGCACTTCCGGCAGCATACTTGTTTTCTTTCAGTGCAGCAGTGGAAGCTGGACAAGGAGGATTGTTGGAGGCTGAGGGAGGCGATAGCGATGCCTCTAAACCCAGCAGAGATACCGCTCCTTCGGCTTGTTCCGCAGCGGGAATACTCAGACCTGAAAGGGAGGTACCGGTAAGGAAGCGGTCGAGCCTCTGTTGAACAGGGGAAGATGTCGAGGTAGGTTGGGGAACCGTCCTCACATTCCCTTTCCTCTTAGAATGGGGCATATTGGAAACGCGGTATTGTGAATGTTCAGCACGGAGCTCGACAGCGTTCTCTCTACCGGAGGTTACAGCGCCATATTGCCACGCCCCCTTCGTCTTGCACCAGTCCTGAAAGATTTTAACTCCCACTCCATCAAATGTTAGTGTCCCATTTCGCCCTCGCTCCTCTCAGTATTTCTTCCTTGTGGAAAAAATTATGGACCTTTATGATCACAGCTCGAGGCCTGTTGCTGGTGACCCCAATCTATGCGCTCTTTCCAAGCACAAGGGTCCAATACTATCAGATAAAGCGAACTACTGCTTTAGCCAGCGCTCCAATTGTGCAGGCAATTGCCGGTCCTGCACCGATTCCGGGATGCCGATCAGGCTTAGGTTAGCCCGCCTTGCTCTGTTCTCCAAGTCATCCAGGTGCTGCGCCTGTTGCTTTAGTTGGTTTTGGAGCTCCGTGAGTAGGCCCTCTCTGCCCTGAGCTCTGTCTTCCAATTCGGACACCCGTACCTCCAGCTCCCCCGTGCGACGTGTTGTCTCTCCTAACAGCATTTCGACTCCCTCAAGTCGTTCGGAGATTTTGGTAAGCTGTGGCTCAAGTGCCGACTTGACCGCTTCTGTGATTTGTTGTAGCTGCATCGGGTGGAACTGCGGAGGTGGGTCCGTTGCCGCGCTCGACGCCATCTTGGAATCTCCCGAGCCTCGCGGTTTGTCTGCTCCTTTTTTCGCCGTTTTTGCTGGGGTTGCTCTCGTTTCTCGGGTCACAAATGTATCCATAGGCTGCTCCTAGTTAGCACATCGATTTTGGGGCGATTTCGCTGCTGCAATTAGCCGTTAGCGGCGCGAAAGCAGAGGGGAAACCCTAGAGAGATGAAAGCTGCGACTTCCTCCCTCAGCTCATCACGTGACCCTCAGCAGTCCATTTCCATCCAAACCTTTTTAAAACTCTGCTAAGCTAACCGCCTTTACTATATTCTCTGGCAATGCATTCGAGTTTAATTTCATGTTGAGTGAAGAAACATTTTCTCCGATTCGTTTTAAATTTACTACTTTGTAGCTTCATCACATGCCCCCTAGTACTACTACATATCATTTCTATAGTGCTACTGGACGTACGCAGCACTGTACACTTGAACATGAAGAGACTGTCCTAATTAGATTGTAAGCTGTGTTGAGCAGGGACTAACAGGACAAATAAGAGATAAGGAAATTACTAAGGTGGTGATGATAAAATAAGGGTACTGAACAAGTGAGTAAGGGTTAGGAGTTAAAAGCAGCATCAAAAAGGTGGGCTTTTAGCCTAGATTTGAAGACTGCCAGAGATGGAGCTTGATGTACTGACTCAGGAAGTCTATTCCAGGCATATGGTGCAGCAAGATGAAAGGAATGGAGTCTGGCGTTAGTGGAGGAGAAGGGTGCAGATAAGAGAGATTTACCCAGTGAACAGAGTTCCCGAGGAGTGTAGGGCGAGATGAGAGTGGAGAGGTACTGAGAAGCTGCAGAGTGAATACACTTATAGGTCAATAAGAGGAGTTTGAACTGTATGCAGAAATGGATAGGGAGCCAGTGAAGTGACTTGAGAAGAGGGCTAATATGAGCTTAGCGACACTGGTGGAATATAAGTCGTGTAGCAGAATTTTAAACAGATTGAACAGGAGAGAGATGGCTAAGTGTGAGACCCCCTAGTCCTAGTATTTTTGGAAAGCGTAAACAGATGCTTCATGTCTACCTGTTCAATTCTACTCATTATTTTATAGACCTCTATCATATCTCCCTTCAGTCGCCTTTTCTCCAAGCTGAAGAGCCCTAGCCGCTTTAGCCTTTCCTCATAGGGAAGTCCCATCCCCTTTATCATTTTTGTCGCCCTTCTCTGCACCTTTTCTAATTCTACTATATCTTTTTTGAGATGCGGCAACCAGAATTGAACACGATATTTGAGGTATGGTCGCACCATGGAGCGATACAAAGACATTATAATGGCCTCATTTTTGTTTTCCATTACTTTCCTAATAATACCTAACATTCTGTTTGCTTTCTTAGCCACAGCAGCACACTGAGCAGAAACTTTCAATGCATCATCAACGACGACACCTAGATGCCTTTCTTGGTCCGTGACTCCTAATGTGGAACCTTGCATGACGTAGCTGTAATTTGTGTTCCTCTTTCCCACATGCATCACTTTGCACTTGCTCACATTAAACATCATCTGCCATTAGACATCCAGTCTCCCAGTCTCGTAAGGTCCTCTTGTAATTTTTCACAATCCTCTTGTGATTTAACAACTTTGAATAACTTTGTCGTCAGCAAATTTAATTACTTCACTAGTTACCCCCCTCTCTATGTCATTTATAAATATGTTAAAAAGCAGCGGTCCCAGCACAGACCCCTGACAAATGCCAGAGGGTGGTTGTTAATGGAAGGAAAGTTGAGTAGTGGAGTGCCTCAAGAGTCTGTGCTGGGGCCAATTTGAGTACGACATTGCTGAAGGGTTAGAAGGTAAGTTTTGCCTTTTTGCGGATGATACCAAGATTTGTAACAGAGTGGACACCCTGGAGGGACGGACCTTCATAAAGGATTAGGAAAGCAGACAAATTGGGCACAGTATAATAATGGGTGATAGTATTTGCTCCCCTTCCTTCACCCTTCACCCTTCCAGCTTCCCCCTTTCTTTCTACATCTCTTTTGTTACTTGGTTTGATTTTATTATGGCTTGAATGATTGTGTCTTTCATATTTTCATGTCATTCTTTTATTTAATTGTATCATATTTTTATTGCAAACAGCTTTGATCTTCTAGCCAAGACCGTATATCAAATCACCAAATAATCATAAACATGAATGTTACATCAGGGAGCACTTGGGTGGTGAATTCCTAGACGTAAATGACTGCTTCTTGGAGCAGCTAGTCCAGGAAATGACAAGACCGAGAGCTATTTTAGATCTAGTTGTTTGAATGCAGGGCATTGTATGAGAGGTAACGATGTTTGGTCCACTGGGAAACAGAGATCATAACATGATCAAATTTGAACTAATACCTGGAGTGAAGTCGCAAAGGAAATCTACTGTAGCAGCATGTAATTTTTGAAAGGGTGACATTGAGGCTTATTTTCAAAGCACTTAGCCTCCCAAAGTTCCATAGAAACCTATGGAACTTAGCCTCCCAAATTGCTTTGAAAATATGCCTCTATGGGGCTCATTTTCAAAGCACTTAGCCTTACAAAATTCCATAGGTTACAATGTAACTTTGTAAGTCTAAGTGCTTTGAAAATACGCCTCTATGATGGTTAAAAAGAAGCTAAAAGGGTCTGCTGCAAAGGTTAGGACTTTAAATCGGGCACGTTGTTTAAAAATACCATCTTGGAAGCGCAGCCCAGATGCATTCCACATATTTACAAAGGTGGAAAGAAGAGCAAATGACAGCCAGCATGGGTTAAAAGGTGAAGCGAAAGAGGCTATTGCAGCCAAAAGAACATCTTTCAAAGAATGGAAAAAGTATCTGAATGAAGAAAATATGCAACATAAGCACTGGCAAGCTAGATGCAAAGTATTAATAAAGAACATAGTAACATAGTAGATGACGGCAGAAAAAGACCTGCACGGTCCATCCAGTCTGCCCAACAAGATAAACTCATGTGTATACCTTACCTTGATTTGTACCTGTCTTTTTCAGGGCACAGACCGTATACGTCTGCCCAGCACTATCCCTTCCTCCCAACCACCAGCCCCGCCTCCCACCACCGGCTCTGGCACAGACCGTATAAGTCTGCCCACTACTATCCTTGCCTACCAACCACCAACCCCTCTTCCCCCCACCGGCTCCGCCACCCAATTTCGGCTAAGCTCCTGAGGATCCATTCCTTCTGCACAGGATTCCTTTATGTATATCCCACGCATGTTTGAATTCCGTTACCGTTTTCATCTCCACCATCTCCCGCGGGAGCGCATTACAAGCATCCACCACTCTCTCTGTGAAAAAATACTTCCTGACATCTTTTTTGAGTCTGCCCCCCTGTCTGTATCATATCACCCCTGTTCCTCCTTTCCTCCAGGGTATACATGTTCAGGTCAGCAAGTCTCTCCTCATACGTCTTGGAACGCAAATCCCATACCAATCTCGTAGCTTTTCTTTGCACCGCTTCAATTTTTTTAATATCCTTAGCAAGGTACAGCCTCCAAAACTGAACACAATACTCCAGGTTGGGCCTCACCAACGACTTGTACAGGGGCATCAACACTTCCTTTCTTCTGCTGGTCACACCTCTCTCTATACAGCCTAGCAACCTTCTCGCTACAGCCACAGCCTTGTCACACTGTTTCGTCGCCTTCAGATCCTCGGATACTATCACCCCAAGATCCTTCTCCCCCCTCAGTACATATCAGACTCTCACCGCCTAACACATGTCTCTTGTGGGTTTCTACTCCCTAAGTGCATCACTTTGCATTTCTTCGCATTGAATTTTATGTTTAAATCTTTTTATTATAAAGCCGTGACAAAACTTTACCAGACATGATCCACATACAAACATCTCCACTAGTCCAATTATGTCTGTCTAGAAACAATATACAATTTTCTCCCAACCCCCACCCCACCTTACCCCCCCCCCCCTTCCCGCCCGCAACACAAGATAATACTCCACAGTCTATCCTACGTTCCTATGGCACTGACAATTCAAGAGTCTACTGCGTGCTAAGGGTTGCAGTGTGTCCCAAAAGCTCGCCCATGTTTTTTGGAGCGCCCGACCCTCTTTGGAGTCCAGATCCTGAACTCCGCGTCTCTCCAGCCTCAGCAGTTCTATCATTTGTGACCTCCATGCTCCAATAGATGGTCCTCTGTGTTCTCTCCAATGGAGGAGGATGACCCGTTTTCCCATCAGGACAGCCCGCTGTACAAACGAACAAAAACCTGGCAGTGTGGGTTTAGCTGGTTTGAATTCTCCAAAAAGAAGTAGAGGTTGTCTCTGGATTGTGCGCCCCCAATATTTCTTTGTCTCACCAAGAATGAGAGTCCACAATTTTGACGCATGGCGACAAGACCAAAACATGTGAGCCAGCGAGGCAGGGGCCACCGCACACCATGGGCAGGCATCTTATTGACCAAAAGCTTTGCTAAAATCTAAGTAGATTACGTCTATAGCATGTCGATGATTCAATTCTCCAGTTACCCAATCAAAGAATTCAATGAGATTTGTTTGGCACGATTTCCCTCTGGTAAAATCATGTTGTCTCGGATCTTGCAACTTATTGGCTTCCAGGAAATTCCCTATCCTTTCCTTCAGCATCGCTTCCATTACTTTTCCAATAACCGAAGTGAGGCTTACCGGCCTGTAGTTTCGAGCTTCTTCCCTATCACCACTTTTGTGAAGAGGGACCACATCCGCCGTTCTCCAATCCCTCGGAACCTCTCCCGTGTCCAAGGATTTATTAAACAAATCTTTAAGAGGACCCGCCAGAACCTCTCTGAGCTCCCTCAATATTCTGGGGTGGATCCCGTCCGGTCCCATGGCTTTGTCCACCTTTAGCTTTCCAAGTTGTTTATACACACACTCTTCTGTGAACGGTGCTATATCCACTCCATTCTCAAATGTACTTTTGCCAGTCCCTCGTGGTCCTTCTCCAGGATTTTCTTCAGTGAAAACAGAACAAAAGTATCTATTTAGCAAATTGGCTTTTTCTTCATCATTATCTACATAGCGGTTTGCTGTATCTTTTAGTCTCACAATTCCCTTTTTAGTCTTTTTCTTTTCACTAATATACCTGAAGAAATTTTTGTCACCCCCTCCTTAAATTTATAGCCATTTGTTCTTCTGCTTGCACCTTTGCCAGACGTACCTCTCTCTTGGCTTCTTTCAGTTTCATCCGGTATTTCTCCCCGTGGTCCTCTTCTTGAGTTTTTCTATATTTCAGGAACGCCAACTCTTTAGCCTTTATTTTCTCAGCCACTTGCTTGGAGAACCATATCGGTTTCCTTTTTCTCGTGCTTTTATTTACTCTCCTTACATAAAGGTCTGTGGCCCTATTTATTACTTCTTTCAGCCTGGACCACTGTCCTTCCACTTCTTGTATGTCCTCCCAGCCCATCAGCTCCTTCCTCAGGTATTTCCCCATTTTACTAAAGTCAGCACGCTTGAAATCCAGGACTTTGAGTTTTGAGTGGCTGCTCTCCACTTTAGCTGTTATATCCAACCAAACCGTTTGATGGTCACTGCTGCCCAGGTGGGCACCCACTCGGATATTTGGCACACTATCCCCATTTGTGAGCACCAGATCCAGCGTTGCTCCCTCCCTCGTGGGTTCCGTCACCATTTGTCTGAGCAAACGCTTCGGAAAGCATCCACGATCTCTCTACTTCTTTCCGATTCCGCAGACGGAACCATCCAATCTACATCCGGCAGATTGAAATCTCCCAGCAACAGCACCTCTCTTGTTCCCCAACTTTTGAATATCTGCAATTAGGTCTTTATCTAATTCCTCCAATTGTTTTGGAGGTCTGTAGACAACACCCATGTGTACAGAGGTTCTATCCTCTCTTTTTAAGGTGATCCATATCGCTTCTTCCTTTCCCCAGGTCCCTGTCATTTCGGTCGCCGCAATGATATTTCTCACATATATTTCATTTATTTTTATTTTATTTATGGCATTTGTATCCCACATTATCCCACTTCTTTGCAGGCTCAATGTGGCTTACAATTCGTCATGGATACTGGAAATAGCAGTGAATATACATTTGGTTTACAGAGGGTTTTGTGTTACATGGTGGTGAAATACATGAAGGTGTTAAAGCAGAAAGACATTATAAGACAGTCTGGAAGTTTTAAAGATTATACAGTTACACATGTTGATCTTTGTGATATATCTTGTCGAAGAGATTAGGTTTTCAATAGTTTGCGGAAATTGGTCAATTCATAGACTGTTTTCAGGTTACGTGGTAGAAATGTTAAGTAGTAGTAGTAGTGCGTTCCAGAGCTGTGTGCTCGTACAGGAAAAGGTAGATGCATGCATTGATTTGTATTTCAGACCCTTGCACTTGGGAGGATGAAGATTAAAGAATGTGCGAGAGGATCTTTTTGCATTCCTGGGTGGTAGATCTATCAGGTCTGACATGTAGACTGGGGTGTTACCATGGATGATTTTATGGACTAGGGCGCAGAGTTTGAACGTGATGCTTTCCTTTAGTGGGAGCCAGTGTAGTTTTTCCCGCAGGGGTTTTGCACTTTCGTATTTTGGTGTGCCGAATATAGTCTGGCTGCCGTATTCTGGGCTGTCTGGAGTTTTTTTAAGTATTTGCTCTTTACAGCCAGCGTAGAGTGAGTTACAATAGTCCAGGTGACTGAGTACCAATGATTGTACCAGATTGCAGAAGACAGTTCTTGGAAAAAATGGTCTAACTCTTTTTAGTTTCCACATTGAATGAAACATCTTTTTAGTTATGTTATTTGCATGGTTCTCAAGTGTTAGGTGTCGATCAATGGTGACTCCAAGGAGTTTTAGGGAGTCCGAAACTGGTAGATTTAGTTTAGTTGTGTTGATGGTGGTAAATTTTTTCTTGTTGTATTGCGAGGTTAGTACCAGACATTGGGTTTTCTCTGCATTGAGCTTCAGCTGAAATGCATCTGCCCAGGAATTCATAATATGTAGGCTTTGCTTGATTTCATTGGAGATTTGCCTGAGATCTTGTTTGAATGGGATGAAGATTGTTACATCATCAGCGTATATATATGGGTTTAGGTTCTGATTCGATAGTAGTTTGGCCAAGGGTGTCATCATTAGGTTGAATATGGTCGGTGAGAGGGGGGATCCCTGTGGAACTCCGCATTCAGGTATCCATGTAGCTGATGTAGTCGAATTTGATGTCACTTGATATGAACTACTCCTCCACCTTTACGACTCTCTCTATCCTTCCTAAATAGATTATAGCCTGGTATGTTTGCATCCCATTCATGGGAACCATTTAGCCACGTCTCCGTGATTGCAACAATGTCTAAGTCTGCCTCCAACATCAGGGCTTGAAGGTCATGAACTTTATTGCTTAGACTGCAAGCATTTGTGGCCATCGCTTTCCATGTACATTTCCTGGTATGTGCTTCAATATTTGTGATTTGGGGTTGTCTTTTCTCTTTGGGTACCTTCATATCCTTTTGTTCCAACTTCATTTCTTTCTCTTCTGCCTCAGTTCTATTTTCAGGATCATCACCATGCTGTAATGGAGCAAAAGAATTCTGTGGGGCAACACTTGTGAGGGCGGATGCCTCTGGTGCACGTGGAGGGGCATAATCGAAAGATCGTCCAAGTACGAATTAGGACGTTCTTACGAAAACGTCCAAAAATAGACATGTATAATCGGAAAATAGTGTGGGCGTTTTTCGATAATCGATTATCCCTGTAAGAAAACAATCAAATGACGAGCGCATAAGCGTGACTAAATTGGGCGCCCTAACACGGTCGATTATTGCAGGTGCAAACGACCAAATCACAGTGTGTATAATAATGTACATAGGTGTACCGCAAGTACAGTACATGTTGTTCAGGCCATCCAGGTACGGGAAAATATGAGGAACGCGTATATGTCAACTACAGATATCATGCTGCTCCACCCATACTTTCATCATATGTGCCCATCTGCATGTCCAGATCTGCATGCACTGTACACCTACTGAACATGCAGCTATATGCATATTGTGTATATGTGAAAAGGGTCGGGTGGGGTGCGTCATACTCATCTATATAAGGCACGTTCCACACACGTGCAGGCATGTGCACATCAAAGACGTCTATGCTTACGAGGGCGTCCACGTGCTGATAGGGGCCATATATGGAATGGCCATCCATATATGGAGCTGTGCATGAAACGACGTCCCTCACGCAAGGTCGTCTATATAAGGCACTTCTTTTCCAACACGTGGAAAAATGGCACAACGACGAGAACCCAACTTCGGACAGGAGGAGAGCCTGCTGCTGGTGCGCCTGTGCCTAAGGCACCGGCACAGGCTCTTTGTCCAGCACCACCACCTGCCACCCAGGCTCCAGGCCATGCGAGCCTGGTCCCGCATCAGGGACAGGCTGGAAAGGTAAGGTTATGGGCCAACCCCCCTCCCCTCCTGTACCTACACATATAACAGCTCAGTCATCAATGTTACCACCAGTAACTGGAGTGTCCATGCAAGGATCATGAGTAATATAGGAACATGCACAATCACTAATAAATTGTATGTTATTGAAACGACGACCATTCCCACATCCCTACAAGAATGTATTTCGTTAGTTATGTGACTATTATATTAGTGTTATGTGACAATTTCGTTAGTTATGTGAAGGCCACATTTTTCAACTCCTCTTTGCAGCCTCTATGTAGCTTACAATGCATCCGAATAGTGGAAACATGAGACCAATGAAACCTATACCATACTTTATAACATGGTCATGATAACACATATAAAGTAGTTTAACAAGCATACATTATAATGTATACAAACGGTACTGTCTGGCCTCATGCCCACCTCTCTGGCATCATCTGCATAGGAACCAACTCGGTGGCTGCTGTGGGTGCTTGACCACCCCCAATATAAAATAAATGCCTTGTATGTATGGAGGGGAGGGGTCATCTCCACTGGGGGTTCCACCCCCCAAAATGGTAAAAAGGTGGCTCCTATGATTCAATACCAATGGAGGTGGTCCCCCCCCCCCCCCCCCAACACCGTTGACCCTCTCTCTCTGGTATTTGAATAGCAAATGAATGTGTGCAGAGGACAAAAAGGACCATCCCCCCCCTGACCCCTGCTCTACAAACTTATATCTTACAGACGCTTTGGAGTCCACCGGGACCTGGAGTCCCTCAGGAGGCGGTTCCGCCGTGTGAGGCGGGAGAGGCCCGACCTCATCCGGGCGGTGCGAAGGCACCTCAGGGCTCGCCGTAAGTATTCAAAAACAGGACACCTGTACAGATTAGTAAATACATATCTTGAATAATGCAAATGTGTTGTACAATATCAATTCCCATGTGCCTAATAGCCAACTAGTAAGTAATAACATATCTGTCCCAGATCAAGGATGCAGGTTGCAGGGGTTCTCCCATGAATGTGCCTGCAACTTCTGACCATCCCCCCGAGATGAATGAGATGATATGCCTCACTTTACTATTCCCCTTTCTGTGGTGGCTGATTAGTGTGTCCTGGTAGACCTGCCTGAGGCCCTACTTTTACTGCATGTCATGGCCTAACTCACATAAAAGATTTGTGCTCAACACCCTTCCCACTGCCCCCCCCCCCCCCAATAAATCCTACAACAACTGCCCATCAACCCCTCGTTGCATCTCACAATGCAAACATGCTGGTCAGCAATGAATTTGGTATGGCAACATGTCCTGTGTGGTGTGTGTCAGAGGAGGTTCCAGGGTTCTGTGTCATGTCATCTGATGCAGCTCATTCCCCATGGGCATAGGCTACGCCTTACCACACCCTGCCCCATCCCCTGCCTCACGCCACCCAGCTACTGCACTATGCAAGCCATGTTGTATGCGCTGATCTCAATCACACTCCTTTTACATACACAGGGCTCCACTAGCAGGAAGCCGAGCGGGAAGATGAGGAGGGCCACCACCTCCAGGAGGAGGAGCAGGAGGAGCAGGAAAGGCATGAGGCGCAGGAGGAGGAGTCATTGGGCTCGGAGGAGGGGGTGCTCATCATAGATGAGGACTATATGGAGGCCCCCTCCCCACCTGTACCAGCAGCAGAGCCCTCTCCCTCCCCTTAGCCATCCACATCCCCTGTGGCAGCAGCAGCAGCAGCACCATCACCTGCCCCACCGCGTTCCCCTGCGTCTGCTCCGTCCCCTGAGTCTGCTCTGTCCCCTGGGCCTGCTCCAGCCCGTGCCCCACCTCCAGCAGCCCTAGGCACAGGGGCCATGATGCGCCTCCTGCAGCAGCTGGTAGATGGCCAGCAGCAGCTTGTAGTTGGCCAGCACCAGCTGCTGCAGGAGGTGAGAGCCCTACGGCAGGGCAATGAGCAGCTCCAGGGCCCACTAAGGGTACTGCTGGGCCTGCTCATTGCCCTGCTACAGAGGGCCTTGGTCAGAGGGCGTGCCCGCCCTTAATTTAAATTGGGAGGGGGCCTGGTGGGGGTGTGGGGAGTGGGTGGGGGAGGGAAATGTTGGGGTTGTGTGTGTGGGGGGAGGGAATTGTTGGGGTTCTGTGGGGAGTAGTGGGGGGGAGGAGGGCATTGTTGGGGGTTATTTTGTAGGGGTGGGGGTGGGGGGAAATAAATGTTTCTCTTACACTATAACTATCAGGGTGTGTGTGTGTGTGTTTGTCTCCCTTGTGCATTACATATCAGCAAATGGTGCTGTTGAGAGGAAGGAGGCAGCAATATGCATAGCATTAAATGTGCTGTGTGAATGAGAAGGTGATGTATGTCTGAGAATGTTGGCCATACAGAAGGCCACGTGTTCATTCCAATCTGCATGGCCATATGTGCAGGGGGAGTTGGGCCAGGGAGCCTGGATGGATATTTGTGTTCATGAATACAAATGGCCAGCCAGCATCTCTCCCTCCATCCCTCCCTCCCTCCCTCCCTCCCTCCCTTCCACCATACTGACCCACAACACAGAGTGCCATCAATAAGAGATTAATAGTGTACCACGTATGATCTGCCAAGTAGACACTTCCACATAACCCCAGGTAGCACACACACAGTGTTTGCTGTGTGATGGACACATATCCTTACCCACAAGCCACATTGGTGGGGGGGGGGGGGGGCCCAAGAAGGACCTACAAACAGCTGGCTCATATTTTCACATTGAATACATCAGCTATGGTATATAATGCTGAGGAGAAAAGGGGAAACAATGGGAAACCCAATAGATGGATGGTTATGTCATCACAGTTGCAATGTAATACTTGTGTTAGAGAAGGGCACAAATAAAAATGGTGCTCATTATTTGCAGCTGTGATCACACTTTCTCCAGTAGTAGATCAAGGTGTGTTACATTCAGGTATTCTGGGTTTGTGTCAAAGTTTGTCCCTGAAGTGACTTGCCTTAGGTGGGATTTGAACCAGCAACCTTATGATTATAAGGCTGGTGCTCTAACCAGTAGGCTACAGCAGCCACCAGGCTTTAGCCACCTGCAGGTACTTTGGGTTGGCACCTGTACACACACCCCTCTCCCTCACCACCACGTCTTAGGCCTCAGTGGCAGTACCTGTAGCCACCTTGAGCATTTTGTCCAGGCTACCGATTAAAAACAATGTTCATGTTCCCTACTACCTATGGAGGAATTTAGGAAGGTGTTCCATAATGTCCTAAACACATCCATTGCATAAATCATTCTCCCCTCCCCCGCCTATGGACCTTGAGAATGGGTGGCCACTTCATAAATGGGGACTGGGGTACACCACATAAACAAGGAAGATGGAAGCTACCGGGAACCAATACAGCACCTCCAACAGCTGGCCCACACCACTGAGGACCTGCCAACCCCACAGTACAGTGCACAGGAACCTGGTGAAAAGAGAGCTACCTAAGATCTGACTCCAGACTACATACATACAGTGAATGCACACTCCTTGACTATGAGCACAAAGAGAAGAGGTGGCAGACAAATGAGAGCTTACCATGAACGTCTGTTTCAAGACTGTGTAGTGCGCCTTTTATCTTCTGGAACATTAGCTGCACATCTCCCTGATTGAAATGACCCTTACCGAGGGGTGCTTGATTTGGGGCAAGTGTAGCAAATTCGTGGCCCCCACACACTGCCTGCTACAACCAGACAGAGAGAATGGGAGAAAGGAAGGGAGCATCAGGGGATGTGGAAGAGAGGAAACGGAAGGCGTGGTGGCTGAGGGCCAACAATAATCCCCCCCCCCCCCTAAATACACAGGTGTACCCAAGCATATATTGCTAAACACAAACCTTCATATAAGTAAGGGTAAAACCCTGTAAATGATTATAATGAACAACCGGCAAGGTCTCAGTGCAGGAAATGGCAGGTTAAATGGCAATGAAGAAAGGGAAGGCAGGTGGAAACGCCCATACTTATCTACTCATAATCGAAATCATGTGTTCCTAATCGCTATCTGAGCTGGGCACGCTTAGGAATTATGTGTATAATTGAAAAACAAACGCCCATATCAGAAACGCCTATTCCCCCGTTTCAATGGGCGTTCTTGGCGACTATATAAACGCCCACTCCGTATTTTCGATAACCCCATTGGTACAATGCCACCATGTATGCCCCCGACCCGGAAGGGTAATTTTTCAGAAGGTGAGGTGGAGCTCCTGGTGCAGGAAATACAACAGCGGCACCGGAGTCTGTTTGCTCCCACAGGGCAGAGGCTGGCTGCAACCACAAAGCAGCGCGAATGGGAGGCAGTACGGGACAGCCTGAATGCTGTGTTCCATGCTGGGAGAGACGTGGAGGCTTGCAAGAGGAAGTGGCGGAAGCTGAGGAGGGATGTTAGGAGGAAGGCGGGGGCCAATCCCCCAGGCCATGACACAGCCAACCTCACCCCCATGGAGCTGATGGTGCACTCCCTCCTACCCCAGGAGGGCATCCACGGGATTAGCTCCCTGGACACCTCGGGCCAGGCTGAGGACTCAGGTAGGTGTTTCATTATGCAGTTGGGGTATCTGTTGTGTTGCAGTACACTTGTGTTATAGAAGTTGGGGCCAGGGGGAGGGAGGTGAGGAGTGGGGGGCAGGAGGAGGGAGGTGGGGGGGGTGTCTCTGGCTGTCTTTATGTACATTAACAGGCCACCTTTATGATGCTGTTGTGACCTGGTAACCCCTACTCACTAGCTCTGTACCCTTACTCCCTATCCCTACCATTGTCATTGGGTTTCCTCTTACTTGTCCTGTGTGCGCATCTTAATTGAATTGTAAGCTCTATTTGAGTAGTGGTAGTGGTCATGGGTGTTATAGGAGCAAGCAGACAGGGTGGGTGCTGTGGGTGTGTGAGCACCCCCAATATTGAGGAAAGATCATGTAGCTGTGCAGGGAGGAGTTTTGGGCACTGGACTTAGCACCCCCAATACTACTTTCTAGTTGGCTCCTATGGGTGTGTGTAGGTTACTACTGTGGCAGAACTTTGGGGGCCTTCCTTCCCTACTACTCCCTCCTATTTTCCCATTAACAAATTGTGCCTAGTTCCTTCTGTGACCTCTGTGCTCTACTGAGTGTGGGCCACATGCATTCAACTGAAGGAGCCTGTAATGGGGGTCATAAAGCAGTTCTATGCAGTCTAGCAAGTCAGTAGTAACACAACACATGCTGCAATGTTGTTCAATTTAACAATTATACAACAAACAGCTTGTCCACAACGTTGTGAGTGGTGTCCTTCTCTTGGCTGCTCATCCACCACCTCTACCCAGCTGCCTGTGGGCCTCTCTCTTTCACACCCGTGTCAATTCCATTCCTCCTCACCATCTCTTTGCTGTGTCATCAGGTTGGGGGACATGCCAATGTATATGAATGCTGAAAGACAAAAGTGGGTTATTTGCACCAACACTGTTCCTCACTCTTGTGCTATACAGGTGATGACTCAGAGGAGGCTGGCCCTAGTGGCCTGCAAGGCCAACGCCCTACACCAGCAGTCCAGCCTCAACCTCCACAGCCTGCAGCACCAGCAGTCCAGCCTCTGCCTCCACCCCCTGCAGCACCAGCAGTCCAGCATCCACCACCTGCACCAGCTGTCCAGCCTCTGCCTCCACCACCACTTGCACCAGCTGTCCAGCCTCTGCCTCCACCACCACCTGCACCAGCTGTCCAGCCTCTGTGTCCACCACCACCTGCACCAGTCCAGCCTCTGCCACCACCACCACCTGCAGCACAGGCACATGCACCACCAGCAGAGGCCGCACCTCCAGCACCGGAGGACTTTGGTGAGGAGGAGGGGCCAGCTCCTCGCCAGAGGCCATCCGGCCAAAGGAGGCAACTCCTGCGGCTGGCCACGGAATTACTCGGCCACAACGTGCGCTTGGAGGAGTTCCGGCACCAGAAACTCGAGCTACAGCGCCAAGCACTGGAGGCACAGCAGCGAGCCCACCAGGAACTCCTCCAGGCGCAACGTGAAGGCCACCAGGAGGTGCTCCAGCAACTGAAACGGCTGGAGCAGAGCATCCAACACCTGCGCCTTCAGGGCACAGCACCTATTCCAGCCCCCGTGCTGCTGGAGCAGCCCCTGCCATCAACGTCCTCCTCCACTGACCACCAACCACCAGCTAAGAGGTGGGCATTGCGATCATCGGCCTCCGCACCCACTCCTGCAGCACCCCCCCAAATCTGCTCCCATTCTGGGTCCTGTGGCCAGACCAGTAGAACCAACAAGGTGGCCCGATTTCCACGGTGCAGCCGAAGCCGCAGGCTGCCGTGGGGATAGGGAGGAGGACACTGGGAAAAGCAGAATGAGATAGATGGGTGTGTATTGCTTGGAGCAGGTACAGGGGGGGCGGGGGGATTTGGATAGTGGGTTGTGGAGGAAGCCAGGGCGGAGGGTTGCCCAGTGGAGGAGGTATAGTATGGGTGGTACATGCATGTTGCACTTACCTAGTAGCCATCCACCAATGAACTCCCCTCGCTCAAACCTGCGGACGATGCCCGAGTGCTGTAGGATGTAGGCATCGTGGGTGGAGCCGGGGTACCTGGCACACACGTCTAATATCTCCCCCTGGGCATCACATACAACTTGCATGTTCATAGAATGTAATGCCGTCCTATTTCTGTAGGTGGCTTCGTGTGCCCGGGGGGGGGGGGGGGGTCTGAGGGCTACGTGTGTGCAGTCTATCACACCGATGACCGAGGGGAATCTAGCAAGAGCATAGAAGGCGGCCATGTTGTTGTGCAGGGCCTGGGGGGTGGTGGGGAAAGTGATGTAGTGTGAGGTGTGAGTTATGAAGGCATCCAGGAACTGGGTGAGGCAGTGTGAAATAGAAGCCTGGGTGAGGCCTGTGTTAGCAGCTAATACGGATTGAAAACTGCCAGTGGCCAGGACAGAGAGAGAGGAAGTGATTTTGAGGTGGGCAGGGATGGGGTTATTCCTACGTGTCTGGGGCTGAAGGAGGGGTTTCAGCTGCTCACACAGCTGACGAATGGTGGCCCTATCAAACCTGAACCTTGTTAGACACTGCTGGTCAGTGAGTTGTAGGAAGGTGGTGCGGGGCCTAAACACTCGGGGCCGTGAATACCTCCTGTGGTGGGTGGCCTCTTCGTGTAGCATGCATGCCACACGTGCATTAAGTGCATCCATATCCCCACCACCAGTGCAAGTATTAGGACTAATAGTCAAACAGCAACACACACAGATCTGTCACTTCCAGCCACCACGCCCTCTGGCCACTCACTCGCCAAACAGTACAGGAACACAGAGACAAATGGAAGTCAGGGAATAGAGTATACACGTGGGAAGAGTGAATGGGGAGGGATAGGGGGAGGGGAAGGGGGCGATGGAGCAAAGGAGTAGGAGTAAGGAACGGTCAAAGGGTAAGACACAAAAAGAGGCAGGGCACACAGACGACCGTCACAGGTACTCAACACGCTCGGCTTTCTCTCTGCAACCACCACTTCAGCTCTTCCACCAACAATGTCGCCACTCTCCAACTACGCACAATCGCTAATGGGTCTAAAGACGCTTTCCCCCTTGCTCTGGTCGCTTTTATTTCGGGTCCATCATATTACGCCCATCTTCCCACTCAACCAGAGCCATTTCGCTATTCATTATACGTTGTCCACGTCCACGTCGTATCACCGCCCCCGACACGCCTCTTATTTGGACGTTTTTACGTGAACGTACGAGCGACACGGACGCACTGAAACATTAGTTTCCATTATATTGATTTACTCGTTTTTGTGAGATAAACGTCTATCTCCCGATTTATGTCGTAATATAGGCGTTTTTGTCTTTCAATTATAAGCTGGATAGCAAAGTCTGCCTGAGCCTACTGTGAACCATCTATTCCTAGGTGGTTTTATCCTTGGAGGCAGTGGTGTGAATTTGGCTTGATTCTGTGCTGTATGGTTTTGTGTAGTCTTAGAAGCTGCTTTAAGTGCATCTAATTCCTGTTTTACCTTACTGAGCTCCTGTTTTAAACTAGCAAGCTGATGACAGACAGGTCAAGCCTTAAGTCTCCAGATAATTGGCCTTGAAACTGAAACACCACAATTATTACAGAGAATAAAAGTCTTCCTGATTTGTTGGAATGGGAATGAACAGGTATGCTATGATGGGGTTAATACTGTGCAAGATTAACTTTACTCCTCAGCCATACATAGGCAATCAGAAGCAGTTGTAATTTGGGTGGAGTTAATTTGTAATAAGTAGAATAGTTAGGAAAGTTATTTAGGAAGTGTCAGTCTTGGAGTGGGTGGGTTGAGGGGCAGGGTGGGGGGGGGGGGGCTTAAAGTTTAAAACCTGTGGAATGTGTTAGGTTTTAAAACAATCTCCAGGAAAGGAAAAAAGTACTAATACTTGCTAGCAGTTTTGAAATCTGAAATCTCCCTTTCAGATTTACAGTTAGAAACAACAATCAAATCACAACAGTCAGAGCACACTATATGCAGAGCAGATTGAAACAGAGCACACTATTTGCAGAGCCAAGAGGGTCTTTTTTTCTTTTTAGGAAAGATATAAATGCAGTGACAATGATAGACAAGGAAAGAAGGGAGAGATGCCCAGAGAAAACACAGCCAAAGGGTAGGGATAACCAGGAGTTTAGCCAGCACAAGTCTTAGCGTGTGAGTTTCCTTCAGCCAGGAGATAAGGAAGACCACCACCAGGCTGCTCAGTTTAGCTCCTCCTAAGCAATTAAAATGTCTGCAGAAAGACCAGGTGGAATGGGGTGGGGGTGGGGGAGCTCAGCACACTGTTAGGAAAGGAAAAAAGTTCTAATACTTGCTAGCTGGAAGAGATTATAATTTCTCTGAAGGGGTGCATAAACATGTGGATAAAGGTTATGTTACATCATGTCTTGTATTCTGCCACTACCTACTCAGTTCAGGGCAGATCAAACTAAACAGATCAAAATGTCTGGAAATTATAATATAGATAGATGATATAGATTACTATACAATGATTCTCTCAATACAGAAGTCGTATGCAATTCAATTAATCGGAATCTGAAGACACAAGATCAGTTCTGTGAAAAAGTAGTCCAGGTTTTTTTCTAAAATTCAAATAGTGTCAGCAGAATCTCCAATAATAGAGGTAAAGAATTCCAAATTGTAGCCATTTGATAGTGTAATGATAGGGAAAAATGTTTAACTGATTTTAACTTGGTTATATCTAGGAAATTGTAAAAGGAACTGATTCTGGGTGCTTTATTTAGAAGAAGCACCTTGAAACAATACTACTAGGTCTGTTATATAAGAAGGAGACAGTTGATATTGTGTATCTGGATTTTCTAAAGGCATTTGACAAAGTACCTCATGAAAATTAGAAAGTAGTTAGAAAAGAGGTAATATCCTATTGTGGATTAAAAACTGGTTAAAGGACAGAGTATAGAGAGTAGGGTTAAATTGTACTGCTGCTTTTTAACATATTTAAAAATAATCTAGAGACGGGAATAACAAATGAGGTAATTAAATTTGCTGATGACACAAAGTTATTCAAAATTGTTTAATCGCTAGAGGATTGTAGGCATCCAAATGGCAGATGACATTTATGTTAATGTTATATTCTCCGAGGACAAGCAGGCTGCTTGTTCTCACTGATGGGTGACGTCCACGGCAGCCCCTCCAATCGGAACACTTTCTAGCAAAGTCCTTTGCTAGTCCTCGCGCGCCGATGCGCACCGCGCATGCGCGGCCGTCTTCCCGCCCGAACCGGCTCGTGCCGGCCAGTCTTCTTTTGTCCGCGCTCGGTACGGTCGTGTTTCGCCGTTCGCACCCCAAAGTTGACCTCGCGCGTCGTTCTTCGACTTGTTCTACAAAAAAAAAAAAAAAAAGAGAAGAAAAAAGGTGTCGGGAGGAGGCCTTTTGGTTTTCTCCCTTCCCGTACTTCGAGTTTTTTGCCCCGGTAAGTTTTCTTTCGTCGTCGGGGTAGGCCCTATTTAGGCCTCGGTCGAAGTTTTTCTTCCCCCTATTTTTGTGGTGCCATTTTCGCCATTTCGAGTTTTGATCTCGCCGGCGCGATTTTTCCGCCCATGACATCGAAGTCTTCCAGCGGCTTCAAGAAGTGTACCCAGTGCGCCCGGGTAATCTCGCTCACTGACAGGCACGCGTCGTGTCTTCAGTGTCTGGGGGCTGGGCACTGCCCTCAGGCCTGTAGTCTTACAAAAGCGGACTCAGGTAGCGAGGTTAGCCCAGTGGAACATTTTGTTCTCGGGCTCTTCGTCGGCATCGGCACCGGGAGTATCGACTGCCTCGACGTCGTCGGCGCCAGGACCTTCATCCTCGCCCCCAATTGCATCGAGTGCATCGAGGCATCGGCCCTCTGCATCGGGGCGACATCGGAGGGCTGCGTCGGTGTCGGTGGTATCGAGACCTCCTCGTTTGCTGATGTCGTCGGACGGTGGTGCTTCGTCTGGAGTGCAGGTGAGGGCTGTCCATTCCCCTGCTGGTGGCGGTGAGCCTTCGGGTGGGTCTCCCCCTACCCTGAGGGCTCCTGCGGTACAGCCCCCCCGAGACCGACCCTCTTCGGCCTCGGCCTCGGCCCCGAGGAAGAGACGGCTGGATTCTACGTCCTCCTCGTCGGTGCCGGGAAGCTCCGGTGACGTGCTTCGTTCCAAAAAATCGAAGAAGCATTGTCACCGGTCCCCTTCCCGTGTCGGCACTGAGAGCTCTGGGTCGCCGAGGGAGTTGGCACCCAGTAAGCATCGGCACCGAGAGGACCGCTCGCCCTCTGTTCAAGAGGTGTCGATGCGCTCCCCTTTGGACAGCCCGGAACAGCCTCCACGCCTGGAACAGGTTCTGACATCGACTCCTGCATCGGCTTCCATGTCTTTTTCCACAGCCGCTCTGCACGAGAGCCTCCGGGCCGTTCTCCCAGAGATCCTGGGAGAGCTGTTGCGCCCTACCCCTCCGGTACCGGGGGTGCTTGCGCCACCGGTACCGTCGAGCGAGGCGCCGGCTGGCCCATTGCCCGGGGTGAGGTCTCCGGCGACGGTGCCGCGTGCGATGCCGCCTGCGGTAGCCTCCCAGGAAGACTCCCCGACTACGTCGGCGGAGGGAGCTTCGCCGGTGCGGGCGAGGGAGTCTACCTCTCGACGCTCCCACCGTGGCCATGGTTCCACGGAGTCGAGCCGGGCACGGTTGCAGACACAGGTCCGTGAACTTGTGTCTGACACCGATGGTGAGGCCTCGTGGGAAGAAGAAGAAGACATCAGATATTTCTCTGACGAGGAGTCTGAGGGTCTCCCTTCTGATCCCACTCCCTCTCCTGAAAGACAGCTTTCTCCCACCGAGAGTCTGTCTTTCGCTTCCTTTGTCCGGGAGATGTCTACGGCCATCCCCTTCCCGGTGGTTGTGGAGGACGAGCCCAGGGCTGAAATGTTTGAGCTCCTGGACTATCCTTCTCCACCAGCTGATGAAACCTCCTTTTGAGCCACTGGATTCCTGCCATCTGAAGTACTTGACCTGGAAAGTCATTTTCTTGGTGGCAGTTACTTCAGCTCGTAGAGTCAGTGAGCTTCAGGCCCTGGTAGCTCAGGCCCCTTACACCAAATTTCATCATAACAGAGTAGTCCTCCGCACTCACCCTAAGTTCTTGCCAAAGGTTGTGTCGGAGTTCCATCTGAACCAGTCAATTGTCTTGCCAACATTCTTTCCCCGTCCTCATTCTTGCCCTGCTGAACGTCAGCTGCACACATTGGACTGCAAGAGAGCATTGGCCTTCTATCTGGAGCGGACACAGCCCAACAGACAGTCCGCCCAATTGTTTGTTTCTTTTGATCCCAACAGGAGGGGAGTGGCTGTGGGGAAACGCACCATATCCAATTGGCTAGCAGATTGCATTTCCTTCACTTACGCCAAGGCTGGGCTCGCTCTTGAGGGTCATGTCACGGCTCATAATGTTAGAGCCATGGCAGCGTCGGTAGCCCACTTGAAGTCAGCCACTATTGAAGAGATTTGCAAAGCTGCGACGTGGTCATCTGTCCACACATTCACATCTCATTACTGCCTGCAGCAGGATACCCGACGCGACAGTCGGTTCGGGCAGTCAGTGCTTCAGAATCTGTTCGGGGTTTAGGATCCAACTCCACCCCCCTAGGCCCAGGTTTGTTCTGTTCCAGGCTGCACTCTCAGTTAGTTGGTAAATTTTTTAGGTCAATCTCAGTTATGTCCTCGCCGTTGCGAGGCCCAATTGACCATGGTTGTTGTTTTGAGTGAGCCTGGGGGCTAGGGATACCCCATCAGTGAGAACAAGCAGCCTGCTTGTCCTCGGAGAAAGCGAATGCTACATACCTGTAGAAGGTATTCTCCGAGGACAGCAGGCTGATTGTTCTCACAAACCCGCCCGCCTCCCCTTTGGAGTTGTGTCTTCCCTTCTCTTTGTCTTGCTACATATGAGACTGGCCGGCACGAGCCGGTTCGGGCGGGAAGACGGCCGCGCATGCGCGGTGCGCATCGGCGCACGAGGACTAGCAAAGGACTTTGCTAGAAAGTGTTCCGATTGGAGGGGCTGCCGTGGACGTCACCCATCAGTGAGAACAATGAGCCTGCAGTCCTCGGAGAATACCTTCTACAGGTATGTAGCATTCGCTTTCACCTCAATACCCTATTTTAGGTTCAGAGTGGATTACAATTTGAAATTACAACTGCGAGCTCACAATATAATAGTTGGATTAATATAAAGAAAAACATAGCATCAACAATTAATTATAAAGCTCATATTTTCTAAACAAATTCGTCTTTTAAAAGTTTGTGAAAGTATATGTAATGTAATTGAGATTTCACTAGTGTTGGCAAAGAATTCCATGTTTGAGAGGCTTGATATGAGAATACAGCTGTAAAATATTTCTTGAAACTTGAGCCCCTATAAGAAGAGAATGATAAATTTTAAATTGTTTTCGAGTTCCACACCTGGAAGTCAGTATATTCAACATGGGATACATATAGCTAGGGGCCACTCTTTGTTGTATCTTATGGACAAAGCAGCAAAGCTTAAAAAGGACTCTTGCTTCCACTGGCAACCAGTAGAGTTTTTCATAAAATGGAGATACTCTATCAAATTTACCTAAACCACATGCAAAGTGATGCATGTGGGAAAGAGGAACCCAAACTACAGCTACATAATGCAAGGTTCAACATTAGGAGTCAACACCCAGGAAAAGGCTCTAGGTTTCATCGTTGTTACTTTGAAACCCTCTGCTCAGTGTGCAGTGGCATCTAAGAAAGCAATTAGAACGTTAGGAATTGTAAGGTAATATAGTTCCATATCATCATGCTGATCAATCCATAGACTGGTGGGTTGTGTCCATCTACCAGCAGGTGGAGATAGAGAGCAATCCTTTTGCCTCCCTATATGGGGTCATGTGCTGCCGGAAACTCCTCAGTATGTTCTCTATCTCAGCAGGTGGTGGTCACACACAGCAGCAGCTCTGGCTAGGTCTCCAAGCCTAATTTTTAGGTTTTGTTGAGTACCTGGGGTTGAGGGCTCTTCTTGAGCAAGTGCAAACCTGGTGGTGCCAGGTCCCTCCTTTTCTCCCCCCTCCCGCTGGCTCCGTTAAAAAAAAAAAAAAATTTTGGACGTCTTTAAGGGCGTTTATTTCAACGTTTATTTCAACGTTTATTGCAGCTGCTCACTGGGACACCAGTTCGTTACAGCTCGGAGCGAGAAGCAGGTAATTTTACCTTTTTATAGCGGGCAGGGGGTTCTCCGTTCGGTCTCCACGTGGCTTATGGTGTCGGAGGGCGAGGGCGCGAGGATTCGCTCCCCGGACCGCGGGGATGCGGGGATTTCAAAACCTGAATCGCCTTTAAGCATCAGTTTGGAGGCCGGTCAGTGTCCCGGTTCTTCCTCCGGTGCGGCGGTTTTTCCCGCCATAAGCGCCCATCCCCCGCTGCTCGCCCACTCCATGTTGGCCGGCCACTCTGCTCGGACGGCTTCTTCTTGGGCCGCCCTCGAGCTGGGAGATGTTAATACTATGGTCGCCCTTCATTCGGGCAACGGTAAGAAAGCGGCCAAAGTTAAGTGCCGTTCTTCCCGCGCGGCTCCTTCTCGGAGTTTCGCGCCGGACGCCATTTTGGATGCGCAGCACGTTTCTCTCCCGTTCTTGCGAGCGCCGGTTGAGGGTGCGGCTAGGGCCGTGGCCCAAGCTGCAGAAGTGCACTGTTCGGGGGGATTCTCCCCTGAGTTCATTTTGCTGCTGCATCAGGCTTTTCTTATGCAAAACGCTGCCCCTGCCCCCCTGTCTGATAAAGGGGTTGAGGCCTCCAGAAGCAAACGCCCTCGGGTGGATTTCCAGGCCCTAGAGGACTCTGTCTCCTCTGATGTAGATGAGGGCACCGTATCTGAGTTCTCCCAATGGTCCTTTGGGGATTCCTTGGAGGAGACGGATTCCCGCTCGGATGGAGCGGATGACCCCTCTGCAGCGCGGATCTTTCGCTCAGAGGATTTGCCCAATCTGTTAGTGCAGGCCATGAGCATTTTGAAGATTTCCTCTCCGGAGGACGTCTCTCCCTCAGCCTCTGTGGGCTCTGCCATTATGCTGGAGACGAAGCGCCCGCCTAGAACCTTCCAAGTGCATGAGGCCATGCGCACCTTGATTTCGGCTCAATGGGATGTCCCAGAAGCGAGCCTCAAAGTGGCTAGGGCTATGTCCCGCCTCTATCTTCTGCCTGAAGGTGAATGGGAGGCCTTTCTTTGGCCTACCGTGGATTCTTTAATCACTGCGGTGACTAAGAAAACGGCGTTGCCGGTGGAAGGTGGCACGGCCCTAAAGGACGCCCAAGACAGAAGATTGGAGGCGGCCTTAAGGTCGTCCTTCAAGGCGGCTGCTTTAAGTTTGCAGGCCTCAGTTTGCGGCTCCTATGTGGCCAGGGCGTGCCTGACGATTGTGCAGCGGGCTTCCCCCTCGGATCCTTCCTTGAGGGCGGATTGCCCGGCCCTGGAATCGGGCTTGGCTTATTTGGCAGACTTGCTGTATGATGTCTTGAGAGCCTCAGCTAAAGGTATGGCTCAGACAGTCTCTGCGCGGCGGTGGCTTTGGCTGAAGCAATGGTCTGCGGACCACGCCTCTAAGTCTCACCTGGCTAAGTTGCCTTTTAAAGGCAAGCTGCTTTTTGGGGTCGAGCTAGACAAAATTGTGACCGATCTCGGAACGTCTAAGGGCAAGAGGTTACCAGAGGTCAGGGCTCGGGCCAGTGCTCGCCCCGGTAACTCCAAAGGACGGTTTGAGGAAGCCCGTTGGTATCGCTCGGGCAAGTCGGGCTCCTCTGCTCCCTCTTCTTTCAAGAGGAACTTCTCCCCCCAGCAGCATTCCTTTCGCAGAGACCGCCGTCCCGGAGGTGCTTTCTCCGGTCCTCCCCCAGGGTCTCGTACCCAATGACGGGGCCCTGGTCCATGGCCCAGTGCAGATTGGAGGACGCCTGTCCTCGTTTCTGGGCGAGTGGACCAGGGTAACTTCAGACGCTTGGGTGCTGGAAGTCATCAGAGACGGCTACAAGCTAGAGTTCTGCCGACCCTTAAGAGACGGGTTTGTACACTCTCCCTGCAAGTCTCCGGTCAAAGCTGTGGCAGTGCAGCAGACTTTGGACAATCTGATCCGCCTGGGTGCGGTCGTTCCGGTGCCAGAAGATCAGCTTGGCAAGGGACGTTACTCCATTTACTTTGTGATACCAAAGAAAGGAGGTTCTGTACGGCCTATCCTCGACCTCAAAGGGGTCAATCGGGCCTTGAAAGTTCGGCACTTCCGAATGGAGACTCTCCGCTCTGTTATAGCGGCAGTGAAGGCAGGGGAGTTCCTGGCATCCTTGGACATCAAGGAAGCTTACCTGCATATTCCCATCTGGCCTCCTCATCAACGCTTTGTGCGTTTTGCAGTCCTGGGCCGACACTTCCAGTTCAGAGCCCTTCCGTTCGGGTTGGCTACTGATCCGCGGACCTTCTCCAAAGTAATGGTGGTCATCGCGGCCTTCCTACGAAAGGAAGGAGTACAAGTCCATCCTTATCTGGACGACTGGTTGATCCGAGCCCCCTCTTATGCAGAGTGCGGCAGAGCTGTAGACCGGGTGATTGCTCTTCTGAGCTCCCTGGGGTGGATCATCAACTGGGAGAAAAGCCAGCTGCGCCCGACTCAAGTCCCTGGAATATCTGGGAGTTCGTTTTGACACCCAAGTGGGCAGAATGTTCCTGCCGGACAATCGAATTGTCAAGCTTCAGGCTCAGGTGGACCAGTTCCTAGTAGCCTCTCCTCTTCGGGCTTGGGTCTATGTGCAGCTGTTGGGCTCTATGACGGCCACGATGGAAGTAGTGCCGTGGGCCAGGGCTCATATGAGACCACTACAACTCTCTCTGCTGCAGCGCTGGACTCCAGTGTCGGAGGATTACGCTGTGCGCCTTCCCTTGGACCTAGCGGTGCGCAAGGCGCTGAGCTGGTGGCTGAGGACAGACAAGTTGTCCGCAGGGATGCCTCTTTAGACCCCGGAGTGGGTTGTCGTCACGACGGACGCCTCTTTGACGGGCTGGGGAGCCCATTGCTTGGGAAGGACAGCGCAGGGGCTCTGGTCTCCTGCAGAGGCAAAGTGGTCTATCAACCTCCTGGAACTCAGATCCATTCGGTTGGCGCTTTTGGAGTTTCTCCCGGTACTGGTGTTGAAGCCAGTATGGGTCCTGTCGGACAATGCCACGGCTGTGGCCTATGTCAATCGCCAGGGAGGTGCCAAGGAGGCCATGAATCTATGCCAGTGGGCGGAAGCGAACCTGGAACAGCTGTTGGCGGCCCACATTGCTGGAGTCATGAATGTCAAGGCGGACTTTCTCAGTCGCCATACCTTGGATCCCAGAGAGTGGCAGCTATGTGCTCAGGTGTTCTTGGACATCACGAAGCGCTGGGGCCAGCCGAGCCTAGACCTGATGGCGTCATCGGCCAATTGCCAAGTGCCGCGCTTTTTCAGCAGAGGACGGGACCCTCGATCTCTGGGAGTAGATGCTCTTCTCCAACAGTGGCCGACACAGGAGCTTCTCTATGTGTTCCCGCCCTGGCCCATGATGGGCAGGGTACTAGACCGGGTGGCAAAGCATCCGGGCCGGGTAATCCTGGTGGGTCCGGACTGGCCCAGGCGTCCCTAGTATGCGGACTTGATCAGGCTCTCAGTGGATGGACCTCTGCGACTGCCAGCGGAGCAGGGCCTGTTGCATCAGGGTCCCGAGGTGATGGAGTATCCCTCCCCCTTTGGTCTTACGGCCTGGCTATTGAGCGGCAGCGTCTGAGGAAGAAAGGCTTCTCAGACAAGGTCATCGCCACTATGCTGAGAGCGAGGAAGCGCTCTACTTCTACTGCTTACGCCAGGGTTTGGCGTACCTTTGCATCGTGGTGTGAGGCAGGCTCCCTTTCTCCCTTCACTGCTCCAATTTCTTCAGTGTTGGCGTTCCTGCAAGAAGGTCTGGAGAAAGGCCTGTCGCTCAGTTCCCTTAAAGTCCAGGTAGCGGCTCTGGCTTGCTTCAGGGGCCGCCTGAAGGGTGCTTCCCTGGCTTCGCAGCCAGATATGGTGCGCTTTCTCAAGGGAGTTAATCACCTGCGCCCTCTGCACTCAGTGGTACCTGCGTGGAATCTCAATCTAGTGCTAAGAGCCTTGCAGAAGCCGCCTTTTGAACCCTTGTCGAGGGCATCTCTGAAAGACCTGACGTTGAAAGCAGTCTTTTTGGTGGCTATCACTTCAGCCAGAAGAGTTTCCGAGCTCCAGGCGCTATCATGTCGGGAGCCCTTTCTGCAGTTCACTGAGGCAGGAGTGTCTATTCGCACAGTGCCTTCCTTTCTGCCCAAGATTGTTTCTCGCTTCAGCAGCTCTGTCTCCCATCCTTTCGTAGGGAGGACTACCCAGAGGAGTACTCTGCTCTCAAATATCTAGATGTGAGACGAGTCACCATCAGATACTTGGAAGTGACCAATGATTTCCGGAGGTCAGATCATCTGTTTGTCCTGTTTGCAGGTCCTCGTAAGGGTCTGCAGGCTGCTAAGCCTACAGTGGCAAGATGGGTCAAGGAAGCCATTGCAGCGGCTTATGTGGCCGCGGGGAAGGTGCCGCCTATCCGGCTGAAGGCTCACTCCACTAGAGCTCAGGCGGCCTCGATGGCGGAGGCCGGGTCCGTCTCCTTGGAAGAGATTTGCAAGGCGGCAACTTGGGCATCGGCTCATACCTTCTCCAGGCATTACCGCTTGACTGTGGCTGCTCGGGCGGAGGCCCGGTTTGGAGCTTCAGTGTTGCGGTCAGGGATTTCTATGTCCCGCCCTGGGTGAGTACTGCTTCGGTACATCCCACCAGTCTATGGATTGATCAGCATGATGATATGGAAGGTAAAATTATGTATCATACCTGATAATTTTCTTTCCATTAATCATAGCTGATCAATCCATAGCCCCTCCCAGATATCTGTACTGTTTTTATTCTGGTTGCATTTCAGGTTCAAGTTTAGTCTTCAGTTCCTGTTCAGGAGGACTTCGTGTTCAAGTTTTTCAATGAAGTTTTCAAGAGACGAATTTGTGTTACAGTGAGCTGCTGCATTCCTCTCCCCTCCGTTTTACGGGGCTGGATTGAGACCTAAATTGCGCTGGCGCTCCCTCCCCTTCGTGCGGCTGTAGGGCAGCTTTGTACCCCTCCCGCTTCGGCGGTGTTAGGGTCAGTCAGCTCCTCCCGCGGTTGCGGTTGCAAGATAAGCCAGATCCCCCCGCATCGGCGGGGTGGTGTCCCTCCCCCGCTCCGCGGGGATGAGCTGGACGGATTCCCCTCCCCCACTTGTGTGGAGATGAGCTGGGTTAATTCCCCTCCCCCGTTTCGGCGGTGGTGAGCTGGGCAGAGTGTCCCTTTGTGGGTGTAATTCTCTAAGTGCTGAGTCCTGCGGATGGAGCTTGGATATCGACATACTGAGGAGTTTCCGGCAGCACATGACCACATAAAGGGAGGCAAAAGGATTGCTCTCTATCTCCACCTGCTGGTAGATGGACACAACTCACCAGTCTATGGATTGATCAGCTATGATTAATGGAAAGAAAATTATCAGATATGATACATAATTTTACCTTCTTGTATTGTATTCCGCCAATTCTCAATAAAATAACAAAAAAATTAAAGAGAACAGGCGTGAATAATTCTACCAAATTAAAATCTTGGTGTCAGGATTTTTTTTGAATAGATACATTTTGTAAGGCGCTGAAAATATAAGGCATGTAAATCCCGAGGTGAAAGCCAAAAGTGGACAGCTTGATAGTTGACAAAATCCACCAAAATTTTCTTAAACCGTATTCCTGAAAATGATGGAAGAATTCATTGATAAGGATCTCTAGATCTTATGAGTGGTTGGTCTAAATGGAAAGGTACCAACTTTTCAAAATAATCTGTGGAAGAACCATCAAACATCCTAAAAATCATGCAGGCTAATTTAAAATAAATGCGGATCTGTATAGGAAGCCAGTGAAGAGTTATCAACATGGGTGTAAAATTGAGGGAGCTCAGAGAGGTTCTGGCGGGTCCTCTTAAAGATTTGTTTAATAAATCCTTGGAGACGGGAGAGGTTCCGAGGGATTGGAGAACGGCGAATGTGGTCCCTCTTCACAAAAGTGGTGATAGGGAAGAAGCTGGAAACTACAGGCCGGTAAGCCTCACTTCGGTTACTGGAAAAGTAATGGAAGCGATGCTGAAGGAAAGGATATTGAATTTCCTGGAAGCCAATAAGTTGCAAGATCCGAGACAACATGGATTTACCAAAGGGAAATTGTGCCAAACGAACCTCATTGAGTTCTTTGATTGGGTGACAGGAGAATTGAATCAGGGACGAGCTATGGACGTAATCTACTTAGATTTCAGCAAAGCTTTTGACACGGTTCCCCACAGGAGGCTCTTAAATAAATTGGATGGGCTGAAGATAGGACCCGAAGTGGTGAACTGGATTAGGAACTGGTTGACGGACAGACGCCAGAGGGTGGTGGTGAATGGAATTCCCTCGGAGGAGCGAAAGGTAAGTAGTGGAGTGCCTCAAGGATCGGTGCTGGGGCCGATTCTGTTCAATATATTTGTGAGTGACATTGCCGAAGGGTTAGAAGGTAAAGTTTGCCTATTTGCAGATGATATTAAGATCTGTAACAGAGTGGACACCCCGGAGGGAGTGGAAAACATGAAAAAGGACCTACGGAAGCTAGAAGAATGGTGTAAGGTTTGGCAATTAAAATTGAATGCGAAGAAATGCAAAGTGATGCACTTAGGAAGTAGAAATCCACGGGAGACGTATGTGTTAGGCGGGGAGAGTCTGATAGGTACGGACGGAGAGAGGGATCTTGGGGTGATAGTATCTGAGGATTTGAAGGCGACGAAACAGTGTGACAAGGCGGTGGCCGTAGCTAGAAGTTTGTTAGGCTGTATAAAGAGAGGTGTGACCAGCAGAAGAAAGGGAGTGTTGATGCCCCTGTATAAGTCGTTGGTGAGGCCCCACCTGGAGTATTGTGTTCAGTTTTGGAGGCCGTATCTTGTTAAGGATGTAAAAAGAATTGAAGCGGTGCAAAGAAAAGCTACGAGAATGGTATGGGATTTGCGTTACAAGACGTATGAGGAGAGACTTGCTGAACTAAACATGTATACTCTGGAGGAAAGGAGAAACAGGGGTGATATGATACAGACGTTCAAATATTTGAAAGGTATTAATCCTCAAACGAACCTTTTCCGGAGATGGGAAGGTGGTAGAACGAGAGGACATGAAATGAGATTGAAGGGGGGCAGACTCAAGAAAAATGTCAGGAAGTATTTTGTCACGGAGAGAGTAGTGGATGCTTGGAATGCCCTCCCGCGGGAGGTGGTGGAAATGAAAACGGTAACGGAATTCAAACATGCGTGGGATAAGCATAAAGGAATCCTGTGCCGAAGGAATGGATCCTCAGGAGCTTAGTCAAGATCGGGAGGCGGGGCTGGTGGTTGGGAGGCGGGGATAGGGCTGGGCAGACTTATATGGTCTGTACCAGAGCCGGTGGTGGGAAGCGGGACTGGTGTTTGGGAGGCGGGGATAGTACTGGACAGACTTGTACGGTCTGTGCCAGAGCTGGTGGTTGGGAGGCAGGGCTGGTGGTGGGGAGGTGAGGATAGTGCTGGGCAGACTTATACGGTCTGTGCCTGTGCCAGAGCCGGTGATTGGGAGGTGGGGCTGGTGGTTGGGAGGCAGGGATAGTGCGGGGCAGACTTATACGGTCTGTGCCCTGAAGAGCACAGGTACAAATCAAAGTAGGGTATACACAAGAAGCAGCAAATATGAGTTATCTTGTTGGGCAGACTGGATGGACTGTGCAGGTCTTTTTCTGCCGTCATCTACTATGTTACTATGTTATATTGTCGAATGTTTTCAAGAATTCAAAAATTTGTGGGATAAACATAAAGGAATCCTGTTCAGAAGGAATGGATCCTCAGAAGCTTAGCAGAGATTAGGTGGCAGCACTGGTGGTTGGGAGGCGAGGCTAGTGCTGGGCAGACTTCTACAGTCTGTGCCCTGAAAATGGCAGATACAAATCAAGGTCAGGTATCTGCTGCATATAAAGTAGCACATATGTTTATGTTGGGCAAACTGGATGGACCGTACACGTCTTTCTCTGCCATCATCTACTATGTTACTATATATGAGTTTAGCAAAAGTATTTTGAATAAACTGAAACCTAGTTCGTAATCTAACTGAAAGAGAAAGATGAAGACTATTACAATAATCTAGATGAGACACCCTGGCCCCTCAATTGTGCATTATTTGGAGGACTCTTAGTGCCTCACTCCTTGCTTCTGAGGTACAGCAGGCAATTAAGTCTTTGTCCTGAGTGATGGCCCCAATTGGAATACTACAAAATGTGAGATTAACAGTATATTATTTATTTATAATTTCTCATGGTGCCTTCCCCAACAATGCCAACGAAGCCTTGATTTCAATGATTCCCAAGCCCGGTAAACTCTCAGATAGGCTGGACTCGTATCGACCCATCTCTGTCTTAACTGTGGACACAAAAATTCTGGCATGTATCTTGGCTGATAGGTTGGTCACCCACATTCTGACTTTAGTTGGGGATCATCAAGTGGTCTTTGTTCGGGGTGTCATAAGAATGTAAGTGTTGCTATACAGGGACAGACCAAAGGTCCATCAAGCTTGGTATCCGATTTCCCTACAATAGATGCATCCAATCTGGATTGGGGGAGGAGGGCTCATGGTGTAGCGCTATAGAAATGCTAAATAGTAGTAGTAGTGCAACCACTGACCCTTTTTCTCATTGAAAACTGTTTCATTAACTATAAAGAAATTGGCAAAGAAAAGTTGTTCCTTGGATATTTTTCTAGCTTTCTATTTGGATACTATGCCTATCTCTTTATTAAAATGGTTTACCGGGGCGGCGTGTCAAGATGGCGCCGTGAGCGGTGGTGTAGCAAGTGAGCTCCAGCTTCTTTTCGCCGAATACAAACGTAAATTCTAAAATATGCCTCATACAAAGCGCAAAGCGACGATTCGGGGGGTTCCCCTACCTACCGAGACGTCCACTCCGGCGAAACGAGGCTTAGAACACTTCTTCCCCGCAATTTCTCGCACAAGCGGGTTGGATTCCTTAGCGTGTGATCCCGGTGAAGCGGTTTCCACGCTGGAAGTTGAAACATCTCTTTCTCCTCCGCCGAGCTCCAAGATCCCTCCTAACCCAGCAACTGCAGCGAGTCGGGCGGGGTTTCCAGTGGAACCCGGAAGGGGTGAATCTGCTGAGCCCCGTAGGGAACCTGAATTTGCAGCGATAACATCAGTTGCGGATGAAACGGAGGTGAATCTGGGTAAGATCTGGCTGAAATTGCTTGAAATGGAGAAAACCTTATGGCAGTCATCTGAAGAGGTAAAAACTTTGAACTTGAACATGCAGGAAGTAAAGAGCTCTATTGCTATGGTTAAACAAGATGTTTCTTTGAAATTAGAGGCCTTGCAGAGAGAGACTAAACAAACAGATGAATTTAAGGTGGCTGTAATAAAAGAAAACTCAGAAATAAGAAGGAAAATTGAACAAATGGAAAATTTTAATAGGAGATTGAACCTTCGGGTGCTTAATTTTCCCAGACTATTAGGAGTTTCTCCACAGGACATGTTTACCAGATTTTTGAAAGAAAATCTTAATTTTCCTCAAGAAGTTATTCCCCCACTGAACAAAATTTATTATGTTCCTACTACTATGAAAAAAACAGAGGGAGAAAAATCCATTGATTTGCAAAATGTTACAGCCATATTGGAACAATCACTTGAAGATGTATCAGAAAGGGGGACGCTGATAGTTTCTTTTGTTTTCCAACAAGACTTGAATTCAATAATGAGACTTTATTTTAGATCAGCTAACCATATGTTTGGGGGCCAAAATATTTGGCTATACCCTGATGTGACCAAGACTACTCAAGAAAAGAGGAAAAAGTTTCTTTCTATGAGGTCTAAAATTTTGGATTTAGGAGGTTCTTTCCTTCTTGCATATCCGTGTAAATGTGTCATAAGGTTAAATCAGATAAAATATGTTTACTATACACCGGATCAGCTTAAGACCTTCCTAGAAGCTAGACAATATTAGAGACATAAATATGAGAAAACGACGCCATAGTGTCTTTATCATTGTTTGCATTAATAATCTTCACTTAATTCCTACCCCCCTTCGTTCTCCTTAATAATTGAGGTCTAATGAAGCCAATGTGTAAATTATGTTATGAAAAGATAATTCTTCTGTAATAACTTTATTGTTATGCCTGGCTGTATTTCACTTGAACAGTTTATGTCTGTATTAAGTTTACAAAACTAATAAAAATTATAAATGATAAAATGGTTTACCGAATTTAACACAAGAAGGAATTTCTCTGGTAGAAATGGCTGAGATAGTATTAACACCTATTCCTAAAAATATATTTTTTTATATAATTAGTGAATTAAATGACACCTTGATCTTCTTTTTTTTGTTGTTGTTAATTTATTATACATTTGGTCAGGTGTGTTTTCAAGCTTTTTAAACCCCACTATTATATTTTTCTTATTGTAAAAATATGGCAGGAGATCTTATTTGTGCTGACTTTGGACCAGTTGCCAGTATTCCATGGATTGCAAAACTTTTGGAATTTATAGTTCATTTTCAATTTTCAGAGTATCTCATTAGTTCATCTTTGTTACTTTTCACAACATGGCTTCTGTGCAATTCATAGTAAGGAGACCATCCTGCTTATTTTCGAAGGAGAAGGCCAGCCATCTTCTGACACAAATCGGGAGATGGCCGGCCATCTCCTAAACCCGGCCCCAAATCGGTATAATCGAAAGCTGATTTTGGCCGGCTTCAACTGCTTTCCGTCGCAGGGCCGGTCAAAGTTCAAGGGGGCATGCCGGCAGGGTACCGAAGGTGGGATGGGGGCGTGGTTGAGAGATGGCCGGCTTCAGCCGGTAATGGAAAAAAGAAAGCCAGCTCTGACGAGCACTTGGCCAGCTTTACTTGGTCCATTTATTTTTAGGACCAAGCCTCAAAAAAGTGCCCCAACTGACCAGATGACCACCGGAGGGAATTGGGGATCACCTCCCCTTACTCCCCTAGTGGTCATCAACCCCCTCCCACCCCCTCAGCACCCAAGGTAAGGGATCTATGCACCTGGGAGCAATTTGTGAAGTCCACTGCAGTGCCCCCTAGGGTGCCCGGTTGTTGTCCTGGCATGTGAGGGGGACCAGTGCCTATAAATGCTGGCTCCTCCCACGACCAAAGGGCTTGGATGTGGCCGCGTTTGAGATGGCTGCCATTAGTTTCGGGACTGTCTTTGTTAATTGTTCAGCGCTGCTTGCGTCTGGTAGCGCTATATAAATGCTAATAGTAGTAGTAGTAGTTTCCATTATCAATGGAAACCAATGGCGGCGATCTCTAATGGCGGCCCAAATGTTGAGATTTTGCCGGCCCCGACCGTATTATCGAAGCAAAAGACGGCCGGCCATCTTGTTTTGATAATACGGTCGGGTATGCCGCTTTACGGGGCCGGCCTGAGAGATGGCCAGCCCAATTCGATTATGCTCCTCCATGTTACTTGCACTAATGTCAGAAGAAGATATCTAGCTCTAGGAAAAGATGTAGTTCGTCAACAATTTGACATCTCGGTGGCATTTGATGCCATCAATCATGATTTGTTAAGTAGATTAAGTGAAATGGGTATAGATGGTTTGATTATGAATTGATTTTTCTGCCTTTTAAAAAAATTAGATCATTTCCTTGTCATCAAGCAGATGAAGCCATTACGTATGGGTTGTGTCCATCAACCAGCAGGGGGAGATAGACAGCACTCAATTTTTCACAGTGCCTCATGGCCAGCTAGCTCCACTGCCTCTTCAGTATTCTCTTATCTCTCCCCAAGCAGGGTGACTGCAGCTTCTTCGAGCTCCATCAAAAATCTGCCTGGGGGTGGCTCCTGGCTTGCCAGTTGTTAGCCGGGGTGTTAGCGGCAATACAGCTTCACTTTGAAGGCACATAGGTCAGCCCTTTCCCTGTCTTACCCATGCCCCCGTGGATGTGGACATATTAGCTTGCTTTTCCCTGTCCTTTCCCACTCAGTGGATGCAGGCACATTGGTTCGCCTTTCCCTGCCTTTCCCACTTATCTGAGCCTCCGGAGTGTTTTTATTTACCTCTTTTGCCTCTGCTTTCCTCACAGCGGTAAAAAAAAAAAATAATAATTAAAGTCGCATCGTGCTTTAGCGCAGCGATCTTGGAAAAGAGGTTTTTTTTCTTGAGATTCTTCTGCAGGACCGGAGCTGTGATACTCGGTCTAGTGAGGTAAGAGTGTTTTCTGACTCCTCCGGGGTGGGCCCGCGATCGGGACTTTTTGGCGCGAACCGCCATTTTTAAATTTTACCGCTGTTTTTGGCGATGGCTGCGGAGACTGTAAAGCGCTGTTCTAAATGTGGCAAGCGCAAATCAGCAGCGGGGCTCTGTAGTTCATGCTGTACAGACAGTAGAGCCGGCCCGAGCATGGCGAGCGGCGATCTTTTGTGCTCTGAGCTGGCAGTGGACGCCATTTTGGATTTTCCACATGGCGCGGCCTCCGTTGTGACGGAGAGCCCTGAATCCGGAGGGGGGGTCCTGTGAGTGAGGCTAATAATAGAGCTGACAGCCCTGGGCAGGATCCGGGTGATCAGGGAGCGGTTTTCTCCCCTGATTTTGTTTTAATGCTGCAAAGGGCATACATGCTTAAAAGAGCTCTTCCACAGGGTTCTTCGGACCCTCTGCCTGCCCCCCCACCCCCCCCCCCCAGTGGATCCTGGCCTTTTGGAGTTGGCTTTGCCTGTTTCTTATCCTCCTGATAAACGCAGAAGGGCGTGTTTGTGGAGTCCCGATGCAGTTCTGCCGCCAAACGGGCAGCGGTAGAGGAGACTTTGCACAGTCTGTGCCAGATAGGGGCTGTGACCCCGGTGCCTCCCGCCAAACAAGGTCTAGGCCGCTACTCCATTTACTTTGTGGTGCCACGAAAAGGCGTGTCTTTTCGCCCGATCCTGGACTTAAAAGCGCTAAACAAGTCCTTAAGAGTGCAGCATTTTCACATGGAAACCCTGCGCTCTGTCATTGCGGCGGTACAGCCAGGAGAGTTTCTCACGTCTCTAGACCTGAAAGAGGCTTACTTGCACATACCAATTTGGCCCCCGCACCAGAAGTTTCTGCGGTTTGCGGTGTTGGGAAAACATTTCCAGTTTCGGGCCTTGCCTTTTGGCCTCGCCACAGCTCCCCGAACCTTCTCCAAGGTAATGGTGGTAGTAGCTGCCTTTCTCAGGCGAGAGGGTATCCGGGTTCACCCGTACCTAGACGACTGGCTCATCAGAGCAGACTCAAAAAAAAGTCATCTAGCTACAGCCAGAGTGGTTTCAGTCCTTCAATCTCTGGGCTGGGTCGTCAATATGGCCAAAAGTTACCTGACCCCCTCGCAATTTCTAGAATATTTGGGGGCCAGGTTCGACACAGCCTCGGGCTATGTGTTTCTTCCCGAGCAAAGGCGGTGCAAGCTTCAGAATCAGGTCCATCTGCTCCTGAGGATGCCCCGCCCGCGACCTTGGGACATTGTCCAGCTGTTGGGATCAATGACAGCCACATTGGAAGTGGTGCCATGGGCGAGAGCGCACCTGAGACCTCTACAGTATTCTCTACTTCAACGATGGTCTCCAGTATCTCAGGATTATCTGTGCAGACCTTCTTGCCTCCCTGCAGCCCGCCTCAGTATGGAGTGGTGGCTCTCAGACAGCATGTTGCGGCGGGGAATGCTGCTGGCGCTCCCCGATTGGTGCCTAGTGGTGACAGATGCCAGCCTGAAGGGCTGGGGCGCACATTGCCAGGGGAAGCATGCCCAGGGTCTGTGGACGCCCGACGAGTCGGAGTGGTCTATCAACCGCCTGGAGTTGAAAGCGGTGTTTCTGGCTCTTCTGGCCTTTCAAGTGACCCTGGAAGGATTGGCTGTCCGAGTGATGTCGGACAACACGACAGCAGTGGCCTACATAAATCGACAAGGCGGCACTCAGTGCAGAGCTCTAGCCGCGCAGGCCGAACAAATTTGCCGCTGGGCCGAGTTGCATCTACAGTCCCTGTCAGCAGCTCACATTGCAGGTCAGAGCAACGTGCAAGCCGACTATCTAAGCAGGCATCAGATCGATCCAGCGGAGTGGGAACTAGCAGACGATGTATTCCTGCAGATATGTGCCAAATGGGGCAAGCCAGTGATGGATCTTATGGCGACCAGTTCCAATGCCAAAGTCCCGTGCTTCTTCAGCAGACTGAGGGATCCTCGCTCTGCTGGGTTGGCTGCCTTGGCTCAACCCTGGCCCCTGGGCTTGCTTTATGTCTTCCCTCCGTGGCCCTTGATAGGACGAGTGCTCCTGCGGATTCGGCTGCATCCAGGAGAAGTGATGCTCTTCGCCCCGGATTGGCCCAGGAGGCCTTGGTATGCGGACTTCCGACAGATGCTGTTGGAGGCTCCCTTTCCGTTACCTCTGGTTCCGCACCTGTTGTCACAGGGTCCGGTGGCCATGGAGGACGCCTGCCGCTTTGGTCTTATGGCATAGCGATTGAGAGGGCGCAATTGAGAGATAAAGGCTACTCAAATAAGGTAATTTCCACTCTTCTGCAGGCCCATAAGCGCTCCACTTCCATGACTTATGCCAGGATTTGGCACCAGTTTGAAGTCTGGTGTGTTTCAAGAGCGCTTTCTCCGTTGCGGGCTCCTGTCTCGCCGATTCTGGTCTTTTTGCAGGATGGTGTACACAAAGGCTTGGCCTATAATTCCCTGCGGGTACAAGTGGCAGCATTGGCCTCCCTGCGTGGCAAGGTTGAAGGCGTGTCCTTAGCTGCTCATCCAGATGTGGCACGGTTTCTTAGAGGGGTGCTTTGGCTCCGTCCTCCCGTGCGGGCACCTTGTCCAGCTTGGAACGTGGGGTTAGTATTGAAGGCCCTTCAGGGGGCTCCCTTTGAACCGCATCGGCGTGCTTCAGAGAAAGATTTGACACTGAAGGCCGTCTTTTTAGTGGCCATTTCCTCGGCGAGATGGGTATCAGAGCTCCAGGCGCTGTCCTGTAGAGACCCCTTTCTGCAATTCTCAGAGTCAGGGATCACGGTTCGGACCGTGCCTTCCTTCAATCCTAAGGTGGTTTAGCCTGTTTTTCTTCCCTCCTTTGTTGAGGAGGAGTTTCCAGATTCATTTGGACAGTTGCACCTTTTGGATGTGCGCAGGACTCTGTTGCAGTATCTGCGAATTACAAATTCTTTCAGGACCTCTGATCATCATCTTTTTGTGCTGTTTGCAGGTCCTCGCAGAGGGTCTTCAGCATCTAAAGCCACTATTGCCCGTTGGCTCAAAGAAGCTATCTTTTCAGCATATCTGCTGTATGACCGGGCTTCGCATGAAACCTTTAAGGCACATTCCACAAGAGCGATTTCCTCTTCCTGGGCGGAAACTGGAGCACTATCTCTTCATGAGATTTGCAGTGCTGCAACATGGGCTTCTAAGCTCTCTTTCGCCCGACATTACAGGCTGGATGTGGCTGCCAGGAGGGATGCGTGTTTTGGAGCACAGGTGCTAGCGCATGGGCAAAGATGGCGACCTGATCGGACGCCGAGTCGGGAGCTCCTCTGAAGATCGCTGGGATCTGTCCGAGATCGCGATCTGTGCGGCCCTGCTGCACACGAGGAGGTGGAATACCTCCTCTCGTAGGGTCTGCATTCCCGGGAAGGTGGCGGGGCTCGCCGGGGGAGCCTAAACCGCGAACAAGGCCTCCCCCACGAGGTAACCATCCGGCCATTGAGCACCCGAGAAAGTCCCCAGAGAAGGCGCCACTTACCCGCTGAAAGACAGGCGGCGGGCCGGAGCGGAAGGGAGACAGTCTTCCTTCCTTCCGCTGCAACGGCGAGGTGCGGAGCCGGCGAAGACGGGCTGATCTGAGCCAATCCCGGCTATCTGCTGCCTCGTGGAGGCCCCGGAATGGGGCGAGCGCCTGCCGTCCTGATCAAGGTGTAGAGGAGGGAAGCGCCGCACACTCGGTTGCGCGCTGAGACGCGCGGCTCCTCTGCTCGGGGCTAGTCTTGGCTGTCTGTCCGCCTGCCTGCCTGCTACAGCCTGTCCCCTTCTCTCTCAGCCGGCTACCCAGGGCCCAGTTTTTCCCTGCCAGCTCTGCTCCATCTGCACTCGCTACCTGTTACAGCCCACCAGCTCTGCTCCATCTGCACTCGCTGCCTGCTATAGCCCACCAGCATGCCCCAATCCATCTGCCTGTTCCAATGCCTCTGCTTCTGCTTCTTCCAATCCGCCTGATCCAGCTTCCAATCCGCCTGATCCAGCTTCTCCCGGCCTTCTCCAGTCCATCTGCTGCAGCCTGACCCAGCTTCTTCCTGCCTGTCCCAGTCCGCAGTTCCAGCCTCTCCCTGTCTGTTCCTGCCTCCTGCTCCGGCTGCCCCGGTCCGCCTGTTCCAGCCTGTCCCGGTCTGACTGATCCAGCTTCTTCCTGCTTGTTCCAGCCCGCCTGATCCAGCTGCTTCTCCCTGCTCGTTCCAGTCCATCTGCTCCAGTCGCTCCAGCCCGCCTGATCCAGCTTCTCCCTGCTTGTCCCAGTCCAGCTTGCTCCAGTCCGCCTGATCCAGCATCTCCAGTCTGTTCCAGTCCGCCCGATCCAGCTTCTCCCTGCTAGCATGTTCCTGCCCTAGTGTGTTCCAGTCCGCCTGCTCCAAGCCTGCTCCTGTCTGCATGATCCCATCTAGTGATCCCAGCTTGTTCCAGTACGCCGATCCCAGCTTGCTCCAGTACGCCGACCCAGCTTCCCCTGCTTGCTCCAGTGTTCCAGTCAGGCTTCTCCCTGCTTGTTCCAGCCCATCTGCTCCAGTACACCTACTTGCTCCAGTACACCTGCTCCAGCCTGCCTACTCCGGTACACCTGTTCCAGCCTGCCTACTCCAGTACATCTGCTCCAGCGTGTTCCAGTCCGCCTGAACCAGCTTCTCCCTGCTTGTTCCAGTACACCGGCTCCAGTCTGCCTGAACCAGCTTCTCCCTGCTTATTCCAATACACCTGCTCCAGCCTGCCCGCTCCAGTACATCTGCTCCAGCGTACTCCGATCCACCTGAACCAGCTTCTCCCTGCCTGTTCCAGTCCATCTGCTCCAGCCTGCTTGCTGCCTGCTTGCTGCCTGTTCCAGTACATCTGCTCCAGCCTGCTTGCTCCAGCTTCTCCCTGCTTATCTGCACCAGCTTGTTCCAGCCTGCCTGCTAACTTGTCAGCCCTTGTCTTATCTGCTCTCCAGAATCTCCCTGCTCGTTCTTGTCCACCGGCTCCAGCATGCCCCAACCCGCCTACTAGCTTGTCAACCACTGATTTACTTGCCCACCTACTAACTTGTCAGCCATTGACCTACCTACCCCCCCAGCCTCTCCCTGCTCATCCCTGTCCATCCGCACCAGCTTGCTTCAGCCCGCCTGCTAGTTTGGCAGCCACTGCCTCACTTGCCTGCCTGCTAACTTGTCAGCCATTGACTTACCTGCTCTCCAGTCCATCTATCCCTCCATTTCTAAGCCTCCGACTCTCCGCTCTATCTATCTACTTCTCACCTCAGTCTCTACACTTACTCCGCAATCACTACTTATGGCCCCTGTCCACATCCTCTTCCTTGCCCTGTCCCTTCCTAATCTTTTTCCCCTCCCCTTACCGCTGTCCACTGCTGGAAATCAGTGCCCACCTGTGTTCCCTCCCAACCTGCCCACTACGGCAATACCCTATCCACCCCCATCCCTCACCACCTCACCATCTCTCTTGTCCCCCTCCTCCTTCCTAGCCCTTAATCTTCAACACCTCCTTCCTACCATTAACCCTTCACCATTCCTCCTAAGTGCACCACGTCTTCGTCGCCTTCGTCGCCCGACCTCCCCCACCCTCCTCCGCACTCTCCTGCTCCTCCTCCTGCTATCCGCGGGAGACATTAATCCTAATCCAGGCCCCCCTCACCTGTCCTCCTCCCATCCACACAAACGATTCCGTGATGCCTCCAATCTCGTCTCTATTCCCCTCCTCCCCCCCTCTTCCCTCCCCTTCTCATGTGCCTTGTGGAATGCCCACTCGGTCTGCAACAAACTGCCCTTCATCCACGATCTCTTCATCTCTCGCTCCCTTCAACTACTCGCCTTAACCGAAACCTGGCTCTCCCCTGACAACTCTGCCTCAGTCGCTGCACTTTGTCATGGAGGTTATCTCTTCTCCCACACTCCCCGCCCAGATGGCCGCGGCGGAGGCGTCGGGCTACTTCTCTCGCCCTCCTGTAGTTTCCAACCCCTCCTCCTGCCGCAGTCTCACTGCTTCTCGTCCTTTGAAGCTCACTCCATCCGACTATTCCACCCATTACCACTCAGAGTTGCCGTCATCTACCGCCCCCCTGATAAGCCCCTCTCTTCATTCCTTACTGACTTCGACGCCTGGCTCACCGTCTTTCTTGATCCCGCATCTCCATCCCTCATTCTTGGTGATTTTAACATTCATGTTGACAACCCATCCAACTCCTACGCTTCTAAATTCCTCACTCTGATATCCTCCTTTAACCTCCGACTATCCTCTACCGCCCCTACTCACCGTAATGGCCATTGTCTCGACCTCGTTCTCTTCTCTTCCTGCTCACCTTCTAATTTCTGCACCTCAGTCCTTCCTATCTCAGATCATCACCTAATCACCCTCACACTTCATCACCCTCCCCCTCAACCTCGCCCAACTATAACCACTACCTTCAGGAATCTCCAAGCTGTCGACCCCCCTACCCTATCCTCTCACATCTCCAATCTCTTCCCGTCCATCTCGTCTTCTGAATCTGTCGACATGGCTGGCTCTACCTACAATGAAATTCTCTCCACTGCTCTGGATACCCTAGCACCATCTGTCTCTCGCCCCACTAAGCGCATTAATCCTCAGCCCTGGTTAACCCCATGCATCCGTTACCTTCGCTCCTGCACCCGATCTGCTGAACGACGCTGGAGGAAATCTCGCACCCTGTCAGAATTCACCCATTACAAATTCATGCTATCCTCCTTCCAGTCCTCCCTATTCCTTGCCAAACAGGAATATTATTCTCAATTAACCAATTCTCTTGGCTCCAACCCTCGTCGCCTCTTCGCAACCCTCAACTCCCTACTTAAAGTGCCCTCCGCTCCCACTCCCCCCTCACTCTCTCCTCAAACATTAGCTGACTACTTCCGCGATAAAGTGCAGAAGATAAACCTTGAATTCACCTCCAAGCCTTCTCCTCCCTGTGACTTCTTAACCCACTCCCTCAACCAACTTAACCTGTCCTCCTTCTCCTCATTCCCTGAGATCACCGAAGAGGAAACTGCTCGCCTTCTTTCTTCCTCTAAGTGCACCACCTGTTCCTCTGACCCCATTCCCACCAAACTGCTTACCAACATCTCTCCTACAGTTAACCCCTCAATCTGTCACATCCTCAACCTCTCTCTCTCCACTGCTACTGTCCCTGACACCTTCAAGCACGCTGTAGTCACTCCACTTCTTAAAAAACCATCACTTGACCCCATCTGTCCCTCCAATTACCGCCCCATCTCCCTTCTACCCTTCCTCTCCAAATTACTTGAACGAGCTGTCCACAGCCGCTGCCTTGATTTCCTCTCCTCTCAGGCCATCCTTGATCCGCTTCAATCCGGCTTTCGCCCACTACACTCAACAGAAACAGCTCTCTCCAAAGTCTGCAATGACCTGTTCCTTGCCAAATCCAAAGGTCACTACTCCATCCTTATCCTCCTCGACTTATCTGCCGCCTTCGACACCGTCAATCATAATTTACTTCTTGACACACTGTCCTCATTTGGATTCCAGGGCCCCGTCCTCTCCTGGTTCTCCTCGTATCTTTCCCAACGCACCTTCAGAGTATTTTCTAATGACTCTTCTTCCACCCCCGTCCCGCTCTCTGTTGGAGTTCCCCAAGGATCTGTCCTTGGACCGCTTCTTTTCTCAATATACACCTCTTCCCTGGGCTCACTGATCTCATCACATGGTTTCCAGTACCATCTCTATGCCGATGACACCCAGCTCTACCTCTCCACTCCCGACATCACAGTCGAAACCCAGGCCAAAGTCTCGGCCTGCCTCTCAGATATCGCCGCCTGGATGTCCAACCGTCACCTGAAACTGAACATGGCAAAGACTGAGCTCCTTGTCTTCCCACCCAAACCCTCCTCTCCTCTTCCCCCACTCTCTGTCTCTGTTGACAACGCCCTCATCCTCCCCGTCTCGTCAGCCCGCAATCTCGGAGTCATTTTCGACTCCTCCCTCTCCTTCTCTGCCCATATCCAGCAGACAGCTAAGACCTGTCGCTTCTTCCTCTATAATATTAGCAAAATCCGCCCATTCCTCTCTGAACAGACCACCCGAACCCTCGTCCACTCACTCGTTACCTCTCGTCTTGACTATTGCAACCTTCTCCTTGCTGGTTTCCCGCTTAGCCACCTATCCCCCCTTCAATCTGTCCAAAATTCCGCTGCACGTCTTATCTACCGCGTGAACCGATACTCTCCTATCACCCCTCTCCTCAAGTCGCTTCACTGGCTCCCGATTCACTACCGTATTCAGTTCAAGCTTCTCATAATGACCTTCAAATGCACTCAATCTGCAGCCCCCCATTACCTCTCTACTCTCCTCTCCCCCTATGTCCCCACCCGTAACCTCCGCTCTCAGGACAAATCACTCCTATCTGTACCCTTCTCCACCACCGCTAACTCCAGAATCCGTCCCTTCTGCCTCGCATCACCTTATGCCTGGAACAGACTCCCCGAGCCCATACGCCATGCGCCCTCCCTACCCATCTTTAAGTCCTTACTCAAAACCCATCTCTTCTCCCTTGCCTTTGGCGCCTAACCACCTTCCCCATTCACGATACACTGACTACATAGTTTGTTACCTTTAGATTGTAAGCTCTCTTGAGCAGGGACTGTCCTCCCCCATGTTTTAACTTGTACAGCGCTGCGTAACCCTAGTAGCGCTATAGAAATGCTAAGTAGTAGTAGTAGTAGTAGTAGTAGTAGTAGTAGTGGCTTGTTCCCACCCTATTTAGGGATTGCTTTGTTACATCCCATACGTAATGGCTTCATCTGCTTGATGACAAGGAAGGGAAAATTAGGTTCTTACCATGATAATTTTCTTTCCTTTAGTCATAGTAGAATAAGCCATGTGCCCTCCCTGTATGATTGTCTGTATTGCAGTGATTCTGATTTTAGGTGCTGTTCTTGTTTCCTGAAGTTATATTCCTTCCTTGGGGAGTCGGAAAACAGTCTTCAGGATTCTTGTTACAGTTATAGGAGGATGAGTTCATTCCCTCCAGTTCATGTTTTGGGAGGATGAGTTTATTCCCTCCAGGGGGGTGCAAGTATTCCCTCGGTTTATACAAAGTGGAGGACGAGTTTATTCCCTCCAGGAGGATGAGTTCATTCCCTCCTTTTTTGGAGTTTATGCCCTTGTTAAGGGGCAATTGTTTGCTGTGAGAAAAGTTCATGTTATTCCCATTGTGGTTTGCCATACTGCTTTGGAAGCTTCAAATACTGAAGAGGCAGTGGAGCTAGCTGGCCATGAGGCACTGTGAAAAATTGAGTGCTCTCTATCTCCCCCTGCTGGTTGATGGACACAACCCATACGTAATGGCTTCATCTGATATGACTAAAGGAAAGAAAATTATCATGGTAAGAACCTAATTTTCCCATTTCATGTTGAAAAATGCAGTTAAAACAGAAAGTTGGCGGTCGAACTATGGGGTCCCTCAGGGTTCCCTGCTGTCTCCCCAGCTTTTTAATGAAAGAAAAATAAACAGTGCATATATAAAAAATATATAATAATAGTGTTTGTGGGAGTAAAATGTTCACCCTAAGTTAAAGGACTCATATTTAGGAAATTATTTGAAAAGTGGCCAGAATTGGTGGAGAGATACTTCAGTTTGTAAGTCACAGTAATCATTTAGGAAGTAAGACAAATCTATCACGTGATACTCCTTCAGTAAAAGGAATGGTGTATAAAGTTTGTTGGGAGTGGTCATTTGGATTCCAAGCAAATAGTATCTGGAATAGTTTCCTTGTCATCAGCAGCAGATGAATCCATTAACTGATGGGTTGTATCCGCCTACCAGCAGGTGGAGATAGAGAACACTGAAAGACCATAGTTCCTCTAGGACGGCTAGCCCCCAACTGCCTTCAGTATTTTTCTATCTCCCAGCAGGTGTGGACGTAACTTGATCAGCTCCTGGATTTCAGACTGCCTGGGATGGCTCCTGTGCTTTGCCAGTTGAGCAGGGGTGTTGTGGCTGGTGGTGCCCACTTTAAACGCATATAGGTTCGCCCTTTCCCTGCCTTACCCATTCCCCCCGCCTCCCGGAGTCCCTCTGTTGCTGCCTGCCTCCAACTTTCCTCACAGCGTTATAAAAAAAAGAGTGCGCTTTTACTGCGTGGCTGTTCTGAGGCTTTTTTTTTGTTACATTTGTACCCCGCGCTTTCCCACTCATGGCAGGCTCAATGCGGCTCCCAAACAACAACAAGGCAACCGATCTGCAAAATCCAACGTGGAAAACAAACTATCACATCAGTATAATATCCAGAAAACTTTATTGAAGATACCGTGTATAAGACAAATGCCCGACACAGGCCGTGTTTCGCCCAACAATAGGGCTGCGTCAGGAGCTATAATGAACAATAAACATATTAAATTATAAAACACGTCAAATTATAAAACATGAAAATTTCATAAAAATATGTTTCTAAATTGTATACATCAATAGAAATTGTAATGTACATGTGAAATATGAAATTGTATGTGTCTAAAATATATAAAACATCGATATGAACTATAATGTACATGTAAACCATAGACATGAATTATAAACATGGAGAGTCAGTTCAAAAATTAAAAAATATATACAGTAGACATAATATAATATAATAGACATCATATAAGGATGCATGTAAATATACATAAAATATATAAATATAACTACAACCAACAGAACAACACATATATTATAAAATACCAGCAAAAGAAGGGCACTTGATCATAAAAATGAGTCCATAAAATGGGTTATAAAACCATTGGAAAATCAAAAAACAATTAACAAATGAAAAAATAAATAGAAAATTAAATAAATTAAAAAATTGTTATTTTAATGCAAGATTAAAAATTTAAACAAAAAATTAAGAATTAGACAAAAAATTAAACAAAAAATTCAGGACACCTACCTAGTCTGTATATTTCTTGAATAAGAGCGGCTGAAGGAAGAGGAACAAATATATAATTACAAATGTATGAAAATAATGAAATGACAGCTCAAAGTAATTAAAAAATGATATAAATAAAGATGTAAATAATGTAGATTGCCATTCAAATAGATATGTAATACTTACTATCAAATGATCTATCAGGACAAGGATATAAGAAATTTTCTTCATAAAAAACCAGCTCGAGCAGTTCAAAATAGCATATCCCTGGATAAATAAAAATAATAATAATAAAAAATGAACAATAAACAATACAAAAAATTAAATAATGAAAAAATGAGAGAGAAATCAAGAAAAAAATTTTAAAAAGGAAGAAAAATAAAGGATTCATGATGATGATAAATATCCATAATGAAAAAACAATACTAAAAAATAAAGTGAATAATAAATCACAGGTGGTGGAGTGGTACAATGTGTAAATCATGTGAAACTAGTAATAATTGATCTTTGTATTTCCAAATGCCAAACATTGATGTGCTATTGTATAGACTATGTAAATTACGATTGTGCTCTGACAGGATCTCATAGGAATCAATGATAAAATCCAAACGAACGTCCATACTGAAACATTTGTTAAATGAAACTGTGGTCTCACTGATCTCAAGCACAGTCGTTGATACTGATAGGGTCCATATCCCAGTGTGTAACCAGAGGATATCCATGAGTAACACAGAGTGAGACTGTTCACGTGCTGATCTTAATATCTATAGTGAGAGCAGACAGTGTCAAAATACCTTCTCAACAACTTGGAAAAAGGTGTGTGCATAACTCATTGCTAATAGCCAGATAATCCTATAGATCTATACTGATGAAGAGAAATATCTGTCACAAAACCTAATATGCGCTGGCTTGAACTCAATTAAAAATATAGTATCTAACATAAATTAACATTAGACTCTCATTTGAAAACAACATAAAATGAACCTTTTGAATGGGTACAGACAGCGTCTAAGTCTCCGTAGAAAGTGTGTACAACTCATTCCTGGCAAACAGATGATCCCATTCACCTATGCTAATGGAAAGATCGCTGCTGAGAATAATCCTAAATAAAGAGTCCTTGAATAAAACCACTGATGGTGTGTAAGTGAACCTCAAATGACTATCGTCCACTGATGGTGTGTAAGTGAACCTCAAATGACTATCGTTAAAGGATATGCCTTGTTAGAAACAGCGATACTCACTGCGTGACGCCAGATAGTCAATAGTCTGCTGTCAGAGGCTGGAAAAACCGTTAGAAGTGCAAACGCTACCTTAAATACTTAATTTCCTGTTGGATTCAAACAATATTAACTCAGAGCCTAAATGGTGTTTGATAGTTTAAAAGATAATGTGAATTTAAAATGTCAACTATCTGTAGGATCGACATGATGATATTATTTGAAAATAAATTTTATTTTATGCTATGCTAATTGAAGCATATGTAAATAAGGTGAAATACATGTGTGGTGTAATTCTATGTCAGATCAAAGTCAATATGAATAAGTAGAATAAAATAAATATAATGAAAAATAAACAGTGCATATATAAAAAATATATAATAGTGTTTGTGGGAGTAAAATGTTCACCCTAAGTTAAAAAGTGCATCTATGAAGGGTCTTGTATATCATTCTGGGAAAATGACACTTACTGAACTAGAAGTGTGTGGGATCAATTTGTGAAATAAAAAATAATGATGACAAGAATTTTTCAACAACAAAAAATTGTTTTAAAGAAAGAATGGATGAATCAACGTGGATGTGAATTGTCTGTAAAATCGACATGATATTTGAAAATAAATCATCCCATATGTAAATGAGGTGCAATGTGAGTGGTGAAATTCTAGATCATGTCAAAGTCAATATGAAATTGAATCGTTGTGGTAATATGTGAAATAAAATGATTGTAATACAAGAAAAATGAACAGTATATATGTAAGAAAATATATAACAAGAGTGTTTGTGGAAGTAAAATCTTCACCCTTAGTTGAAAGGTGCATCAATGAAGGATCTTATATATCATTCAAGTGAAATAACACAAATACTTAGTGAACTGAGGTGTGTGGAATCAATGAATTAAATAATTTTGAATAAAAAGGTGTCTGTTATGAATTATTGAGAGGTGTATAAAAAATATAGTGAGAGTGCTTGTGAAGTAGAATCTTCACACTAAAAGGTGCAGCCATAAAGGATCTTATATATCACAGGAAAAATAACAAAAATGCTTGGTGAACCAGGGGTTTGTGGAATCAATGAAGTAAGTAATTTTGAATAAAAAGGTTAAAAAGAGAAAAAATAGTTGCAAAAAATTTGTCCAACAGCAAGAAAATATTATTAAAAAACAGAAATGGATCAATCAACGTGAATGAATAATAGAAAACAATGATTAAAAAAATAAGTAGAAAATGAAACAAAAAAATAAAATAAAAAAATAGAAATTAAAAAATTAATGACACATAACTAATAAATCATTAATAATAAAAATCACCTACAATGAATAAATACCAAAATTTCAAAAATAAAAAATTATTAAAAAATTAAAAAAAACTAATAAATACAAAAATGATATTAAATGGACAAAAAGATGAAAATAATGAATTGAGACAATTTGTTGTAAAAAAAACTTTTATTTTGAAGAACCAAAAATGAACAATGATTTTGATATGTATAGGATGATAAATTTTAAATACATATAAAATAAATTTAGAGGAATACAGATAAATCTGTTTCCATATTCAGACCTTCTGGATGTAACGTCTGTAATTCAAAAATAAATTGTTGTTCTCTCTTCAGAAGAAAATTATCAGCTGATCCTCCTCGCCAACTATGTTTATAAACAAATATCACACAAAAACGTAATTCCTCAAACCTGTGTCCTAAATTCTTTGCGTGTGAAACCAATGGTTTTCAAGTGCGTTCCTTTTTAGCGCACTTCTGTGTTCAATAATTCTTGTATTGAACTGTCTTTTAGTTTTGCCTATATAAGCTAACCCACATGGACAGATTGCCACATAGATGACATTTTTAGTTTTACAATTTGAAAACTCTTTCAGATAAACATTTCTGTTGGACGATGGAATGTGTACAACACTCGTTTTCATATTGACATTGCAAACTGAGCATGATCCTCAAGGATAGTGTCCCACCGGAAAATTTTTTTTAATTGTAGATGGAACCAACATGTCTTTAAGGTTTTTTTCTCGCTTGAAAGCTAGAAGTAATTCTTTATTTTTGAGAGATGTGACTCCTTGTAATAGATGCCAATGTTTCTTAATTTTTATAATTGGATTAGACGTGGTTGAAAGGCAGTGTACACACAATCTTCTCATTTTTCTTCTTAACTGGTTGTAATAATGTGGATCTTGAATGACTTGATGCTCTATGAAACCCTTCGTTGATGTGTTTGAGTGGGTAACCTTTTTCACGAAAGCGTTTACTCATATCAACTGACCTGAGGTGATAAGTACATGGATCAGAACATAATCTCCATAACCTTAAAAACTGGCTATACGGTAAGTTCTTCTTTAAAGATCAACTGTGACAACTACCATAATTCAAAAATGTGTTGACATCTGTTGGTTTTCTATAGATGTCGGTCACAAATTTATCTTTAATGCTAATATTAATGTCTAAAAAAGCTATACATTGATCCATCATGATTCATCTGAAATCTCAAATTTGGATCTAAAGTATTAAGCCAGTTGTAAAAACTGTCTAAATCCTGAAGTGTCCCTTTTCATATTAGAAAAATGTCATCTGTTTAGCGTTTCCATAATAAAATATTTGACATAAAATTATTATTAGTTAAAAATTTGTCCTCAAAATCGCTCACATATAAATTCGCAATGGATGGTGCGAAAGTTGCTCCCATTACAGTGCCCTTAATTTGCTGATAAAACTTACCATTAAAACCAAAATAATTTTTTAGTTAATGCAATAACAGCTAATTCAATGATAAAATCTTTTGGTATACGATTATAAACATCTCTGTTTGAAATAGTGCACCTAATAATCTCAATCGCTTCTAGTTGAGGTATATTAGTGTATAAACTCTCTATGTCTAATGTGACTAAAATCATATTTTTATCAGGAGTTATATCGTTCAATATGTTAATCATGTCTGATGAGTCACGTACATAGGAAGTTGTCCGGCTCACAAAGGGACGTAAAAATTTATCTACAAAGATAGAAAGTGGCTCTAAAATTGAGCCACATGCTGAAACTATAGGTCTACCAGGTGGAGAGGATAGGGATTTATGTATCTTGGGGAGTATGTAGAGCGTCAGAATATCTGGTTCTTTGACTGTTAAAAAATCCGCCTCCTTGGATGTACAGTGGTGGAAATAAGTATTTGATCCCTTGCTGATTTTGTAAGTTTGCCCACTGACAAAGACATGAGCAGCCCATAATTGAAGGGTAGGTTATTGGTAACAGTGAGAGATAGCACATCACAAATTAAATCCGGAAAATCACATTGTGGAAAGTATATGAATTTATTTGCATTCTGCAGAGGGAAATAAGTATTTGATCCCCCACCAACCAGTAAGAGATCTGGCCCCTACAGACCAGGTAGATGCTCCAAATCAACTCGTTACCTGCATGACAGACAGCTGTCGGCAATGGTCACCTGTATGAAAGACACCTGTCCACAGACTCAGTGAATCAGTCAGACTCTAACCTCTACAAAATGGCCAAGAGCAAGGAGCTGTCTAAGGATGTCAGGGACAAGATCATACACCTGCACAAGGCTGGAATGGGCTACAAAACCATCAGTAAGACGCTGGGCGAGAAGGAGACAACTGTTGGTGCCATAGTAAGAAAATGGAAGAAGTACAAAATGACTGTCAATCGACAAAGATCTGGGGCTCCACGCAAAATCTCACCTCGTGGGGTATCCTTGATCATGAGGAAGGTTAGAAATCAGCCTACAACTACAAGGGGGGAACTTGTCAATGATCTCAAGGCAGCTGGGACCACTGTCACCACGAAAACCATTGGTAACACATTACGACATAACGGATTGCAATCCTGCAGTGCCCGCAAGGTCCCCCTGCTCCGGAAGGCACATGTGACGGCCCGTCTGAAGTTTGCCAGTGAACACCTGGATGATGCCGAGAGTGATTGGGAGAAGGTGCTGTGGTCAGATGAGACAAAAATTGAGCTCTTTGGCATGAACTCAACTCGCCGTGTTTGGAGGAAGAGAAATGCTGCCTATGACCCAAAGAACACCGTCCCCACTGTCAAGCATGGAGGTGGAAATGTTATGTTTTGGGGGTGTTTCTCTGCTAAGGGCACAGGACTACTTCACCGCATCAATGGGAGAATGGATGGGGCCATGTACCGTACAATTCTGAGTGACAACCTCCTTCCCTCCGCCAGGGCCTTAAAAATGGGTCGTGGCTGGGTCTTCCAGCACGACAATGACCCAAAACATACAGCCAAGGCAACAAAGGAGTGGCTCAGGAAGAAGCACATTAGGGTCATGGAGTGGCCTAGCCAGTCACCAGACCTTAATCCCATTGAAAACTTATGGAGGGAGCTGAAGCTGCGAGTTGCCAAGCGACAGCCCAGAACTCTTAATGATTTAGAGATGATCTGCAAAGAGGAGTGGACCAAAATTCCTCCTGACATGTGTGCAAACCTCATCATCAACTACAGAAGACGTCTGACCACTGTGCTTGCCAACAAGGGTTTTGCCACCAAGTATTAGGTCTTGTTTGCCAGAGGGATTAAATACTTATTTCCCTCTGCAGAATGCAAATAAATTCATATACTTTCCACAATGTGTTTTTCCGGATTTAATTTGTGATGTGCTATCTCTCACTGTTACCAATAACCTACCCTTCAATTATGGGCTGCTCATGTCTTTGTCAGTGGGCAAACTTACAAAATCAGCAAGGGATCAAATACTTATTTCCACCACTGTAATATACTGTGCCTCACTCCCCAATGAGATCAATGAGTCAATCTTCTTTTGAATGCTAGGAGTAGGATCATTTTTCAATACTTTATAAAACGTATTGTTGTCCAATTGTCTATTTATGTCTTTGATATAATCCTCTCTATTCATAATAACTATTGCTCCACCCTTATCCGTGGGTTTAATGATGATATTCTGATCGTTCTGTAAATTTTTAACTGCATTCTTTTCATCTTTTGATAGGTTATGGAAAGTCTTTCTATCTTGTTTTTCTAGTATTGTAATATTATTGAGTACCACACTCTCGAATGCTTTAATTAAAAAATGTGGATTTTCAGGTGGAATCCATCTACTGTCTTTCTTGACTATTGATGAATCTATAGTATTGTTATCTATACCTGCAAAAAAGTCTATTATCTTTAGTTTCCTAATAAATTTAAAGAACTCGACTCTTGTTTTAAATGCATTGTACCGAGGTGTGGGTATAAAAGACCCTTTTTAAAACCCGCTTATCTATATCAGTTAGTGACCTGTTGGAGATATTGTAGATTGTAGTTAATACTGAGTCCTGTTTTCCTGTCTTGGGTTGTAATAATTGAAGCTGCCTCTACCTCTCCCTCTACCTCTGTATGGTAAAAAACTTTTTTGATATTATAGTTCATATCGATGTTTTATATATTTTAGATACACACATATATATATATATATATATTTTTTTTTTTTTTTTTTAATGAAATTTTCATGTTTTATAGTTTGACGTGTTTTATAATTTAATATGTTTATTGTTAATTATAGCCCCTGACGCAGCCCTATTGTTGGGCGAAACACGGCCTGTGTCTGGCATTTGTCTTATACACGGTATCTTCAATAAAGTTTTCTGGATATTATACTGATCTGCTAGTTTGTTTTCCAGGCTCAATGCGGCTTACATAGGGCAATGGAGGGTTAAGTGACTTGCCCAGAGTCACAAGGAGCTGCCTGTGCCTGAAGTGGGAATTGAACTCAGTTCCCCAGGACCAATTCCACCACCCTAACCACTAGGCCACTCCTCCACTCCAGTGATCCTGGTTCTGTGCAGCTTAACCAGAGCTCGCTGACTCGGTCTTCTGAGGAGAAAGTGGTGCCCAGCTCCTCCGGGGAGGTCCTGCGGATGCCGTTCCGATCGGGGTAAGTTTTGGTGCGAAGCCGCCGTTTTATTGCTATATTCCCATCCTGTGAAAAAACGGACGATGGCTCCTGAAGGAGTTATGCGCTACTCCCGTTGTGGTAAACGCAGATCAGCGGCGGGGCTGTGTAAAACGTGCTCCTAGACGCTCACGCTACTTTGAGAATGCCGAGCGATGTTTCTTCCCGCTCGATGGAGCTGGCAGCGGGCACCATTTTGGAAGCGCCGCATGCCTCGACACTCGAGGTTGAGGAGGAGTCTGAGTGCAGGGGGACGCCTCGTTTAGAGGCTGCCAGAGGAGCTCCTACATCCGTTTCTCCTAATTCGGAGGCGGAGGGTCAGGGTGATTTTTTTTCTCCCCTCAGTTTGTGCTGTTAATGCATAAAGCGTTTATGCTGAAAAGAGCTCTGCCACAGGTATCTGACAATGTATTGCCTCCTGGCTTCCCTCCGGGTGTTGACGGCCCGGGGATGACTTCAGAGGTTATTTCCTCCCCCAAGCGTTGGAAACACGCTAAATATAGACGGGTAAATTCCCCCTCTGAAAGTGGCGCAGACCCTCAGGGACGGATGATCCAGAGGAGGGTGCCTGTTTGCCACTGGATTTGGATGATCCCATTGCGGTACGGATTTTCCACCGCGACGAGCTGCCAGCTCTCATTACTGACGCCTTGCAGGCCCTCTCGATTGATGATCCTGCTGAACTCTGTTAATCTTAGAATGGAGAGTACTAAGAAGCCTACACGGGCCTTTCCTGTGCATGGCTCCATCCAAGAGCTTATTTCTGCTCAATGGTCTAACCCCGATGGGCCTTTGAAAGTGGCCAGGGCTATGGGTCAGCTTTACCCTCTGCGTGAGGAGCACGGCCCCTTTGGGGATGCCTAAAGTGGATGCATTGGTCACGGCGGTGACAAAATAGACCACTCTCCCAGTAGAGGGAGGAGTCGCTTTGAAAGACATGCAGGCCCCTCCGAAGGGACACCACCTTGAAGGGGTGGAGGGGCTTGTGTGTTTCAATGACTTAGAGGGCTATGCTGAAGGGTTACCCATATCAGACAGGCCTCTGAGGAGGAATCAGACAAAGAGTGTCCCAAACTGAGAGAGTGGTAAGATGGTGACCTGAAGTTCGTATGCCCAACGGCCCAGCTGCCCTCTGAAGTTTCGTCTTCTTTATGTAAAATTCCTCTCTGCATTGCAGTTACCTTAACTGAGAGGAAGGGGAGAACCGGCGGTCAGCCTCCGATGGCCAGCGGTTTATCCCCTGAGCAGCAAGTGCGGGACCGCTGCGCGATGAACTGCCCACAGATTTGATTAGCGCCGGCGAAGGAGCATCGACGCTCTTGGACCTGGAAAAAACTCCATCGCTCCCGAATTATTCAACCACCATGCCCAAAGGAATGGAGGAGTGAGTTAGAGGTATATGCTGAAACGGAGGACATTTACAGCAGAACCTGAATCGGCAGAACCACTCCTAAACACCTAAGAGAAATCAACTTGGAGTTTTTGGCTCCCATGGAGGTTACATTGAATACCATCTGGAAGGCGCTTCGGGTCCTAATGGTGGCAGTAAATAATTTTGTTTCAGATATAATTTTATTAGAGAGTTACATGGACAATTCAACTGAACCCTTTGAGAGTAAAAAATTGATATGACAGATGAAGTTCTTTACAGGCAAGAAGTAGTTGTGATCTTGAAAATGATAATGGACCAGAAACTTTGAATGATAAGGTGGATGTTTTTGTGGATGATTAGTGTCGAGATTGTTGTTTTTCCCAGAGTTCCAGGTGTGACTCCTGAAGTTTTCCTCAGAAATATTTCCTTAATTATTACTTTAAAAGGAGTGAAGCCTGTGAAAACTGGGATTGCTTTAATCAGTGGCGATCATACCCACGCGAGCTACTGTCTCAACTGTGCTGGACTTTTTTAGGAGGGCTTACAAAAAGGCCTGGCTTACAATTCCTTGTGGGTGCAAGTGACAGCATTTGTCATGCTATCGAGGGAAAGTCGCTGGCTTGTCCCTGGCTGTTCTTCCGGACGTTGCCAGATTTCTCAGAGGGGTGCTTAGGCTCCGTCCTCCTGTCCGGCCTGGAACCTGGGGCTAGTGTTGAAGGCTATTCAGTGTTCGCCCTTCGAGCCGCTTAAGCGAGCTTTGGAGAAGGATGTGACTCTCAAGACAGTCTTTTTGGTGGCCATGATGTCGGCTAGACGCGTGTCTGAGCTGCAGGCGCTGTCCTGTCGGGACCCTTTTCTGCAATTCTCGGAGTCTGGAGCAACGGTACATACAGTGCCTTCCTTCCTGCCTAAGGTAGTTTCAGCGTTTCACCTGAACCAGTCCATTTTTCTTCCTTCCTTTTCTAGGGAAGAGTTCCTGGACTCCTTTGGGCAGTTACATCTTCTGGATGTCCGCAGGGCGCTGTTGCAGTATCTAAAGATGTCAAATGACTTCAGGACTTCTGATCGCCTTTTTGTCTTGTTGTCAGGTCCTCGGCGTGGAGGCCCAGCGTCTAAGGCCACTATAGCCCGTAGGCTCAAGGAAGTCATTTTTTCTGCGTATCTGCTTTCAGGTCGGTCTCCGCCTGAAGCATTTAAGGCGCATTCCACGAGAGCGATTTCCTCCTCGTGGGCTGAAACGGGTGCACTGTCTCTGAAAGAGATCTGTAGTGCAGCTACTTGGGCTTCTCAGCTCTCTTTTGCCCGGCATTACAGGCTGGATGTTGCAGCAAAGCAGGACGCTGTTTTTGGAGCTCAAGTTTTGGCTCGTGGTGTGGCCTGTTCCCACCCTAAGTAGGAATTGCTTTTGTACATCCCATCAGTTAATGGATTCATCTGCTGCTGATGACAAGGAAGGGAAAATTAGGTTCTTACCTTGGTAATTTTCTTTCCTTTAGTCACAGCAGATGAATCCATGATCCCTCCCTGTCTGACTTTGTTTTTTGTTCAGATCTTTCATGCCGATATAAATCTCATTGTGAGAAGTTGGAAAACAGTTATCAGAATTCCTACATGGTGTTCTACTACAGGAGGTTGAGATCGTCCCTCCTTTGATGCTCCTGTTATGGGGCGATTGTTCGCTGTGAGGAAAGTTTGTTATTATACCTTTATGGTTCACTCTGCTTTGGAAATCTCAAATACTGAAGACAGTTGGGGCTAGCCGTCCTAGAGGCACTATGGTCTTTCAGTGTTCTCTATCTCCACCTGCTGGTAGGCGGATACAACTCATCAGTTAATGGATTCATCTGCTGTGACTAAAGGAAAGAAAATTACCAAGGTAAGAACCTAATTTTCCCATTCTAACTGATATACGGCTTATATTCTTTTTTGTAAGAAACTAAAGACATATCTGATTAAATGACGTCATTTTTATTTGAAGTGTTTATAGTTTGTAGTGACAATTATGTAAATTCCTTCTCTTCCTCTTGATCTTTACTTTACTTTGCACCTCAAGGTTTAAAGGCAGATAATAAGTCCCCATATAGAATAGAATTGCATAATGTTGCAGCCAACTAGCGGTAGCTCCAGTGGTGTGCTGGAGCCAGCTTGCACCGGCTCGCAAAAGCCGGTTGTAAATTTTTTAAATATCTTGCGAGCCGGTTCAGCACGGCGAACCGGCTCCGGTAAACGAGGTAAGCGTGGCAGGAGGGTGCCACAAACCATTATTACCCCGTTTACCTCACCTCCCACCACTGGATACAATCTACTGTTACAGGACTGTAAAGAAAAGCTTAAGATGCCCGTTTACAGTGATTGTCCTAAAGACACCTGAATGGGTAAAATACTACTACTGCTACTACTTAACATTTCTAAAGCACTACTAGGGTTATGCAGCGCTGTACAGTTTAACAGAGAAGGACAGTCCCTGCTCAAGGAGCTTACAATCTAAAGGACAAGTGTACAGTCAGTCAAATTGGGGCAGTCTAGATTTCCTGAATAGAGGCAAAGGGTTAGGTGCCGAAGGCGACATTGAAGAGGTGGGCTTTGAGCAAAGATTTGAAGATGGGCAGAGAGGGGGCTTGGCGAATGGGCTCAGGAAGTTTATTCCAAGCGTAGGGTGAGGCGAGGCAGCAAGGGCGGAGCCTGGGGTTGGTGGTGGTGGAGAAAGGTACTGAGAGGAGGACTTTGTCCTGTGAGCAGAGGTTTCGGGTGGGTACGTAAGGGGAGATGAGGGTAGAGAGGTAATGAGGGGCTGTGGACTGAGTGCATTTGTAGGTTAGAAGGAGAAGCTTGAACTGTATGAGGTACCTGATCAGAAGCCAGTGAAGTGACTTGAGGAGAGGGGTGATATGATCATATCGGTCCAGGCGGAATATAAGACGTGCAGCAGAGTTCTGAACGGATTGAAGGGGGGATAGATGGCTATGTGGGAGGCCAGTGAGGAGTAGGTTGCAGTAGTCAAGGCGAGAGGTAATGAAAGAGTGGACGAGAGTTCGGGTGGTGTGCTCAGAGAGGAAGGGGCGAATCTTGCTGATGTTAAAGAGAGAGAAGCGACAGGACTTGGCTATCTGCTGGATATGCGCAGAGAAGGAGAGGGAGGAGTCGAAGATTACTCCGAGGTTGCGAGCAGACGAGAAGCAGTAAGGATGTGGAGTTGTGTCCAATTATGAAGTACTACTCTAGATTGGGATCACATGGCAAACCAGCCTCGGATGCCTTCATGTATTTGGGATGTGTGTGGAGGGAGGGGAACTTATATACGCGTTTCCTCACATACTTTTGATAAGGAAGACTTCGCTGAAACTCAAGCAGGACCGAGGGACTCTGATTCTTGTTGTGTCTTTCTGGCCAAGGCATGTATGGTCCCCGCTACTTCAGGACTTTAGCCGTCAAAGGCCCATAGAGACAGGAGTGCTTTCCAACTCTCATCACTCTGCATTTTACGCCAGTCCCTGGTCCTCATGGCCTGGATGTTGAGAGGTTACAAGTCGATTCTCTCCATCTGCATGAGGTGTTTCAAAGGTCCTGCTTGCTCTCAGGAAAGATTCCACCAAGAAGTCATATAATTTTAGGAGTAGAGGCTTGCCTTCTGGTGTGAATGCAAGACTTTAGATCCTTTTCCTATCCTACACAAAAACTGCTTGAATACCTTCTACAGTTGTTGGGGGTTTTTAAATGTTTAAATCATTTATTTATAATTTTTCATTTTACAAGGGTCACTTGCAAACAGTAATACAGAGATGATTGCACATTAATACAATATAAGAAGAAAACAATCCCAACTAGATATATGGATTATATACAATCTTTCTCTTTCTTAGACCACAAAGTGAAGAAAAATAGGGAGAGTGAAATAAAACAAGGAGATCAATTAAACAGTAAACAGAAAAAAAGAAAACATGGTATTAACTTGATTATCCCCAGATATTACTCATCGAATACTTTATTCCACATTAATCATCTGGTTGGCTTCCTCAAGACCAAATACGGCGTATAGTCAATTCATTTCATTGAGAACATACTTATTGTCCAGGTTTTAGTTAGAAATAATACATCTGATTACATTCTCTCTCTTTTAAAAACCAGAAATTTATTTAATGATACATATACTCAAGTTTCTAATTCAAATCCCACTGATTAAAGCAATCCCAGTTTTCACAGGCTTCACTCCTTTTAAAGTGATAATTAAGGAAATATTTCTGAGGAAAACTTCAGGAGTCACACCTGGAACTCTGGGAAAAACAACAATCTCGACACTAATCATCCACAAAAACATCCATCTTATCATTCAAAGTTTCTGGTCCATTATCATTTTCAAGATCACAACTACTTCTTGCCTGTAAAGAACTTCATCTGTCATATCAATTTTTTCACTCTCAGAGGGTTCAGTCAAATTGTCCATGCAACTCTCCAAGATCATATCTGAAACAAAGTTATTTACTACCGCCATTAGGTCCCGAAGCGCCTTCCAGATGGTATTCAATGTAACCTCCACGGAAGCCAAAAACTCCAAGATGATTTCTCTTGAGGTGTTCAGGAGTGGTTCCGCCGATTCGGGTTCTGCTGTAAACGTCCTCCGTTTCAGCATATGCCTCTAACTCACTCCTCCACTCCTTTGGACATGGTGGTTGAATAATTCGGGAGCGATGGAGTTGTTTTTCCAGGTCCAAGAGCGTTGACGCTCCTTCGCCAGCGCTAATCAAAGGACTCGCCAGCCCTTCCATCTGTGGGCAGTTCGTCGCGCAGCGGCCCCGCACTTGCTGCTCAGGGGACAAAATGCTGGCCGTCAAAGGCTGACCACCGGTTGTTCCCTTCCTCTCAGTTAAGGAAAATGCAATTGCAGAGAGGAAATTTACATAAAGAAGACAGAACCTCAGTGGGCAGCTGGGCCGTTGGGCCGTTGGGCGTACGAACTCCAGGTTCTCACCACTCTCCCAGTTTGGGACACACTTTGTCTGGTTTCTTCTCAGAGGCCTGTCTGATATGGGTAGCCCTTCAGCATAGCCCTCTGAGTCATTGAAACACGGAAGCCCCTCCACCACTACAAGGTGGTGTCCCTTCGGAGGGGTACTTTCTACAGTCTGGTCTCAAAACCAACATCGCCATGTAGAGGGTAAGCCCTTCCTCTATACAACCTTTAGTTCACTTCACGACAGGTTATGGTTTATTGGAATTTACTATACCACCTTGATTAACTGGCAGCTCTCGGCAGTTTACAATAAAAGCAATACAAGATTAGAGAAAAATGAAAGGAACTACAATAATTTACAGGAAAGTGAATAGAACAGAGAAAATAGAGATGCAAGGGGATGGAGCAAAGGAAGGATGGGCAGCATGCAGAGGGCAGTAGTAAAAATGCTGTAAGGACCTAAGCATCAGTAAAGAGCCATCACGAAATACACGTTATCCAAACGGGCTAAGTGGTATATCAAATCTTTTAATAAACATAAACAGTTGGCTAGCAGATTGCATTTCCTTTTCTTACACCCAAGCAGGGAAGACTCTGGAGGGCCATGTCATGGCTCACAATGTCAGAGCCATAGCAGCATCACCTGAGATCAGCCTCTGAGGAGGTCTGCAAAAGGCTGCAACATGGTCTTCTGTCATACATACATATCTGAGAGGCAGATGCTCAAAAACTCGTGACACTGTACAGAAGAGCGCCAGAAAATACTGCTGGAACAGCACTGGGAAAAAGCTTCCCAATGCTCAATGCTAATAGTATGCAAATTGTATGTGTGCTACTAGCATTGAGAAGTTAAGGTGGAAAAACGTGCCTGGAACATGCACACAAGGGCTGGGCACATCCCCAGTCAAACTAGGGAGCCCGTGCAGCAATTTGTGGGCTACCTACTCGCTGACAAGTTTTATTATTATTGCCAAAACTAATCATTCCTTGTCATCAGCAACAGATTAATCCATTAACTGATGGGTTGTATCCGTCTACCAGCAGGTGGAGATAGAGAACACTGAAAAACCATAGTGCCTCTTGGACGGCTAGCCCCAACTGCCTTCAGTATTTTTCTATCTCCCAGCAGGTGTGGACGTAGCTTGATCAGCTCCTGGATTTCAGACTGCCTGGGGTGGCTTCTGTGCTTTGCCGGTTGAGCAGGGGGTGTTGTGGCTCATGGTGCCCATTTTAAAGGCATAGGTTCGCCCTTTCCCTGCCTTACCCATTCCCCCCGCCTCCCGGAGTCCCTCTGTTGCTGCCTGCCTCCAACTTTCCTCACAGCGTTAAAAAAAAAAGCGCGCTTTTACTGCGTGGCTGTTCTGAGGCTTTTTCCAAAGATTTTGGTTCTGTGCAGCTTGACCGGAGCTCGTTGACTCTATCTTCTGAGGTGAGAGTGGTGCCCACCTCCTCCGGGGAAGTCCCGCGGACGCCGTTCCGATCGGGGTAAGTTTTGGCGCGAAGCCACCATTTTATTACTATATTTCCGTCCAGTCGGGCGATGGCTGCTGAGGGAGTTAAGCGCTGCTGCTCCCGTTGTGGTAAACGCAGATCAGCAGCGAGGCTGTGTAAAACGTGCTCCTTAGACGCTCACGCTAGTATGCGCATGGCGAGCGATGTTTCTTCCCGCTCGATGGAGCTGGCAGCGGGCACCATTTTGGAAGCGCCGCATGCCTCGACACTCGAGGTTGAGGAGGAGTCTGAGTGCAGGGGGACGCCTCGTTTAGAGGCTGCCAGAGGAGCTCCTACATCCGTTTCTCCTAATTCGGAGGCGGAGGGTCAGGGTGATTTTTTTTCTCCCCTCAGTTTGTGCTGTTAATGCATAAAGCGTTTATGCTGAAAAGAGCTCTGCCACAGGTATCTGACAATGTATTGCCTCCTGGCTTCCCTCCGGGTGTTGACGGCCCGGGGATGACTTCAGAGGTTATTTCCTCCCCCAAGCGTTGGAAACACGCTAAATATAGACGGGTAAATTCCCCCTCTGAAAGTGGCGCAGACCCTCAGGGACGGATGATCCAGAGGAGGGTGCCTGTTTGCCACTGGATTTGGATGATCCCATTGCGGTACGGATTTTCCACCGCGACGAGCTGCCAGCTCTCATTACTGACGCCTTGCAGGCCCTCTCGATTGATGATCCTGCTGAACTCTGTTAATCTTAGAATGGAGAGTACTAAGAAGCCTACTCTGGCCTTTCCTGTGCATGGCTCCATCCAAGAGCTTATTTCTGCTCAATGGTCTGACCCTGATGGGCTGTTGAAAGTGGCCAGGGCTATGGGTCAGCTTTACCCTCTGCGTGAAGAGCACTTGGCCCCTTTGGGGATGCCTAGTGGATGCATTGGTCACGGCGGTGACAAAAAAGACCACTCTCCCAGTAGAGGGAGGGGTCGCTTTGAAAGACATGCAGGACCAGCGGCTGGAGTCCGCGCTGAAGCGGGCCTTTGAAATTGTGGGCCTTACCTTGAGGGCGTCTATTTGCAGTTCTTATGCAGCACGGGCATGTCTTTCCTGGCTACAGCAGGCAGTGGAACAGCCTGCTGATGGTGCCAGGGCCCCTTTCTGAGGTTGCCCCGCGAATGGAGTCGGCCTTGTCATTTTTGGCTGACGCCTTTTATGATCTGATCAGAGCTTCGGCTAAACAGATGTCTGTGGCGGTTTCTGCCCGCTGCCTTCTTTAGCTGCGGCATTGGGCGAATGACATGGCTTCTAAGCAAAGACTGGTGAGGCTACCCTTTCGGGGCCTCCTGTTATTTGGAGAGGAATTGGAGAAGATTGTGAAAGACCTGGGGGAATCTAAACCCCAAGGTTACCTGAGGATAGGCCGAGGCCTTCTTCCAAAGGTTCTGTGTTTCCCTCCTCTTCCAGATCTCGCTTCCGTGAAGCTCGCAGGTGTATCGCCCGGGGCGCTCTGCTGGGTTTTCTCAACTTACCCGGACCCAGGGACTTTTGCCCCTCCCCCCCCCCCCACCCCCCCCAGGCGGCTATGGCCAGTTGATTAATAGCCTGTATCTTATTCTGTGGTGATAGTGCACTCTTCGGTATCAGTTTTATTCTCCTATAATATTCTTTACTGATTTTTTTTTCTCTCATTGATTTCTGCTTAATAGTTGTTTCTCCGAGGACAAGCAGGCTGCTTGTTCTCACTGATGGGTGACGTCCACGGCAGCCCCTCCAATCGGAAACTTCACTAGCAAAGTCCTTTGCTAGTCCTCGCGCGCCCATACGCGGCCGTCTTCCCGCCCGAACCGGCTCGTGTTCGTCAGTCTTCTTTTGTCCGCGCTCGGTACGGTCGTGTTTTGCGCCGTTCGCGCCCCCTTAAGTTGACCCTCGCGCGTCTTTTTGACTTTTCGCCTAAAAAAAAAAAAAAGGGGATTCCGGAGTAGGGCCTTTTGGTCTTTTTCCCTTTCCCTTACTTCTAGTTTTTGGCCCCGTTAAGTTTTCTTTCGTTTTCGGGGTAGGCCCCTTTGAGGCCTTGGGTCGAGTTTTTTTTTCTCCCCATCTTTTTGGTGCCTTACCGCAATTACGAGTTTTGATTTCGCCGGTGTGATTTTTCCGCCCATGTCATCGAAGTCTCCCAGCGGCTTCAAGAAGTGCACCCAGTGCGCCCGGGTAATCTCGCTCACTGATAGGCACGCGTCGTGTCTTCAGTGTCTGGGGGCTGGGTACCGCCCGCAGGCCTGCAGTCTTTGCGACCATTTACAGAAAAGGACTCAGGTAGCGAGATTGGCCCAGTGGAACGTTTTGTTCTCCGGCTCTTCGTCGGCATCGGCACCGGGAGTATCGAGTGCGTTGACGTGAACAGCGTCAACACCTCCGCCCTCGGCCGCGACGGTATCGAGGCATCGAACCTCTACATCGTCGGGGCCGAGACATCGGAAGGCTGCGTCGGCGTCGGTGGTACCGGGACCTTCGCTTCTGCTGATGTCGTCGGACGGTGGTGCTTCGTCTGGAGTGCAGGTGAGGGCTGTCCATTCCCCTGCTGGTGGCGGTGAGCCTTCGGGTGGGTCTCCCCCTACCCTGAGGGCTCCTGCGGTACAGCCCCCCCCGAGACCGACCTTCTTCGGCCCCGAGGAAGCGACGGTTGGATTCTACGTCCTCCTCGTCGGTACCGGGAAGCTCCGGTGACATGCTTCGTTTGAAAAAGTCAAAGAAGCATCGACACCGGTCTCCTTCCCGCATCGGTACTGAGAGCTCTGGGTCGCCGAGGGAGTCAGCACCCAGTAGGCATCGGCACCGGGAGGACCGCTCACCCTCTGTTCAGGAGGTGTTGATGCGCTCCACCTTGGACAGCCCGGCACAGCCTCCACGCCCGGAACAGACTCTGACATCAACTCCTGCATCAGCTTCCATATCTTTCTCCACAGCCGCCCTGCACGAGAGTCTCCGGGCCATTCTCCCAGAGATCCTGGGAGAGCTGTTGCGCCCTTCCCCTCCGGTACCGGGGGTGCTTGCGCCACCGGTACCGTCGAGCGAGGCGCCGGCTGGCCCCTTGTCCGGGGTGAGGTCTCCGGCATCGGTGCTGCTTGCGGTACCGACTGCGGTCGCCTCCCAGGAAGGCTCGACGTCGGCGGAGGGAGCTTCGCCGGTGCGGGCGAGGGAGTCTACCTCTCGACGCTCCCACCGTGGCCGTGTTTCCACGGAGTCGAGTCGGGCACGGCTTCAGACACAGGTTCGTGGGAGGAGGAGGAGGACATCAGATATTTCTCTGACGAGGAGTCTGATGGCCTTCCTTCGGATCCCACTTCCTCCCCTGAAAGGCAGCTTTCTCCTCCCGAGAGTCTGTCTTTTGCGGCCTTTGTCCGGGAGATGTCTACGGCCATCCCCTTCCCGGTGGTTGTGGAGGACGAGCCCAGGGCTGAAATGTTTGAGCTCCTGGACTATCCTTCTCCACCTAAGGAAGCGTCCACAGTACCCATGCATCATGTCCTAAAATAGACATTGCTGGCGAACTGGACCAAGCCTTTAACTAATCCCCACATTCCCAAGAAGATCGAGTCCCAGTACCTGATCCATGGGGACCCAGAGCTGATGCGCACTCAGTTGCCTCATGACTCTGGAGTTGTGGATTTGGCCCTAAAGAAGGCTAAGAGTTCTAGGGAGCATGCTTCGGCGCCCCCGGGCAAAGACTCTAGAACCTTAGACTCCTTTGGGAGGAAGGCCTACCATTCCTCTATGCTCGTGGCCAAAATTCAGTCTTACCAGCTCTACACGAGCATACACATGCGGAACAATGTGCGGCAGTTGGCGGGACAAGCCTCCCTCCTGAGCAAGCCAAGCCATTTCAGGAGGTGGTCAGGCAGCTGAAGGCATGCAGAAAATTCCTGGCCAGAGGGGTGTATGACACCTTTGATGTTGCGTCCAGGGCCGCAGCTCAAGGTGTGGTGATGCACAGACTCTCATGGCTGCGTGCCTCCGACCTGGAGAATAGGATCCAGCAGCGGATTGCGGACTCGCCTTGCCGTGTGGATAATATTTTTGGAGAGAAGGTCGAACAGGTGGTAGAGCAGCTCCACCAGCGGGATACCGCTTTCGACAAGTTCTCCCGCCGGCAGCCTTCAGCTTCTACCTCCACAGGTAGACGTTTTTATGGGGGAAGGAAGACTGTTCCCTACTCTTCTGGCAAGCGTAGGTACAATCCTCCTTCTCGACAGCCTGCGGCCCAGGCTAAGCCCCAGCGCGCTCGCTCTCGTCAGCAGCGTGCGCCTCAGCAAGGCCCCTCGGCTCCCCAGCAAAAGCAAGGGACGAGCTTTTGACTGGCTCCAGCAGAGCATAGCCGCCATCCAAGTGTCAGTGCCGGGAGATCTACCGGTCGGAGGGAGGTTGAAAGCTTTTCACCAAAGGTGGCCTCTCATAACCTCCGATCAGTGTGTTCTTCAAATAGTCCGGCAAGGATACACCCTCAATTTGGCCTCAAAACCTCCAAATTGCCCACCGGGAGCTCAGTCTTACAGCTTCCAGCACAAGCAGGTACTTGCAGAGGAACTCTCCGCCCTTCTCAGCGCCAATGCGGTCGAGCCCGTGCCATCCGGGCAAGAAGGGCTGGGATTCTATTCCAGGTACTTCCTTGTGGAAAAGAAAACAGGGGAGATGCGTCCCATCCTAGACCTAAGGGCCCTGGAACAAATATCTGGTCAAGGAAAAGTTCAGGATGCTTTCCCTGGGCACCCTTCTCCCCATGATTCAGGAAAACGATTGGCTATGCTCTCTGGACTTGAAGGACGCCTACACGCACATCCCGATACTGCCAGCTCACAGACAGTATCTGCGATTTCAGCTGGGCACACGTCACTTCCAGTACTGTGTGCTACCCTTTGGGCTCGCCTCTGCGCCCAGAGTGTTCACGAAGTGCTTGGCTGTAGTAGCAGCGGCACTTCGCAGGCTGGGAGTACACGTGTTCCCATATCTCGACGATTGGCTGGTGAAGAACACATCCGAGGCAGGAGCTCTACAGTCCATGCAGATGACTATTCGCCTCCTGGAGCTACTGGGGTTTGTGATAAATTATCCAAAGTCCCATCTTCTCCCAGTACAGAGACTCGAATTCATAGGAGCTCTGCTGGATTCTCGGACGGCTCGTGCCTATCTCCCAGAGGCGAGAGCCAACAACTTGTTGTCCCTCGTCTCGCGGGTGCGAGCATCCCAGCAGATCACAGCTCGGCAGATGTTGAGATTGCTGGGCCACATGGCCTCCACAGTTTATGTGACTCCCATGGCTCGCCTTCACATGAGATCTGCTCAATGTATCCTAGCTTCCCAGTGGTTTCAGGCTGCTGGGGATCTAGAAGACGTGATCCACCTGTCCACGAGTTTTCTCAAATCCCTGTATTGGTGGACGATTTGGTCCAATTTGACTCTGGGACGTCCTTTCCAAATTCCTCAGCCACAAAAAGTGCTGACTACGGATGCGTCTCTCCTGGGGTGGGGAGCTCATGTCGATGGGCTTCACACCCAGGGAAGCTGGTCCCTCCAGAAACGCGATCTGCAGATCAATCTTCTGGAGTTACGAGCGGTCTGGAACGCACTGAAGGCTTTCAGAGATCGGCTGTCCTACCAAATTATCCAAATTCAGACAGACAACCAGGTTGCCATGTATTACATCAACAAGCAGGGGGGCACCGGATCTCGCCCACTGTGTCAGGAAGCCGTCAGCATGTGGCTCTGGGCTCGCCGTCTCGGCATGGTGCTCCAAGCCACATATCTGGCAGGCGTAAACAACAGTCTGGCCGACAGACTGAGTAGGATTATGCAACCTCACGAGTGGTCGCTCAATTCTCGAGTAGTGCGCCAGATCTTCCAGGTGTGGGGCACCCCCTTGGTAGATCTCTTTGCATCTCGAGCCAACCACAAAGTCCCTCAGTTCTGTTCCAGGCTTCAGGCCCACGGCAGACTGGCATCGGATGCCTTTCCTCCTGGACTGGGGGGAGGGTCTGCTGTATGCTTATCCTCCCATACCTCTGGTGGGGAAGACTTTGTTGAAACTCAAGCAAGACCGAGGCACCATGATTCTGATTGCTTCTTTTTAGCCGCGTCAGATCTGGTTCCCTCTTCTTCTGGAGTTGTCCTCCGAAGAACCGTGGAGATTGGAGTGTTTTCTGACCCTCATCACACATGACGAAGGGGTGCTTCTGCATCCCAACCTCCAGTCTCTGGCTCTCACGGCCTGGATGTTGAGAGCGTAGACTTTGCCTCTTTGGGTCTGTCAGAGGGTGTCTCCCGCATCTTGCTTGCTTCCAGGAAAGACTCCACTTAGAGGAGTTACTTCTTTCTATGGAGGAGGTTTGCCGTCTGGTGTGACAGCAAGGCCCTAGATCCTCGCTCTTGTCCTACACAGACCCTGCTTGAATACCTTCTGCACTTGTCTGAGTCTGGTCTCAAGACCAACTCTGTAAGGGTTCACCTTAGTGCAATCAGTGCATACCATTACCGTGTGGATGGTAAGCCGATCTCAGGACAGCCTTTAGTTGTTCACTTCATGAGAGGTTTGCTTTTGTCAAAGCCCCCTGTCAAACCTCCTACAGTGTCATGGGATCTCAATGTCGTTCTCACCCAGCTGATGAAACCTCCTTTTGAGCCACTGAACTTCCTGCCATCTGAAGTACTTGACCTGGAAGGTCATTTTCTTGGTGGCAGTTACTTCAGCTCGTAGAGTCAGTGAGCTTCAGGCCCTGATAGCCCAGGCCCCTTACACCAAATTTCATCATAACAGAGTAGTCCTCCGCACTCACCCTAAGTTCTTGCCAAAGGTTGTGTCGGAGTTCCATCTGAACCAGTCAATTGTCTTGCCAACATTCTTTCCCCGTCCTCATTCCTGCCCTGCTGAACGTCAGCTGCACACATTGGACTGCAAGAGAGCATTGGCCTTCTATCTGGAGCGGACACAGCCCAACAGACAGTCCGCCCAATTGTTTGTTTCTTTTGATCCCAACAGGAGGGGAGTGGCTGTGGGGAAACGCACCATATCCAATTGGCTAGCAGATTGCATTTCCTTCACTTACGCCCAGGCTGGGCTGGCTCTTGAGGGTCATGTCACGGCTCATAATGTTAGAGCCATGGCAGCGTCGGTAGCCCTCTTGAAGTCAGCCACTATTGAAGAGATTTGCAAAGCTGCGACGTGGTCATCTGTCCACACATTCACATCTCATTACTGCCTGCAGCAGGATACCCGACGCGACAGTCGGTTCGGGCAGTCAGTGCTTCAGAATCTGTTCGGGGTTTAGGATCCAACTCCACCCCCCTAGGCCCATGTTGTATTCTGTTCCAGGCTACACTCTCAGTTAGTTGGAAAAATTGTTAGGTCAATCTCAGTTATGTCCTCGCTGTTGCGAGGCCCAATTGACCATGTTTGTTGTTTTGAGTGAGCCTGGGGGCTAGGGATACCCCATCAGTGAGAACAAGCAGCCTGCTTGTCCTCGGAGAAAGCGAATGCTACATACCTGTAGAAGGTATTCTCCGAGGACAGCAGGCTGATTGTTCTCACAAACCCGCCCGCCTCCCCTTTGGAGTTGTGTCTTCCCTTGTCTTGTCTTGCTACATACGGGACTGACGAACACGAGCCGGTTTGGGCAGGAAGACGGCCGCGCGTGTGCATGGGCGCGCGAGGACTAGCAAAGGACTTTGCTAGTGAAGTTTCCGATTGGAGGGGCTGCTGTGGACGTCACCCATCAGTGAGAACAATCAGCCTGCTGTCCTCGGAGAATACCTTCTACAGGTATGTAGCATTCGCTTTGTCCACTCCTGGATATTTATATGCACATTCCTGTTCAAGTTCCTTTATCTCACAGTCAGAGAGATGTTTTCAGTTTTTCTCCGAGGACAAGCAGGCTGCTTGTTCTCAAGACTGGGTTGACGTCCACAGCAGCCCCCACCAACTGGAACAAAACTTCGCGGGCGGTCCCGCACGCAGGGCACGCCCACCGCACATGCGCGGCCGTCTTCCCGCCCATGCGCGACCGTTCCCGCTCAGTTTTTTCCGATTCCGCGCTGGAGAGAGACGTATTATCGTCTCTGTCTCTGTCAGCCCCGGAAACCGGATCGCAGGCTAGCCGCGAGTTTTTTCTCTTTTGTACGCGTTCGCGCTTCTTTCCTTTTCTTCTGTTACAAAAAAAAAAAGAAGTTTGTCCCCTAGTCGTCTTTAGCCGCGGGGGCGCCTCGTTGCGGCCTTGTGGCCGCGCGGTCGTTTTCTTTTTTCGGGTGTGCTTTTCACCGCCACCATCGACAACTTTGACTTCGCCAACGCGATTTTTCTGTCGATGTCCTCGAAGGTCCCGAGCGGATTCAAGAAGTGTGGTCGGTGCGGCCGGCAGATCTCGCAAACCGATACTCACGCTTGGTGCCTCCAGTGCCTTGGGCCGGAGCATAATACCAAGACGTGCACCTTGTGTCTCGGCTTGCGGAAGTGGACACAGGTGGCGAGGCAAGTTCTTCGGGACCGTCTTTTTGGAACTTGCGCCGGCCCCTCGACGGCATCTGTGTCGACGGCCGGATCTTCTGTACCGGTACCGATGTCGACGAAATTGGCACCGACGATGGCACCAACCCCAGGAGTACAGGTACCGTGACGGCGGGGGTGAGCGGGCGCGCGGGCAATCGGCCCCAGCCACTCCCTCTACCCACGGCCATCGGGACCGAACCCTGTCAGACCCGATCCCTTGAGGCCGGGGGGGGGGGGGGGTTGTACCTCCTCTTCATCTCTGCTGCCGAGCGCCGATGATGGGCACCGAAAGAAAACCAAAAAGCACCGTCATCGGTCGCCCACGGCGCACGGGATTACCAGCTCCGGCGCCTCCAGAGATGATTCGACGCCGAGGAAGCGGCAGTGCCGAGAGGAGCGTTCCCCCTCGGTTGAAGAGGTGTCGCTGCGTCAGTCCACGGGTGCTTCGGTATCGTCTCCTGGACCCGAGCAGCTTCCGGCACCGACACCCACACCAGCCCCCCTGCCTTTCCCGACAGCGGGCCTTGACGAGTGCCTCCGAGCCATCCTTCCAGGGATTCTGGAAGGGCTGATGCGCCAGGCTTTGCCGACACCGGGGGTGCTTGCGCCCCCGGCGCCGTTGATGGAGGCGCCAGTGTGCTCTAGCCCAATGCCGAGGACACCGGCGCCGCTTGCGGCACCGGTGTCGACCGCCACGCAGGTGGAATCCCCGTCGATGGAGGGAGACCACCGCTCGACGCCATCATCGAGGATATGGTTCCTCGCAGTCGAGACGGGCCCGGTTCAGGTCTGAGCTGCAAGAGCTCATGTCCGACACTGAGGAAGAGGCCTCGTGGGGGGAGGAGGAGGACCCCAGATATTTCTCCTCAGAGGAGTCTGAGGGCCTTCCCTCCGACCCCACTCCTTCACCGGAGAGGAAGCTCTCGCCCCCTGAGAGCCTCTCCTTTGCCTCCTTCGTCAGGGACATGTCTATTTGCATTCCCTTCCCCGTGGTCTCTGTGGATGAGCCGAGGGCTGAGATGCTCGAGGTCCTCGACTATCCATCACCACCTAGAGAGTCTTCCACGGTGCCGTTGCACAATGTCCTCAGAGACACTTCGGAACTGGCTGAATCCCTTATCTAACTCCACCATCCCCAAGAAAGCGGAGTCCCAGTACAGGATCCACTCTGACCCAGAGTTGATGCGGCTCCAATTGCCTCATGACTCGGCGGTCGTGGACTCTGCTCTCAAGAGGGCACGGAGTTCGAGGGATACCGCCTCGGCGCCCCCGGGGCGGGAGTCTCGCACTCTGGATTAGTTTGGGAGGAAGGCCTACCAATCTTCCATGCTCTTGACCCGCATCCAGTCATACCAGCTCTACACGAGCATTCACATGCGGAACAATGTGAAGCAACTGGCGGACCTGGTCGACAAGCTCCCTCCGGAGCAGTCCAGGCTTTTTCAGGAGGTGGTCAGGCAGCTGAAGGCGTGCAGAAAGTTCCTGTCCAGGGATATCTATGACACCTGTGATGTGGCATCTCGAGCTGCGGCCCAAGGTATAGTGATGCGCAGACTCTCCTGGCTGCGTGCCTCTGACCTGGACAACCGCACCCAGCAACGACTGGCGGATGACCCTTGCCGGGGGGATAACATCTTTGGCGAGAAGGTCGAGCAGTTGGTGGACCAACTACACCAGCGGGAAACCGCTCTCGACAAGCTCTCCCACCGGGCACCTTCAGCATCCACCTCCACAGGTGGACGTTTTTCCCGGGCCAGGCAGGCTGCACCCTACGCCTACAACAAGAGTAGGTACACCCAGCCAGCCCGAAGGCCTCCTTAGGCACAGGGACAGTCCCAGCGCGCTCGTTCCCGTCAACAGCGTGCGCCTAAGCAGCCCCCTGCGCTTCCACAGCAAAAGCCGGGGACGGGCTTTTGACTGGATCCATAGGAACATAGCCGCCATCAAAGTGTCCGTACCGGACGACCTGCCGGTCGGGGGGAGGTTGAAAGTTTTTCACCAAAGGTGGCCTCTGATAACCTCCGACCAGTGGGTTCTCCAAATAGTGCGGTGCGGATACACCCTGAATTTGGCCTCTACTCCACCAAATTGCCCACCGGGAGCCCAAACCTTCAGCTCCCATCACAGGCAGGTACTTGCAGAGGAACTCTCCACCCTTCTCAGCGCCAGTGCGGTCGAGCCCGTGCCACCCGGGCAGGAAGGGCAGGGATTCTATTCCAGGTACTTCCTTGTGGAAAAGAAAACAGGGGGGATGCGCCCCATCCTAGACCTGAGAGGCCTGAACAAATACCTGATCAAAGAGAAGTTCAGGATGCTTTCCTTAGGCACCCTTCTACCAATGATTCAGAAAGACGATTGGCTATGTTCCCTGGATTTAAAGGACGCTTACACTCACATCCCGATACTGCCAGCGCACAGACAGTATCTCCGATTCCGTCTGGGGACACGGCACTTTCAGTATTGTGTGCTGCCCTTTGGGCTCGCCTCTGCACCACGGGTATTCACAAAGTGTCTCGTGGTGGTTGCGGCGTATCTTCGCAAGCTGGGAGTGCATGTGTTCCCGTATCTCGACGATTGGCTGATCAAGAGCACCTCAGAGGCAGGAGCTCTTCGGTCCATGCAGTGTACTGTCCACCTTCTGAAGCTGCTGGGGTTTGTGATAAATTACCCGAAGTCCCCTCCAGCCAGTCCAATCTCTGGAATTCATAGGAGCGCGGCTGAATTCTCAGACGGCTCAGGCCTTCCTTCCTGAAGCAAGGGCCCAGAACCTTCTATCCCTTGCCTCTCAGACCAGAGCGTCTCAGCAGGTCACAGCTCGGCAGATGTTGAGACTCCTGGGTCATATGGCCTCCACGGTTCATGTGACTCCCATGGCTCGCCTTCACATGAGACCTGCTCAATGGACCCTAGCTTCCCAGTGGTGTCAAGCTACCGGGAATCTAGAGGATGTCATCCGTCTGTCCATCAGTTGCCGCAATTCGCTGCACTGGTGGACCATTCGGACCAATTTGACCCTGGGACGTCCATTCCAAATTCTGCAGCCCACGAAAGTGCTGACGACGGATGCATCTCGCCTGGGGTGGGGAGCTCATGTCGATGGACTCCACACCCAGGGTCTGTGGTTCCTCCAGGAACAAGATCTTCAGTTCAACCTCCTCGAGCTCCGAGCGGTCTGGAACGCGCTGAAGGCCTTCAGAGATCGGCTGTCCTACCAAATCATCCAAATTCAGACAGACAATCAGGTTGCAATGTATTACATCAACAAGCAGGGGGGCACCGGATCTCGCCCCCTGTGTCAGGAAGCCGTCGGGATGTGGCTTTGGGCTTGCCAGTTCGGCATGCTCCTCCAAGCCACATACCTGGCAGGCGTAAACAACAGTCTGACCGACAGATTGAGCAAAGTCATGCAACCGCACGAGTGGTCGCTCCATTCCAGAGTGGTACGCAAGATCTTCCGAGAGTGGGGCACTCCCTCGGTGGACCTTTTCACCTCTCAGACCAACCACAAGCTGCCTCTGTTCTGTTCCAGACTACAGGCACACGGCAGACTGGCGTCGGATGCCTTTCTCCTCCATTGGGGGACCGGCCTCCTGTATGCTTATCCTCCCATACCTTTGGTGGGGAAGACCTTACTGAAGCTCAAGCAAGACCACGGCACCATGATTCTGATAGCGCCTTTTTGGCCCTGTCAGATCTGGTTCCCTCTACTTCTGGAGTTGTCCTCCGAAGAACCGTGGAGATTGGAGTGTTTTCCGACTCTCATTTCGCAGAACGACGGAGCGCTTCTGCACCCCAACCTTCAGTCTCTGGCTCTCACGGCCTGGATGTTGAGGGCGTAGACTTTGCTTCGTTGGGTCTTTCTGAGGGTGTCTCTTGTGTCTTGCTTGCCTCTACAAAGGATTCCACTAAAAAGAGTTACTTTTACAAGTGGAGGAGGTTTGTCGTTTGGTGTGAGAGCAAGGCCCTAGAACCTCATTCTTGTCCTGCACAGAACCTGCTTGAATACCTTCTGCACTTGTCAGAGTCTGGCCTCAAGACCAACTCAGTAAGGAATCACCTTAGTGCGATTAGTGCTTACCATTATAGTGTAGAGGGTAAAGCCATCTCTGGAGAGCCTTTAGTCGTTCGATTCGTGAGAGGCTTGCTTTTGTCAAGGCCCCCTATCAAGCCTCCTGCAGTGTCATGGGATCTCAACGTCGTCCTCACCCAGCTGATGAAACCTCCTTTTGAGCCACTAAATTCCTGCCATCTGAAGTACTTGACCTGGAAGGTCATTTTCTTGGTGGCAGTTACTTCAGCTCGTAGAGTCAGTGAGCTGCAAGCCCTGGTAGCTCATGCTCCTTATACCAAATTTCATCATAACAGAATAGTACTCCACACTCACCCTAAGTTCCCGCTAAAGGTGGTGTCGGACTGGGAGTTCCATCTTAACCAGTCAATTGTCTTGCCAACATTCTTTCCCAGTCCACATACCCGCCCTGCTGAACGTCAGTTGCACACATTGGACTGCAAGCGAGCGTTGGCCTTCTATCTGGAGCGGACACAGCCCCACAGACAGTCTGCCCAATTGTTTATTTCTTTCGACCCCAATAGGAAAGGGGTCGCTGTCGGGAAACGCGCCATCTCCAGTTGGCTAGCAGATTGCATTTCCTTCACTTACGCCCAGGCTGGGCTGGCTCTTGAGGGTCATGTCACGGCTCATAGTGTTAGAGCCATGGCAGCGTCAGTGGCCCACTTGAAGTCAGCCACTATTGAAGAAATTTGCAAGGCTGCGACGTGGTCATCTGTCCACATATTCACGTCACATTACTGCCTCCAGCAGGATACCCGACGCGACAGTCGGTTCGGGCAGTCGGTGCTGCAGAATCTGTTTGGGGTTTGAATCCAACTCCACCCTCCAGGACCCGATTTGTTCTGTTCAGGCTGCACTCTCTGTTAGTTGTTCTTCGTAGGTCAATTTCTGTTATGCCCTCGCCATTGCGAGGTTCAATTGACCTGGGTTCTTGTTTTGAGTGAGCCTGAGAGCTAGGGATACCCCAGTCGTGAGAACAAGCAGCCTGCTTGTCCTCGGAGAAAGCGAATGATACATACCTGTAGCAGGTGTTCTCCGAGGATAGCAGGCTGATTGTTCTCACCTACCCTCCCTCCTCCCCTTTGGAGTTGCGTTTTTCTCATTCATTTGCTTGTCATTCAACTGAGCGGGAACGGTCGCGCACGGGCGGGAAGACGGCTGCGCATGCGCAGTGGGCGTGCCCTGCGTGCGGGACCACCTGTGAAGTTTTGTTCCGGTTGGTGGGGGCTGCCGTGGACGTCAACCCAGTCGTGAGAACAATCAGCCTGCTGTCCTCGGAGAACACCTGCTACAGGTATGTATCATTCGCTTACTCAACTTTCCCCAAGGAAAGTCACCTTAGTACATTTGTCCAGCCCAAAAAGAATCTTGATGTCATTTGAAAAGCTTTTCACCACTCGAAGTTGTTCCACTAATTGCTGGTCACTGGAACTGTAGAGTTTTAGGTAATCCACAAACAGTAAATATGATGTAACCTCTGGATTGTCACCCATATGTGGAAATACGTGTCCTGCTGACCTCAGAGAACATCTGCTATAGGTGAGTAACCTTTTCCTTAGCATCCCTCTGGACTGGCCCAGAATGCAACTGATGGGTTGTGCACGCCTTCCAGCAGGTGGAGCCTGAAAGCACTGACTCTAGAGAGAGCGAATAAGAGCCCTGAGCAACTGTAAGTAGACTTAGTATTATCAGTCTCCAGCAGGTGGAAGGTGGTGAGCCCTTTCAGTCTCTCTTCTCTCCTACTATCTTCTTTATTTACAAAAAAAGGAAGTATAATTTTTTCTAGTATTTGGCTCTAATGTGCCCCGGTGTCTCTGGAGGCTGAGATCCATGGGGGTGTAACACTCAGGCGCCTGGGTCCCCCATCCTCTCTAGGTCTCCCTGCCTTAGGGTTCTGGCAGGTTGTTAGCCAGCCTTCACCTCTTTGAGGGAAGAGGGTGTTCCAGGCTTTAGGCGAGGCAGCCACTATTTTATTTAAAGTAAGCCAGTTAAAAAAAATAAAAAAAACACACACAACAGGACCGGAGCCTTGAAAAAAAAAACCCAAGAGAAACAAACAGCTGAGCACCGTTTATTTCTTGGCAGCAGTGAGCAAGGCAGCTTTCTTCCACCTCATTGTTGCTTCAGGTCTCTTCTCTGCGGCTTGCTTTGTTTTGAGAAAAAAATTTAAAAACCATGCCGCCGTTTCTTTGTTTTACTCAGCACTATGGCCGAGAAACTAAAATGCTTCACAGTTTGTCAGCGGTGCAGCTTAGCTGCATTGCGTCGGGAGTCTTTAAATATTGCACTGGGGTGGATCCGTTGATTGAAGACAGTCCCTCTAGGGCAATTTTGGCTCCGCACGAGGCAGCAGGACAGGGGAGCAGTGCGGTGCTTCAGGCGCCCACAGCAGTGGGAAACACCGCCATTTTGCCTCAGCCGGTTTTAGGGGCTAGTGCTGCTACCCCTCAGGCTCCTAACTTAGAACAAGCAGTTTTGCCTCATTCTTTGCCCTCGGGGGGATTCTAGTGGAGGTTTCCCACCAGAATTTATTTTCCAAATGTACAAAGCCTTTTTGCTGCACAAATCTATGCCCCTGTCAGGTACTTTACCTCTTTCCTCAGGTTCTCCTACCTTGCCTGCCAAATGTCTCAGGGGAACATGGGATCTAAATGATGATCTGGTTTCTGAGCCAGACCATGATATGCCTGCCTTAGAGGGTCCAGATTTGTTAGAGGAGGAAATTCTTCCAGAAGATCCCAGTTCTTTAGATCTCGAGGGAGACTCACTGCTCCCAGGTGAGGATCCCGGTGGTCAGAATTTTCCACAAAGAAGATTTGCAGGAGCTTATTTCTTTGGTGGCATCTACATTGCGTTTTGAGGAGGAATAATCCCTGGTGGTAGAAAACTGTAAGGTATATCTTTTGTGTAAGGGGATCAAAAAGCCAGGTAAAACTTTCCCTATGCATCAGGATATATGGGATATTCAGGCTCAGTGGGATGCTCCGGATTCTCCTTTTAGGTTGACTAGGTCTGTGGTTCACCTTTATCCTGTGCTGGATGCGAATAAAGCTCTTTTTAAGCCCCCAGCATTGGACGCAGTAGTCTCTGCTGTTGCTAAGCAGAATGCGGTTCCAGTGGATGGAGGTACTGCTCTTAAGGATGTTAAAAATAGGTGTATGGAGGCTCTTTTAAAGAGTGCCTTTGATGTCTCTGCTTTGGCAGTTCAGGCAGCCATTTCTGGTTCTTTGGTCGCCAGGGCATGTTTTCGTTGGTCGTAGCACACTTTGGATAGAACTTCGATGATTTAGCCTCCATAGATTCAGAGGTAGCAAAACTGGAGATGTCTGCCTTCCTGGCTGACTCATTATATAATCTGCTTATGGCTGCATCAAAGTCTGTGGCTTTGAGTTTTGCAGCTAGACATTCTCTATGGCTACAGGGGTGGGCCGCAGATGCAGCTTCCAAGTCTAAATTAAGCAAGTTTCGCTTCAGGGGTTCTCTGCTCTTTGGCAAGGAGTTAGATAAGTTGGTTCACAGTTTAGGAAAAGCAAAGGTGCCTCGGCTCCCTGAGGATAGGCCCAGAGGAGCGGGTTGTTCTACGCTTTCTGCTAGGGGGCGTGGCCATGATTGTTGTCATTTTAGGCCAGGGAGAGAGTCTCCTGCGCAGAGGTCTCGGTTCTTTCAGAGAACTCAGTCCTTTGGTACAAAATAAGTACCTGAATATATGTAAACCGTTTTGAAAGTAGTTGCAAAAACCTCAGAAAGGCGGTGTATCAAGTCCCATTTCCCCTTCCCTTTCTTGGTGCTCGAAGAGAAGGTAGAGACTCAGGAGTTTCCTTCCAGTCCCTTTCCCGCCCTGCCCAATGAAGGTTTTTGGGTTCAACCTCTAATTCCTGTGGGATCCCGGTTAACACAGTTTTAATGGTGGTGGGCCCAGGTTACCCCAGATGCCTTGACTTTCTTTCATCTCAAGCTATTCTTGATCCACTTCAATCTGGCTTTCGCCCCCTTCATTCAACTGAAACAGCGCTTGCTAAAGTCTCCATGATCTGTTCCTGGCCAGATCCAAAGGTCTCTATTCTATCTTCATCCTTCTCGATCTATTTCCTGCTTTTGACACTGTTGATCACAGCCTGCTCCTTGATACGCTGTCCTCACTTGGATTTCAGGGCTCTGTTCTTTCCTGTTTTTCTTATCTCTCCCAGCATACCTTTAGTGTATGTTCTAGTGGATCCTCCTCTGCTTCTATCCCACTGTCAGTTGGTGTACGTCAGGGATCTGTCCTGGGACCTCTTCTTTTCTCCATCAATACTTCTTCCCTTGGTACTCTGATCTCATCCCATGGTTTTCAGTATCGTCTTTACGCTGATGACTCCCAGATCTACCGCTCCATACCAGAAATTTCAGCCGAAATCCAGGCCAAAGTATCAGCCTGCCTGATACTTCTCTTAAGCTTCTCTTAAGGTCCAGATATCGGCTTTTCTTGTTTTGGGGGTTGCATTCGGGGCAAGGCTTTGTCTAACCATCCAGATATTTCTTGGTTCCTTCAAGGAGCAAGTCTTCTGCGTCCTGCTTCTTGGGCTAACTTTCCTGTTTGGGATTTGAATTTAGTCCTCTCTGCTCTTTGAGCCCTTGGCTTCATGCTCTCTGAAGGATTTGGCACTTAAAACTGTATTTTAGGTAGCCATTACCTCGGCTTGGAGGGTTTCAGAACTGCAGGCTCGCTCTTGTAGATCTCCTTTTCTAGAATTTTCCAAGGAGCGGGTCGGTTTGCATCCAGTTCCTTCCTTTTTCGCTAAAGTCTTGTCGCATTTTCATGTATCTGTCTGTGGTTTTGCCGGTTTTAGGCTCTTCCTAGGGTTCCGAAGATCACCGACACGGTGTTTATTTTTTATTTTCAAATTTGTTTATTGAGTTTCCAAATAGAAGTAACATTAAACATGTTAAATACATTTTCTCCGCTTGATATCTTCTCTAACTTATACATTGGGATATAGGTCTAGCTCTACCGGAATCCTATAACATTATGATTGCTTTAATATCCTATATCACTATCTCCCAGCTTAAGAAGTTATTGACTTCTACTAACAAATTTAACATCTACATCACCGTAAACTCTTTTCTTCCCCCTCCCTCCCCTTTCCCACCCCAGAGTAATGTCCACTATTCTCACATGACCAGGTGACCATTTCTCACATGTTTATGATACGTCCTCTACCCCATGAAGGTATTGTCTGCCCTAGTGGTTAGGGTGGTGGACTTTGGTCCTGGGGAACTGAGGAACTGAGTTTGATTCCCGGCACAAGCAGCTCCTTGTGACTCTGGGCAAGTCACTTAACCCTCCATTGCCTGCCGCATTGAGCCTGCCATGAGTGGGAAAAGCGCGGGGTACAAATGTAACAAAAATAAATAAATAAAATGGGGTCCATATTCGAAAGAAATCTTTATCCGTAAATCTTCAATCTTCTTTATGATCTGCCAGCTTCTTTTCAAACCTCATATAATCCATGAGTAAGCCATGCTACTGCTGTAAAGTGGGCACTTTATTTGTAATCCACTCTGTGAGGATAAGCTTTTTCGCTGTCGTTATAGCTCGAATGGTGAAGCCTTGAAAACATGCCGAGGTCGGCCGGACTATTGCTGGCCGGCCGAACAACAGCAGCGGTCCTTTCTTCCAGGTGCCGCCCCACATTGTTGAAGTTGCTTTAATAACTTTGTTCCAAAATTGTTGAACTCTTGAGCATGTCCAGAACATGTGCCCCAATGTTGCTCCACACTTGGGGCATGCACCATCTGGGGAGACTCCCATATGGAAGGCCCTCCTCGGTGGTATGTAAGTTCTAAGTGCGAATTTGTATTCCATTTCACTATACAGGGCCATCTTCGACAATTTGTGTATTGAGTAGATATATTCCTGTAGTATCTGTGGACTTATGTTCGTTGACAATTCCTCATTCCATGACTTGATCAATTCTGAATAGTCTGGTTCTTCTGTCATGTCCCTTAAATGCCTATGGTGCATTGTCAGCGACACTCTGCCTTGTGATTGCAGCGAATAGGCTGAGGAGATCTCTTCCGGCACATCCTCTGTGAGACATTCCCAAGGTAAGCTGTTTGTGAAGTGCTTTAATTGCCTGTATTGGAAACAGTCGCTCTGCTCAAGTGAAAATTGAGATTGAAGCTCATCAAATGGTCTAATCCGCCCCTCTACCGTCAAGACTTGGTGTACATACACTAATCCATTCTGTTGCCACCGTCTAAATTCACTATGCAGAGTTCCGGGTGGAAATTTTGGATTGTCACAAATGGCTTGATATGGAGTAACTCTTCCTGAGAAGTGATGATGTTGGCAAACCCACCTCCAAGACCGCCTTTGCCGTGGGAATTATATTTGATATTTGTAGAACTGGTGGTATTTATCCTCCTCCCACATGTAGTAGGCAGCTGAAATGTACTCCTTGAGTTAGGTTTGTTTCTAGTTTGGTCTCCGAAATTTGGAGGTGGACCTAAACTAATCTGAGATGTGTCGCATTCCACTTGCTACTGTGAGATATCTTATACTGAGCAGTCCCATACCTCCGAATTCCCATGGTATGTGCAGGGTTTGTATCGAGAGCCGTGCTCTCCGTCCTTTCCACAAAAATCTTTGTATTTGACGGTTTAAACGATTTTCGTCTTCTCTTTTAAGGAAGAGAGGCAGAGTCTGAAATTTGTAAATCCACTTTGGTGCTATCATCATGTTGTACAAGGCAATTTGCCCCATGAGGGACAGCGGGTAGTTCTCCCATAGTCTGAGCTTTGTGCAAGTTGTCTCAAGCAGAGGTTCAACATTTTCCCTATAGAGCCTTGTTAAATCCCGTGGAATTTGGGTTCCCAGATATTTGATTTTCCCTTCTGCTCTGGTTATAGGGCTCCACTGTCTTGGTGGGCTCCACTTTTATATATATCCATCACTTGAGATTTTTTTGTGTTTATAGAGAAGCCTGATACTTGCCCGAATTCCCTAGCCAGCCTTAGTAACTGATTTAAAGAGTCCAGCAGCTGGCCGGAAATTATCAACAGATCATCTGCAAAGGCTAGGGCTTTGACAACATCTCCTCCAACCTTCACCCCCGGAATCCCTTCATCTTGTTTAATGAGTCTCAAGAATGGTTCTAATGACAGAATAAACAGCACCGGAGAGAGGGGACAGCCCTGCCTTGTGCCCCTGAAAATCCCAAATGGCTGTGCTCTGACCCCGTTGACTGTCACTGATGCTGTCGGGCCTGCGTACAAGGCTTGTATGGCTCTGTAGTACCAACCCCCAAATCCCATGTATCGTAGTACTTTAAACAAATAAGTCCATCCCACTTTGTCAAAAGCTTTCTCCGCATCAAGTGAGTACAGAGATGTTGGGGTTTCCATTAACTGCCCGGTTGCCATAGCTAAGAGCAGTCTGCGAACATTTTTGGCCGCTTGTCGAGTCTTGACAAATCCCGCTTGCTCTTCACCTATTATTCTGGGTAATATTTTTGCTAGATGGTTAGCGAGCAGCTTAGCCAGGATTTTGAGGTCCAGATTTATTAAAGATATGGGCCTATAGGAATCTGCCTCGTGTTCTGATCGTCCCGGTTTCAAAATCAGGGAGATCAAGGCTGAGTTTGTATGCGCTGGAAATTGTCCTTCCTTCACCACTTGTTCGTAAAAATCGCATATCACCGGATAGAGGGAATGTGGCATTATCTTATAAAATTCCCCGGAGTACCCATCCGGTCCTGGTGCAGATCCAAGTGGTAGGGTCTTTATAATTTCTTGAATCTCTTTTGCCTCCAAGGGAAGTTCTAAATCTGCCCGCTCCTTGTCTGTTAATCTTGGGAGCCCTGCCTTTTCTAATAGGTTTTGTATCTTTACCTCCTCAGGATCTTCTGGGGAACTATATAGTCTAGAGAAAAAGTTTGTCAGAATTTCTGCTATCTCCTCACTCTTACTGTGAATATTCCCAGCTTCATCTCGGAGCGTCACTATTGGTTTACGCGGTCCCCATACAGAGACTAAATTTGCCAGCATCGCTCCGGGTTTGTTTCCAAACCTATGAAATTTAAAGCGCTGATATGCTAAGAATCTCTTTCCCCGTTCATGTAGTAATGCATTAAGTGTCACTTGCAATGCTCGAAGTTGTTCCCTGTTCCCCTGTGTTGGTTGACTAATATATCGGGCCTTAGCTTTCCTTAGGCTTTGTTCTAGTCTCACTATTGCTATTGTTTGCTTTTTATTTTTGGCATGAACAAAGTCAATAAGCTCACCTCTGAGAACTGCCTTGGCAGCACTCCAGAACAGGATTGGTTGCTCCATATACTCCCTATTATTATGAACATAATCTTCCCATTTCTGACTAATGAATTCATGCAGCTCACTGTTTCTATAAAGATAGCTCGGGAACCTCCATCTTCCACCCTGTTGATAAAATTGTGGCACCTCCACATCTATCCAGATCATAGAATGGTCCGATATCTCCTCCGGGCCTATCTCTGAGGAGAGTACCCAAGGGAATGCAGACTGTGCTATTAATATATAATCTATTCTGGAGAGCGTTCCATGTGCTCTCGAAATGTGGGTAAAATCGTGCTCTCCAGGGTGTAAACTGCGCCATGTGTCTATCAAATTGAGGGAGCGCTAGAAGGAGGAGAGCGCATGCGCCCGGGGTCCTCCCCTTGAGGCGACTCTTGGGTTCGGACAATCAGCACTAGAATCTACTACCAGGTTGAAATCTCCCAATACTAAGAGCTGCTCAGATTTATAAGGGAGGCAGAGTTGGGCAAGACTTGGGAGAAATTTTGGATCGTATGTATTGGGCCCATACACTCCCAGCAGTAAAAAAAAATTTTTTTGTTGAATCCATAGCCTTACTAGGACATACCGCCCTTTCAGGTCTGCACGCACTAGCTCTGATTTTGTACTTATCCCCTTCCTTATCAGCACTGCCACCCCTCCTTTGCGATCTCCGGAGGAAGCCGCATATACCTCCCCCACCCACTGTCTCCTCAACTTATGTTCTTCCTCTGTGAGTTTTGTCTCCTGGAGACAGCCTATGTCTGCTTTATGTCTTTTGAGGCTTGATAGAATTTTTGCCCGTATTATCGGAGTCGCTATGCCCCCCACGTTCCAGGAGGCAAATCGAATAGTTTTAATGTGTTTTAATCTGTATACCACTACATTGCGACTGACACTGGTGTATCTGCCTCAGGTGCCCAGCCTCACCCGAGGTTCTATTTGATGATTCTCTTGCCCGATTCTCCCTTAACTTGCTCGAGGACTCCCTAAATGGATCATGAGATATGGTCTTTGCTTGTTCCTTGGTCACCTTAGTTCCCCCCTGTTCCAATCCCTGCCCCCCTTTCACCTCCCTTCCCTTCTCTACCCCTTTACCCATCTCTTGTGCTCAATCTATTCTTCCCACCCAGACAGTGAAACCTAGAATGATCAATGATGCGGGACTCCCCTCCCCCCCCCCCCCCCCCCAATCTTTGGGGTATTCATGACTTCATACCCTGTACCTCCAAATAACTGCTACGGGCCTCAGTTGTTATTCCTGTTGGTTACTGCAGGCCTCAAGTTTCTGAGGCTCGCTGCTGGTTGTCCTTGCTCTGATTTATACAAAGTGCTGCTGCCATCCACTCTTGCGCTTCTGGTGGGGACTGGAATACATTCCACTTGCCCTGATGGTGGACTCGCAGCATGGCTGGGTATGCTACCATAAATCTCTTTCCTGCCTCCACCAGCGCTGTGCAAATCGGGCCAAAGGCTCATCTCCTTTCTTGTAATGATGATGAATAATCTTGGTAAATTCTGACCTACTACTACTACTACTTAACATTTCTAAAGCGCTACTAGGGTTACGCAGCGCTGTACAATTTAACATGGAAAGACAGTCCCTGCTCGAAGAGCTTGACCGGCGAGCCTTCATAGGACAAAGTATCTCGCTTCAGGCGTACGCCCCTTAAAATTTCCACTTTGTGCACAAAATTGTGTACTTTAAGCAGTACCATTCTGGGCTTCTGATTTTTGTCTGCTTTTCTTCCCACGCGGTGTGCGCGTTCCAGGCAGATGGGGCCTCTGCTATCCAACAATGCAAACTCCGTCTGCAACCACTTTTCCAGCACTGAGGGCAATACGTGTTCCGATACTGTCTCTGGTATGCCTATTATTCTCAAATTGTCTCTTCGCGATCCATTTTCATCTATTTGCTGCGCTTGTTTATGTACCAGGCTCCTCAGGTCTTTGAGCTGCGTCGCTGTTCCGGCCCCTTCGTCTTCTATAGTGGATACTCGCTGTTCTACTTCACCAGTGCGTCTTATAGTGTCTGCAAGTCGATCGTCCACTGCAGTCAATTTGCCTGCTAGCTGCTGCAACTGGGGTTCCAGGACTAGTTTCACCGCTTCTGTCAGTTGTAATTGCGAAGCGGTAAACTTCTGCGTCGGCGGTTCTGATGGCGGACTCGCAGCCATTTTGATTTCAGCGACGCGGGGCCTGTCCGCTTCTTTTTTAGCGCTTTTTGCCGGCATCTTCGATTCAGGTCGTGTAACAAAGTTGTCCATACAATCTCGTTTACCTCTCTTCTAATACTATTTTATTTTGGAGCGGGTTTTCAGTTAAATATGTCGGGGGGGGGGGGGGGTTCGTCCAAAGAGGAGAGCTATCCCACCTCCGCTGACTTCAGCGCATCACGTGATCTCCCCCACTTACGGTGTTTAAATATCAGGAGAGTTTTGAAGCACTATGTAAAAGTGACTGAGTCCTTTAGACGTACAGATCTGTTTTGTTTGATTGGAAGTTCCCGCAAAGGTCTGGCGGCTTTTAAGCCTACAATTTCCATGTGGCTTAAGGAGATGATTGCTTCTGCTTACCTTCTTTCTGGAAGGTCTGTTCCTGAAGGTATGAAAGCTCATTCTACCAGAGGTCAGGCAGCGTCTTGGGCGGAGCGTTTTCTGTTTCCTCCTTTAGAGATCTGTAAGGCGGCTACGTGGTCCTCCTTGCATTCTTTTTATGTATTACTGTTTGGACGTTCAGTGTCGTCAAGATGCTGGTTTTGGCGCAAGAGTTCTCACGGCAGAATTGCTCAGGTCCCTCCCATAAGATACTGCTTTGTTACTTCTCATCAGTTGCATTTTGGGCCGGTCCAGAGGGACGCTAAGGAAGGAGAAATTAGATCTTACCTGCTAATTTGCTTTCCTTTAGTCCCTCTGGACCAGCCCAGATTCCTCCCCCCCCCCCCCCCCCCCCCCCCCCCCCCCGTTTTCTGTCTGCCATAACATTTTTTGCTTCTAATAGCCTTTTCGGAGAGCTGCTTTGCTAGTTTGCTGTTTTTTTTTCTATAGAATAAAAAAAATTATACTTTCATGGTTGGTTCATGCACATTATGCAAGAGGCATAGATTTCATGTTGCTGTGTTCGGGGTGGCTGCTCAAGTTTCCCCATGGCACAGAATAGGCTTTCTTTGTTCTTCTGCTTTGTTACAATAATACTGAGTCTAATTACAGTTGCCCAGGGCTCTTATTGGCTCTCTCTAGAGTCAATGTTTTCAGTCTCCACCTGCTGGAAGGCGTGCACAACCCAACAGTTGCATTCTGGGCCGGTCCAGAGGGACTGAAGGAAAGCAAATTAGCAGGTAAGATCTAATTTCTCCTTTGATCTAATTATAACTCATAGCTAACATCTTTACTAAGGTCTTTTTTTTTTATCTTAAGTGTATGAGCCTATTATTTTATGACAAACAGCTTGTGTGGTAAATCAATCTTCTACCTGTCATATTTTTTAGGAGGATGTTGACATTCCTGATACACGTGTGCTGATTACTGGTGCCACAGGGCTTCTTGGTCGAGCTGTGTACAAGGAGTTCAATGAGAACAACTGGAATGCAGTTGGCTGCGGCTACAGTAGAGCAAGACCCAGGTTTGAACAAGTTAATTTGTTGGATACGACAGCAATCCATGACCTTATTGAGGATTTTCAGGTAACATTTGCATCCATATAGAACTTTGCTATTTTCCCATTTGTCATAATTCATTCCCATCTGTTGATTTTTATGTCTCTTATGGAATGTAAAAGGCTGAAGAAATTGATGTAAATTAACTTTGTATAAATGGAACTGCTTCTTATTGTTTGGGAGAGCAGTGATTTACCATGTAGAGAGAGGGCAGAGTCAAGATGGCCGCATGAGTGGAAGCATTTTCCTCTCGGTGGGTCTCTGGTTGCTACTTTTGTTTCCTAAACTTCAGCATTACGCTCCATGCTTAGAAGAAAGGAGTGGTGAAGCTGAGTTCCTCTGCTGGCAGTGCATCCACGCCTTTGCAGCAGTCCATCGAGAGGTACGCTACCAACTTGCATACTTCTGGAGTTGGCGTTCCAGCTAGCCCTATGGGTGGAAGGCTTCGTCTTGGATTCATCATTGTCTCCTCTTTTCTGCGCGCCACCCCCCTGCCCGGCGGAAGCAAAGAGTAAGGCTACAGTTGTGCTATCTATGGAAGTTTCAACTTTATTACAATTTACTAGTCCGCCAGCCGGGAGTGCCATCTAAGTGTTGTTGTCACCCCAAAAGAGGAAGCCCATCTTCAGATTGGTGAATCTGCCGGAGGCCCACTCGATAGCAGTGCTGGGTTGCCAGTACCCTCGAGTGGAGTAACCCTGGAAGACGTTTGGAAGGGGTTAATGAAAATGGAGGCCTTGATGTCCAAAAATACCACTGAGCTGTTGTCACTTGTAAGTAAGATTGACACACTGAATATAGAGACTGTAAAAAAGAATTCTTGAACGCAAATTCAACATGTTAAAGATGAGGTAAAAACTCTGCAGGAAGCTACTTCTACATTGATTAAGGATAACCTGTTGATTCACAGAAGGTTGGAATATTTTGAAAACTTTAATTGCAGGTTAAATTTGTGCATTTTGAACTTTCCAAAATTTCTGGGCCTTACACCTTGAGATGACTTTCAAAATTTCTTGATATTTTTTAATTATTCTTCTGCCTTTGAATAAAATATATTATCTTCCTTCTGTTTCTACAAGAAATATCCCAGGTGACGAGCTCTTAAATATGGAAATAATCAAGTTCAGAATAAAGCGCAACTTAAAGTGAGAATTGAAGAAACAATACCTGATTTGAATAATTTGACTGCTTTTCTCGAACAATCAACCTATGAAGTTCTAGAGAGATCAATTTTTCTTGTGATGTTTGTGTTTGAGCAAGATCTGCAGGCCCTCTTGAGGTTATATTTTAGAAAATCCAAGGATCTCTTTTTTGGTCAGAAAATATGGATTTACCTGGATGTTACCAGAAAGACGAAAAGGATTTTTGACTCTTAGACAACAAGCTAAAGATATAGGTGTTATGACTGGGGATGTGTGAGCCCTTGTGCCCCAACTGAGCACGGCGAAGATGGAGTAACACCGCACTCGGTCAGGCAGCCAGACAACCCCTAGCTTCATCTGCACTTAGCCACTGCCCCCCCAGGAGTTGAGCCCCTGGGTTCGAGCGGCCAGCAGGACTTCCAGAACAGGCGGGGTTGCACGACTACTGGCCAGACAGGTGTGCAAGCAAACACAGTCCTGAAGCCTGTAAACAGCAGAGCAAAGAATGGTCATGAAACAGACCAAAGTCAAAGCAGACAGCAACACAACGCATAGTCCAGAAACAAGCCAAGGTCAGGAACACTGGAACATAGGAACAGAACACAAAGAGCACCGGCGTGGACCTCAAACACAATTGAGGCCGAAGCAACGAAGGACTGGCGGCCGGGCTTTAAATAGTGTTGAAATCACTCTCAAACAGGTGCAGCTGATTCAAGATGGCTGCCCCATCAGCAGAGATGCCTACGTCCAAATATGGGCTTCCTTCCTGACCTCGTTACTCCAAGATGGCTTCCCAGGACCTGATCTATCCAAGATGGCTGCGGCCATTGATCCAACCCAGATGAGGGCTGCCAGAAAGAGGAAACAGAAACAGACCCTCCTTCCATCCTGAAGCTTAACCAACACCAAGATGGCCGGCTATCTTCGCCGGACCACGACTCGCTGGCGAATCGGCCGCGCAGGCCTGGCACCAGGTGAGGAAGGTAACAATAGGTGCTTTTTTGTTGTTGTTGTTGTTGTTATCTTATTTTAGCAAGTGTTTGATAAAATATCTTGGAGTTAAATATGTTTTTTATGATCCAACTCAGTTAATCTTTTTTGGACATGACAAAGATTTCCATTGTTCAGAGTAAGTCTGTAATGCAGGTTATATGATTGTGGTAGGAATCATGAATGTGTTATTCTACTGATTTTTATTCTTTCTTGATTTATAAGTTGGGGGGTTTTTATCCTCCTGCTGATTTGTACTCTGTCCCTTCTAATTAGTGGTCTGATGAAGAGCCATTTCCTCATGAATAATTACCTTTGGGAATTTTCTTTACTTTTAAAATGGTTGTTCTGGTTGTGCTCTGTTTTTCTTTTCACATGTGTATTTTGCTTGTGTAATCATGTATAAACTTATAAATTAAAATAAAAAAAAAGAATTGGATATAGTTTTTGTTTATAAGTTAGATGTTGAACAGTTTCTAAACCTTAGATTATGTGTGTTAGAGATAGAAAATGTTAAAAGTTGGAAATGAGGCCTAAAAAAATTTTTCCTTGTGATTTCTCTGTGGAGAAAAGGGGTATTTTGCATCTTTTTTCCCTCTCATTTTTTTGGGGGAGGGGGGAAGGTGGAGTGCATTTCTGCCCCCTCCTTCCCCAAAAAAAAGGTCCATTTTTTCTCACAATTTTTTTTTTAATTTTTAGAAGTCTTTATTGAGCAAAAAGAATATAACACAGAACATGTATAACTCGGCTCATTACATCTTAGTCCAAGTGAGCCCAACTCAGCATTAAATAATAAACATGGAATATCATATGGTGTCATCGGCCCCACCATAGTCACCTTGTGTACTTCATATTTTTAATCCAGTTTTATAGTACCCTGTCCCGCCCTCCCCTACTCCCTCCATCGAACTCCCGCCCTACAACCCCTCCCCCCTCCCTCCCCTCTCAGACCAATCATCAGCTAATTTGGACAGGCATTCAAGAATGGCAACCACACCTTCTCCCATTTAGGCAACACTTTCCTTTTCACAGCCGTCAGTCTCTCCATCTCTCATATATATTTCACCTTCGTGATCCAAGCTGTCAGCGGTAGAGCCCTCGAGGCCTTCCAGTGCCTTGCCAGATTAATCCGGGCAGCCTGCAGGGCTCCCCGCACCAGCAACCATTGATTCAACTGTAATCCCTCAGGCCGCCCCCCCCCCCCCCCCCCCCCCCCCAGTACAAAAATCAAAGGATACCACTGCACAGATCTTCCGACCCATTTTTGGAGCCTGGATTGAACTCCCCTCCCATATGCCTGGGCCTTACGACAGGTCCACCATATGTGTCCCATAGTTCCTTCACCCCCACATTGTCTTCAACATGACCTCGTCACTGATGGGCACATATGGTTCAACCTTAAAGGCGTGAGATACCACCTGTAGAAAACTTTTAATGTGTTCTCCTGCAGGGCTACTGATCGTGCTGACTTCAGTATACCTCTCTCCAAATGATCCCATCCTTTCTCTGGTAACTCAAAGTTCAACTCCTGCTCCCACCGCCTCCTGTGTGTAAGAGAGGGTCTATGTCGAGCTGCTAAGTGCGTGTACAGGGAGGATATCAATCCTCGGGTGGTCTGAGAGTCCACACACAATACCTCCAAAGGGTGAGCCTCCCTCTTCATACATGCTACATAGTCGGGTCCATGCAGGTAGTGTAAAGTCTGCATGTGTGCGTAGCGATCCTCCCTCCTAAGGCTGTAGTCTTCTACCAAGGTCTCAAAAGGTATCACTTTGGTTCCCACATACAACTGTCCCCACATGTCCAGGCCGTTTTTCGCCCATCTACTAAAGGTAGTGTCCCCTAGCCCCGGATGGAACCCTGGGTTATCCACTATCGGTGCAAGGCCTGAACAGAAGGGCTGGCCTTCCTCAAACATACTGTCCCAGTAGTAGAATGTAGCCTGCACTGTGGGAGGGAATTTATCTACCTGTCCTCTATGCCGTGCCAGCAGCCACATTAAATGTCCCAACTTACGGGAGCCAACCAGTGATTGCTCCAAATGGACCCAAGAGTTTATGATCATCAGAGCGGAACTACTCCACTGCAGCTCTTGCCTGTGCTGCACAGTAATACCATTAAAGATTCGGGACTCCCAGTCCGCCCTCCTTTCTACTCTTGTACAGAAGTGTTCGGGAGAGCCGTGGCTTCTTCTGATTCCAAACGAACCTATTAAGCCTATCTTGCAACCCTGACAGAAACTCCCTAGGCAGTCTCATAGAAATTACCTGAAACAGGTACAGAAGTCTTGGCAGCACGTTCATCTTTATTGTGGCTATGCGGCCTAGCCAAGATAATCCCATAGGCATCCAACTATCCAAGTCTCTTACTATTTCTTTCTTAAGTCCCGGGTAGTTAACCTCAAACAAGTCAGGCAAGTGTTTTGGAATCTGCACCCCCCAGATACCTTAATTCCCTATCTGCCCATTTAAAAGCAAAAGATGCCTTCAGTGTTTCCGACAGGTTCGGCGGGATGCATACAGTCATACCAATCGATTTGTTGGCATTGAGCTTGTAACCTGAGAACCTGGCATACTCCCCTATCTTCCTCATCAAATTGGGCAGTGAGACCAAAGGCTTTGTCAGATACAGGAGTACGTCGTCTGCAAATAGAGCGATCTTATGTTCCTGGGTTCACACCCGGACTCGGTAATGTCAGCGTTCTCACGTATTGCCGCCGCCAGTGGCTCCATCACCAAGGCGAATAACAAGGGAGCCAGAGGACAGCCCTGTCTAGTTCCCCTTCCCAGCCTATAGGCCCCAGAATTTCCCCCATTAATTCTCACACAGGCTTGTGGGGCCGAGTACAGAGCCTGAATCCAGGACTTATAGAACTGCCCTATCCCCACTCGCTGTAGTACTTTGTCAAGGTATCCCTAATGGACCTTGTTGAATGCCTTTTCCGCGTCTAATCCTAACAACACTACTGGTATTGCCTTTACTGTTGCCCTATGTATTAAGTTCAGTGTTCTGCGAATGTTGTCCATAGCCTGCCTCTTAACTACGAAACCTACTTGATCCGGGTGAATTAGTGCGGGAAGCACCGCACGCAATCGGTTGGCTAGCACCTTCGCCAATACCTTTACATCAGCGTTTAGTATCGAGATGGGTCGATAGGAAGCACATGCCACCTTATCTTTGCCCGGCTTTGGGATTACAGCTACCCATGTCTCCATCATTGATCGGGGCAGCCCATCACCCTCCCTCACTGAGTTAATAACCGACGCTAGGTACGGTGCCAGTGACCCCCCCCCCCCCCCCAAAGGTCTTTAAAAAACTCATTTGTGTACCTGTCTAAGCCCGGGGCCTTGCCATTCGGCAGTGATTTGATTACCTGAAGTACTTCATCTACTAGCATCGGGCCTCCAGTTCCCTCTTCTGCTGCTCTGAAAGCATCGGCAGGCCTCTGTCTTTCAGATAGTTATCTATGTCCCTAGTCTGTACAGAGGCATCTTCCCTATATAGTGATTCATAGTATTGGGCAAAACGCTCCCTAATCAGGGCTGAAGAGTGCAACAGGGTCCCCTTATCATCTTTCACTTTCAGAATTTGTTGGTCCGCCCTCATCTTCCGCAATTTGTTAGCCAGCAGCCTGCCTGGCTTATTAGTACTTTCATAATATACTTGTTTTAAACGGGCGTGCACAAACTGCAAGCTCTCTTCATGCAACTCAGCCAACTCCAACCTCACCTCTGGGAGCCGTCTGTAGTCCGATTCAGAGCCAGTAGCCCTGTGTCTGGTCTCCAGTGCCCCAAGCCTCTCCATACATTGTACCAGACGTGCCTTGCGTAACTTGGCCCTTTGACTAGCACACTTTATGAAATAGCCCCTCGCTACTGCTTTAAAGGCATCCCATACTGTACCCAGTGTGGGGCCAGAGTCCATATTGATGTCAAAATATTCCTTCAGGACTGGAACAAAATTATCCACTATGTCAGGGTCACGTAGCAGGCAGTTATTTAGAGACCATCTAGTGTCTCTTACCTCCTCCCTAAGGGAGGGGATGATAGCCCAGATCGGTGCGTGGTCTGAAATTGAAATGTGCCCAATTGAGGAACCCCCCCTCCATTCAGCAATATCTTATCCACGAATACATAGTCCAATCTGGAGCAGGATAAATGCACCCATGAGTAGAATGTATAGTCTCTCCCTTTAGGATTCCTCTGTCTCCACACATCGCACAATCCCATATTCTTCAGGGCCTGAGAAACTCTATTATCTCCTGGAGCTGGGGGTGCAGACCGGTCTAGGCCAGGCTGCATGGTCGCATTAAAATCTCCGGCTATCAGCACCCTTCCCCTAGCAAATGCCTGCAGATCCCTCTGGAGACGCAAGAAAAAACATTCCTGCCTCTCATTAGGGGCATACACACATGCCAGCTTACATTCCTCCTGCTCCAACATAACATGCAGAAATAAATATCGTCCCTCGGCCTCCCTTTTCTCGTGCAATATCTGAACCTGAACATCTTTGTGAAACAGAATAGCCACACCTCGTTTCCGAGCACCCTTTACGTCCGATGCACAGCACACCAGGGGGTATTGTCTAGTAGGCAATAGCCCCTCGTTCTTCCTGCGAAGATGAGTTTCCTGCAGGAATACCACCTGAGGGTGCATCATACGTAGCTCTCGTCCCAAGGCGTGCCTCTTATAAGGCGAGTTCAACCCCTTTATGTTGTAAGTCAATACCTTAATGTCTGCCATCCAACTTTATTAATACTGAACATACTATTGAGCTATTGTTTGGTCCAGGCCCTAACCCCCTCCTCCTCCCTCCCATCCCTCTCCACATTCTAAACCCTGCCACCACCCTAGTACCCCCTCCCCCTCTCCCCATCCCACACCTCCAACCCCTTCCTCTAGGATCCCCCCACCAACCAGTGTATCCCACACTACTTGGGACTATGAAGGACGAAACCCCACTTGGCCACTAGAATCAGATGTTTAACAACCTTACAAAATACTTACGAACAAGAAACTCCTCAATCCCCCCTTCCCACACCTTACCCCCCACCCTCACTGCTTTCACTCACTTCCAACTGCTTCCACATTTCCAACCCTTATACCTTATCCTTTCAATACCAACATCTTTTATGTCTCTCAGTATCCTACCACCAGACTGTGAACATCCGAACAAACTTAGTCTATTAATATTGCTGCCATTCATGTCTGGGCCATATTCTTCTTCGACAATTTCTCCACCCTTTTCCACCGCTGTAGCCACGCTTTGGTAGATGGTGCCATCCCAGCCGGCGGTGACTTCGTCGAGGCCAGTCCCGCAGCGTACAGGTGTTACCACGCCTTCTCCACGTTTCGGCATCAAATCTTCTCCCCTTTGATCTCATAGCAAATAGCAAACGGGAAAGCCCACCTGTAAGGTATCTTCTCTTTATTCAGGACTTCAGTTACTGGTTTCATTGCTCGTCTCTGATTTAGTGTAAACATTGAGAGATCCTGATAGATTGATACCCTTGCTCCATTGTAATCCAATGGCGGATTCTGTCGAGCTTTTTGCCATATCTGCTCCTTGCTCCCATATGTTGTAAAACGTACCACAATGTCCCGCGGCGTGTTGTCTCTGGGTTTCCCCAATGCTCTGTGGGCCCTATCAATGCCCATTGCTCCCGCGTCGAAGCTTTCCCCCATCAACTTGATACATAAGGTGCGCACCACCTCTGGGACGTCCTCCAGGCCTCCAGCCTCTGGTACTCCCCGAAAACGGAGATTCTGCCTGCGCCCCCTGTTTTCGATGTCGTCCAGATGGTATTGTAGCTCTGCAGCCTGTTCCTCTATTTTAGTCAGTCTCCTATCCACCTCCTCGTTTTTCTCCCCCTGCTCGTCCGCCCTTTCTTCAAGCGCCTCCACCCTGCCCTCCAGTTCTCGCAGGTCCACACTAAGCGAGTGCTCAAGGATCTCTTCCTTGGAGGCAAGAATTTCAGCTCGGAGCTCTTCAAAGCATTTTTTCAGCTCTGTCGGAAGAGCCGTGGAAAGGGCAGGGTCTTCCCGTTCCTCACGGGGGTCAGGCGGTTCTGGTTCCACCATGCTCCGCGGTTTAGGAGACGCAGTGTGTGGCAGGCCTTTTTCTAACTGCCACGTGGACTGGCGCTCGCTGTCCCTCGGCGGCGCGGTATTTTTTTTGCTCCTCGCGCTAGCACTTGCCTCTCGCACCCAATCCGCAGCTATTGCCCATGAAAGGAAATACACTTAGGCGCAGTGGGTACCTTTTTTGGGTGAGAGTGTGCGGAGCTGATGGATCAAGCAGCCATTGAGCCTTGTGACGTCACTTCCTCCCTCTTCTCAGGATTTTTTGTCCACTTTTTATTTTTCTTTGAACTGGATTATTTTCTCTTAATTCCCTGAGAATTTACATCTTTACTGCCACAATTCTTAGAAGCTTGGAAATTCGCCACTCCTGCTTAGATACCTAAAGGGCCCTTTTACTAAGCTGTGGTAGGGCTAACATGCGCCAAATTGACACTACCGCCTGGGTACTGCAGGCACCCAGCAGTAATTTTGAAGTTACACGTGCTGTTTCCTGCAGTAAAAAATATTTTTGTATTTTTTACCGTGGGGGGGGGGGGGGGGGCGTTCCAGGTGGTAGTTGGCAGTACGGTCAATTTAGCGTGCGCTGACTACCGCACGAGTAGCACATGAGCCCTTACCGCTAGTTCACTGGGTGATGGTAAGTGCTCAGGCAGTAAATAGCCGCACACTACTTTTAATTTTAGTGTACGGCCATTTACTTCCCCAGTAAGAAAAAAAAAAAAAGCGCTTTCTCCCATCTGTGGTTAAAAAAAAATAATAATGGCCCAGCGCATGCCAAATTCACGCATCCAGACTTACGGCAGCTTAGTAAAAGGGTCCTCTTAGATAACTGTGAATGTGGTTGCCCAAAAGCCTAGCTTTCTTCATATATCCAGATGTAATTTCAAAACGGAGGCAAAATGGATAGCTGAAATTTGTAGCAATATTATCAAAAAGAAGCTAATAAATGATTTCTCAGAGCAAATAAGAGAAATTCCATGAACATTTTTGTTTTGCTTTCGTAGTTTCTTTTATTGCATTCAGATGCTCTGGAAACTCAAAGGTTATACCTTTAAATCATGTGGAATTCCACATCAAATATTAAGTTCTAATCACACAATGTATACTTTGGAATGTGTAAGAAAATATACATGTATCTTTTAAAGTTTGGCTGTCTTTCTGGGTGCAGGTGTTAGTGCCAAATTTTAGGTGACTGGATAACCTAGTGCCTAGAAGTTCTTTTTGTTTTTTTTTTCCTCCAGCTCTGATTACATACATAACTTCTTACTTGGATGCAAGAATGCATAGTCAATTATTATTGAATTTTAGTCTATGTACAATGTGGAAAAAAGCATGTGTACATGCAGTAGAAGGAGTATTCTTTGAGAACAGATGCAGCCTCTTAATATATTCTCAAATTCCACACTTTCTAGTAAGCTTTATTTTTTGTTTGAGGTGGGTATTTGATTCTAATCATACTTCAAAAATATTCTGATTTACAGCCCCACTTAATAGTGCACTGTGCAGCAGAGAGACGGCCAGATGTTGTGGAAAGCCATCCTGAGGCTGCATTTCAGCTCAACGTGGTTGTTTCAGAGAGAATAGCAAAAGAAGCAGGTAAAGAACCAGGCGTGCTTACACACATTGTGTTGATATAATACTTCACTAGACTTTTTAAGTATTTCATTACCAAATCTCTCTATATCGGGACCTTTTTTTTTCTTTTTAGTAAAAGAATGGGATGGTGTTCTGAGAAGCATTTATTTGCATTGTTTTACAAGTAAAACAAATTTGCAAATGTTAACACCTACTAGAAGATTGTCCCATTATAAAATGAACCCGTCTCAGTGCATCTGATGTTGAATTGAGCTCACAAGTAGGTGACATCCATCAGATGACATTAGCACAGGCTAGCTCATAGGCAGATGATCAAAAGCAAGCACGGGCGCTAGAAGCCATTAGCGCTGTTCTGGCACCCATGTTTGTTGCCGCTTGATGATCAGAGCCAGCGAGCATGTGTAACAATGAGCTCTCCGGCTCTGAATGCAGTGAGCATGCAAATGCATGCTGAACAGGGTATTACCTATTCCTCAGTGCTCAGCGGGCAGCGTGCCAAACAAGGGCGCTGCTCCCACTGCTAACCCTATGCTAGCTCAGAGCTGGCATTAGGGTTTGCCAGGGCATTGGGAAGAAATGGGGGAGACCCTGTTCAGCATGTATTTGCATTCTTACGATCCCCCCCCCACCAGACACAAAGGAGCGGTGGACCTCCAGCCCCCCTACCCCCCCCTCCACACAGAAGTCCTCCATTCCCAAGCTGCATCCTCCCTCCCACTTTTGCTTGGTGGTCTTGTGCTCCCCCTCTCCCCAAAACCCCCTTGTTACCTGGAAGCAGGAGGAGGGAGTAAGCACTCCTTTCTCCTGCAAGCACCAGGATGCACTGGGCAGGGCTTCATTACCACATAAGGTAGAAACCTCATTACCACATAAGGTAGAAACCCAGTGGGACTTCATAAGTCCCCCCCCCCCCCCCCCCCCCCCCCCCCCCAGTGCATTGTCGTTTTGAGGCAGCGTTGCAGGAGGAGGGAGTGCTTAAATTTGCATGGACGTTGTTTCCCCGCACTGTTTGGAACATCATGGGGAAATTGATCATCGGCCCATCAGTGAGTTCAGAAATCTTGAAAAGTGTTTCTGAGCATATGTGAGAGTTCCACACAGCCACTTCCTCTTGAGTCCCCTCATAAATATTGCCATACTGGGACAGACCGAAGATCCATCAAGCCCAGCATCCTGTTTCCAACAGTGGCCAATCCAGGTCACAAGTACCTGGCAAGATCCCAAAACAGTACAATTCGTTTTTTGCTGCTTATTCTACAAATAACAAATTGGTCAGAAGTAGAGCATCTATTTAGAGTAATGCACTCCTATGTAGTGATTATTCATATATTCACAAATAATGGAGGGGGAGTCTCATAAGTCTACACAGCGGATTTCACTTCACCTCTTTCCCCGACAGGTGCCTGTTTCGCTGGTAACGCTTTGTCAAGGAGGAGTCATAGCACCAGACCTGCAATGATACAATTAGTATAAAACTATACAAAATTCTGGGCCATACTTGTAACTAATACTCTATTATTAATCAACCCTGGGCTTACCGTCTCACCTTTCTCATGCCGACTTAACACCATCTGTTTGAAATTCAGTATGGCAATGGTGACTATTTAACGTCAATCCAACCAGAAACAGCTGTTCTTACTACGTACTTCCTTCTGACAACTCAAATGAAACATCCCCAGTATAAATATGTATTTAAACCCTCTAGATCTAAGGTGTTTAAATGGTAGATCCAGTAGGTCTCCCGCTGCAGTAATCTTCTATTGTAATCACCTCCCCTAGGCATCGGACTTACCAGTTCTATCACCACGCACTGTGAACTATCTACCAAATGGCTATACCTTACACATTGTTGAACTAGTGGCGCTCCCATGTTCTGGGCTGATATTCTTGACCGATGTTCGGTCATCCTAGCGTGCAATGGTCTGGTCGATTTACCGATGTACACTTTGTTACACGGACATCGTCTGTAGTAAATCACACCTTTGGACCTGCAGGTGGTGCGTTGCCTCAACTTATACAGCTCCCCATTGTGTGTGAAATTCTCAGCCTCTAATGTTAAATTGCATGTTTTACAATATGTTTTTTTACATTTGTAATGGCCAGCTGCTAATGTTGAATCATTTATGGTACTTTCTGGTAATGCTATACTTTCTGAACATTAAGTATAGATTGCTGATTCCTTACAAATCCCACCTGTTCCTCTGCTACTAATTTAGGTAAATATTCAGCTAAGTGATTAGCCAACATCTTGGGGTTTTGGATGAGTATAATTAAGGCTAAATTATAATATAATGGAAATAACCCCTCTTGATAATATTCTTAGGGGGGCCCCTATCAATCTGAGTTGTAAAATTTTATAAAAATCGCTCTTATAATCCATCAGCTCCGGGTGCTGTATGGTTATGGAGGGATTTAATCGCTGCTGGTTCCTGGGCCGGTAAGGGCACATTTAAAGCTGATACTGCCTCCTGGGGCAATATAAAGGCATATTTGTCTGATCTATAAAGGATTTTGATTCTTCTGACAATGATCCACCTGCTGCCACATACAACTTGCGAAAGTGGGCTAATAGTATTTCAGCAATCCTGTCTGTTCTTCTATTGGTGATAATTCCCAAGGCATCTCTCATAGAAGGTATAGTGGGGAAATCAGGGTTGCCTGTCAGAGTAAGGAAAGGGCAAGCACCCCCCCCCCCCCCCCCCCCCCGCCGTTCTTCCTCCACCATGCCCATGCTTCTCGCAATGCCCCCCAATACTGGTTCCTTCGCATGTCCCCGAAGTCCCGAGACTGCCATGACTCAAAACCACAAGTGGCTCACATCAGCTCCTCCAGAAGTCAACTGGAGCGAAAAAACTGGACTCGGAATAAAGCTCATGAATCCAACGTAAGAGCGCTGCAACATTATAGGTCCTCAAGTCAGGTAATCGAACTCCCCCCTTCCCCCTATCGAGTGTGATCTGATGGTACGAGATCCGGGCTCGCTTTGCGTGCCAAATGAACAAGCTGACAATACTCCGAAACTCTCACTCGTCCCTGCTGTGAACCCATAGCGGGAGCATCTGCAGCGGATATAGCAACTTAGGTAAAATAACCATCTTAACCAATGCTACTCTACCCAAAAAGTTTACCGGCAACTCCCACCACCTAGAGCAAAGGCTGCGCACTACTTCCAACCTCACTATCACATTCTGCTTGTATACCCACGAAGAATCTCCGCTGAGAAAGACGCCCAGGTACTTAATTCCCACGTTCGCACACAATAATGGGAAACTCAATATGTACAATATGTAAGCTGCATTGAGCCTGCCAAGAGTGGGAAAGTGCGGGATACAAATGTAACAAAAAATAAATAAATAAAATAAACTCGCCAGCCCTTTACACAAACATGGGGAGGATATGGGCAGCGCCTCCAACTTCCCAAAATTAATACTAAGCCCCGAAAATTCCACAAACTCCTTAATTATGGTCATTACTCGTGGTAAACTAACTGGCATTATCAAGCATCAACAACATATTTATTTATTTGTAGCATTTGTATCCCACATTTCCCCACCAATTTGCAGGCTCAATGTGGCTTACATTTGCCGTAGTGGCGACTGCCATTTCTGGTCAGTAGAATTACAAATGGTATTGCATTCAAGTGCGTACATACATGAAAGAGGAATACATTATGGTATTGCAAATAGGTTCCTAAGTAATAGATTGGATTGTAACATATGTTGGGTCATCATTTATAGAAAGATCATTTTTGACATTAGGGTAGAAGTGGTGGCGTTTGTACATTAAAAGCAATGAGGCTATCCAGTCGCGTGATAAGAGATCGGTTCTGTCTCGTTCATGATCAGGCTTATTGTTTAGTAATTAGGATGGTTGTTTGTGGTATGCCTTTTTGAATAGGTCAGTTTTCAGTAGCCTTCGGAAGCTAGCTAGATCTTGCATTGTTTTTATGGCCTTTGGTAATGCGTTCCATAGTTGCGTACAGATGTAGGAGAAGCTGGTGGCGTATATGGACTTGTATTTTAGTCCTTTACAATATTTCAGTCCTTTACAGTTGGGGTAGTGGAGGTTGAGGAATGTGCATGCTGATCTTTTTGCGTTCCTAGTAGGTAGGTCTGACATGTAGGTCGGGGCTTCCCCTTGTATAATTTTGTGGACCAGGGTGCAGACTTTGAACGCGATTCGTTCTTTTAATGGAAGCCAGTGTAATTTTTCTCTTAGGGGTTTGGCGCTTTCATATTTCGCTTTCCCAAATATGAGTCTGGCTGCTGTGTTTTGAGCGGTTTGAAGCTTCCTAATCGGCAAACAGATTGATAAGGCATTCCTGTCCTCCAACTGTCACCCCCTCCACTGCCTGATCATGACGAATCCTAGCTGCCAGTGGTTATTTTTATTTTTGTTACATTTGTACCCCGCGCTTTTTCCCACTCATGGCAGGCTCAATGCGGCAGGCAATGGAGGGTTAAGTGACTTGCCCAGAATCACAAGGAGCTGCCTGTGCCGGGAATCGAACTCAGTTCCTCAGTTCCTCAGTTCCCCAGGACCAAAGTCCACCACCCTAACCACTAGGCCACTCCTCCAATATCAATACAAACAGCAAGGGGGAAAGTGGGCACCCCTGCCTCGTTCCCCCCCTCAGAGATATCCTCTCTGTTAGAGTGTCATTAACGATAATTTGGGCCGTAGGTCCACTGTATAATGCCTTGGCCCACTCTAAGAAAGTACCCCGAACTCCAAAACGTTGCAGGACCCAGAAAAGGTAATCCCACACCACCTTATCGAAAGCTTTCTCAGTGTCTAAACTAGCCAACATTGCATCTCCACCACTCCCAATCCCCTCAAAAAGTGCCAGACTGACTTTTAGAATATTTGCCGACGCAAATCTCCCCGGAACAAAGCCCACTTGGTCCGGGTGAACCAAATGCGGAAGGAACTGGTTCGTCCTAACCGCCAGCACTGCTGCCAATATCTTAATATCCTGATTGAGTAAGGAAATGGGCCTATATGAGCCTACCAACGTTTCATCCTTCCCCGGCTTAGGGAGGACGGTGATAAAAACATGATTTAACACTTGCCCCATGTCTTGAGAGGTCCTTAAATGATCACACATCGAAACAAATGGTGGAATTATTATCTCTTGTAAGATCTTATAGAACTCGGTTCCTAATTAGTCTGGTCCTGGGGCTTTAGCGCGCTTCAACTGCGCAATGACTCGCTGTACCTCCTTCCCTTGCAACGGCGTGTTCAGTAACTCCAGCTGATCTACTCTCAAGGTGGGCAGGCTCAGTCCAGCAAAGAACTCCATCATAGGGAGACAGGAAGCAGTATGGGGACAGACAACCCTAGTGCACTACAATGCCTGATCAACCATTGACTCTAGTCTAGGACCCTTTAACCAGGACATCCTGTCACAGACAGGACGGGCCTTACCTGCCTCAGGTCGTACGGTGTAGAAAATCTCCATGTCACTCCTGTAATAAGGTTAGAGAAGGAGAGAGAACTTCCACCATACCTGGAAGTAAAAAGATACCATCAGAACTGATGGACCGTTTGTCTGCAACTGCCCCTTCACCGTAATTTTCTGCCCACCAGAATTCACAGAAGATCACCGCAGCGTAGAGGTTTGTCTGCCAACGAATTCCCTCCTCTGGGAGACTGTTTACCATTGGGCCTGCCTCAGTGGTTGCTAATCAGGTTGCTTTTGGTGCCGATCTCAGTAGGGCGGGCAGGCAAACGGAGAGGATAATGAGCACTGGCTGAAAGGGTGAAATGCGGAGTTTCAAAGTCTGGGCGAGGAGCTGAGCATAATGGAAGTCTCTGAGATACGCAGCGGTTTAAGGCCTGGGCAAATTTCAAAACGTCTCTTATTTAGATCTGCAACGACCTAAGACCAGACAGCCTACCCATTCATCACGTGGATGACAAGGGTGTACTATATTGAAGATATAATACAGATACTGCTGTGATCCGCCGAAAAGATCTTAATTTGTCAATACCAAGCCTGTATTACATTGGCCGGCTATCGCTGCCGGGAACACTGCAGTGGATCCACGGTAGCTGAGTGCAAAAGTCCCTGATATGAATCTCAATGAAGGACGTTGCTAAGCTACACTAGTTGCTTCAGTTGTTAACTGCTAATAGGAGAACCGAGAATAATCCTACTGGTTTTCGCCATGATCCGCCGAAAGACTTTTCATCTGATACTATCGTGCCTGCATTACTCGTTCGGCTGTCGTGGATCTGCGGTGGATGAGTGCCCTATTCCCTGATATGTAGCTCAATGAAGGACGTTGCTAAGCTACGCTATTTGCCTCAGTTGTAAATTGCTAACAGGAGAACCGGGAAAAATCATTACTGGATTTTGCCGTGTTCCGCTGAAAGACTCTTCACCTGATACTATTGTACCTTCATTATTTGGTCAGCTGTCGCTGCTAGGAGCACTGTAGTGGATCCGCGGTGGGTAAGTGCCCACAACCGCATTACTGACAACCCAGCCTAGCGGCTTCCTGTCTTCCTTTTGTGGCGCTGACTGCTTTTCATGCCATTGATTTTGCTGTGACCCCGTCGAGAAGTTTATCGCGAATTATGCTGGATTTTGCTGCTCTCAGCCTAATAGCGCTGCCAGAGTGTCACGCAAGATTTGCAGCAAGACTTGCCTTTGTTCTTCTTAACGAGTCATGATTGTTGCCACTGATTGTTGTCTGTCATTTGACCTGCCTGAACGGACTGTTGTAGGCGACTAGCTGACAACTGCTTAACTTCCCCTACCTCCGACGTCCATGAAGTGATATGATTACCCCTACACCGTAGATTGCTGACTGCACCTTAAACGATTTCAAAAACCTTCTCTGGGCAACTTTACTGTCGAATACCAATTAATCCAATATACACAGGGATATAACATCAAGATGATTTCCAATAAACTTTTCTTCTCTATCTACTTAGTTACCCTAATACTTGCTTACCACCACCACCCTCCCCCCACCAGAAACTAACAGCATTCCTACAATCCGCATACCTTACCGACTTTATAAGCATAATGCTCTTCGCCATAGTAATAACTATCAAAAAAATGGAATCAATACCTCACTTGAACAACAACGTAACAAAGGAAAAGATGGGCACAATAAACCTTCACTACCAGTTAATAGACAACTAAGAAAAATCAACATTGTCCCTAATCTTACTGATCCTTTTCAAATAATCCAAATAGGATATACAAATGCAAGATCAGCTGTCAACAAGGCAACAGTATTAACAGATTGGATCACCGATGATAACCTAGATCTACTAATTATCAATGAAACATGGATTCACAATCTTAATGACCCAATATTATTAGATCTCTGCCCCCTAGACTATAAAATTACTCACTGGCCAAGAACTGGAAAAAGAGGTGGAGGCATTGCAATAATTTACAAATCTCAGTTCACAATAACAACTATAGCTGAATCCATGATACCACAGCTCGAAATTGCCTCAATATTAAGCATCCTTCCTTGTTTGACCATCTAAGCATCATCTTATTTTATAGACAACCAGAAAACTGGCAAGAATGCCAGCCACATCTCACAGATTTCGTCTTGAACGCCTGCGTATTGTAATTAATTTGCGTGTTCCCACCACCTATTCTGATCTCATACTCCCCCAGACTGCTCTTACACAGTCCAGGAATTAACGAACTCCATAATCAGAAGGACTCGCTGGGATATAAGAAGATAGTTTATTTCAATCTCACCAAATGTAGTACAAGCAGTTCAGTCACTCATATGGTTGAGCAGCAGTTCAGGACACGTCTATCACCCGCCTTCTCTGGTAGCCTTCCTTCTCTTGTCTGAATTAATATCCCTCAGACTGTTCCTTATATACAATTTTGACCCTATTCATTTCAATGGACCCCAGCTTTGTCACCAGGGTTCTTGGCCTTATCAGTTTGATCAAAATGACTTCACATATTCTCAAGCTCTAAGTTCTCCCGAGAGTACAGAGTTTAAAACTTCTGCTAATAAAGGCGCTAAGTAGGGTGCAAATTTTTTATAGAATTCGCTGGTATAGCCATCTAAACCAGGGGACTTGCAGGTTTTTAATGTTTTAATGGCATTAAGCACTTCCTTCGCTCCGGGGCGATGCTCGGCAAGTGCAGTGTCCCTAGATATGACCGAATCTCCTCCTCCTTCATCGAAGCATCCCTAGCATACAATGCAGCATAGTATTTATTGAACCTATTTCTAATCTCCTGCGATGTTCTGAGAATCTCCCCATGCTGTCCCTTAATGCGAAAAATAGTACGCTCCGCCCGTAGCCTCCGTAATTTTAGCGCTAATTGCCTATTTATCTTATTCTTCTCAGAGTAGTTATGAAGCTTTAACTTTTCATTAAGAAATTCTAAATCCTGGGTTAGCAGGGCATCCAACTTTACCCTAGCTGCTTGCAGGGCCCGATAATGCTTAAGGGAACCTGTACTTTTATGTTTCATCTCCAACTCCCCAATTTGCTTCCTCAACTAAGTCATCTCTCCGACTCTTTTCCATTTAAGCGTTCCCATCACTGCCATGAAGTGTCCTCGGGATACCACCTTAAGCGCCTCCCAAACCGTCGCCATCGGCAGTCCCGAGTTCAAATTAAGGGACAGGTATTCCTCAAGTACCTTAACATAATCTCTACATAAGTCCTCTTGTCGCAACAGCATATTATTAAAGGTCCATGTCCCCTTTCTTGTCTCTGTCAATCGGCAGTCTAATTCTAGCATACAGGGGGCATGATCTGATAAGGTGATATTTCCAATTTGGCTTCCAAGCGTTTTATCTACAAGAAGGTAGTCTATTCGGGAGTATGTCTGGTGAACTTGGGAGTAGAAAGAGTAGTCACGCTCCCTGGGATGTCAATCTCTCCAAGAATCATACAACCCCATCTCCCCCCCAAAATTTGCAAAATGCTTAGCTAGCACCCTATCCCCCCTCGCAGGAGGTCCAGAGCGATCTAAATCTGGTTGTAAGGTGACATTAAAATCTCCTCCCAAAATTAATTGGCCTCCTGTCATTGCCAGTAGTTTTCGCTTAAGTAGGTGGAAAAAGGAGTGTTGGCCCGTATTTGGGCCGTATATAGACCCCCACGTAACTTCTCTGTTTTCAAGGGTACCTCTAATCAAAACATACCGCCCCAGTGGATCCTTTTTCACCTGATGAACCTGCAGGGGGAGACTATTGTGGAAGAGCAAAGCCACCCCTCTTTGTTTTGTATTTGATGTATCAGAAGCAAAAAAAAAATTTTGAGTATTGAGCATGACAGAATAAATACTCATGGGCCCGTTTCAAGTGTGTTTCCTGTATCATTACCGCATGTGGTTGCAGTCTAGTAAGTTCCTGCCACATTAATTGCCTCTTTCTCGGGGCATTTAAGCCTTTTACATTCAGGGTTACAATGTGTAAGTTATGCATCAGTAGGTTTGTACTAAGCGCCTCCTAACCTCAAGCGTTGTAGCTTCCCCTAGATAATGCACTCCCCGAACCCCCCCTTCCACTTCCCCCCCTAACCCCCCACCCGCCCATTCTTTCCCTTTAGATAAAGAGCGGTAGGGAGAGATCTGAACACAAATATCTCTCCCCCTTCTCACTCCCCAGTCAAGACAACAAACCTATCCACAACCCCCCACCCGGACCCAACCCCCATCTTAATCCATACATACAACGTATTCATCCGTCACATTTCCCGCCCTCCTGAACAGTCAGAAGAAAATGCAGGCAGCTATCCGCCACGTGTACTCAGGCACTCTCTTCAAAAGTCACACTGCAAGCTTAGATGTATTCAGTCGAGGCTTCTTCGCTGTATTAAAAACCTGCTGCCACTGACGCACTTTGTCTCGTGCCGCTGTTGTTGTTGTTGAGGAGGTTAACTCTGTTTCCGCATCCATCATTCCCGTCTTTTGCAAAATTTGGCGAGCATTTGCCATTGTACTCACTTTATGTAGTTGCCCCGCCAGGGTGAAACACAGGGAGAACGGAAACACCCATCGATATTTATTATGTCGTCCCAGGGCTTCCAAAATGGGTTTCATATTTCGCCTTTGTTGTAAAAAGTGTAGGCAGAGAGATCCTGATAAACAGCAACTGGGCTCTCATTAAACTGTAAATCCTTCTTCTGTCTTGATAAAGCAAGCACATGTTCTTTCTCTGTATATTTCCAAAAGCGGACAACGATGTCTTGCGGCTTGTTAGGCGTCGGTTTTCCCAGAGCCCTATGAGCCCTCTCAATTTCAGGGGGTGCCACATCTGGGGTTCCCGCCATTAATTGCATACACAGTTCTTGTATAATTTTCTTTACATCTTCTTGATAACCCACCTCCGATATTCCCCAGAATCGCAAGTTGTTTCGTCTCCCTCAATTTTCAATATCGTTGAGCTTGTATTGCAACTCCCCCAACTGAGTGGCAAATCCCTCTTCTCGCTGCCTCATTTGCGCCAGCATTTCCTCCTGCTCATCGACTCGGCCCTCAAGCTCTTCCATATGGGCCCCGATATCTTTGAGCTCACCTCTCAGATTTTCTATTCGTTCCACAATGTCTGTTTTCATGTGGGCCAAATCTTTACGGAGATCTTTAAGCACCTTGGCAAACTGCGATTCGCGAGTGCTGCCTGCTTCCTCGTCAGACCGCACCGATTCCGAGTGTGAAGCGTCCTTGAGGTGCGGGGAGGCATGGCGTCCTGCCTGTTTGTTTACCCTCTGGCTGCTCCTCGCACTTAGTTTAGCATCAGATGTTTTTAATTTTTGCGACATCTTGACCCAAACGGGTAATGGAGTTGTAATGACTTTCAGTCCCACTTTATTTTGTTGTCTGTATCGCTACAGTTAGCTTTATTAGCAGGATGAGTCCGGAGCTACAGGTTCAGGCTGCCATCGAGGTTGCTGACGTCACCGGAAGTCTCATGTCCTCTAGTTTTACCGTTTCCCCTTCTGTGGAAAATATTTGTTTCTGTATTAGTACACGTATTTAAACGTCTGTATCATACCTCCCTCTGTCCCTTCTTTTCTTTAGGGTATACATATTCAGGTCTTCCTGTCTCTTCTTGTACGTCTTTTGATGCAAACCCCATATCATTTTTGTCGCCTTCCTTTGGACTGCTTCTAGTCTTTTTACATCGTTAGCAAGATACGACCTCCAAAACTGAACACAGTACTCCAAGTGGGGCCTCACCAATGACTTGTACAAGGGCATCAACACCTCGTTTCTTTTTGCTGGTTACGCATCTCTTTGATGCAGCGTAGCATCCTTCTGGCTATGGCCACTGCCTTGTCGCACTGTTTTGTTACTTTAAGATCCCCAGACACCCTCACCCCATGGTCTTTCCTCTCCCTGTCAGCTCATATTGGCCTCTCACCTCCTAGGATATACGTCTCCCTTAAATTTCTACTCCCCAGATGCATCACTCTGCACTTCTTTGCATTAAATTTTAACTGCCAAACATTGGACCATTCTAATAACTTTACAGATCCTTTTTCATGTTGAGAAGTTTGTCCCCTACACATTATGATGAAGATGACTGGCTTCTTCCTGTTTTGCATCTTTTTTTGATGGTGCAGTCTCCAGAACTGTGAACAGTACTCCAAATAAGGTCTAACCAGAGACCTATACTGAGGCACCGTCACCTCCCTTTTCCTGCTAGCCATAAGTTCACCAGACACTGTCACCCCCAAGCCCTACTCTTTCGTTCATAGAACTACTTCACCCCTTTACCAGTGGTTCTCAACCCAGCCAGTTGGGTTTTTGAAGATAATATGCATGAGTGATTTGCATACAAAAGAGGCAGTAAATGCAAATCTATCGTATGCATATTTGTTGTGGATATCCTGAAAACCCAAGTGGCAAGGTGTCCCTCAAGGCTGGAATTAGAATCACTACCTTATACTATACTACTGTCTTGGGTTTTTGCAGCTCAAGTGCATGACTCTGCATTTCTTAGCATTAAATCTTAACTGCCAAATTCTAGTCTGTTTTTCAAGCTGTGCTAGATTCCTGTCCATGATATCTACACCATCAGGGGCATCTATCATATTGGTATCATCCCATTAGTGGGAAACCTTACAAGTCATCTCTTTCACAGTAATTTTAGAAGTGTAATTTAATCACCACAGAGGTCAGATTAACCGGCCTGTAGTTCTAATCTCCTGCTTTTGTTGCGAAGGGACCACATCACCTTTCTCTAGTCCTCGGGGATTCTAGAGAAGCTCTAAAAAGATCAGACAGCAGAACTTCGAGAACCTTCAGTTCCTTTAGAACCCTCTGCCATCCGGCCCCATCGTGTTGTCTAGCTTTAGTTTAGCTAACTCCTTATGAACAGTCTTCTGAAAAGCACTCAAGATCTATCACACTTCTATTCCTATTTGTTTTTCTTCTGCAGTACTACTGGCCCATCTGTGAACACAGAACAGAAATGTTGTTAAGCAATTCTGCCTTATCCTTATCAGCTTCAACATATTGCTCCCTTCCATCCTTGTCTCACTTTTACCCTTCCTCCTATCACTACCATATCCAAAAAATATTTTGTCTCCCCTCCCATATTGGCAGCTTTTAATTCCATTTGCATATTTGCTTTCCTTATAAAATGACTAGTAAAAAAAAGGCCCGTTTCTGTTAGAAATGAAACAGGTGCTAGCAAGGTTTTCGTCAAAGTGTATGTTTCAGAAAGAGTGTGTGTGAGAGATGGAGCATGTGTGTCAGAGATAGAATGTGATAGAGAGACAGAGTGTGTGTGTGAAAGAGAGAGAGTGTGTGAGAGACAGTGTTTGTCTGTGTGAGAGAGAGGGACAAAGACAGTGAGTGTGTGAGAGAGAGTGTATGTGAGAGACAGAGAGTGAGTGACTGAGTGTGTAGTCTGAGGAACCCCCTCTCCCCCTCCCTCTCCCATGCCCCCTTGCAGCCACCCATGCCCAGCATCCCCCTGCAGCCACCCATGTGTATGGACCCTCCTCTCCTGTTCAGCCTCCCATGTCCGATGACCCTCCTCTCCTTTCCCCTGCCGCCCCCCCTGCAGCCACCCATGACCAGCAACCCTTCTCTCCCCCTGCCCGCCCTGCAGTGTCCCTCCTGTATCCCCTGTCCCCCCCTGCAGCCATCCATGTGGTCTGTGGAGCCCCTCCCCATCTCCCTCTTCCCTGCCCCCCCTGCAGCCACCCATGTCCAGCGACTCTCCCCTCCCCCTGCTCCCTTCCAGCCACCCATGTCCAGCGACACCCCCCTCCCCCCCTGGCGCAGCACCCAAACCAATCCCCTTCCCCCCCTTTGCATATCACCCGACCCCCTCGCCACCCGCAACCGCCAATACTAACGGTGGCCAGCCGCTGCTGCTTCTCCTTTTGAGCAGCAGCAGCAGCCGGTACATAAAGAAAACAACCAAAAAAAAAACTTTCTCCTAAAACGCACCTCCGTAGACAACCATGTCACGTTGGCAGACATCTCTGCAGGCGCTCCTCCTCTCCCCTCTGACGTTTCTGCCTTCCTCCGGGGTCTTCCTGCAGGGGCAGTGACATTGAGGGGAGAGGAGGAGTGACGTTGAGGGGAGAGGAGGAGCGACTGTAGAGATGTCAGCCAATGTGAGATGGTTGTCAACGTAGGTGCGTTTTAGTAGAAATTTTGTTTTTGTTGTTTTCTTTATGTACCGGCTGCTGCTGCTGAATAGGAGAAGCAGCAGCGGCCGGACAGAGTTTGTATTAGCGGTCGGGGGGGGAGGGGCTTGGTGATGCGGCGGGGGGAGGGGTTGTGATGCGCCGTAGCGCAGGGGTTGTTGTGGTGATGCGCCGGGGGGGGGGGGCAGTTAGAGGTGTTTCGTAGGCACCCCCCTGCCCTTCATTATGGAATGCACCGATGAGCCTGTTTGGGGGGAGGGGGGTTGCGGGTGGCTATTGTGCGCGTGTGGTTGGGGAGTTTGGCAGCAGTCTGTACTCCTCCCCCTGCCTGGGTCGTTGTTTGTTGGAGGGGTTTGCAGGTTGGTGGAGGTGCATTCATGGATCCCTTCACTCTCTGTTCCGCCCTCGACGTCATGACGTTTGACGCAAGGGCGGGGCAAAGAGACATGGTGAGTTGGATGGCTTCAACACCATGAACTAATTAACTCTTTAGGGAGTTTGCAGATGGCTTCAGCAGGTTGTCTTCAGAACGTTGAGGTAGCGTTTTATGTACAGATGGGGCATGGCTGAGGGCGGGTCTATGAGTGAGGGTGACTGGTCCTGATAGCCTAGCCTACGAAGACTACAGGAGTTCAGTGCTTCTCTGCCTTGGAGTGAGCTTCAGAATGTTCAAGGTGGGATTTATTTATATAGATGATGTGGAAAAGGTTGTTTATAATTTAGGGGAACTACATTAACGTGCAGTATAATATTTAAGGTCATGTTCTCAGAACATAAGGACTACAAATAGTTTATTTAAAATACAGGTAATGCAATGATTTTAGAAGGTAGTTTAGGGATTTTATATAAGGGAAATGTGCCAAAAGATAAATATTGTTAGCAAGGCAGAATTATTAATTAGGCTGTCTTAATAGTAACTCTTTCTGTTGCTGGCTGGACTGATGAAGGAGCTTTGATGGTGATCCTTGCTGGAAAAGTAGTCCTTTTGAAGATTTGTTAGTAGTGGAACCTGGAGAAAGTCTTATCTGGGGGGGGGGGGGGGGGGGGCGTCCAGCAAGGACCAGAGATTCAGTGCAGGTCCAGAATCCAGCTATAGAAGAGGAAAAGAAGATGGCAGACTGAGTGTGTTCCAGTTTTTATAATTTCTTGTTGGGCTATAGTCTGAAGTCATGTAGGGTGTATTGATCCAATGAAAACTCAAGGATAGGTGAAACCGGTTCTATCTAGGTTTTAAGATGGGAGCATGGTGGAGGTCACGTGGTGCCATGAGGAGAACGGCTGCTGAAAAGCCGAGCTCCTACACTTCCTTATAATCTAACCCTCTCAGCTAACAGAAAACAGGCGTTTTTGCAACGGGCAGTTACTGGACGTTGTGTGAAGTTAGCAGGCTTGAGAAACTGGTACTGTTAAGCTGATACAAAATATTATGGCTGCAAGATTACAAAAAAAAGATAAGGAAAAAAGCAAGAGTGCGGAAGCCAAAATGGCGGACAGCACCAGCAATGTTCATCAGTGTGCTCGGCGTGGACTAGTGAAATAACAGCTGAGGTTACTGCTGCGGTCGAGGCTGCATTAGATTAAAAAGCTGCAAGACCTTTTTGACAGAGCCGAGGAGGCACATGAACGGCTGGATGGCTTCCATCTAGATTTGGACCACATGCAGCAACAAATAAGTGATGTGGAGGACCGCATGGAGAAAACCACGGGACCAGCTGAGGCCCTAAGAAAGAAAGTAGACGAGCTGGAGCAGAAATTGGACGATTTGGAAAATCGTTCACGGTGGAACAATCTGAGGCTCATAGGATTGCCAGAGCAATTTAAAGAACCAGAGTTGGCGGAGTTTCTGGAGCGCTAGATTTCTAAGGAATTAAAAATTAATAATCTGCAGGGGCCCCTGAGAGTTGAGAGGGGCACACCGCATCGGACCGAAAAGATCAACTAATGAACGACCGAGAGCAGTGATAATGAAAATCCTAAACTACAGTCACAAACAAGCAATCCTGAGGGCACTGAGATCGGGACAATTATTGCAGTATGAAGGGAAGAAAATTCTCTGCTTCTAGGACTATTCGGGGAAAGTTACGGCGGCGAGAAGGGCATTTGGGTCAGTTTGTGCAGACCTGTACGACCGGAAAATCAAGTTTGCCCTGACTTACCCGGCTAAGTTGAGAATTTTCTCTGAAGGAGGGGAGAAGAGCTTCGAGTCGGCAGAGCTTGCTAGAGATTTTGTAGGTACTCTGCCTCCCAAAGCAGCCAGCAGGGAAGCTAAATGAAGATGGGAGCATGGTAGCTGGTCACATGTTTAAACTATATCATAAGGGTTCCTGGCTGACTATACCTGCTGGTACGTGACAAGATTAGGTGGGTCACTGTCTGTGAGTTTTAGGAAGATGGGCTTTCCAGTCTCTGTGATTACAAGGTTAAATGTGTCATTGTCTGTGAGTTTCAGGCAGATGGGCTGTCTTTTGTTGTCCAGTCTTTTTGATTGCTGTCAATATGCAGACTCTGTTCTTTAGAGATGTGGTGATCAACATTTTAGTATCCACTCAGCCAGTTCTAGTGTTACACGCTATCGGTGGCCTTCAGGGGGCGGGTAGAGGTCAGATCTGTTTTCTGATTCTGGGCAAGTTACATTCAAAGTCTTTTTTTGCAGAATATTCTTATATATTTTTGTATCTGTTTTCAGCAAAATTAATAACCCTGAAATTCATCATATCGTATATGCTACATCCTGACTACTTTACCAGCTTCTCTTAACTTTTCCAGATATTGTTGCCTGCCTTGTTTCTGTGATCTCTTGTACTTTATGAAGACTAACTACTTTTGATACTACTTTTTGAGATGTCTCAGTCTGGCTTCAAGCCGTGCTATAGTACTGAGAGTTTTTTAACCGCTTTAGTATCTGCCTTCAGGGAAGAAATTTGTTTAGGCAACAAGATCTTGGTTATGCAGTTTGACATGTCAAGTGCCTTTGGGAGAAAGTCTTACTTCCTGAAGTTTAGGTCTTACAGAGTAAAAATGTTGGGCGCATTATCATTGCCTTGGTCTCCAAATTGTGCTGTGCCGCAAGGTTCACCCTTATCTCCAGTATTATTTAATGTCACGATGGCTCTGCCAGGGGGGAGGCTTAAGTCAATGGGATTCCATCCTTTTATGTATGCGGGTGATGTCACTATTTACACCCCCTTTTCTAGGTGACATCCAGGGAATTCTACATAGGATTAAAACTGGCCTTGATTTAATAGAATTCAGGCTAAAATTAAAAGTGTCCTCAGTGGTTACTAAATCTTGTAAATTACTTTGGAAGCTAAAGCTCATTGTTCAATTGATATTTTCAGACTGTCCGGTGTCTTGATCCAATTTGATTATTGTAATTCTATCTGTGCAGGGTGTAAAGAATGTATCTTAAGGAAACTGCCCAGAATACTGTGGCTAGACTTGTCATTCATATACCACGCTTTGAGAGGGCTACTCCTTTGTTGATACATTTGCATTGGCTTCCCATTAGGGCCAGGATTGTATTCAAACTCTGTGCTGTCATATTTCAGATTTTGTATGGTATTGCCCCTGACTATATAGTGCCCCTTGTTACTTTGCATTCTCACAATTCAGTCTTTGGTGCAAGAGACTACCTGTGTCTTTTGTTTTCCTACCTGTAAGAAAGTAGTTTATAAATCTATATATTCAGCTACTTTTTCATACCAAGGTACTAAATGGTGGAATTCCTTGACAACAAATATAAGATCCCAACATGATTATTTGGTTTTTCATAATTTTTTAAAAAATCTTTTTCCTTTTCAAAAAACTTCTGCCAATTGATCCTGGTGACTAACCTCCCGTTTCCATTCTCCCCATTATGCTTTATTATTGAATTCTTTATATGTTTACAATTCTTTCCTTATTTATGTATTTTGTTTCATATTTTGTAGTGACTTCTTTTTTAGCTTGTTAGCCACATCGAACTTGAAATTGTACGGGAAAATGTGGGGTATAAATGTCATAAATAAAATGGCCGCCTTTTTCTCTTAACTTTTACTTTCCTAACAAAACGATTTGTTGCCTTTCAGTTTTGCTTACTGCTGCTCTACTCCCCCCAGCTGTTAACATCCAGCTTAACAGCTCCTTGAGGTATTCCCTCATCTTGACTAAGTTAGGTTTTTTTTTTGTAGTCTACAACCTTCACTTTTGAGTGAATTTTATGTATGTCTTAAAATGAACCACCCTGATTACAATGCCAGTTGATCACCCACTATAAAATCAGAAACACTCTCTAGTATGGACCCATCCTGTGTGAGTTCCATTACAAACCGCTAGAACAGTTCTTCCTGTAGAAAATCTAGGATCTCCCCATTTCTGGATGGCCTTAAATATCTTTCAGATGTGACACTTCAACAAGTGTCCCAGCGTTCATTGTGTTCATCTCAACATTCTTATTTCTATACCAATAGCCAAAGACACAAAAAAAAGTGCAAGCGAAATAACTAATTATAGACCAATAGCATCCATACCACTAATAACCAAAATGACCAAAGGGATCGTAACAAAACAACTCACAAACTATCTAAACAAGTTCTCCATACTGCATGACGCCCAATCAGGATTCCGATCGAATCACAGCACAGAAACAGTATTAATTACCCTGATGACTAAATTCAAACAAATGATTGCAACCGGCAACAACATACTCCTACTACAATTTGACATGTCAAGTGCCTTTGATATGGTCGACCACGAAATCCTACTACATATACTTGAATACTTTGGCATCGGAGGCAATGTCCTAAATTGGTTTAAAGGGTTCCTAACCTTGCGCTCATACCAGGTCACATCAAATTCAACTACATCTGCAGCATGGACACCAGAATGTGGAGTACCTCAAGGATCACCCCTTTCACCAACTATTTTCAATCTGATGATGACACCCTTAGCAAAACTTCTATCAAACCACAACCTCAACCCATACATATATGCTGACAATGTAACAATATATATCCCTTTCAAACAGGACACTAAAGAAATCCTTAACAAAATCAACCAAAGCCTACAAATCATGAACACCTGGGCTAATGCATTTCGATTGAAATTGAACGAAGAAAAAACTCAATGCCTGATCCCAATACAACACTAATGAATTCACCGCAATAAACACACCAAACCTAAACCTTCCAATCTCAGAAACCCTAAAGATCCTTGGAGTCACTATCAACCGCCATCTAACACTCGAAACCCACGCTAGCAACACAACCAAAAAGATGTTCTACTCCATGTGGAAACTGAAGAGAATAAGACCTTTCTTCCCAAGATCCGTCTTCCGCAACCTAGTGCAATCACTCGTACTCAGCCATCTTGACTATTGCAACTCACTATATGCAGGCTGCAAAGAGCAAATACTGAGGAAACTTCAAACAGCCCAGAACAAAGCAGCTAGACTCATCTTCGGGAAACCAAAATACGAAAGTGCGAAACCACTACGAGAGAAGCTACACTGGCTCCCACTCAAGGAACGCATCACTTTCAAAGTATGCACACTAGTCCACAAAATCATTAATGGTGAAGCCCCAGCCTACATGTCCGACTTAATAGACCTACCACCCAGAAATGCCAAAAGATAGTCTAGAACTTTCCTTAACCTCCACTTCCCTACTTGCAAAGGCATAAAATACAAAGTGATACACGCATCAACCTTTTCCTATATGAGCACGCAATTCTGGAACAAACTACCACGAAACCTAAGAACAACCTATGAACTAACCTACTTCCGCAAACTACTAAAGACTCATCTCTTTGAAAAAATCTATCAAAAGGATCAAAGCACATGAAGACCACACACACTGTTGGCAACACATTAACACATTCTCCTATTTACACCTATCCCCATAATTCTAACACACCCAGCCTTTTTCTCTTCACTATTATTCTTTCCCCTTATCGATACCGGGACATTGTTTCAACTCAACTCCTCATAATGTAACCATAATCATGTACTAACTTATTGTACTTCCATCGTTACAATGTATTGTAAGCCACATAATCATGTACTAACTTATTGTACTTCCATCGTTACAATGTATTGTAAGCCACACTGAGCCCGCAAATAGGTGGGAAAATGTGGGATACAAAAGCAATAAAATAAATAAATATAATAAAATTTATAGACCACTTAGTTCTAAGTGGTTTACAGTTTAAAGCATACATAATTCATAATACAAAGCCACATACTCCACAATAGCAGACAACTACAATAATAAGTCCACTCACTTAACAATCGAGTATAGAATACAATGCAGAGAGACCACTATTCAGAGAACAAATGTAATAGATTCTTAGAGCAGCACAATAAAGCCAGTTTTGACTGAATTAAGCAATATTGTGGTTTGATCATGTCAACCCCTGTTGAAGGCCATTTTTGGGGCAAAACAAGGTCCCATTTGGGATTATATTTGGACACGTGACCAATTGATCTCTGAATGGACATTGAGTGTACAGAAGATCTGTACTGGAAACTAATTAATAATTTTTATATACAAGAAGAAAATGTTTGGAATTAAAAAAAATGTCATAAAAGGAAAGGGAAATGGAACTTGATATACCACCTTTCTGAGGTTTTTGCAACTACATTCAAAGCAGTTTACATACAGCAATGGATAAATATATGCAATCTATTGAACTCAGATTTTTTTTAAGCCCTGAAGGTTTTGTATGCAATAAAGCTTTATATCATCAAACCACTCCATAGGGAAAGCCTAAGAATAAAAATATTTTTAGTGCTTTTAAATTGCCGCAAAGATGTACTCTAAATAGTAATGTACTCAACCTTAAATAACCAAGTAAATCATTCCATAAAATTGGTTCTTCTTTAGCTTCCTCCATCAACTTGCGTTAAATTGACCAGCTAGAAAATTAGCTTTTTGGTATGCTGTACCTTTTTTGTGGAACTCTTTACCAATAAAAATCGGTTACATTAGTAGCTATGTAGGCTGTCATAAAGGCCTTAAAGACATGGCTTTTTGTGAACACTTTTGGAAGCTCTTAAATATTATGAGAGCTTTTTATAATTGTAACATTTATTTTTATTGTAAATTTTTAAAATTGTTTACTCTTTTATAGCTTTATATCAAAAACAACATGTTATCCACTGTAGTACATGTATTTATACAATCAGACAAAAACAGTGAAGCTAATGACATAGTAGATGATGGCAGAAAAAAGACCTGCACGGTCCATCCAGTCTGCCCAACAAGACAAGTCATGTGTGCTACTTTTTGTGTATACCCTACTTTGATTTGTACCTGTGCTCTTCAGGGCACAGACCGTATAAGTCTGCCCAGCACTATCCCCGCCTCCCACCACCGGCTCTGGCACAGACCGTATAAGTCTGCCCAATACTATCCCCGCCTCCCAACCTCCAGCCCCGCCTCCCACTATCGGCTCTGCTATCCAATCTCGGTTAAGCTCCTGAGGATCCATTCCTTCTGAACAGGATTCCTTTATGTTTATCCCACCCATGTTTGAATTCCGTTACCGTTTTCATCTCCACCACCTCCTGCGGGAGGGCATTCCAAGCATCCACCACTCTCTCCGTGAAGAAATACTTCCTGACATTTTTCTTGAGTCTGCCCCCTTCAATCTCATTTCATGTCCTCTCGTTCTACCGCCTTCGTATCTCCGGAAAAGGTTCGTTTGCGGATTAATACCTTTCAAATATTTGAACGTCTGTATCATATCACCCCTGTTACTCCTTTCCTCCAGGGTATACATGTTCAGGTGAGCAAGTTTCTCCTCATACGTCTTGTAACGCAAATCCCATACCATTCTCGTAGCTTTTCTTTGCACCGCTTCAATTCTTTTTACATCCTTAACAAGATACGGCCTCCAAAACTGAACACAATACTCCAGGTGGGGTCTCACCAACGACTTGTACAGGGGCATCAACACCTATTTTCTTCTGCTGGTCACTCCTCTCTCTATACAGCCTAGTAACCTTCTAGCTACGGCCACCGCCTTGTCACACTGTTTCATCACCTTCAGATCCTCAGATACTATCACCCCAAGATCCCTCTCCCCATCCGTACCTAGCAGACTCTCACCGCCTAACACATACGCCTCTCTTGGATTTCTACTCCCTAAGTGCATCACTTTGCATTTCTTGGCATTGAATTTTAATTGCCAAACCTTAGACCATTCTTCTAGCTTCTTTAGATCCTTTTTCATGTTTTCCACTCCCTCTGGGGTGTCCACTCTGTTACAGATCTTAGTATCATCCGTAAATAGGCAAACTTTACCTTCTAACCCTTCGGCAAGGTCACTCATAAATATATTAAACAGAATCGGCCCCAGCACCGATCCTTGAGGCACTCCACTACTCACCTGTCCCTCCTCCTAGCTAACTCCATTCACCACCACCCTCTGGCGTCTGTCCGTCAACTGGTTCTTAATCCAGTTCACCACTTTGGGTCCTATCTTCAGCCCATCCAGTTTATTTAAAAGCCTTCTGTGGGGAACCGTGTCCAAAGCTTTGCTGAAATCTAAGCAGATTACGTCCATAGCCCGTCGCTGATTCAGTTCTCCTGTCACCCAATCAAAGAACTCAATGAGATTCGTTTTTCACGATTTCCCTTTGGTAAAACCATGTTGTCTGGGATCTTGCAACTTATTGGCTTCCAGGAAATTCACTATCCTTTCCTTCAGCATCGCTTCCATTACTTTTCCAATAACCGAAGTGAGGCTTACCGGCCTGTAGTTTCCAGCTTCTTCCCTATCACCACTTTTGTGAAGAGGGACCACCTCCGCCGTTCTCCAATCCCTCGGAACCTCTCCTGTCTCCAAGGATTTATTAAACAAATCTTTAAGAGGACCCACCAGAATCTCTCTGAGCTCCCTTAATATCCTGGGGTGGATCTCGTCTGGTCCCATGGCTTTGTCCACCTTTAGCTTTACAAGTTGTTCATACACACTCTCTTCTGTAAATGATGCTGTATCCACTCCATTTTCATTTGTACTTTTTCCAGTCCATCGCGGTCCTGCTCCTGGATTTTCTTCTGTGAAAACAGAACAAAAGTATCTATTTAGCAAATTTGCTAAACAGTGGAGCTAATGTAGAATCGATAAATACTATGCATCGACTTGATTCTAAAAAAGGAGGAAAAGACCTCAGAAACTATGCAACTTTCATTCCAATTGTGCTCAAGATTTTACTGTTGCTGCCAGCATACTGAAACTCAATCACTGGCCAAAAACCTCCCATTTTGAATTCATATCAAACTTCTTCACGCTTACAATCAAACAATATTTTTAAGTATTTCAAAATATTTTCCTGCATTTTCATATGATGCATTTTTATAACAAATTTTATCTTTTTCCCGTGCTGGAATGAAGAAGCACTTATCCACTGTTTTTGTTTGATTGTATGATACTTTATTATAGCTGTAATAATTATGGGGATATTTTACTAAAGATTAGCTCGAGTAATCTGCAGCAGGGCCCATAGGAATAAAACGGGCCCTGTTGCAAATAACTCGAGCTAATCTTTAGTAAAAGACCTCCTATGCTTGTTGTAAACCGCTTCTAAAAATTATTGTGTTAAACAGTATATAAAGTCAATAAATCAGATCAAACCTTGCAACAGATGTGCCCAGTCAACATCTACTATGTTAAAATTATCTGTTAGTCCTTCCCCTAACTTAGCTATATTTTGAATGCCTTCAATTAAATCTGTCCATTTCTGCCTGTGTAGGACATCTGTATATCACTCTAATTAAAATACATTTTCCATTCCATTTCCTTACCCATAAATCTTGCAATTCTGTCACTTTAATATAATCCTTAACTTATAATACTACTCTTTTAAATAGGGCCTTGAATCAAATAGACCAAAAGTTCTGCAGGACACATAATACACCTTGAAATTCTTACGGATAGAAATTGCATTTGTAAAGGGGAAAGGGATAATGATAAAGAGTATACAGTGCAATCCGCTTAAGTGCAAGGGTCTGGGACCAAAGCGTGCACTTAACCGTTGTGACCCAAAGAAACTTGACATCTGATATATGTACAGTACTGTTTATTATTATACATACAGTATACAGTCTCCGTTAACTGACAGGCTTACTTGAAGTAATCAGTTATAGTCCTCTGTACAATCTTGGGTCTGTGAGTTCCATCGACTACGTCTGCCAGACAGTAAAAACTGTCATAGCACTGACATCCAGTGGCCTCCAGATAGGCCCGCACGGTGTTGAGACTCTCCAACACTCTTGCAAAAGTGACAGGAGGAGGTTGTTGAATTTTGTCAGCATGTGCTTACTGCTCATTTCTTCATCTGTTCCATCATCAGCTGCCATTGCCTGCATGTAGGTGCATATCTCGACATCAGTCCTGTCTTCAGCTGTTTGTAGATCGTAATCAACAGCTACGCAGCGATGGAATTCCTCTTCAGTAACACCGGCTGGGATGTCAATAACCTGTTCATCTGACGCGTTTGCAACAGCTGCATCTGTTTTGACCCTCTCCACATCCTTAACAAAGCTTGCCCGCTTGTAGCAGTTTACAATGGTTGCCTGTGTAACATGATTCCAGGCTTCTTTCTGCATATGTAGGGAATCCAACAGTGGTAGATTACGAGCCAGTTCAACAGCACGTTTATCCTTGCCAGTCTGGTCATCCATAACGCTCATCAGACGACGTAGCACAAGAGCCCGATAATGTTGTTTGAAATTGGATATTATGTCTTGATCCATAGGTTGGATTAGAGAGGTAGTGTTTGGTGGCAGGAAGACCACCTTGATGTTAGACAGTCTGACATCATCCCTGTGTGCAGCACAATTATCACAAAGCAGCAAAATCTGACGCCTTTGTGCCTGCATTCTAGTGTCTTATTTCTTTAGCCACTGCTTCCAAATTTCCCCAGTCATCCATGAATTTGCGTTAGCCTCGTATGACACAGGAAGTTGCTTAACTTTCTTGAAGCAATGGGGCTGTTTGCTTTTTCCAGTGACGAGGGGTTCCAACTTCTCACTCCCATCCATATTGCAGCAAAGGAGGATCATCAGTCGGTCCTTTGACGTTTTACCTCCATGTTTGAATGTGTTCCATCGGGAATCGCTCGCCAGTAGAGACTGTTTTCGTCAGCATTGAAAATGTCACGCGATGCAAACTCGTTCAAGATGGTAGGAAGAACTGAAACAACCCGATTTTTAGCACCAAAGTCATCAGCGTCTTGTTTCTCACCATGCTGTTTCTTGAATTTTATGTTCCTCTCCTTCCATCTTTCCAACCATCCAACAGTGGCTTTGAATTCAGTTAGTCCAAGACTTTCAGCTAGCTGGTTAGCTTTCTCCATAAGCAGTTGACCACTGACAGGAAACTGTCTGCTCCTGACTCGAGAAAACCACCGAAGAAGAGCATCTTCTACCTCCTCAGCTTTTCCCGCCCATTTTCGTTTCCGTTGTGGATTTGTATTATTTTGCCGGTCTTCCAGAAGCTGGTCTTTCTGCTTCAAGACACGTGAAATTTGACTGGGATTGGCACCATATTCTTTAGCAATAGATGCTTCACTTTGTTCGTTTTCTAATTTTTTAAGAACTTCTATTCATTCAGCCAATGTTAGTCTTACAGTTCTGCCGCGACGACGACCCCGGTGTAAGTTCTAACAACATTCTTTCGCTTATTCTGCCTGTGGCAGTTAGAGGCAGTAAATTTGAAATCTTGTTGGTTGTCAACCACCAGTTGGCTTCCATATTCCATGCGCGCGCTTATGCGGACGTTTAATGTGAACAAGTGCAAGGTGATGCATGTGGGAAAAAAGAACCTGAATTATAGCTACGTCATGCAAGGTTCCACGTTTTAGGAGTTACAGACCAAGAAAAGGATCTGGGTGTCGTCATTGATAATAACACTGAAACCTTCTGCTCAGTGTGCTGCTGCGGCTAGGAATGTGAATAGAATGTTGGGTATAATTAGGAAAGGTATGTAGAACAGGTGTGAGGATGTTATAATGCCGTTGTATCACTCCATGGTGCAACCGCACCTTGAGTATTGTGTTCAATTCTGGTTGCCGCATCTCAAGAAAGATGTAGTAGAATTGGAAAAGGTGCAGCGAAGGGCGACAAAAATGATAGCAGGGATGGGATGACTTCCCTATGAAGAAAGACTAAAGAGGCTGGAGCTTTTCAGCTTGGAGAAGAGACGGCTGAGGGGAGACATGATAAAGGTATATAAAATAATGAGCGGAGTGGAACAGGTGGATGTGAAGCATCTGTTCACACTTTCCAAAAATACTAGGACTAGGGGGCATGCGATGAAACTACAGCGTAGTAAATTTAAAACAATGGAAAATGTTTCTTCACCCAACGCATAATTAAACTCTGGAATTTGTTGTCGGAGAACATAGTGAAGCCAGTTAGCTTGGCAGAGTTTAAAAAGGGATTGGACGGTTTCCTAAAGGACAAGTCCATAGAGCACTACTAAATGGACTTGGGAAAAATCCACAATTTCGGGAATAACGTATAAAATGTTTGTACGTTTGGGTAGCTTGCCAGGTGCCCTTGACCTGGATTGGCCGCTGTCGGAGACAGGATGCTGGGCTCGATGGACCTTTGGTCTTTTCCCAGTATGGCATTACTTATGTACTTTCCTGCAGAGGAGCGGTCTCGAACCATGCATATAAGCGAATCTTGCACTTATCAGTGGTGCGTTAAACCGAAGTTTGTCCCCATGGAAATTGATGGTGCCAAAAACGGGACCGAAGTACGGCATGCAGTTAAACAGAGCATGCGCTTATCTGACGTGCACTTAAATGGAGTGCTGTGTACTACCGTCTCCCTGGCTAGAACGAACAGACAGATGTAGAAATGTTAGCAGAAATTAGGGAAGCTAACAAATTGGGTAATATGGTAATGGATGATTTCAGTTACCTGAATATTGACTGGAGAAATGTGATGTAAAGGTAATGCTGGGCCCACTTAACAACAGTGATCATAAAATGATCAGATTTGATTTAATAACTGTAATAAGTACGCACAGAAAATCCAATTCATTAGCATTGAACTCTCAAAAAGGAGACTATGATAAAATGAGGAGAACGGTAAAAATAAAACCTTAGAGGAGGAGCAGCTGCTTAGGTCAAAAGTTTACATCGGGCATGGATGTTGTTGAAAAATACTACCATGGAAGCTGGGGGGAACAGGTGAGGCAACCCAGGTATTGGGGGAGGCAAGCCAAAGTGACACTTCTGTAAATCACAGCCATCCCGTTCCCTCCCCCACCTTCACATTAGCTGAACAAGATACTATAAGAAGTCCCAAAGGCTTTAGAAACACTTTTAGATAGTTTCAACCACCCATTAAAACAAATAAACTTGGGAAAGGTAGATTCAGAGTTAAATAGTTTCTCTGTGTCTTTATTTTTAAGTTACTCTTCTTATTTAGCAAAGGCAGTTCAAGGAATTTTAGGGTTTTCTTTGTTTAGCATTTAAAGTCTCTATTATAGTTCCATAGGCTAGCAGATAAGGGATTCTTCTAGAGTTTACCATAGCATCAGTGTAGAGCAGAGCTGATAGTCACAGGAAAACCCCAGTTTACCACTACTACTTATCATTTCTATAGCGCTACTAGACGTACGCAGCGCTGTACACTTGAACATGAAGAGACAGTCCCTGCTCAACAGAGCTTACAATCTAATTAAGACAGACAAACAGGACAAACAAGAGATAAGGGAATATTAAAGTGAGGATGATAACATAAGGGTTCTGAACAAGTGAACAAGGGTTAGGAGTTAAAAGCAGCATCAAAAAGGTGGGCTTTTAGCTTAGATTTGAAGACGGTCAGAGATGGAGCTTGACATACCGGATCAGGAAGTCTATTCCAGGCATATGGTGCAGCAAGATAAAAGGAACGGAGTCTGGAGTTAGCAGTGGAGTAGAAGGGTCCAGATAAGAGATTTACCCAGTGAATGGAGTTCCCGGGGAGGAATGTAGGGAGAGATGAGAGTGGAGAGGTACTGAGGAGTTTAGAGTTTTAACTTTAGTTTTGCAGCACAGCTTAGACAGTTCAAATAAGGAATATAGAGCTGATAGTCACAGGAAACACCAGTTTAGAGTTTTGACTTTAGTTTTGCACAGTGCTTCTTTTGTAGAAAAAAAAAGGTGCCGGTACTCATGGGCGGGGTCACCACGTATTGCCCCGCCCCTATGATAGCCACACCCACACCAGCCACACCCCTTATACCAGCCATGGCGCATATAAACAGACGTCATTGAAAATATTATACTAGTGTAGGAGAAAAAAAATGTGATTTTTTTTTTCCATTATAAATAATTTCTGTAAGCTGTTACATCTCCAGTATACCCAGTGCAAAATAAGACAGCAGATGTAAATTCTCAAATTGGACATATTCCAAACACTGAAATGAAAATAAAATGATTTTTTCTACTTGTTGTCTGGTGACTTTGTTTTTCTATCCATATTGGTCCAGTCTCTGATTCTGCTGCTCTCTATCTGTTCTCTTAACTCCCGTTTCCAGGGTTTCATTTATTTATTTATTTATTTGTTGCATTTGTACCCCACATTTTCCCACCTCTTTGCAGGCTCAATGTGGCTTGCATAGTATCGTGAGGTGTTAGCCACCTCCGGTGATGAAACAAATACAGAGTGAAGAAGAGTGATATATTGTTGTCAGGTTCTCAGGTTCAGAGCCCGCGGGGCCGGGCTCTGGAGCAAACGTGAGCCCTTGGGCTGCTGCCGAGGAGCGACAGCAGCAGGCAAAACCCACCAACCAACACTGGGTAAACACACCGGCAGGGACTGCAGGCACTGCCCAGCGAACCGGAACACATGGACTGGAATCCCCCGGACTGGAGGACACAGGACTGGAGCACTGGACTGCAATCCCCCGGACTGGAACACACACCGGACCGGAACACACTGGACTGGAGCACACCGGACCGGAACACACTGGACTGGAGCACACTGGACTGGTCCCCCGGACTGGAGGACACAGGACTGGAACACGGGACTGGAGCACACTGGACTGGTCCACACAGCTTCACCTGCACTTAGCTACTAAGCCCCCCAAGAGTTGAGCTCCTGGGTTCGAGTAGCCGACAGGACTTACTGGATACCGGATGACATAGGGACCAGGACTGGAAACAGAAGTGCTCCTAACCCTAAACTGATCTACGTGCTCCCAAGCCCTAAACCAGCAGGAGTGTTCCTAACCGTAAACTGACAAAAGGACTTCCTAAGCCCTATACTAAACATGAGCTCCTAATCCCTGCTCAAGAAAGGGACTTCCTAAGCCCTAAACTAACAGAGCAGGGAACTAAACACAAAGCTAACACAGGTGCTACTAAGCACCAAGCTACAAGCAGAGCTTTACACTAATAAGCTAAACACAGAACTAACCAGCTACCTAAGCACTGCTCTAGCAAGCTAGATACAACTAACAAGGTGCTTCCTAAGCACTGCTCTAGCAAGCTAGATACAACTAACAAGGTGCTTCCTAAGCACTACTCTGGCAAGCAACCAGAAGAGCTCCTAGCACTAAAAGGGAAGACAGGGGAGCCACAAGGAAAAAGCAGTGAAGCTAACACATAAGCCAAAAGTGCTTCTAAAGCACCAAACACCAACAGCAAAGACTGCAATGCTCCCAATAGCACAAACACCAGAAGTACTTCTAACAGCAAACTCTGCAGTGTTCCTAACACCAAACCCTGAAGTACTTCTATCAGCAACAGAGCTTCCAAAGCCCTACCCACAGCAATGCTTCCAAAACCCAAGAGGGAACAGCAGGGGAACCAAAAGGGAAAAGCAGGAAAGCTAAACACACAGTCACCAGTGCACACTGCACTAACACTAACCTGGCCCTTAGCAAAAGCAAGCAGGGAAACTAGACACAAGGTCAGAAGTGCACACTGCACCACCCTACCTAAAGCAAACACCACTGTTGCAAAGGGCCTGAAGAAAACAACACCACTTCCTTATCAAGGCCCTCCCTGATGATGTCACACTCCCTAGACCTAGGCAAAAGCACACTGACCCAGAGAGGCCCAACCCACACCAATGCAAAACCGTGAAACACTTGAAGCCAGTACACCCAAAGAGAGTTAGAGCAACTCAGACTACCCACACAGGTGCAGTATAATGAAACAATTAGAGCCCTGCTGCTGGAAGCTGCCAGCACAGAGAGACAGAGCCAGCTCAGAAAGGACAGAGAAAGAAACAGAAGCCAGCTAAGAAGCTGACTCCCAGGAAAGAGGTAAGTTTGAGAGGGGTTCAGACCCCAATCATAACAATTGTTCATTGCAGGTTATGGCTTCGTTGTGTTGCTGAGTTCAGTTACTTAAGTTGGATCAGTAGTGTATGCCTTTTCGAACAGATCGGTCTTTAGTGATTTCCGGAAATTGAGGTGATCCTGCGTTGTCTTTATTGCTTTCGGTAATGCGTTCCATAGTTGCGTACTTATATAGGAGAAGCTGGATCCGTAAATTGATTTGTACTTGAGTCCCTTCCAGCTAGGGTACTGAAGATTTAGGTATGTTCGTGATGTTCTAATGGTGTTTCTAGTTGGTAGGTCTATGAGATCAGCCATATAACTCAGGGCATCGCCATAGATAATCTTGTGGACCAGTGTGCAGATTTTGAAAGTAATATGTTCTTTGATTGGGAACCAATGCAGTTTTTCTTGTAGGGGTTTGGTGCTACTACTACTACTACTATTTAGCATTTCTATAGCGCTACAAGGCGTACGCAGCGCTGCACAAACATAGAAGAAAGACAGTCCCTGCTCAAAGAGCTTACAATCTAATAGACAAAAAATAAATAAAGTAATCAAATCAATTAATGTGAACGGGAAGGAAGAGAGGAGGGTAGGTGGAGGCGAGTGGTTACAAGTGGTTACGAGTCAAAAGCAATGTTAAAGAGGTGGGCTTTCAGTCTAGATTTAAAGGTGGCCAAGGATGGGGCAAGATGTAGGGGCTCAGGATGTTTATTCCAAGCGTAGGGTGCAGCAAGACAGAAGGCACGAAGTCTGGAGTTGGCAGTAGTGGAGAAGGGAACAGATAAGAAGGATTTATCCATGGAGCGGAGTGCACGGGAAGGGGTGTAGGGAAGGACGAGTGTGGAGAGATACTGGGGAGCAGCAGAGTGAGTACATTTATAGGTTAGTAGAAGAAGTTTGAACAGGATGCGAAAACGGATAGGGAGTCAGTGAAGGGTCTTGAAGAGAGGGGTAGTATGAGTAAAGCGACCCTGGCGGAAGACGAGACGGCAGCAGAGTTTTGAACCGACTGGAGAGGGGAGAGGTGACTAAGTGGGAGGCCAGCAAGAAGCAGATTGCAATAGTCTAAACGAGAGGTGACAAGGGTGTGGATGAGGGTTTTGGTAGAGTGCTCGGAAAGAAAGGGCGGATTTTACGGATATTGTAAAGAAAAAAATGACAGGTCTTGGCAATCTGCTGGATATGAGCAGAGAAGGAGAGAGAAGAGTCAAAGATGACCCCAAGGTTTCGAGCTGAGGAGACAGGGAGAATGAGAGAGCCATCAACAGAAATAGAAAACGGGGGGAGTGGGGAGGTGGGTTTGGGGGGGAAAATGAGAAGCTCGGTTTTGGTCATATTTAATTTCAGGTGGCATTGAGACATCCAGACAGCAATGTCAGACAAGCATGCTGAAACTTTGGTTTGGATGCAAGGTGAGATATCAGGGGTAGAAAGGTAGATTTGGGAGTCATCAGCCTAGAGATGGTAGGAAAAGCCATGGGATGAGATTAATGAACCAAGGGAAGAAGTGTAGATAGAAAAGAGGAGGGGACCAAGAACAGAACCCTGAGTACGTCGACAGGCAGAGGGATAGAAGTAGAAGAGGATCCACTGAAACGAATAAATTTATAATATAATATTTCTCTAGTCTTATACATACTTATTCTATTCCAATTAAAGGTAAATTGTTAAGAATAATAATCATGTAAGAACAGAGGGGAATTTTATATACTAAATTCGAATTAATTACATTAACCTGCACTGTATGTTTTGGAACATGTGCTCAAAGCATGGCACTAAGTTTAAAAAGCGACCATGTGGTATCAGTGTAACTTTAAAAGGTAACATGTGCTCAGAGCATTTGGAGCTTGCACATGTGAGAACATGTGCTTTTCCCAATATAAAGGCCAGATAGTTAACTTTAAAAGAAAATGTTTATTTCTAGTACAGGCAAGGTAATAAGTTTACAATAGAGAGGTAGTTTTAGAAAGGATCTTTTACCAATGGAAGTATGCTACAAAATAACAGGTTTGATTGTAAATTAAGCTGGATAACTCACATTGATGGAGGCTGCTATGGAGAGTCATGCATGAGAATCTTGCTGGAACAAAAGATTTCTTTGTAGATTTGCTGTCTGATGGAGCTTGAAGCAGTTTCTTTTAAGGTGGATATGATGTCAGGATTCTAGCTTGCTTTTAGATTTAATCAATTCAGGACAGCGGCGACTAGGACAGGAGCATCAGGAAATCAGGAAGAACTCTCTCTCTAAAGAAAGAATCCCTGCTTTTTAAAGTGTCTGAACTGGGCATTAGACTCATGTCAGGTGGTTGCCCTTGGTCCAATTGGAAAGCTCCTGGATAGCTGAATCCTGGGCATCTGGCTTTGAGATGGAGCATGACAACAGGTCACATGCTCAATGACATCACAAGACTTCCTGCCTGGACATCTGCTAGTCCATTGTCTGAGAGTGATTGAGCTTAGATGGGCTTAGTCTTTGTCTGAAAATAGGTGAAGGTGTAGTCTTTTGTTACTGCAGTCTCTGAGATAGCTGTCTTTGAAAGGAACATCTGCTGGTCCATTGTCTGAGGGTGATTGAGCTTCTTTTGTCTGATGGGCTTTTCTGAGTCTGAGTAATAGGTGGAGTTTCACTGTCTTTTGTTCTGTGATTGATTCTTTGGATAGGTGTTGATGGTCTTAGGTAACCACCCAGCTAGTAGTTTTCCAGAGGAAAGGTGGGGGGGGGGGGGTAGTGTCTTTGAAGCTGTATATTTTATATGATTTAGATCTGATGCAGCAAAATTAATAACTCTCACAATTAAACTTATATCATGCTACATATTTCCCTCTCTTGATTCTTAGAGACAATATTTACACAATATTGGAACGGAGAATCACAAAAAACTATAACAATAGAAGTAAAAAGTTACAATCTCAACACTAACATCAAGCAGAATTCAAATAAAACAATAGCAAAGATATTGGACTATATACATGGGTGTATTGGGAGAAATGAGTCTCTGAATAGTGGATATTGAACCTTGGAACATGTCAGCTAATAGGAATTGTGACTATTATTATAAACAAATGATTCATTATTATTACCTTTGTTTGCTCATGACTTACATTTAGGCTGCTAGGATAAGTTTCTGTGGTCTTCTGGCATCTGTCCCATTAGGCTTCTATTCAGTCAGGCGGCAGAGTCTGGCGTTGCTCTGGTTTAAAATAGGTTTGCAAGTACACTTTATATGACTTCAGCCACGCAAGTGTCATCTTGCCCCACCCCCAGAGACCAGCTCTTTTTTTGTCACCTGTTCAGGGGCATAGGCTGCTCCCAAGTTTGTGCCACAGGATATCTTACCCAGGATGCTAGCCAAATCAATAGCATGAGAGTGAGCATATGACCAATTTATACCACCGCAATGGGGTGGAACAATCTATTCAGTCACTATTCTCAGCGTTTGACATTCCAAGGAAAATATTTCATGAGTGTTTCCTGACACTGTGAAGGTTTCCCTATATTCTCTATCTCAGAGGCTAACTGAGGTATTCACAGCAGTGATAAAGGACAGATAGTTCTAATACATAAGCAAGAGTGTAAATGTGGAGCTATTATACTACTGTTTCATTAGAAATAAAAAAGACATATGTATGCAATTATCATAATAATACACAAAAGGAAATTATTCCTATCAATCATTGACCAAATAAACAAAAACAGAGTCATGGTATAGTACCATGAAATACTTTTCAGAGAGAGACTTTTTTTTTTTTCAGAGAGAAACTCTTTACATGTAATGAGTGTGGTAAAGGTTACAATTTTTATCTGCTTTAGCAGTGTTTAATGTAGCAAATTAATAGACAATAACCATGTGTTTAATGTTGTAAAGAATTTAGAAAAGATATGCTAATTGTGCTTTGCACACAGCCAATATTTCATTCCAGGGAGAGACATTGTTTGCGTACTGGCTGTAATCAGAAACATTCACTATATTGATTGTATCAGGAGGGTCAGATAAAGAGAAACCTTTTTTTTTTTTCATAATTTTAAATACACATATATAATTACATGACATTAAATAACAATTCATAGAACTTAATAAAAATGGTAAGACAAGCCTTAGCTGGGCTATACTCATACCATAGCTTGAATCATGGTGAACACTTTTTATTTTTTATTATTATAGCTTGCCTACCAGTGAGAACATGTTTTGGAAAAGGACATGGCATAATTTGAACTAATGGAAGGGCTGCTAGTGGGAGGGTCTAGGAATGTCTGTGGTGTTATAGCTCTTTGGGTATACCATAAGATAAAACAAACAGATAAAAATGGAGACCACATGACAAACAAACAAAGAGCTCTAGTAGGCCTTATGTATCCGATCGGTCCATTCCGGATTCAGGATTGGGCTTAACCTGCAAATAAACACAAAAGCAGCATATATGGCATCCAATTTGGATTACCAAAGCAGTTTCATTCGTTGAGAAGTACTTCTTATGCGCAATAATAAGCAAAAATTATACATGGTATCACTATCTCATAAGTAGAAAAGGCACAGATTTGTTTATTTTAAAATGTATCTGAGATAGCCATGTATGTATCAATTCCTAGCCCCATAAAAAATTTTAAATTTAAAGCTTGAACTCTGAAAGAAAAAGACACTTTCACATTAATTTAAAAGGTCACATGGCTCCACTGTTCTGGTAGGACATTCCTTCATTCACAGTCCTTTCACAAGATCTTAGACCATGGCATGCAAGCAGGTTGTAGATAGGCTTTAGTTCACTCTACAAATATAAGCACATCTTATTAATCCAATCAAGGTTCAACAGTTCTTCAGTTTCAGTTCAAGTGGGAGTTACTTATTACAAAGAGACATTTTAAATCTTAAACAATATTATAAGGGTACTTCAGTGCAAACCTTTTTCCTATATTCCTGTCCAACCTATACTAAAAATCAACCACCTGGATCCCACTGCCATCTGCAGAGTGGATCCTGCTGTGGAGAAGTCCAGTCCAGGCTGGACGCGTTTCCTCATGTTTCATCAAACGTTGCAGGAAGGGCTGAGAGAAAGTCAGTATCTGTTACAGTAGAACTTGCAGTTATAGGTTCCTGCTTATCTGGTGGCAGATTTCTCTTTTTATAAGATTTCTGGGTAGCTATCTGTAAGGCTCTTGCTGTAAGGACACTGGTGGGTTTGTTCTCCCAATATGAAAGATTCTCACCATGAGATTTCAAAATGTCAAATGCTTGCTTGCGGTTTTCAGTAGCTACATACTGAGGAGCTGATCTCTCTATTAAAGGTTTACCTTTGAGAGCCTAGGCCAGAATGCAGCCCAGGTGGTGCATCTATGTGTTGAGGAGCTGAATATTGAGTTGAGGGCCTGCTTTCATGAGTATTGAAATTAGACTGCAGAACAGGTTGCACATATGTGTGCTGAGGAGCTGAATACTTAATTGGAGGCTCACCTTTATGAGTGCCTAAATCAGGATACAGAGCAGGCTGTGTTCCTATGCACTGGGGTTTTGGATGCTGTGAGGGGGCCGGGGGGGCCTGTTCTTGGTAAGGAGCTAAATCAGGATATAGAACTGGCCTTGGATGCTGTGAGGGGGCCTGCTCGGTGTGGAGATAAAACTGGTCTTGGATGCTGTGAGGGGGCCTGCTCTTGGTATGGAGCTAAATCAGGATATAAAACTGGTCCAGCTGCTGCCACTGGGTGTGAGGCATAAGGCTGATACTTTTGGACATTCATTGCCTTCACACACAAATCTTTAGCAGAGGCCGGCTCACCTGGGGCCCACGAGCATAAAGCTCTTGCAATAGCAGGATGCATGCCCTGACAAATTTCCCTGAGATCCTCAGTATCTATATGCACATCTAAAAGATCTTTTGGTATCTGCCCTCTTGAATCTCTCCCCTCAACTAGTCCAGTCATCACCAGTAATAGGATGGCTTTTCTAACATAATCTTCAGTACCCTCATTCTTACCCTGTTGGATAACAGCACTTTGGGCTTTAAACATTCTCGTGCCAAAAGAGACACAAGCAGCTGTTGCCAAATTAAGTAAGGAAAAGCTTATCTGTTTAGCCAAGCTAATAGCTTTTTCCATTTGCTCTGCAAATTCAGGTTTAATACAGAGGCGAATAATCTTAATCAATTCCTCTGCATCAAGCTTCTCTTCCTGCTCTAATTTCCATAGCACAACACAAGCATGGGGAAAATTATTGGGGTCTATCTTGCCTACCTGCTTAGCTATCACTTCCATATCTGTCTGTGATAAGGGTTGGGAGCTAATAGTTTGAGTGAAACCTCCTGCTAGAAGTTGAGACTGTGATACTTTTATCACCGCTGACACAGGCTTAGCTGTGGCTGTCTTTGGGTCTGGGGGGGTATATGGATTTGGGTCTGGACGGGTATATGGAAGGCCTGTAATAGCTGATACCTGCAAGCGAGAATCCTGTAGCTTTTGTTTTAAGGTTTGTATCTCCCTGTGACAATGTGCATGCTCTTCACCTAGAGTGGGAGTCTGCAGTGATAACTCTCTGACTAAATGCTTCAAACCGGGAACCTGGCTGGCTTGTATTTCTAAGGCTGAAATTTGGGTCTGCATCTGATTTTCTTGGGCTACCTGCTGTTGGACTTGCTGTTTAAGAGAATCTACTTGATAACTTAAGCAACTAGTCATTGTGATTAAGAACTCCTTTTCATTCTCTATCTGCATACATTCTCTCTCTTTGGCTAGTAATTTCTCTTTCAATTCTGCACGCTCTAGTAAAACTTTCTTACATGTGGCCCACAGTAACCAAAGAGAAGCAGCATTTCTCTTACGCTCTGACTTAACTGAGTATAAGGAACAGTACTTTTCAAATTTAGTTTCAATATCAGAGGTGCAGTTAATATCATCAGCCACACTCTGAGTCCAAGGATTAGTTCCAGAGGATACTACGCATTTCTTAAACAAAGTGGGATTGTCTACCCCTAGGATAGTGTGTGTGTTTATGACCCCCTCAGAATAAGCTGAAAAATCATTTTTCCTTTTAAGCCACCACATGGTTAAGCAGTAGAATTGAAGAGTATCTTTAATTTTTCACCAGTTGGTAGGGGCGAAGCCGGGTTAGGCTTTTGTGTGCTAGAAATGCTCACTCTTATGAAGCAGTGAGGCTTAGAATGATAGCAGGAATGGCATAGATTTCATGGGAGTTCAGTAAGAGTACTTGCATTAGACCTCACCTTGGAACTATGCCTGAACACGGAGTGATTACCAACCTTATAAAGGATGGGAGTTTAGAATTAGATATACAATAGAGAAGATGGTTATAAGATTAAAAAGTTTGCTAAGCACCAGTTCCAACACTTTTAGGTGTGTTTTCACCAAGGCACATGCTAGCAGGAAATTGAAAATAAAGGCACAGGGATAGTGAATTAGATTGAGTTATCAAGGAAAGAAAGACATGTGGTGAGTGTTTTCACTTTTACCAACTGGAAATTAATTAATGAAACTAGATACTCAATTGTCTTATCAGGCAGCAAAAATACAATTTCAGTAACAATATAATTTTTAGAAGAACACTGTTATCTTGTGCATACTTTTCCTTACCCACATTCTCCACCAATAAAAATGAAACGAATAAATTTATAATATAATATTTCTCTAGTCTTATACATACTTATTCTATTCCAATTAAAGGTAAATTGTTAAGAATAATAATCATGTAAGAACAGAGGGGAATTTTATATACTAAATTCGAATTAATTACATTAACCTGCACTGTATGTTTTGGAACATGTGTTCAAAGCATGGCACTAAGTTTAAAAAGCGACCATGTGGTATCAGTGTAACTTTAAAAGGTAACATGTGCTCAGAGCATTTGGAGCTTGCACATGTGAGAACATGTGCTTTTCCCAATATAAAGGCCAGATAGTTAACTTTAAAAGAAAATGTTTATTTCTAGTACAGGCAAGGTAATATGTTTACAATAGAGAGGTAGTTTTAGAAAGGATCTTTTACCAATGGAAGTATGCTACAAAATAACAGGTTTGATTGTAAATTAAGCTGGATAACTCACATTGATGGAGGCTGCTATGGAGAGTCATGCATGAGAATCTTGCTGGAACAAAAGGTTTCTTTGTAGATTTGCTGTCTGATGGAGCTTGAAGCAGTTTCTTTTAAGGTGGATATGATGTCCAGCTTGAGAAGTCAGGATTCTAGCTTGCTTTTAGATTTAATCAATTCAGGACAGCGGCGACTAGGACAGGAGCATCAGGAACTCAGGAACAGCCAGGAAGAACTCTCTCTCTAAAGAAAGAATCCCTGCTTTTTAAAGTGTCTGAACTGGGCATTAGACTCATGTCAGGTGGTTGCCCTTGGTCCAATTGGAAAGCTCCTGGATAGCTGAATCCTGGGCATCTGGCTTTGAGATGGAGCATGACAACAGGTCACATGCTCAATGACATCACAAGACTTCCTGCCTGGACATCTGCTAGTCCATTGTCTGAGAGTGATTGAGCTTAGATGGGCTTAGTCTTTGTCTGAAAATAGGTGGAGGTGTAGTCTTTTGTTACTGCAGTCTCTGAGATAGCTGTCTTTGAAAGGAACATCTGCTGGTCCATTGTCTGAGGGTGATTGAGCTTCTTTTGTCTGATGGGCTTTTCTGAGTCTGAGTAATAGGTGGAGTTTCACTGTCTTTTGTTCTGTGATTGATTCTTTGGATAGGTGTTGATGGTCTTAGGTAACCACCCAGCTAGTAGTTTTCCAGAGGAAAGGTGGGGGGGGGGGGGGGGGGTAGTGTCTTTGAAGCTGTATATTTTATATGATTTAGATCTGATGCAGCAAAATTAATAACTCTCACAATTAAACTTATATCATGCTACATATTCACCAGAGTGAACACTAAAGGTGCGGAGGGAGAGGTAGGAAGAGAACCAGGAAAGGACAGAGCCCTGGAATCCAAGTGAGGACAGGGTATCGAGAAGTATGCTGTGATCGACAGTGTCAAAAGCAGCGGAAAGATCAAGAAGAATGAGGATGGAATATTGACCTCTGGATTTAGCCAGTAATAGGTCATTGGAGACTTTAGTAAGCGCAGTTTTGGTTGAGTGGAGAGGGCAAAAACCAGATGGTAGTGGGTCAAGAATAGCATGTGAGGAGAGAAAATCAAGGCAGCGGCGGTGAACAGCACGCTCAAGTAATTTGGAGAGAAAAGGAAGGAGGGAGATGGGTCGGTAATTAGAGGGACAAGTAGGGTCAAGTGACGGCTTCTTAAGGAGAGGTGTGACCACAGCATGTTTAAAGGCAGCAAGGACAGTCGCAGTGGAAAGTGAGAGGTTGAGAATGTGACAGATAAAAGGAATAAGAGCAGGAGAGATGGCATTAAGAAGGTGGGTGGGAATGGGATCAGAGGAACAGGTGGTACATTTTGAGGAAGAAAGGAGAAGTGTAGTTTCCTCAATAGTAACTTCAGGAAAGGAGGAAAGGGAATGAGGGGAAGGAGAGAGAGGGGAATGGACTAGTGGAGGGAGAGGTGGTGAGGTAGAGAAAGCAAGGTTTATCTTTTGAACCTTGTTGTGAAAGAATTCAGCAAGTGTCTGAGGAGATATTGAAGGGGGAGTTGGGGGAGGGGGCACCTTGAGGAGAGAGTTCAATGTGGTGAAGAGAAGTCGAGGATTAGAGCCAAGAGAGTTGGTCAGTTGGATATAATAATCCTGTTTGGCACGTAAAAGAGCAGATTGGAAGGAGGTCAGCATGAACTTAAAGTGTAAGAAATCAGCAAGGGCCCGAGATTTCCGCCAGAGGCGTTCGGCAGAGCGGGTACAGGAACGTAGGTAGCGGATATTAGAAGTCAGCCAAGGTTGGGGTTTTGTACGCCTTACAGGGCGGGGTCATCAAAGGTGCAAGAGTGTCTAAGGCAGAGGATAGAGTATTGTTGTAAGAAGAAACAGCCTCGTTGACAGACGTGGATGGTGCCACAGTAGAGAGGAGGTTTGAAACATGGGAGGATAAAGATGAAGGGTCAATATCGTGAAGATTCCTAGCTAAATTAGATAAGATAGGACGGGACTGGGAGGGAGGAGATTTAAGTGTGAAAGTTATAAGATGGTGATCAGAGGAGAGAAGATCAGAGGCAAGGAAACTAGAGGGTGAACAGTTGGAGGAGAAGATGAGATCAAGACAGTGACCATTTTGATGAGTGGGGGAGGTGGAGCATAGTTGGAGATTAAAGGAGGACGTTAAAGCGAGTAACTTGGAAATATAAGAGTTGGAAGGATCATTAGCAGGAATATTAAAGTCACCGGATCATGGAAGAAGGCAAGCCAGGCGTCAAAGTCACTGAGAAAGGATGAAAGGGACTGACTTATCAGGGGGACGATAAATGACCGCTATTCGAAGAGGCAGAGGAGAGAAAAGGCGGATAGAGTGGACTTCAAAGGAGGAAAAACAGTGAGATTGAGGTGGAAGAAGGGGTTGAAATCTGGAGGAGGGAGAGAGAAGTAGTCCAACACCGCCCCCACGGCCAGCAGGGCGAGGAGTATGTGAAAATAGATAACTGCCATGGCACAGGGCTGCGACTGAAGCAGAGTCATCAGGGCAGAGCCAGGTTTCTGTTATGGCGAGCAGATGGAGGTGACGCGAGATAAAGAGGTCCTGGATATAGGCCAGTTTGTTACAGATAGAGCGGACATTCCATAGGGCGCAAGAGAAGGGCAGAGAAGAGGAGGGGAGTAGAGAAATAGAGATGAGGTTAGAGAGGTCGCGGTGAGATCTGTAGAGTTGGGATAATAGTTGGTGAGGAGGGCCAGGATTGGGATTGATGTCACCGGCTGAGAGTAAGAGAAGAAGTAAAAGAGAGCGGACGAGAGTAGGAGAGGTGTGGCCACGAAGGCGTCGAAGGCGAGAGGTATTTAGGTGGAATGGGGAAGGCAAAATGGACGGAAGAAAGAGGCGGAGATTAAAAGCCAAGAGGGAGGAAGAGGGTAGGAGAGAAGGTGAGGTGATGAAGTCGATGGATGGGCAGTGAGTTCCTGTAGCGGAGAGAGGTAGGGGGTGAGGGAAAAGATTAGGAAGGGACAGGGCTAGGAAGAGAATGTGAATAGGGGCTATAAATGACTGAGGTACTTTAGCAACTGGGAAGAAGATTAGATGTAAAGAGAAAAATGCCCGGCGCGTGGCACCTAGAGCGGAGGCCCTGAGTGGATCGGAGTGGACCTGGGTGTCACCCCGGAGAAGGCTGTAAGGATATGCAGATGAGCTGCAAGTCTTCCACAGCACCTGAAAGGCAGCCGGTGGTAGAGCTGGGCACCTCTCAGCTGAGGAAAGGCTTACCAGGGGTTAGGCCGAAGCCAGCATTCCTCCCCCTGAGGGTCGCCTGATCCAGTGCTGTCGAATCAGGATTTACCAAATATAAGCCTGGCTGCTGTATTTTGAGCAGTCTGTAGTTTCTTTATGAGTAGTTCTTTACATCCTGAATACAGTCCATTGCAATAGTCAGTATGGCTTAATACCATTGATTGTATCAGGTTGCGGAAAGTTACCCTCGGGAAGAATGGTTTCACGCGTTTAAGTTTCCACATTGAGTAGGACATTTTCTTGATTGTAGAGTTAACTTGGGTCTCGAGTGCGAGGTTACGGTCAGTTGTGACACCAAGGATTTTCAGGCTATCTGAGATGGGAAGGGCGTAGTCCAGGGTGACTAAGTTTGTGGGTATATTCATGTTGTGTTGGGATGAGAGGATGAGGCAGTGTTTTTTTTCTGTATTGAGTTTTAGTTGGAATGTGTTTGCCCATGAGTTCATGATGTGGAAGCCGAGGTTAATTTCATTGGTGATTTTTGTCAGATCATGCTTGAAAGGGACGTATGCTTAGATGAATGGGTTATAAGGCCCTGAGTGGATAAGGACTTGGCTAATGGGGTCATCATTAGGTTGAAAAGGATCGGTGATAGTGGTGATCCTTGAGGTACTCCGCAATCTGCCTTCCAGGGTGATGATATGGTAGAGTTCACTTTCACTTGGTAGGTTCTGGTGGTTAGGAAACCCTTAATCCAGCTAAGTATGGTTCCGCCGATCCTGAAGTAGTCTAGGAGTCTGAGCAATATACTATGGTTCACCATGTCGAATGCACTAGACATGTCGAATTGGAGGAGGAGTATACTTTTGCCTGTTGTGATTTCCAGTTTGAATTTGGCCAGGAGGGTGGTTAGCACTGCTTCGGTGCTGTGGCGGGGTCGGAATCCTGATTGTGATTCATATAGTATTGAGAATTTGTGTATGTAGTCGGTCAGTTGTTTGGTTACCATACTTTCCTTCAACTTGACTGTTAGTGGGATAGATGCTACTGGGCGATAATTGGTGATGTCGTTTGTTTTCTTTTTGGTATCTTTTGGTAAGGGGGTGAGTAGAATGTTGCCGTTCTCCTTTGGGAAGAGGCCTTGTTGGAGCATGAAGTTTATGTGGGATGTGATATCTGTTATGAAGCGCGCGGGGGCGGATTTTAAAAGGTGACAGAGGCAGGTGTCCAGTTTGCAGTGAGTGCCGGCGGCCCTGTTAATCGCTTGAGCCATTGTTTCGGTAGTGAGGGGAGCAAATTTTAACCAGATACGATCCGCTGGTTGGGTCTAAACCATTGATGAAATTTTCGATATCGGCAGTGTTTTGAGCAAGGTTGTTTCGTAATTTTACAATATTTCCATTGAAGTATTTGGCTAGATCTGGCAATGGGATGTCTGAGTTGGTTGTGGTGACTGGGGTGGTGTCCAGTAGTTTGTGTACAGGTGAGTAGTGGAGTGCCTCAGGGATCGGTGCTGGGGCCTATTCTGTTCAATATATTTGTGAGTGACATTGCCGAAGGATTAGAAGGTAAAGTTTGCCTATTTGCGGATGATACTAAGATTTGCAACAGAGTGGACACCCGGGAGGGAGTGGAAAGCATGAAAAGGGATCTGAGGAAGCTAGAAGAATGGTCTAAGGTTTGGCAATTAAAATTCAATGTGAAGAAATGCAAAGTGATGCATTTAGGGAGTAGAAACCCACGAGAGACTTATGTGTTAGGCGGGGAGAGTCTGATAGGTACTGAGGGGGAGAGGGATCTTGGGGTGATAGTATCCGAGGATCTGAAGGCGACGAAACAGTGTGACAAGGCGGTGGCCGAAGCGAGAAGGTTGCTAGGCTGTATAGAGAGAGGTGTGATCAGCAGAAGAAAGGAAGTGTTGATGCCCCTGTACAAGTCGTTGGTGAGGCCCCACCTGGAGTATTGTGTTCAGTTTTGGAGGCCGTACCTTGCGAAGGATGTTAAAAAAATGGAAGCGGTGCAAAGAAAAGCTACGAGAATGGTATGGGATTTGCGTTCCAAGACGTATGAGCAGAGACTTGCTGACCTGAACATGTATACCCTGGAGGAAAGGAGGAACAGGGGTGATATGATACAGACGTTCAAATACTTGAAAGGTATTAATCCGCAAAAAAATCTTTTCCGGAGATGGGAAGGCAGTAGAACGAGTGGACATGAAATGAGATTGAAGGGGGGCAGACTCAAAAAAGATGTCAGGAAGTATTTTTTCACGGAGAGGGTGGTGGATGCTTGGCATGCCCTCCTGCGGGAGGTGGTGGAGATGAAAACTGTAACGGAATTCAAACATGCGTGGGATGTGCATAAAGGAATCCTGTGCATTAGGAATGGATCCTCAGAAGCTTAGCCAAAATTGGGTGGCGGAGCAGGTGGGGGAAGAGAGGTTGGTAGTTGGGAGGTGAGGATAGTGGAGGGCAGACTTATACGGTCTGTGTCAGAGCCGGAGATGGGAGGCAGGACTGGTGGTTGAGAGGCGGGAAATACTGCTGGGCAGACTTGTACGGTCTGTGCCCTGAAAAGGCAGGTACAAATCAAGGTAAGGTATACACATATGAGTTTACCTTGTTGGGCAGACTGGATGGACCATGCAGGTCTTTTTCTGCCATCATCTACTATGTTACTATGTTTGATATAGTTTTTTTGTGTCTTTGTGATCTAGTCCTATTTTGGTTTTGTAATATGACCTTTTGGCTTGTCTTATTGTGTATTTATGTTTTCTTTCTGTTTATTTCTTTACTTTCCTCCTGTCTTCTTTATTTCTTGCCCTGCATCCATAAGTAAAAGCTGGGTCCTACTCCGTGGAATTGACTGGAGGAGGTGGATCCAGCTTTTGCCTAGTTTCTCCATCCATGTGCAGTTTTTCTCCTCTCTTCCCTTTCCCTCATCTCCATCCGTGTGCATCTTCTTTTTTTCTTTCCTCCCGTCCATCCATGTCCAGCACTTCTCCTCTCTCTTCCCTCCCCTGTATCCATATAAAGCAATAATTCTCTCTCCCCTCTCCTCCATCCAAGTCCAGCATTTCTCCCCACTAACCCCTCCATCCATCCATGTCCAGCAATTCTCCTCTCTCCCCTGCCCTCCCATCCATGTGCATCTCCTTCCTGTCTTTCCTCCCCTCCATCCATGTCCAGCATGTCTCCTCTCTCCCCTGCCCTCCCCTCCCATGTCCAGCAATTCTCCTCTATCCCCTCCTCCCCTGCCATCCATGTCCAGCGATTCTCCTCTCTCCCCTTCCTTTCCCTCTCATCCATGTCCAGCGATTTTCCTCTCTCCCCTGCCCTCCCCTCTCATGCATGTCCAGCGATTCTCCTCTCTCCCCTGCCCTCCCCTCTCATGCATGTCCAGCGATTCTCCTCTCTCCCCTGCCCTTCCCTCATGCATGTCCAGCGATTCTCCTCTCTCCCCTGCCCTTCCCTCATGCATGTCCAGCGATTCTCCTCTCTCCCCTGCCCTTCCCTCATGCATGTCCAGCGATTCTCCTCTCTCCCCTGCCCTTCCCTCATGCATGTCCAGCGATTCTCCTCTCTCCCCTGCCCTTCCCTCATGCATGTCCAGCGATTCTCCTCTCTCCCCTGCCCTTCCCTCATGCATGTCCAGCGATTCTCCTCTCTCCCCTGCCCTTCCCTCATGCATGTCCAGCGATTCTCCTCTCTCCCCTGCCCTTCCCTCATGCATGTCCAGCGATTCTCCTCGCTCCCCTGCCCTTCCCTCATGCATGTCCAGCGATTCTCCTCGCTCCCCTGCCCTCCCCTCTCATGCATGCCCAGCGATTCTCCTCGCTCCCCTCCAATCCCATCCAATCCATGTCCAGAATGATTCTCCTCTCTCCCCTCCCATCCATGTCCTGCGATTCTCCTCTCCTCTCTCCCCTCCCATCTATGTCCAGCATGTAACATAGTAGATGACGGCAGAAAAAGACCTGCATGGTCCATCCAGTCTGCCCAACAAGATAAACTCATATGTGCTACTTTTTGTGTATACCGTACCTTGATTTGTATCTGTCATTTTCAGGGCACAGACCGTATAAGTCTGCCCAGCACTATCCCTGCCTCCCAACCACCGGCTCTGGGACAGACCGTAGAAATCTGACCAGCAATATCCTCGCCTCCCAACCACCAGCCCCACCTCCCACCACCGGCTCTGCCACCTAATCTCAGCTAAGCTTCTGAGGATCTGTTCCCTCAGAACAGGATTCCTTTACGTTTATCCCACGCATGTTTGAATTCTGTTACCGTTTTCCTCTCCACCACCTCCCGTGGAAGAGCATTCCAAGCATCCACCACTCTCTCCCCTGCCCTTCCCTCATGCATGTCCAGCGATTCTCCTCTCTCCCCTGCCCTCCCCTCTCATGCATGTCCAGCGATTCTCCTCTCTCCCCTGCCCTCCCCTCTCATGCATGTCCAGCGATTCTCCTCACTCCCCTGCCCTCCCCTCTCATGCATGTCCAGCAATTCTCCTCGCTCCCATCCAATCCATGTCCAGAATGATTCTCCTCTTTCCTCTGGCCTCCCCTCCCATCCATGTCCTGCAATTCTCCTCTCCTCTCTCCCCTCCCATCCATGTCCTGTGATTCTCCTCTCCTCTCTCCCCTCCCATCTATGTCCAGCATGTAACATAGTAGATGACGGCAGAAAAAGACCTGCATGGTCCATCCAGTCTGCCCAACAAGATAAACTCATATGTGCTACTTTTTGTGTATACCGTACCTTGATTTGTATCTGTCATTTTCAGGGCACAGACCGTATAAGTCTGCCCAGCACTATCCCTGCCTCCCAACCACCGGCTCTGGGACAGACCGTAGAAATCTGACCAGCAATATCCTCGCCTCCCAACCACCAGCCCCACCTCCCACCACCGGCTCTGCCACCTAATCTCAGCTAAGCTTCTGAGGATCTGTTCCCTCAGAACAGGATTCCTTTACGTTTATCCCACGCATGTTTGAATTCTGTTACCGTTTTCCTCTCCACCACCTCCCGTGGAAGAGCATTCCAAGCATCCACCACTCTCTCCCCTGCCCTTCCCTCATGCATGTCCAGCGATTCTCCTCTCTCCCCTGCCCTCCCCTCTCATGCATGTCCAGCGATTCTCCTCTCTCCCCTGCCCTCCCCTCTCATGCATGTCCAGCGATTCTCCTCACTCCCCTGCCCTCCCCTCTCATGCATGTCCAGCAATTCTCCTCGCTCCCATCCAATCCATGTCCAGAATGATTCTCCTCTTTCCTCTGGCCTCCCCTCCCATCCATGTCCTGCAATTCTCCTCTCCTCTCTCCCCTCCCATCCATGTCCTGTGATTCTCCTCTCCTCTCTCCCCTCCCATCCATGTCCAGCATGTAACATAGTAGATGACGGCAGAAAAAGACCTGCATGGTCCATCCAGTCTGCCCAACAAGATAAACTCATATGTGCTACTTTTTGTGTATACCGTACCTTGATTTGTATCTGTCATTTTCAAGGCACAGACGGTATAAGTCTGCCCAGCACTATCCCTGCCTCCCAACCACCGGCTCTGGGACAGACCGTATAAGTCTGCCCAGCAATATCCTCGCCTCCCAACCACCAGCCCCGTCTCCCACCACCGGCTCTGCCACCTAATCGCAGCTAAGCTTCTGAGGATCTGTTCCCTCGGAACAGGATTCCTTTACGTTTATCCCACGCATGTTTGAATTCCGTTACCGTTTTCCTCTCCACCACCTCCCGTGGGAGAGCATTCCAAGCATCCACCACTCTCTCCTCTCTCCCCTGCCATCCCCTCCATGTCCAGCGATTCTCCTCTCTCCCCTGCCCTCCCCTCTCCTCCATGTCCAGCGATCTTTTGCCCCCTATCCTCCCCCTCCCTTCCATGTCCACTGACTCGCCCCAGCCTCCACCTGCCCCCGAGATCATTCAAACCTCAGCCCTACTTGCCCGCCCTCACCTGCCCGCTCCCTTCCGTTTCATGCACCCAGCTGTGCTCCCTGCGTTGCAAAACGTTTGTTTACTGAAGTCGCAGCGAACCGGCACCGGCAGTGAATGTAGCAGGCAGGCTCGCCTCCTCGTCGCTCACTTTGCTTCCCTTCCCTCTCAGCGTGTCCCGCCCTCCTCTGATGTAATTTCCTTTCCGCGAGGGTGGGACGCGCTGAGAGGGAAGGGACGCAAAGTGAGCGACAAGGAGGCAAGCCTGCCTGCCTGCTGCTTTCACTGCCGGTTCGCTGCGACTTCGGGTAAAGAAAAATTTTGCAACGCAGGGAGCACGGCTGAGTGCACGAACGGAAGGGCGCGGGCAGGTGAGCCGGACCACCCAAAAAAGGTGGCAGTATGCCGTACCGGCGCATACTGGCACAAAAAAAGCACTGGTTTTGCAGCGTTCTTTTCCCTATTGAATTTTGTGCCACATACTACAGCATAAACAGATAACCTCTAGAAGACACAGTAGGGCCTAATTTATTTATTTATTGCACTTGTATCCCACATTTTCCCACCTATTTGCAGGCTCAATGTGACTTACAAAATGTTATAGCAACATGTACACATTATAGGATAAGAATTTCAGAATACAGATACAGATGGGTACATAGAATATCATAGCAATCATATTAACGGAATAGTAATTTTACAATTATTACAAATAAGAGTGCATAAGTAAATCATATTGGATTGGAAGTGGATTGAAAGATCAACATAACATAATGATATCTGGACAAGATACAATATTCAGTCGTGAGGATGTGATTAGGATGAACAGATAGGAGGGTTCCTTAATAGTTGTTATTGGAATAATTAGGAAGTCAGATCGTTATGGGGAATCTTTATTGTACGCCTTTATGAATAAGTAGGTCTTTAATAACTTTCAGAAGGTTGTCAGGTTGTGTGTTGTTTTTATGGCGATCGGTAATTCATTCCATAGTTGTGTGCAGGTGTATGAGAAACGGGATGTATGTACAGATTTGTATTTAAGTCCTCTGCAATTGGGATAATGAAGGTTTAAGCAGGTGCGTGATGAATTTCTGTTGTTTCTTTCTGGTAAGTCAATTAGGTCTGACATGTATGATGGGGCACCTCCATAAATGATTCTATGGACCAAGGTACATATCTTGATCTTTCAGTGGGAGCCAATGCAGGCTTTCTCTAAGGGGTCTGGCACTTTCATATTTCGCCTTGCCGAATATTAATCTGGCTGCGGTGTTCTGGGCTATCTGGAGTTTCTTGATGGTTTGTGCCTTGCATCCCGCATATAATTACAGTAGTCCAAATGGCTCAGAACCAATGATTGCACCATTACGTGAAATGTCTCTCTTGGGAAGAAAGGTCTTGCTCTTCTGAGCCTCCACATTGCTTAGAACATTTTCTTTATGACATTTTTTACATGGCAGTCTAGATTAAGATTGCGATCAATTGTTACGCCTAGGAGTTTCAGGGTGTCCGTAACAGGGAGAGTATGGTTTGGTGTGTTTATGTTGGGATAGTTGATTTTGTTATATTTTGCGATGCTAATATTAGGCATTGTGTCTTTTCTGTATTCAGCTTCAGTTGGAAAGCGTCTGCCCATGAGTTCATAATTTGGAAGCTGCAATTTATTTTGTCTGCAATTTCTGATAAGTCCTTTTTGAACGGAATATATATCGTCACATCATCGGCATAAATATATGGATTTAGGTCTTGGTTAGACAATGCTTTGGCCAAAGGTAACATCATTAGATTGAAGAGAATCGATGAAAGCAGAGATCCCTGAGGCACACCACATTCCAGTCTCCATGGTGATGATATGTTTGATTTAGATATTACCTGGTATGTTCTTGTTGTTAGAAAACTATGAAACCAATTCAATACATTTCTTCCTATTCCGAAATATTCTAGAATGTTTACTAGAATATCATGGTTAACCATATCAAACACGCTGGACATGTCGAATTGTAACAGAAGGACATTATTACCAGCTGCAATAATATGTTTGAATTTGGTTATGAGTGTTATTAGAACTGTTTCTGTGCTTTGATTAGCACGGAATCCAGATTGGGAAGAGTGTAGTACTGAGACGTTGTTCAAGTAGTCTGTAAGTTGTTTAGTTACCAGACTTTCCATCAACTTGACTACTAGAGGGATGGATGCCACTGGACGATAATTAGTTATATCATTTAGCTTTTTCTTCTGGTCTTTGAGAATTGGTGTCAGTAGGATATTGCCTTTATCTGTGGGAAAGAGACTGCGTTGAAGCATGTGATTTAAGTAAGAGGTGAGATCTGTTATGAAACGCTGAGGGGCAGATTTTATTAAGTAGCTGGGGCATGCATCCAGTTTGCAGTGGGATTTGGAGAATTTGTTAATCATTTGGGCGACAGTGTCTTCCGTTAATAAATGGAAATTTGTCCATATTCTATCTGCTGGATATTCATTGACGGATCTAAATAGTCGAATTTTACATAGTTGGAGGAATTAGTTGGCAAGGTGGATCTTAGTTTGATGATTTTCTCATTAAAGTAAGTGGCTAGATCGTCTGCTGTTGGTGTATCCATGTTAGATAAGGTGACTGGTGTAACATCTAAAAGGTTATGTACAAATTGAAATAATTTATGTAGGTCCTTATTGTTTTGCCCTATTTTGGAGTTGTAATATGACCTTTTATATTGTCTGATAGAATATTTATATTTTCTTAACATTAGTTTCCATGCAGTTAAAGTTTGATCATCTTTCTTCTTATTCCATGCGTGTTCAAGTCTTCTTGTTTGGGTTTTTAATTTTTTCAGGTCATCATTAAACCAAGGAAGTGATTTGTCTTCATTCCCACCCACCCCTAGCACAACTCTTCATTTATAGTCGGTTACTGTGATTAGGATAACAAGAGAGGAGTTCTCTTACAGAATTTTAATTACATTTCATTACTTTAGAAGAAGAAAACACTAACGGAGTGCTTGATGTGTGGAGGACCCTGTATACTAAGCAGGAGGACATAGCTCAGGCCTTTGTTCATTTTTATGAATCTTTGTACAGCACAGGTCATTTTGATGAACAGGCCTGCGCTTCCTTCTTTCAGTCCTTGGACCTCCCTGCCTTGTTGGAGGCTCAGGTGCAGGAGCTTAATCCTCCCTTTTCAGGAAAAGAGGTGCAGACCATTCGGGGGGGGGGGGGGGTAAATTGTCTAAGGCTTCAGGACTGGACAGTCTTGGCTCTGAATTTTACAAAATCCTACAGGATCTGCTTGTCTAGCCTTTTTTGGCTATGGGTGATGACCTGCGTGCTACCCAGGAATTGGGCTTTACAATGAATCATGTATTTATTACAGTTTTACCGAAGCCGAGAAAGGATGCGGAGCTGATGGGATCCTACCGCCCCATCTTGTTGCTTAATCAGGACGTAAAAATACTGGCTTCTCTCTTGGCATCCAGGCTGAACAGGTTTCTTCCCCAGTTGGTTCACTCAGACCAGGTGGGCTTTGTCCCTGGCTGCTTTGCGTCAGCTAATATTTTGAAGGTTCTCCTGATCTTTTACAAGGGGAGGACTATCCCTGGGGTGCAATTCTGGTCAGCCTGGATGCGGAAAGGCCTTTGACAAGGTGATCTGGAATTATGTGTTCTAGGTCCTGGCAAGATTTGGTATAAGGGACCGATTTTTTTTTTGCAGTGGGTCCATGTTCTCTAAAAGAATCCCTCTGCCCAAATTATTCTTAATAACTCCCATTCTCCGGTGCTTCATGTGGGTAGGGGCACACAACAAGGATGCCGACACTCTTCGCTTCTTTTTGTTCTTTGAAGCCTCTGGTGACAAAAATTTGACAGGATGGATATTTGTTTGGTGTCCAGCTCGGAGAGTTTGAGTATCACATAAATTTGTTTGCAGATGACATGCTTCTGATTATAGATCAAGCAACTGTTAATCTGCCCCAAGTTATGCAGATTATTTGTGAATTTGGGGCCTTTGTGGATCTAAAGATTAATTTCACAAAGTCGGAGGCCTTGCCTATCTCTCACCCTTGTTGATGTGTTCAAATGTCAAATTTTCCACTGTGCTGGGTGGGGGGGGGGGGGGGGGGTTCTAAGTGCAGACCCTACTTGGTTATATAAAAAGAATGTGGGCGTCAAGTTGGAAGCCATTAAACAGCTTTGTGATAGATGGAAGGATCTTCCGGTTAAATTCCTGGGCAGGATGGCACTGCGTTAGATGGTGCTTCTTCCAAAACTGTTGTATCCTCTCCAGATGCTCCCGTTGTGGGTCACTCCACAAGATGATAGGCTTTACAGACCTCCTGCTGGTTCATTTATTTGGCTCAGAAGACGCCCATGTATTAGTTTCTCTAAGTTAACTTTGGATTAGAGTTTGGGTGGTGTCCGCTTGCCTGATCTCAGGATGTAAAATGTTGCTACGTTGATGAGGTGGATACATGAGCTCCATACCCACCAGGCTTTTTTTGCCCCTGGGGACTTTTGGAATAGTTGGTGTGCACCTTATTCGGCTTTTAATGCAATCAGCAATATTGACTGTTTTAAACTAGGGGGTACTATAAAAGGTAACGCATACTTGCAGGCCTTGAGTTGAGCTTGGTCCTGGTGGAGGCATACTGTAGGTGGGGCTAAGGGTGTTGACCCCTTTTTGATGCTATGGGGGAATGTCAACTTCCCGACCAGAATGGGCGCCTCTCTCTTTGGGGTTTGGTGTGATGGGGGTAATATATACTTAGGAGTTAGTCGATTGGGGACGGCCATTTTCCAGGCATGGGCCCTTCCTAACAAACATTTTTTTTTTTTTGCATTTCTACAGGCCCACCATTATTGTTTATCCATGATGCAGTAGCAGGACCACATGGTCTCTTTATGTTTCTCCAGTTGCCACGTGTGCTGATTAAACTCACTCAGTGGTACCAAATTTGTAGGGATAATAGGGGAGTTCACCATTTGGACTCTCTTATGGACTCTCTTATGGCCCAGACTGTCTCCGTTAAACACCTTCAGCATTGCTTTGATGCAATCAAAGGTACCACCCCTAATGCCTTACTCCAGATCATACAATTTAAGATTTTACACCCGAGTCCATATCACCAGACAGAAGGGGACTCAGGTGGGGCTGTGGGAAGTCCTGCACTGTTTTAGATGCTGGGTGGTTGTTGATACCCTTCTTCATTACTTTTTGGAGTGCCCAGGTCTGCAGGGTTTCTGGTCTGTTGTGGTTGAGGACCTAGAGCCAGTGCTTCATTTGAGTTTTGAATTGTCTTATTGCGTTCTGCTGATGGGAAATGATTTGTCTCTGAGGGAACAGAGGTTCACAGATTCTCAATGTCAGTTTGTTTTACTGGCTGTACTGTTGGCTAGGAAATGTATCCTACAAGTCTGGGTAACTCATGCCTACTGCATGGCTGAACTTGATGAATGAGATGGCGACTTAGATTGCTTCTCAGTATCGGCCTCCCATTCCTCAAGGCCTTCGACAATATTGTGAACTGTGGAAAAGGTTTTTAGAACTGCATATGATATGGGGAACATTTTTCTTTTCAGTGTTGTATGGTGAAACTCATGGGGTGGGTGGGGTGTAGAGAAGGTGTTTAGATTAGTACGGGAGGGTGGGGTGGTGGTGTTGTATGGGAGTTCTTATTATAAAACACACTGGTGGCCCCTGTTGGGCCCTAAGGACATAGTTTATATTTTGCTGGTTAATTTGATGATGTCACCTGGTAGTTATTTCCCTCACCCCCCCCCCCCCCCCCCACCCTTTTGTTATTTCTTTCTCTTATTGTTCATTGGGTTGTTCTTGACAGCATAGCTACTGTTTGTACTAGTATGGTGCTTTAGATGGTGCTATTGATGTTAATAAACATTATTGCAAGTATTAAATATCAGCTTCCTTGCCACGGACACATTTGTTACGAATGAAATCTTTATTACTTTTGTACACAAGATAGAGGAAGTGAGTGATATGTCATTGGTTTTCTTTTTTCCTAGCAAGGGTAGAAGCCTTCTTGATCTACATTAGCACCGATTATGTGTTTGATGGAACCAACCCTCCATATCTAGAGACTGGTATACCAAATCCCTTGAATCTTTATGGAAAACTGAAATTGGAAGGAGAAAAGGCAGTCCTGCAGAATTACGAAGGTAAGAAAGAGACCATCAAAATTAAAGCCCTGGTTATCTCATGATTGAGAAATTTGACCCTGCCCACTGATCCCAATACTGTGTCCTTGGCGGTGTGTGGAGGATCATCCTATTCTTCATATACTCGGGGCCATTTCCTTTCAGGGCCTTGAAGATCAGACATAGAGTTTTAAATTTAGCCCTGTATTGTACTGGTAGCCAATGAAGTTTTTGTAAAAATGGTGTGATGTGGTCACGTCGCTTGCAACCTTCTATGAGTCTTGCTGCTGCATTCTGAATCAACTGGAGCTGGTGCAGGCCCTTTGTAGTCAGACCATTGTATAGTGCATTGCAGTAATCCAGTCTTGATGTTACCATGGCATGCACAACTGGGATAAGATTTACCTTCTCAATGTAAGGAGAGAGGCAGCATAGCTGTCGCAAATAGTATAAGCAGCTCTTGAAGGTTGCTTGGATTTGGGGAATCAGAGTAAATGTTGAATCTAACTGTATTCCAAGGTTCCTGACTTGTGATTTGAGGGGAGTTCATACTTCCCAAAAGGGATTTTGATGTCAGGTATGTATCCACTTGTGTTAGGGACCCAGAGAAGCTTGGTTTTACTTGGGTTCAGGCAAGGTTTGTTGTGTTTAGCCCATTCTTGAATTGATGTTAGACAAGTGATCAGTTTATTCAAGGCTGTAGGTAAGTATCTCTGATCTCCTCCCTTCCATCATGTCCTCCGAGTCTGTCGACAAGGCTGTCTCCACGTACAATGCCACTCTCTCCTCTGCTCTGGACACCCTTGCACCATCCATCTCCTGTCCCACAATACGTATTAATCCCCAGCCCTGGCTGACCCCTTGCACCCGATACCTTCGCTCCTGCGCCCAATCGGCTGAACGCCTCTGGAGGAAATCTCGCACCCATACTGATTTCATTCATTACAAATTCATGCTATCCTCCTTCCAGTCCTCCCTATTCCTCGCCAAACAGGACTATTATACCCAATTGACTAATTCCCTGAGCTCTAACCCTTGTCGTCTCTTCGCCACCCTTAACTCCCTCCTCAAAGTGCCCTCCGCTCCCCCCCCCCCCCCCCCCACACACACACACACACTCTCACCTCAATCACTGGCTGATTACTTCTGCGACAAGGTGCAGAAGATCAACCTCGAATTCACCACCAAACCATCTCCTCCTCCTCACCCTATAACTCACTCCCTCAACCAACCAACCCAGGCCTCCTTCTCCTCTTTTCCTGATATCACCGAAGAGGAAACCGCCCATCTTCTTTCCTTCTCGAAATGCAACACCTGTTCCTCGGACCCCATCCCCACCAACTTACTTAATACCATCTCTCCTACTGTCACACCCCCCATTTGTCATATCCTCAACCTCTTTCTCTCCACTGCATCTGTCCCTGACACCTTCAAGCATGCTGTAGTCACACCACTCCTCAAAAAACCATCACTTGACCCTTCCTGTCCCTCCAACTACCGCCCCATTTCCCTCTTACCCTTCCTCTCCAAGATACTTGAACGCGCCCGTTCACAGCCGTTGCCTTGATTTTCTCTCCTCTCATGCCATCCTCGATCCGCTTCAATCCAGCTTTCGCCCCCTACACTCGACAGAAACGGCACTATCTAAAGTCTGCAATGACCTGTTCCTTGCCAAACCAAAGGTCAGTACTTCCTCCTCGACTTATCCGCCGCCTTTGACACTGTCAATCACAATTTACTTCTTGTCACACTGTCCTCATTTGGGTTCCAGGGCTCTGTCCTCTCCTGGTTCTCCTCTTATCTCTCCTACCCTACCTTCAGAGTACATTCTCATGGTTCTTCCTCCACCCCTATCCCGCTCTCTGTTGGCCAAGACCGAGCTTATTGTCTTCCCACCCAAACCCACTTCTCCTTTCCCTCCACTCTCCATCTCAGTTGAGAACACCCTCATCGTCCCCATCTCATCTGCCCGCAACCTCGGAGTCATCTTAGACTCCTCCCTCTCCTCCGCGCATATCCAGCAGATAGCCAAGACCTGTCGCTTCTTCCTCTATAACATTAGCAAAATTCGCCCTTTCCTCTCTGAGCTGTAGGATGAAAATAAGTAATTAGGGCAATAATTATTCCCTGATAATACTTATTACAAGGTTTCCGCTCAGTCTAGGGGAAATATAATAAAGAAACCTTGTGCTGGCACCCTGCCAGTGTTTTGTTCTTCGCCAAAGAACCAAAGCCACGTCACAGATGATAATTATATATTATTTATTACAGGTAGAAAAATAGACACTCTGCAATAGCTTATATGCAATAAAATATCTCTTACTGATATGCACTAAGAAAATATATTGTCTAACTACACTCTGATTATCCTGAGACTACGTACAGTAATGATTAGAACAGTACAAATGATATCCTAATGATCCTTATGAAACTTATCACATCTTATGCAAAATACACATTAGCAGCTGTCCCTGACCAAGAGCTGACATAAACCAGTCGTACTTAGATAAAACCACTGCCTAACCCCAGACCAGGAAATATATCACTGTGATCTTACCACGCTGTCCTGATGACGGCTTCAGATAAGACCGGAGCAGAATCTCCCCAGACGCTATCTTAGCTGTCTGTGTCTTATGTAGTGCAGGTCTTTCTCAGCAAACACACAGGTTCCAGTCTCTCCTTTGGTTCTCAGAGCCAATATCTCTGCCACAGGTATTTGCACCAGTTATGCAGGTCACAAGGTTGGTATCATACAGTCTCTAGCTCACCCCGCCTTGCTGGATTTCTCAGGTCCTTCACAGGTACTCCTCCGAGGGTCTCCGACAACTTTCTTCTCCCACTCTCCCCGCGTTCTTTTCAGACCTCTCTCTGTGATAGCCTGGACCAATTCTCTCCTCATACAGTACAGTGCATGAGTAAGAAGAGTTCTTTGTTTTGTGACCTTGGAGATGGTAACTTCTGGTGCCATGAGTATGACTCCCTTCCCAGCATCTCAGAGATAGAAGGGGGACGGTTGGAACACAGAATGTCCTTGGCTTCAGCAAGCCTGTCAGTGATTTTCCACAAACTGAAGCTGGATCTTGCTGACACAGAGATGTTGCAGCAGCCATCTTATTATACCAAGATGTCATAGGCTTGTATAGGCCAAGACCAGCTTAGGCTAGATCACAGGGAAATACCCCTACAGAGCACACCACCCGAACTCTCATCCACTCTCTCATTACCCCTCGCCTTGACTACTGCAACCTACTCCTCACTGGCCTCCCACTAAGCCATCTATCCCCCCTTCAGTCCGTTCAGAACTCTGCTGCATGTCTTATCTTCCGCCTGGACCGATATACTCATATCACCCCTCTCCTCAAGTCACTTCACTTTCTTCCGATCAGGTACCGCATACAGTTCAAGCTTCTCCTACTAACCTACAAATGCTCTCGATCAGCAGCCCCTCCCTACCTCTCTACCCTCATCTCCCCTTATGTTCCTACCCGTAACCTCCGCTTTCAAGACAAATCCCTCCTTTCAGTACCCTTCTCCACCACTGCCAATTCCAAGCTCCGCCCTTTCTGCCTCGCCTCACCCCATACTTGGAACAAACTCCCTGAGCCTATACGCCAGGCCCCCTCCCTGCCCATCTTCAAATCCTTGCTCAAAGCCCACCTCTTCAAAGTCGCCTTCGGCACCTAACCACTATATCTCTATTCAGGAAATCTAGGCTGCCCCAACTTGACATTTCATCCTTTAGATTGTAAGCTCCTTTGAGCAGAGACTGGCCTTCTTTGTTAAACTGTACAGCGCTGCGTAACCCGAGTAGAGCTCTAGAAATGTTACGTAGTAGTAGTAGTAAGTCAGGTTCAATGGATATGAGTAGCTGCACTTCCTTGTCATCAAGCAGATGAATCCATTACGAGTGGGTTGTGTCCATCAACCAGCAGGGGGAGATAGAGAGCACTGAAAAACCATAGTGCCTCATGGCCAGCTAGCTCCATCTGCCTCTTCAGTATTCTCTATCTCCCCAGCAGGGTGGTTGCAGCTTGTTCAAGCTCCTTCAGAAAATCTGCCTGGGGTGGCTCCTGTGCTTTTGCCAGTTATAGCAGGGGTGTTGTGGCTGATGGTGCCCACTTTAAAGGCAAATAGGTTAGCCCTGTCCTTGCCCACGCTGTGGATGCAGGCACATAGGTTCGCCCTTTCCCTGCCTTTCCCACGTTACTGGTCCTCCGGAGTTGGAAATTTGCCTCTTTCGCTGTTGCCTCAAACTTTCCTCACAGCGTTAAAAAAAAAAAAAAGTCGCGTCACGCTTTGGCGCTGCTATCCCAGAAAAGAGGTTTTCTTCTGATTAAGCAGCGTGACCGGAGCTCGGAGACTCGGTCTGGTGAGGTAAGAGCATTTTCCCTATCATCAAGCCGATCAATCCATAGACTGGTGGGTTGTGTCCATCTACCAGCAGGTGGAGATAGAGAGCAATCTTTTGCCTCCCTATATGTGGTCATGTGCTGCCGGAAATTCCCCAGTATGTTCTCTATCTCAGCAGGTGTGTGGTCACACAGCAGCAGCTCTGGCTAGGTCTCCAAGCCTAAGTGTTTAGGTTTTGTTGAGTACCTGGGGTTGAGGGCTCTTCGTGAGCAAGTGCAAACCTGGTGGTGCCAGGTCCCTCCTTTTCTCCCCCCTCCCGCTGGCTCAGTTAACCAAAAAAAAAAAAAAAATTTTTTTTTTAAACGTTCAAAAAGGACGTCCATTTGCAGCTGCTCACTGGAACAAGTCGTCAGAGCAAGAAGAAGGTAATCTTTACCTTTTACTAGCGGGCAGGGGGTTCCCTGAACGGTCTCTACTTGGCTATGGCCTCGGATGGCAAGGGCGCGAAAAGACGCTCCCCGGAATGTGTTCGCGCGCCTAGCAGGGAAGCGGGGGGATCGAAGGTAGAGTCGCCCTTTTTGGGCGCCCTTTCGGAACCGGGAGAGTTCACCGGTTTTTCCTCCGGCGCGGCGGCCTTTCCCGCCTTAGGTGCCCATTCCCTGCTGGCCGCCCTCCCGTTCGTGACCGGCCACGCGGCTCGGTCGGCTTCTTCTTGGGCCGCCCTCGAGACGGGAGACGTTAACAGCTTGGTCGTCCTTGAATCGGGAGACAGTAAGAAGTCGGCGAAATTAAAACGCCCTTCTTCCCGCGCGGCTCCTTCTCGGAGTTTCGCGCCGGTCACCATTTTGGACACGCAACACGCCTCCCCCCCGCTATTGGGAGCGCAGATGGAGGGCGCCTTTAGGGCCGCGGCACAGGCTGCAGAAATGCACAGACTGGGGGGTTTCTCCCCTGAGTTCATTTTGCTGCTGAATCAAGCCTTTCTTATGCAGAACACTGCCCCTTCCCACCTCTCTGATCGGGGTGATGAGGCCTCTATGCTTAAGCGCCCTCGGGTGGATCTTCCACCCTCGGGAGACTCGGTCTCCTCTGATGTGGAAGACGGCAGCGTGTCTGAGTTCTCCCAGAGATCCTTAGCGGAATCGATGGAAGAGACTGATCCTCGCTCAGATGGAGCGGACGACCCCTCTGCAGCGCGGCTTTTTCGCTCAGAGGATTTGCCCAAACTGCTTGTGCAGGCCATGAGCATTTTGAAGATTGCCTCTCCGGAGGCAGGCTCTCTCTCAGCCTCTACTGGCTCCGCCATTATGCTGGCAACGAGGCGCCCGCCTAGAACCTTCCTCATTCATGAAGCCATGCAGACCTTAATTTCAGCACACTGGGATGCCCCTGAGGCGAGCCTGAAAGTAGCCAGGGCTATGTCCCGTCTGTACCCCTTTCCTGAGGGGGAACGGGAAGCCTTTGTCTGGCCCACGGTAGATTCCCTAATCACTGCAGTGACTAAGAAAACGGTGCTGCCGGTGGAAGGTGGCACTGCCCTGAAGGACGCCCAAGACAGGAGAATGGAGGCGGCCTTAAAGTCGTCCTTTGAGGCGGCCGCTCTGAGTTTGCAAGCCTCGGTTTGCGGCTCCTACGTGGCTAGGGCGTGCCTGACTTTTGCAGCGGGCTTCCCCCTCGGACCCTTCCTGGAGGGCGGAATGGCCGACCCTGGAGTCGGGTTTGGCCTACTTGGCAGACTTGCTGTATGATGTTTTGAGAGCCTCGGCCAAGGGCATGGCTCAGACAGTCTTTGCGCGGCGGTGGCTCTGGCTTAAGCACTGGTCGGCTGACCATGCCTCTAAATCTCGCCTAGCCAAGTTGCCTTTTAAAGGCAAGCTGCTCTTTGGAGACGAGCTGAACAAGATCTTGACGGAGCTCGGCACGTCCAAGGGCAAGAGGTTGCCGGAGGTCAGGACTCGGGCCAGCAGTGCCCGTCCTGGTTCCTCTAAGGGCCGATTCCAGGAAGCCCGTCGGTGTCGCCCGGGTAAGTCGGCCTCCTCTGCCTCCGCTTCCTTCAAACGGAACTTCTCCCCCAAGCAGCATTCCTTTCGTAGGGACCGCCGTCCCGGAGGTTCGTCCTCCGGCTCGCCCCCAGGGTCGCGTACCCAATGACGGGGACCTGGTCCATGGCCCAGTGCAGATAGGAGGAAGGTTGTCCTCGTTTCTGGGCGAGTGGACCAGGGTAACTTCAGACGCTTGGGTTCTGGAAGTCATCAGAGACGGCTACAAGCTAGAGTTCTGCCGACCCCTAAGAGACGGGTTTGTAAACTCTCCTTGCAAGTCTCAGGTCAAAGCAGCTGCCGTGCAGCAGACTTTGAGCAACCTGATCCGCCTGGGCGCGGTGGTCCTGGTGCCAGTAGATCAGCTTGGCAAGGGGCGCTACTCCATTTACTTTGTGGTGCCAAAGAAAGAAGGATCTGCTTGGCCTATTCTCAACCTCAAGGGAGTCAATCAAGCCTTGAAAGTTCGGCACTTCCGGATGGAGACCCTCCGCTCCGTAATAGCTGCGGTGAAAAAGGGAGAATTCCTGGCCTCCCTGGACATCAAGGAAGCTTACCTACATATTCCCATCTGGCCGCCTCATCAGCGCTGTCTGCGCTTTGCAGTGCTGGGCCGACACTTCCGGTTCAGAGCCCTCCCGTTCGGGTTGGCTACGGCTCCGCGGACCTTTTCCAAAGTAATGGTGGTCATCGCGGCCTTCCTCCGCAAGGAGGGAGTGCAAGTCCATCCCTATCTGGACGACTGGCTGATCTGAGCCCCTTCCTATGCTGAGTGCGGGAGAGCTACAGACAGGGTCATTGCTCTTCTGAGCTCCCTGGGATGGATCATCAACTGGGAGAAAAGCCAGCTGCGCCCGACTCAGTCCCTGGAGTATCTGGGAGTTCGATTCGACACCCAAGTGGGCAGAGTGTTCCTGCCAGACAATCGGAGCGTCAAGCTTCAGACCCAGGTGGGCCAGTTCCTAGCCTCCTCTACTCTTCGGGCTTGGGACTATGTGCAGCTGTTGGGCTCCATGACGGCCACGATGGAGGTAGTGCTCTGGGCCAGGGCTCATATGAGACCACTACAGCACTCTCTTCTGCGGCGGTGGACTCCAGTCTCGGAGAATTACGCCGTATGCCTTCCTTTGGATCCAGAGTGCGGAAGGCGCTGAGCTGGTGGCTGCCAGGCAAGCTGTCCGCAGGAATGCCTCTTACGACCCCGGAGTGGGTTGTCGTCATGACGGACGCCTGCTTGACGGGCTGGGGAGCCCACTGCCTGGGACGGACAGCGCAGGGGCTCTGGTCTCCTGCAGAGACGAAATGGTCCATCAACCTCCTGGAGCTCCGAGCCATTCGGTTGGCGCTTCTAGAGTTTCTCCCGGTACTGGTGCTGAGGCCTGTACGGGTCCTGTTGGACAATGCCACAGCTGTGGCCTATGTCAATCGCCAGGGAGGTACCAGGAGCGCGCCTCTAGCCAAGGAGGCCATGAAGCTATGCCTGTGGACGGAAGCGAATCTGGAACAGCTGTCGGCGGCCCACATTGCGGGAGTCATGAATGTCAAGGCGGACTTTCTCAGTCGCCATACCTTGGATCCCGGAGAGTGGCAACTGTCTGCTCAGGCGTTCTTGGACATCACGAAACGCTGGGGCCGGCCGAGCCTGGATCTGATGGCGTCCTTGGCCAATTGCCAAGTGCCGCGTTTTTTCAGCAGAGGACGGGACCCTCGATCTCTGGGAGTCGATGCTCTTCTCCAGCAGTGGCCGGCACAGGAGCTTCTCTACGTGTTCCCGCCCTGGCCCATGATGGGGCAGGGTGCTAGGCCGGGTGGCAAAGCATCCGGGCCGGGTGATCCTGGTGGGTCCGGATTGGCCCAGACGTCCCTGGTATGCGGACTTGGTCAGACTCTCGGTGGACGGCCCTCTGCGGCTGCCAGCGGAGCGGGGCCTCTTACATCCAGGTCCCGTGGTGATGGAGGATCCCTCCCCCCTTTGGTCTTACGGCCTGGCTATTGAGTGGAAGCGGCTGAGGAAGAAGGGCTTCTCAGACAAGGTCATCGCCACTATGCTGAGAGCGAGGAAGCGCTCTACTTCCACTACTTACGCCAGGGTTTGGCGTACCTTTGTGTCGTGGTGCGAGGCAGGCTCTATATCGCCCTTCACTGCTCCAATATCTTCAGTGTTGGCGTTCCTGCAAGAGGGGCTGGAGAAAGGCCTGTCGCTCAGTTCGCTGAAAGTCCAGGTGGCGGCTCTAGATTGCTTCAGGGGTCGTCTGAAGGGGGCTTCCCTGGCTGCACAGCCGGATGTGGTACGCTTTCTCAAAGGAGTTAATCACCTGCGCCCCCTTCTGCACTCGATAGTGCCTACGTGGAATCTCAATCTGGTACTGCGGACCTTGCAGAAGCCGCCCTTCGATCCCTTGCCAAGGGCATCGCTGAAGGACCTGACGTTGAAAGCAGTCTTCCTGGTGGCTATCACATCAGCCAGAAGAGTTTCCGAGCTCCAGGCGCTCTCGTGTAGAGAACCGTTCCTGCGATTCACTGAGGCAGGAGTATCGATTCGCCCAGTGCCTTCCTTCCTGCCCAAGATTGTTTCTCGTTTCCCTGTGAATCAGCAGCTTTACCTACCCTCCTTTCATAGGGAGGATTACCCAGAGGAGAGTACCCTGCGCTCAAATACCTGGATGTTAGACGGGTCATCATCAGATACTTGGAAGTGACCAATGATTTCCGGAAGTCGGATCATCCGTGCTGTTCGCAGGCCCTCGTAAGGGTCTGCAGGCATCTAAGCCTACAGTGGCACATTGGGTCAAGGAGACGATCACGTCAGCTTATGTGGCGGCGGGGAAGATTCCGCCTATTCAGCTGAAGGCACACTCTACTAGAGCACAAGCAGCCTCGATGGCGGAGTCCAGATCTGTCTCCTTGGAAGAGATTTGCAGAGCGGCTACTTGGTCGTCGGCTCATATCTTCTCACGATATTACCGCTTGGATGTGGCTGCTCGGGCCGAGGCCCAGTTTGGGGCTTCAGTGTTGCGTTCAGGGATTTCCATGTCCCGCCCTGGGTGAGTACTGCTTCGGTACATCCCACCAGTCTATGGATTGATCGGCTTGATGATAGGGAAGGTAAAATTATGTATCATACCTGATAATTTTCTTTCCCTTAATCATAGCCGATCAATCCATAGCCCCTCCCAGATATCTGTATTGTTTGTGTTCTGGTTATATTTCAGGTTCAAGTTCAGTCTTCATTTCATGTTCTTCCAATTGAAGTCTCGAGTTGAGACGATTTTGTGTTACAATGAGCTGCTGCTTCCTCTCCCCCCGTTTCGGCGGTGGCTGGATTGATAACTAAATTATGCCGGCGCTCCCTCCCGCTTCGTGCGGCTGTAGGGTAGCTTTGTATCCCTCCCGCTTCGGCGGTGTTAGGGTAAGCCAGCTCCTCCCGCGGTTGCGGTAGCAGGATAAGCCAGTTCCCCCCGCGTCGGCGGGTGTGGTTTCCCGCCCACCGCCCCGGCGGTGGTGCGCTGGAATATTTCCCCTCCCCCGCTTCGGCGGTGGTGAGCTGGGCAGAGTGTCCCTTTGTGGGTGTAATTCTCTAAGTGCTGAGTCCTGCGGATGGAGCTTTGATATCGACATACTGGGGAATTTCCAGCAGCACATGACCACATTTAGGGAGGCAAAAGATTGCTCTCTATCTCCACCTGCTGGTAGATGGACACAACCCACCAGTCTATGGATTGATCGGCTATGATTAAGGGAAAGAAAATTATCAGGTATGATACATAATTTTACCTTGTAGCGCCTCCGGGGAGGGCCCGCGTTCAGGATGATTTTGGCGGGAATTCGCCATTTTGAATTTCCGCTACTTTCGGTGATGGCTGCTGAGAAAGTAAAGCGCTGTTCCGTTTGTGGCAAGCGCAAATCTGCAGCGGGGCTCTGTAAGGCGTGCTTTTCAGATGGTAGAGCCAGCCCAAGCATGGCGAGTGATGTTCCTTCCCGCTCCGTGGAGCTGGCAGCGGGCGCCATTTTGGAACAGCATGGCGCGACCCCCGCTGAGGTGGAGGGGTTTGAGCCTGGAGGGGCGCCTCATGTAGAGGCTAATAAAAGAGCTGTTTCCCCCGGACTGGAACCGGGAGGCCAGGGTGAGCCATTTTCCCCTAATGCATACATGTTAAAAAGAGCTCTTCCGCAGGGGTCCTCTGCGGTCCTGCTTTCTGTATCCCCTCCAGTGGAGTCTGGCCTTAGATTACCGTGGGGCGTGTTTTCCCCTGACAGATGGCCGCAAGACAAGCGCAGAAGGGTGGATTCCCCTTCGGAGAGTGGCGCACCCCCTTCTCCCCCCCCCATGGTTGGAATGTGAGGACTCTAAGGGGTCTGGCATGCCTTCGTGGTCTGGAGAGCCAGAAGAAGGTGCAGGATTGCCACCGGATCCAGATGATCCTTCCACGGTGAGGATTTTCCACCGCGATGAGCTGCCAGCACTTATTACTGATGCCTTGCAGTTCCTCTCTATAGAAGACCCTGGGAGTACTGAGACCTCCTCCAGTAATCAGAGGATGGCAAGTACTAAGAAGCCTGCTCGAGCCTTTCCTTTGCATGACTCCATCCAAGAGCTTATCACGGATCAATGGGCTGACCCCAAGGGGCCTTTGAAAGTCGCCAGGGCTATGGGGCAATTATACCCTCTAAGTGAGGAGCATTTGGCGCGCCTAGCAGTGCCTAAAGTGGATGCCCTAGTCATGGCTGTGACAAAGAAAACTACCCTCCCAGTGGAAGGAAGAGTTGCCCTGAAGGACATGCAGGACCGTCGCCTGGAGGCAGCTATGAAACGGTCCTTTGAAATTTCAGGCCTGTCCTTACTGGCGTCTGCATGCAGCTGCTATGCTGCCCAAGCCTGCCTCGCTTGGTTACAACAGGCAGTGGAACAGCCCGGAGATGGAGCGGAGCCCCTTACGGAGGTGGCACTGCGGATGGAGTCGGCCTTGTCATTTTTGGCTGACGCCCTTTATGATCTGGTCAGAGCTTCGGCTAAACAGATGGCTGTAGCAGTGGCGGCTCACCGTCTTCTGTGGCTATGGCATTGGGCGGCTGACATGGCCTCGAAGCAAAGGTTGGTGAAGTTGCCCTTTCAAGGCCGCCTTCTGTTTGGTGAGTTGGAGAAAATTGTAGGGGCCTGGGGGATGCCGAACCCCAGCGCTTACCCGAGGATAGGCCGCGGCCTTCTTCCAAGGGTCAGGCGGTTCCCTCCTCTTACAGACCTCGCGTCCGTGAAGCTAGAAGGTACCGCCCGGGGCGTTCTGCTGGGTTCACTTCGCGTGCCTGTTTTCAGCAGAGGAACTCCTTTCGCTCGGACAAACGTTCCGCAGCGGCAGGCTCAAGACCTGGAGTTCAGGGGCGACCCTCTCAATGATGGTGCGCCGGCCCCCTCCTCAATTCCTGTGATAGGAGGACGACTTTCCCTCTTTCTCGAGGAGTGGGCCAAGATTACCTCAGATCAGTGGGTCTTGGACCTGATCAGAGAAGGCTACAGAATAGAATTCAATGCCCCGATAAGAGACGTGTTTGTGGAGTCCCGATGCGGTTCTGCCGCCAAATGGGCGGCGGTAGAGGAGACCTTGCAAGGCTTGATTCACATTGGGGCGGTTTCCCCCGTGCCTCCCGCCGAATGCGGCTCTGGCCGTTACTCCATTTACTTTGCGGTGCCGCGAAAAGGAGGGTCTTTTCGGCCTATCCTAGACTTAAAACAAGTCAACAAGTCTCTAAACGTGCGGCATTTTCACATGGAAACCCTGCGCTCCGTCATAGCGGCGGTACAGCCAGGAGAGTTTCTCACGTCTCTGGACCTGAAAGAAGCTTACTTGCGCATACCAATTTGGCCCCCGCACCAGAGGTTTCTGCGTTTTGCGGTGATGGGAAAACAGTTCCAGTTTCGGGCCTTGCCTTTTGGCCTCGCCACAGCTCCCCGAACCTTTTCCAAGGTAATGGTGGTAATAGCTGCTTTTCTCAGGCGAGAGGGTATCCGGGTTCACCCGTACCTAGACGACTGGCTCATCAGATTAGACTCTGCAGAAGAGAGTCATCAAGTTACAGCCCGAGTGGTCTCAGTACTGCAATCTCTGGGCTGGGTCATCAATATAGCCAAAAGTCACCTGACCCCATCTCAATCTCTAGAATATTTGGGGGTCTGGTTCGACACAGCCTCGGGGATGGTCTTCCTACCCGAGCAAAGGCGATGCAAGCTTCAGAACCAGGTCCATCTGCTCCTGAGGATGCCTCGCCCGCGAGCTTGTGACATAGTCCAGCTGTTGGGGTCGATGATGGCTACTTTGGAAGTGGTGCCTTGGGCGAGAGCGCACCTGAGACCTCTGCAGTGCTCCCTCCTTCAACGGTGGTCTCCAATATCTCAGGATTATCAATGCAGACTCACGTGGCTTCTTGCGGCCCAGCTCAGTATGGAGTGGTGGCGCTGCGACGAGGAATGCCGCTAGCGCTCCCCAATTGGTGCCTGGTGGTAACAGATGCCAGCCTGAAGGGCTGGGGTGCACATTGCCGGGGAAGGCATGCCCAGGGTCTTTGGACACCCGAGGAGTCGGAGTGGTCCATCAATCGCTTGGAGTTGAAAGCGATTTTCCAGGCGTTTCTGGCCTTTCAATTTGAGGCTTGGTTTGCTTCTAAAGCGATCACACCCATGCGGGCTTCTGTCTTGCCGATACTTGACTTTTTGCAGGATGGTTTACAAAAAGGCTTGGCCTATAATTCCCTGCGTTTTCATGTGGCAGCCTTGGCATGTTTTCAAGGGAAGGTCGCTGGCCTCTCTCTGGCTGCTTGCCCGGATGTGACACAGTTTCTTAGAGGGGTGACATAGTAACATAGTAGATGACGGCAGAAAAAGACCTGCATGGTCCATCTAGTCTGCCCAAGATAAACTCATATCTTGAATTTGTACCTGTCTTTTTCAGGGCACAGACCGTATAAGTCTGCCCAGCAGTATTTCCCTCCTCCCAACCACCAGTCCCGTCTCCCATCAACGGCTCTGGTACAGACCGTATAAGTCTGCCCTCCCCTATCCTAGCCTCCCAACCACCAACCCCTCTTCCCCCCACCTGCTCCGCCACCCAATTTCAGCTAAGCTTCTGAGGATCCATTCCTGCTGCACAGGATTCCTTTATGCTTTGGCTCCATCCTCCCGTGCGGGCTCCGTGTCCAGCCTGAACCTGGGGTTAGTTTTTAAGGCCCTTCAGTGTTCGCCCTTCGAGCCGCTTAGGCAAGCTTCAGAGAAGGATGTGACCTTAAAGACGGTCTTTTTGGTGGCCGTGACATCGGCGAGACGGGTATCTGAGCTCCAGGCGCTGTCCTGTCGAGACCCATTTCTGCAATTCTCAGAGTCCAGAGTAATGGTACGTACGGTGCCTTCCTTCATGCCTAAGGTGGTTTCAGCGTTTCACCTAAACCAGCCTATTTTCCTGCCCGCCTTTTCTAAAGAGGAGTTTCCAGAAGCCTATGGGCAGTTGCACCTTCTGGATGTGTGAAGGGCTCTGTTGCAATATCTGCGCATGTCAAATGCCTTCAGGACCTCTGACCGTCTTTTTGTTCTTTTGTCAGGTCCGTGCAGAGGGTCTCCAGCGTCTAAGGCCACTATAGCCCGTTGGCTCAAAGAAGCTATCTTTTCAGCATATCTGCTATCTGGCCGGCCTCCGCCTGAAGCCTTTAAGGCACATTCCACAAGAGCGATTTCCTCCTCTTGGGCTGAAACTGGAGCACTCTCTCTTCAAGAGATATGTGGTGCAGCTACTTGGGCTTCTAAGCTCTCGTTTGCCCGACATTACAGGCTGGATGTGGCTGCCAGGAGGGACGCGCATTTTGGAGCACAAGTGCTGGTGCATGGTGTGGCTTGTTCCCACCCTATCTAGGGATTGCTTTGATACATCCCACTCGTAATGGATTCATCTGCTTGATGACAAGGAAGGGAAAATTAGGTTCTTACCTTGGTAATTTTCTTTCCTTTAGTCATAGCAGATGAATCCATGAGCCCTCCCTCAGTGGTTCATTATGAGAGTCATGTTACTTTTATGTTCAGTTTTTCCTGTAGATATGTTCCCTCATTGGGAGAAGTTGGAAAACAGTCTTCAGGATTTCTGTTCAGTTACAGGAGGATGAGTTCATTCCCTCCAGGAGGATGAGTCCATTCCCTCCTTTGACTTATAGCTCCAGTTTTGGGGCGTTCATCCGCTGTGAGGAAAGTTCATGTTGTTATGCTTTGCGGTGTAACACTGCTTTGGAAGCTTCAAATACTGAAGAGGCAGATGGAGCTAGCTGGCCATGAGGCACTATGATTTTTCAGTGCGCTCTATCTCCCTCTGCTGGTTGATGGACACAACCCAATCGTAATGGATTCATCTGCTATGACTAAAGGAAAGAAAATTACCAAGGTAAGAACCTAATTTTCCCATCATCCGCATAGATGTAGAACTGAGTGTCCATTGACCGAATCAGCTCAGCTAGTGGCTTGAGGTAGATATTGACCAGAATAGGTGACAGTATCAATCCTTGTGGTGCCCCGCAGGTCATTGTCCATGGTGGTGATGAGTTGCTGCCAATCATTATGGATTGTTGCCTGTCTGATAGGATCTGAACCTGGCTAGTACTGTTCCATTGATGCCTGTTTCTGTCAGTCGTGCTAGCAAAATATCATGATCCACAGTGTCAAAAGCTGCTGAGAAATCTAGCAGTACTAACATTGATGTGAATACCTTGTCTCAGTTTCTGTGAAGATCATGTAGCAGGGATACGAGGACTGTTTCTGTTCCATAACCAGGTCAGAATCCAGATTGACATGGATCTAGCCAGTTACTCTTTTCTAGCCATTCATTAAGTTGAACACAGACTGTTTGATCTATGAGTTTCCCTAGAAACGGGATGTTGGATACTTGCCTGTAACTTTCAAGTTTGTCCTGGTCAAGGTTGTTTTTCTTCAGCAGAGGGCAAACCACTGCCCTTTTTAATGCTGTTGCCCATTAGAAAGAGAGGTGTTCACAATTTTTGTGGCGCCTTCTATAAGGCTCATACTTGCCTGCTGCATTATCTTTGATGGGCAGGGATCGAGGGAGCAGGTAGTTGGTCGAAGGTCTCTTAGGATTTTGTCAAGGCTCTCCTCTGTCATTAGGTTAAAAATGTTCCATCTGTCTCTGTTAGGAGGGGGCGAGTTTGTGCACCCCTGGTTGACTGGTTGGGCACTGGGTGGGATTGCCTGTAAATCCTGGTGGAGACTTTTAATTTTGTTGGCAAAGTATGCAGCAAAATCATTGCAGTTTAGTTTAGGCAGGCTGGTTTTGTTGTGGGGGTTGCAGTAGGCTGTTTACTATACTGAACAGCTGCTTGGTTGAATTGCCAGCCTGTGCAATGCATTGAGAGAAATACTGTTTTTTTTTTGTTTGTTTTGGCGGTACTTTGCCATGTGCTTCCTGCAGTTTAGCCTGTCTTCATCCAGGTGAGATTTGCGCCATCTCCTTTTCAGTTTTCGTCCTTTGCATTTAAGGATCCGAAGTTCTGAAGAAAACCAAGGTGACCGTTTGTGAGTGGGGCATACAACCTTTTTTAGTGGTGCTGTTTTCTCTAAGGTCTTGGCTAGGTGTGTATTCCAGATGTCAACTTGTTCTTCCACTGTTGTCTTTTCATCTATATGCAGATAGTCCAAGGCCTCTTGGAATAACGAAAAATAATTATTCAGCCGAATACAAACAATGGGCATTGAGCTTTAACATAAATAATAAAAGAAGCAACATGAAATCGGAGATCAAGTGTTTATTTCAGTAAGAATTTAGCACAATAGAGCCCCAGATCGTTCTTAATCGAAAATTAAATCACTATTTGACTGGATATGAATAATGTATTTAAGGCACTATTCGGTGCTGAATCAAATTGAATATAAATATTTGGTACAGTCCCAAAGTGTCACTTCTTTGTGTGTTTTCATGCACACACACATTTTCTTAAAGAAAAAAATTATTTCCCTTAAATTCAAATGTAGACTGAACAGGGTCCCAGGTTCTTCAGAGCTGTGTCAGAGTTCTGCTGCTTTCTTTACTGGCACATTGTCTCTGCGTCAAGGTTCCATTAAAATGGTGTCTGATGTCAAGGTTTGAACTGATTACCTATAGAAGACAAAAGAGCATTCACATGAGAAAGCAAGACCTATCAAAATTCTGATAAGCTAATGCCTCACCTGGCTCATGGCATAAGCTGTCCCTGATTCAAACCTTAGGAGTTTCACATAGAAAAATGAAAATCCAGCACAGTTCAAATAGCTAATTGATGTTAATTAACTACACCAATCTGCTGCATTTTTGAGTGACGACTGTTCATTTTAAAATATGAGCATACAGTAACAATCAGAGCTGTAATCATGCCATAATTTATATGACTGTTTACATAATGAATGGAAATCATTCTTGTGGCCGTGCCGATATAAATCAACTGGCAAGGACCAATTGGAACACATCATAAAGTCCAATTTATAAGCTTTATATTAATATAACTTCACTACTTGTCTAGTGGTGGAAACTTTAAGGTTCTGAGGTTCCCGTTTAAAAATGTTAAAAGTAATGCATCTTTTCTTATCCAAGCTTCCAACTTTATTAAAGGATTTCCTATCCTGCCCATAAAAAAGATCAAAGTGTATGTCTTTATACTGAACAAATTGCACTTCGGGTGGTATCTAACAATCTCCGTAGACAAATGGATTATGCTCCCCAGCCAGGAGATGGAGGCAGAAAACTACTACTACTTAACATTTCTAGAGCGCTACTAGGGTTACGCAGCGCTGTACAAAATAAACAAAGAAGGACGGTCCCTGCTCAAAGGAGTTTACAATCTAAAGAACGAAATGTCAAGTTGGGCAGTCTAGATTTCCTGGGTAGAGGTGTAGAGGTTAGGTGCCGAAGGCGATATTGAAGAGGTGGGCTTTAAGCAGAGATTTGAAGATGGGCAGGGAGGGGGCCTGGCGTATGGGCTCGGGGAGTTTGTTCTATGCGTGGGGTGAGACGAGGCAGAAAGGGCGGAGCCTGGAGTTGGCGGTGGTGGAGAAGAGTACTGAAAGGAGGGATTTGTCTTGAGAGCGGAGGTTACGGGTAGGAATGTAAGGGGAGATGAGGGTTGAGAGGTAAGGAGGGGCTGCAGATCGAGTACATTTGTAGGTTAGTAGCAGAAGCTTGAATTGAATGCGGTACCTGATCGGAAGCCAACGAAGTGACTTGAGGAGAGGGGTGATATGTGTGTATCGATTCAGGCGGAAGATAAGATGTGCAGCAGAGTTCTGAACGGACTGAAGGGGGGATAGGTGGCTAAGTGGGAGACCAGTGAGGAGTAGGTTGCAGTAGTCAAGGCGAGAGGTAACGAGAGAGTGGATGAGAGTTCGGGTGGTGTGCTCAGAGAGGAAAGGGCGGATTTTGCTAATGTTATAGAGGAAGAAGCGACAGGTCTTGGCTATCTGCTGGATATACGCAGAGAAGGAGAGGGAGGAGTCAAAGATGACCCTGAGGTTGCGGGCAGATGAGACGGGGACGATGAGGGTGTTATCAACCGAGATAGAGAGTGGAGGTAGAGGAGAAGTGGGTTTGGGTGGGAAGACAATAAGCTCGGTCTTGGCCAACAGAGAGCGGGATAGGGGTGGAGGAAGAACCATGAGAGTGTACTCTGAAGGTACGATGGGAGAGATAAGAGGAGAACCAGGAGAGGACAGAGCCCTGGAACCCAAAAGAGGACAGTGTGTGGGAAGACAAGAAGTTCGGTCTTGGCCATGTTCAGTTTCAGATGGTGGTTGGACATCCAGGCAGCAATGTCGGATAAGCAGGCTGATACTTTGGCCTGGGTTTTCACAGTGATGTCAGGTGTGGAGAGATAAAGCTGCGTGTCGTCAGCATAAAGATGATACTGGAAGCCATGAGACGAGATCAGGGAGCCCAGGGAGCCCAGGGAAGAGGTGTAGATAGAGAAAAGAAGGGGGTCCAAGGACAGAACCCTGAGGGTCTGGGGTTAGGCAGAGGAAGAAGCGACAGGTCTTGGCTATCTGCTGGATATGCGCGGAGGAGAGGGAGGAGTCTAAGATGACTCCGAGGTTGCGGGCAGATGAGACGGGGACGATGAGGATGTTCTCAACTGAGATGGAGAGTGGAGGGAAAGGAGAAGTGGGTTTGGGTGGGAAGACAATAAGCTCGGTCTTGGCCAACAGAGAGCGGGATAGGGGTGGAGGAAGAACCATGAGAGTGTACTCTGAAGGTACGATGGGAGAGATAAGAGGAGAACCAGGAGAGGACAGAGCCCTGGAACCCAAGTGAGGACAGTGTGGCGAGAAGTAAGTTGTGATTGACAGTGTCAAAAGCGGCGGATAGGTCGAGGAAGATAAGGATGGAGTAGTGACCTTTGAATTTGGCGAGGAACAGGTCATTACAGACTTTGGATAATGCCGTTTCTGTCGAGTGAAGTGGGCGAAAGCCAGATTGAAGCGGATCGAGGATGGCATGAGAGGCGAGACAATCAATGCAATGGCTGTTGGAGGGACAGGTAGGGTCAAGTGAAGGTTTTTTGAGGAGAGGTGTGACAACAGCATGCTTGAAGGTGTCAGGGACAGTTGCGGTGGAGAGAGAGAGGTTGAGGGATATGACAGATGGGGGGGGGTGATAGTAGGAGAGATGGTGATAAGTAAGTTGGTGGGGATGGGGTCTGAGGAACAGGTGGTGCCTTTTGAGGAGGAGAGAAGATGGGCGGTTTCCTCCGGTGATATCAGGAAAAGAGGAGAAGGAGGCCTGGGTTGATTGGTTGAGGGAGTGGGTGATAGGATGAAGAGGAGGAGAAGGTTTAGTGGTGAATTCGAGGTTGATCTTCTGGACCTTGTCACGGAAGTAGTCAGCCAGTGATTGAGGAGAGAGTGAGGCGGGGTGGAAGCAGAGGGCACTTTGAGGAGGGAGTTGAGGGTGGCGAAGAGACGACGAGGGTTAGAGCTGAGGGAATTAGACTAAATTCCAGTGATGTCATCACCAGCATAGAGTGGTGCAGCCATGAAACTTGCCAGTATTTCCCCACCTCCAGCAGACAGGGTAGATCAGACTGGTGCAGTAGGATTATTCTTGATCCCTGGTTCCCAGGGACACATTCCTTTGACCCTGTGGTTGAGCCTCTGGGGCAATGTCTCCAAATGGAGTAAATACATAAATATTGCAATACTGGGACAGACCGAATGTCCATCAAGCCCAGCATCCTGTTTCCAACAGTGACCAATCCAGGTGACAAGTACCTGGCAAAATCTCTAAACAGTACAATCCATTTTATGCTGCTTATTCTAAAAATAAGCAGTGGACTTTCCCCAAGTCCCTTTTAATAATGGTCTATGGACTTTTCCTTTAGGAAGCCATCCAAACCTTTTTTTAAACCCCGCTAAGTTAACCGGCTTTTACTACATTGTCTGGCAATGAATTCCAGAATTTAATTACATGTTGAGTGAAGAATTATTTTCTCTGATTCGTTTTAAATTTAATACTTTGTAGCTTCCTTGCGTGCCCCCTAGTCCTATTATTTTTGGAAAGCGTAAACAAGCAATTCACGTCTACCCGTTCCACGCCACTCATTATTTTATAGACCTCTATCATATCTCCCCTCAGCTGTTTTTCTCCAAACTGAAGAGCCCTAGTCGCTTTAGCCTTTACTCATAGGGAAGTCGGTCCATCCCCTTTATCATTTTTGTCGCCCTTCTCTGCACCATGGAGCGATACAAAGTCATTATAGCATTCTCATTTTTGTTTTCCATTCATTTTCTAATACTAACATTCTATTTGCTTTCTTAGCGGCCGCCGCACACTTAGGGTTTCAATGTATCATCAACGATGACACCTAGATCCCTTTCCCGGTCGGTGGCTCCTAATGTGGAACCTTGCATTACATAACTATAATTCGGGTTCCTCTTTCCCACATGCATCACTTTGCACTTCCTCACATTAAACATCATCTGCCATTTAGATGCCCAGTCTCATAAGGTCCTCTTGAAATTTTTCAGAATCCTCTTGGGATTTAACACTTTGAATAACTTTATGTCGTCAGCAAATTTAATTACCTCACTAGTTACTCCCATCTCTAGATCATCTATAAATATGTTAAAAAGCAGCGGCCCCTGAACAGATCCCTGGGGAACCCCACTATCTACCCTTCTCCATTGAGAATACTGACAATTTAACCCTATTCTCTATCTTTTAACCAGTTTTTAATCCCAATAGGACACTATCTCCTATCCTATGAGTCTCCAATTTCTTCCATAGTCTTTTATGTGGTACTTTATCAAATGCCTTTTTAAAATCCAGATAACACATTATCGACCTTTATCCACATTTGTTCATCCCTTCAAAGAAATGTAATAGACTGGTGAGACAAGATTTCCCTTTACTAAATCCATGTTGGCTTTGTCTCATTAATCCATGCTTTTGAATATGCTCTGTAATTTTGTTCTTTATAATAGTCTCTACCATTTTGCCCAGCACTGATGTCAGGCTCACCGGTCTATAATTTCCCGGATCACTTCTGGAACCTTTTTAAAAAATTGGTGTTACATTTGCCACTCTCCAATCTTCCAGAACCACACTTGATTTTAAAGATAAATTACATATTACTAACAATAGTTCTGCAAATTCATTTTTAAGTTCTATCAGTACTGTGGGATGAATACCATCCGGTCCAGGTCTTTAATTTTTCAAATTGCACCATTACATCCTCCAGGTTTTTAGAGATCTCATTCAGTTTCTCTGACTCAGCTTTGAATACCATTTCTGGCACCGGTATGTCTCCCAGATCTTCAGTGAAGACCGAAGCAAAGAGTTCATTTATTCTCTCCACTGTGGCTTTGTCTTCCCTGATTGTCCCTTTGACCCCTCAGTCATCTAGCAGTCCAACCAATGCTTTTTCCGGCTTCTTGCTTTAAATATACCTAAAAAAAAATTTTATTATGAGTTTTTGCCTCCAGCGTAATCTTTTTTTTCAAAGTCTCTTTTGTCTTCCTTATCAGCGCTTTGCATTTGATTTGCCATTCCTTATGCTGTTTCTTTTTATTTTCAGTTGGTTCCTTCCATTTTCTGAAGGATTTTTAGCTCTAATAGCTTCCTTCACCTCACTTTTTAACCATGCTGGCTGTCGTTTAGTCTTCCTTCCTAATTTTTTTAATACACTGAATATATTTGGCTTAGGCTTCCAGGATGGTGTTTTTGAACAGCATAGTTTTGCACATACCATGACAATAATGAACTTCACTTCTAAGCCCCAGGGTATGTGGAGTATGATCTCAGACTCTCAAATTTACTGCTAATGCTCACCGTAGTACTTGCAATGTGCCAAAGAGAGCTTCCTTCTGGAGTTCATAAAATGCTACACGTCACCGATCAAGAAAGGGATCTAGGTGGTGGCGTTGATGATAAGTTGAAACCTTCTGCTCAGTGTGCTGCGGCGGCTAAGAAAGCAAACAGAATGTTAGGTATTATTAAGGAATGGAAAACAAAAATGAGGATGTTATAATGGCTTTATATCGGTCCATGGTGCGATCGCATCTCGAATATTATGTTCAATTCTGGTCACCGCATCTCAAAAAAGATATAGTGGAATTAGAAAAGGTACAGAGAAGGGCGACAAAAATGATAAAGGGGATAGGACAATTTCCATATGAGGAAAGACAAGTGGCTAGGGCTCTTCAGCTTGGAGAAAAGACAGCTGAGGGGGAGATATGATAGAGGTCTATAAAATGAGTGGAGTGGAACGGGTAGACGTGAATTTTTTGTTTACTCTTTCTGAAAATACTAGGACTAGGGGGCATGTGATGAAGCTGCAAAGTAGTAAATTTAAAACAAAAATTTTTCTTGACTCAACATGTAATTAAACTCTGGAATTCGTTGCCAGAGAATGTGGTAATGGTGGTTAGCTTAGCGGGGTTTAAAAGAGGTTTGGACGGCTTCCTAAAGGAAAAGTCCATAGACCACTATTAAAATGATTTGGGTAAAATCTACTGCTTATTTCTGGGATAAGCAACATAAAATGTATTGAACTTTTGGGGATCTTGATTAGCCACTGTTGGAAACAGGATGCTGGGCTTGATGGACCTTTGGTTTGTCTTAGTGTGGCAATAGTTATGTATTGGCAAATTATCCAGATATGCCTGGAAATTATTTTTAATCAGGCCTATGGCACCCAAAACAATGGTCTTCTGCCACATTTTCTTGTCTCACACTGCATTTCTTGATATTTGAAGATCTTTTCTATTCGCTCTGTACGAATCACAGGGTATTCGCTTGGAACTGACACCTTTGTGATCAGTAGCATACAATGGAGAGGGTGAAAGTACACAATACAAAGCAGCAAAAAAAAAAAAAAACCCAGCACAGATGGCTTCCAAAATAAGACCAAAGAAATGTGCTTTTTTTTTTTTTTTTTTTTTAAATCTTTTATTTATCAATTTCAATTTTTTCACAAGCATTTACATCTTGAATAAGTAAAGTAGTACATATTAAATAATATAACCATAAATAATAAAGCAAAAATTGTATCACTTGCATTAGACCACCATAAGGTGGGGGGGTTAAGCAGTTACTCAGGAGATGAGATTCAATTTAAGAAAAACAATACAACATAATCTCTAGCAGAAAGGCTTAGCCTAATTTAAACCAGTTATATTCTGTCTCTAGATCTATTACTTGAGGCAAATTATACCTGTTAGTCACAACATGTATGAAATTATCTTTTTCTGAGCAATGAACTGTTTTAAATGTTCAGGATTTAAGAAAACATATTTAACCCCAAGATATTTGATGTTGCATTTACATGGGTAGTTCAGGTTGAAAGAGGCTCCTAGAGCCAATGTTGCAGGTCGAAGTGCCAAAAACTCTTTTCTCCTGGCTTGCGTCTGCTTTGTAACATCTGGAAATACCCAGATTTTGCCCCCATAGAATGGGGTTTGTAAGTTTCTCAGTGCAATTTTCCTAACATTTTCCAAGTCCTGATGAAAAATAAATGATACCAGAAGAGTTTGGCGCTCAGTTAATGAAGATTCCAATAGTTCTGATACGTTGAGATCATTTCCCTCCTGTTGAATATCACATTCTTTTTCCTTCACTTTTTTCATTGGAAGATAATATATTTTATTCAGCGGAGGTATATTATCTTCAGAGAATTTCAAATTTTCTATTAGATATCTTTTGAAAATTTCATGCGGTGGGTAGATTGGAGTCTTGGGGAAATTCAAGAAGCGTAGGTTTAATTTCCTATTAAAATTCTCAAAATATTCCAACCTCCCATGTATCAAAGTATTATCTTGTATTAATTTTACAGTGGTTTCCTTCAGCTTAATATTTTCTTCAGATAAATGATTTATCTTATCTGCAACATCATTTTTCATAGTAGTAAAAGAAGAAGTCAAAGTCTGAACTTTTACTACTAAAGATTCTATCTTACTTGTTGATGCCAAAACAGTCTGGAGATATGGGGCAGCTTGAGCCTCCGATGGTAGAAGGACCTCTGGAGAGGTTTCAGCTATAGAGCCCAGATGAGATACCAGTCCTCCACTTTCTTGGGTTCGTGATTCACCTCTAGAACTGATCTCTGCCGGTTGCGGCGGAGGAGAACGCGATGGGGGGGACAACGATATGTCCTGTCCCTGGAGTACGGCTTCTCCTTGTGCACGTTGCTCTGCGGGAACTCCCAACGCCTGACTGGTTCTCGCGAGATACCCCTCGATTGTTTGCTGGGTTGGTGTCGATGTAAGAACCGGCTGGGCTCCCGTTCTAACAAAAGCCTTTCTCTTAGTATGAGGCATCGTGGCAAACAGGTAAGAAGTAAAACGTTGTTTTAACAACAGAAACACTTGAGAAAGGTTTAACTCCAGCAAAGTTTCTCGAGGTTATTCGCGGTAGAGTATTACGGCCGCCATCTTGCTCCGCCCGCCCCGCCCGCCCCCCCCCCCCCCCCCCCCCCCCCAAAAGAAATGTGCTTTATTCAAAGACTCGACCAGGCCATGTTTTGGCGGCACTGTTTCTGCGCCAGGGGTCAATCTCAAAATGTCGAGCAGAAAAAAAAAAGCCTTTTTTCCGCTCATACAAATCATCTTATCAAGATTTGGAGCAAAAACTTTGCCGCATTGGTGCCAAGAATAAAGCACTTTTCTTTAGTCTTGGAAGCCCTTTATGCTGTTTTTTCCCCTGCCACCTCTATGATCAGTGCTATTCTGGTTTTTCTCTTTCACCACTATGTCTGATTTTCTGGTACTCAACGTATTTGTCATAACAAATGGGTTATGTCTATCTACCAGTGGATGGAAATAGTCCCAAGTAATTTGTTCCTTAAGGGTAATGTGTAACCTGGAATGTTCAGTATTTTTCTCTGTCTCCAAGCAGATGGTGGAGGGATAGTGCTTTCTATCAGCTCTTGTTGAGCAGGGTATTTACGCTGGATGAATTTGCTCATTCTCCGAGGACAAGCAGGCTGCTTGTTCTCACATGTGGGTTGACGTCCGCGTCGGCCTAGGAATCGGACGGCATTTTGCAAGCAAAATATAAAAAAAGGTTTTGACAGACTCTTGTGGTGCGCGTGAGCGGACTGATTTCCCACCCGTCGCGTGAACGCGTTCCCTCAGTTGTTTTTCGCTGTTCCTCACAGGCCCAGGAGAGAGTCTTCGTTTTTTTTCTTTCGATTTTTTTTTCTTTTATTATTTCTAAAAATAAAAAAATAGTTTTTCTCTCTTTTGAAGCTTCTTTTCTTTTTCGACACGGCTGGGGGGGGGGGTGTTCCCCCTTATTTTTGTGCCTTTTTCTTTTAACAGGCACAATCGTGTTGTTTGATTTCACCAAACCTGTTTTTCTGCCATGTCATCAAAGACTCCCAGCGGCTTCAAACATTGTACTCGGTGCAGCCGGACCATCTCAGGTACCGATCGATACCCACGCCTGGTGTATCCAGTGCCTTAGGCCCAACCATAGCCCAGCTGCTTGTAGTCTGTGTCTTCGTATGAAGAAACGGACCCAAGCATCTCAAGAAGACCAACGAGAAAAGCTTTTTGGAGTTCAGTCTGGTCCTTCGACATCAACATTGGTACCGAGGTCGGAAGCATCGACGTCGGGAGCTGAGGTAATGGCTGCTGAAAGACCAATTCGTGCTGGGAGCAGTGAGGCATCGACTGGGTCTCTACCTGCCTCGTGGCCTCCTACTGTGCAGGCCCCCCGGGACCGAACTTCGTCGAACCGGGCCCCTAGGAGGCGTGAGGATTCCAAGTCCTCATCGGTACGGAGGAGTCTCAACAGGCGTCGAGCGAAGGCAAAGAAACCCCGTCATCGTTCTCCTTCGACACACAATGCCGGGAGCTCCAGGGCGTCGAGGAAATTGGCACCCAAGAAGCATCAGTGCCGAGATAATTGCTCCCCCTCTATTCAGGAGGTGCCGATGCGTTGGTCTTCTGGCAGCCCGGTACCTGCTCCCGAGACTCTACAGATTCTGCCACTGGCTCCTTTACCGACCCCGCAGCCTTGTCCGACGGCGGCTCTCGACGAGCGCATCTGGGCCCTGCTTGTAGAAGGATTGCTGTGCCAATCTGCTTCGGTGTCGGGGTTGCTTGCGCCTTCCGTACAGTCTGCTGCAGTGGCATCTGGCCCTTCGCCTGTGGTGAGGTGTCTGACCTCGGTGCCGCATGCCACCCAGGTCGACTCCCCTTCGATGTCGGTGGAGGAAGCTTCACCGTAGTCCAGGCGGGCGTCGACTTCTGGGCACTGCCATCGAGGACATCGTTCCTCGGCGTCGAGGCAGGCTCAGTTTCGGACTGCTCTGAGGGGATGTCTTGTCCGGTACTGAAGATGAGCATTCGTGGGAAGAGGAGGAAGATCCCAGGTACTTTTCTTCTGATGAGTCCTATGGGATTCCCTCTGAACCTTCCTCTCCACCAGAAAGTGGAGGAGTGGCCTAGTGGTTAGGGTGGTGGACTTTGGTCCTGAGGAACTGAGTTTGATTCCCACTTCAGGCACAGGCAGCTCCTTGTGACTCTGGGCAAGTCACTTAACCCTCCATTGCCCCATGTAAGCCGCATTGAGCCTGCCATGAGTGGGAAAGCGCGGGATACAAATGTAACAAAAATAAATAAAGGAGACTTTCTCCTCTGGAGAGTCTATCCTTTACCTCCTTTGTCCGAGAAATGGCTGCAGCTATTCCCTTCCCTATGGAGGTTGAGGATGAACCCAGGGCTGAGATGCTCGAGGTCCTGGATTATCCTCTGCCTAGAGAGGCTGCAACAGCTCCTTTGCATGATGTACTGAAGGAAGTCCTTATGTGAAGCTAGTGGTTCCCTCTGTCTAATCCCGTGATCCCGAAAAAAAAAACTGAATCCCAATATCGGATCCAAGGTAAGCCTGGATTGATGAGGTCTCAGCTACCTCATAATTCCATGGTGGTGGACTCCGCCCTCAAAAGAGTCAAGAGCACTAGGGACTATGCCTCAGTGCCCCCAGGCAGAGAATCTAGAACCTTGGACTCTTTTGGGAGGAAGACTTAACAGGCCACTATGCTCACTGCAAAGATCCAGAAATACCAGCTCTTCACGAGCGTCCACTTGCGGAACTTGGTTAGGCAACTGTCCAGCTTGGTTGATGCACTCCCTCCGGAGCAGGCCGAGCCTTTTCGCCAGGTGGTCAGGCAGCAGAAGGTGTGTCGAAAATTCCTGGCCAGGGGTGCATTTGACACTTTTGATGTAGCATCCAGGATCACTGCCCAAGGTATAGTGATGTGCAGACTCTCATGGCTGCATGTCTCTGACCTGGATCATTCGGTCCAGCAGCGGATGGTGGATGTTCCTTGCCGGGGGGATAAACCTTTTGGTCAGAAAGTAGAGATGTAGTTGACCAGATCAAGAAGCATAATGATGCTATGGAGTCTCTCTCCCGCCAGACGTCTTCTGCTACTGCCTCCTCATCTAGGAGGTTTTTTGGAGGGAAGAGGAGTGCTCCCTATTCCTCTGCTAAGCGTAGGTACTGTATTGCTTCGGTATTGCAGCCTGCTCACTTGATCACCACAGACTGCTCACAGAATAAAATACTACAGATTCTTTTAGATTCGTATTGGGTAAATGAAACTCTTTATTTGCACTTTAATTGGAGAGTGTATAAGTCATTATTGTTACTGCATCACAATGATTAAGAAATACACACACTAATCGAGTACATTACTTAAGGAAAGCTATAGAAAAGTAAAATAAGAAAGATATTTATATATATATATATACATACATCATCATCACTGGTCAGGAATTACATCATTCAGGCTCTTATCTCATCAGCTGGGAGGCCCGTTGCAGCGAAAGCCTGAAGCGTCCAGACCAGGAACAAGTCTTTTCTGCACGATGTGTCCACCCACAGAATGAGCCCCAAGGCTCTGCTGCAAAAAGCCCCCTTTTTAAGCTAAAACTTATCCAGAAATGTGCATGGGGATGCCGTCATACTCTCTCGGTTCAAGAAAACAAACCACTGGCCAGGTGAATTATTTACCAAACCTCGAGTACCCGCCCCCCTTCTGCACAAGCTGGCTTCAGGGACATACATTGTTCTTAAGAGGTGCCTTATCTCATACATTGTTCTTGAGTGTGCCTTATCTTATACCAGCCTGTTCTTTGAGATATACCAGGAAAGTCACTTTTGGGTCAAAGACAGGGGATTTTAAAAATGTATTATCGATTAAAGCAAGACTGAAAAGCAATTTTTAATATTTTCCATCACATTCGGTTCTTTGTTTTTCAGTTTTGCTTATACGATAATGGTATAATAGAGTAACTATGAGATATTTTCCACATATAATGAGTAAGATCACAATTCCATACAGTCAAAATAATGATTATGCAAAGTATGATTAAGATAGGATGAAATAGCAAATTTAATGCTTTGGTAGCTGAGGGTGAATGTCCAGAGAAAATATCCCACCAATTATGGGCAGTAGCTTTTTGCAAGCGTGAAGAAATATCCACAAGTATATCTCCAGTGAGAGTTGTATCAATCTGGTGTTGAATCAAAGTTTTATTGCACTTCTGCAAATATTGTTGTAAAAGTTCAGTTTTTTTCATAGCCTCTCTCAAAGGCTGTAAACTTAATGAAATGTCAGCTATATTCAGTACTTGTGGATACCAATGTAGGGTCAATTGTTGCTCCATATCCAGTACAAAAGTATATAACTGTCCATGCCACCATAAATGAGTGACATTGGTAAAACAACCAGAAAAAGGATAAGATAGATTATATAAATGGGTTACATTGAAATCATAAGAAGCTAAACAAATGTATTGAGCATTAATTTCAATAAACATACTAAAATGATCAGGGAGTATAGTCCAAGGGCAAACATTAATAGAATGCTGTAATAAACACGGCTCATATAAAGGAGAATGTTGTCCGCAAATAGCCCCATTAATGGCATGTTGGCAAAATTCTAAGTTATAAGTAATATTATCTGTCCCAATATAATTTCCAGAAAAATGTGGTAACCAAAATTCATTAACAATGGGCAAAATTATAAATTTGCACGAAACACGTTGCTTGGTTACATTAAAATGCAAAATTTGCCCAGAACAAAAGTGGTCAGTACATTTTACAGTATTTGGAGTTATTAAAATCCAATTTGCGGAAGGAATCCACCGGTGAAAGATTCGCCTCCACAAATATTCAGAATTAATCATTAAATCATCCTGAGCCTTGTTCTTTTGTATGAGGGCAAATAAATGCTGCAATGTGCATGTAGTCCAATTCATAAAATATGTTATATTGACATCTACTTGTAATTGGGCTATTTGAGTATAATTGAAAAGGTTTAGAAAACTTTTATCATAATGTAAAGTCATCTGTTGTGGTTCAAACACTGGTGGCATCCACTTAGCTTGTAAAGTAATAAGCTGATTAATATTCGTTCCAATACGCTTAGCTTTATAAGCTAAAGTCTCAGAATCAATAGCATTTATTACTCCTGCACTTGCACCAAAAGCTCCCAATAAGGTGTCATACCAAGCTCATTTGACTCTACATTTGGGCAGCTGAGGAAAAGTAATATTGAAATGAATAACATTCTTCTGATGATTTATAGCAGTATTTATACAGGTAGAAGGTACATGGACTAGGTTGTTAGTGTGTACCCCTGGATTTGAATCAAGTATAGTAACATAATCAACCCACCAAGTACGGTTCTTGATAGGTGTAGCATTTACACAAAAAAGCTTATAGACATTTGCTAAAGATACATTAGTAATATAAATGTCCACAATGCTTGCCATTTTAGGACAGCATTCTTGTATTGTCTGTCTCTGGTTTGAGCGAAACTTAGCTGTGCAAGTCATATTAAATCGACAACACCGGATCTGGGTGTTATTAGTAACCCGAGCAGAAAGTAATTGTTTATCTTGTGGTTGAACATAAGCTCATTCATATGGCTGAACTCCTTTCCATAATCGTATCGATGGACCGTACAGGTCTTTCTCTGCCGTCATCTACTATGTAACTATGTATGTATCTTTGTTCCTGTGAAAACCATAGTTACCACAGAGCATGCTCGATAAGCTGTGCATGTGAAATTGTCTTGTTTTCGGATTTCACTCTGATTCTTCTATTGCCAAATCAGCTTGTCTTGTCTTTCGGTGGTAAGATGTAGTCGTCCACCAGGGGTAATGGCAATACCCAAAGACACCATAAAAAGGAGGATCATACTGACTCTTACAAGGATCTATGAATGAAACATGTTAACAGATTAGTTACTCTCTGAGATAACATTTATTTGCTGGATCAAGACTGTATTATCTGCCCCTTGGGCAATAATTTCAGCAGGCTGTGGGGGCCCATTTTCTTGGGTAACCCACACCTTTACACTTGCAGACAAATTAGGGGATATTAAAAATCCAATATATATTATGGTCTGAAGCGTATTGTTGTACTACTTGACCCCTAAAATGGGAACCATTATCTGTCTGAATTTGGAGGGGAATACCACAGTAAAGGGATATCAGTTCTAAAGTTTTGATGGTATTTATCTGGGTAGCTCATCTGCAAGGATATGCAGTTAAATATCCAGAATAAGTATCTACTGCTGTGCATACATATTGACATCCCTGTGAATTGGGTAAAGGTCCTATAAAATGCATTTGCCAGATCTGTCCAGGTAATTTTCCCCTTTGTAGTTGCCCCTTAATCATGTGGGGAACAGATCGCCTAGTCTGATGTTGACAGACTGGACATTTTGCAATGACAGTTTTAATAACATCCATAGTTAAACTAATACCACGATCTGTTGCCCACCTGTAAGTGGCTTTTTCTCCCAAATGTCCACATTTCTGGTGCGCCCATGTCGCCAAACCTGAGCAATTATCCAGTTCTTCCAAAGTTTCCACCTTGAGAGGTGAAATTTTGCTTTGTTCATCAGCCACAGCGTTGTAAAGGCGTTCTAGAGTATCACCTTTGCAATGAGCATCTAATTGAAAAACAGTAACATTAGTATTTTGTACATAATTCCAAATGTCTTGCCACAATTCTTTACCCTACAAATTTTTGGTATTAATCTTCCAGTTGTTCTTGTACCAGGTAGGTAGCCACGTGGCTAAACCATTTGCCACAGACCATGAGTCAGTATTAATGTAACATTGTCCTAAATTTTCTGTTTTCAAAGCCATATAGGCAGCAGACAACTCTGCATATTGACTCACTTGCTGAGACACTTAGCTCTACCTCTCCTGTCTACACTGGCTACAAATCTAAGGCAGTTTGTATTGCTTGCTGCGCTGCTTCAAAAGCTTGTTGTTCTTTTTCTCCCCACTCAAAATTATATTTTTTCCTAACCACTTTATATAACGGTGCTAAAATTTGCCCCAGGTGGGGTATGTGTTGTCTTCAAAAGCCAAATAATCCTATAAAACGTTATGCCTCCTTTTTATTACAAGGAGGAACAAATTCCAAAATTTTCTGTTTAGCTTTTGGCAAACTTTCCCTCAGACCATTATGCCACTGAATGCCTAGAAATTTCACTGTTTGGGATGGCACTTGTATCTTATCAGAATTTATTTCCCATCCTTTGCCCTTTAAATGTAAAATTAACAACTCCAACTGAGTCTGAACATCTTTCTGTGTTTTCCCTTGAATCATAATATCATCAATATACTACTACTACTACTTAACACTTCTAAAGCGCTACAAGGCATATGCAGCGCTGTACGCCATACATGAAAAGACGGTCCCTGCTCGAAGAGCTTATAATCTAAATAATGCACAATTTGCATATGATCAGCTACAGGAAACTCATCTAAATGATCTGCCACCGTCCGGTGACAGATAGTGGGGCTATGAATCCAGCCCTGTGGTAGTTTTAATAACCCCCTTCTCCATTAACTCTTTTATAGTTTTACTGATCTCAAGGTGCCTCCCCTGGTATTCTATACTGTTTTAAATGAATAGTCCGTGTGGCTGGGGGAATCTCTATTGGGGTCATTTTCACCTTTCCCACAGTAATTGAATGAGAATACATATAAGGTTTAACTCCAAATTGATACCTCCCATCTTCTAACGTTAATGACAATCCCTTTAATATATCTATGCCCAGTATATACTCAGGCACAGGTACAATCATAAAACTTTATATTCCCTTTTAGGTAAATTTCCAATTTTTAATTCCACCCAGGTCTGTACAGCTTCAATTTGTTTTCCCCCCCCAATCTGGTAATGATAGCTTTCTGACTCTTAAATTTATGAGGATTCCCATATAATAAAGTGGCCTCAGCTCCAGTATCCACTAGAGCATGCACTTTTTGACAGGACCTATTTTTACAACAAATTTCTATATTTACATGGGGCTACAAATCTAAACACACTAAGTGGGTGGAAACCTGGTCATTCTGTCAATCATATTTTCCTGTGTTTTTTTTTTTTTTTTTTAAACATGCTGCACTTCTTTCCAGGGATACAAATCCTCATACCCCTGCCATTCCTCTTCCTCTTGTGGGGGTGCACTAACACTAGCACTAGGGGTTCCAGCCTCAGGGGAAGAATGAGCTGATTTGTCAGCATTTACCTGAGCTCGCTGACTGCGTACTACTTTGCCCCCATTTAATCCCCACTTTTTAACTTTCCCTTTCCGCTTTTTGCATTTATACTGTGCCACCCTTACTGCGGCACGCTCTGCAATTGTCTGATATTTATCCAGCTTATCAGCTAACAATTTATTTTGACAATTAAGCATTACATTTTGACTACGCAAGTCACAGATTTGTCGCTCTAATTCTGCAATTTTCCTATGCTGTTCATGGTTCTGATGGATTTTCCGATAAGCATTTAACAGAATCCATCCATGCCTTCCGAGAGAATATTGTTCCTTCCCCCATTCTGCCTTAATTTTTTGCATACATCTAACCACATCTAAGGGTTCCAACCCCTTTAAACAGGAGTCCCACTCCTCACGCAAACCTGCACATTTTGACCACGCAGTGGCTATTATATCATATGGTACTGCATCCCATCCAGGGATCTCAATAACACTCTCCACTTTATTTTTCCCAATTTTTTGCTTAAAAAATTCCATTCCCCTCTACGAATCCTGCTCACAGTGCCAACTAATGTATTGCTTCGGTATTGCAGCCTGCTCACTTGATCACCATAGACTGCTCACAGAATAAAATACTACAGATTCTTTTAGATTCGTATTGGGTAAATGAAACTCTTTATTTGCACTTTAATTGGAGAGTATATAAGTCATTATTGTTACTGCATCACAATGATTAAGAAATACACACACTAATCGAGTACATTACTTAAGGAAAGCTATAGAAAAGTAAAATAAGAAAGATATTTATATATATACATACATCATCATCACTGGTCAGGAATTACATCATTCAGGCCCTTATCTCATCAACTGGGAGGCCCGTTGCAGCGAAAGCCTGAAGCGTCCAGACCAGGAACAAGTCTTTTCTGTACGATGCGTCCACCCACAGAATGAGCCCCAAGGCTCTGCTGCAAAAAGCCCCCTTTTTAAGCTAAAACTTATCCAGAAATGTGCATGGGGATGCCGTCATACTCTCTCGGTTCAAGAAAACAAACCACTGGCCAGGTGAATTATTTACCAAACCTCAGGAGTACCCACCCCCCCCTTCTGCACAAGCTGGCTTCAGGGACATTCATTGTTCTTAAGCGGTGCCTTATCTCATACATTGTTCTTGAGTGTGCCTTATCTTATACCAGCCTGTTCTTTGAGATATACCAGGAAAGTCACTTTTGGGTCAAAGACAGGGGATTTTAAAAATGTATTATCGATTTAAAGCAAGACTGAAAAGCAATTTTTAATATTTTCCATCACAGGTACACTCCTGCTTCTCGGCAGCCTGCCCAGGCTCAGTCCCAGCACGCTCGTTCTCGTCAACAGCATGCGCCCTAAAGCCACTGCGGCTCCCCAGCAAAAGTAAGGGACAGGCTTTTGATTGGCTCCAGTTCAGCATAGCCTCAGAAAACGTGTCCGTACCGGACGACTTGCCGGTTGGGGGAGGTTAATGTTTTTTCACCAAAGGTAGCCTCTTATAACCTCCGACCAGTGGGTTCTTCAAATTGTTCGGTTAGGATACACCCTCAGTCTGGAATCCAAGCCTCCAAATTGCCCACTGGGAGCTCAGTCCTACAGCTCCCAGCACAAGCAGGTACTTGCAGAGGAACTCTCTGCCCTACAGGCCCAAGCGGTCAAACCCGTTGCACCAGGGGAAGAAGGGCTGGGATTGTATTCCAGGTACTTGTGCAGAAGAAAACAGGGGGAATGCGTCCCCTAGACCTAAGGGCCCTGAACAAATTTCTTATCCGAGAAAAGTTCAGGATGGTTTCCCTAGGCACCCTTCTTCCCATGATTCAGGAAAACGATTGGCTATGCTCTCTGGACTTAAAAGATGCTTACACACACATCTTGATACTTCCAGCTCACAGGAAGTATCTTCGATTTTGGCTGGGAATGCAGCACTTTCAGTACCGTGTACTGCCTTTTGGCCTGGCGTCTGCGCCCAGAGTGTTTACAAAATGCCTAGCTGTAGTCGCAGCGTCTCTACCCAGACTGGGAGTGCATGTGTTTCCTTATCTCGACGATTGGCTGGTGAACAGCACCTCGAAGGAAGGTGCTCTGGAGTCCATGCGAATGACTATTCAGGTGCTGGAGCTACTGGGGTTTGTCATAAACTATCCCAACTCCCATCTCACCCCAGTCCAAAAATTGGAATTCATTGGAGCTCTGCTGAACAGACAGCTCGAGCTTATCTCCCCACCTTCTGCCCTTGGTGTCCATGGTTTGAGCGTCTCAGCAGGTCACGGCTTGGCAGATGTTGAGACTTCTGGGGCACATGGCCTCCACTGTTCATGTAACGCCCATGGCACGTCTACATATGAGATCAGCTCAATAGACCCTAGCTTCCCAGTGGTTTCAAGCTGCGGGGGATCTAGAGGATGTAATCCAGCTGTCCACCGACTTTCGGAATTCTCTTCACTGGTGGACGATTCGATTCAATTTGACTTTGGGGCGACCATTCCAAGTTCCTCAGCCACGAAAAGTTCTGACGATGGATGCATCCCTCCTGGGGTGGAGAGCTCATGTAGATAGGCTTCACACTCAGGGAGCCTGGTCCTTTCAGGAAAAAGGTCTGCAGATCAACCTCCTGGAATTAAGAGCGATCTGGAACGCTCTAAAGGCTTTCAGAGATCTGCTGTCCAACCGAGTAATCTTAATTCAGACAGACAATCAGGTTGCCATGTTTTATACCAACAAGCAGGGGGGCACCAGATCTCACTCTCTGTGTCAGGAAACCATCCAGATGTGGCCTTTGAGCTCGCTGTCACGGCATGTTTCTCCAAGCCACTTATCTGGCAGGCGTAAACAAGAGTCTGGCCGACAGGTTGAGCAGGATAATGCAACCTCACGAGTGGTCACTGAACATGGGCATAGTCCGCAAGATCTTCCGAGCGTGGGACACCCCCTCGGTGGATCTTTTTGCCACTCAGATCAATCACAAGGTCCCTCAGTTCTGTTCCAGGCTTCAGGCCCACCACAGACTAGCGTCAGATGCCCTTCTCCTACATTGGGGGACAGGCCTTCTGTATGCGTATCTTCCCATACCTCTAGTAGGGAAGGCTTTGCTGAAACTCAAACAAGACTGCGGAACTATGATCCTGATTGCACCCATCTGGCCGCGTCAGATTTGGTTCCCTCTTCTTCTGGAGTTCTCCTCCGAAGAACCATGGAGATTGGACTGTTTTCCAACCCTTAACTCTCAGAACAAGGGGTCGCTTCTACATCCCAACCTCCAGTCTCTGGCTCTAACGGCCTGGATGTTGAGAGCTTAGAATTCGTCTCCTTGGGTCTTTCAGAGGGTGTCTCCCGAGTCTTGCTTGCTTCCAGAAAAGATTCTATGAAGAGGTGTTACTCTTTCAAATGAAGGAAGTTTGCTGTCTGGTATAACAGCAAGGCCCTAGATCCTCTTTCTTGTCCCACGCAGACCCTGCTTGAATACCTTCTACACTTGTCAGAGTCTGGTCTAAAGACCAACTCTGTAAGAGTTCACCTTAGTGCAATTAGTGCTTTTGATCGCCGTGTAGAGGGTAAGCCTATCTCTGGACAGCCTTTAGTTGTTCGCTTCATGAGAGGTTTGCTTTTGTCAAAGCCCCCTTTCAAACCTCCACCAGTGTCATGGGATATCAACGTCCTCACTCAGTTGATGAAAGCTCCTTTTGAGCCACTGAATACCTGCCATCTGAAGTACTTGACCTGGAAGGTCATTTTCTTGGTGGCTGTTACTTCAGCTCGTAGGGTCAGTGAGCTTCAGACCTTGGTAGTACATGCACCTTGTATCAAATTTCATCACAACAGAGTAGTCCTCCACACGCACCCTAAGTTCCTGGCAAAGGTGATGTCGGAGTGCCATCTGAATGTCTTGCCAACATTCTTTCCCCACCCTCATATTTGCCCTAGCGAAAGCAGTTTGCACACCTTGGACTGTAAGAGAGCATTGGCCTTTTACATGGAGCAGACTAAGCCCTTTAGACAGTCCGCCCAGTTGTTTGTTTCTTTCGATCCCAACAGGAGGGGACTCGCCATCAGAAAACGCACAATCTCAAATTGGCTAGCAGATTGCATTTCCTTCACTTATGCCCAAGCTGGGCTGACTCTAGAGGGCCATGTCATGGCTCATAATGTTAGAGCCATGGCTGCGTCAGTGGCTCACTTAAAGTCAGCCTCCATTGAAGAGATTTGCAAGGCTGCAACGTGGTCCTCAGTCCACACCAGGGGCGTATCTGGACTCCGGCGGTAGGGGGGGCCAGAGCCAGAGGGAGGGGGCACATTTTAGCCCCCCCCCCCCGCCGCCGAGCCCCCACCGCCGAGCCCCCACCGCCACCAATGACTCTCTCTACCCCCCTCCCGCAGCCAACCCTCCCCCGCTGCCGTTCTTACTTTTGCTGGCGGGGGAACCCAACCCCCCGCCAGCCGAGGTCTGCTTCCACCTGCCGCTGCCGTAAAAACTTCTTCTTCAGCCGGCGGGGGACCCCAAACCCCCGCCAGCCGCCCCGCGGTGTTTAAAATTCATCTTCGGCCTCCGTGGCCATGCTGCTGTGATAGGCGCTGTTGAAATCCACTTCGGAGTCTGACGTCGCAGCACGTACAACGTACAACGACGTCAGACTCCGAAGTGGATTTCAACAGCGCCTATCACAGCAGCACGGCCACGGAGGCCGAAGATGAATTTTAAACACCGCGGGGCGGCTGGCGGGGGTTTGGGGTCCCCCGCCAGCAAAAGTAAGAACGGCAGCGGGGGAGGGTTGATGGCGGTAGGGGGGTCCAGGGCAAAATCTGCGGGGGCCCAGGCCCCTGAGGCCCCACGCAGATACGCCCCTGGTCCACACATTCACATCTCACTACTGTCTTCAGCAGGATACCTGACGTGACAGTCGGTTTGGGCAGTCAGTGCTACAGAATCTGTTCGGGGTTTAGAATCCAACTCCAACCCCTAGACCCATTTTTGTTCTGTTCCAGGCTGCACTCTGTTAGTTGTTTATGGTTTCAGGTCAATCTTAGTTGTGTCCTCGCCGTTGCGAGGCCCAGTTGACCAATGTTAGTTGTTTTGAGTGAGCCTGGTTGCTAGGGATACCCCACATGTGAGAACAAGCAACCTGCTTGTCCTCTGAGAAAGCGAAGATACATACCTGTAGCAGGTATTCTCCAAGGACAGCAGGCTGATTGTTCTCACAAACCCGCCCACCTCCCCTTTGGAGTTATCTGCTTACTTTTATGCTTTTTGATTTAACTGAGGGAACGCGTTCACGCAACGGGTGGGAAATCAGTCCGTGCATGCGCGCTGCACGCGCACCAGAAGAGTAGCAAAACTTTTTTTATATTTTGCTTGCAAAATGCCGTCCGATTCCTAGGCCAACGCGGACATCGACCCACATGAGAACAATCAGCCTGCTGTCCTCGGAGAATACCTGCTACAGGTAAGTATCTTCACTTTATCTGATCTGGAGTTACTAATGGAGCTATGATGATACTTGTTGGTGCCAGGTCTGTCATCCCCCAGGCAGGGTACTGCCAGGGGCTCCTCCCCCCCCAGTATTTTTAGCTACACTTCTTCCCTGTGTGGCAAATGGATTGAAATAAGGCTAAAAGCTGAAGACAAGGGTTGTCATTTTATTCAGTCCTGTGGGACTGGCAGTCTACTGTCTGGCAAGTATGCAAATTCTTGCACTTTCTGAACCTACAAGTTTCATGGTCGTCAAGGTAAGTGGGCTTTTATTTCACTTTGCCAGTGATTTTTCTTTTTTTTTTTTTTTTTTTTTTTCTTTTCGGAAACCGAGGCTTTTGTGGCTTTAACAGGAGTATGTTTACGACTTCTTTTCAACCGTCATTAATGGGAGGAATTTTCCACATGTTGAACCCCTGTTTACTTTTCTGGTGGCTCTTTTTGCTGCGGCTTTTTTTTTTTTTTTTTAAGCTTTTTATTTTTGTTAAGTTTAAGCCAAATGGAAGTTTCGTCTCCTAAGTCTGTGGTTCTTTTCATGCCCTTATTTTTCTTGGATGCACCTTATGGTTTCATAGCTGTGTATGGATCTCTCGTAATTTCACATCAGTTATTGTTGTCCACCTTTCTTTTCCAAGGTGATGACGTCAGCACCTCTAGGGCATCTTAATACCTTGCTTTGGTTTGGTTCCTTTCAGGGATCCTGTTCTCACATTATGCATTTTGAACCGCTTATATTTCAATCTTTTTTATTCAAATGGCAAACCACTTAGAACTTAACACCCCAGACACTTCATTCCTTGCCCGGGAAAAAGACCATATTGTGTACATAACCTTTCCAAAACCGTTTTCTTTTTCCCCATTTTGTTAACATTATTCAACAGTATTGCCGCTTTTCTTTTCTTCCCCCTCCCTCCCCCCCTTCTCTCCCTTTACCCCCCCCCCCCCCCTTTCCTTAGGACTAAGCTACTTCGCCACTAATCCTTCACATCAACAACATCTTTGATCCTATCTAATCTACTTCTCTTATGGAAGGTATGTCCCCCTAACTGTCTTTAAAGGTTCAAAAGTTCAAGAGGTGACTACGGGCTGCTGGGGTTAGTGTCGACCAAAAGGGAGTCCAGCACTTTTGAAATTTCTTTCCTGTCTCTGAGTCTAGGTTGTGAATCCCTTGCCGTTCTATTCTCATTAGGTGCAACATCTTGTTTCTCCATTGTTGTCTTGTGGGTGATTTGGTTGAGATCCATTCTGACAAAATGACATGCTTAGCTACGATGGTGGTTTTAAGTACAAACTCTTTGAGCCCCCCAGGGCTGGGCGTACTCAACCGTGGTTGGCCAAACAGCAAAGTCGCCTCACACCTCCAAGACGTGCTCCATAACTGTGAGACATAGGTTGTAATGATTCTCCAAAATTTCAAAACGTTCCGGCAGGTCCAGAACATGTGTCCTAGCGTTGCTCCTTCTTTTCCACATTTTGGGCATGAGCCCCAGGGGGACACACCCATGTGGAAGGCTCTTCGAGGGGCTATGTATAGCCTCAATGCGAATTTATATTGTAATTCCCAGTGGTTCGCTGCTTTAGTTAATTGCCTGATGGAGAGGATATGTGTTTGTAACTGTGAAGCTTGTATCTTGATCGGCAAGTCCTTATTCCATTGTTCAGCCAGTCCTTTATAATCCAGTTCCGCTGCGGTATCTCGGATATGACGATGGTGATATGTGAGTGGGACTTTTTGCTGCGCCTCCATAGAGAATGCAGATGCCAGTTCTTCCTGGACGTCTTCTGCCAACCACTCCCATGGTAAGGTATCCACATAGTGTTTGAGCTGCTTATAATGAAATTAGTCTGTTGCTGCAAGGCCAAACTCTTTCTGCAGCTCCGAAAACGGTTTTATCTTGCCCTCCCGATTGAGCACCTGTAGCAGGTATATCACTCCTTTATTTTTCCATCTGTGGAACACCGCATACATGTTTCCAGGTGCAAAACTTCTATTTCCACATATGGACCTAAATGGTGTCACTCTTGCTGAGAACTTATGTAACCGGCATACCCAGTTCCATGTGGCTTTGGCTGACGGCATTATCCACGAGTACCTTAAAACTTCTGGTATGGGGCCACCTCCCGCATGTAGGTAATTTGTGAAATGATTCTCTGGCACCACTTGTAATTCCAAACTTGTGTTAGAAAAATCCTCTGTTCCACGGAACCAGTCGTTAATGTGGCGCATTCCACAAGCCACTGTCATATATCGTATACTCAATAATCTCAGTCCTCCATATTCCACCGGAGTTATTAAGGTGGATATGGGCAAACGTGCCCTTCTCCCCTGCCAAAGGAATTTCTGTAATGTTTTGTTCAAGGTCTTTTCATCTTTTTTCTTTAGGTAGAGTGGGATAGTTTGGAATACATATAGCCATTTGGGTACTATTGTCATGTTGTACAGGGCAATCCGTCCTAAGAGTGTTATGGGCAGTGATCTCCACATAGCCAACTTCTCTTCAGTCTCTTTTAGTAACCTCCTAACGTTCTCTTTATAAAGCTCTCCCAGATCTGCAGGTAGTTTAATTCCTAAATATGTGATTGGTCTCTGAGTCCACGTTAGATGTTGCGGGCCTTTCCAGGTTCCCACTACTTCTGCATTGACTGGTAGAACATGTGATTTATTGTAATTTAGTCTGAACCCTGAATATTCTCCAAACCTCTCTATCCCGCTCAGTACCACCTCTAGAGAGCACTTGGGGTTGGTTAGAAATAGTAGTAGATCGTCTGCATATGCAAACACTTTCAGCCGGTGACCTGTCACCTCTATTCCCTGTATTTCTTTGTCTTGCATTAATTGTTTCAATAATGGTTCTACTGCTAGCACAAACAACAGTGGCGAGAGTGGGCATCCCTGCCTGGTGCCTCTTTGTATGGGGAATTCTTTCTCCTTCTGTCCATTTACAATCACACTGGCCCTGGGGTCCGTGTATAAGGTTTTTATTGCTTTGGCAAACCACCCCGTTATGCCCACCGTTGTTAAAACCTGGAATAGGTAAGCCCAACTTACTTGATCAAACGCTTTTTCGGCATCTAGACTTATTACCCAAGCTGGAATGTCTCTAACTTTACATGTTGCCATCGCCAGCAGTAGTTTCCTCACATTGTGGGCCGCCCTCCGGTTTCTAATAAATCCAACCTGCTCAGGTCCAACAATGTCAGGTAGACACGCCGCCAGGCGATCCACCATAATTTTTGCCAGTAATTTTATTTCGACATTTAATAATGATATTGGTCTGTAAGACCCTGGTCTCTCTGGTGACTTTCCTATTTTTGGAATTAGTGTTACTAAAGCTGTGTTAGCAAAAGCTGGGAAACGGCCTTCATGAATCACCTCTTCAAAGTAATCTAGTAAATGCGTCAGGGCTTCAGGGGGCAGTAATTTGTAGTATTCCTCTGGAAGTCCGTCCGGACCTGGGGCTGAGCGGAGTTTTTGTGTCTTGATTGCCTTTTGCAATTCTTTTAAAGTCAAGGGTGCATTTAAGTCTTCTATCTGTTGGTCTTGCATTTTTGGAAGCCTAGAGTTTTGGAGATAGTTTATAAGTTCCTCCCCTTGTACACTCTCTTGGTTCTTATATAACGTGGCAAAATATTCTGTAAAAATTTGACCAATCTGTTTATGATCATTAGTCATTTTATCTGACTTATCTCTTAGTGTAGTCACTGCTCTAGGGCCTCCTTGGTTTTTGATTATGTTTGCCAGTAATCGCCCTGTTTTGTTGCCAAACTTGTGCAGTCTATATTTATAGAACAGTGCGGACCTACTCTCTTTCTCATGTAGTAACGAATTGAGTGCTATTTGTGTTGACTTTAAAGTGTCCAGGGTATCTTTTGACGGTCTCCGTGCATGTGTTCTCTGTGCTTTTTTGAGTTTTTCCTCTAGCCTCATGATTCCCGCTGTTCTGCGTTTATTTTGCTTGCTGCTATATGCAATAATGTCCCCTCTAAGGACCGCCTTTGAGGCTGTCCAAAATAGAATAGGTTGTGCTTGTGCTTGTGCATGTGCGATATTGTTCTGTGTGTAATCTTCCCATCTACCCGCAAGGTATTTTGCAAATTTTGGGTCTTATAGATGTGTTGGAAATCTCCATCCTCTACCCCTTTCATTGTCTGTGCGTATCTCAATTTCCACCCACACAAAAGCATGGTCCGATATTTCTTCTGGGCCTATTTCTGCTTTTACCATCTGTGGAAAGGCCGTTCGTTCTACCAATATGTAATCTAGGCGGGATTGCAAACCATGTGCTCTCAATCTGTGTGTGTATTCTTTATCTAGGGGGTGAAACATTCTCCATATGTCAATTAAATTGAGTTCCCTTGCAAATAAGGTCATCTCTGGACCGCTGGACGAAAATGGTGTTAAAGGGGCGATCAAGGAGGACAAAGCCGTAGCGGAGAAATTAAATGAATTCTTTGCTTCGGTCTTCACCGAGGAGGATTTGGGGGGGACACCGGTGCCGGAAAGAATATTTGAAGCGGGGGAGTCGGAGAAACTAAACAAATTCTCTGTAACCTTGGAGGATGTAATGGGTCAGTTCAGCAAGCTGAAGAGTAGTAAATCACCGGGACCTGATGGTATTCATCCCAGAGTATTAATAGAACTAAAAAATGAACTTGCGGAGCTACTGTTAGAAATATGCAATCTGTCCCTAAAATCGAGTGTAATACCGGAAGACTGGAGGGTAGCCAATGTTACTCCGATTTTTAAGAAAGGTTCCAGAGGAGATCCGGGAAATTATAGACCGGTGAGTCTGACGTCGGTGCCGGGCAAGATGGTGGAGGCTATTATTAAGAATAAAATTGCAGAGCATATACAAAAACATGGACTGATGAGACAAAGTCAGCACGGATTTAGTGAAGGGAAGTCTTGCCTCACCAATCTAATGCATTTTTTTGAGGGGGTAAGCAAACATGTGGACAATGGGGAGCCGGTTGATATTGTATATCTGGATTTTCAGAAGGCGTTTGACAAAGTGCCGCACGAAAGACTCCTGAAGAAATTGCAGAGTCATGGAATCGGAGGTAGGGTATTATTATGGATTAAGAACTGGTTGAAAGATAGGAAGCAGAGAGTAGGATTGCGTGGCCAGTATTCTCAGTGGAGGAGGGTAGTTAGTGGGGTCCCGCAGGGGTCTGTGCTGGGTCCGTTGCTTTTTAATGTATTTATAAATGACCTAGAGATGGGAATAACTAGTGAGGTAATTAAATTCGCCGATGACACAAAATTATTCAGGGTCGTCAAGTCGCAGGAGGAATGTGAACGATTACAGGAGGACCTTGCGAGACTGGGAGAATGGGCGTGCAAGTGGCAGATGAAGTTCAATGTTGACAAGTGCAAAGTGATGCATGTGGGTAAGAGGAACCCGAATTATAGCTACGTCTTGCAAGGTTCCGCGTTAGGAGTTACGGATCAAGAAAGGGATCTGGGTGTCGTCGTCGATGATACGCTGAAACCTTCTGCTCAGTGTGCTGCTGCGGCTAGGAAAGCGAATAGAATGTTGGGTGTTATTAGGAAGGGTATGGAGTCCAGGTGTGCGGATGTTATAATGCCGTTGTATCGCTCCATGGTGCGACCGCACCTGGAGTATTGTGTTCAGTACTGGTCTCCGTATCTCAAAAAAGATATAGTAGAATTGGAAAAGGTACAGCGAAGGGCGACGAAAATGATAGTGGGGATGGGACGACTTTCCTATGAAGAGAGGCTGAGAAGGCTAGGGCTTTTCAGCTTGGAGAAGAGACGGCTGAGGGGAGATATGATAGAAGTGTATAAAATAATGAGTGGAATGGATCGGGTGGATGTGAAGCGACTGTTCACGCTATCCAAAAATACTAGGACTAGAGGGCATGAGTTGAAGCTACAGTGTGGTAAATTTAAAACGAATCGGAGAAAATTTTTCTTCACCCAACGTGTAATTAGACTCTGGAATTCATTGCCGGAGAACGTGGTACGGGCGGTTAGCTTGACGGAGTTTAAAAAGGGGTTAGATAGATTCCTAAAGGACAAGTCCATAGACCGCTATTAAATGGACTGGAAAAATTCCTAATTTTTAGGTATAACTTGTCTGGAATGTTTTTACGTTTGGGGAGCGTGCCAGGTGCCCTTGACCTGGATTGGCCACTGTCGGTGACAGGATGCTGGGCTAGATGGACCTTTGGTCTTTCCCAGTATGGCACTACTTATGTACTTATGTACTTATGTACTCTTTAGCCCTTTTCACAGAATGGTGTGGTGAGGAACAGTTTGAGCAATCTATCTGGGGATCAAGTACCAGATTAAAATCCCCTACCACTACCAGCTTCTCCTTTCCTTCTGTGATGCACTTACTTATTAATGTCCTTAAGAAACTCGGCTCGTAGTTGTTTGGGCCATAAAGGGCCACAAAGGGCCACTAGTCTGAGTTCTAGACCTGGCAACCATACTTTTATTATGATGTATCGCCCATCTTTCCCAATGGCCAGTAGTGTCGCCCTGTATGTTAAACCTTTACGAAAAAGTATTGCTATCCCTCCCTTTTTCCCTTGCGCAGGCACTGCAAAAACTTCCCCCACCCACGTCCTTTTTAGTTTTTTATGTTCTATGTCATTGAGGTGGGTCTCCTGAATGCATGCTATGTCTGCTTGCTGTCTTTTCAGGGCAGTTAGTATTTTTGCCCGCTTGATTGGGGAGCTTACCCCTCCTATATTCCATGTTATTATTTTAACTGGCATGTTGCTTGCCCTGAGGGACTTTTATATACGTTTTCTCTTTTCTTTTTCTCTGTCTATTTCTTTTCTGTTGTGATGTGTGAAGGCATGTTCCTATCCCCCCCTATCTCCCTCCCTTCCCTTCTCTTTCTCCCCCTTAGATTCCCTGGCTCCATCTTCTAGGTCTTGAAGATGGAATGTGGAGATCACTTACGCCCATGAGTCCATGCTCTTCTGTCTCATTGTTTAGTACACTTGCTGTTGGTCTCGCGTCCCCAAGTTAGTTTTTATCTCACTCAGCGTTGATTAGTCCAGCTTCTCGCACTGCCGCTGTTGCAGCCGCTGCTTCCTTGAATGATTTCCATTGGCCTCCAATTAAAATCCTTAATGTGGCTGGAAATCTCAGTGAAAACTGTATGTCCTTCCTTGCTAGGGCTGCGCATACCGGGTGAAATTGGCGCCTCTGCTGCTGCACCTCAGTAGAGAAATCTTGAAAAATTAAAACTCTATTTCCCTCGTGCTTTAAAGAGTCTCGACGTATACGGAAGCCCTGCAGGATCTCCATCTTGTGTCGATAATTGAAGATTCTGGCCACTACCACTCTCGGTCGTGTGTTATCTTCTGATTTCCGCCCAACTCTGTGTGCTCTTTCGATTATTAATGGGCCTATGGTATCTGTGAGTGCCAGTTCTTTTGCGAGCCAGTCTTCAAGCCAGCACGTTAAGTTCCGTTCCGGAACCTTCTCTGCTAGTCCAACAATTCTTATGTTGTTCCTTCTGGAACGATTTTCTAACTCTTCCAATTTGTCATGGCTCTCTTTTAGCTGCTTTGTGAGGTTTGCTATCTCAGGGCTGTAGCCTCTGCTATCGTCTTCGAGGGCCGACACTCGGGTCTCCAGATCTCCCACTCTCGTCCCTATACCATCTGACTGTGCGGCCAGGGTCTCTAGCTTTTGTTCAATCTCAGCCCATTTGGGGTCCCAAGCCCTTACTACTGCCGCAGTGAGCTGTAGGAGCTGCGCTTCAGAAAATCCTCCGGGTTGCGTTGCATCAGCCTCCGCCATTTTGGATTGCTCGGGGCTGTCCGTCTTCGTTTTCTCTGGCTTTTCTTTCTTTGATGATCTTTGTGCCATCGTCCCAGATGTGTTCCTCAGGTATCTGTCCATATGTGGGGTTGTTGTCCCCTTCAATATTGGGTCTGGGTCCGCGAGAAATCATTGATTATCGGGCATGGATCTCGGAGCTCCAGCAACTGGTTGCTGTTCAGCTCATGTCTCGCGTGATCTCCTTTTGAACCGCTTATAGCTTTGTTCGGGCCTTGTAGGCTCTGTGAGGTTCTGCACAAAAGAAATTAGACCAATATTTCTTTGTAGATTTTTCCTCTTATTTTACTCCCACCCTAATGGAAACGCTGCTTTCCTACATCCCATTCATTCTAAACTGGTCTGGTATAGACAGAAAGGAAGGACATGCGTAAGATAAACACAAAGGAATCCTGTTTAGAAGGAATGGTTCCGTGGAATAGTAGTGAAGATTGGGTGGTGACGCTGGTAATTGGAAACAAAACGGGAGCTGGGCAGACTTCTACGGTCTACGCCCTGATCCTGACTGAATAGATAGGGATGGGTTAGAGTGTAAATTTTAAGGGGCTTCGATGTTAACTTCAGAACTTAGTACAAGAAGATAGGGATGGGCTAGAGTGTAAATTTTAAGGGGCTTCGATGTTAACTTCAGAACTTAGTACAAGAACAGTACTGGGCAGACTTCTACAGTCTGTGCCCTGAGAAAGGCAAGGACAAATCAAACTCAGGTATACATATAAAGTATCACATACCATGTAAAATTAGTTTTATCTTGTTGGGCAGACTGGATGGACCGTACAGGTCTTTATCTGCCGTCATTTACTATGTTACTATGACATATTAAATCTTGTCTGGTAATTTCTTTCCTTTAGTCGTACCAGACCAGTCCAGAAGCCCTCCCTGTCTGTCTTTTTGTTATGTGCTCTCTTTATTTACAGATGTCATTTCTTTGACTTTCCATTTAATTACCTTCAATGATCTAATGTCTCCTGGCTCAATGAGATATGTTTACCAGTTGAGAATGAGCCTCACTACAACTTCAGCTAGCTGTTGTTTTCAGTGTGCTTTGTTACTGAACTCTTGGCTATTCGAAATACTGAACATTCCATGCTGCATGATGCCGGTGGAATTTCAGGTGAGATTTAAGATCTGTTAGTATATAGGGCATATTATGAGCATACTAGCGACTTTTTAGTGAAACTTTATGCTCCAAACAGGAATTTACATTCAAAAGATGCCTGTAGATTGGAGGTGCCTTGAATATATGAGGCACATTTGGTGAGAACTAGGAATCGGCGTTTTTTGTGGTGGGAACCTGAAATAAATTACCAGAGTACTTATGGGAGGAAAGATCTTTGGTGTTCAGTTCAAGTGCCTTTTAAAAGCATATTTTTTTTACTCTAGCATTTGGGGGCTGGGATGATAACTTTTGGTGGGCTTTGTTTGTGGAGTGTGTGATATTTTATGAATGTGCTTTCCTATTTTATGTTTAAATCATTTTTATTAGTGAACAGAACCATATAATCACTAAATACATCTCTTAACCAACTGTTGACCATCCATTTCTTTTTTCTCCCCCCACCCTCCCCCCCCCCCCCCCCCCCCCCCCCCCACAAACATTTCCTTTAGTTAACGTTCAATCTCAATATACTATTGTATGCTATTGTAAGTTCAGAAGATAACTTCTTGCCGATGGGGTTAGAGTGTTCCAGAATGGGGTCCACCGCTGTTGAAATTGTATTCCCACTTGTGAGTTGACATCAGACACGCTCATTCTTTCCATACGTAACATCCATATCATACGTGTCCTCCACTGCTGAAGTGTCGGGCCTCTCATCGATAGCCACTCTGTTAGTATAGCTTGTTTGCCCACAATAATCGCTCGTTGAACAAATGATGTGAAGCCTTTTCCTGCTGGTCGGCCTATTATTAGATGACCAAACAAAAAGGTTGAATTATAAGTCCAACATTGTTTCCAGAGAGAATTTACATATTTAATGATTTCTTTCCAAAATCTCTCCACTTCTCTGCACTACCAAAACATGTGCCCCAAGGTTGCTCCTTCTGCTCTACATTTCGGGCATTCCCCCCAGGGAGAGAGACCCATATAAAATGCTCGCTTGGGGGGCACATGCGCGCGCAGCACAAACTTGTATTGTAATTCCCAATGTATAGACTGGAATGTGATTCGTCTTATTGACAGAACATGGGACTTAATCTGAGTTGCACTAATTTCGGTATGAAGATCTGTTGTCCACTGTCGTGCCAAACGCAGGTAATCCGGTTCTTCTGCTGTATCTTTTATATGACGGTGATGGTAAGATAAGGGCACTTTCTGTTGCGCTCCCAGGGAAAATGCCGATGATAATTCTTCTTGTGCATCTTCTGCCAAGGACTCCCAAGGTAGTGACGTCACGTAATGCTTCAATTGTTCGTAAAAGAATTTTTCATTTTGTTGTATTCCATATTTAGTTTGCATTTCAATAAATGGCTTCATACGTCCTTCTCTAGTGATTACTTGCATTAAGTATTCCATCCCTCGTCTCTTCCACCTGTGGAACACCGCGTATAACTGTCCCGGAGCAAAAGCTGCATTGCCGCAGATTGGTAGATATGGTGTCACTTTCGAAGAAAAGTTGTGGAGTCTACAGATCCATTTCCAGACTGCCACCGCACATGGCATAATCTTTGTCCGTTTCAAAACACGAGGCATCTGCGTCCCAGCTGAGTGTAGATAATTGCTGAAATGGATCCCCTTTGTGAATTCAAGTTCCAGTGGAGTATCTGTGAAGTCTGTTGTTCCTCGGAACCAGTCATTAATTGTCCTCATGCCACTAGCTATATTTAAATATCTTATGTTCATCAGCCCCAGTCCTCCATGTTCCACTGGCACGCAGAGCGTGCTAAATGCGAGACGAGCTTTTTTGCCCCGCCAGAGGAATTTCTGCGTCAAGGTCCTCAACTTTCGTTCATGCTTGTTATTTATATACAATGGCAACATTTGCAGTACATACAACCACCTGGGTGCTATGATCATATTAAATAAGGCAATGCGGCCTAACAATGAAAGGGGGAGCCTGGCCCATGCCTTCAGGCTAGCTTCTGTCTCTCTCAAAAGCCTGTTGATATTAAAATCATACAAGTTATTGAGGTCCGCCGGAACCACCACGCCCAGGTATTTTATGTGGCCCTTCACTTGCTGAAAAGGTAAACTGTCCCCCCAATCTTTCCCCTCATCTGCCCCAACTCCCATTGCAATAGACTTGGACACATTTAACTTAAACCCAGAAAGCTTCCCATACTGTGTAATTTTGTGTAACAGTTCTTTTACAGACCGCCCTGGACCCGTCAGGGTCAACAGTAGATCGTCCGCGTATGCCAGCACCTTGATACATCGAGTCCCTATGAGAACACCTCGAATTTTCTCCTCCTCACGGAGTGCACACAGTAGGGGCTCTAAGGATAATACAAAGAGCAGGGGCGAGAGGGGGCAGCCCTGCCTAGTGCCTTTTTCTATTTTAAACACATTTTCACGGAGCCCATTGACCAACACCCTTGCCGTAGGATGAGAGTACAAAGATTTAAGCGCTTGGAGGTACCATCCTGAAAATCCCATCTGTCCCAATACATTAAATAGGTAATCCCATCGGACCTGGTCGAATGCCTTTTCTGCATCCAAGGCAACAACCAACGCTGGCCACCCCTCCTCCGAGCACGTTGCCATAGCCAGCAGCAGTCTACGTACATTTTGTGTTGCTTGTCTCTGTTGTACGAATCCTACCTGCTCTGGGCCTATTAGGTTAGGTAAAATATCTGCTAACCGGTTGGCTAGAATTTTGGCAAGTAATTTTATGTCAACGTTCAACAACGATATTGGCCGGTAGGACTCCACTCTATCCAATTCTTTCCCCGGCTTGGGGATCAGTGTAATCAGGGCCTCATTCGCATATTGGGGAAACTGACCTCGATCGATCACGTCTTCGTAGAACCCCAACAAAGTCAACAGCGCACTGGGGGGAAGTAACTTATAGTATTCCCCTGTAAACCCGTCGGGACCAGGTGCCGATCTGAGTCTCTGGGATTTAATGGCCTGCTGCAGTTCAGACATGGTCAATGGGGCATTTAATTTTTCAGCTTCTAAATCTGTTAACTTGGGCAAGTTAAGTCCCTCTAGGAATCTTTGTGTTTGTTGTTGAAATGTCTGTGGGTTAGCTTCATAGAGACCCGAAAAGTACTCAGTAAACATTTGTCCTATATGTGCTCTGGAATTAGTGAGCGTCCCCTGTGCATCCCGCAAAACAGGTATCGCCCGGGGCCCCTCCCAATTTCTAATAATTCGTGCCAGCAAGGCTCCTGATTTGTTCCCAAATCTGTGTAAACGATATTTGTAATAAAGAGATGACCTTGTCACTCGCTCATGCAACAAGGTGTTCAAAGTGGTCTGTATGGCTTTTAACTCATCTAATGTTATCTGATTAGGTTTATTTGCGTGTCTCCTTTTTGCCTTCTGTAATTTTTGTTCTAGCTGCAAGATACTTGCCAGTCGTATTTTTTTCCTCCTGCTACAATAAGCAATAATATCTCCTCTTAGGACTGCCTTTGATGCAGCCCAGAATAGGTTAATTCGGCCCCGAGTATATTCACTGTTATTCTTTTCATAATCTTCCCATTTTTTACTTAGAAATATCTTAAAATGTGGATCATTATACAAGAACGCTGGGAATCTCCATCCCCCACCTCCTTGCTTGTCTGCGGGTATCTCCAGATCTATCCAAATTACAGAGTGATCTGATATCTCCTCCGGGCCTACCTCTGCTGCAGTAACCATAGAGAATAGTGATCGCTCTACCATTGTGTGGTCTAATCGCGCCATCGTGCCATGGGCTCTGGACCTATGGGTATACTCTCGCTCACCTGGGTGTAGTATTCTCCATGCATCGACTAAGTCCAACATTCTTTGGAACATGAGAAACTCTTTACGCCTCTGCCCCAAGTAATAGGATGATGACGAGCTTGTAGTGTCTTGTTGTGGGTCTGAGACTAGGTTGAAATCTCCCATCACTATTATTTTTGTTGTTTTATATTGTAAACATCTATTAGCCAGCCCACTAAGAAACCCAGGGATATGTTCGTTCGGGCCATATAAATTTACTAATATAAATTCAAGCCCTTGAAGCCATATTTTTACAGCAAGATATCTGCCCTGTTTGCCTTGTTCAAGCACCTCCACGGTACATGATATTCCTTTCCTAATTAGAATAGCTAGGCCTCCCCCCCGCCCCCGCGCTGCTACTGAGTGGCACTCTCCTACCCAGCTTCTACGCAATTTTGAGTGTTCTATCTCAGTCAATCGTGTTTCTTGCAAGCAGGCCACGTCTGCCCTGTGTCTGTTTAGCGCTTGCAATATTTTTGCTCTTTTTATGGGGTTGCTAATACCCCCCACGTTCCATGATATTATCCGGGCTGGCATACTGTTATCCCTTCATCTCCCCCCAGAGGATCCAGAGCGGCCTGCTCTAATTGGGTTTCCTTAACTTTTGGCCTCTCCCCAAACCCATCTGCTTTTGTCTGCCATATAGCCATCCACAGCATACACAAACTTACAAAGTTACAGGAAATTCCCCTTCCCCTCCCCCAACCTTCCCTTCCCCTCCAGTTGACCCACTCCCTCCCCTTAGTAGTCAGGGGAAGAATTGTAGATCCCGTTTTTGAGCCTGGGGTCCCCATCCCACCTGCAAACTGCAACAATAACCTTCATATTGATAACTGTGCAATTATCTGCATCAGGCTTTCTAATATTTCACTTACTCACTGGGCTCAGAGCCGCATTACAGAGATTCAATGATGTTATGGTCTACCAAAAATTTTTTAGCTTCAGTCTCCGAGTTAAATGTCTGCCATGTGTCTTTTATCATGACTCTGAGTCTCGCCGGGTACTGCACTGCAAAGCGGATCTTCTTCGCTACCAGGGTTGTGCACAACGGATGGTATTGTCTCCGCCGCTCCTGTACGTCTGCTGAGAAGTCTTGGAAGATCAAAACGCTCCTCCCGTTGTGCTTGAGTCTCTTTTAAGTCTAAATCCCTGTAAGATTTCAATTTTATGTCTAATTCAGGATCTTCGCTACAACAACACGCGGCCTGTTCTGAGTCTCCCGTTTCCGGCCTACACGATGGGCCCTTTCAATTACCAGCGCGCCCATTGTATCTGTTAAGGCAAGTTCTTTGGAGAGCCAATTTTCCAGCCATACCTCTAGGTTGCGTTCCGGGAGGGATTCCTCCAATCCTACGATACGGATATTATTTCGTCGGGCGCGATTTTCAATATCGTCGATCTTACTCGCCTGCTCAGAGAATTGCTGTTTTAGCGCGGCGATATCAGGAGCATAGCCCTGGGAATCATCTTCCAATGCAGATATCCGGGCCTCTGCGTCCGCCACCTGCATTTTTAGCCCATCGAGCTGTGAGTTAAAGCCTTCAAGCTTACGGTCCAGGGCCGCCCATTTAGGCTCCCAGGCCTTTGCGATGGCTGCTGTTAATTGGTCTAATTGCGCCTCGGTGAATTCTTTTGCCGCCACCGCCATGTCGTCGGCCATCTTGGGTTCCTCTCCGCTCAATTTCGTTTTTTCTTTTTTGGCGGAGCGTTGCGCCATTCCGGCCGGATTATTTCTTAAATATCTGTCCATACGTGTTAAGTTTCCCGAGCAGACGAAGAAAAAAGGTGCTAATGTCTGGTATTATATTTAGTGGTGGGATGGGGGCTCCGGAGCTCTCGCCAGCTGCTGCCGCCTAGCTCATGGCACCACGTGATCTCCGTGCTTTCCTATTTTAATGTAGTTCTGTTGTCATTTTTATTTTTGGTATTTTACTGAACAATTGTAAACCGCTTTGATACTTGATTTCTGCAAGGCTAATAAACTATAAAGGAAAGAAGATGTGTGGCAAGATGACATTTCTCCAGGATCCTAGTGCTATTCTAGTACAGCTGTGTTGTAGTGTTTGCAAAGCTTCCAATAGTTGAGATGTGCCTTTGTTTATAGAGATTGTCTGCCATTAGAACTTCACAGCCATCTCTCTCTTACAGAATCTACAGCTGTTTGTTGTACCAGTGGTTTCTGTGTTTGCTGTAATCTGCTACAGCTATCAATCGCTCATCCTTAGCTTTCAATTCAGCTCTCATTCACGTGCCTAGTTTTTATTAACAGATGGTTTCAGAAGTAACACTTTATATTTTCCTCCGTACTTAAGAATTTGCCACTTGTGGATCTTCACCTTCCGATCTAATTCTTTGATTTTTTTTCTCTTGTTAAATTCTGTTGCTTCCTTCCCCTTTAGTATTGGAGGATTCTCTAATTCCTTCTATACATTGGAATGCTTGTCCAATTTTTTTTTTTTTTTTTATTTATGTATAAATTTTTCAACTTTACATTTATGCAAAATACCTAAATCTTGAAATTACAGAAAAGTGAAGAAATTATGAAAATAGATCAACTGAGGCACTATATAAATTATAAGTTAGTCCACATTAAGAGATCCAAGAACTAGGAAATTACCATATATATAACACAATTAAACTGTAAAAGAAAACATTTTCTAAAGGATGGAAGGAATTTAAGTTGACGCAGACGATTTAGCGTTATAAGCCAGGGCTAATACCACATTACTTTTTACTAACAATAAATTCTAACAACTTTCCTGGGTCAAAGAAAATATAGTTCGTGGATTCCAAAGAAATATAACATTTACAAGGAAATTTAAGTATGAAGGTCCTTCCCAAATGAAGGATTCTTGATTTCATCAATAAAAAAAAACCTTTTCTTCTTTTTTGTGTATCTCTGGAGAGATCAGGAAAAACTTGAATTTTTGATCCAAGGAAAGAAGTATTGATATGGCGGAAAAAAAGTCTAAATATATTATTGTGGTCCAGTTCTAGTGCAAATGACACCAGCAATGTTGTCCTTTCAGTAATAACTTCCAATGAACTCTCAAGAAATTGTGTTAAGTTTAAATCAGGTTGAGGGGTTTGAGATACTCTTCTTGTTCCAGCACCAGAAATATATTGCACTTTTGTTAATGGAGGAAAACTTTCTGGGGGGGGAGACCCAGCACTTCAATAAAGTATTTTTTTTAACATTTCTTTAGCAGGAACAAGTGGGGACTTAGGAAAATTCAAGAAACGTAGATTATTCCTTGTCAATTGATTCTCCATATAATCAGTTTTTCGCCTTTGGAAGTTATTGTCCTTAATAACAGCTAGTAAAGAAGTTTTAACAGATATTACCTCGTTTTCTAAAGAGTCCATCTTGGTAGTCTAGTCTGTCACCTTACCAGACAAAACGTTTTGAGCTTGAGATAATTCCACCACCTCTCCTCATAGGGAACCTGCAACTTGTTGTAGCGTGGCATTTAAGCCCTGGATCGCTTCCCAAATTGAATCCATTGTGACAACAGGAGGTTTCACAATCTCTCCAAGGCTCACAAAGGGTTCGCCCCGACTTTTTTTTTTTTGTTACATTTGTACCCCGCACATTCCCACTCATGGCAGGCTCAATGCGGCTTACGTGGGGCAATGGAGGGTTAATTGACTTGCCCCGAGTCACAAGGAGCTGCCTGTGCCTGAAGTGGGAATTGAACTCAGTTCCTCAGTTCCCCAGGACCAAAGTCCACTACCCTAACCACTAGGCCACTCCACAGACAGGGGAGTTTGTATCACCAGACCTGCTTGGAGTGTTGTTTCCACTGGCGACGAAGTAGCTACGGAGTCTCCACTCACAGCCGCTGGAGTTCCACTTCCGTGGTTCACAGCCGGTTGTATCGCCCTAGCCATCGTATCTCCTCTGGGTCTTGAAGGTGTTGTCATCGGAGGGGGACTCAGTGTCACACCCTCAACGCTAAGGTCCGATGTTTCCGTTGGACCCCTTGAAGCGTCAACCCGAATCCCCAGTGGCAGCATACCCAACTCTTCTAAAGTCAGGTGGAAGAGGGATTTACCTGGCCTGTGAAGGTAGGCATACTGGGTTTCCCTTTTCTCTTCCCCATAATGGGTTAGAGAAAGTTCTCACTTAATTGAGTTCTGTAGTGGGTCAGGAGCTGCTGCTCACACGTCCTTCCCGAACGCCATTTTGGATCCGTGTCTGCTTGTCCAAATTTAATAATGGAAATGGATTCTTGAAGTTTTCTTTCATATTTCAACACATTTTTATCTGATGCTGTTAAGTAAGCCTGGCAACCTATAAGAGCATGAAAACATAAGAATAGTCATACTGGGTCAGTCCAGTGGTCCATCTAGCCCAGTATCCTGTTCCCAATAGTGGCCAATCCAGGTCACAAGTACCTGGCAGAAACCCAAATCGTGGCAATGCTCCATACTACCAATCCCAGGGCAAGCAGTGATATTTTACCAGGAGCTACAGTGCTTTAGAGTTCCTATATTGTATGGAGATGTGGAAAAGCTGGAAGAAAGTGCTGTGACTATCCTATTTGATAAAGTACAGTTCAGCTATAAGCCAGCCAACATAGACCATTGGCAATAGCAGACTATGGACTTTTCCTCCAGGAACTTGTACAAATCTTTTTTAAACCCAGATACACTAACCGCTGTTACTACATTCTCCGGCAGAGTTCCAGAGCTTAACTATATGAGAAGTGGAAGGGCAGTGGTCCAGGCTGAAAGAAGCTATAAATATGGCCACAAACCTTTATGTAAGTGAGTAAATAAAAGCAAGAGAAAAAGGAAACTCATATGGTTTTCTGAGCAAGTGGCTGAGAAAATAAAGGCTAAAGAATTGGCGTTCATGAAATACAGAAAAACTCAAGAAGAGGAACAGAGAGGAATACCAGATGAAACTGAAAGAAGCCAAGAGAGAGATACGTCTGGCAAAAGCGGAAGAACAAATGACTAGAAATGTAAAGAGGGGCGACAAAAATTTCTTCAGGTATATTAGTAAAAGGAGGAAGACTAAAAATGGAATTGTGAGACTGAAAGATGATGCGAACTGCTATGTGGATAATGATGAAAGAAAAGCAAATTTGCTAAACAAATACTTTTGTTCTGTTTTCACTGAAGAAAATCCTGGAGAAGGACCACGATTGATTGGCAAAAGTACATATGAGAATGGAGCGGATATAGCACCGTTCACGGAAGCGAGTGTGTATGAACAACTTGAAAATCTAAAGGTGGACTGGACCGGACGGGATCCACCCCAGGATATTGAGGGAGCTCAGAGAAGTTCTGGCGGGTCCTCTTAAAGATTTGTTTAATAAATCCTTGGAGACGGGAGAGGTTCCGTGGAATTGGAGAACAGCAGATGTGGTCCTTCTTCACAAAAGTGGTGATAGGGAAGAAGCTGGAAACTACAGGCCAGTAAGCCTCACTTCGGTTACTGGAAAAGTAATGGAAGTGATGCTGAAGGAAAGGATAGTGAATTTCCTGGAAGCCAATAAGTTACAAGATCCGAGACAACATGGTTTTACCAAAGGTAGATCGTGCCAAACGAATCTCATTGAATTCTTTTGACTGGGTGACCGGAGAATTGAATCAGGAACGTGCTATAGATGTAATCTACTTAGATTTCAGCAAAGCTTTTGACACGATTCCCGACAGGAGGCTCTTGAATAAACTTGACAGGTTGAAGATAGGGCCCGACATGGTGAACTGGATTAGGAACTGGTTGACGGACAGACGCCAGAGGGTGGTGGTTAATGGAATTCGCTGGGATGAGGGAAAGGTGAGTAGTGGAGTGCCTCAGGGATCGGTGCTGGGGCCGATTCTGTTCAATATATTTGTGAGTGACATTGTCGAAGGGTTAGAAGGTAAAGTTTGCCTTTTTGCCAATGATTTGTAAGAGTGGACACCCTGGAGGGAGTGGAAAACATGAAAAAAGATCTGCAGAAGCTAGAAGAATGGTCTAATGTTTGGCAATTAAAATTGAATGCAAAGTGATGCACTTAGGGAGTAGAAATCCACGGGAGACGTATGTGTTAGGCGGTGAGAGTCTGATATGTATAGACGGGGAGAGGGATCTTGGGGTGATAGTATCTGAGGATCTGAAGGCGACAAAACAGTGTGACAAGGCGGTAACCATAGCCAGAAGGTTGCTAGGCTGTATAGGGAGAGGTGTGACCAGCATAAAAAAAGTAGGTGTTGATGCCCCTGTCGTTGGTGAGGCCCCACCTGGAGTATTGTGTTCAGTTTTGGAGGCCATATCCTGCTAAGGATGTAAAAAAAATTGAAGTGGTACAAAGAAAAGCTACAAAAATGGTATGGGATTTGCATTACAAAACATATGAGGAGAGACTTACTGACCTGAACATGTAAACTCTGGAGGAAAGGAGAAACGGGGGTGATATGATACAGACGTTCAAATATTTGAAAGGTATTAATCCGCAAACTAACCTGTTCCAGAGATGGGAAGGCGGTAGAACTAGAGGACATGAAATGAGATTGAAGGGGGGCAGACTCATGAAAAATGTCAGGAAGTATTTTTTCACGGAGAGAGTGGTTGATGCTTGGAATGCCCTCCCGTGGGAGGTGGTGGAGATGAAAACGGTAATGGAATTCAAAAATGCGTGGGATAAACATAAAGGAATCCTGTTCAGAAGGAAGGGATCCTCAGAAGCTTAGCGGAGATTGGGTGGCAGCGCCAGTGGTTGGGAGGCAAGGCTAGTACTGGGCAGACTCCTACGTTCTGTGCCCTGAAAATGGTAGATACAAATCAAGGTCAGGTATACATATAAAGTAGCGCATATGAGTTTATCTTGTTGGACAGACTGGATGGACCGTACAGGTCTTTTTCTGCTGTCACCTACTATGTTACTATGTAAATATCTCCTCTTTGTTTTAAGTGTTTCCATGTAACTTCATTGAGTCTTTGTACTTTTTGAAAAAGAAAAAAATCAATTTACTTCTACTCGTTCTACACCACTCAGGATTGTGCAGACCTCAATCATATCTCCCCTCAGTCATCTCTTTGCCTGATGTATTTTTTACTATATTTTGTTTACTGTAAATCAAGATAACATATAATAGACAATTTGATTTATCTTAGGTAATCAGAGCTATCCTTCTGGGGTAAAATGAGGATTGGATTAGTGAATTGGATGGAAACTTCCAACCCTTATATGTCAATGTTAAGAATTAAACCTACAATAGAAATTGTACATATTTTGTATTATAGGAATGGCATTTGGTTTAAAAAACATTAATCTGATATGGTGCCCATTCCAGATTATTGTGGTACATATTGTAGAAACCACAGACAGAATAGCTGTGTCTCACTGGCCAGTGATGGGCCCTTGGATGTTATTCCAGCTGGAGCAGAGCTCAGAGTTTTAGTTCTGAAAAAGGCAAAGAAATTCATTTAATACTTGTGGATGTTTAAGCTGGTATCAAGACCCTTTATGATATTTTACCAGGAGCTGCAGTGCTTAGAGTTCCTATATTGTATGGAGATGTGGAAAAGCTGGAAGAAAGTGCTGTAACCATCCTATTTGATAAAGTACAGTTCAGCAATAAGCCAGCCAACATGGACCATTGGCAGCAGAGGTTTCCTACTCATGTAAAGGATGTAGCCAGTGTGTGTCGGCAACTAGCAGAGAGGAGACTTCAAGTAAGTATTTTCCAGGAACACTGTGTTGTAATTAGTCTAACAAAATGTAGCAAAAGTAAGTGCATGCCATTAATTCTAGTAGGATAAGACATGGATGAAATAAATATTATGGTATGCAGTCTGTATAATAAACACCACATCCAAACTGTTTTCTGAATTCACCTATAATAAAAAAAACAAAGAATTTATTTACATGAATATGATATTGGCAAATGACTGTTTACGAGAAAGAAATGTTCAAATAGAAGAAGTGTTCTTAATCAAGGCTGTTTGAGAAGAAAACTCACTCTTACCAAAAATTAGTTGGAACAAACACACAGTTCCCTAAAATCAGAATAAGTGTTTCTGTTTATACCCCAGTGGGAGTGCACGTCTCTGGCTCCTGGGAACAGCTGGAACTGCTTGCAGTAGTCACAACAGTGCTGGTTCTAACATAGTTGAACAGGCGAGATAAAAAGTTGTAGAGAGTCTAAAGAGGCTAAGGTAAAAGGTCCTGGAGGGTGCCCCTCTTATATCATTTGTGTCATCAGAAATAACTCCAAGGATCTGATAGCTTTGCAGAAGGTAATTGATTGTGCCCTTTATATTATGGCTTGCAAAACCACAAGAATGTCTTCTGATGTTACTCTGGATGCTAGGAACATTTCATGGTCTTGCTGGATTGTCCAACGAAGATACAAGCATACTCGAACATGTAAATGTCTTTAATTAGAACAAGCATGTCTCAAAGTTTATTCATGCTTGTATCCCACAGTTTTGGTTCAGTGTGGCTTACATTTAACAATTAGAGATTATATTGATGCGTTTTAGTTACAAGGTTGTTTAGTGCAGTGTTATTACAGAATGATTAATGAAGTATTAGTGTGTACAGATTACTTGTAGAATTTCTTGAAAAGGTAGGTCTTTAGTTATTTTCTGATCTGGTGGTAGTTTGTGATGCTTCTTATGACCTTGGGAATTGAGTTCCACCATTTTACACCAGGATAGCTGAATCTCGCTGTGTAGATAGATTTGTAGCATTTTTTTAATTTATTTTTTTTTAACAGTTGGGAAGGTGGAGTAGTAAGTAACCCCTGGTTTTTGGGTTTGCAGTTCTTGCTGACAGTGTTATCAGGTCTAGTATGTAATCTGGAGACATGCAAAACAGTATTTTGTAGATGATTATGCTGGTTTTGAAAAACAGTTTGGCTTTGATGGGGAGTAATGGGGTTGCTCTTTCATAGTTTGATTTTTTTTTTAATATCAATCTTGCTGCCATGTTTTGGACGGTCTGCAGTGATGCAGTAAGTTGTTTTTCTTTTTAACATCCTGCTTATGCTGCATTACAATAGTCTACTTGGGACAGTATCAGCGGCTATACTATGAGACGGAATGATTGGGGAAACTCTGTTTCTTCTCAGTTTCCAGTGTTTTGAAACTTTTTGATGTGACTGCAGAAACCTAGTTTTCGAGAGACAGGTGTTTGTCGAGAATAATTCCTAGTATTTTTAGTTGTGTTTCAATTGTCTGTTGTGATGTTTTGGTAAGTGGTAGGTTTGTGCATGCTGGATAAAAACAGGAATTTGGTTTTGTCTCAAAAGTTTGACTGTTGTGGCCCAGTTTTCCATAAGGTCCAGCCCTTTTTTAACTTTATCCACTGTCTCAGTGATGAAAGGTTGATAGATGGTAACATCGTCGGCATATATAAATGGATAAATCCCGTTTTTTCCAATTTCTTGCCAAGTGATGCTATCAGTAGTATTGGTGATATTGAGGAACCCTGTGGCACCCCACATTCAGAGATCTGGGGGCTGAGAACTGATTGGACAGCTTGACTGGGTAAGACCTGGTTTTTAGGAAGCCATTGAACCACGCCGCTACTGCTATGTTGTGTGGTCTAATAGGTCGAAGGCACTTAGCATATCCAATTGTAGTAGTAGTATGGACTGACCTTGGCGTATTATTCTGAATTTTGTTATCAGGGTGGTTATAACTATTTCAGTACTGTGTAATGGTCTGAAGCCTGATTGAGAGCTGTGGAGGACTGAGAAGTGTGTTAGGTGTTCTATTAGTTGTTGTTCTACTAGTCCCTCCATCGTTTTGGTCAGTAATGGTATTGAGGCCACGGATCTATAGTTTGCGATTTCATTGATCTTGCTGGTGTCGTTTTTTTACAGATTGGAGTGGGTATGATGTTGCCTTTATCAGAAGGAAAAATTACCTTTTGAGAACATATATCCTGTGCGTTCTCTTAAGCATTTAGTGAACCAGTCCGGTGGGTTTTTCATCATATAGTTTGGGCAGCTGTCTAGTAGGCAGTTGGCGTGTGCATATTTTGTCAATAGTGTCTTTACTGAGTTGTTTGAAGGTGTCTTGAAGGATGATCAGATTGTCTGCTTTGATATGATCGTTGTTGATTTCACATTTGTGTAAGAAAGCTAAGAGGGTTATTTGTGTAGCGTCAAGGTTTGATCTTCTTTTTATTATGTTTTTTGGTGGTGTTTCATTTGATGTTAGCAGTAGTATTCTGCGTTAGCTCTTTTTATGTTGTGTTTGTACTTAGGGCTTTTCTCCATGTAGTTTTGTTAATGTCTGATTTGGTTTTGGACCATTTTCTTTCCAGTTTCCTGCAGAGCTTTTCAACCAGGGACATGGTTGTCTTTTCCTTTTTGTTTTAATTTTGAGTGGTGCTATTTCATTCAGTGTTTTTCTGCTTAGTTCATCCCAGTTCCTCGTGAAGTGTTATGTTCATTTGATCATTCTGCGCTGTTGACCAGAAGCTGCGAGTATCCACCAAGGACAGTGTGTAGTGTCCTCGTTTCCCTCTTTTTGCCATTCTCTTTCCATTGGTGAAAGTGAGTTTATTATGATCTGACCATGGCACCTCTGCCTAGTTAAGATTTTCTATTATGTGGCTGTTATTGGTTGAGAACTTGTGAGCTAGTATGTGACCTTTCACATGAAATGGTGTGACTGGTGCTGTTTTGAGGTTCCATTGGTTCAGGAAGATTTTTAAAAACCTAGTGTTGGTGTCGCTTGGTAGAAGGACATTCGAGAAGTTAATGCAAATGTTTGATATAAAGTCCATGAAGTCATCTTGCGCGTTGGACCAGCTACCTGGAGGGCGATAGAAAAGTATGCAGCATAATTGGCCAGTTAATGTTGAGTCTGTGATTTTGCTTGCCAGAATTTCAGTTGCAGTGGATATTTGTTCAACTGTGGTTTCTACTGAGAAAAAGGATTTATTTATTAAGGCCATCCCACCTCCTTTCTTTTTGGTTCTGTTTATGTGTGTTACTTTACATCTCTGTGGGTATAAGTCATGCAGTACTGGGTCGAAGGTGCAGCCACATTTCTGTTATGAATACTATACCTGTTCAGTTTCAATCCAATCTCTAATTATGGCTGACCCCGCGTTTATATAACCTATAGGAATGGGTACGTATGTATCCTTGTTGGTGTTTGTAATTGTCTGTGCGTTCTATCTTGTTTTGATGTTATGGTTATCGTGATTGTTCATATTTTGTCTTTTTAGTATTGGTTGGGATGTTGTTCTCTTTTGTTTTAGATTTTATAGTTTGGTCTGTCCAGTTGGTGGTGGGGGCATTGTCTATCTGAGATGACTACAGGGATTTTGTACCATTCATTGAATGAGGTGGCTTTTGTAGCCCAGTTATCCGTAGTATTAACACGTAGTAGTAGTCCCATGTTCTAATATTAGCCATTTTGAGATATGATGTGGGACTTTTGGTAGAGCTGCATCGGTTGTTCTCTGGACCTGAAAAACAACTATTGGTTAGTTATTCCTGTATTACCCAGTATGTGAATGTTATGTCTTTTCCTAGAGAAATATGTATGGTCAGAGCTGGTTATGTATCAGTAGTTCCTGTATGTTTGTTTATTCCCTCTTTCTTAACTGTGTTATATCTTGCCTCTGCTTTACTCTCCCTGTTTGTCTCCCCCTTCTGCAGGGCAGGCATGGGTATTAGAAACCCAAGATAACAGCAAAATGACACAGTTTAGCAGAAGCCATATAACCCTTACATTTCATAAACATTAAGGTATTTAGTATCAGAATACTGAAATGTTCTGTGAAGCAATGACTTCTTCATTTGATGCTTGGGTGGATCACTCAGCTCAGTCTTAGCATCCTCACTGCAAGTCAGTTTCCTACTTAAAGGTTACTGCAAAGTGGCAGTTGGGTCTACAAACGCATGTGGTGGTGGGTTTTTTTTTTTTTTTTTTTTGCCCTTCCACTCCCCAGCAATGGCAGTGCTCCCTCCAGTTTTCTCACCTCTCCAGGCCATCCCACCCCAATACTGACCCACAGCACTCACCCTAGTTCACCCACCGTTTGTTCCCGAGATGATTGTTGTCTGCAGGCGCCAGTCACATTTAATGGACTCCTTACTCGTCGGGCACGAAGAAAGAGACTCCCTTCGAGGCGCGGGTGAGTGTGCATGTAAAGCAGTCAGTCTCCTATGGGTTCGATGTCAGCTCTCCGCCTCAAGGTGCCAATCACCAAGAGTGGGACTCCCTTGCAGATCTCCTGCTAGAAGTGACCCGAGTCGGCCTTGCCTCCCGCATCTCAGAGGTCCGCAGGCACCATTCTGCAATTTTCTGATGCAGAGACTCCCCTTCCCGCGGCCTGCTTGAGGAGGTTCACGCTCCGCCTCGTGGCGCCAAACTCTGGATGGGACTCCTCAAGGATCCCCCACTGCTGGCTCAGTGCGCTCCTACAACTAGAAGCAGCATATGTATCAGCTGTCCCAGGGGTCTGTTGGTGTTGCTTGGCACTGCTCTCCCTTCCCGCAGCGTGCTTGAGGAGGTTTTCCAGTAGGCACTGACCTTCCTTTTTTTGTAGATACTGCCTGGAAATCCTTGGCTGGAGTCAGGTGTCGGTTGACCACCACCTGAGTGCATGTCCTGGCTGGGTTGGATCCAAGTTGTGATCAATTTCCAACTTTGGCCGTGGAGCTGGCAGCTTCACTCATAGCAAAGATCTCTTTGTGAAGCACCAGGCACTACCAGATTGATGATAAGTATTCAGAATACATCAGGTACAGGTTGGCAAGCTCTATTTGTAGCAGGGGCTCATACCCCTACAAAAAGATGGTTAAGAAACAAATTTGTCCTCTGAAACAAATTTCATAATTCACTTTCAAATCATATGGTTTTATTTTTGCTGAAAGACCAATTTTCATCTATGCTTTTTTCTAGGATCCTTCTCTAAAGGGAATATTCCATTGGTCTAGTAATGAACAGATGACCAAATATGAGATTGCCTGTGCTATGGCAGATGCCTTTAATCTTCCCAGCAATCACTTGAGACCAGTAAGTGATGTATTTAAACCACTCTGAAGAGTGAAGTGTGATGCCACCGCCAAGAATTTGCTATATTCCTCTGTGATTTGGTTGATGTGCATCAAGTGACCTGTTGATCCTGTATGTTTGTTTATTCCAGCTTTCTTATCAGTTAACTGTGTCTTCTCTTGTATCTGCTTTTCTCTCCCTGTTTGTCTCCCCCTTCTGCAGGGCAGAAATATTAGAGACCCAACATAACAGCAAAATGACACAGTATAGCAAAAGCCAGATAACCCTTACAATTCATAAACATTAAGGTATTTAGCATCAGAATACTGAAAAGTTCTGGGTAGCAATGACTTCTTCAGGTGATGCTAACCTTAACCCTTCTTTGGCATATGCCAGAGAGTTGCAGAAGCTCTGAATTTTAGGTAACAATTAAATTTATAAAGAGATGTTTTTATTTTGCTTTTGAAGACATTTTAAACATATTTGCATAATTCAGTATTTTAAAATTGCCAAAACTCACATCAAGCGTTATGCTTTCCCCGGCTTACCAATAACTGTAACTGCCTACCAAACCCCTCATGAGTGTCCAAAGGTTTGGAGCAAAAAGGGAGTCAGTTGAATGTGGAAGACCACTGGGGTGCCTCTAATGGCACTCCTGATAACACTGTAAATGCGAAACCATCATGGTCAGCCTATAAAGTTTGCACTATTTGGCCTTTTATAATGGCCTTAGTAGTTTAACTGCTGTAGAAGCCCCAACAACTTGATGACCCTCCAGGGCATCTGTTGCCTTTGGCCCTTTCCACTCAAGGGATAGATAAAGTCTAACAGGCCCCCAATTTCCAGACATGAGACTGGCCCAAACAGTCTACAATCATTGCATAATCAGATATCCTTGGTAAGAGATTATTGGACACAAAAAAAATACAATACAGTACAGAAACAGTCATGGATCTGCCAGGCAAGTGCCCTTTATCAGAGATTGGATGGATAAAGATTTTAATTTTGTAAATGTTTTTTCCTTGTCATCAGCAGCAGATGAATCCATTACGAATGGGTTGTGTCCACCTACCAGCAGGGAGAGATAGAGAACACTGAAATCCATAGTGCCTCTAGGATGGCTAGCTCCATCTGCCTCTCAGTATTTCTCTATCTCCCAGCAGGGTAGGACGCAGCTTGTTCAGCTCCTTGAAAATTTCTGCCTGGGGAGGCTCCTGTGCTTGGCCAGTTAAGCTGGGGTGTTGTGGCTGGTGGTGCCCACTTTAAAGGCACATAGGTCCGCCCTTTCCCTGCCTTACCCATTGTGGATGCAGGCACATAGGTTCGCCCTTTCCCACTTCCCCCTTGTGGATGTAGGCATATAGGTTCGCCCTGTCCCTGCCTTTCCCACCCTCTACTTGCCTCCAGAGTACCTCTGTAGCTGTTTGCCTCCAACTTTCCTCACAGCGTTAAAAAAAAAAACGCGCTTTTTATGCGCTGCTATTCTGAGGCTTTTATTGACGTGCAGCGTGACCGGAGCTTGGTGGACTGGGTCCTTTGAGGTAAGAGCGGTACTCAGCTCCACCGGGGAGGGCCCGCGGACAGCGTTACCGATCGGGGTGATTTGGCGCGAAGCCGCCATTTTGTATTTTAGTCTGCCGCTTTTCGGCGATGGCTGCTGAAGGAGTTAAGCGCTGTTCCTGTTGTGGCAAGCGCAGATCAGCAGCGGGGCTCTGTAAAACGTGCTGTAGAGACGGTAGAGCCAGTACGAGCATGGCGAGCGATGAGTCGTCCCGCTCAACGGAGCTGGCAGCGGGCGCCATCTTGGAAGCGCTGCATGGCTCGACCCCCGCGGTTGCAGAGGAGTCTGTGAGCAGAGAGGCGCCTCGAGCCAAGGCTACCAGAGGAGCTCCATTCCCCGTAGCTCCTAATTTGGAGACGGGAGGTTAGGCTGAGTTTTTCTCCCCTGCGTTTGTGCTTATTTTACATAAAGCCTTCATGCTGAAAAGAGCTGCCGTAGGTGTCTGACACTGCGTTGCTACCTGGTCTCCCTCTGACTGATGATGGCCCGGGGCAGATGTCAGAAGTGGATGCCCCTGAACGTTGGATGCACGCTAAACATAGACGGGTAAATTCCCTGTCTGAGAGTGGCGCACCTCCCTCCCCCCCCTTTCTTGGTTACAACAGGCAGTGGAACAGCCCGTGGATGGTGCAGACTCCCTCGCTGAGGTTGCACTGCGCATGGAGTCGGCCTTGTCATTTTTAGCTGACACCCTCTATGATCTGGTCAGAGTTTTGACTAAACAGATGCCTGTAGCGGTGTCCGCCCGCCACCTTCTATGGCTACGGCATTGGGCGGCTGACATGGCCTGTAAGCAAAGGCTGGTGAAGTTGCCCTTTCGGGGACTTCTGTTATTTGGAGAGGAGTTGGAGAGGATCCCAGCGGTTACCTGAGGATAGGCCGCGGCCTTCTTCCAAGGGTCAGGTGGTTCCCTCCTCCTCTAGACCTCGCTTCCGTGAAGCTGGAAGGTATCGCCCGGGGCGCTCTGCTGGGTTTACTCAACATGTCCGTTTTCAGCAGAGGAACTCCTTTCGCTCGGACAAGCGATACGCAGCGGCCGGTGCTAGGCTTGGAGTTCAAGGACAACCCTTTCAATGATGGTGCGCTGGTCCACTCCTCCTTTACAGCTGTAGGAGGATGCCTTTCCCTCTTTCTAGAGGAGTGGACCAAGATTACCTCGGATCAGTGGGTCCTTGACCTGATCAGAGAAGGTTACCGATTGGAATTCAATGCCCAGGTGAGAGACGTGTTTTTGGAGTCCCGATGCGGTACTGCCGTCAAACAGGCAGCGGTAGAGGAGACCCTACAAGTCTTGCATTTACTTTGTGGTGCCGCAAAAAAGGCGGGTCTTTTCGGCCCATTCTCGACTTGAAGGAAGTCAACAAGTCTCTGAGAGTGCGGCATTTTCACATGGAAACCCTGCGCTCCGTCATTGCGGCGGTACAGCCAGGAGAGTTCCTCACATCTCTGGACTTAAAAGAAGCTTACTTGCACATACCTATTTGGCCCCCGCACCAACGGTTCCTCCGATTTGCGGTGTTGGGAAGACATTTCCAGTTTCGGGCCTTGCCTTTTGGCCTCGCCACAGCTCCCCAAACCTTTTCAAAGGTAATGGTGGTAGTAGCTGCCTTTCTCAGGCGAGAAGGTATCCGGGTTCACCCGTACCTAGACGACTGGCTCATCAGAGCAGACTCTGCAAAAGAGAGTCACCATGTCACAGCCAGAATGGTCTCAGTACTGCAATCTTTGGGCTGGCTCATCAATATAGCCAAAAGTCACCTGACCCCCTCTCAATCTCTAGAATATTTGGGGGTCCGGTTCGACGCGGCCTCAGGGTTTATCTACCCGACCAAAGGCGGTGCAAGCTTCAGAACCAGGTCCGTCTGCTCCTGAGGATGTCTCGCCCGCGAGCTTGGGACATTGTCCAGCAGTTGGGGGTCGATGACAGCCACCTTAGATGTGCCATGGGCGAGAGTGCATATGAGACCTCTGCAGATTGCCCTGCTTCAACGATGGTCTCCGTTGTCCCAGGATTATCAACACAGACTCACGTGGCTCCCTGCGGCCCAACTCAGTAAGGGGTGGTGGCTCTCAGACAGCATGCTGCGGCAAGGAATGCCGCTAGCGCTTCCCAATTGGTGCCTGGTGGTAACGGATGCCATCCTGAAGGGCTGGGGAGCACCGCTTCTGGCCTTTCACAAAACCCTGGAGGGACTGGCTGTCAGAGTTCTGTCGGACAACACGACAGCAGTGGCCTACATAAATCGACAAGGAGGCACTCAGTGCAGAGCACTGGCCGCAGAGGCCACTCTAATTTGTCACTGGGCCGAGCTACATCTGCAGCTTCTGTCAGCAGCTCACATAGCAGGTCAGAGCAACATGCAAGCCGATTTTTTAAGCAGGTATCAAATCGACCCAGCGGAGTGGGAACTGGTAGACGAAGTGTTTCTTCAGATCTGTGCCAAATGGGAAACGCCCGTAGCGGATCTAATGGCGTCAAGTGCAAATGCCAAAGTCCCGTGCTTTTTCAGCAGACAGACAGATCCTTGGCTCAACCCTGGCCTCCGGGCCTCCTGTATGTGTTCCCTCCTTGGCCTTTGATAGGGCGAGTCCTCCTGCGAATTCGGCTACATCAAGGAGTTGTGATCCTTATTGCCCCGGATTGGCCCAGGCGGCCGTGGTATGCGGACCTCCAGCGGATGCTGGTGGAGGCTCCCCTTCCTTTGCCTCTGGTTCCGAACCTGTTGACGCCGGGCCCGGAGACCATGGAGGATCCATGCCGCTTTTGTCTTACGGCATGGCTATTGAGAGGGCGCAATTGAGAGACAAGGGCTATTCTAACAAGGTCATCTCCACTCTCTTGCAGGCCCGCAAGCGTTCCACTTCCGTTGCCTATGCTCGGATCTGGCGCCAGTTTGAGGCTTGGTGTGCTTCTAAAGCGATCACACCCATGCGGGCTGCTGTCTCTTCGATACTTGACTTTCTGCAGGATGGTTTACAAAAAGGCTTGGCCTATAATTCCCTGTGTGTTCAAGTGGCAGCATTGTCATGCTTTCTGGGGAAGGTCGTTGGCCTCTCCTTGGCTTCACATCCGGACATTGACCGGTTTCTGAGAGGGGTGCTTTGGCTCCGGCCTCCTATGCGGGCCCCTTGCCCCGCCTGGAACCTGGGGCTAATATTAAAGGCTCTTCAGTGTTCACCGTTCAAGCTGCTGAAGCAAGCTTCGGAGAAGGATGTGACTCTAAAGACTGTCTTTTTTGTGGCCATTGCATCGGCGAGACGGGTATCTGAACTCCAGGCACTGTCCTGTCGAGACCCTTTTCTGCAATTCTCAGAGTCCAGTGTAATGGTACATACTGTGCCTTCCTTCATCCCTAAGGTGGTTTCAGCGTTTCACCTAAACCAGCCTATTTGCCCTCCTTTACTAGGGAGGAGTTTCCAGAATCCTTTGGGCAGTTGCACCTTCTGGATGTGCGCAGGGCTCTGTTGCAGTATCTGCAGATGTCAAATGCTTTCAGGACCTCTGATCACCTTTTTGTATTGTTGTCAGGTCCTCGCAGAGGGTCTCCAGCGTCTAAAGCCACTATAGCCCATTGGCTTAAGGAAGCCATTTTTTCTGCACATCTGCTGTCTGTCCGGCCTCCGCCTGACGCCTTTAAGGCTCATTCCACAAGAGCGATTTCCTCCTCTTGGGCTGAAACTGGAGCACTCTCTCTTCAAGAGATATGTAGTGCAGCAACTTGGGCTTCTAAGCTTTCTTTTGCCCGATATTACAGGCTGGATGTGGCTGCCAGGAGGGACGCGCTTTTGGAGCACAAGTGCTGGCGCGTGGTGTGGCTTGTTCCCGCCCTATCTAGGGATTGCTTTGATACATCCCATTCGTAATGGATTCATCTGCTGCTGATGACAAGGAAGGGAAAATTAGGTTCTTACCTTGGTAATTTTCTTTCCTTTAGTCATAGCAGATGAATCCATGAGCCCTCCCTGATTGACTCTGTTTTGTGTTCAGTTTTTCCTGCAGACATGTTCCCTCATTGGGAGAAGTTGGAAAACAGTCATCAGGATTTCTGTTCTTCTACAGGAGATTCAGTTCGTGCCTCCTTTGTGTTATTGCTCCTGTTCTGGGGCTTTCGTTCGCTGTGAGGAAAGTTCATGTTTTGCTACTTTGCGGTTTAACACTGCTTTGGAAGCTTCAAAATACAGAGAGGCAGATGGAGCTAGCCGTCCTAGAGGCACTATGGTTTTCAGTGTTCTCTATCTCCCCCTGCTGGTAGGTGGACACAACCCATTCGTAATGGATTCATCTGCTGTGACTAAAGGAAAGAAAATTACCAAGGTAAGAACCTAATTTTCCCTTCATGATGTATTTTATCATCTAACACAACGCTTTTAATGAAATATATAATAAAATGCCACTGATGTGTGTTTTTTGTTGTTGTTTTATGAAATGCCAATGATGTGGGTTTTGGGGTTTTTTTTTTTTTTTTTTTTTTTTTTTTACTGGGGTTCTATTTTATTGTTTTTTGAATAGAGTACGCTCAGTGAGGATTTTTGCTGTATTCATTTGTTTTAAGCATACTATTTACAAGGGTATTCATTATATATTGTTGCATGGGGGGTACAAATTGTTGCCAACTGGTAGGAAGTTCAAGACCTCATAGGAAGTAAGAGTAAGTGAGATTTAGCTGAAATATCCAGTGCATTTTCAAGTTATTGCTGGGGGATGGTGGCTGGGACACTTCCCCAGATATATGTGTATCAATTTCAAATGTATTGTCTCTTAGGATGCTTGGAATTAGATTAATATCTAATATAATAATTTGCTCCTGCAACGTTCCAATGTGTCTACCTGCATTCGTAACCATCTCCTGACGTCAGGCAAGCAGACTTCTACCTCAGGAGATGGTTATGAACGCAGGTAGACACATTGGAACGTTGCAGGAGCAAATTATTATATTAGATCTGAACTTGGGGGGGAAGGACAAATTGCGTTGTTCCCAAGTGGAGGGCAAGCTGGAGCTTGCAACCGAGCAGGGGAGAAAATGAAGATACATACCTGTAGCAGGTATTCTCCGAGGACAGCAGGCTGATTGTTCTCACGAATGGGTGACGTCCACGGCAGCCCCAAGATAGGAAATCTCCCTAGCAACAAAAAATTGCTAGAGCCTTCGATCGCACATGCGCGGCCATCAGCTTCACGCCCGTTGCGCGAGAGTCCCGTCAGTTTGATAACAAAGCAAAGAAGGAAAGACAACTCCAAAGGGGAAGCGGGCGGGTATGTGAGAACAATCAGCCTGCTGTTCTCGCAGAATACCTGCTACAGGTATGTATCTTCATTTTCTCCAAGGACAAGCAGGCTGCTTGTTCTGACAAATGGGGTATCCCTAGCCCCCAGGCTCACTCAAAACAACAAAGAAAGGTCAATTGGGCCTCGCAACGGCAAGGACATAAGGTTTGACCAACGAAGAAAACATCTAACAGAGTGCAGCCTGGAACAGAATAAAAATGGGCCTAGGGGGGTGGAGTTGGATTCTAAACCCCGAACAGATTCTGCAGCACCGACTGCCCAAACCGACTGTCGCGTCGGGTATCCTGCTGAAGGTAGTAGTGAGATGTGAATGTGTGTGGACTGAAGACCATGTCGCAGCCTTGCAAATCTCTTCTATAGTGGCTGACTTCAAATGGGCCACTGACGCTGCCATGGCTCGAACACTGTGAGCCGTGACATGAGTGGAGGAGTGGCCTAGTGGTTAGAGTGGTGGACTTTGGTCCTGGGGAACTGGGTTCAATTCCCACTGCAGGCACAGGCAGCTCCTTGTGACTCTGGGCAAGTCACTTAACCCTCCATTGCCCCAGGTACAAATAAGTACCTGTATATAATATGTAAGCCACATTGAGCTTGCTATGAGTGGGAAAGCACGGGGTACAAATGTAATAAAAATGATCCTCAAGAGTCAGCCCAGCTTCGGCGTAAGTGAAGGAAATGCAATCCGCTAGCCAATTTGAAATGATGCGTTTCCAGACAGCAACTCCCCTTCTGTTGGGATCAAAAGAAACAAACATTTGGGTGGACTGTCTGAAGGGGCTTGTCCGCTTCACATAGAAGGCCAATGCTCTCTTGCAGTCCAATGTATGCAACTGACTTTCAGCAGGACATCATTTGATATGAGGACGGGGAAAATATGTTGGCAAGACAATTGACTGGTTCAGATGGAACTCCGACACCACCTTTGGCAAGAACTTAGGGTGAGTGCGAAGGATTACTCTGTTATGATGAAATTTAGTATAAGGAGCATGGGCTACCAAGAGTTGTAGAAGCTCGCTGATCCTACAAGCTGAAGTAACAGCCACCAGGAAAATGACCTTCCAGGTCAAATACTTCAGATGGCAGGAATTCAGTGGCTCAAAAGGAGGCTCTATCAGCTGGGTGAGAACGACGTTGAGATCCCATGACACTGGTGGAGGTTTGACAAGTGGTTTTGACAAAAGCAAACCTCTCATAAAGCGAACTACTAAAGGCTGTCCAGAGATAGGCTTACCCTCTACACGTTGATGAAAAGCACTAATTGCACTAAGGTGAACCCTTATGGAGTTGGTCTTGAGACCAGACTCTGATAAGTGTAAAAGGTATTCAAGCAGGGTCTGTGTAGGACAAGAAAGGGGATCTAGGGCCTTGCTGTCACACCAGACGGCAAACCTCCTCCATTTGAAAGAGTAACTCTTTTTAGTGGAATCTTTCCTGGAAGCAAGCAAGCAAGACTCAGGAGACACCCTCTGAAAGACCCAGGGAGGCGAAGTCTACGCTCTCAACATCCAGGCCGTGAGAGCCAGAGACTGGAGGTTGGGATGCAGAAGCGCCCCCTCGTTCTGAGTAATGAGGGTTGGAAAACACTCCAATCTCCACGGTTCTTCGGAGGACAACTCCAGAAGAAGAGGGAACCAGATCTGACGCGGCCAAAAAGGAGCTATCGGAATCATGGTTCCGCAGTCTTGAGTTTCAACAAAGTCTTCCCCACCAAAGGTATGGGAGGATATGCATAAAGGAGACCCTTCCCCCAATGAAGGAGAAAAGCATCCAACGCTGGTGTTGTGGGCCTGAAGTCTGGAACAGGACTGAGGGACCTTGTGATTGGTCTGAGTGGCAAAAAGATCCACCAAGGGGGTGCCCCACGCTCGGAAGATCTTGCGTACCACGCCCGAGTTGAGCAACTACTCATGAGGTTGCATTATCCTGCTCAACCTGTCAGCCAGACTGTTGTTTACGCCTGCCAGATACATGGCTAGGAGAAGCATGCCATGAGCACGAGCCCATAACCACATCTGGACGGCTTCCCGACACAGGGGCCGAGATCCGGTGTCCCCCTGCTTATTGACATAATACATGGCAACCTGATTGTCCGTCTGAATTTGAATAATTTGATTGGACAGCTGATCTCTGAAAGCCCTTAGAGCGTTCCAGATCGCTCGCAACTCCAGGAGATTGATTTGAAGACCTGATTCCTGGAGGGACCAAGCTCCTTGAGTGTGTAGCCTGTCTACATGGGCTTCCCACCCCAGGAAAGATGCATCCGTAGTCAGCACTTTTTGCGGCTGAGGAATTTGGAAGGGACGTCCCAAAGTCAAATTGGATCGAATTGTCCACCACTGAAGGGAATTGCAAAATTCGGTGGGTAGCTGGATTGCCTCCTCTAGATCCCCTGCGGCCTGAAACCACTGGGAAGCTAGGGTCCATTGAGCTGATCGAATGTGAAGATGGGCCATGGGAGGCACAGGGACTGTGGAGGTCATATGGCCAAGTAGTCTCAACATCTGTCAAGCTGTGACCTGCTGAGACGTTCTGACCAATGAAACGAGAGACAGAAGGTTGTCCGCTCTCGCCTCTGGAAGATAGGTATGAGCCGTCTGTGAATCCAGCAAAGGTCCTATGAATTCTAGTTTCTCAACTGGAAGAAGATGGGACTTTGAGTAATTTATGACAAACTCCAGGAGTTGAATAGTCATCTGCATGGACTGCAGAGCTCCTGCCTCTGAAGTGTTCTTCACCAGCCAATCGTCGAGATAGGGAAACACATGCACTCCCAGTCTGCGTAGCGACGCTGCATCTGCCGCCAGGCATTTGGTAAACACCCTGGGCGCAGACGCGACCCCAAAGGGCAGCACACAATACTGAAAGTGCTGTGTTCCCAGACGGAATCGTAGATACTGCCTGTGAGCTGGCAGTATCAGAATGTGCATATAAGCATCCTTTAAGTCCAGAGAGCATAGCCAGTCGTTTTTCTGATGCATGGGAAGAAGGGTGCCCAGGGAAAGCATCCTGAACTTTTCTCGGACCAGATATTTGTTCAGGGCCCTTAGGTCTAGGATGGGACGCATCTCCCCTGTTTTCTTTTGCACAAGGAAGTACCTGGAATCCCAGCCCTTCTTGCCCTGGTGGAACGGGCTCGACTGCACTGGCGCTGAGAAGGGCGGAGAGTTCCTCTGCAAGTACCTGCCTGTGCTGGAAGCTGAAGGACTGCGCTCCCGGTGGGCAATTTGGAGGTATGGAGATCAAATTGAGGGAGTATCCTAGCTGGACTATTTGGAGAACCCACCGATCGGAGGTTATGAGAGGCCACCTTTGGTGAAAAAATTTTAACTTCCCCCCGACCGGCAGATCATCCTGCACAGACACTTTGATAGTGGCTATGCTCACCTGGAGCCAGTCAAAAGCCCGTCCCTTGCTTTTCTGTCTAGGCGCACGCTGTTGACGAGAACGAGCGCGCTGGGGTTGAGCCTGAGAAGGCTGTCGAGAAGATGGATTGTACCTACGCTTATTGTAAGCATAGGGAGCATTCCGCCTTGCCCGGAAAAAACTTCTACCTGATGAGGTAGATGCTGAAGGCGCCGGGTGGGAGAGATTGTCCATAGCGGTTTCCCACTGGTTGAGCTGTTCAACCACTTGCTCAACTTTCTTGCCAAAAATATTATCCCCCCGGCAAGGAACATCCACCAGCCGCTGCTGGACTCTATTGTCCAGGTCAGAGGCATGCAGCCATGAGAGTCTGCGCGCATCAGTTTACCTTGTGCAGCGGCCCTGGATGTAACATCAAGAGTCGTAAGCACCCCTGGACAGGAATTTACGACGCACCTTCAGCTGCCTGACCACCTCCTGAAAAGGCCTGGCGTGCTCCACAGGGAGCTTGTCCACCAAGTCCGCCAGTTGCTTTAAATTCTGCATATGGACTGAATTTTGGACATGAGCATAGAGGACTGGTAGGCCTTCCTCCCCAAAAGAGTCCAGAGTTCTAGATTCTTGTCCCGGGGGCACCGAGGCAAAATCCCTAGAGCTCTTGGCCCTCTTGAGAGCAGAATCCACAACCATAGAGTGGTGAGGTAACTGTGACTTCATCAATTCAGGCTCCCCATGGATTCGATACTGGGACTCAGCTTTTTTGGGGGATGGTGGGATTAGATAGAGGTTTCATTCAGTTCTTCAGCAATGTCTGCTTAAGGACATTATGCTGAGGAACAGTGGACAGCTACTTAGGTGGTGAAGGATAGTCAAGGACCTCAAACATCTTGGCCCTGGGCTCATCCTCAGAAACCACCGGGAAGGGAATAGCCACAGACATTTCCTGCACAAAGGAGGAGAAAGAAAGACTCTCCGGGGGAGGGGGGGAAGTTTCCTTTCAGGCGAAGGAGTGGGATCAGAAGGAAGACCACAAGACTCCTCAGAAGAGAAATATCTGGGATCCTCCTCTTCTCCCCACGAGGCATCCTCCTCAGTGTCAGACAAGAGTTCACGAACTACAGTCTGAAACCGGGCCTGTCTCGACTCGGAGGAACCACATCCTCGATGACGACATCGAGACGTCGACTCCCGTGCTGGCGGCGATGAAGCTCCCTCCAGCGATGTTGAAGGGGAGTCGACCTGGGTGGCAGCCGAAGCGGCATCAGCATCGGGGACTGCACCACAGGCACAGAGCTCGCTGCCGCTTCCATCAACGGTACCGAAGGCGCAAGCACCCCCAGCACCGGAACAGACTGGTGCAGCAGCCCCTCTAGGCAACCTGGAAGAATGGCTCTGAGGCGCTCGTCGAGTGTCTGCCGGGAAAGACTGTGGAGGAGCCGGAGGCAGAACCTTTGTAGAGGAAGGCGGCGGTACCGGACTGTTCGAAGACCAATGCACTGACACCTCTTGGATGGAGGGTGAGTGGACCTCCCGGCGTTGACGCTTCTCGGGTGCCCAGTCCCTCGACGCCCCGGAGCTCCCTGTACCGTGTGTAGAAGGAGATCGATGCCGATGCTTCTTAGCCTTCGCTCGATGCTCCCCGCGTGCGGTGGTCTCCGGACAAGTATTACCTGCTCTCCCGATGTCGATGCCACCGACCTCTACCGCCATCGATGCCAAAGTGCCGGGCAAGGTTCCAAACAGACATTCCCGCTGAGCCTGTCTCAACGCCTGTGTTAGCTTTTTAAGGCTAAGACTCAACTTACACGCGTCTGGGCGATGGTCAGGCCCAAGGCACTGGATACACCACGAATGGGGATCGGTACCTGAGATTGCCTGGCTGCACCAACCACACTTCAGCCGCTGGGAATCCTCGATGTCATGGACGGAAAAACAGCGGCGGCAAAGTCAAAATTCACGATGGTGCCAAGAAAAAAGGGCACAAAAAGAGGAACGCGCAGCCCAAAAGGGTCGCGACGACAGCGAAAGCAAACTTAAGAGGACCCAACTAAAAGAGTAAGGGAACTACTAGAAGTTTTGGGGGTATTTTTTTTTATATATATTTACTTTCTCCAAGAGGAGAACAAAGAAAAGAAAAAAAGAACTCGTGACTAAAAACGAAGGCTTTTTCTCGGGCACAGAGAGAGAAGGCTATCAACACAACCGCTCTCTACAGCGGAAAAAGAAACAACTGACTGGACTCTCGTGTGACGGGCGAGAAGCTGATAGCCGCCCACACGCGATCGAAGGCTCTAGCAATTTTTTTTGTTGCTAGGGAGATTTCCGATCTCGGGGCTGCCGTGGACATCACCTATTTGTGAGAACAAGCAGCCTGCTTGTCCTCGGAGAATGTGGAAGTAGCCGAGCTTCACCGTCTGCGCTATCCCAGGGACCCTGGCACCGATAGTACAACACAAACACAACGCCACAACCGTCACCAGGCACGTGGCGGGAAAGAGCACCGAAGAGGAAGGCCGGTAACGGGCTGCCCCCCCCTCCTCCTCTGAGCCGCTTATTTTAACCAGTTTGTGCACCCTGCAAGTTTCCACACATTAGCCCCTAGTCATTTCCATCCCCTCGGGGTGAGTGGGACCTGGCAGGCGCCCCTTCAACTAAGTGAGAATGAGTGGCAGCCCAGAACCAGCTCCACACCTTGACCCCTCTGCCCAGGCCTGGAACCGCAGGCCCCACTTCTGCGGCGCTCTCGAGCTTGAGTGTCAGGGTCTTTTCGATGTGGTTGTTCACCTCCAGCAGGATCATGGCAGCAGCAGCGGGGTGACACAGAGTGAGAGAAACGGGGGAAGAATCGCCGACACTCCGGGTCCGCCCTGCACCAGCCGCTCCTTGCCCACACACAATTTCTGCCCTGCACTCGCTTTCCGTCACACACCCCCAATAGCCCCCACCCCTACCAGTCAAACCCCAGATCCCACTCCCCTCAAACTAGCCCATTCTCATGCACACTCCTCTGCTTCCTCTCGCCGCGGCCACCAAGGCTGGGGGGGTCCTGAGACCGGGGGGGGGGATCTGTCACACACACTCTCTATCAGTGCCTTTTTCTCTCTCACACTGAGGGGGAGGGGCTCCAGAGGGGGGGGTGGAGGGGTCCTGAGACCAGAGGGGGGGGTGGAGGAGTCCTGAGTCCAGAGAAGGAGGTCCTGAGACCAGAGGGGGGGGGTAGGGGGAGGTGGTGCTAAGACCAGAGAGGGAGGGGGGAAGGTATCTCTTTCACACACACACTGTCTCACACCATATCACATTCACTCTGTTTGTGTCACATAGTCACTCTCATACACTCTCGGTCACAGTCTGTGTATCGCGCACATACTCTCTCACACTCTCTCTGTCTCACACACACTGTATCTGTGTGAAACACTCTCTCGCACACTCACTGTCTCACATACGCACTCGCACACTCTTTCTCACACACACATTCTCTCACAGACATACTCGCACCCAGTCTCACTGTCACACACACTCGCACATTCACTCACACTCTCTCTCTCTCTCTCTCTCACACACACACACTCCGAGGAAACCCTTGCTAGCGCCCATTTCATTTGTGTCAGAAACGGGCCTTTTTTTTTTTTTTTACTAGTTGTTTGATATTGTTACATATTCAATGTTCTTCCTTTCAGAAATGTTTTAATGAAATGTAAACTATTTTTTATTTAATGTCTCTAGTGACAAATCTCTCCTTAAGTACCTTATGCCTTGCAGTTCCTTCTCCTGCTCTTTTCCCACTTACCTTCCACATCTGAATGTCTCTTGATGGTGAAAAGGATAGGTACATTTTTTTAAAAATGTAATCTTGAAACCGGAAGTGCACAGAGCTCCATAGACATTCTGTAATAAGTAAAGATTTCACTAAAAACAATGGAAACACGTCACTGAAGACATTTTAAAATTGCCAAAACTCTGGTTAATGACATTTTCTATTCTCTCGGGGGTCACACAAAATTCAGTGGCCATCCCTGATGTAAATGAATGTATAGAAACATGACGGCAGATAAATGCCAAATGGCCCATCCAGTCTGCCCATCCTTTGTAACCCCAACTCTTCCCATCCTTTGTAACCCCAACTCTTCCTCATCCTAAGTGATCCCACATGCTTATCCCATGCCTTTTTATATTCTGACACAGTCCTCGACTCCACAACCGCCACCAGGAGGCCATTCCACCTTAGATTACTTCTAAGCCTCCCTCTTAACTTCATCACATGCCCACTTGTTCCAGAGCTTTCCTTCAGTTGAAAAAGGCTCTCTTCCTGTACATTAACGCCCTTGAGTTATTTAAACGTCTCTATCATATTTCTGCTGTCCCAGCTTATACATGTTAAGGTTCATAAGCCTGTCCCTATAATTTTTGTATTTGACCACTTACTAATTTTGTAGCCGCCCTCTGGACCGACTCCATCCTGTTTATATCTTTTCATAGGTGTGGTCTCCAGAACTGCACACAGTACTCTAAACGGGGCCTGACCAGAGACTTATACAATGGTACTATCACCTCCTTTTTCCTGCTGGTCATCCCTCTTTTTATGCATCTAAGCATCCTTCTGGCTTTGACCATCACTTTTTCTACCTGTTTGGAAACTTTAAGGTCATCAGACACAATCACCCCCAAGTCCCCGCTCTTCCTTCATACACTGAAGTACTTCACCCCCTTTAACTTGACTCATCTTTCCAAAACTATGGTGAAAGCAAGTTAAACTCAGATAAATTTTAGTTTTTGTTTTCCCTTGCTTGAGTCCCCTCACCCACATGCGATTTAACATATGTTTAACTTTTTTAAGTTGAATTAATACAAGTTAGTAAATGAAGCCTTGTTTGCATCTGAGACTTTACAGGATTTAATGACTTGCCCAAGGACATTAGTGCATCAGTGACTTTGCATCCTAGTTTCCTTGATTTTACTGCTCTAATGCTAAAGAAATGTCTCTTGGCTTTACTCTTTAATATGTATTTCAACAGCACTATGCTGTTTTCATGCTGTATGCTGTCTTACTGCTGGCTTAGAGAATGGTCTTTCAAATCTAACATTGTTTTTCATTTTTAGCTTGCTGATGGTCTAGTGGTAGGTGTTCTCCGTCCAAAGAATGCTCAGCTTGACTGTTCCAGACTAGAAAACCTGGGCATTGGCCAACACACACCATTTCGAACTGGGATCAAAGAGTCACTTTGGCCTTTCTTGATTGATAAGAAATGGAGGCAGACTGTCTTCCACTAGTCAGGGTTGTTTCCTCTGTCGAAAGTGCGGCACTTTTTCTTTTTGAAAAGACTTTAGTTTTCTACAGGTTGTCCTACAAAGTCCAAAACAAAGTATCATGGTCTTTTTCTGTCAATCAAGTTAGCTGGTTTCTTCTTCCTCTGCATTTGGGATGCAATTTGTCTGAGATTTCTGATTTCATTTATGGCCATACAAACATTTTGGTTGAACAAATATTTCTGCTATGTAGAATAAAGACAATGGAGCTTATTTTCAAAGCACTTAGACTTACAAAGTTCTATAGTAACCTACGGAACTTTGTGCTTTGAAAATATGGCTCAGGTAACACAGTTTTTAAACTTGATCTTGGTGTTCCAGCACACTCTAAAACCTTGGTTGCTGCAGCTTTTATCAGCGATAGAAAGCAGGCAAAAAATGGTTTCATGTTTTTTTAGAACTAGCTGATGCAGTCCTGGTTTGCCACGTTGGGGAAATCAAAAGTAGGTAAAACAAGGATTGGTTCAGCCTGTTCAGTAAAAGCATGAGATTTTATTGTCATACTCTGAAAATTCTACTGGCTGTAGGGGGAAAGTTAGGCTTTATGTGAAAATATATGACTACATCAACCAAAAGCAGGGGTGGCAAAATTCTGGTTCCAAGAACTGGGTTAATATAGCAAGAGACTTGCAAAAGTGGGGTTTCAGGATGTCAGATTGTCCTTTAACACCTACCATCTCTTCTGCTGATGCCTCTTTCAGAGCTGTAATTTGCTTATCTCTGACCCAGGTTACACAAACATCAAAATTATTTTCTAATATATGTGATAGCTTTGTTTCATATGTTCATTGTTCTTATTAAGTTTGAGCTCAGATCAAAATGAACTATATATAAAAAAAATTATGTGAGATGTTATTTTTGGAATCCCTGATTGTAAAATTTATGCTTAAATATATTTTCACAAACCTGATGGGGTATGGAATTTTTTTTTTTTCTTGGGGCAGAATTTTGAAAGGTATGCAGTTTCTGTAAATTGAAAGATCTTAGGTGTCCAGCCCCCCCCCCCCCCCCCATCAAAACCCCCTTGCATAATAAAAGTTAATTATATGATAAATATTGAAGAAATTTAATTTGTAGATTGCAGCAACTTGTTGGAATAAAATAATAACTTTAAAAACACAAAATCAGCCACACCTCACCACTGAGAACATGTCACAGACTGGTAATTCATTTCAAGTTGTGTATAACTGAAAACATTTGGCATGGGGATCCCTGTCTGTGCTCCTTATAAAGATGCATCAGAATAACAAGTACTAAAAAATGTCTTATCTGAAAGCAAAATAACTCTGAAAAATTAATAGAATGGTAAAGACAGTAAAAAGACATCAGGTTCAAAAAGTGGGACAATAAGCTCTCAGAAAAGTTCCAGTGCTGTCTCAACCTGTTCTAATTACCCCCTTCCACACAATCTACCTTCCATACCTGCACAAACATGCAGCTTGGAAGGAATTTTTATGGGAAGCCAAGGAAGAATGGAGTTGCTTAACAAATGAATTATATGCATCTTAAGACTGCATTTCCCTCTGTTACCATGAAAGACACTGCAAACATCATGGTCAAAAATGTTAAGACAAATCTGAAGTAAAGAGTAATTTAAATTACAACTACTTGGGTAGATGCCACAATGAGTAGCCCAAACTGTATAATATTTTATGCTTTTAAAATGTGTTTGAATTAATCTAAAAAAATTTTCCTCATGGAAGCAAATTTTTAACTTGGACCAGAAAATAAAATACATTAAGACCCGAATCAAGAATTTTTTTTATATGAATGAACCTCATTGTCTTTGCTGCTAAATTTCAAATTTTTTTGTGAATTTAATATGTCATCGTCAGTTTCTCCTTAACATCTTCAACATGCAGCATTCCAAAATTCATTAGTGGGATCCACAGTCAACATCAGCCATGTTTCACTGAGAACTCTCCAAATGTGTTGCTACCATTGATGCTTTCGATCTTGTGAGCGACAGTTGTGTTTCACAGTTGCCTTTAGTTACATAGATTTTGTAGTCTGAGATTTGCTCTGCATTAAAATCCTCCCAACTCAAGTTGGTCTAAAATTCTTTTCCATGGCTGCACAAACAGCTGGTGTCTGGCTCTTAGACAATATGTGAGCTGTGGCCTGCCCTTTAAGGGAGTTTGTTGAGCACCAGTGTGAGACAGGAAATTGGCGCTTGAGGCGAGAAGTGATGTTCTAGCAAATAATACCAATTCCCATATAAATGGCACAGATGCAGTAAGGTGAAATATGTTTTTAGATTCAAGCACAATTATCAACTGAGATTTTTAAATTTGTATGTGACTTTGGACATGCACGTCATTAGGGATATTCTAAAAAACATGAGCCTTTGGCAGCCCTCAAGAGACACAGGCTGTACCTTAAATTTTGCTATATCCCTCCTAATCTTTGCCGTACTTCCCAAGTTGTCCACCTTATTGCAGATTCTAGTATCATTATGCAAAAAAAGGCTCCTCCATAAACTAAAAGAATCTCAATGATTTTAAACATATCTACCTTCCCCTAAAGTAAAAAGTTTCTTGGGGGGGGGGGGGGAGAGGGAATCCCCTTCTGTAAAAAAAAATAAAAAAAAAGCAAAGCACAAAAATTACCTTTTTCCTTCAACTTTTCATTCTTCAGCATCTGCTAGTTTTTTTTTTTCTCTTGGCACTGTTGCTCTTCCCATTCCCCGAAATGTTCCAACCCCAGCCTTAGCTAACATCCACATGGAGGTCTATATGTTCTTATAAGCATTCTGCAGAAAATTCTAGTCACCTAGAATCTCAAGAGGGGTTGGTATCTATGCGGTTGCATTGCAAGCTGCCTACATGAAGAGAAGGTTGCAATGCAACCAGATATCAACAGCCGTTTCTGTCCTAAACGTCTGAACACTCTGGGCTTACCCAAGGGCTTCTGTATTATACAGGGAAGCTGTTGCAACCTGTTAATTATTTATTATTTAATTATGTTTTCCTATTTTATTGCTTTACTAATGGCAATTTGTATTTCTTGAACAAGTGGATGCTTGTAGGTTTATTGTGAAATTTATAAATATTAAATTATGAAATAATGGAGAGGTCACTAACTGCATGAAACCTGTTATTTGAGGCAATCTTCAGGATCACAGCACCAGGCTGCCTTCACTGACTGCGTGGGATCTTCTCCCCCTTATCTTGGTTTAGCAAAATAGCCACCTTTAAGATGAATGTCCTTGCCAGATTGTCTGTTTGGCGCTCTCCATTCTGTTGTACAGATGTTTTGTCCTCATTGCAAGAGATGTTATTTAAGTTCATTTAAGAGCTGAGATTCTCTAGTTGGATAGAAAAAAAGGGGCCTCAGTTTAGAAAATGTTTCAAGACCTATCTTTTCAGGAAATACATTAAGATATTTAATGTTGCATTATTTTGGCTTGTTAGGACTTTGCTCTGTAAGTCCCAAAAACCTTCTAATTGGTTTTGGTCAGGATTAGTTTCTAGGCTGGTATGGGCATATCTGTATCCTAACCTCTGTTTTCAAGCAAAGCTTGTGTTCTTCTTCTGAGGATGGCTGCTAACAAGTGGGAGTCATCCCTCTCCCCCCCCCCCCCTTTTTTTTTTTCCTTTTCTCTTTCCTTCTCACCTTGCAATTCAGGTTATTTTCTGTCTAGGCTGTGGGGTAGAGAGAAGATAATTAAAAAAAAAAAAGAGGGGTGGGTGAGTAAGATGGAGGTTCTATGCCTGGTAACTTTATACATGTGTACACATGAAGCGTAGAAAACCGATCCATCTATCCAAAGACTACAGGATGACTTGTGACTTCCACATGTGGTCAAAGAACAGAATATCTTTATTGACAGGGGGTCATGTTTTGGTAGTCAGCCCACCTGCAGCAGGGGTCTGATACACACTGTACAAATTAAAATCAATACAAAATTAATAAAACATATAAATGAAATATCAAGACTAACTGATAAAGATGAATGTAGTGATTAACTATATGCAGGAACAGTTACACTAAGTGTCAGGTATGTTCTAAAAGAAATGGGTCCTAGACAAGACTAAGTCAGTTGCAAATGTATTCCCCTTATACTTAGAGCCAAGCCCACTGTGCCAACATTAATAGAAGGAACTAAACTCAAAATCCAAATATTATAAAAAGAGTATTTTATTTACAAAAGCAGCAAGGAAGACAGAAATAAAGACAAGCCAGAGTCTAGGTAGGGATTTGGGTGCATTTACTCTAAATTATTTCTGTAACTGAAGTGTAGAGTCAGTCTAACCCACAGAGCACAAATACAAGATACATGGCAGATAACTTGATGCAGTCCCTCAGATATATTGTCCCTTGGCTGTGAGGTTAACACTGCTACCTCTAAAGAGCTCCTTTTGGGGGGGGGGGGGGGGGGGGGTTAATAGAGATACTCTATCAGTACTGCTGACATACTTTCTGTGCATGGAGAACATGTTGACCAGCTACAGTGTCTCCCAAGAGTCCTACACTGATGTCAGTTCTGATAACAGTCTGCTGGCATTGATGTTAATGGTGCTAACAACTTGATGTCTCCACATTATTCTAGAGGCTTCATAGATGACATGTCTGAGTTTTCAGATTTAGTGCTGAATAAAGCCAAAGATGTGGCTGTATAGGGAACTTGCAGGTCTGGGATGCTTCAGTAGTGCTTGCTTTGCACCTACAGTCCCCACCTTTCAAGAGTTTAGCTGGATATTAGCTAGGTGAGTCACAGTATTCCAGCACAATGTTTCATCAGGCATTTTAGATTACATTACTGCATCACAGCTTAGTAACAGGAAACCACAGTACTTAGGTCTAAAACATGAGCCCAAGAGAAAAACCATGCAAGTATGAAAAGATATAATACTAGAGTGCATGATTATATAATGAACAAGGCTGATTGAGTTGAATGTACTATATTCATTACTAAATGTGATTCATGAACATTTGTTTAGGTGTTTCACAAAGTGAAAGGACTTGTGAGCTCATGGAAGAAAAGTCACTATTATTAGCATTTGTATAGCGCTACCAGACCCACGCAGTGCAGAACACCTGACTATGTGGCAAAGTAATAAACCACAGCATTGGAAGGTACTGTTTGATATACCACTCTAGCTTAATGTCCACAGCATGGGCTGCAGGACATATCCCAATCTTTCCCAAAGGTGGAAACATATTTATTTAAACATTTATACCCCATATTATCCAGAACATACTCCAGGTCAGTGTAGCTAACAGTAAAGAAACAGCCACCAAGGTTTACAAAGCCATAAACAAAATATAGACCAGTTGCAATCAATGGATAGAAACCTGTCAAAGAGGAGAGTTTTCAGTCTTTTACAAAATACCAACTAATCAGGCTGACCCTCTATTGCCTCAATACCCTAGTATCTAAAATCAGCAGAGTGAACTGTGCTGTGGAAATAGTCCATTGAAACCTTCCTACAGTGTAAATAGGTAAAGACATATAAGTCTGTGCAATACTTAATAAAAACAGGTGTAACTAAAAATTAATTCTTACCTGATAATTTTCTTTCCATTAGTCCCAACAGAGCAATCCAGAGACTTGTGGGTTGTGTCCCTCTACCAGCAGGTGGAGATAGAGAGAACCTCCAAGGTTTGCTACATGTGGACCTGTGCAGCCAGCTGAACCTCAGTATGAATGATACCAAAGCAGTGGAATGGAAACAATAGAAAACTGACATTGTCAGACCAATTGCCCAACATACTTCCACCACTTCTATATAACATAACAACATAGTAGGTGACGGCAGAAAAAGACCTGTACGGTCCATCCAGTCTGCCCAACAAGATAAACTCATATGCGCTACTTTATATGTATAACTGACCTTGATTTGTATCTACCATCTTCAGGGCACAGAACGCAGGAGTCTGCCCATTTATTTATTTTTTAATCAAATGAAGTAACAGAACGGAACCTGAAAAGAACCTAACCAATACAACAAAACCGCAGACAATAAATCCAGGGGGGCCTCTGGATTGATCTGTTGGGACTAATGGAAAGAAAATTATCAGGTAAGAATTAATTTTTCCTTCCGTGGCGTCCCACAGATCAATCCAGAGACTTGTGGGATGTACCCAAGCAGTCCTGAAGTAGGGCGGGACACCCCCAACCCGGCAGAAGTCACCGACGAGCCAAACACCGCATCTTGACGAGCTGCCACATCCACCCGATAATGACGAGTGAATGTATGGACCGAAGCCCATGTAGCTGCCCTGCAGATATCTTCCAGAGAAACCAAACAGGACTCTGCATAGGAGGAAGCTTCAGCTCGCGTAGAATGAGCACGAATTTGCAAAGGGGCTTGCCCAATGCCACATATACAAAAAAGGCCTCCCGCAACCAATGGGCTATGGTGTCCTTGGACGCCATATGACCCTTACCGCCTCCAAAAAGGACGAAGAGATGGTCAGAAAGACGAAATTCATTTGTCACCTCCAAATACCTGAGAAGAGCCAATCTCACATCAAGGCAGCGAAGAGCCCGGAATTGCTCAGGTAATCTTCCCGGCGGAAGGCTGGCAAATGCAGGGACTGCCCCAAGTGGAAACGAGAAACCACCTTGGGCAAAAACGAAGGAACTGCCCTAATCAATACCCCCGCCTCCGTAAAACACAGAAAGGGCCTGCAACTCTGAAATTCTCCGAGCGGAAGTAATGGCTATTAGGAAAATCGCCTTGAGGGTGAGATCCTTAATCGTAATCCCCGATAAGCGTTCAAAAGGAGGCCGCTGAAGCACTTTGAGAACTAGATTAAGGTTCCAGGATGGCAGAACTGACATGTGAGGAGGGCACAAACGATTTACGCCCCTCAAGAAACGAACCACATCCGGGTGGGAGGCAATGGACGCTCCCTGAAGCCGGCCTCTAAAACATGCCAGAACTGCCACTTGCACCTTAAGAGAACTCAACGAGAGTGATTTTTGTACAGCCTCCTGAGGAAACGCGAGGATAACCAATACTGAAGCCGAAGCCGCTGACAATCCCCAGCTCGCACACCACGAATCGAAGGTACGCCACACCCTAGCATAAGCTATCGAGGTGGATCTTTTCCGAGCCTACAGCATCATAGCGATAACCACATCCGGATACCCTTTTCTGTTCTCAACCTCGCCCTTTCAAGGGCCAGACCGTAAGACCAAAGGGGGAGAGGGATCATCCATGTTTATCCACTCCTACCCTAGCTGATTTAATATTTAACCATCTCTTTGACCTCCCGTGCAACTTTCTTCAAATCAGTCACCTTACTTTCTAATTCTTCCTACTTTCTTGTATCTATATGCTACAACTTTGCCTTACCCTTCACTACCAATTATAATGTTCTAGTACATATTGTGTTGTCACTGCATGTAGTATACCATGCCATACTTTGTATTGTTCTAATATTTTTACTGCTCTAATTGCCTATTGCTCATGTTTGATCTATTCTTACTGTACGCCGCCTTGAGTGAATTCCTTCAAAAAGGCGGTAAATAAATCCTAATAAATAAAATCGTGACTGGCCCCTGCAGCAGGAGACCATCCTGCGCCGGTAGCAGAAAAGGACAATCGAACAGAGGCCTGATCACATCTGCATACCAGGTAGTCTGGGCCAATCCGGGGTCACTAGGATCACTCAACCGGGATGAATGGCAATGCGAGTCACCATTGGCCACGGGGGAAAGGCATAGAGCAGGCCCCTGTGCCAAGTTTGAAGAAGGGCATCGATGCCTTCTGAGCCCAGCTCTCGTCCCCTGCTGAAGAAACGGGGAACCTTCACATTGAATGCGGTGGTCATTAAGTCCATCTCTGGCATCCCCCAATGGGCAGTTATCTGATCGAAGGCCAGAGGGGAGAGCATCCACTCCCCCGGCTCCAACTGGTGGTGACTGAGAAAGTCTGCTTGCACATTCTGTGACTCCGCTATATGAGCAGCTGTCAAGAAAGAGAGATGAGTCTCTGCCCAACGGCAGATCAGAGCCACCTCGCATGATAGAGGTGCACTCCTGGTGCCCCCGACGGTTTATGTAGGCGACAGCCGTCGCATTGTCCAAAAGAACTCGAAATGGGCAACCGTGGAGAAGAGACAAACTCCTGAAGGGCCAGACGAATCGCCCGCAACTCCAAGCGGTTGATGGACCGACACCTCCGTCGTCCAAACGCCCTGGGCCGTCTGTTGCAGGCAATGAGTCCCCCAGCCAGACAGTGACACATCCATGGTCACTATCTTCTAGTCCGGGGTTGCCAGAGGAATGCCCGACACCAGATTCTTTTGAATGAACCACCAGTGCATGATTGTATGAAGACGGGCCGAACTTGGCACCCAAACCTCGTAATCCTTCGAGAGCGGAGACCAACCACTCAGAAGATGCCGCTGGAGGGCGCATGTGAGCTCTGGCCCACTTTACCAAGTCCAAGGTGGAGGCCATGGAACCTAGAACTTGTACATAGGCCCGCGGGTTCGGAGTTTGAAACAGCGCTTATAACTGAGCCTGTAACCGCTGTGCTCGAGCTGAAGGAACAGAAATCGGGTAGAAGGGGAGGGAGGAACCAGGGAGTTTGAAGTTTTAGGAATGTTTACAATGATAGGCTTAGAATGTTTCTAGCTAGGGTTAAGCTTTGTTTTATTACACTAGATAATAGAATCTGAAGTGTTTAACTAGATGAGCAAAGAGTTCCGAGACATGTTAGAGACATGAAAAATGTAAATCAGCAAGGCAATACGCTTATCCTCATAATATGTAAACTAATGTATTTCTCTGTTTGAATGTTCGTTTGCCTAATAAACAAAATGTTAAAATTAAAAAATCCCTGTTCGGGTATCGAAGCACACCCCCGAGTATTTCAACGTTTGGGAAGGCATTAGGCTGCACTTTGGGAAGTTGATCACCGAACCAAGCAACTGAAGCAACCCAACCACTCTGTCGGTTGCCCGCCGACTCTCCTCGAAAGAAGACGCCCGCACAAGCCAGTCGTCTAGATAGGGATGGACCTGAATCCCTTCCTTCCTGAGATAGGCCGCCACTACTACCAGGACCTTGGAAAAGGTCCGAGGCGCTGTGGCTAGGCCGAAGGGCATCGCTTTGAATTGAAAATGACGACCGAGCACTGCAAAGTGAAGAAAATGCCTGTGGGGAGGCCAGATTGGAATGTGTAAATAGGCCTCTGAGATCTACAGAGGTCAAAAACTCCCCCGGCTGGACCGCTGCAATTAACGATCAGAGGGTTTCCATGCGGAAAAGCCAAACCCGTAAGGACCTGTTGACGCACTTGAGATCTCTTGACAGGTCACCAAGAACCGCCCTTTTTTGGCACCACAAAATAAATGGAGTATCGACCACACCTTCTTTCTGCTGGGGGGTACAGGCTGGACGGCACGCAGCCGTTATAAGTTGAAGAGGGTGTGTCGAACGGCCCGCACCTTGGCGGGACATTTGCAAGGAGATTCCAGGAAAAGAGTGTACTATCGGACGGTGACCGCTAGGGAAACCTCCTTCGCTGAAGCCCTCAAAAGATCATGAAGATCCGCAAGGAAGGCTAAACCGGATTACAAGGCTGGCAAAACAGCTACAAGATCTATACCCATAAGCATGCCCGCGCTGCATAGGAGCTACAAACTGAGGCCTGCAGGGAAAGCGCCGCTACTTCAAGGACAGCTTCAAGCAAGTCTCCAACTTACAATCCTGAGGGTCCATGAGCACTGTGCCATCCTCCACAGGGAAAGTGGTTTTCTTAGTGACCGCTGTGATTAAGAAATCCACCGTAGCGACCTTCAGCAAGTCTAAGTCAGAAGCAGGTAGCGCGTAAAGACGCGACATAGCTCTAAGCAACCTTAAGCCCACTGCCCGGCGTATCCCACTGTGCCGAAATAAGGATCTTAATGGCCTCGTGCACATGAAAGGAAAACGAGGTGGGCATCTGTTGCCAGACATAATAGAGGGTATTGTACCTGTTCCCCCTGATGATTCAGGGGGGAAATGGCCAAAACCACAAAAGCCCTAACAATCAGGGAGGGAAGCTCTTCCCTGCGAAAAAGGCAGGCAGCCATTGCATCATCCCCCTCCTCAGAGGGCAGCCTCATCTGCCAAATTGAAAGATTCTGAGGGAGAGCCCAGAGACAAAACCGGGCCATCTGTGTCAGATAGCGCCTCGGGATCCAAAATCTCCACCCGGGGACATTTTGGCAGAAAAGACTGAGAGGCTGCAGCAACTGAAGTTTGCTGAGGAAGAGACGGGGCTGCCTGAAGAGAAGCTCCTGACTTCTTCAAAAGAAAGGCATTGTGCATTAATAAAACAAAATCCAGGGAAAAAGGAACTGCAAGGGACTCCCTTGCTCCCTGTACATCGCTTCCCTGCATCGGAGCCTGTGCCACAGAAGCGCGCTGCACCTCTTGTCTATCAACCGCCACATGCGGAGCGGGTCGCGCCTGAGAGGAAAAAATGGCGCCCGCTAATGTGCGCTGCACTAACTGCCCCGAGGAAGCCGCCGAAACTATGCCCTGTGCTTCAGACTCACCGGACGCCTGAGGAGAACCCCCGTCGCGCTGAACACCCGCTGCGGGCTGACAGCGGCAGGACTCACACTCCCCCGATGCTGCTCTCCGGCCCCACACCGGGAGCAGTGCTTAGCCATCTCAGAAGGCACTGACATGCGCCACAAATACCTGCCCCAAAACTGACTCAGCGGAACATCTAGTTCCCCCGTATGATTAAACAAAAACAAAGTCTCTTAATACTTTTTTTTTTTTTTTTTTTTAGTCAGGAGAGAAAGGAAACACCCAATCAGGCCAACAGCCCTGGGCGACGGAGGAAAGGTAGGGGGAGACCAGGCGGGACCTGGCACCACCAGGTGTACACCATAAGCTGCAAATAGCCACTCAACCCGTCTGTGCTAAATTAGGCCCAAAGGACACCAGTAGCCAGATCAAACCAGAGCTGCACAGAGATGTCCTTCCACCTGCTAGATAGAGAGAATACTGAGGGGCTCAGCTGGCTGCATAGGCCCACATATAGCAAACCTCAGAGGTTCTCTATATCTCCACCTGCTGGTAGAGGGACACAACCCACAAGTTTCTGGCTTGATCTGTGGGACGCCATGGAAAAGTGTTTATGTACTTAAACTAAACTTGTTATGAAAATTGGTATAGATTAGTAGTGTAGAAAGGAAACTCAGTACCATGTCCCCTCCTTTGTTTATAACAAATTTAGATAGCATGCATCTACTTTTTGAAATGGTATTTGGGATTGTTTTTCAATTTGAATTTCAAAACATGCACCACTGTTTTCAATATTATTGCTTTTTGGTCATGACTTATTTGCTGGAAAAATCATAAAACCAAAATGTTTTTGCACCGGACAAAGGATACTATGGCCATATGTAAAAACAAACAGATTGAACCATGGTTTCTTTCATTGCTATAGCATAACAAAAAATAACCAGTGAGCACATGCTCATGGCAAATGAAAATTAAAAATGGGGTGCCTATCAGCACAAATTACTTTGTGTTTGTAGTTGTCAGGATCCAGGACACAAGCACCACCTTTGCATTAAAGGTCAAAACGTTGCTTCAAAAATAGTTCAACAACCAGTTGGACCAGTATACCGACTAGGGACAACAATACTGTCCTCAACAATATAACACTAACAACATTCACAGGGTTAGTGTTAGACATTCTATAACATCAAAGAGAATTAGTGTATTAGTAATGTTAAACAAGTTATCTCTTCCCCCCCCCCCCTTCTTTCCAGAGAGGTGAAATCAGCACTGCAAAAGAAAATAAATTATTAATAGGCCTCTTCCAGATTGTGAGATGGCAATAACCAAGAATAGAACAGAGTAGAGCAAAGTGAGTAATGTATCTCCCCATGATCCGTGACCTCTGTAGTTACTACTACTACTACTTAGCATTTCTATAGCGCTGCCAGGGTTACGCAGCGCTGTACAAGTTTAACATGGGGAAGGACAGTCCCTGCTCAAGAGAGCTTACAATCTAAAGGTTACAAACTATGTAGTCAGTGTAGGTAACATGAATGGGGAGGGTGATTAGGCGCCAAAAGCAAGGGAGAAGAGATGGGCTTTGAGTAAGGACTTGAAAATGGGGAGGGAGGGCGCATGGCGTATGGGCTCTGGAAGTCTGTTCCAGGCATAACTTGATGCGAGGCAGAAGGGGCGGAGTCTGGAGTTAGCGGTGGTAGAGAAGGGTACGGATAGGAGTGATTTGTCCTGAGAGCGGAGGTTACGGGTGGGAACATACGGGGAGAGGAGAGTAGAGAGGTAATGGGGGGCTGCAGATTGAGTGCACTTGAAGGTCAATAGGAGAAGCTTGAACTGTATATGGTAGCGGATCGGGAGCCAGTGAAGCGACTTGAGGAGAGGGGTGATATGGGCGTATCGGTTCACGCGGTAGATAAGCCGTGCAGCGGAATTTTGGACAGATTGAAGGGGGGATAGGTGGCTAAGTGGGAGGCCAGCGAGAAGAAGGTTGCAATAGTCAAGACGAGAGGTAACGAGCGAGTGGACGAGGGTTTGGGTGGTCTGTTCAGAGAGGAATGGACGAATTTTGCTAATATTATAGAGGAAGAAGCGACAGGTCTTAGCTGTCTGCTGGATATGGGTAGAGAAGGAGAGGGAGGAGTCGAAGATGACTCCGAGATTGCGGGCTGAAGAGACAGGGAGGATGAGGGCGTTGTCAACAGAGACGGAAAGTGAGGGAAGAGGAGAAGAGGGTTTGGGTGGAAAGACAAGGAGTTCAGTCTTTGCCATGTTCAGTTTCAGATGCCGGTTGGACATCCAGGCAGCGATGTCAGAGAGGCAGGCCGAAACTTTGGCCTGAGTTTCTACTGTGATGTCGGGAGTGGAGAGATAAAACTGGGTGTCATCAGCATAGAGATGGTACTGGAAACCATGTGATGAGCGAGCCCAGGGAAGAGGTGTAGATCGAGAAAAGATGCAGGCCAAGGACAGATCCTTGAGGAACCCCAACAGAGAGCGGGATGGGGGTGGAAGAAGAGCCATTAGAAAATACTCTGAAGGTGCGTTGGGAAAGATACGAAGAGAACCAGGAGAGGACGGGGCCCTGGAACCCAAATGAGGACAGTGTGTCAAGAAGTAAATTATGATTGACGGTGTCAAAGGCGGCAGATAGGTCGAGGAGGATGAGGATGGAATAAGTGATCTTTGGATTTGGCAAGGAACAGGTCATTGCAGACTACTTTTTGAAATGGTATTTGGGATTGTTTTTCAATTTGAATTTGAATTTCAAAATATGCACCACAGTTTTCAATATTATTGCTTTTTGGTCATGACTTATTTGCTGGAAAAATCATAAAACCAAAATGTTTTTGCACCGGACAAAGGATACTATTATGGCCATATGTAAAAACAAACAGACTGAACCATGGTTTCTTTCATTGCTATAGCATAACAAAAAATAACCAGTGAGCACATGCTCATGGCAAATGAAAATTAAAAATGGGGTGCCTATCAGCACAAATTACTTTGTGTTTGTAGTTGTCAGGATCCAGGACACAAGCACCACCTTTGCATTAAAGGTCAAAACGTTGCTTCAAAAATAGTTCAACAACCAGTTGGACCAGCATACCCTTTACTGAACCGACTAGGGACAACAATACTGTCCTCAACAATATAACACTAACAACATTCACAGGGTTAGTGTTAGACATTCTATAACATCAAAGAGAATTAGTGTATTAGTAATGTTAAACAAGTTATCTCTTTCCCCCCCCCCCCCCCCCCTTCTTTCCAGAGAGGTGAAATCAGCACTGCAAAAGAAAAGAAATTATTAATAGGCCTCTTCCAGATTGTGAGATGGCAATAACCAAGAATAGAACAGAGTAGAGCAAAGTGAGTAATGTATCTCCCCATGACCCGTGACCTCTGTAGTTCTCCATTAAGAGCTTAAACGTCCTGAAACACAAACACAGTGCTTATTCATCAGGCACAATATTATCCTCCTCTTCCTCCTTGGATGATATGGCCTGAGCTAATTAATATGTACCCATTTCAATGTACCTTCCTCATCACTGGCCTTTCTAATGCAAAGTTGATAGGCTACAAGTGAGGCCTTGTTAATAATTTGGTAGGGGCCATTGCAGCTAGGTAAAAATATGTGAGATTTAGCCAGTACTCATAGTAGAAAGCGTCACCAATTTGATATTCTTTTGGAGTAACTTTTAGATTATAACAAGCCTTTCACCCCTCGGGCTGCCATCTCAAGATTCCTTTGTGCAAAGGAACAGGCAGACCACAATTGTTGCTGTAATGAGGTTAATATCCTGTGTTCAATATAGCAGTTATCTCCCTATCTGTCATCATTTCAAACTTGGATAGGCCTGTGAGGTGTGGATCTAATAGCCATTAACACTAATGGTAATTTCCCAGAGGTGGAAATATACTTCTTAACCAGTTTCGTTTACCCTGAGGTAAGCAATATGATACCTGTTTTCAACACCTAGGATCTTCCACAAATGTTGAATTACCATATCGGTGAAATGGGGTCAGAGTGTTTTTTTTTTTTTTTAACATTTATACCCCATATCTCCAACATACTGAAGTTCCGTGTCTAACAGTAAATAAACAACAGTCAAGGTTTACAAAGCCAAAAACAAAATACCAAATACAGACCATTGATGGCCAGTTGCAATCTAAGATACTCCATCAATGGATAGAAACCTCTCAAAGAGGAGTGTTTTCAGTCTTTTACCAAGTAATCAGGCTGACCCTTGATTGCCATTGGCAGTGAATTCCACCACTAAGCACCCTGGTATGTAAAATCAGCAGAGTGAACTGACTTATAATGCACTCTTGCAATCTGGAAGATAAAGTCTAAGGTAGTCCCCTAGAACCAGAGGTTATATTGCGTAGGGGAATAGTTTATTAAGGGCTGCATATAATCTGGTGTCATGACATATAATATTTGAAAGACAAAAACACATAATTTAAAAATATTCTTCACTTAAATAGGCAACCAGTGCAGCTTTCATAATAATGAAGTGGCTCTATCAAAACACGATACTTTGAGGACAAGCCTAGCTGAAGTACTTTGGGCTGTTTGTAGCCTTTTTAGGACACCCTCCTTACATCCAGCATAGATGTAATTGCAGTAATCGAACAGAGTTAAAACCAAGGATTGATCTAGTCGTCCAAAGATGTCAGGCGAGAAATATGATCCAATTCTCAACTTCCAAAAAGACGTGAATGATTTTTTTCACTACTGAGGAAACCTGAGGCTCAAACGTGAGATGACTGTCAATTAATACACCCAGTACCCTAAACATAGAGTCTGGGGGGTACGACATATCAATAGTAAAATTATTATATGCGGTATAGTCAGAGGGCACAAGAAATTTAGTCTTACTTGTATTTAACTTAAATTCAGGAGTCCAACAAATCCAGACCAAGCCTAATCTTTGGTACAATTTCTGGAAGACCAGTCTTGAAAGGGAGATTGTGACATTATCTGCGAAAATAAAAGTGCAGAACCCTGCTGCCTCTAGCTGTTCACCTAATGGAGCCATCAAAACATTGAATAAGATTGGAGAAAGTGGCGAGCCCTGTGGCACCCCACAGTTAGGAGACCGGGAAGGTGAGAGAGAACCTGACGACTTCACCTGATACAATCTATATTTTAGGAAGACGTGGAACCATTGGTGGACTTTCCCACACAATCCAAACTGATCCAACAGGCCTAAAAGCAACTCATGATCAACAAGATCAAAGGCACGACATATCGAATTGCATCACTAAAAACTTGAAGCCTAGACTGACTGCTTTCCTAAAATCAGATATTAAGATGGTGAAGACAGTCTCGGTACTATAACAAGGCCTAAAGCCCAACCAGGATTTATGCAATAGAAAGAGGAAAGGTAATTCATAAGCTGAGTACCAACTATTTCCTCCATTACCTTAGTCAACAATGGGATAGAAGCCGAGGTGCTCTTAGGAATTGGGGGTAAGTATTATGGAACCTTTCTGGTGAAGAAAAGCCCCTTGAGTCAGCATAAACAAGATATGAGCTTGAAGAAGGTCAATGAATTCTGCTGGTGCAGTTTTTAATTTTAGCTTCTACAATCTTTTTTTTTTTTTTTTAATATAATCCCTGATAGCTTTCTTCCAAAGCATTTTACTCTCATTCGATTCGTATCTGCACCACTTCCTCTCTAATTTTCTACATTGCCTCTTTAGGAGGAGAATATCCTGATTGTACCAGGGAGACACTCTATGGGTGAGTTTGGGCAAAACATTGATGGGCAAAACTACATAACTCATCCCACTTACATAAGAAATCCTTGTTGTATTTGTGGGGTCAGAGAGGTAAGTGCAGAATTTCCCAATGGCTGGGTCTTTCTGTAGTGCAGTGATTAGGTCAAATGAGGGTTCATCAGCTTTGGACCAATGCTGTGTGATAACTGCTAGAGAGGTCAATTCAAGCTATTCACATAGCCAAAGTTCCCCTGATAAATAACCTTCTTTAACCAGCTGGTCATTACTCTTGTTATCTGGGTGGTCTACCCGGGCGTGCCCTTTACCTTCTTCTAATAGACAATTATGTCCTGAACCAGCTCGTCCAAGATCAGGATGAGATCCCCATTCACAAGGGGTTTTCCTTTTGAGTTGTGCATGCCATTGGTTTTCCAGATGGTCAGACAATTGCAATTGGTGCAGATGACTGCTTTGACTTCTTTCCTAGTAGCGGATTGCACAGCCACAAGTGTGGAGGCAATCTTGGCATACTGATTTGTTTTATGTCCCAGTTGGAATTTTAATTGTTCTTGAGGGTCTGCAGTATCGCAAACCACACCAACTCTGGCCACTACTTCCTTATTGCTATCTCTATGAAAGACACATCCATCCACATATACCCGAAGGGCTTGTGCACGGTACCCTTCACTATATAGCAAATGGTGCGGAGATGGTGCAACAGGAGGAATTCCCTCCGGATCAGGAAGATCTATAGCACAGTCGTGTAGCTTGGCCAGGCCCTGTGCTACTAGATTCTTGTGTCTCCGAGTATATTTTATGCTCATGGGCCGCACTTGCAGTGCTAAAATCCAAGATATATTGGTAACATAGCCAGGAAGTTCACACTAGTCTCCACAATCAACTCTTTGCTTTGGACATCGCCACGGAAATGTTGTGAAGCCCATACGGCAGTCAACAGTGCCTTCTCACAGTCATATTTGTTTTAAACCTCTGACAGGTCTTTGCTAGCATAAGCCACCACCAGACAATCAGCATCATATTTTTGATATAATATGGCACTCATGCAGTTCTGTGTGAACCCTAATTTGAGGTAAAATTCTTTGCCTCAATGGGGTAGGCCAGGCATGAGGCTCGACCCAGGACATCCTTCAGCTCTTGCACAGCAGAGCCCTGCATATTGATCCATGAATTGCCGGGGAAAATTACATATCCCTAGGAAAGACTGTTCAGAAATATTAGGTGTCTTCACTTGCTATAATGCTTGCATTCTTGCAGACACTTCATACCCTAGGTAACTGAGCAAACTGCGACACAACTGTCCTTTTGCCAGGGATAATTTAGCACCTTCAACTGTTGAAAGATGTGCTCAATCTTTGTGCGATGCTCCAAGAGAGTTTTTCAGATCTAAATACACCAAAGTACCCCTAGCCTCAGCATCTTGCAGTGCCTTTTGTAAGAAAATGTTAAATTCTGCTGGGGAGTTGTATACAAAAGGTGTTCAATTCAAGGTATCTTGTTGCCAAAACTAAAAGCTCATTTGTATTGATCACGAGGGTGCACAGGTAGGGTCCAAAATCCTGAAGCTAAGTCTAGGCTGGTGAAGTGTTTGGAATCTCTTATGGTGCCAAGATTCTGGCCATAGAGACAGTGGAATCTGTTTGTTTAGCTAGTCCAAAGCAAGCCTCAAAGTGTTGTTGTTCTTCAAAATGGCCCATATGGGTGTGTTATAGATGCTGTTACATTGTTGAATGATGCCATGATCTTCCAATGTGCACAGGATCATATGAGGCCACTGGGACTTTATATTGACACACAAAGACAGGTTTACCGCTGGGCTCAGTTGGAACATGTGTGACATGGAGGTAAGATAACCCACAATCATACAAGTCCACAGAAACGAGATCCTGATACTTGTAGATCAGGTCCTTAAGCTGCTGTCTCTCTCTTCATCAGTGGTACAGGCATCAACCTGGGTGACCTGTTCCTTCACCATAATCTTGAACCCCAGAAACAGATGATTGCTGCGAATTTCCACTGACTCCTCTGCCTTGTCATGTGCAGAGACTGTCTACACAATCTAAGAACTGGGGTGAGGTAAATCAGAAGATGCCTCACCACCCTCTGAGCAAACATGTGAGAAGTTGTCTTTCTCTACTTTCATTGAGGTTGACTGTTGTATGGCCAGACATACAACACATCCACAAGACCCTTTGAACCAGTATAAGCACATTCTGGTTTTTCCCCTCCTGGGAAACAAGCCCAGGTTCTAGGAGCAGGGCCAATAATGGGCAGACTAACTTCAACTCCCAGAAAGGAGTTCCTTACTAGGAAGCCTAAGACCTCCCCCTTATGGACAGCAACCACTTCTTTCCATGCATGGCACAGCACAAGTGGTTAATCGGGTATTTGGGTTCAAGAAAGCCACCCTATTGAGGGCTTGATGACCTTGGCGACTATGGAGTTTTAAGGGAAAGTCCTGCACCCTTCCAGATATTGTGATGGTTTGGTCACTCAACTTCACACACATGTAGTACCTGGATGCAAGGATGCAAAGCTATTATAATGAGCTAATTACTATACAAATGTGCTAGCAAGGCAGCTGTTTTCCGACCGGATGCACAGAAGCAAACCCTACCTTCAGCGCTGAAATCTTAACGTGAGGTCTGGAGCTGTTGGTCCTGACAGTTCTTTATTGCTGGAAGTATTCCACAGCCACCTTAGCCACTCTTGCAGAAAGAGAAGGATCCTGGGAGAGAGGAGACACGACGGAGCAGGGAAGTGTTTGGAGCCCAGAGGGATAAAAATGCCTGGTAAAAAGAGTGCCTTCCATATGTCTGTAGCAAGCATTTCTGTTTAAGCACCACTGCTCTCTCCCCCTAATGGAACAGTTTGCTGCCCCTCAAACACAGCAACTAAAAAAAAAAAAAAAGTTTTGCACGGCTCAGCTACAAATACCCCACTCCATCCCCGGAGCTCTCCTGCTTGTTCCTCCTCCTCGTGTTCCAGCAACCAATCACAGTGCATTTAGCTTCTCTGCTGTCAGCTAAACTCACTTTGAGTGGAAGGCAGCAGGAACTTCTCATAGCAACTGGAGGAGTGATTTCCTTCCTCGTATGTTTGCAGCAAAACAGTTGCCCAATGCTGTATGCTGCTCGGCAGTTTTCAATAAAAAAAAAAAAGTTTTGCATGGCTTTCATACACGCAGCTTCTGTGCGTGTATGAAAGCCGCTCTGAGCATACTCAGCTGACCAACTGACCCACCCCCCAAATGAAGGAAATCGCATTCAAATGAGCTAACAGCGAGCAGCTCATTTGCACGCGATTTCCTTCATGCATGCCCAGCTTTCTCAGAATCTGTTCGCAGCAATGAGGATCGCTAAGGTAAGAGCTTTTTGCGGCGGTTTTAGTGCATCTGGGCCCTAGTAGGAGCGGCTGCAGGAGGTTTTACACAACGAAACAGTTGCGCGCACACAATTTATTCCCCAGTCACATGGGAATACTGATAATTCCTAAGACATGTTTAACCCCCAAGCCTGGCACAAGAAGGGCCTGGGATGGATGATTTGCACAATTCTTTGCTCTTTGCATTGGTGAGCAAAAGTGATATTAACAAGAGATACATCACTAAGTACAAGAAACTTGGCTTTTACCTTCCAGCCATTCCCTGTCACATCCACTTGTAACATCTCCTTCCATCAATATTTCACTCAGCATCTGTGGGTGATTACTGAGGGGGAAGGGCGTGCAACATACCTTATAAATGTCTTATAAATGACCTGTTAGACATCCAATAATACCATAAGGAGGCATGATCTGTTACCTGCTATATACTTTTAAATACATATTACGGATCTCAGAATAACAGCCAACATGAACACCAACAAACTGATTATGATAATCTACTTCCTCCCCATAATCTACTAAGCATGGACTATTCCTAACACACGCACCCTACAGACAATTTACGCATAACCCACCAGAACAAAAGATCAATTAAAAGGAAAAACAAATATATATGGAAACAACCAACAGAAAGGGAAGAAAGGACACAACAAAACTAGACATCAGGAAAACAGGCAACTAATAAAAATTAAGACAACGCCCCTAACCGAACCTTACCATTCAATCCAAATGGGATATGTAAACGCCAGATCAGTAGTAAACAAAACAGAGACTATAACAGACTGGATCACTGCAGCCAACCTTGACTTCCTATTCATCACTGAACCTGGTTCCACGACCTTCAAGACCCTATAATCTTAGAATTATGCCCACCAGGATACAAAATTATACACTGGACAAGAAACGGAAAAAGAGGAGGAATAGCCATAATATACACATCTGAGTTCAACATCACAAACACAGCTGAATCCATATTGCCACAACTTGAAATCGCTTCCATAAGAATCAGTCACCCAAAATTGCAGGAACACCTTAACGCAGTTATACAGACCACCAGGCAACTGGCGAGACTGCCAAACACACTTCATGGACTTTATCTTGAACACCTGTATCTCTTCCTCTAACCTCATCATAATAGGAGATATTAACCTACACCTGGAAGATCACACCACAACAAGTACCCAAGACTGTAAAGAGTTCTTACAACTATGGGATCTACAAGGACCAAATATGCCACCAACACACAAAAAAGGACACACAGACATCATAACACACAAATTTGACCACGACGCAAACTTTACATTAACAAACACTAAATGGTCACCTATACTGTGGTCAGACCATTACAAAGCAAATATCACCCTCCAATGGAGAATGAAAGACTTACCTAACAAACAAATACGAAAAACTTATACCACAAGAGGAAATATAGATCCGGTTAAATTCTGGCAACAGATCTACATCGACGGATGGGCAATAAAGACAGACACAATTCAATTCCTCTCAAAATGGGATAATAGATGTAAATTAATACTAGACAACATTGCCCCAATCCAAACCAGAACCTCACACAGAAAGAACTCAATACCATGGTTCAACGTAGAACTGAAAAAACTCAAAACACAAGTTAGGAAACTAGAACGTGAGTGGAACAAAAAGAAAGACGATCCCACACTTAATGTTTGGAAGCAACTCCGAAGGAAATACAAATATACCATAAGACAAACCAAAAGACAATACTACAAAACTGAAATTGGACCTAATTACAAAGACACACACAAACTCTTCCAACTCGTGAATAAATTATTAGACACCACTCCAGTCACCAACAACAGCAAAGACACACCAGGAGCTGACGACTTGGCGAAGTACTTCAAGGAGAAAATCATACAACTGCGACTCAAAATACCTGTCAGCCCCATCAAATACACCACACTCCTAGACTGCCTAGACCCAGACCCTGGAGTTTACCCAGCAGACAGGATCTGGACTGAATTCACAATACTACCGGAAGATCTTATCTCACAAACGCTTAAAAGATTCGCCAAATCTCACTGCAAATTAGATATATGCCCAAACAACCTCATGAAGTCGGCCCCTCAACAATTTATAACGGACTTAACAAACCACGTGAACTTTATGCTACAAAATGGACTCTTCCCAAGGGAGAAAGGTAACATTTTACTCACCCCTATACCCAAGGATGCAAAGAAAAATGCTAATGAACTAACGGACTATAGACCAGTAGCATCCATTCCCTTAATTACCAAAATAACAGAAGGGATGGTGACCAAAGAACTCACAGATTATCTAAACAAGTTCTCAATATTACACGATTCCCAGTCAGGATTTCGCTCTAATCACTGTACTGAAACGGTACTAGTTACGCTCATAACTAAACTCAAACAATTGATAGCAAACGGCAATAACATACTACTGTTACAATTCAACATGTCAAGCGCATTTGACATGGTTGACCATGGAATCTTATTACACATCCTCGAATACTTCGAAATCGGAGGCAATGTTCTCAATTGGTTTAAGGGGTTCCTAACTACACGCTCATATCAAGTGACATCAAATTCGATTACATCAGCTACATAGACACCTGAATGTGGAGTTCCACAGGGATCCCCCCTCTCACCGACCATATTCAACCTAATGATGACGCCCTTGGCCAAATTATTATCGAATCAGAACCTAAACCCATATATATAAGCTGATGATATAACGATCTTCATCCCATTCAAACAAGATCTAAGGGAAATCTCCAACAAAATCAAGCAAAGCCTACATATCATGAATTCCTGGGCAGATGCATTTCAGCTGAAACTTAATGCAGAAAAAACCCAATGCCTAGTACTCACCTCGCAATACAATAAGAATAAATTTACCACCATCAACACACCTAAACTAAATCTACCAATTTCGGACACCCTAAAAATTCTTGGAGTCACCATTGATCGACACCTAACACTTGAGAATCGTGCGAAAAACATAACTAAAAAGATGTTTCATTCAATGTGAAAACTAAAAAGAGTTAGACCATTTTTTCCAAGGACTGTCTTCCGCAATCTGGTACAATCATTGGTATTCAGTCATCTGGACTATTGTAACTCACTCTACGCTGGCTGCAAAGAGCAAATACTTTAAAAAAACTCCAGACAGCCCAGAACACGGCAGCCAGACTAATATTCGGCAAATCAAAATACGAAAGCGCGAAACCCCTACGAGAAAAACTACACTGGCTCCCACTTAAAGAACGCATCACGTTCAAACTTTGTACCCTAGTCCATAAAATCATCCATGGTGACGCCCCAGCCTACATGTCAGACCTAATAGAACTACCACCCAGGAACGCAAAAAAATCTTCTCGCACATTCCTTAATCTTCATCCTCCCAAGTGTAATGGTCTGAAATACAAATTAATGCATGCATCTACCTTTTCCTATATGAGCACGCAGCTCTGGAACGCGTTGCCACGTAACCTGAAAACGGTCTATGAATTGACCAATTTCCGTAAACTATTGAAAACCTCTCTCTTCGACAAGATATATCACAAAGATCAACACGTGTAACTGTATAATCTTTAAAATATCCAGAAATGTCTTATGTCTTTTGCTTTAACACTATCATGTATTTCACCACCATGTAACCCAAAACCCTCTGTAAAACCAAATGTATATTCTCTTCTATTTCCAGTATCCATGATGAATTGTAAGCCACATTGAGCCTGCAAAGAGGTAGGATAATGTGGGATACAAATGCAATAAATAAATAAATAACAACATAGTAGGTGACGGCAGAAAAAGACCTGTACGGTCCATCCAGTCTGCCGAACAAGATAAACTCATATGCGCTACTTTATATGTATACCTGACCTTGATTTGTACCTACCATTTTCAGGGCACAGAACATAGGAGTCTGCCCAGTATTAGCCCTGCCTCCCAATCACTGGCGCAGCCACCCAATCTCCGCTAAGCTTCTGAGGATCCCTTCCTTCTGAACAGGGTTCCTTTATGTTTATCCCACGCATTTTTTGAATTCCGTTACCGTTTTCATCTCCACCACCTCCCGCGTGAGGGCATTCCAAGCATCAACCACTCTCTCCGTGAAAAAATACTTCCTGACATTTTTCCTGAGTCTGCCCCCCTTCAACCTCATTTCATGTCCTCTAGTTCTGCCGCCTTCCCATCTCCGGAACAGGTTCGTTTGCGGATTAATACCTTTCAAATATTTGAATGTTTGTATCATATCACCCTGTTTTACCTTTCCTCCAGGGTTTACATGTTCAGGTCAGCAAGTCTCTCCTCATACGTTTTGTAACGCAAATCCCATACCATTTTTGTAGATTTTCTTTGCACCGCTTCAATTTTTTTTTTTACATTCTTAGCAAAATACAGCCTCCAAAACTGAACACAATACTCCAGGTGGGGCCTCACCAATGACCTGTACAGGGGCAACAACACCTCCTTTCTTCTGCTGGTCACACCTCTCCCTATACAGCCTAGCAACCTTCTGGCTACGGTCACTGCCTTGTCACTCCGTTTTGTCACTTTCAGATCCTCAGATGCTATCGCCCCAAGATCCCTCTCGTCATCTGTACATATCAGACTCTCACCGCCTAACACATACGTCTCCCGTGGATTTCTACTCCCTATTTTAATTGCCAAACATTAGACCATTCTTCTAGCTTCTGCAGATCTTTTTTCATGTTTTCCACTCCCTCCGGGGTGTCCACTCTTACAAATCTTATGACTCAGACTTGGTATTTTCCTGGCTACCACTTTGCCAGGTTCCAGACTCTCTCAATCCTTTTACATGTTTTACTCACCCATAAGGAATGGGACGATTAACCTGAATATAGTCCAGAACAGGTCAGAACCTTTTTAAAAACTGACTGCCCAACTGTTCACAATGGCTGGGTGTTTGTGACCAACTGAAAAGTGGCCCATATCTGACACACAATGTCTATGGATTGATTACCATAGGCCACCAGGGAGGCATCACAAGGAGACAAACATAGACTCTGGGGACTCCCTAGAGAGGCTTTCAACTTCTCAAAGAGGTCTTCGGTCATCAGTGTGACTTCTGACGCTGTATCGATCAACCCCTCACACCAGAAGGTCACCTGCAGCAACACAGAAAGGGTATATACCTTTGTCCCTTTGGATGAAGGGCACCCAGAAGACAGGGAGTCCTTGGCCATAGCAGCCACTCTAGGGGTTACACCATTGCCCCCATTGTCAAGTGAATCTATGTGGCCATCAGAGTGTTCACTTACCTGTCCGGGTACATCAGAAGTTAGTGGTTCACAGTTTTTAACATGTCAATTGCTTAGTTTTTCCACTGACAGGGAAAAGCAGAGGTGGAAACTTCTTGCTCCATCTTCTTAGGAAACTTTCTCCATCTCCTCTTATAAGACTGCTTCAGTCGTGAGTCTTCCTGTTTCAACGGGTATTGAAGGGAATCAAAATCCTGAACATAAGTATTGACAAACTGGGAAAGACCGAAGGTCCATCAAGCCCAGCATCCTGTTTCTAACAGTGGCCAATTTGCAAGATCCCAAAACAGTACAATAAATGTTATGCTGCTTATCCTAGAAATAAGCAATGGATTTTCCATCCATCCTCCTCTAGGGATTTTTACCCGTGTCCTGTTGGGATCTGGATTGTGGACAGGGTCCCTGGGAGAACCTTCCCTTTCTTCCACGCTTAGACTTTCCAGTCCATTGTGGTTGACCTGTTGAGGTTGACTGGTATGCTTTTAGGAGGGACAGAAGGCTCATCTGCTTCCAATGCCAGGTTACCTTCAACTGAGCTGACAGACCTTTGCTCTTCCACTAATCCTTTTTACCCCGGTCATGGTTTGTTGAGTCCAGTGCTCTCATTGAATTTTTCAGCCTGGCTCACCAAGGTAGAGATGAGCTCATGTTCTTTATCTTGCAAGATTCTAAGGAACAGTGCCTTTAACTGTTCATCCTCCATCTCCTGGGGACTGGACTCAAGTAATAAAACACCTGTCTGAGCTGAACCACGTAGTTCTTGGGCGACTGCCCATGTCATCCTATGGGCCGCTTGGTGAGCCTCAAATGGATCTTTATATGGCCTGTAATATTTCACCAGGTCCTGTTCGAATGCCACCAAATGTGTCCACTTGTAAGGCAACATGGTAGCTACAACTTTGTGGCAGTTGTCTCTAAATGCCCAAGGTACAAAAGTAATAATACCCACATCCCTTTCTACTCCTGAGGCAACTAGAGCTGTATGCACCTGGTCCAAGTTGTCCGTTATGGAAATTGCCCCTCCCCAGGCAAAGGGTGCTACCATCTTCCTAAGTTCCGCTATTCTTCTGCCCAGGTTCACAGGCTTAGCGCCTCTGGGGGCCCCTCCTGAACTGGAGTACAAGTATGGAACAGTGACCTTTTGTTGCTCAAGATCTCCAGCTCTCGCCTAGGAGTGCTAATTACTGGATGAGATCTAGGCTGTTCCTCTTTGCTTTCCTCTCCATCAGAGAACCATCCTCTGGGGTCAAGGGACGGCTTTCTGGAATGTCAACTACTTCTGGGCAGTGCGAGCCATACTCCTTGGTGTTGATCATAGCTTCCTCAATGGTCTTAAGATCCCCGAGCCACCCATTCGTTCGGAACATCTGACCCAGAGTGGCCAAAAACTGGTCACTCACACCCTTGAGCTGCTTTTGCAAGTAGCGTCCTATGACATCATCAGCTAGATTCACTTGAGGACATACAGCAATGTCTCTTTCTCCTTTCACATTTTCAAGCTCCCTCCGTAGCAAACCTATTTCCACTGACATAGAGCTCAGAGTACACTCCTTGGCGCACGTCTCTCACCATAGTTCATCCTTATCTTTTTGCAAAAAAAAGATTTTGTTCCCATAGTGCCTTACACATTGGTGACATTTCCTCACTCCTCTGGGAAACCTGAGCCTGCTCCAGTGGACACCCTGTTTTGAATGTCAAACAGACCGCTTCTGCTCCTCACAATGAACTTCAATATCCTCCACTTTGCTATTAAAAGACTCATTAAGGGCTTGTAACTGCTCATCATCCTCTTCTGGCCAGGTCCCATTGCTGTCTTTTTCCTGTTCAAGCATCTTGATCTTCTGAAGCGCTAAACTGTAATCCTTCCCGAGAACGGTGTGCTCCTTTTGAAGAGAATTGAGCTCTGCTTCAAAGGTTAACCCATTCTTTACATGCCTTTTTATCTTGCTCATATTTTCAAAATGCATCCTTCATAGCATCTAGCATCTTCTGGAGCTGGGTCTGCTGGGTCTCCAGAGCAGCGTTAACTTTTAACAGCTTGATGTTTTCGTTTCTCAGTGTTTTATAGTCCTGCTGAAGAGAAGACAATCAAGCCGAGATTCCAGGACTGACTGGAGGGACATGTTTTCGTCCCTCAGCCTCTTCAAACCTTTCTCACCTTCCTCGGCAGCACCCCCGCACACTTGGAGAGCCTCAATCTCCTTCCATGCCCCTGCAAAGTCCGCTTATGCTGCCTGCTCCCCTGAAGCACAGAGGGCTTCATGTTCCCTGTGCACCCCTTCTAATTCAGCGTGGACAGTATCCCATAAATTCTCCAGCTGACAAGTACATTCACCTTCTTGGTTAACTTTTCAGTAATCCCCATGTGAACCAATCCAAATCTGTACAGAGCCGCAATGGTGACATAATTCTTCCCTTCCATTACTCCCCCTATCCACATAATAGAGAAGATCACATTTACCAGATAACATATCTTTAATAGTGATACATTGATCTAGGGTGGCTACGGTATCTTCATATGCATCACCACTACCAGTAACTTGGGTAGTCAATCTTTTTCTGACCTGGTCTTTTTATCTCAGTAGGCTTCGCAACCATATGGGGCCTCCTCGGTCTTGCGAGGAGAGGCAAACATAGCTAGCAGGGCCGCCTCAGCCTTACAAAAAAAGGTGCACATGGTCAGTACCAGAGAGCCACACTATCCTCTTGGGTGTACGTACTACTTCCTTCAGTGGCTTGGCATGCTCTGACCACAGTGAAACAGCACCGATCAACAATTCACAGTGACAATAACACCAAAGGGTTGTTATGTGCAGCTGGTAATAGCTCAGTGCTTTTACTCAATTTACATAGATTATCCTTTTCTCTGTTACTGCGATTATTCAGTATTTCTAATTCACACTAATGCCAATTAGTGTTAATTTAGTCACTATAGCCAATTACTCTTCTTGACATTTTGATTAACTATTTCTGCATTTCGTTTTCACTTATTCCCTTTTTTCCCCTGTATACTCAGTTTCAATTTTCTCCAACTTTCTAAGTTTTCTTTATTTTCTGAGTCACAGGTCAGAATTTAAGCCTCAACTCCAGTCGGGTTCTCACACATTATTTTCTGGTGTCTTGCCCCTCTTTTTGTGGCACCATCGAGTCCGATTTGGTAGTGTAGGTTTTCCCATGAAAATTCCCAGTGGCTTTAAGTGCTATTCCCATCTCTGGTAAAGACACAAATTCTTGGTGTCTTCAGTGTTTGGGGCCTGACCATCACCCTGCTGTATGAAGAAAAGGACCCAGTTAGCCACAGAGGCTCAACGAGAATTTTTGGAGCTAGGTCCGATTCCTCAACATCAACATTGAGGTCAGCGGTGTCGGCATCGACTGGTTCTGCACCAGCATCGGGAGCACTAGTACGTATGACTACTAGATCTCTGGACGTTGGGAGCAGTGGTGCATTGAGTGGGTCTCACCTGTCTCGATGCCGACTACTGTGCAGGGCCCCCGCAACTATCTGTGTCAGACCTGACCCTGAGGTGATGTGAGGATTCGATGTCATTGCCACCAAGAGCTTCGATGACCAACTTCAAGCGAAAGACAAGAAGCATCAGCATCGATCGTAGGAGTGGCCTAGTGGTTAGGGTGGTGGACTTTGGTCCTGGGGAACTGAGGAACTGAGTTCAATTCCCACTTCAGGCACAGGCAGCTCCTTGTGACTCTGGGTAAGTCACTTAATCCACCATTGCCCCATGTAAGCCGCATTGAGCCTGCCATGAGTGGGAAAGCGCGGGGTACAAATGTAACAAACAAAAAAAAAACACATGGTGCCGGAAGCTCTGGGGCATTGAAGGATTCAGAACCTGAGAAGCAACGGCACTGGGAGGACCGCTCCCCTTCATTCAAGAGGCGCTGATGCATCTGTCTCCCAGCAGCTAGGAACAAGCTCCTGTCCTGACCCCAGTGGTTCTGCAGCCTTTTTCTGAGCCAATGCCCCAGGCTTTCCTGATGTTGGCAATGAGCGCATCCAGGCCTTGCTCTCCAAGCTGTTCGATGGCCCCTTTGATGCATGGTGCCGGAAGCATTGGTCTGCCAGCAGCCAGGAGCAAGCTCCTGTCCTGACCCCAGTGGTTCTGCAGACTCTCTCTGAGCTGACGCACCAGCCTTTCCCAATGTTGGCAATGAGCACATCCGGGCCTTGCTCCCCGAGCTGCTGGATGGCCTCTTGCAACGGTGTGCATCGGCATCAAGGGTGCTTGTGCCTACCCTGCCCTCCCAATGCAGCCTTAGCCTGTGATACGGCTTCCGACGGCAATGCAGCTCCGGTATCCACTGCCACCCAAGCCAGTACCCCCTCGACGTCGGTGGAAGAAACTTCGCCACAGTCGAGGCAGGATCTGACTCCTCAACACCCCTCTTGAGGATTCTGTTCCTCTCAGTCAAGACATACTCGGTCTCGGCCATCTCCCGCGGAGGTCTTGTCCGACTCCGATGAGGAGCGCTCATGGGAGTCAGGGATACGTCTATCTCATTGCTGCATGTTTCTGACTTGGAACCAACGGTTCAGCAGTGGTTGGCGGATGTTCTATGCCAGGGGGACAACCTTTTTTGAGAGAAGGTTATAGAAACTAAATCAAGAAACATACTGATACCATCTCTTCTCTCTCTGTCCGGGCGCTGTCTGCATCAGCCTCCTCATCTAGGAAGTCTTTTGGCAAATCATGGAGTGCCTATTACTCTGAGGCGTGGGTACAGCCACCGCCTCTCACCAGCCTGCTCAGGCTCAGCCCCAGCATGCTCATTCCTGTCAACAGAGGCCCCTACTGCTCCCCAGTCAAAGCAGGGGACAAGCTTTCAACTGGCTCCGGCAGACCATAGCCCCTCTCAAAGTGGTCGGGGGGAGGCTCCGACTGGTGGGTTCTTCAAATAGTCCATCTCAGATATGTCCTCAATTAGCATCAGAAACCTCCAAATTGCCCACCGAGAGATCACTACGTCAGCTCTCAGCACAAGCAGGTACTTGCAGTTCAGCTCCTACCACCAGGGGGAAAAGGGCAGGGCTTCTATTCCTGGTACTTCCTTGTGCAAAAGAACACAGGTTTGTCCCACCCTAGACCTAAGGGCCCTGAACAAATTCCTGGTCAAAAAAAAAAAAGTTCAGGATGGTTTCTCTGGGCACCCCATGATTTAGAAAAATGATTGGCTATGCTGTCTGGACATAAATATTGTACATACACATATCCCAATACTTCCAGTACTCTGTGTTGCCCTTTGGCCTCGTGTCAGCTCCTAAGGTAATTTACCAAATGAGTCATTCCATGTCAAGTGGTCTAAACCTTCCCACCATCATGTCTCCAATTTTGTTCAAATTTTATCTTTTGCGCGAGTCAGGTGTTAAACAAAGTTTCCCAAAATTTGAGGTCTCTAACTGCAATAGTTGCAGATCTAGCCCCCCTTTTCTGAAAGGTTGTCAGTCCATGAGCGCGTGACATTTACCAAAATGCCATTTTTGGGGTCTAATAAAATCCAAACACATTTATAAAAATGGCTAAAAAATTCCAATCCTGTACAGTTTTTGACGCTAATTCCGATGAAATACATTTTAACATTATGGATGCAAAATCCAGTCAAACAAGTTGACTCAAGTGTGCATCAAAATTGGTCGCGACTCATCGGAACATATTTGGACCAATATTCAGACCGCAACAACTTCCATGCAAAGATACGGACTTGAAAATTTGAACAAGCATTATGCTTGTGCTGGACATAATACTGCCAGATTTGCAACTAACCAACATCTATAACCGCCCTGCAGGATCTCTTCAAAGTTGGCACTGTCAGCGCAAATGGTAAAATGTACCAAAGTTCAAAGCCAGTTATTAAAAAAAGAGTCTGCCTGAATCAGCTTGTGAACAGTATCATCTGAAAGAGAAAATTGTGCTCTACAACACTGATATGTTTTTCTTTTGCAATGCCACCATTAAGTACCCATTTACTCAGGTCAAAGTATGTTATATTTAGTACGCTTGATGCGCTAATTTTTCTTCATTTCTAGGAAATTGAGTCTTATTCATTCGTATTTTATTCGTTGATTGTCCAATCATTTATTGTGCGCTGTTATGGTGGACTGGAAACGTTTGTGAAACGTCAGTTGAACAGAAAGATGCTTTCATAAGCTGTGTGCATCCTCATGGTCCCACTACTTCATTTTATTGGCCGGTAAGACGCGATACTTGCTGGATCCCAGAACAACTTATCATTGATGTTATGCCAGCTCCATCAGTGACATCATCTGGTCGGCAATATAGTTTCCGTGAAACCGTTCTCTTGCAGATCAATGATGCTTTCAGAATGATGAAGTAACTGAAGAAGGCAGGCTTGGGAACCTGCAGTGAAGTAACTGAAGAAGGCAGGCTTGGGATCCTGCAGTAAAGAAACACACAATCAGGCTTGGGATCCTGCAGTAAAGATACCCATCCATGGCTATCGGGCGTGGCCGCTATGGCGATGGGGATGCTGGTTTCAATGTGATAACCAGTAATGGCTCAGCCATCATGGACCAACGCAATACATCGCGCATACAAAATATAGCATACTTTTGACCTGAGTAAATGGCTACTTAATAGTGGCATTGCAAAAGAAAAACATATCAGTGTTGTAGAGCACAATTTTCTCTTTCAGATGATACTGTTCACAAGCTGATTCAGGCAGACTCTTTTTTAATAATTGTTTGGTACATTTTACCATTTGTTCTGACAGTGCCAACTTTGAAGAGATCCTGCAGGGCGGTTATAGATGCTGGTTAGTTGCAAATCTGGCAGTATTATGTCCAGTACAAGCATAATGCTTGCTCAAAATTTCAAGTCCGTATCTTTGTTTGCATGGAAGTTGTTGCGGTCTGAATATTGGTCCAAATATGTTCCGATGAGTCGCGACCAATTTTGATGCACACTTTGAGTCAACTTGTTTGACTAGATTTTGCATTCATAATGTTAAAATGTATTTCATCGGAATTAGCCTCAAAAACTGTACAGGATTTGAATTTTTTAGCCATTCTTATAAATGTGTTTGGATTTTATTAGACCCCAAAAATGGCATTTTGGTAAATGTCGCACACTCATGGACTGACAACCTTTCAGAAAAGGGGGTCTAGATCTGCAACTATTGCAGTTAGAGACCTCAAATTTTGGGAAACGTTAACACCTGACTCGCGCAACAGGTAAAATTTGAACAAAATTGGAGACATGATGGTGGGAACTTTTTTAATTTTATACTACTTGGCATGGAATGACCCAAATGTCTAGCAGTAGCTGCAGCATCGCTATGCAGGCTGGGAGTTCATGTGTTCTCTTGGCTGGTGAAGAGCACCAGTCCATGCAGAGGACTATTCAGGTGACTGAGCTACTTGTTTTAAACTACCCCATGTCCCACCTTCACCCTGTTCAGCAATTGGAATTCATTGCAGCCCTGCTCAATATGAAGAAGGTTCAAGTTTTTTCCTGGAGCTAAGAGCAGACACTCTTAAGTCACACTGGCTTCTCAGATTCAAGCCTCTCAGCAGGTCACCGCTCGGCAGCTGTTGAGGTTATTAGGCCACATGGGATCTGCCCATGATGTGCCTTCACATGAGAACTGCCCAATGAACTCTGGCCTCTCAGTGGTGCCATGCTATGGGAGATCTGGAAGATGTCATCCTAGTGTCCACGGAGCTCACTCGCTCCCTGCTGTGGTGGACCATTCGATCCAATTTGACTCTGGGACTTCCATTCCACAGCCGTAAAAAGTGCCGATGACAGATGCTCTCTCCTGGATTGGGGAGCTCATGTAAATGGACTTCACATTCAAGCTGTTGGGTCCGCCCAGGCAACAGGTCTCCCGATAAATCTCCTGGAGCTTCGGGCAATCTGGAACGTGCTAAAGGCTTTCAGAGATCGGCAGTCTCATCAAGTTGTGTTCATTCAAACAATCAGATTGCCATGTATTATTACATCAACAAGCAGGGGGGCACTGGATCACACCTTGTGTCAGCAGGCTGTCCAGATGTGGCATTGGGCTCACCAGCATGGCAAGTTCCTGCAAGCCATTTATCTGGCAAAAACAGTCTGGTCAACAAACTGAGCAGGATTATGCAACCGCACGTGGTCTCTCAACATGGGTGTTGCCCAGATCTTCCAAGCATGGGGCAACCCCTCGGCGGATCTCTTCACCACACACCTCAATTACAAGGTCCTTCAGTTCTGTTTCAGGCTCCAGGCCCAAGACAGACTAGCGTTGCATGCCTTCCTCCTTCACTGGGGGGGGGGGGGGGGGTCAGGTCTTCTGTATGCATATCCTCCTGTACCTCTTGTGGAGAAGACTTTGTTGAAACTCAAGCAAGACTGTGGGACCACGATTCTGATCGTGCCTTACTGTCCTTGCCAGATCTGGTTCCCTCTTCTTCTGGAGTTATCCTCCAAAGAACCATGGAGATTGGAGTGTTTTCCAACCCTCATCATGCAGAATAAGGGATCTCTTCTGCATTCCAGCCTTCAGTCCCTGGCCCTCACAGCCTGGATGTTGAGGGTTTTCCTGGCTTCCAGGAAAGATTACACCAAAAGGAGTTAATCTTTTTTTTCACGGAGAGAGTAGTGGATACTTGGAATGCCCTCCCGCGGGAGGTGGTGGAGATGAAAAACGGTAATGGAATTCAAAAATGTGTGAGATAAACATAAAGGAATCTTGTTCAGAAGGAATGGATCCTCAGAAGCTTAGCGGAGATTGGGTGGCAGCACCAGTGGTTGGGAGGTGGGGCTAGTACTGGGCAGACTTCTACAGTCTGAGCCCTGAAAATGGTAGATACAAATCAAGGTCAGGTTTTTTGCTTCATGAGAGGTTTGCTTTTGTCAAAGCCCCCTGTTAAACCTCCCCAGTGTCATGGGACCTCAACATCATTCTCACCCAGATGATGAAAGCTCCTTTCAAGCCACTGATTTCCTGCCATCTGAAGTACCTGACCTGGAAGGTCATTTTCATGGTGGCTGTTACTTCAGCTCTTAGAGTCAGTGAGCAGTAGTGAATGCACCTTGTACTAAGTTTCATCACAACAAAGTAGTCCTCCACACACACCCTAAGTTCCTGTTGAAGCTGGTGTCGGAGATCCATCTGAACCAGCTGTCTTGCCCATCCTGGTGACAGCACCTTGCACACTTTGGATTGAAAATGAGCATTGGCCTATTACATGGAATGGACAAGGCTCCACAGACACTCCGCCCAACTTTTTCTTTTGATCCCAACAGGATGGGGGTCGCCATCGGGAAATGCACGATTTAAGGTCAGCCTCCACTGAAGAAATCTACAAGGCTGCAACATGGTCTTCAGTCCACACATTCACATTTCATTATTGCCTTGAGTCAGTCAGTCAGTTTGGACAGATAAGATAGTACCAGTACAGTAGAATCAGTTTGGGGTCTAGAATCCAACTCCACCCTCCTAGGCCCGTTTTGTTCTGTTCTAGGTTGCACTATCACTCAGATTGTATATAGTTTCAGGTTATCTGTGTTATGTCCTCGGCATTGCGAGGTCAAATTGACTGTTTGTTGTTTTCAGTGAACCTGGATGCTAGGGATACCCCAACTGTGAAAATTATGGCCTGCTTGTCCTCGGAGAAGATGAAGATACTTACCTGTAACAGATATTCTCCAAGCAGGCCTTATATTCTCACAAACCCTCCCACCTCCCCTTGGAGTTGTCTCCTCTTTCTTTTTTTAATTCTGTAGTATTTAACTGCAGTAACCTCGTTCTCACGGTGGGCAGGAAGGCAGTTGCGCATGCACAGTGGAGCATGCCTCACGCTACAGAAAGCTCTTTTGAAGCTTGTTATAAGGTCCAGACCGGGCAACACGGGATCACAAGGCCTGCTGTCCTCGGTGAATACCTACTACAGGTAAATATCTTTGCTTTATGGCTGATTAAAAAAAAAAAAAAAGTAAAATGGTTAAGAACCTACCATTGAAACTATAAAACTGTCATTTTAAGGAGCCAGTACTAAAGCCTGAAGCTCACTGACTCTACGAGCTGAAGGAATAGCCACCAAGAAAATGACCTTCCAGATGGCAGAATTCAGTGGCTCAAAAGGAGCTTTCATCAGCTGGGCGAGAACAATGTGAAGATTTGGCAGGGGGGCTTTGATAAAGCAAACAACTAGAGGCTGTCCACAAGCCTAAATCCCTAAGAACTGGTAGAAACACAGTGAGAATTAAGGCAAGAGAACCTTTATACTTAAGGGGTGCTGTTGTCTATGTGAAAAGCACTCTGGATGTAAAAGAATATTGGAATAGGCTTAAAACTGGGTTTTGTGTTTCATTGCAAAAAAAGTCAGGTGTTATGACAAAAATGGTCTAAGGTGAAGTTCAGAGTTTAATCCAGACAGTAAGATTGCCTTTAATGAAAAAATGATTTTTTATTCATTGAGGAGGTGTCTATCAATATCCCCTCCTCTCCAAGAACTATTAAAAACTAAAGACAAAAAACTTCAAATCACTGATTGTATAGTTAGTAGTATTCCACCATAGGTGCCTTGCTGACATTACGACTGATAAAACTCCTATGTTCATTGATCAGTGTTTTTAATTAAGGTTTTGTTTTCCCCTCATACAAAAGTGGACACAGGCATTGGATGATATAGATGACTGTCGTGGTGCTACAGGGTGAAGGTTTGGCCAGACTGCGGATAGGTGAAAAGAGGAAATTTCCAAGGTATGATAAACACTACACCTCCCACACCGTCTATATCCCAAATGGAGATCAGTCAAAGGGTCAATTCATTGAGATTTCTCCCTCTCGAGTATGCCATGACCAGATTCTTCTTTCTAAAGCACTCAAGACCCTCAAGAATGTCAATACTTCCTTATAATCTTCTGAATTTTTCTTGCACTGGGGGAAAATTGTAGGGTACAAACAATATCTGGAGCAGTTTTCTCTTTATAGGTTAAAAGATTACAACGGCTTTTAGATGTGACAGTGCCATAAGATGAAGGTGATATAACAGATTCATTTATACCACTGGTTGACCTTTGGTCAGAAGTCGTACAATTTAAAAAGGACATTGTCCGCTATGATCAACATTTTATGGCTTTATTATGAACGTATCTCCTTAATGACTTTTCAAATACCTCACAGTGAAGGTCGATGTTGAAGTTAAGAAGAAGATAAACAAGAAGCGAAGCTAAGTACTTGATTTATTTTATATGAGGAAAGAAATGAAAATTAAATTATAAAAGCAAAATAAAAAATTCTGTAATGGATTGATGAGGATTACATGCTCACCCTTATCTATGCCAAGCTCAAAAGAAATTAGCCTAGAAGATGATGCATGCGTATCTGATGGATCCAACAGTAAATTAGTAACTGTAAGCTAAAAAGATTACTGATAAGTTGTATGCATAGGAGTTGGGCTAGCTACCAGCGTGGTTTACATTGCCTCCTCCTTTATAACTTTTTGGTGCTTGTTAGATTGAGTAATTATTATAGAACATGAATGATTCCTAGAGGACTTATTGTCAAAGCACTGACTATGTTTTAGTGACATAGTTACGGGGGGGGGGGGGGGGGGGGGCACGGGGACCTGGCTCTGGGACCCCCTAGTTTGGCTGGCAGGGGTACCCTACCCCCATCAGCTGAAGCGTTTGTCCTGCGCTGGTCTCCAGCTCACCGCCGCAATGCCTGCCCTGCATGCTCAATTTCATTAAAATGAGTGTGTACGTGACATGAGGGGGAAAGTGGGGCAGGCAATGTGGTGGAGACCAGAACTGGACAAATGCTTCAGCTGCCAGAAGAGGCCTGGCTATGCCACTGCTATGTTTTTCGACAACCAAAACTTTTTAGACCAGTTTTTAATAGTTCATGGAGAGGAGGGGACAGTGATAGATGCCTCCTCAAACAACAAAATATTTTTTCTATGCAGGCAACCTTACTGTCTGGATTAAACTCTGAACTTGACATTTTTGTCATAAGTCAGACTGTTTTTTGCAATGAAGCACAAAACCCAGTTTTAATCGTATTCTAATATTCTTTTACACTCCCATGGGTCCAATCCTCCTACTTTCTTCCTCCTCACCCTTGGGTCCAGTTCTTTCACCTCAGCATGGGCACTAACTTCTTAAAAAAGGACCCTACCTACAAAAAGTCAGTGCTCTAAAATATTACAGAAAACTAGGGTGACTAGAAGAACTATGGCTTTATTTACTTTTCCTCTTTTAAAAATCCTGAAAATATGCAAGTTACTGGATAATCTTTTTTTTTTCATTCCAAGCTGCTCGCTTGGGTATAGATGTCCTTACTTTTTTGTTCCTGCTTTCCTTTGGCCACCCTTGATGCTTTCCCTCTGCCATACCAATATGGCAAAAGGTAGGCCTGATGTAAACTGATGCCGGCAACAAGTTTGTAAGCTCGAAGCTAAGGTGAGAGAAACCGAAACTGAGGGATGGAGGGAGGATGCAGGTAGGGAGGCAATGCCAGACTTGCCAGGAAAGTAGCACTGATGTGGATTGGGGTGGTCAGGCAATTTTAGGGGGTGCCACCTTGTAGCAATGGAGAGAGAAGGAGGGCAGAGGCTGTATGGAGGAGAGAGAGTAGGTGGATAAAGGCTAGATGGAAGGGGGAAAGTAACATAGTTACTATGTTACTTTCCCCCTTCCATCTAGCCTTTATGCCAGACTTGCCAGGAAAGTAGCACTGATGTGGATTGGGGTGGTCAGGCAATTTTGGGGGGTGCCACCTTGTAGCAATGGAGAGAGAAGGAGGGCAGAGGCTGTATGGAGGAGAGAGAAGGAGGGCAGAGGCTGTATGGAGGAGAGAGAGTAGGTGGATAAAGGCTAGATGGAAGGGGGAAAGTAACATAGTTACTATGTTACTTTCCCGCTTCCATCTAGCCTTTATGCCAGACTTGCCAGGAAAGTAGCACTGATGTGGATTGGGGTGGTCAGGCAATTTTTGGGGGTGCCACCTTGTAGCAATGGAGAGAGAAGGAGGGCAGAGGCTGTATGGAGGAGAGAGAGTAGGTGGATAAAGGCTAGATGGAAGGGGGAAAGGAGGGCAGATGATGGATGGAAAGGGGGAGAATGAGGACAGGCGTGGGAATGCTGGTGTCAGTGGCTGAAGCATGCCACTGATTTGCTCTGGAGCTCGGACCTTGGGCAGTGGATCTCTTCAGCTGTCAGGGCTTGGGCATCCCTGCCAGGGAAGGTGGGGGGGGGGGAAACAGAGGAAAGGTGTAGCCTAGAAGCGCCGTGTCCCGAGAAAGTTGGAAACCACTGACCTAAGCTCTGCAAAGGTTAAGAGTTTAAATCAGCCATGAACATTGTATAAAAATACCATTTTATTCATTGTTTATAGTTGCCCTTTTGAAAGCTTAAATCCTGTTGAAGTAGACGTCTTTAGTGTCCTCACTTGAGTTATCGCAAATGTGATCACTATTGCTAAGCAACCCCAAAACAATTATGTTTATCACGAAGTCCTGCATTCCAGGACTCGATCTAAAATAGCTCCCTCTCATTGGTTCCATGAAGCATTTATTTAACCTAGAAATTTTACCTCAGCATACCAGTCGATCTTATCACTCCCTTGAAGCAGCTTCTAAGCAAAACAGGGAACCCCAGTTGCGAACTTATATTCTTTACCTCTCTGGCTTATTTTGCAGATAACTGAATGATACATCTGAACTGAATAAGCTTAGATTTTATTTTTGTTTTTTTATTTTTGTTACATTTGTACCTCGCGCTTTCCCACTCATGGCAGGCTCAATGCGGCTTACATGGGGCAGTGGAGGGTTAAGTGACTTGCCCAGAGTCACAAGGGGCTGCCTGTGCCTGAAGTGGGAATCAAACTCAGTTCCTCAGGACCAAAGTCCACCACCCTAACCACTAGGCCACTCCTCATTTAATGGCGTTAAGTGGGAAGTGAGACAAGAAGATTTTTGTGATGAGGAAGAATTTTTGTTCAAAATGTTGCACCTTCAAGGGTGTTGATGAACGATGTTAGGATTAATATTTTTGAAATATTTGCATTGTTATGTAAGTGGAATTTTTTCTGACCAAGTAGTACAGCTTAGAATGTGATATAAGACAACCTTTTTGACCGAAGTATTTTTCTCCAGTTTTTGTTAATATTGGTAACAATATAGAATCCAGACTTCATAGTACCCTGTTAAGTAGGCTTTCTTGTAACTGATTTTCTTGGTAATTTAAATCACCCATTATTTATTTATTTATTTATGACATTTATACCCCACATTAGCCCGAAATAGACAAGTTCAATGTGGCTTACAAACAAATTAGTGCATAAAACATAATAATTTACAGAATATAATAAGCAAATTAATACGTGTGCAGTAAGTAACCAGGAATTTAGAATATCTCAAGGACAAATAAGGGTGGATAGGTGAGAGCATAATTAGGCAGCACTAGATGGGGGGGGGGGGGGGACGAAATAAGATTAAGAAAAGGATATGGGTAAAGTTCAAATAAGGTTCTTTGTATTCAGAAAAGGCCAGACTGAAGAAATGTGTTTTTAGAAGACTTCTGAAAGTTAGGTAGGTAATCATCTGTAAACTTGATTTAGGAAGAAAATTCCAAATTTTGGTGCCTTGATAAGAGAAATTAGCAGAGTGATTTGTTTTATATATCATATTTTTACAGATAGGGAAATGTAAGACAAGATATTCTCTACATGACAAAACAGCATTACGAGGAGGGTAATTCAATAAGATTATTCATATATGATGGGGCTTGACCAACCAAGATTTGTTGAATGAAAATGAATAATTGGAAAGACATTCTCTTATTGGTAAACAATGTAGCTCATATAAAAGAGGAGTGGCTCTGGCGAAGCGAGGAAATCTACACATAAGAGCAGCAGTATTTTTAGCTGTTTGTAATTTTTTGAGACGACCACCTTTAAGTCCAGAATAGATGGAATTGCAATAGTCAAATTTGGTAAGGACAAAGGATTGAACCAAAGTACAAAAGACAGATTTAGAGAAAAATGGCCTCAATCTCTAACTTCCATGGTGAGTGAAAAACACTCAAGGTCAACTTAGAGACTTGGTTTTTAAGGGTGAGGAAACAATCTATTGTGACTCCCAAGATTTTCATTGATGACTCAAGGTTTTGTTCTTAATAGTAAAGTTACTAAGATTCATAGGATGGTGAGGGTTAGTTATTATTAGGAACTTAGTTTTATCAGTGTTAAGTTTTAGTTTGAAATTAAAAGCCTGTGATTCCATAAGTTTTATCCCTTCATGTGAGTTATGTCAAGTAATTCCTTAGAAAATGGAATACAAATGGTGACATCATCAGCATATATGTATGTCGAAAGACCATGTTTTTCTAAAAGATGACCAAGAGGAATCAAGATGGGGGAAAGAGGGGAACTCTGAGGGACCCCACAGCCAGGAGACCAAGTGGAAGAAATTACACCTGATTGACTTGATACGACCTAGATCTTAAGTCAGAAAACCACTTCAGGCCAACTCCACAGATTCCATAATAGTCAAGAATATTTAAAAGAATATTATGATCAACAGTATAAACGACACTAGACATCAATATTTTGTTGCCAAAACTTAATTCTCTCCTAAAGTTAGCCACTGTTCCCTCATTGTTTTCTGAAAGTTGATATATTCATGTACTTTGGAAGTACATAAAAAGTAAGTCTCTGCAAAAACCCCTACCATTATAGGGTACTTTCTTGAGCCACGTTTGGTTTTGACAGAATCCTTTCTTCGTCCCCCGTTTCATAGGCCCTTTCTTACGCATTAGGAATTCTGTGCATATTATACAACTTTTAAGTCAGGCTCTATCACATCGTAGAAATATCTTGTCACATTCAATACAAAATCTCTCTAAGCTAAGCTAACATGCCTCAAGTCTACTCTTTCTACTACTACTAACTAGCATTTCTAAAGCGCTACTAGGGTTACGCAGCGCTGTACAATTTAAACATAGAGGGACGGTCCCTGCTCAAAGAGCTTACAATCTAAAAGACAAGAGAACAATCTAAAGACAAGTGAACAATCTAGAGGACGAGTGAACAGTTAATCTGATAGGGTGGATAGATTGGGGCATTCTATCTATCTCGAGCGGTTAGGCGCCGAAGGCAGCATTGAAGAGGTGAGTTTTAAGCAGAGATTTGAAGATGGGTAGGGAGGGGGCATGGCGTATGGGTAAAGGAAGATTGTTCCAGGCATAGGGTGAAGCAAGGCAGAATGAGCGGAGCCGGGAGTTGGCAGTGGTGGAGAAGGGTACTGAGAGAAGGGCTTTGTCCTGTGAGCGGAGGTTACGGGCGGGAACATAGGGGGAGATGAGGGTGGAGAGGTAGTGAGGAGCCGCAGACTGAGTGCACTTGTAGGTAAGGAGGAGGAGCTTGAATTGTATGCGATATCTGATCGGAAGCCAATGAAGTGATTTGAGGAGAGGGGTGATATGAGTATATCGGTTTTGGCGGAATATAAGACATGCAGCAGCGTTCTGAACTGATTGAAGGGGGGATAGATGGCTGAGTGGGAGGCCGGTGAGGAGTAAGTTGCAGTAATCAAGGCGAGAGGTAATGAGAGCGTGGACGAGAGTTCTGGTGGTGTGCTCAGAGAGGATAGGGCGAATTTTGCTGATGTTGAAGAGGAAGAAGCGACAGGTCTTGGTAGTCTGTTGGATATGCGCAGCGAAGGAGAGGGAGGAGTCGAAGATGACTCCGAGGTTGCGGGCAGATGGGACGGGGAGGATGAGGGTGTTATCAACAGAGATAGAGAGTGGAGGAAGAGGAGAAGTGGGTTTGGGAGGAAAGACGAGCTCGGTCTTGGACATGTTCAGCTTCAGGTGGCGGTTGGACATCCATGCCGCGATGTCGGATAAACAGGCCGATACCTTGGCCTGGGTCACCGCGGTGATATCAGGTGTGGAGAGGTATAGCTGGGTGTCATCAGCATAAAGATGATACTGAAAACCATGAGACGAGATCAGCGAGCCCAGGGAAGAGGTGTAGATTGAGAAGAGAAGGGGTCCAAGGACAGATCCCTGGGGAACTCCAACAGATAGTGGGATGGGAGTGGAGGAAGATCCATGGGAGTGTACCCTGAAGGTGCGGTGGGAGAGATAAGAGAAGAACCAGGAGAGGACAGGGCCTTGGAACCCAAAAGAGGATAGCGTGGCAAGAAGTAAATCATGGTTGACAGTGTCAAACGCGGCGGAAAGATCGAGGAGGATGAGGATGGAGTAATGACCTCTGGATTTGGCCAGGAGCAGGTCATTGCAAACTTTAGAGAGTGCTGTTTCTGTCGAGTGCAGAGGGCGAAAACCGGATTGAAGTGGATCGAGGATGTCAAGAAAGGAGAGAAAATCAAGGCAGCGGCTGTGAACGGTGCGCTCAAGTAATTTGGAAAGGGTAAAAGAGAGATGGGGCGGTAGTTGGAGGGGCAGGTAGGGTCAAATGAAGGTTTTTTGAGGAGAGGTGTGACAACGGCGTGCTTGAAAGTGTCAGGGACAGTTGCAGTGGAGAGAGAGAGGTTGAGGATGCGACAGATGGCGGGGGTGACAGTATGGGAGATGGTGTTGAGTAGGTTGGTGGGGATGGGATCAGAGGAACAGGTGGTGCATTTCGAGGAGGAAAGAAGGCGGGAAGTTTCATCCTCGGTGATCTCAGGAAAGGAGGAAAAGGAGACCTGGGTAGGTTGGTTGAGGGAGAGGGTTAAAGGGTGAAGGGGAGGTGGTGGTTTGGTCGTGAACTCAAGGTTGATCTTTTCCACTTTGTCGCGGAAATAGTCGGCCAGTGATTGAGGAGAGAGAGAAGGGGGAGCAGGAGCGGGGGGCACTTTTAGGAGGGAGTTAAGGGTGGTGAAGAGACGACGAGGGTGGAGCTGAGAGAATTGGTCAATTGGGTGTAATAGTCCTGTTTTGCACGGAATAGGGAGGAGTGGAGGGGAGGATAGCATGAATTTGTAGTGGAGGAAGTCTGAAAGGGTACGAGATTTCCTCCAGAGGCGCTCAGCGGATCGGGTGCAGGAGCGAAGGTAACGGATGCAAGGAGTAAGCCAGGGCTGGGGATTGGTGCGCTTTGTGGGACGGGAGATGGATGGCGCGAGGGTGTCCAAAGCAGAGGAGAGAGCGGTATTGTAAGCGGAGACCGCTTTGTCGACAGTTACGAAGGACGTGATGGAGGGGAGGAGATTAGAGATAGTAGATGATAGGGTGGAGGGGTCAATAGCCTGGAGGTTCCTGGAGGTGGTGGTTAAAGTTGGACGGGGTGGAGGGGGGGGTGAAGAAGTGTGAATGTGATCAGGTGATGGTTGGAGAGAGGAAGAGCTGAGACGTGGAAATTGGAGGGTGAGCCGGAGGAGGAGAGGACGAGGTCAAGACAATGTCCGTCACGGTGAGTAGGGGTGGTGGAGCACAGCTGGAGGTTGAAGGAGGATGTTAGGGTGAGGAACTTAGAAGTATGGGGGTCGTATAGGTCATCAGCATGTACGTTAAAGTCTCCGAGAATGAGGGACGGAGATGAGGGGTCAAGAAAGACGGAGAGCCAAGCATCAAAGTCGGGAAGGAAGGAAGGGAAGGATTTATCCGGGGGGCGGTAAATGACTGCCACTCTGAGTGGTAGCGGGTAGAATAGCCGGATGGAATGGGCTTCAAAGGATGGGAAGCAGTGAGACTGCGGTAGGTGGAGGGGTTGGAAACTACAGGAGAGTGATAGTAGTAGCCCAACGCCTCCGCCGCGGCCAATTGGGCGGGGCGTGTGGGAGAAGAGATAGCCTCCATGGCAGAGGGCTGCAACTGAGGCGAGTCTTCCGGGGAGATCCAGGTTTCGGTTAGGGCGAGCAGTTGAAAGGAGCGAGAGATAAAGAGATCGTGGGTGAGAGGCAGTTTGTTGCAGACTGAGTGGGCATTCCACAAGGCGCATGAGAAGGGGAGGGAGGAGGGGGGAAGGAGGGGAATAGAGACGAGATTGGAGACATCCCGGGACCGTTCACAAGGATAGGATGGGGACAGGTGGGGGGGCCCTGGATTAGGGTTAATGTCTCCTGCGGATAGCAGGAGGAGGAGCAAGAGAGTGCGGAGGAGGGTGGGGGAGGTCGGGCGACGAAGGCGACGAAGACGGGGTGTACTTAGGAGGAAAGGGGATGGGTTAATGGCAGGAAGGAAGTGCCGAAGGTTGAGAGCCAGGAAGGAGGAGGGAGACAGGGATGGTGAGGTGAGGGATGGAGGTGAATAGGGTATTGCGGTGGCGGGCAGGGTGGGAGGGCAGCGGGTAGTTCTAATGGTAGACAGTGGGAGTGGGGGGGAAAGAAGATTAGGAATGGACAGGGCAAGGAAGAGAACATGGACAGGAGCCATAGGTAGTGACTGAGGTGTAACAGGTGACTATATAGTGACTGAAGTGTTAAGCAGTTAACAGGTGTTAATGGGTGAGTATGTAATGACTGAGGTATTAAGCAGATAGATAGGGCTTGAAGCTAGGTTTGGGTTGGCGATTAGGTAAGTCAATGGCTGAAAAGCTAGCAGGCAGGTAGGTAAGTCAATGGCTGAGCAGGCAGGTTGATTGGCTAGCAGGCAGGCAGGAACAGGTGATTGGCTAGCAGGCAGGTTGATTGGCTAGGGGTTGGATCAGGCGGATTGGAACATGGTGGAGCAGATGGACCAGAACAAGCAGGCTGGAGCATATGGACTGGAGCGAGCAGGGGGATGCTGGGTCTGGCGGACTGGAACACGTTGGAGCAGCTGGACTGGAACACGCTAGAGCAGCTGGATCAGGCGGACTGGAACAAGCAGGCTGGAGCAGATGGATTGGAGGGAGCAGGGAGAAGCTGGGTCAGGCGGACTGGAACAAGTTGGAGCAGACAGACTGGAAGAGGCTGGGAGAAGCTGGAGTAGACGGACTGGAACAAGCTGGAGCCGATGGACTGGAGCAGCCAGGGAGAAGCAGGATCGGGCAGGCTGGAGTAGATGAACCAGCAGGAAGAAGCTGGATCAGGTGCACCGGAACAAGCCGGAGCCGATGGACTGGAGCAGCCAAGGAGAAGCAGGATCAGGCAGGCTGGAATAGACGAACAAGCAGGAAGTAGCTGGATCAGATGAACTGGAACAAGCTGGAGCCGATGGACTGGAGCAGCCAGGGAGAAGCAGGATCAGGCAGGCTGGAGTAGATGAACAAGCAGGAAGAAGCTGGATCAGATGAACTGGAACAAGCTGGAGCCGATGGAACAAGCTGGAGCCGATGGACTGGAGCAGCCAGGGAGAAGCAGGATCAGGCAAGCTGGAGTAGACGAACAAGCAGGAGGAAGTTGGATCAGGTGAACTGGATCAAGCTGTAGCTGATGGACTGGAGCAGGCAGGGAGAGGCAGGATGGAGCAAGCTGGGGTAGATGGACCGGGGCAGGCAAGCTGGATCAAGCTGTAGCTGATGGACTGGAGCAGGCAGGGAGAGGCAGGATCGGGCAGGCTGGAGCAAGCTGGGGTAGATGGACCGGGGCAGGCAAGCAGGAAGAAGCTGGATCGCGTGGATCGGAGCAAGCTGGAGCAGCTGGACTGCCACACTCGCCGCCCTCAGAGCAACAGAGCAGATAGAGCGCTCGTGGAAGTCTGCGCCGCAGAGACCGAAGGATTCAGTCACTCACTGCCATGCGGATGCGGGCAGGCCGCAACCACGCGGCTGGTCGGGTAGTGTGGGGGTCGGGCCACTGGGCAGGTCGCGCCGCGAGGTCGGTGGACGAGCTCTCCCTTGTTTTATCCACCTGGGTCGGCAGCACTGGCCCGAAACGGTCCCGGGCAGTTCCTGCCGGGGAGCGCGGTGGCTGTGGGCGAGCAAACAGATCCGACAGACTCGGCGACCGGCACTGCGAGGCCGCCTCGCACCCTGGGCCCCCACACCGCAGTGGGAGCGATGGAGAGTTGATCTTCGGATCCGGGTTCGCAGCGCGGCTCCCGGAGTCAGCGAACTCGGCCCCTGAGCAGCAGTGGTCGCAGCGTCAAGCCGAGCTGTATCTCCGGTTCTCTCGGGGGGATTGCACTGTAGTGGGAGCGCTGGAGGATCGATCGTCGGACGGGTTCACAGCGGAGCTCCCCACAGTGCGTCCTACTAGTCGGCCATCTTAACTCAGGTTTTTTTACATTTCTCACAGAACATCACAGGTTTCATTATGGAACTAGCAGATAATGCACTAACTCAGAACGTTTCAAATTTGATGATAATGTATTTATTTGATTTGATGATAAAATCTATCTTCCTCTTAAAACTTGAGAAAGCATATGCCACAGATATAATTATTCTTAATAATATCAGCCTCAACTGCCCCAGGGTAAGTCATAGACTTTAACACATGATAACCCTATGGGGCGCACTATCATCGGCTCGCTGGTAGGTTGTAAACCATTGTGGCACGTAACTCTCCAAAGGGAGAAAAAATCACTACTGGATAAAACCAACTGTCAGCAGTATACAAAAAAAATAATAACAAAGGCAACTACTTTACTCAAATTTTGAAGTGTTTGTAGATGAACTGTCTACTTCAGTTTCAACAAACTGAGCCGCTACATTTGCATATATAACTTTAAATGTAAACACTTAGCTTTCTTATAGTCTTTTCAATAGTAGAAAATATGATGAAAACAGCATTCCAAACTGCATGGCACAGAATTCAAAGTCTTGATCCTCAACAAGGGCCCCCTCTTTTTTTCTTTTCAACTATTAGTCCATTCAAACCATGCGGATTTATTGTGTCATAATGATAAACTCTGCTCACGTTGACGTAAAATTCAAGATCTATCTCCCCTGGTATGTGCTCAATAGCTATGCATTTGAGTTCTTCAAACCTATGATTGAACTCTACGCACTGTTTACCCATAGCGGCTTCCAGGTTTTTTTAGTTTTCAGGCAATATCCATGTTCCACTAAATGCATTTTCAATTTTCGCTTGGTTTGTCCTAAATACAATACACCACATGGGCAACATATAAAATACTAGTAAAAAAGGCCCGTTTCTGACACAAATGAAACGGGCGCTAGCAAGGTTTTCCTCGGAGTGTGTATGTTTGAGAGAGTGTATGTGAGAGTGACTGTGTGTGAGAGAGTGAATGTGCGAGTGTGTCTGTGAGAGAGAGAGAGTGTGTGTGTAAGTGCTTTTGTGAGACACAGTGTGAGAGTGTTTCACACAGATACAGTGTGTGCGAGAGTGTGTGTGAGACACAGACTCTCTGTAAGACTGAGTGTATGAGACCAAGAGAGTGTGTGAGAGACAGTGTGTGAGAAAGACATTGACAGAGAGAGTGACAGATACCTCCCCCCTCCCTCTCTCTGGTGTCAGGGCCCCCCTCCCTCCCTCTCTGGTGTCAGGCCCCCCCCCCCTCTTTCTCTGGTGTCTGAGCGTTACTGTGCAGGATGCTGAGCTCTGGCTGTGCTTCAAGGAACTGACCAATCCTATTTAATAGAATGCACCTCCAACATTCTGAAGCCAAGAAACCTCGTGTGGTTGGTCACTTCTGCTTGTGACGAACCCGGAAGTACATGATGTCAATTCAGGAGATGGATACAGAGAGCAGGAATGTCTCAGCCATGCAGTCAGCTTCAGAATGTTAGAGGTGCGTTTTATTATATAGGATAATACCCTAGTATTACAATCAGTGGTACTCAATATAGGAATCATCATTTCTTTTAGCCCACCAAAATTGATTGCCTTCTTCCGTGTTTTCACACACTGAGCATTGACCACATTTTCGATGTCCCATGCCTTTAGATCTAATTGTCAAACCAACATCTGAACTAGATAAAATATCAGCCAGATTTTTGTTCCTTGGCATAAGATACCATGCACCAGGACTTCCGAAACAAATCACTTGGGCCCAGAACTTTCCAATGTTTTTGTATAATTTTGGCTATTTTGGGGGTGAAGTCAGTGTATTTTAAAATACACACAAAATCTTTGATCTCTTCCTGAGGTCTGGAATATAACATCAATTGCCTGTTATTAAATAGCACTCTCTTATAGGCATTTTTTACAACTTTATGAGGATATCCTCTATCCGTAAATTATTATATTATTTGTAACAATTATACCCCGCACTTTCCCACTCATTAGCAGGTTCAATGCGGCTTACACAGTACATCAGGTTTACAAGTAGCATAGAATGGTTACACCTGTAATATCTATATAAATAAAACCCACCTCGAACGTTCTGAAGCTCACTCCATGCACTGAACTCCTGCACTCTTGGTAGGTAGGCTAGGGTATCAGGAACACTCACCCTCACTCATAGGTCCGCCCTCAGCCACGCCCCATCTGTACATAAAATGCACCCTCAACGTTCTAAGGCACACTTTGTTGCTTCAGTTCGTAAGTTCGAAGCTCTGTAACCACTTTTAAAGTGCCCCGCCCTCGCGTCAAAACGCGGTGACGTCGTGCCCGCCCACACTCAGCTTCACAACGTTCAGGTCGTCTCCTACACAGACTACAACGCACTGACGTCTGGAATAGCTGATTCCAAAGCAAAGGGGAGGAGTAGGGAAACACACGGAGCGTGTTTCCCTACTCCTCCCCATCTCGACATCAGCTGTCACTGCACCGAAGCAAGTGTCATGGAGCCGCCAAACATAGACCCCCCCCCCCCCACTAGCCGCATCAACACACCAAACTCCCCACCCGATGAACATGCACATCCCCTCTCGACCCTGCCACCGACTTCCTGGCTAACAGTTGCCTCCATTTTCAAAACCTCCGCCCTGCACATTACGGCCCCCTGTACCCCCCTTCCGCGACCCTGTCCGACAGTTATCTTCCGCAGCCCGCCCTGCACCCTCTGCTATACACCTTTCAGCTATACCCGTCAATAACGGACAACTCCCCGCCCTCACCTCCGTTCCTCACTGTAAAGATAGCCAATAAGAACGGACCTCTTCAACTGTAGGCCACTCCCCAGTCCTCGCATCAGCCAATAACAGTGCAGCTTCTTCAACCCCTGCTCCGCCTCAATTTCTTTTATCAGCCAATAACAGTGACATTTTCCAGCACCCCTCTACCTATGTTCCTTTTACATCATTGTACAACACAGCCTGCCACTTCCCTCCCGCTCCGCTATTGACGTTGTGCAGCAAGGCTTCTCTCTGGCAACGACGTGGGCACGTTGCAGCTTTAGATGGTGCAGCTCCGGTAAGGGGGTTTGACTGAGCTCTGCACTGGTTGCCACTTATTTTCTTACTGCTTTATGGAAGTCGTTCCGGTTTTGGAGGGGGGGAGGCGCAATGGCACCCTGTCGGGGGGGGGGGGGGGGTGGAGACAGGTCAGTGGTTGCGACTTCGGCAGAGGTGTGGCGGCAGGGGTCGCACCTCAGACTACAGAGGCGGAAGGGGTCCTCACACCACACAGGAGGGGGAAAATAAACATGACAGGGAGTGGCCATAGGGAGGATGAGGTCCACAACGGCTCTTCACACCACAGATGGGGGGGAGGGGGTCCTGACAGCAAAGACGAAGGGCGCATCAAGACACCTGACAGGAGGGATGCACGGCTGCAGACACACCACGGGGGAGGGGTACTGCGACCACACAGCGGAACAGGCAGGGGGAGCGGGTCTACCCAACACAGAGAGGCAGGGGGGAGGTATCTCTGTCACACACACAATCTCTCTCACTCACTGTCAGTGTCTCTCTCACTCTTATACACTGTCTACAACACACGCTATGTCTCACACTGTATCACATTCACTCTCTCTGTCACACAGTCACTCTCAAACACTCTCAATCTCATACACTCCATCTCACAGACAGTATGTGTATCGTATACATACTCTCACACTGTCTCTCAAACACTGTATCTGTGTGAAACACTCTCTCACACTCACTGTGCCTCACATACGCACTCCCACACACTCTCAATATCACACACACATACTCTGTAATAGACACACTCTCACTCACACACTCTATGAAACATACACACTCCCAGGAAAACCTTGCTAGCGCCCGTTTCATTTCTGTCAGAAACGGGCCTTTTTTACTAGTAATGAATAAAGAAGTGTTCGTTTAGATGTAGGTAGGTAGGTAAGATGGGCAAGGAAAGAGAATGGTAGAGGTAGGGGAGTGGGAGGAGGGTGTGTTATGGGGTTAGCGTGTTTAATATGGGAGAATGAATAAGGAGAGGTAGGAAGAGGGATGTAATTAGAAAGGATAAAGAGGGGAGCATATTCTAGGTTCTGTCTTCATAGTCTGATCCGGGTAGCGCAGAAGGACTGTAGGGGTATTTCCCTGTGATCTAGCCTATGCTGGTCTGGGCCTATACAAACCTATGACATCTTGGTATAATAAGATGGCTGCTGCAACATCTCTGTGTCAGCAAGATCCAGCTTCAACTTGTGGAAAATCACTGACAGGCTTGCTAAAGCCAAGGACAGTCTGTGTTCTAAACACCCCCTTCTATCACCCTGAGAACGGAGTAGGGAGGCAGACATGGCTCCAGAAGTTACCATTCTCCAAGGTCACAAAACAAAGAACTCTTCTTGCCCATGTACTGAACTGGACATGATCATGATTGGTTTCTACCGTCACCTGACCGAGAGGGACGGGGAAAGCGGGAACAGAAGTGAGTCGGAGACCCTTGGAAGAGGGGCAACTGGTAAGAGGACCTGAGAGATCCAGCAAGGCTCGGGGGGAGCCAGAGACTTTGTATGATACCAACATCGTGACCTGCATCCTGGTGCAAATACCTGTGGCAGAGATATTGGCTCTGATAACCAAAGGAGTGACGGGAACCTACATGGGCTAATAAAGACCTGCACTACCTAAGACACCGACAGCTAAAATAGCGTCTGGGGAGATTCTGCTCCGGTCTTATCTGAAGCCGTCATCACGACAGCGTGGTAAGATCACAGTGATATATTTCCTGGTCTGGGGTTAGGCAGTGGTTTTATCTAAGTACGACTGGTTTATGTCAGCTCTTGGTCAGGGAAAGCAGCTAATGTGTATTTTGCATAAGATGTGATAAGTTTCATAAGGATTATTAGGTTATCATTTGTACTGTTCTAATCATTACTGTACTTAGTCTCAGGATAATCAGAGTGTAGTTTAGACAATATATTTTCGGTAGTGCTCATATCAGTAAGGGATATTTTTATTGCATAAGCTAGCGCAGAGTATTTCTATTTTCTTATCCATAATAAAGCTAATATATATATCTATCAGCTGTGTCTTTCTTTTTCACTCTACACACCAAAACACCTGGAGAGGTGCCAGAAGCAAGATTCCTGTATCTCACCCTAGACAGAGCTAGTGAGTCTGTTAGGCAGACTTATGCATCAGGGAATCTTGGTATAAGTAATCTGTGGGTACTTGTTGCCCTAGGTATTATTTATCTCACCCTACAAATGGGGGCTCGTGGCGGGATCTCAAAGAGCTGAGGAAAGAATCCGTTTGTTTTTTTTCTGTAGAAAGAAAGAAATCCTAGCTGTATAGTTCTGAACTTTAAATTTCTCTCTCTGTGTGTGCACTGGAAAGTGTCTGTGAAGCGTGCTATAGACACTGGTAGTCGTAAATCTGCTGCTTCTGCCAGCTTTACGACCTAGCAGTGAGATAAGGTTTTTTTTTCAGTACTAGTTGTGTTACTTGCTAGCAGCTTTCAGTTCTTCAGTATGACGTCACCTAGCAATATGCTCTCCGCGCTAGAAGTCACTGTTTTTGAAGTTTTAATTAGTGCAAGACAGTCTAATAAGGCAGTACCGGAGTATTCTATAAACTCTCTGTTGAAATTGTTTAGGAAAAACTCGCCTGAAAGTCACAAGGCATATGATTTTATATTGCATGCAGTGTTGAAGGTTAAAAATAGATTGACTGTGGCAGCACTAGTGGAGCTCGGCTGTACCCTACTAGCTAAGAACGAAAGTGCAGCTTGTAGTACCTTTGACCTCCAAACTGAACTCCAACAACTGCGTGATGAAGTTAATGCTCTGAAAACAGAACGATTGGATTTACAATTGAGGTTAGAGAGCATCACTTCTCAGGCAACGGCTGGAGGAGGGGAGGGTGCTGCAGGTCCACAGGGAAATGTTCCATGTTCCGCTTGTGCAGTGTTGAAAGGAAAGTGTGCCGCCCTAGAGAAAGATAAAGAGCATTGGGAACTGACTGCCCAGTCCTTGGAGAAGGATATGAGGCAGAAAAACGATTCCCTTGCTTCTAAATCTTATCAATTGGAGGAGATGATGCAGACTTTAAGTTTGCGAAAGAAAGAAGCTGATCACTTTCACTCCCGGCAAGAGCAAGTGAGAGAAACATATGAGGATAGGATTACGGCCTTGAGTAGGGAGTTGAAACAGGAAAAAGGGAGTGTCAGCTCTGCCCGGCAGGCTTGGCACAAGGCAGAAGAAGGACGGGTGGAGTTATGGGAGAAGAATAATATGCTTTCACTACAGTTGTCACAGGCTCGGCAGGACAGAGAGATGTGTGTAAAGGCATTAACTCAGTATAGGACAGAACTAGATACGGTCCAGCAGGAGGTATATGACTCTATGGAAGAGGCTACTGCTACACCCATGGAATCACAGAATAGGGCTGACTCTAGGTCGCCCAGTCCTATGCTAGAACAGTTCAAACTGTCTGAATGGTCCCCGAGAAATGAAGTAGAGCTAGAGCCTAACCCTTGTCAGTTGACAGCCCCACCCCGGTACAGTAGCCTAGTTCCTGAGACCTTAGACAGCATGCAGGAGCCTAGGCTCCGCCCAGTGAGGCCACAGAACACTGTGCAAATTGATGATGTTAACAGGACAGTTGCACCTAGGCCCCACCCAGGAAGGTCACAGCTTATTGTGACACCTGAGGAGGGCACCGGTACAATTGGGCCTATGCTCCGCCCAGGAAGGGCGCAGCTCACGGCACCTCTTGATGACATCAGCAGCACCACAGCACCACTGTTTACGTCCCCTACTGGAGAGCAGCGGAACTCCACTCAGACACACAAAGTCATTCCTTTATCTAGGGACCAGTATGCTGAGATAGTGGCAGCCGTGGTGGCGGTACAGTCTGCAGTTCAGAAAGGAATTAGGGAATTGGTCATATGCACTGACTCAGATTATGTGAGGCAGAATTTTGTCTCTCATCTACCCAACTGGAAGCAGAACAACATGCTAAACTCGAAAGGAAAACCGGTACATCATGGAAATTTGATTCTGGCCCTGGATCAACTGGTACAGGACCATGACATGACCATCTATTGGAAGAAGGTAAAGGGTCATGCAAAGGTTGACAGTCCTGACAAGATAGGGAACGATCTGGCAGATCTACTCGCGAAGGAAGGTGCGCTCACAGGAGAACTATGGCGGTTCTCAGAACCTGATACCTTGGAAGTTCATGCTGTTACCCGACAGCAAACAAAACAGCTCTGTGAGACTCCAATGGTACAGTGGAGCAGTGAAGTCCCATCCTTTGATCTTGTCACGGCTCAGAAATCAGATCCGGTGGTTGGAAGATTTTATGAGTACATCCAGAATCCGCAAGAACATCCATTGACAGAAGAGGAGTGTCAAGCTGAGGAACTGAGGGTACTCTACACCTCCAGAGAGAAGTTCCAGATACGCCAGGACCTGCTTATTCGGACGAGTAAGCATGGCATTGAGCAATGGGTTGTGCCTCAGACGTATCGTGGCATCATGTTGCAACATGCTCATGATGAACCATGTGCAGGACATAGAGGAGAAGGCATTACCTATGAGACCTTGAAGCAAGTGGCTTATTGGCCCCATATGCGTCAGGATGTGAAGCTGTATACTCGAGGTTGTCTGACCTGTTGTCGTTTCCAGCCATCTTCACCATCCCATCGGGCACCCCTCAGGAAGAAGGGTATTGCTATGCCCTGGTCAGATATCCAGATTGATTGGGTTGGACCTGTGGTTCGATCCACCCGAGGCAACAAGTACATGCTTACTGTCACCTGCATGTTCACCAAGTGGGTGGAGTGCCTACCTGCACCCAATTGCACCGCCGAGACTACGGCTACCTTACTACTGAATCATGTGTTCAGCCGGTGGGGTTTGCCCATGCGAGTGGACTCAGACCAAGGATCTCAGTTTACCGCAGAGGTGATCCAACACATGTGGAAGATGCTAGGCGTGAAGAGTAAACTGCACATTGCCTACCGACCTCAGTCCTCAGGACAAGTGGAAAGAGCTAATCGGACCATCATCACCATTCTGAAGAAGTACGTGTCATCCTCAGGTAAGGATTGGGACATGAAGTTACCATTGGTCCTCATGGCCATACGTGCTACACCCCATCGGTCTACAGGAGTGTCACCTTTTGAGATGATGACAGGTAGGGAAATGATGTTACCAATTCATTTGCTTTACAGGACTAATGATGTGAACTTGTCCAGTGCTACTTCCTCTCATGAGTATGTCACCCATTTGCATCAACATTTGCAAAGTGCCTTTGCCTTTGCCCAGAAGAACTTGGAAAGTAGCGCTAGAGGTAGAAAAGCCTACTATGATCAAGGGACTACCTCCAAAGAGTACCAAATTGGCGACAAGGTATTCTATTTCAATTTTGCCAGAAATAAGGTTAAAGAAAAGAAGTTTCTACCCAGTTGGCATGGTCCTTTCCCTATAGTGGAAAAAGCTTCACCTGTGGCTTACCAAATTCGCCTCAGGAAAAATTCTCAAGGTGAAGATAACCTTAAATGGGTCCACATCAATCAGTTGAGACCATGTCATCCAAGTCATTTGGTTCCAGATACATGCATTGTTGAAATGACACAAACTAACCATGAAGCAGAATAGCTTCGTCTTCTTTTGTTTTTCAGCTACAAAGAAAAAACAAAAACCTTGAAGATCCGGTGCAGTTGCCTAACAGATTGATCCTGTTTCCGTTCTTGATGTCGTTCTTCAAGATGTTCCTGACGCCCTGCTTCCTAATCCATTGGTGGTTTTCAACATCCCTTCCCCTTGTTCCTCATGATTTCCATTGTTTAGTCATGACTGTTGGAGTTTTTCTTTGGCCAAGAATCATTCTTCTTGTTGGGGGGGGGAATTTGTTTGGTTTTATTTTTATTTCAACCGATCCAGTGTTCCTGACAGTGAAGTTTTGGATGTGTGTTTGTTTGTTTTTGGGACATTTCATTGACTTTCTTTTTGAACTGTGTCCAATGCTTATGTTTGAAGACTTTCTTCATCATCACCATTACGTGGACCATTTTGTTCCTGTTTGATGTCTTCTTGATGTGAGAAGTTGTCCATTCACACCTCATCATTCATCACGGTCCACCCTATTGACTATGGTTTGGACATTATGTCGTTTTACAGTCTAAAGACTCTCATACCATTGACTTTGTTAGACTTTGTGGAGGTCACCCATGAGTAATTCTCCACGATGCAACAGTTTTAGTCTACTATCATATTAAGGACTGATTTGCTTATGCTTTGCCATGCATTTTATAATAGTATGATAATTGATTTTTGATTATGTTTTCATGTGGTAGGACATAACTGCTAACACCCTATGTTTGTTCTAGTATCAGTGATTTGCTATTTAGTTTTTGTATACTTTTGAACATTGCTATGATTTCATGAAGTATTTGAATTATTTGCTTCCAGTTATCATTACCAGAGTGTTAGTTTTGAGTTACTGACATTTACAGTTCTTAATTTTTGGTCCTGACCATGAGTCTTGATGTCAACCCGTCTAGCTGTATTATTAGTTAGGTTGGAGAAGGCTTTTACTCCTTTGTAGTAACTTCCATCTCCAAGGGGGGGAATCTGTAGGGGTATTTCCCTGTGATCTAGCCTATGCTGGTCTGGGCCTATACAAACCTATGACATCTTGGTATAATAAGATGGCTGCTGCAACATCTCTGTGTCAGCAAGATCCAGCTTCAACTTGTGGAAAATCACTGACAGGCTTGCTAAAGCCAAGGACAGTCTGTGTTCTAAACACCCCCTTCTATCACCCTGAGAACGGAGTAGGGAGGCAGACATGGCTCCAGAAGTTACCATTCTCCAAGGTCACAAAACAAAGAACTCTTCTTGCCCATGTACTGAACTGGACATGATCATGATTGGTTTCTACCGTCACCTGACCGAGAGGGACGGGGAAAGCGGGAACAGAAGTGAGTCGGAGACCCTTGGAAGAGGGGCAACTGGTAAGAGGACCTGAGAGATCCAGCAAGGCTCGGGGGGAGCCAGAGACTTTGTATGATACCAACATCGTGACCTGCATCCTGGTGCAAATACCTGTGGCAGAGATATTGGCTCTGATAACCAAAGGAGTGACGGGAACCTACATGGGCTAATAAAGACCTGCACTACCTAAGACACCGACAGCTAAAATAGCGTCTGGGGAGATTCTGCTCCGGTCTTATCTGAAGCCGTCATCACGACAGCGTGGTAAGATCACAGTGATATATTTCCTGGTCTGGGGTTAGGCAGTGGTTTTATCTAAGTACGACTGGTTTATGTCAGCTCTTGGTCAGGGAAAGCAGCTAATGTGTATTTTGCATAAGATGTGATAAGTTTCATAAGGATTATTAGGTTATCATTTGTACTGTTCTAATCATTACTGTACTTAGTCTCAGGATAATCAGAGTGTAGTTTAGACAATATATTTTCGGTAGTGCTCATATCAGTAAGGGATATTTTTATTGCATAAGCTAGCGCAGAGTATTTCTATTTTCTTATCCATAATAAAGCTAATATATATATCTATCAGCTGTGTCTTTCTTTTTCACTCTACACACCAAAACACCTGGAGAGGTGCCAGAAGCAAGATTCCTGTATCTCACCCTAGACAGAGCTAGTGAGTCTGTTAGGCAGACTTATGCATCAGGGAATCTTGGTATAAGTAATCTGTGGGTACTTGTTGCCCTAGGTATTATTTATCTCACCCTACAGGACTCATAGTTTGTCAGGTCATTTGTGTAGGCTTGCTTGAAGAGGTAAGTTTTCAGCAGCTTCCGGAAGGGTAGATGGTCATTGACTATTCGGATGGATCTTGGTAAGGCATTCCAGAGTTGGCTGCCTATAACGGAGAAGTTGGATGCTTAATAGTAGATGACGGCAGAAAAAGACCTGCACAGTCCATCCAGTCTGCCCTTTGCAATTGGGAAGATGTAAGATGAGATAAGTTCAAGAAGATTTGGAGCCGTTTCTGGCTGGAAGGTCAATCAGATTGTACATGTAGCCTGGGGTTTTTCCGTATATAATCTTGTGAATCAGCGTGTTGACTTTGAAATGTATTTGTTCGGTAATAGGGTGCCAGTGGAGTTTTTCCATGGAGAGGAGTTGCGTTCTCAAATCGCGACTTACCAAAAATAAGTCTGGCTGCCGTGTTTTGGGCGGTTTGAAGTTTTTTCAGGATTTGGGCCTTGCATCTAATGAAAATGCTATTGCAGTAGTCGACGTCGGTAAATACAGTGGATTGAACCAAGTTGCGGAAGGTTTTTAGAGGAAGATATGATTTCACGCGTTTCAGCATCCACATCATGTTAAACATTTTCTTTGTCATAGCTTTTGCGTGATTTTCCAGAGTTAGATGGTTGTCTAATACTACTCCTAAAATTTTTAAGTTATCGGATATGGAAATGTTGACGTCTGGGGTGTTGAGTGTAGTTGGAATGAGAGTGGAGTATTGGGCTGAAAGAATTACGCATTGTGTTTTCTCCTTATTCAATTTCATCCTAAAAGCGTTGGCCCAGGAGGCTAAAATGTTCATTCCATTGAATATTTTATCAGAGATTTCTGCTAAATTAGACTTGAAGGGGATGAATATAGTGACATCATCTGCGTAAATGAAGGGATTGAGGCCACATTTAGATAGAGACTTGGCCAGAGGGATCATCATAAGCTTGAATAGGATCGTGGATAGAGGCAATCCTTGGGATACCCCGCATATAGATGACCAGGAAGATGAAGATGATTTGACTCGATAGGACCCAGTGGTGATGAAACCTTTTATCCATTTAATTATGTTACCGCCAATTCCTAGTTTATCCAGTAATTTTGTAAGAATATCATGGTTTACCATATCAACTGCACTAGGTAAGTCGAACTGCAGAAGGAGGATGTTGTTACCAAATGATATTTCATGTTTGAATTTGGATATTAATGTGAATAATACCGTCTCTGTACTGTGGGCGGGTCGAAAGCCCGATTGCGACTCATGTAGGATGGAGAATTTTTGAAAGAAGTCGTTGAGCTGGGCCGTTACAACTCTTCCACATATATATAAAACTGTCTTACTATATCTGCTTGTTATACCACTATCTTGTTTTATCATTACCATGTTGCCCAAGATCCTTCTGTAACACTAAATGTCTATTTTCTGTTATATTTCCACTATTCAAGATGTAAGCCACTTTGAGCCTGCAAAGAGGTGGGAAATGTGGGATACAAATGCAATAAATAAATTACTCTGTTTTCCATCAGTTTGGTCAGTAAAGGGATGGAAGCAGTGGTGTGCTGGTAAATTTTTATCAACAGGCTCTCTCCTCGGTCCACCTCAGCGCCCCCCCCCAAAAAAAAAAATTGCAGAGCTGGCTATGGGGGTGGGGGGGGGGGGGGGCGGCAATGCATTACTCTCTCCAGGAAAAAAAAATTAAATGATCCCAGGTTCCAATCTAATTCATGTTTAATATGGGATAAAATGCCATAAATAAGTAAATAAATATAAACTTTTAACGTTCAGCACCTGATTCTCAAAGTGGACATATTCCAAACACTATAATGAAAATAAAATGATTTTTTTCTACCTTTGTTGTCTGGTGACTGTTTATCTGATCATGCTGGCCCAGTACCTGATTCTGCTGCTCTCTATCTGTTCCCTTGACTCCGTTTCCAGGGCTTCCTTTCCATTTATTTCTTTTCTTTCCTCCTTCATTTCTGGTCCTTCGCAGACTTGACTGTACAGTGGATCCAGCTTCTGCCTATTTTCTCCATCCATGTGCAGTTTCTCTCCTCACTTCCTTTTCCCTCATCTAATCTCCTTCCTCTATCTTCCCTCCATGTCCAGCATTTCTTCTTTCTCCCTTCCCTCCCCTCCATCCATGTCCAGAATTTCTCTTGCCCTCCTCTCTCCCCTGACCCTCTCTATCCATCCATACCCAGCAATTCTCTTCTCTCCCCTGCCCACCTCTACCCATCCATGCCCAGCAAGTCTCACCCCTTCCCCCCTCTACCCATCCATGCCCAGCAAGTCTCTCCCCTGCCCCCCTCTACCCATCATTGCAATTCTCTTCCCTGCCCCCTCTACCCATCTATACCCAGCGATTCTCCTCCCTCCCCTGCCCTTCCGCTCCGCAACATGTCCAATGATGTCCTTCGCCCCCACCCTCCCGCTCCCATCCGTCTTTTTTAATTACCTCCATCGAAGCGCGTGCTATTTAAAGCCCTGCTGCGTGCTGCCCGTCTGCAGGCTTCCCCTGCTTGCTTCGGATGATGTTCGTGCCCTTAGTCCTGCCTTTGGAAAAAGGAAATGACGTCAGAATGACATCAGAAGGCGGGACTAAGGGCACAAACATCATCCGAAGCAAGCAGGGGAAGCCTGGAGACGGGCAGCACGCAGCAGGGCTTTAAATAGCGCACGCGTCGACAGAGGTAATTAAAAAAGACGGATGGGAGCGGGAGGGGAGGGTGGGGGCGAAGGACATCGTTGGAAGGGCTTGCCCTTAGTCCCGCCTTCGGAAAATGGAAATTACGTCAGAAGGCGGGACTAAGGGCACAAACATCATCCGAAGCAAGCAGGGGAAGCCTAGAGAAGGGCAGCACGTAGCAGGGCTTTAAATAGCGTGCACTTCGACAGAGGTAATTAAAAAAGACGGATGGGAGCGGGAGGGTGGGGGTGAAGGACATCGTTGGACATGTTTCGGAGCGGCAAGTGAGGTAAGCATGGCCTGTGATGGCGCCCTCCTGCCATGTTTACCTCCCGTAATGGAGCCGGCTCGCCCCCAACAACAACCGGCTCGCAACAGCTGTCAAAATTTAACAAACGGCTCTTGTGAACTGGACAGAGCCGGCTCCAGCACACCACTGGATGGAAGCCACGGGGCGGTAGCTGGTAATGTCATCTGTTGGTTTCTTGATGTTTTTTTGGAATTGGTGTAAGTAGTATGTCACCATGTTCAATGGGGAAGGATCCCTGTTGCAGGAGGAAATTTAAGTGAGTGGTGAGGTCTGTAATGAAGTGTGCTGGTGCATTTTCCATTAAGTAATTAGGGCATGGGTCAAGATGGCAATGGGACTTAGAGAGGTTGGATAATGTTGTGGAAATTTCTTCAGTTGTAAGAAGGGTGAAGTTTGTCCAGGAGCGGTCAGCCGGAATTTCGTCTATGTCTGGGTCTAGTTCGTCGAGAAAGATATTAATACTGGCATTATTATGGGGAATTGTGTTGCATAGGTTGATAATTTTATCTTTGAAGTATTTGGCTAGTTGGTCGGCGGATGGACAATTTGAAGATGATGTTGTGATTGGGTCAGTGTTGAGAAGATTTTTTATAAATTGATATTGTTTTCTTATGTCTGTTCCAGTGGTTGTTATCTTCTTTGTGTAATAGGATCTTTTGGCTCGTTTGATGGCCTTCTTGTAGTTTTTTTGTGTCTGTTTCCATGCATTGAAGGTAAGGTTGTTTTTTTTATTTACTCCAATTTTTTTCAAGTTTCCTGGTTTGTGACTTGAGGTTTTTTAATGTGTCATTAAACCATGGAGGAGGGTTGCTTCTACGTAGAGTTTTGGAGTGTAACGGGGCTATTTCATCCAGAATGAGTTTGCACCTGTTATCCCATTCTGTAAGGAAATGATTTGAATTGGGATGTGTTGACCATTCGTTGTCATAGATTTGGTGCCAGAAGGTTTCCTTGTCGATTCGTCCTCTGGTGATGATTGTTAAGGGTTCACGTGTAATAGTCTGGTCCTTTTTACGCCAATATAAAGATAGGGTTGCTTTGTGATGGTCAGACCAAGGCAAATAGACCAGTGGATGTCTGATATGAGGGAAGTTTTGGTCTGAAGAGTATTTGTTGGAGATGATGTCAAGTGAGTGGCCTTTAATGTGAGTGTGGGCAGAGTTGGAGTCTTCTAGATGAAGGTTCAAGTCTCCAATTAACAAAATATTGGAACTGTTCACGCATGCGTTTGATATAGTAACATAACATAGTAACATAGTAGATGACGGCAGAAAAAGACCTGCACGGTCCATCCAGTCTGCCCAAGAAGATAAATTCATATGTGCTACTTTTTTTTATTTGTACTGTCCTCTTCAGTGCACAGACCGTATAAGTCTGGCCAGCCCTATCCCCGCCTCCCAACCACCAACCCTGGCACAGACCGTATAAGTCTGCCCAGCACTATCCCTGCCACCCACCACCGGCTCTGGCACAGACCGTATAAGTCTGCCCAGCACTATCCCTGCCGCCCAACCACCAGCCCCGGCACAGACCGTATAAGTCTGCCCAGCACTAGTCCCGCCTCCCAACCACCAGCCCCAGCACAGACCGTATATGTCTGCCCACACTAGCCCTATCCCCGCCGCCCAACCACCAGCCCCGGCACAGACCGTATAAGTCTGCCCAGCACTAGTCCCGCCTCCCAACCACCAGCTCTGCCACCCATTCTAGGCTAAGCTCCTGAGGATCCCTTTCTTCTGCACAGGATTCCTTTATGTTTATCCCACGCGTTTGAATTCCGTTACCGTTTTCATCTCCACCACCTCCGGCGGGAGGGCATTCCAAGCATCTACCACCCTCTCCGTGAAAAAATACTTCCTGACATTCTTCTTGAGTCTGCCCCCCTTCAATCTCATTTCATGCCCTCTCGTTCTACCGCCTTCCCAACTCTGGAAAAGGTTCGTTTGCGGATTAATACCTTTCAAATATTTGAACGTCTGTATCATATCACCCCTGTTCCTCCTTTCCTCCAGGGTATACGTGTTCAGGTCCGCAAGTCTCTCCTCATACGTCTTGTAACGCAAATCCCATACCATCCTCGTAGCTTTTCTTTGCACCGCTTCAATTCACATCCTTAGCAAGATACGGCCTCCAAAACTGAACACAATACTCCAGGTGGGACCTCACCAACGACTTGTACAGGGGCATCAACACCTCTTTTCTTCTGCTGGTCACACCTCTCTCTATACAGCCTAGTAACCTTCTAGCTATGGCCACCGCCTTGTCACACTGTTTCATCACCTTCAGATACTATCACCCCAAGATCCCTCTCCCCATCCGTACCTAGCAGACTCTCACCGCCTAACACATACGCCACATAAGTCCATGAATATAGTTTGGCTATTGTTCCAGTTGTTGGGAGGTCTGTAAAACAGTATGCAGGTTAGGTCACAAAGTATGGCGTTATAAAGTTTAATTGAAGCAATTTCTATTTGTGGTGAGATGGACTCGGAGATGGGTTCGGTTGAAAAGGTGGATCTATGAATAAGTGCTATGCCTCCACCTCTTTTGTCTTTTCTAGGACAATGTGATATTTTATAACCGGGGGGGCATAGGTCAAGTATGATGGGATCTTTTGAATCACAGACCCAGGTTTCTGTGATGAAGAGTAGGTCAATGTTGTCTGATGTAATCCAGTCTGTGATGGTTTCGGTTTTGTTAACTGCTGATCTAGGCATTGATGTATCCTACTCGAACGGGCAAATGTGGTTCAGCAATCAATAGTGAAGGGCAGATTTTAATAAGTTGTCTTGTTTTAGGTGTTTTAGCTTTGGATGAACTTGTTCCTGATTTGAGGATGGTTGCCTGGGTGATAGTGGGTTTCTGTGGTTGTTGCTGGTCCTTGGGAATGTGATTGATTTGGGTGTTCTTATATGATGTTGAAGGACTGGTATAATGTTGATTTCCATTAGGGGGATGTTGAATCTTGCGTGGATGCTAGTGAGTGAATGGATGATGAGTATTTTTATGAGGAACATATTGGCAAAAGTTTTAGGATTGGATAGGGGTAAGTGCGGGAAAAGTTGGTTAGAAGTGTGGTGGAAGGGTTGGTTAGGGTGTGTGAGAGATAGAGAGGGTAGATAATGTAGAGGTGGATAGTTTTGTTAATTTGGTGGGGTTAGGGGCACAGGAAAATAGAATTACAAAGGACAGGTGGTCGTATATCGCTTCAAGTGAGATAAGGATGATTTGGAGGGGCATAATCAAACGTCACCGGCGCTCTATTTTGGCGTCGGCGCTACAGCTGGCCGTAACCGTATTATCGAAAAAGATGGTTTAGCCTGGCCAAATGCCAGAGTTCACCGGGTTTGAGATGGCCGGTTTTGTTTTTCAGCGATAATGGAAAAAAATGCCGGCGATCTCCAACCCGGCAACATCCAAGGCATTTGGTCGTGGGAGGAGCCAGCATTTGTAGTGCACTGGTCCTCCTGACATGCAAAGGACAACAACCGGGCACCCTAGGGGGCACTTCTAAAAAATTTTTAAAAATATACAAATAGCTCCCAGGTGCATAGCTCCCTTACCTTGGGTGCTGAGCCCCCCAAATCCCCCCCCCCCCCCACAACTCTACACCACTACCATAGTCCTTATGGGTGAAGGGAGGCACCTACATGTGGGTACAGTGGGTTTTGGGGGGGTTTGGAGGACTCAACACTTACCACCACAAGTGTAACAGGTGGGGGGGGGGGGGGGGCCTGGATCCACCTGCCTGAAGTCCACTGCAACCAACATAAACTGTTCCATACTGCTGTCAGGGAGCTGGGTATGACATTTGAGGCTGGCATACAGGCTGGCAAAAAAGGTTTTTATTTTTATTGTTTTAGTGTGGGAGGGGGTTGGTGACCACTGGGGGAATATGGGGAGGTCATCCCCCATTCCCTCCTGTGGTCATCTGGTCAGTTCAGGCACCTTTTTGAGGCTTGTTTGTGAAAATAAAAGGACCAAGTAAAAGCGGCAAAATACTGATTAACGCCGCTTTTTTTTCCATCATCCGCAAAAGCCGGCCATCCGGTAGCCACGCCCATGCCCCGCCTTTGCTTCACCGCAACACGCCCCCTTGAACTTTCTGCGACGGGAAAGCGGGGTGTCAAAAAAGCAGCTTTCGATTATACTGATTTCGCCGCTTTTGAGAGATCGCCGGCCATCTCCTGATTTATGTCGGAAGATCACCGGCGATCACTTTCGAAAATAAGCCTGTTAGTCTGGATATGATAGTGGTATAGGAAGGCCAAGGATTGAGAGAGTGGAACAGCGAATAGACAAAGTCAGTATACAAATATATACTGTATATACGAATCAATACAGTGTCAGTATACAAATATATAATATACAGATCAGTATCGAATTTATATATAAAGCATATATAAACCTACACACACAGTGGATATAAATCAGACTAGCCAATGACAGAAACAAGTGTAAACTGTGTATATAAATTAGTATATAGATCAATCTGATGGTGGTCAGTGTACCTTCTTTAACTTAGGATTCAGGTTCAGCAGGCAGAAATTAGTTCGGTTGAACTCAAAACAGTTGTCAGCAGAGCAAATCGGTGGTCAGCAATGTAGAGCAAATTGGCCATTGGCAATGCAGGGCAGATCGGTGACCAGCAGTGCAGGACAAATCGGTTGTCAGTGGTGCAGGGCAAATCGGTGGTCAGCAATGTAGGGCAAATTGGCCGTCGGCAATGCAGGGCAGATTGATGGACCAGCAGTGCAGGACAAATCGGTTGTCAGTGGTGTAGGGCAAATCGGTGGTCAGCAATGTAGGGCAAACTGGCTGTCAACAGAGCAGGGTAGATCGGTGCCCAGCAGCACAGGACAAATCGGTTGTCAATGGTGCAGGGCAAAATCGGTGGCCAGCAGTGAAGGGCAGATCGGCTGTCAGCAGTGAAGGGCAGATCGGCTGTCAGCAGTGCAGGGTAGATCGGTGGTCAGGAGTACAGGGCAAATCAGTGGGTTAGCAGTGCGGGGTAAATAACCGTCAGCACTGTAGGGCAAATAAGCAGCAGGAAAAGTCAGTTGACATCAGTGCAGAGTAAATCAATGGTTAACAGTACAGGGTAGATTGGCAGTCAACAGCGTAGGGCAAATCCGTTATTAGCAATGCAGGGCGAGTCTGCTGTCAGTAATGCAGGATAAATCAGTTGTCAGCACCAGAGCAGATCTGAAGTCCTTGTCTCCCTAGTGTATGTCCGGACAACTGGTCCTCTTGCCACAACACCAAAGGTGCTGGACGGTGGGAGTATTGTTGGTAACACAGGTGGCAGTGATACAGTGCTACAGGTGAACACCGGTAAAGCATAGTGCTGCAGGTACTACAAATGGAGATAACACTATGCTGCAGAAAACACAGGTGGGGGTTAATTAAAAGATCCAACAGTTGGAGGAATCAGGTAGTAGAAAACAGCCTTGGTTCAGCGAGCTGATTTGGCAGTTGGAGGAAGATGATGGAAAAAGGCTCCTTGCGAACTGAGAGCTCTAACTTTATGGTCAAAGGCAAGTGTTCCAATATGTGGTGTTCAGGTAATGTTCCAGATTACCGAGTCTCCTCGAATCAGAATTTTACAGTTCTGTTCATTAATTTAATCGCTTTATACTTTTAGGGGTGCGCTAAACACTAAAGACACCAATGTATTCCTATGGACGTCTTTAGCATTTAGCGCTCGCCTATTTTTAACACGCGCTAAAAACAAAACAACAATGCGCATAAGTAAAAGACCCCCTTTATGACTTTGTGTATTCTGTTATATGGTAGGTTTCTGGGTTCTGTAGGGCTTGGTTTCTGGAGGATTTTTAATTTTTTTTTTCTTTTTTTTTTGGGGGAGGGGGGGGGGGGGGTTCATAACAGTCCTGGCTTTTTGGATACTGGTTCCATTTGTACTATTACTGAGGGATATTGGGGTTGGTCTGGGGTATGAGAATCCAGCATTTTGTAACTCTGTATTGTTTCCTTTCTGGAGTTCTGTATTTGGTTGAAAGTTAAAATCTGTTCCTGAAGTGCTACTCTTCCCCATTCAGGCTCTTCACTGCCTGCCATTTCTTGATGCTCCACAATGTGCCTGTGGTTGTTATTTGACTCAGCTGTCTTGTTATTCACTTCGTCCACATTGCCTGGTTCCAGGCTACCTGCAGCATTGCCTGCTATGCCCCCACCAGTTTTTTCCTCTGATAATCCCTCTACTGAGCTTTGAAGCCTGTTGGTGCGCCATAATATTTCTTTCAGTGCCCTTTTTCATTTTAACCCTGAACCTGACAGCTTTTGGTGTAGAGGTTTTTATTACCCATTTGGTTTAACCCATTGTTTGTGAATATCCTTGGTGGTACTGTAAATTAAGCTATTTTGGTGTTTGTTACATATTTTAACTAGATGATCCACTATTGTTTGCCTTAATGAAAATGTGATTTTAGTCATCATAAACATTTATTCCACCCTTTCCCAGCTATGTGAACTCAAACTACATTATGGCAAATTTAACAATTAAATTCTCTCAAAAACATATATATGTATCTTTCTCTGTGCATAAAGTCTGTTTTACTAAACAAATCAAAGGGATTTTTATAAAGTTGCACACTCACAAGTGTAAAAAAAACTGGCACAAAATCTGTATCGATGCAGATAAGCGTTCTGGGGCAGAGTTGCAAGGAATGCACATATTTTATACACTGCACAGAGTACTCAAACACAAGCACACCATTTCCAGAACAGGTGTAAATTTATGCATGGGCATGTGTGCACTACTAGGGCAATTCTGGGAACTTGTTATATAAAGATACAAAGGCATCTATTCTACAAGTAGGCATCCACTCATGTGTGTGTCAAATTTAGCTGCCATCTGATAAAACAGTGTGTAGCCAAAACAGTGGCATTCATAGGCATATATCCACACAAACCCTATTTACTATATACTAGTATTACACACACAAATGCACATATATATGTGGGAACTCTGGTCACTGGCACCTAAACGTTTGCACCCTAATATTTGTTTCAATTTGATATACTCTCATGCATATACACATCTAAAGATTAAAAAAAAAAAAAAAACATGCATACATTAATGATGGTAGGAGGAAAAAAGTGTACATAGACAGAAGTTGATCACCCAGTTTCTGGAGCCCCCAAGCCAACAGTGTGCCATCATCTACTTTGGTTGCCCGGCTATAAACTAAGAGAATAGAGCTCAAATGTAGCCTGAAAAATCTAGCCTTCAGACCAGATTTGAAGCAGGTGTAGAAACTCAGATCTCATGGCAAAAAGATCCAAAAATAAGGAAAAGCAACATGCTGGGAGTCTTCTCGTCTTATATTTGGCATGGGAAGGAATTATGAGAAAATTATTCTAAGTTGAGCAGAGAGTGTACAAGGGAAGGTAGCAGGCCTGCCAAATATGCAAAACACCTGATGTGTTAGTATTAAAATCTGGAACTTAACCCTAAGTCAGTGTTCTGTCCTCTGACAGCCTTGCACTAGTTTATAATGTGACCCTAAAATGTGTTTACTGCCTTTACTGTTATTCTCATTTCTAAGGATTTTCGTCGCTGCAGTTCTCACTGCAAAGATACATGATCAAGGCATTGTGAGTAATGTAGTTCACAGGCAATGCAGCCACACTTGCCTGTCTGAATAAGAACTGTTACCATTGATTGTGCTGCTGCCTAGATTTCTTCTCTTTCTCAGCCAAGCCTGGCTCCTTTGTCTACTTGCTATCATTTCCTGGTCATTCTTACTATCTCTGTCCTGAAAGGTCAGCCAGGTATGACCTTTCCCTCTAATTGAGGGCTGTCCCCTAGGACCATCCTTGCCACCTGGTGGCAGGCTCTGTCCCAACTGGTCTTTACCCCCTCTTTCCTAGGCTTGAGTGATCCTTCTTGACCTCCCTGTCTCTGTCTCCATGAGGCATTCTCCATCTTGCTTCAGACAGCACTTGTCTTGCTAAAACTCCATGGAACGAACTTGTTTTTTTTTTTTACCTTGAATATATCTTCCTAATGAGATATTGCACTCTCCAGTCACCCAGCTCTGAGCTACTTCTACCTGTTTAACTATTTCTCACCTCTGCAATAAAGCTGCCTCTCTTCAGATTTCCACCTCCAACCACTGTTACAGCTCACAGAATTACAGAGTCTCTGTGCCCTGGGGCAACACTTCTGAACATCATGACTGTGAGTAAATTATTTGTATTTATTTAATAAAGGAAACTTCAGAAAATAATAGAGACTTCAAGTGTGTTCTGGTGTGCCAAGATATGGAGGCTTTACAGTTAACAAATCTTAAGAGGCTTGACAATCAGACTGGAAACCAGTGTTTTAGCAACATTGACCAAGCAATCCTAACTTTTTAGTTCTACAGAGCAACTTAAACTGCTGTACTTTTATAATCTGTAAACACTTAAGGGAACTTTTGATGTCTTTATACAAAACTAATCCAAGCGACTGGGGGCTTTGTAGCTTCTTGGTATCCAGAACTGGGTGGGCAGAGTGAATCAGTTTTAGGATTGGACATCTGTGGGCATCCTTTTGAATTTCTCATAATAGAATAAATTACTGCACACTTATTTAACTTATTGATAGGCATTCACTAGTGAATGTGAACATGTATGTTATCTCTAAGGTTTAAAATGTATGCAACACACAAGGATTAACAAAATCAGTACTTATTCCTTAAACATTTCTGAGACACTTTTCTTAGTAACAGCAAAAAATAAAACAGAGTCTATTTTCACTTTGAGGGAGTATTTTCTAACAGCACACACTGATTATACACCTGAGTTTTTGATGAGGGTTAACATGTCAAACTCCAGTTTGGTTCATAACTCAATAAAGCAGCTATCACAGAACTAAAAAAAACTCTTGATTGCAAGGCAAGTTTCAAATGATCACATTACAGGACATTCTCTAACACTACCTGCAGCCATCACCATCAATACTTCAGATTTGTACCTGGATTTTAGCTTCAACTACTCACCTTTTCCAAATTTGAGTTGAGGAAAATTACATATAATTTGGTATGTCCAAGGGAACATGATTTAAGTTTTGACTAAGGAAATGAAGGATGAAGTGTGTTGCCCAAGATAACAAAAATTAATGGGGGGAGGAGGAGGATTTGAACCCTTGCTTCCCTGTTTCTCATCCTGCTGCTTTAACCACTAGGTTTACTCCTCCATGCCACACAAAGCTGGGACTGGAAACAAATGTTTTAATGAAATATTATTTTAATGTGAATATACTATTCTGTATATCCACACAAATGCATATATATGCTGGAATTCTGGTCATTTACACACATCCCTGGCATCTAATTGTTAGCACCCTATAATGTTAGTTTCAATTTGATACACTCATGCATATACACACATCAGGCTACTTCAAAAGATTAAATCAGTGTGACTGACAGGAGCTATGGCCAGCTATGACAAAACAAAAAGATCTACAAATCTTAAATCACTTATGAATCCCTTTAAAAATAAGAAAAAAATGTAGCAGGTTGAGGCCAGCAGCAAGGGGATGGAAACGTTTTTCAATACTTCAAAAAGGTTCAAGGTCAGCAACCTTGCAAAAAAAAAAAGAAAGAACATTGCCTTAAAAGCATGCAAGAACTCATACCAAAGGCAGAAAATATTTTTAAAATGCACATTACTAGCATCAGGCGAATACTTCTCAAAAACAAAGTTCAGTAAAAATATTGTCATTCAGGTTTGGCATCTACAATTATTCCCATTATCAAAAGGGAACAGTTTTTTGTTTTTTTATTGCACTCCTTAAGCATTTGTTGCTTATCTTTTTCAACAAAGAAACAAAAATCAAGTAATCTACCATCTTAAACTGGGAAAAGTCATACAACGTTTGAAAAAATGTTAAAACTTCTTGTATGTCTTATGTTTTTACAAGGAATCTGAAGTAGACAGACTTTCACAAAGGTACAGTGAGGAAAGTTCTCTCTCTGGATATGACTAAAAGCAATGCCATTAGAAGAAATTGCTGCATGCCTATTTAACTTATTGATAGATGTTCACTTTTTACTCTATGTAGTGAAAGTGTATATGTTATCTCTAAAGTTTAAATTGTTTGCAACACACAAGGAGTAACAAAATCAGTACTTATTCCTTAAAAATTTCTGAGACGCTTTTCTTCCTAACAGCAGCAAAAAAAAAAAAAAAAAAAAAGTCTATTTAGCTGTCAATCTGAAGATTCAGATGACTACAAATCTGTGCAGTAAAAATGCCCTACTTTCCCATACCTGAACTGGCATATACCTCCAGTTTCACAGAACTCACACAAAAACTTTTAAAGTTAATGGTTGTTCCTTATGACAAAACCTTCCTGAGAACAGCTTACAGCTCCTCGGAGTTCTATAATAAAATGGTGAAAACTGACTCAAACACTGTCATTACAATCAAGCAATACTTCATCACAATTCAGACTTCACAAACATCAAGAAATTTGATCAATGTAATGAAATGGGCTTTCTTGAGCACCAATAAATAGAACTTGCGCGAGTATGGTAGGTAGTATCACTTCTAAAAAATCTAATGCAAGTACTGAAACTGCAATCTGTATACTTCACACACACGGGGGGAAAAAAAAAAGCCCCAACAAAAACTGACTTGGTTAAAAAGATCAAATGTGAGAGGCTATTCAGATGTGCATTATAAACTATAGATACATAATATATGAAAAAAAATACATCTCCGAAAGCAATTTAAAGAATTCAAAGCATTCAAGTAGTGCATACAGGGAACAGTTCTGTTTAACATCTTCAAGTATTTATATTTCTTATCTTGAATAAAAGCAAATATATTCAATGGAAATTTCATAATACAAGAAAAAATGTGGTAGTCTAACTGTACATCCAAAAATAATGATCACAAGCTGTTGAATACAAACCACATATCCCTAGCTTCAGGCAACTGCTGGCAACTCACTAGGCTGATCTTTTACAACCAATGAGAAGCGGCTCACTGTACTTCCTGTTCCTATAGGTGGGAGCTCTCTAATTCTCATACAGCAAATTTCACTTCTTGATTAGAGTTCTGTAAAAAAAGAAAAATATTCAGACACAAAAAAATGATTCCATCACAGATATGTTTGGACAAAAAAGCTTTCTGTGCTTTCTGTACCCGTTCCCCTGAGGAATGCTAATTTTCAAACATAGTTTTCTCTACTAGATATGACTCAAGCACCATTTCAAAAATAAAAATATATTACTCATTTAAAAACAAAATAAAAACAGTGATAACTATTACAAATTATTTACTTTAATGTATAGACATTAAAAACATCAACAGGTGACCGCTGTTCGTTTACATAGCATGCATCCTGCTTGAGTCAGAGGAACGCACTTGTGATATGTTTGCTCATTTGTAAGACTAGAGAAAATCAGAATCATAGCTACTGTACATGGAAACTTATTATAAAGCACCAACACAGTTTATTCTATAGCAATAAAATTTCATAAATGACTCAACAGGTTCTGTTTCCTTGTGCTACATGTTATTTTCTAACAATCCTTAGAATTTTTATAAATTTTAGGGACGGGCTGTCATTTGTAACACCATGAAATATGTCAAAATGACATGTTACATGTTAATAAATGGAAAAACAAAGAAAAAAAAAACATGTTTTTTTTTGTCAGTAATAGTGGACGCTTCGTTTTAGTACAGACCTTTGCAAAGAGGGTGCACTCTTTTGAAGCATGGCACACGTGCAAACCATTAGGAAAAGGGTGCACCTTCATTTCAAACAGTGAGCACTCAACGACTTTGCTCCCATGACAAAATAGCCAAATGAAAATCGGTTTAAAAAATAACATTCCCAAAAATATGAAAACAAATTTTCAGGCTGCCCGTTTCTTGTAGAGTTTCAGATTCTCACACAGGTTTAGAGGTCAGTGCCAGCCTGGAGGGGGTCATAAATATGAAAACATACATTTTCAGGCTGCCCCTTTCTCGTATAGAGTTTCAAATTCTCACGCAGGTTTTAGAGGTCAGTGCCAGCCTGGAGGGGGTCATAAAAAAAGACAAACCATGTTGCCCAAACACATGTCTACTGGAAACTGGTGCATGTTATTTATGTAAGTACTTTAATTTTTTTTTCTACATCAATAAAAAAATATGTATGAATGATACAAGTACAGGTCATATAAACAACAGTGATAACAGCTAAAATGTGCAGAAAAATACTATGGCCAATTTACTTTTTACTCTGCTTTGGTTAAACCATAAAAATCACAACTTAGCAAATTTCATTTAAATGTCTTTTTTAATAATTCATGTTCACAGAAGTTTCACTGACCATTTTATAATTTTAAGGTCCAAATGCAATGCATATTGTATAAAAGAGAGCACTTGTTTACCTTGCGTGAATTAACCTACGTACCTTTAACTGTACAAACTTCTGCATAACATTTAGACAAAGCTCAGACACACAGCATGCCTAGCCCTCATATATATATATACATATATATATATATATATATATGTGTGTGTGTGTATACGGGTGTGTGTAACAGAAATAGCTATAAGCAAAATAGTGTATAGTTCTCTCTGTACACAAATACCCATACGCACATACATTGACACACATCTCTAATCACAGGTATAGGGTGTAAGATATACTCCATGTAAGGTTGAAATTTGGTAACAAAATGAGAAGAAAAACTAAAAATATCGTTTACGTGTTCTAAAATATCTTCTTTTTGTGCTAAAGTCAAATGTTAGCTCACACGAAAAGGACTTTTTTCTTATATAATTCAGCAATAATCTGACCATTGCAAACACTTTAATAATAATAATAGCTTCACCGTGTACAAAAGTTCTTGGTTAATTAGGGAAATAAACACTCAGTTCTTTTTTTTTAATCAAGTAGGAAAGAGTTCAGAGAGACCACGTTATTACTTGGTTTAGCAGCTGCTTACTGTTCTATGTGGGGCGAGCGGTGGCCATCCAGCGCTGGGGACCGGCGGGGCAGCGCTCGTTATCAATCCTCCTCGTCGTCGTCGTCGTCGTCAGCTTCGCCCTGGGCCGGGAGCAGTTCGACAGCGGAGGCGCTGCAGGCGGGCGGGCCCGGAGGCGGGTGCTGCTCGGCCTGCCGCTTCTCGCGCTGCTTGTCCTGGATCTTGCGCATGTCCTCGGCGTACTTACAGAACGTGTGCCCAAACTTGGCCCAGACTTTGTGCGGCACGGTGATGGAGTTGCGGTAAGTGGGCTTCACCTCGCTCACGCGAAGAAACACGCCGTACTTGTTGGAGCCTACGTCGAAGAAGAAACGCTTGTTGTCCACCGTGAGCGAGGTGCCCTCGGGCAACTCTGCCGGCTCCTCTTCCACGCCGTAGTCGTCGATGAGCTTGGCCAACGCGTCGCGGAACTCGATCAGGCCCTGCGCGGGCAGCGCGATGGTCTGGCCCTGCGCCGCGCCCAGTCCCGGCCCGCGGTTCACCGTCTGGCGGACGCGCAGGAAGCGACCGCGCTGGTTCTCCTTCAGATCCATGTAGTACTTGCGGTTCTCACGTACTAGGAACTCGCTTTTGAGCGCCCGGCGCGGTTCGTCCTGCGCCGCGTCTGGATTGCTGGGCCCCAGCTGCGCGTAGTGTTCGATGAAGTCGCCCAGGTAGTCGCGGAACTCCACGGCCACGGACATGGAGAGCGTCAGGCGGCTCTTGTTGCCGCCGGCGCCCACCTCGGCGATCTTGAGGAAGCGGCCCTTGGCGTTTTGTTTCACGTCCAAATAGAAGCGCTTGTTCTGGATGTCCACCCGCTTGGAGGCCAGCTCCTGGGTCTCGTGCTGCAAGCCAGCACCTACAGCCACCGGCAGCAGGGAGCTGGCGCCTGAGCCAAGGCCCACGCCGCCCTGCTCGCTGCCGCTGTCTCTGTCCGCCATGATACCACCACCGCCTCCTTCCTTCCTTCCGTCCGTCCTCCCGCCCTTCCCCTCCGCTTGCTGCTATTGCAGCCGACCCGCCCAGCCCGAGCTCTACCGTCAGTCAGAGCCGGGCCACGGCAACGGTGGGAGCCGGCGCTCAACGTCTCGCGAGATGTGGGGAGCGACACGGACGCCTCGTACAGCAGGTGCTTCCCAGCGTCTTGTGCACCGGTGACATACCTGAGAAACATACCGTGTCCACCTCCGCTCTATACACGCTGATACAAAGACTCATACGTAGATTTTGACAGAAAGATTGGGAGGGCCGTCGATTCGGTATGGGTTAGGTGATCTTAACTAAGTGGGTGGATGGAAATAGCATATGTGCTGGGGGTGGGGTGGGGAGGGGCGGGTATGTGTTCTTAGCAATTTACAAGCTTGGGATACTCTGGACCGAAAAGACAATAAAACAGCATTACCCCTCTGAGAAGTGCAAAACCAAAGGGAATGGGGGAATGAGAGGGAGGACATATAGGGCTTGGGAGGCATATAGTGCATCAATGCTGAGTAGCACGGTTAAAGAGGGAGAGGGAGATGGAAAGGGAAAAGAAGCTTTAACTTTTAGTCACCAGCCACCTAAGTACATAAGTATTTCCATACTGGGACAGACTGAAAGTCCATCAAGCCCAGCATCCTGTTTCCAACAGTGGCCAATCCAGGTCACAAGTACCTAGCAAGATTTCAAAACAGTACAATACATTTTATGCTGCAATAAGCAGTGGATTTTCCCCAAGTCCATTTTTGTAATGGTCTATGGACATTTCCTTTAGGAAGCCATCCAAACCTTTTTTAAACCCCACTAAGCTAACCGCTTTTACTACATTCTCTGGCAACGAATTCCAGAGTTTAATTACCTAGGGATGCACGGTCCTTGTTTCAGGGATAAAAAATACTGAGTGGAGTGCAGGGGTATACCCAGACCTGACCTTTTGGGGGGAGGGGGGCAACTAGGCATATCAGCGTGAGTAGGGCTTGGTATACCTTACAGTGCACTTGATAATGGATTTTGTAAGTAAACACTCTGACCTGCATCAACATAAGCCACATGAACATACTTACAAAAACCTTGGAAACACTGACATTTTTAAATGAAGTTGCATTATTCCATAACTTAAACTATACCATTTTAATAGATTTGAGTCTTGTCAACCTCTCAACACACATCACAGTATCCTGGAAAATAATTACTGCAGTTGCACATATCCCTCAACTTTACTTTATAAGAAATATAAAATACCTTATTAAACTGTATTAATAAAATAAGTCTTCTTGTCCCTTCCTCTGATTTGTACTGCTGTCTCTCCTTTCTGAAGCTGACATTAACCATTTCAAATCTCAGGACTTCCTGACATTGTTCCTTACAATGGAGCAGACAAAGGATTGTCTGCCAAATTACTTGCTGAAATAACACTAAATCCTGCAAAGTAGCTGCTCAGAGCCTATGTGGCAAGCTTAACAGCACCAATTCTGAACACACCTTTAAAACACACCTTCCTATTGGAAAAGCCAGACACTTCAAACTCCTATGGATCCATGCACAAATTACATGCCAGCAGAATCTCTCACCGTGGTCACCCACAGAACAGAAAACAATCCTCATCAATTATTTATTTGTTGCATTTGTATCCCACATTTTCCCACCTATTTGCAGGCTCAATGTGGCTTACAATTATGCCGTTATGGTAAACACCATTTCCGGGATGAGAAATACAAAGTAGTGGTGCATTAAAGTTCATATCTAATAGAGTAAAGTATAGAATAAGTCAGACAGTCAAATATAGAAGTACATTTCAGCAAGAGGAATAAGGTAGTAGTGCATTAGCGTTCATTTGTAACATAGTATATGAAGCAGTCAAGTGTAAAGAGTTTGGTTTTGTCTGGTTTTGGTAAAGGTTTTGTTGTTTAGTATTTAGGATGGATCATTGTGGTATGCCTTCTTGAACATGTTGGTTTTCAGTAGTGTTCGGAAAATTGTTAAGTCGTGCATTGTTTTTATGGCATTTGGTAATGCGTTCCATAGTTGCGTGCCTATGTAGGAAAAGCTGGATGCATATGTTGATTTATATTTAAGTCCTTTGCAGCTGGGGTAGTGGAGATTTAAAAATGTGCGTGCTGTTCTTTTTGAGTTCCTGGCTGGTAAGTCTATGAGGTCTGACATATAGGCCGGGGCCTCTCCGTGAATGATTTTATGGACCAAGGTGCAACTTTTGAACACAATTCATTCTTTTAGTGGGAGCCAGTGTAGTTTTTCTCTTAGGGGTGTTGCGCTTTCGTATTTTGTTTTTCCAAATATGAGTCTGGCTGCTGTGTTTTGTGCGGTTTGGAGTTTTTTTAATGATTTGGTCTTTGTATCCAGCATAGATGGCATTGTAATAATCAAGGTGGCTTAGCACCATTGATTGTACCAGGCTGCGGAATATTTCCCTTGGGAAGAAAGGTTTTACTCTTTTCAGTTTCCACATTGAATGGAACATTTTCTTTGTTGTATTTTTTGCATGGTTTTCTAGTGTGAGATTCCAATCAATTGTGACTCCTAGAATTTTCAGGCTGTCCAAAACAGGAAGGGTGTAGTCTGGGGTGTTTATGGTGATAGGTTTATTCATGTTATATTGAGATGAGAGGATGAGGCATTGTGTTTTTTCTGCATTGAGCTTTAGTTGGAATGCATCCGCCCACAAATTCATTGTTTGGAGGCTGTGTTTGATTTCATTTGCAATTTCTGTTAGATCATGTTTGAACGGGATGTAGATCGTAACATCATCTGCATAGATGTAAGGATTAAGGCCTTGATTGGAAAGTGATTTGGCTAGGGGTGTCATCATTAGGTTAAAAAGGGTTGGTGAGAGCGTTGATCCTTGAGGTACTCCGCATTCAGGTTTCCATGGTGAAGATGTATTTGAGTTTGATATAACTTGGTATGTTCTTGTGGTAAGGAAGCCATTGATCCATCTGAGTACGCTTTCTCCAATTCCAAAGTATTCAAGGATGTTCAGTAGTATTTTGTGGCTAACCATGTCGAACGCGCTGGACATGTCGAATTGTAGGAGAAGTACACTATAGCCAGCTGCAATTGTTTGTTTGAATTTGGTTAAGAGAGTGATTAGTACTGTTTCGGTGCTGTCATTGGATCTAAATCCTGACTATGATTCATGTAGTATAGAAAACTTGTTTAGGAAGTCAGTAAGTTACTTGGTTACCGTACTTTCCATTACTTTGACTACCAGAGGGATGGATGCTACCGGGTGGTAGTTGGTTATGTCACTTGCTTTTTTCTTTGAATCTTTAGGTATTGGGGTGAGTAGTATATTTCCTTTGGCCTTAGGGAAGATTCCATGCTGTAACACGTAGTTTAGGTGTGATGTGAGGTCTGTTATGAAGCTTTGAGGGGTGGATTTGATTAGATTGTTGGGACATATGTCCAGCTTGCAGTGGGATTTGGCGAATCTGTTGATTGCTTGGGTGACGATTTTGTCAGTCAGGAGGTCGAAGTTTGTCCAGATTTGGTCTGCTGGGTATTCATCGGGGATAGGGTCCAGGTAGTCAATGAATTTTTCATGATCGATGGTATTAAGTGGTAGTGTGCGTCGTAATTTTATAATTTTCTCATTGAAGTAATTAGCAAGGTTGTCTGCTGATGGGGCATCTGTGTTGGTTGTGGTAACCGGTGTAGTGTCTAGTAGATTGTTCACGAGTTGGAAACGTTTATGCATGTCTTTGTAGTCTGGCCCTATTTTGGTTTTGTAGTGTGACCTTTTGGCTTGTTTTATTGTATACTAGTAAAAAAGGCCCGTTTCTGTTTTAAAGGAAACGGGCGCTAGCAAGGTTTTCCTTGGAGTGTGTATGTTTGAGAGAGTGACTGTGTGAGAGAGAGTGAATGTGCGAGTGTGTGTGTCTGTGACAGAGAGAGAGTGAGACTGGGTGCAAGTGTGTGTGTGAGAATGAGAGTATGTGCCAGGGTCCCCCCTCCCTGTATCCACCCAGCGATGCTTTTCTCTCCCCTGCCCCCCTCCCGCCACCCAGCGAGTCTCCTCTGTCCCCTGCTCCCCCTCCAGCCACCCAGCGATTCCCCTCTGTCCCCGCCCCCCCTCCAGGCACCGAGCGATTCCCCTCTCTCTACGGCCCCTCCTTTTTTGGTACTGTCTATCTAGTTAAAAGAGCTTTTGCAGCAGCTCCTAGGTTTGCTTGCTTTGTTTTGAGTGTATGGCAATGATGGCTGCATGGGGGAGTGGAAACAGAGATTAACCAACGTACTTCCTTGCTTACAGTAGACTTGATTGGTTCACTTCCACTCCTGTCTATTAAATGTCTGCTTGCACGGCTGGGGGCGGCGACCTGGGTGGGCGTGGAATTGCGGCGAGGGCTCCTCCACCTTTTAAGGCACTATGCGGCTGTCAGCTGATGATCCCCCTTCCATCAGTGATGTGATCGTGAAACCGGCGCTAGCAGTACGGAGGGAGAGTGTGCGGACGGTCTCCGCCAGTCCACTTAAGCCTTTTGTTTTTACCTCAGCGGGGAAGGTGTTCGAAAATGAACACCTTCCCCGCTGAGGTAAAAAAAAGAAAGGCTTAAGTGGACTGGCGGAAACCGCCCGCTCTCCTTCCCTACTGCTGGCACCGGTTTTAGGATCCCATCAGGAGAGGAGAGGGAGGGGGGGGGTTGAGGGCGGTTAGTGTGCGCGGGTGGTTCGGGAGGTTGGCAGCCAGTCTGGAGCTATTCCTAGGCAGGGGGAGGAGTAGGGAAACACTCCTCCCCCTGCCTAGGTCGCTGTTTGTTGCTGTGCGTCGGGATGGTGACTTCAAGCTGGGTGTTGGAGGTGTGCGGGGGATGGGTTCAGACTGTAGGCAGCAGCGACTGTGTTCGGGGTGGTGTGCGTTGTCCGTTTCGCTAGTTGAGTGTCAGTGGTCCGCCCTCGACGTCAGTATGTTGTGACGCGAGGGCGAGGCACACTCATGGGGAAAAATTCCGATCTAGACCACCTCGGAAGTTGCAGCTTCATTAGAATTCATTAGAACGTTGGGGTTGCAAATTATGTGCGGAAGGGGCGTGGCTGAGGGCGGGTCTATGAGTGACAGTGAGTGGTGCATGAGTGACAGTGAGTGGTGCTGACAGCCTAGCCTACCAACAGTGTAGGGCTTCAGTGTTTCCCTGCCACAGACTAAGCTTCAGAATGTTGGAGGTGAGAATTATTTATAGAGATTTGTATTTTCTTTGCATTTGTTTCCATGCGTTAAGTGTGAATTCGTCTTTCATTTTTTTTCCATGCTCATTCAAGTCTCCTAACTTGTGTTTTTCATTTTTTTCAATTCTTCAGTGAACCATGGTATCGAGATGTGTCTTCGTGAGGATCTTGTTTTTAATGGTGCAATTTTGTCTAATGTGCTCCTGCATCTGTTGTCCCAATTTAGGAGGTAATGTTTGGAGTCTGTTTGTGCTATCTATTCATTCTTGTAGAACTGTTGCCAAAATGTTACAGGGTCAATTTGGCCTCTTGTGGTGTAGGTTATGCGTTCTTGCTTGTGGTTTAGAGTTAGGTTTAGTTTATGGTGGTCTGACCAAGGTATGTCTGTCCATTTTGTATCTGTTAGTATCAGGTTTGCATCTGAGGACAGTTTGTGTGTGATGAGGTCAAGTGTGTGTCCTTTGTCATGAGTTGCTTGCAGTGGTGTGCTGGAGCCGGCTCGATCCAGCTCGCAAGATCCGGTTGTTAAATTTTGCCCGGACTTGCGAGCCGGTTGTTGGAAAGGGCGAGCCGGCTCTCCCTCCCTCCGGATCCGGTCCCTCACCAATCCTACCTTGACCATCGAATTCTTCGGGGCAGGCAGTGTTGCCTGCCCGCTGCTATCGCTGACTCTCCCCCGCTGCCTGTTTGTGCTTTAAAAGTGGCCACCGAGACTTCCAGAGGCGGCCTTGCGAGACTTCTGTAAGTCTCGGCGGCCATTTTGAAGCGCGATCGGGTGGCGGAGAGTCAGCGATGGCAGCGGGCAGTCAACACTGCCTGCCCCAAAGAATTTGATGGCCAAGGTAGGATCGGTGAGGGACCGGATCCGGAGGGAGGGAGGGAAGGAGGAAGCAGGAGAATTTGCGGAACAAGTCGGGAGGGGGTGGCAGGGGAGAGGAGAGGAGGGTCACTGCTGGACATGGGTGGATGGAGGGCAGGGGAGAGGAGGGTTACTGCTGGACATGGGTGGATGGAGGGCAGGGGAGAGGAGGGTTACTGCTGGACATGGGTGGATGGAGGGCAGGGGAGAGGAGGGTCACTGGGTATGGGTGCATGCAGGGCAGGGGAGAGGAGAGGAGGGTCACTGCTGGACATGGGTGGATGGAGGACAGGGGAGAGAAGGGTCGCTGGACATGGGTGCATGCAGGGCAGGGGAGAGGAGGGTCACTGTTGGACATGGGTGGATAGAGGGCAGGAGAGAGAAGGGTCGCTGGGTATGGGTGCATGCAGGGCAGGGGAAGAGAAGGGTCGCTGGACATGGGTGGATGGAGGACAGGGGGAGAGGAGGGGAGAGAGGAGAAGAAATGCTGGACATGGATGGAGGGGAGGGAAGAGTGAGGAAGGAGATGAGATAAGGGAAAAGGAAGAGAGGAGAAAAACTGCACATGGATGAATAGGCAGAAGCTGAGGACCAGAAATGTAGAAGAAAGGAAAGAAATAAATGGAAAGGAAGCCCTGGAAACGGAATTAAGAGGCCAGATAGCAGCAGAATCGGATACTGGGCTAGCATGATCAGAAAAACAGTCACCAGACAACAAAGGTAGAAAAAAATCATTTTATTTTCATTATAGTGTTTGGAATATGTTCACTTTGAGAATCAGGTGCTCAACATTAAAAGTTTATATTTATTTACTTATTTGTGGCATTTTATCCCACGTTAAACATGAATTAGATTGGAACATGGAATCATTTAATCTTTTTTTCCTGGAGAGAGTAATGCATTGCCCCCCCCCCCCCCCCCCGGCTATAGCCAGCTCTGCAATTTTGGGGGGCGCAGAGGTGGATGGGGGGGGGGGGGCGCAGTGGTGGACGGGGGGGGCGGGGCGGGGGGGGGCGCCGAGGTGGACCGGGGAGAGAGCCTGTTGTTAAAAATTTACCAGCACACCACTGGTTGCTTGTATATTGGGCCGGCTGAGGTCCCATAGTTGGAGGAAGTCCTTGCATTCACGTGTGTTGGTTGCGTTAGGGTCATCTAGGTGTAGGTTTATGTCCCCTGTTATAATTAGTTTAGAGTTAGATACACAGGTATTCGATCGGAAATCCATGAAATGTGTTTGGCATTCTTGCCAGTTACCTGGTGGTCTATAGAACAAGACAACATTTAGGTGGTCAAGCAAGGTAGTACGGTGGATTCTGACTGAGGCTATCTGAAGTTGTGGTGTTATAGACTTGGCTGTTGTTGTTATGGTGAAGTGGGATCTGTAGATTAGTGCTATGCCTCCTCCTCTTTTTCCTTTCCTTGTCCAGTGAGTGATTTTGTATCCTGGGGGGCATAAATATGAAATTATGGGATCCTTGGGGTCGTTGATCCAGGTTTCGCTGATGAATAGTAAATCGAGGTTATCTGCCATGATCCAGTCTGTTGTTATGGTTGTTTTGTTGACTGCTGATCTGGCATTTATGTATCCCACTAGAATTGTTTGGTAAGGATCAGTTGGGTTCAAAGTTGTGTTAATTTTCGTTAGTTGTCTGTTTTCCTGTAGTGTGGATTTATTGTGTCCTTTTTTCCTTTGTATCGATTTTGTCCGCTTATGGTAGTCCTTCCATTGTTTTGTTTGTTGTTGTTTTGGTAAGGTGTGTTATAACTGGGTAATCTGTTGAGCTTGTAGATCGTGGGTATGTTGTTGGTGTTCGTGAGGGGGGTGGTTAGTGTGTGGTGAATTAGGGATAGTGAGAAAATTGTTAGGAGTAGTTTGGTGGTGTTCATTTTGGTATTGTTTTGCTTTGGGCTATTAGCTGATCGTTCTGATGGTTGTAGTATTGGTCCTTATTCATAAGTACATAAGTAATGCCACACTGGAAAAAGACCAAGGGTCCATCGAGCCCAGCATCCTGTCCACGACAGCGGCCAATCCAGGCCAAGGGCACCTGGCGAGCTTCCCAAACGTACAAACATTCTATACATGTTATTCCTGGAATTGTGGATTTTTCCCAAGTCCATTTAGTAGTGGTTTATGGACTTGTTCTTTAGGAAACCATCTACCCCTTTTTAAACTCTGCTAAGCTAACCGCCTTCACCATGTTCTCCAGCAACGAATTCCAGAGTTTAATTAAGCATTGGGTGAAGAAACTTTTTCTCCGATTTGTTTTAAATTTACTACACTGTAGTTTCATCGCATGCCCCCTAGTCCTAGTATTTTTGGAAAGCGTGAACAGACGCTTCACATCCACCTGTTCCACTCCACTCATTATTTTTTATATACCTCTATCATGTCTCCCCTCAGCCGTCTCTTCTCCAAGCTGAATAGCCCTAGCCTCCTTAATCTTTCTTCATAGGGAAGTCGTCCCATCTCTGCTATCATTTTAGTCGCCCTTTGCTGCACCTTTTCCAATTCTACTATATCTCTCTTGAGATGCGGCAACCAGAATTGAACACAATACTCAAGGTGCGGTCGCACCATGGAGCGATACAATGGCATTATAACATCCTCACACCTGTTTTCCATACCTTTCCTAATAATACCCAACATTCTATTCGCTTTCCTAGTTGCAGCAGCACATGGAGCAAAAGGTTTCAGCGTATTATCGACGACGACACCCAGATCCCTTTCTTGGTCCGTAACTCCTAACGTGGAACCTTGCATGATGTAGCTATAACTCGGGTTCTTTTTTTCCCCACATGCATCACCTTGCACTTGCTCACATTAAACGTCATCTGCCATTTAGCCGCCCAGTCTCCCAGTCTCGTAAGGTCCTCTTGTAATTTTTCACAATCCTGTCGCGATTTAACAACTTTGAATAACTTTGTGTCATCAGCAAATTTAATTACCTCGCTAGTTACTCCCATCTCTAAATCATTTATAAATATATTAAAAAGCAGCGGTCCTAGCACAGACCCCTGAGGAACCCCACTAACTACCCTTCTCCATTGTGAATACTGCCCATTTAACCCCACTCTCTGTTTCCTATCCTTCAACCAGTTTTTAATCCACAATAGGACATTTCCTCCTATCCCATGACCCTCCAATTTCCTCTGTAGCCTTTCATGAGGTACCTTGTCAGACTCCTTTTGAAAATCCAGATACACGATATCAACCGGCTCCCCTTTGTCCACATGTTTGTTTACTCCTTCAAAGAATTGAAGTAAATTGGTCAGGCAAGATTTCCCCACACAAAAGCCGTGCTGACTTGGTCTCAGTAATCCATGTCCTTGGATGTGTTCTTTAATTTTGTTTTTGATAATAGCCTCTACCATTTTCCCCGGCACCGACGTCAGACTCACCAGTCTATAATTTCCCGGATCTCCCCTGGAACCTTTTTTAAAAATCGGTGTTACATTGGCCACCCTCCAATCTTCCAGTACCACGCTCAATTTTAAGTTGGTGTTTGTGCGGTATGGAGTGGATTTGTTTCTCTGTGGTAATGGTGAGCAGGTTGATTAATTAGGAATGATTGTTTTACTCACATTTAGATGTGCAGTCCTAGAGCTGTGTCAATGGTCTGATGTAGTGGTCTTTAGAGTTGTGGTTATGGTCCAGGGCGGGCACTTCAGGGCTGGGTGAGGTAATTGTGCTGCAGAGGTAGAAATCGTTACTGCAGTGTAGTTGCAGTGGTTGGAGGTAGTAGGTTAAGGAGAGATAGTGGTGCTGCAGTAGTTGGAGGTAGTAGGTTAAGGAGAGAAAGTGGTGCTGTAATTCAGGGCTAGGCGAGGTAATTGTGCTGCAGAGGTGAAGCTTGTTACTGTGATGCAGTTGCTGTAGTGGTTGGGGTGATAGGTTGAGGAGAGGTAGTTGTACTACTGAGGTAGTGGTTGATCAGGTAATAATAGGTCAGGTCGCGATCGACCGCTGGCACCCCGTGGGGAGAGGTTCACTTGCCTTTCCCTGCTTTCGGGTTAGTTAATTGATCTCACCGATGGTTGGTCCGACCGGTTCGGGCCTTCTGTGCTGCATCTAGTTCGCTCAGCCTTGCTCAGGCACGGAGCTCAATTGGGTCAGTCCTACTCCATCGCCAGTTTAGCTTCCTATTAAACTATTTAAACTATTTATATATGTCTTATGATAAGCAACTAAAACTGCTACTGGATGATTCTTGCTGTTCTTCCGTGCCAATCGGTGTCTTTTATGTTGGGGCTGGCATATTGGATTGTGCCTTTCTGTGTGTTGAGCGGTCAAGGTATATCCGCGGTTGGCTTTTGCTTTATCCGTCCCGTTTCCAGCTGATGGAACAGTCGTTGAGGGCCCCGCTCGGTATTTCCGCTCGCAGAACTTGGGTCGCGCCCTAGTTGCGGCGGTCAGTGCGTGCGGTTTGGCGAGCACTGGTCTCACGTGTCACTCGAGTCGTTCCGGTGGTTGCTCTTTTTGTACAGCTGTCCAGCACTCACTCGGTGCTTGGCGCCTTCTCTAACCCTCTTTCTGATCGATCGGCAGTCCTCGAGGTGAGGGCGGGCGCCTAGGTCCGATGGTTGGTGCGTGTTCCCGAGTAGGGAAGCAGGAGAGATGCGATCAGCTTCCGGAGACATTCAGTGGTGAGTCCGTGGGTGGGGATCGGCGGGGTGGTTCAGGTCGTCCACTTCTCCTTCCGATCCTCTGGTGCGCCGCCACAGCAGCCCGTGTGCTCCGGTGACTCCGAGGGCGGTGTTGAGCTTCAAGGCATGGTATGGAGTTGCTAGGCCTCGGAGAGGAAGCCGTGGCCTGCCCAGGGCGGCTCTCTACAACCCAGCCTGTGATCTGCGACCTGACCCTCGCCTCGGACGGGAGGACACCTTAGGTCCTTCGATTCTCCAGGTGGAAATGTCAACCATCTTCCCTTCTCCACTACTGCCAACTCCAGACTTCGCTCCTTCTGTCTCGCTGCACCCTACGCCTGGAATAGACTTCCTGAGCCCCTACGTGTTGCCCCATCCTTGACCATCTTTAAATCTAGATTGAAAGCCCACCTCTTTAACATTGCTTTTGACTTTTTGACCACTCGCCTCCACCTACCCTCCTCTCCTCTTTCCTCTACACATTAATTGATTTGCTTGCTTTATTTTTTTTTGTCTATTAGATTGTAAGCTCTTTGAGCAGGGACTGTCTTTCTTCTTCTATGTTTGTGTAGCGCTGCGTACGCTTTGTAGCGCTATAAAAATGCTAAGTAGTAGTAGGTTAGGCAGTAGTCGGTCGTCAAGCCAATGGTCCGTCTGGTGGTCTTTCGGCCAATATCCAACTGGTCTCTAGCTATTTTTCTGTCCAGGGTCTTCGGAGCTAACTGCTCCGTGACCTCTTGGTAGCGGCCATCTTAGGAAATTACAGAATAAAGGACCAAAATTAGAAAAGGAAACACTGAGAAATCACATTCTCTGTAAGAAGTACAGCACAGGAGAATTAAAAATAAAAAGGGATTATCTATTGTAAGGAGCAAAACATGTGTAGGGAAGGGAACAACCTGACTGGCTGGATACCTGCATGCAAATTTATCTCATGTACAGAGATGGGTTTGTTACTTTTTAAAAGTACTTAAGTAAAAAGTAAAAGTACTGGCTTCAAAAGTTATGAAGTAAAAGTAGAAAGTCTTATCCAAAAAAAATACTCAAGTAAAAGTAAAAAAGTACAGTTCTTAAAACTACTTTTTTTATTACAAAGTAAAAAGTATTCTTAACAAGTCGGACCACAAAATTTAGCACATTTACAAGCAGCAGTACTGTATTGCGAATATGTACTTATCAACTTGTGATCTTTCTAGATCTCTGAGGGTACAATGGGTAATAGAAACATAATAAATGAAATTACAAGTTTAATAGCCTTTTAACAAGCTTGGCAAAAATCTGTCATTCTGCCCCCCTTCCCCCCTTAGTATGCGAAGGAAGAGCAGGACTTGGGGGTGATTGTGTCTGATGACTTAAAAGCTTTCAAACAGGTAGAAAAAGCAACAGCCAAAGCCAGAAGGATGCTTGGGTGTATAAAGAGAGGTATGACCAGCAGGAAAAAGGAGGTGATAGTACCCTTTGGCATACTCTGGTGAGGCCCCATTTGGAGTACTGCATGCAGTTCTTGAGACCGCACCTACGGAAAGATATAAACAGGATGGAGTCGGTCCAGAGGGCGGCTACAAAATTAGTAAATGGTCTTGAATGCAAAAATTATAGGGACAGGCTTATGAACCTCAACATGTATACGCGGGAAGAGAGGAGGGAGAGAGGAGACATGATAGAAACGTTTAAATATCTCAAGGGCATTTATGTACAGGAAGAGAGCCTTTTTCAAATGAAGGAGCGCTCTGGAATGAGGGGACATATGACAAAGTTAAGAGAGAATAGGCTTAGGAGTAACCTAAGGAAGTATTATTTCACAGAAAGGGTGGTGGAGGTGGTGGAGTCGAGGACTGTTCCAGAATTTAAAAAGGCATGGGATAAGCATGTGGGATTGCTTAGGAACAGGTAAAATTGGGGGTTACAGAGGATGGGCAGACTGGATGGGTCATTTGGCCGTTATCTGCCGCATTGTTTCTATGTTTCTACAAGTTTAATAGCCTTTTAACAAGCTTGGCAAAAATCTGTCACTCTCACCCCCCCCCCCCCCCCCCCCCCCACACACACACACACACTTCCATTCAGGTTTTTGAACAAGGCAGACACATCATTATTTTAGTCTTTCTTATTTGATGTATTATCAAATGCTGAGTTAAGGCCCATGATGCATGTGCATACATGTGCTTGAATGCTATTCTGTAAATAATGGTATAGCAAATATTTTATGCACACAATAGCATTGTAGGTGTGTGCACACGCAAGGTTCTCATTTCTGTGCAAGACATGACTGCCACCAGTGTGAATTGTATATGCTTGCGGCCAATACACTTTCCCATGTTAGTTCACATTTTTGCACAAACAGGTTTACATATATTTGGTCACTGCATTGACAAGCAAAACATATTGGAGTGGAGGAGTGGCCTAGTGGTTAGAGCACCAGTCTTGCAATCCAGAGGTGGCCATTTCAAATCCCACTGCTGCTCCTTGTGATCTTAGGCAAGTCACTTAACCCTCCATTGCCTCAGGTACAAACTTAGATTGTGAGCCCTCCTGGGACAGAGAAATATCCAGTGTACCTGAATGTAACTCACCTTGAGCTACTACTGAAAAAGGTGTGAGCAAAATCTAAATAAATAAAATAAATATTACTCTTGTGGTATGAAGCATGCTCTAACCCTTCTGCAGCTGAGTACATAGCTTTTTATATCTTCTGGTCCAGCACCTCTCCCCTTTTTCTTTCACCTTACCACTTCCCTACCGGATCTTACCACTACCCTTTGAATCTGTCCCAAGCATGCTTCAAGACTTTTCAGGGTTCAGTTACTACTACTTTTGCAGGTATCTCCTGTAGCATTATGTAACAGGATTTTGGTAGCATCTCTCTGAAGCCTTTCCGTTTTTCAATATTCTCAAGAGAGTACAGCCTTAAAAACAATTTATATTAATTACAATTAAAAAAATCTAAGACACCAAGGGACTCACCTTCAAAGCACCTAGACTTACAAAGTTCTATAGGTTACTCTCAGGCATATTTTCAAAGCACTTAGCCTTCCAAAGTTCTATAGAAACCTATGGAACTTTGGAAGGCTAAGTGCTTTGAAAATATGCCTCTCTGTAAGTCTGAGTGCCCCAAAAATACGCCTAAACATAAAAAATTTAACCAAGTTGCAAAGCAAGCATAGACCTCTAACAAACCAACAAAAGTTCAGCCAAATAGACTGCACAGCCTTCTCATTCCGAGGTTTTCCCTTGCTTCATTTCTGGAGAGACACTGTATTATCCGCAGTTGCTTTGAGCTCTTCTGCGCCTCTTTCAAAGGTGTTCAGTTAGCACCACAGACCACCGGGGTGAGTAAAGTACACCTACAAGAAGGGCACTGCTGGAACCGCACACTACTGTTGCTCCTCTCTTTCACCTCCCTTAATGTCCCAGAACTGCTTAAAGTCTCAGTGGTAACTTCCATTCCTGAAGGTCATCATAGCTGCATTAAAATAGAAATCCAGGACTCAGGAATTAACGCCCATTTTCCTCATCGACCAGTTATAAGCCACATTGAGCCTGCGAATAGGTGGGAAAATGTGGGATACAAGTACAACAAATAAATAACTCCTGGTAAGGTCAGGTGTGCAGGCAGCCAGGGCTGAAGTACCGCAGTTCCTTACAGTGCTGTGCATGGGAGTGGAGAGCTGAAGCTGGCTCACTTCAGGCAGGCGACAACACCACGATGATGATCCTTGCAGCTGCACAGCAGTGTGACACCATGTGCAAGCTGGAAGGTGCATGCGCATAGGCGCCATTTTTTTTAAACATCTATTTGGGGGAGCAACTGCTCCCCCTGCCGGCAGGATGACTTACACTCCTGGCAGGTGGGCCTGAACTTTCGGTCCCAAAAATAGCTGGAAGTTTGGGCCCAATCAGGTGCAAGCTGCCTGAGGAGAAGAAGCACTGGTAAGAAAAAATACTTTAAAAAAAAAATACTTTCTTAATTTGCACTTCGTTACTAAGTACAAAAGTATAGCTTATTTGTAACGAGTTACAAGCAAAAAGTATTGGAAAAAAATGTAACTTGTTACAAGTAAAAGTACTGACATTGTACTTAAGTACTGTAACAAAGTACTTCGTTACTTTTTTTTTTTTTTTTTTGTTCAATCATTTTTATTAATTTTGAAATAACAAAAAGAAAGGAAATTAAGTACCAGAGACTTAATAATAGTTTTAACAAGTTTGATTATGTACACTGACTTGTAGAAGAATTATAGACAGTGTTTACATCAACTCTAGGATCCCTGATTCTGTTTGATTACAGGTATTGTATATCTATAGGAATAAGCATATTACTATTCTCATCACCCATAACTGACCAGGAGATAAAATCTGCTATAAAGTCCATGGCAAAAAAAAAAGCCCCCGGTCCAGATGGATTTACTTTAGAATTTTATCTTACTTTTGAAGATATACTTACCCCTTTATTAAGTTCCTTCTTTAATTATTTAATCTCCTCAGGGGAAGTTTCTGGTTCCTTTACCGAAGCTACAACTATAGTGCTCCCAAAACCTGGTAAGGATCCCCAAAGAATACAAAACTACCGCCCTTTATCTCTTATAAATATTGATGCCAAAATTTATGCTAAAATCATAGCAGAAAGACTACAAACTATATTACCAAAAATCATAAATACTAATCAGACTGGCTTTATGCATGGAAGACATTCTTATGACAATACCAGATTATTTACTAACATACTTATACAAACACAAAAATCAAACACTCCATATGTGGCCATAGGTCTTGACGCCAAAAAGGCTTTCGACCGCGTAGAATGGCTATATATGTTTCAAACCTTAAAGTGGTTTGGTTTCACACAAAACGCAATTAATTTGATAAAAGTATTATATACCTGTCCATCTAACAAATTGTTTATTAATGGTCAATATTCCCCTCCTTTTCGGCAGACAAGTGGTACAAGACAAGGATGCCCTCTTTCCCCATTACTATTTAATATTGCTCTAGAACCTTTACTTTTAACTATCTTACAGTCTGATCATATTAAAGGTGTAGAATTGGAAAATATTACAGCCAAACTTTCTGCATATGCTGACGATGTATTAGTATATACTACTCCTTCATCCATCCCTCACATCCTAGATGTAATTAACAGTTACTCACCAATATCTGGATACAAACTAAACCCCACTAAAACAGAAATGTTACCATTAAACATGGCCTCTAGATCATACCAATTCACAATGTCCCATTTTAAATGGTCGCCCACGTGCCTGAAATATCTGGGTGTATTATTTGGATCCAATATTAATGAAACTATCAACCTCAACTCTACATACCTTTTGAATTGTGTGACGGATATGACTAATAAATGGTCTCCACTTAAACTTTCTTGGTGGGGTAGATTAGACACCATAAAGATGATGATAGCACCAAAAGTGAATTATATTTTAAGTATGTTACCGGTTATGTTACATGCCAGTACTTATAAAAATATGGAAAAAATATTGTCAAAGTTTTTGTGGTGTAATAAACCTCCTCGTATTGCACTGAAATATCTTAAATTCCCCAAACACAATGGTGGTGTTAATTTTCCTAATTTTTTGGACTACCATAAGGCTTTCTTACTAAGACAAAGTTCTTTATGGATAACCTCAAAAGAAGAACATACTGACCCACTTTGGATAAAATGGGAAGCAAAGATCTTTAAAGCAACCCCAACACCTCTCTTACCATGGTCTTCAGTACACAATTCGGATTATAATCCCATCATATTCGCTTCTCAATCAACTTTCAACACATTGGACTCATGTGTTAAAATCTCTATCCATTCGACCACTAAGATACAACTTTGGAATAATCCAAAACTAAAAATTAATGGAATGTGTTTTGCTTGGCCTAAATGGATTGAAGCAAAAATATGGTTTCTACATCAACTATTGGATAATCACAAGTGGCCACCTTTTTCTACACTACAGGCAAAGTATAATTTACATAATCACTGCTACTTTCAATGGCTACAACTAAAACACTGCATTTCTGCAAACTTCGATATTAACTCATTAAAGGACGAAACTCCAAGTTGTCTAACATTATGTCATCAGTTGTCTAATGGGAAGAAAACGGCATCTAAATGGTACAAAATCTTCCAAGAGCACTCTTCTCACTCTCCTTCAGCCTTACAAAACATTTGGAACAAAGAACTCAATTCTCAAATAACTGCAGAACAATGGGAAAAAATCTGGACATTACTATATAAATCCTCAAAATCATCTGCTCTTACCCAATCATCATTCTACATCTTGCATAGAGCTATGTGGACACCTTACAAACTTTCCAAAATATCTAAAGAAGTCTCAAATAGATGCTGGTCTTGTAACAAGCATGTAGGTACTTTAGACCACTTATTTCCCATATTCTAGATTTTAAGATCTCTCTAACATACAAAATCATAATCACGGGAGAATTTGGTTTAAACACGGTAATACAACCTCAAATAGCCAAATTATTACGTATATTGATTCAAGTTGCTTTAAAACTGATATGTCAAAATTGGAAGGACTTTACGAAGTTATCTTATGATATGTGGTGGAATACAGTATGTCTTTACGCTAAATATGAAAAAGCTGCTGCAGAGAAATGCGGCTCCCTTTTAGCATTCAATAAAACCTGGTCTCCTATACTCAATTACTCATCCAGTTAATATTAATTATTATAATCTATGCAAATATAAATGGGTACTAATTACATATATAAAGTACTTCGTTACTATCCGTCTCTGCTCATGTACATTCATTGTGGGTATTCTGAAACCAAACTGGCTGTGTATGTCCTGAGAACTGGGTTAAGAAGCCCTGGTATAGGAGGATATCTGGGACAGTAGGGGTATAGTCTTCTGTGGGTGAGTTGTCTGGGGTGGGGTAGCAGCATTCTTTGATTTGAGAAAGCAAGAGTTAGGGACATCAAATCAATACCAAACCAAAGGTGGTGCAGTCACAAAAGTTGATCTAATCCACTGTATTCTATCACTGGCGGTGGCTAAGTGGAGGGAGGGAGGGCGGGCACCAGTGAGTGAGTCACACAGGGCACAACGATCCTGCATCAAATTAGTAATGAAAGTTGATAAATAGATAAAACAGAGGAAATAAAACAAGATGACACCTTTTTTTATTGGACTAAATACATTTTTTGATTAGCTTTCAAAGGTAACCTACAATTGGCTAAAGCACTGACAAGAAAGGATGACATTTAAAATAAAATCCTGGTGGTCATCAGACCAATCACCCTCCCCTCCCAACTGACCCATCTAGTTGCACACTCCCTGACTTTCCTGACCCCTGACCTCCACTCAAAAAAAGAAACCCCACCTTCCTTTCCCTTTCCTGGGACTAAAAGTAAAAATCCCTGACCCCACTTCTGCAGGTACTCCTGACCCCCTACAATCCCCCTGACTCAACCCCCCCCCCCCCCCCCCCCCCGTATCCTATGAAGAAGACTTGGATATTGTTGCTATTATAGAGATACGGTTCCATGATTCTCATGAATAGGATGTGACCATATCGGGCTATAATCTTTTTAGGAAGGATAGGGAGGGCCAAAGAGGTGGAGGAGTGGCACGGTATATAAAAAATAATATCAGAGCGGCTGAAGTGCCTCGGGAAAGGAAGAAGTTATATGGCTTATTCTGTAAAGAGAAGATAGAACCTTTGTCCACATGGGTTTTATGTACCTACCTACGGTACAAATGGAGAAGCTGAACAAGGATCTGATTGAAGATATCCATAAGCTTGGTATGAAAAGGGAGGCGCCATTGCTGGGAGATTTCAACTTGCCCGAAGTGGATTGGAACGTCCCATTGGCAGAATCAGAAAGAAGTAGAGAAATCATGGATGCCTGTCAAAGTGCCTTGCTCAGACAAATGGTGACAGAACCCATGAAGGAAGGGTCAACGCTGGATTTTGTGCTCATAAATGGAGGCAGTGTTTCCAGTGTCTGGGTAGGTGCTGTCACGATTGTGGTCTTGACTCACCTTATTTCCGGCGGTCAGCTTCTGAGCTGGCTTCTGTCTGTTCTTCCTGAATTAGTTCTGTCTCTGTCTCTGTGTGCTGGCTGCTTCCAGCATGGCTCTGATTACTCCACTATACTGCATCTGTGTGTGTTAAGCCTCTCTGTGCTTCAGTATGCTTTCTGCCTGTGTCTTGGTTTGTGTTCCTTTCGTCCTCTGGTGGCTGCCATAGACTTTCCAGATTTTCTTTCGGGTCCGGTCCACATATTCCAGCCCTCCAGACTTGGTTTGAAGTTTGGCAGCTAGCCTCACCCGTAGCTGCCTCATGATTCCTGCAGCTGAGTTCAGCTGCTGATGGGTTTATAATCACCTAGAAACTTCTGTGTTTGCCTTTGCATCGTCTAAGGTTCCTGGTTTGTTGGTGCTTTGTTGCACTTCTGCCTAGTCTGGTTTCTTGTTTAGTTCCTTGTCTGATTCTAGTTATGTGTGTGTAGTTTAGCTTAGGTTTATTTGCTTATTTCCCTAGTCTTGTTTCTGGTCTGTATTCCTTGTCTAGTTTCTGTTTGTGTCTCTTGCTTAGTGGCTGCTCTGCAGCTTTCAGTCCTGTCTCTTGTCTATCAGTATTTGTACCCTGTTTCAGTGGCTGCGTGGCAGCTTTCAGTTCCTGTCCTTTAGTTTGTCCATTTCCTGCTTTATGTAGTATAGTCTGTCTGTGAGTCCTAGCCCAGTTTCCTGCCTTGCTGCCCATGTATATTCCTTTCCCCTCTGACCCTCAGTCCCTGTTCAGCCTAGTTGGTATCCAGTGCCTGCCCTGTCCGGTAAGTCATGCCGGCCGCCTGCACCTAGGGGCTCAACTCCTGGGGAAGGGCAGTCAAGCGCAGGTGAAGTCTAGCTGTTTCTGTCAGAGTTCTGCCTTGTCTCTGGTGTGGGGAGGTTTTGCCTGCCACTGCCGCTCCTCGGCAGTGGTCCAAGGGCTCACGAACCTAGTTTCTGCCTTGAAAGCCTGACAGGTGCCCACCTAGGCAATAGTGATTATCACACGATAAGGTTTGATTTAAGAGCAAAAGCAGAGTTCAGCTGCATGAAACTCAAAGTACTTGATTTCAGATGTGCTGATTTGGGTAAAATGGGAATGGCTGAAAAAGGAGCTGATGGCATCCATTTGGGTGAAGTGGAAGGGCAGTGGTTCAAGCGGAAAGCTGCTTTATAAGTATGGCAACTGATCTTTACACAAGGAAAGTAAACAAAAACAAGAGAAACAGGAAGCCTATATAATTCTCCAAACAGGTGGCTGAAAAAATAAGGACAAAAGAGGCTTCGTTCAAGAAATATAGATTAAACTCAAACAAAGAGGGGAAATACGGCTAGCAAAAATGCAGTGGAAGAAAAAATGGCTAAAAATGTAAAGAGAGGTGACAAGATAGGAATGGAATTGTAAGACTGAAAGATGCTGAGAATGGCTTTGTGGAGAGTGTTTGTACACAGACACATGATACGAGAAACATATCGTGGTTTATTTAGAAGCTGTGTGGCACTCTTTGAAGAAACACATCTGTGTAGGTTACAAAATAGACTTCGAAAAGATCTACACACAGCGCTTTGTTATTTTTCACAAACTTGCACCATTTCATCATTTTTTAGAGGGTCCTCAGAATATAATTGTAAAACATCTTCAAAAGACATGTCTTTACAACGGTGATGTAAGAAAAACACCATCTGTTGTGGTACAGAGTAGTTTCACAGAGCTGTAAAAAGTCCATAATACTACTAGGAAACAATAAACTATCGGGGGGGGGGGGTCTATAAGAATCAAAAAAACTCGACAATGCCGTTCTGAGACAGATAGATGGCTAACCAGTGCTCACTGGTTAGGTCGTGTGGGTGGGTATTTACCACTAACGCTAAAGTGCTCCATGGCAAGCGCTGCCCGATTAAGCAATCACTGGATAAAACATCTAAAAATTGTATAATTATACTACAGCAAGAGGCCCTCACTGGATGCCCACCGGAAGGGTGGAAGGCCAGATTTTAGGACTCAGGCTGTAAAAATACCAGCTAGGTTTAAAAATCAATGACTGGCTGAGCAAGGACTTGCTTTACCTGTAAGTTAATATGTGTCCCCGCTTGGGATCCATCCACTGGAATAGTGGTGGGTCAATTTACATACCTTAAACAGCTTAAACTGCTAAAAGGCACTGACTAGGCCTAAAAATCTGATGATGGCCTTGTTGCTAAGCACCTGCAGAAGTAGGGCTGCAGAATAAGCCTCATTAGAATTTAGTGTGACATTCAAAAGCAGTGCAAAAGCCAAGATCAAGGAATTGATGGCTAAAATGCTAAGCCAGATCACAAGATGATATAAGACAGAGATGTCCATGTTTTGATGTTTGGATGTCCGTATCTAAGGAAGTGTTTACAAAAAGGGAAGTTGCACAACAAGTTGCAATACTAAAACGGAAGAGCACCTGGCCGGAGGGCATGACTCATAGATTAAGCAATATTAGAGAAAAAAAATCCCTCTCCATAGACTTGTATAGTGACCAAATTGTATAAAAGCAGGGTGCATGCAAGCCCTCAGGAGAACTTTTCTCCAACGCCTCGGAAGCAGCAGAGCTCCAGTCAGCTGAATCCAGAATTTGTCTGATGAATGTACCTGATTAAAGTCTTATATGCAAATAAACTCTTCATTCTAAATGATGGTTTGTGGGCTTCACTTAATGATGAAAGGCTGTAAGTATAAATGCTTTTGCTACATCAGGCTATCATTCGCTGCATTATATAACCTGTAGCCTAAATCCAGTTTGTCATAAGGCTGGTATCTATTCCTTGCCAGTGCTGAGAGGCGGACTAATGCCGGTATTTGAGACCTAACGTCTCTCTCAGTGGCAATTCCTTTTAAAACCTCATAACTCCTGGATTACCCCAGTACTAGTGTTATTTAGAGATGGAGTCAGATTGAGGTCACTCTAGCCTTCTTGGGGGGCTCGGGACCCCCCAATTCTCAACAAAATGATTCTGTGGCATACGGGTTCTCCTTCAACAAACAATAAATCTGTACAGTGGTCATTGTTTTACATGTCAAACAGGACGTTTCTTCACTGGTTAACTTCTATTACATTGTCAAAAACTCCGTAGACGATCATGTTTACAGTACGGGGCAAAGCATTTGCAAAATGGATTTCTGCATGCAAATTACTGGTTTTGATTAAGGAGTAGTGATCTGCGCATTCCTGGTCAGGTGACAGATCAAAAGCCAGCAAAGTATAACCTCTGTAAAACTCCATATGGTCGATCATCAAAGTGTTATCGTTCATATGTTTACTGGTCGCTTGTATCAGTTGCATGTATTGTCTCACACAATGACTGTGTTCAGAGTCCAGTTGAAGAGGCTTTCCCGGCACTTGTTCGCCGTCCATGTACAGAGCGGCAAAGTTGATATTGTAATGTTGAAAATTAAATTTTTACTGTAGGACCCACTGTAAGCGTTGTCCACAAACCGACGAGTTTAGGCAACTGGCCCAGAAAGAGGTTTTCCTGGATGGTAATGCATGCTCCGGCAGGTATGCTAAACACCAGCCTCACACAATCAACAGCATACTCGACACTGGACTTTGACAGCACTTAAGCGTGAACCAATCCCAGTGCCTCTTTTACTCTCTGTACGAACAGTCAAGATCTGTACTTTGTAGTTTTCGTCGTGGGTGGGTATTGTATTTCTACCAAACCCACTTCCCAAGGGCCTTGTAGATCCAGACGTCTTGCTAACTGTACTGTAAAATTAGGTGTTTTACGGGAGTATTTCTGCAGAGGAGTTGCTAGGTACTGTAATGTAGAACCTTCTTTGTCCATGTTGGTTCTCATGCGCACCCTTTAGATGTCTTGTACCTCACTGGCCAACACCCCACTCATTAAACAGAAGGCATTATTACTTCTCATCAGTTTTATCTTAACATCTACCCCATTGATCAGAAGTTTTTCTTGGAAAAACAGATCGCTGTGTAAAAGGACCAGTAATTCTACCTTCTGGCTACCAGCTGTAAAGTGAGCCCATTCGCTGAAACTGGCGTTGTGACCAGCTGAGTCTTTATAAAATAGACTGCTCGTAAACTGTGTTTTGAGGGGTCCTTCACCATAACTGAGAAGCAATTCTATGAGGGCTGTATAAGGGTAGCAGTTGTTGCTCTGACTGATGAGCCTGTCTCTTCTGATCATGACATCCAGCTGACTGAAGAGGGAGGCTATCATGTAATTTACTAGTGTCACTTTGGCTGCCCCTGCAATATCTGTTCCATTTTCTTTCACAATCTTACAGGTCAGATACAGCAACGTATTGTTCAAACCCAAATAATCTTCACTGTGACTAGCTATGTAAAAGTCAAGCAGTGTGGTTACTGATAAGGCCGATAAAGGCTGTATTTCCACATAAATGCTTTTTTTCGATACTGATCTGTGTGGGTGACATTGAAAGTTTACCTTGTGAGCTACGCTGGGCATTTTCAGACTTGGTTTGATTGGTAACTGAGGTTACCTGTATCTTAAAATCCTCTCTTATATCTCATTTAAAACAAAACAACAAAAAAAACTCTTCACATGCAGAGGGTCTGTCCTCTAAAATTTCCAATCTGTCTTCACCCTATTGCCTATAACTTACAATTGTTGTTGCATTGTTATTTAATATTTTTATGCTGGTATTTTCTCAATTGAACTGTGTTGAACTTCCATGCCAGTGATTTCATATTTTTATGCTGCAATTGTCTTAAAGGTGCTCTCTAGAACTGTGCTTTGAACCTGTGCCAAGTGACTTAATCCAATCAACTTGGTTACACAGAATTTGGTGACACTGGTGTCTGTCTTAAAGGTGTGTTTATTAGAATTGGGTTTTGAATCTTCAGTGCCAGAGACTTAATTCAATCAATTTGGTTACATAGCATCTGGCATAGCTCTGGAGGAAGGGCAATTTGTATAGAGCTGTGTGGTAAAAGAAAACACAGAACTTAAGTTTACCTTGTGGGCTGTGAGCTATGTTGGGCATTTTCAGACTTGGTTTGATTGGTAACTGAGGTTACCTGTGTCCTAGTTCCACCCCCCCCCCCCCCCCTAGGTGAACTCCCTTTATATAGGGTAATCAAGGGACAAGTATCTTCATTACACCATAATTGGTCAATCCTACTCCTTGTTATCCCCTATCATAGTTTACCTTTTTTATATTTGTGAATCACATCAATATGACCTTCATTCAGTACAATACATGTTCTGCTTTAATCCTAAGGCAAACTATCTGGAGCCTTAGAGCTAGTCCTATCTGTCTCCAAATATCAGCTTTGAAAGATGAGATTAACAAACTCAAGAAAGAATTAGCTACAACTGAAAAAACATCCAGGATTACTCAATTCCCAGGCAATTTACCACCACCACTGCCACAGATAATGAAACAACAGAGGAATAGATGGGTCACAGTAGGCTCTGGTAGACTAAGATCTGTGACACAAAAGCACTTACCCTCCCAACCTTTGCCCCTGTCAAATTCTTTTGCTGCACTGCATCATTTTGATGCTGAAAAAAGAAGTACTGTGGTGGAACCAGAGGCAATGAAGGTAGCACAACCCAAGAAACATCCCCCAAACAATGACAGATTGGTGAAAAGCAGAAAACTCTTACTGCTCAGAGACTCCATCATCAGAGGCATTAACTTAGGAACACAGTTCAAGGGTTCCAACCTAGTGAAATGCCTTCCAGGATCTTCAGCTACCAGATGTGCTGACCAAATACTGAAAGTGATCCGAAAGGCTTTGAATACTGATGTTGTAATTCACCTGGGGACAAATGACCTGGCCAACAATAGCAAGTTTGCAGCATAGAGAGCGTTCCAGAAGCTTGGGGAGGGACTGAAATCTTTGGTTCGGACTATGGCGTTTTCTGAAGTAATTCCTGCATGGGGGAAGGGAGAGGAAAGACTACGCAAAACAGTGGACTTCAATAAGTGGCTTGAGTCTTGGTGTAAAGAAGAAGGTTTTAGATACATAGGAGCATGGGGTAATACATTGAAAAATAACAGGCTGTACTGTAATGATGGGCTACATCTTTCTGTGACTGGAAAACGGATCCTTGGGGAGAAATTCAGACAGTATGTTTCTAGACATTTAAACTAGAAGGTGGGGGTGACAAAAGGAAACAAGGGAATTCAGAAAGTCACCCCCAGAATAAACATGACGGCAGAGGGAAAGCTCATGTAAATATAGAAAACCACCTAAACTCACTATGCAAATGGAAAGCAATGAGCACAAATGCTCATAGTCTAGGTAAAAAGGTTCAAGACTTGCAAGCTCTGATGTTTGAAGAAAACCTGGATATTGTTGCTATTACAGAGATGTGGTTCAATGATTCCCATGAATGGGATGTGACTGTACTGGGCTATAATCTTTTTAGGAAGGATAGAGAAGGCTGAAGGGGTGGAGGAGTGGCGCTGTATGTGAGAGACAATATCAGAGCGGCTGAAATGCGGGGGCCTGGGGAGAGGAAGAAGCTTTATGGATTGACCTGGAACGAGAAGATGGAACTGTATAGACATGGGGGGTTATCTACAGACCTCCAGCACAAATGGAGAAGCTAGACAAGGATCTGAAAGAAGATATTCAAAAGACTGGTATGAAAGGGGAGGTGCTACTGTTGGGAGATTTCAACTTGTCTGATATGGATTGGAACATCCCGTCTGCAGAATCAGAAAGAAGTAGGGAGATTGCGGACGCCTGTCAAAGTGCCTTGCTTAGACAAATGGTGATGGAACCCACGAGGGAAGGGTTGATGCTGGATCTACTGCTCACGAATGGAGGAAGTGTTTCCAATATCCGGGTGGGTGCCCACCTATCTAATAGTGATCATCACACCATATGGTTTGATGTAAAGGCAAAGGCGGAGTATGGACACACAAAACTCAAGGTACTGGATTTCAGACATACTGATTTTGATAAAATGGGGAATACCTTGAGAAGGAGCTGTTGGAATGGGAAGGTGTAGGAGAAGTAGAAAATCAGTGGTCAAAGCTAAAGGCTGCTATAAATATGGCAACTGATCTTTACGTGAGGAAAGTAAACAAAACCAAGAGGTTATAGCCTAAATGGTTCTCCAAACAAGTAGCTGAAAAAAATAAGAGCAAAAGAGGCTGTGTTCAAGAAATACAAAAGAACGCAACGAGAGGACCACGAAAAAGATTATTGGATTAAACTCAAAGAAGCGAAGAGAGAAATACAGCTAGCGAAGGCGCGAGTGGAAGAAAAAATGGCTAAAGATGTAAAGAGAGGTGACAAGACCTTTTTCAGATATATTGGAGAAAGGAGATGAGATAGGAATGGAATTGCGAGACTGAAAGATAATGAGAATGGCTATGTGGAGAGTGATGAAGACAAAGCGAACGTGCTAAACAATTATTTCTGTTCGGTGATCACGGAGGAAAATCCTGGAGAAGGACCGTGGTTGGCTGCCGAGGGAACGTCTGGAAATGGAGTGGATACTGCGCCATTTACGGAAGAAAGAGTTTACAAACAGCTGGAGAATCTGAAGGTGAACAAAGCTATGGGGCCAGATGGGATACATTCCAGGATACTGAGGAAGCTCAGGGAGGTCCTGGCGGGACCTCTTAAAGATTTATTTAATAGATATTTAGAGATGGGAGACGTTCCGCAAGATTGGAGATGAGCGGATGTGATCCCGCTTCACAAAACAGGGAAGAAGTGGAAAACTACACACCGGTAAGTCTCACATCGGAGGTAGGAAAAATAATGGAGTCGCTGTTGAAAGAAAGGATAGTTAACTTTCTAGAAGCCAACGGGTTACAGGACCCGAGGCAACATGGCTTTACCAAAGGAAAATCCTGCCAAACGAATCTCATTGACTTCTTTGACTGGGTGACCAAAGAACTGGATGAAGGACGTGCACTAGATGTAATCTTCTTGGATTTCAGCAAAGCCTTCAATACAGTCCCCCACAGAAGACTCATGAATAAACTGAAAGGGCTGAACTTAGGACCGAAAATGGTGAACTGGATAAGAAACTGGTTGACCGACAGGTAGCAGAGGGTGGTGGCAAATGGAATCCACTCAGAGAAAAGGAAGGTGGGCAGTGGAGTTCCTCAAGGGTCGGTGCTGGGACTTATTCTGTTTAATATATTTGTGAGAGATGTTGCTGAAGGGTTGGAAGGAAAGGTTTGCCTTTTTGCAGATGACACAATAGAGTGGATACCCTGGAGGGAGTAGAAACGATGAGAAGGAATCTCCAAAAGATATAAGAATAGTCGAGGGTCTGGCAGTTTAAATTTAATTTTTGTATTGTTCTAAAATAAACCGTTGTAGCCCTTTCCCCCCCCCCCCCCCTTTTTGTTTTCTTGTTTTGTTTTTTTTTTCCCTTTTTTTCTCTTGCAGTGAAATTCCTCACAGTGTCTATTTTAATTTTATTAACAACAGTGCTCAGTAATCACATATTACTCTGGTTGAGTTGCTCCCTGCCTCCTTATGTTATCACCTCTCTGTTTTTTCTTCCTGTTTTTGTATACAATCACCCAAATTTGTACCATCTTATTAGCTAGTGCACTTATCTTAGGGCTGGTCTTCCTTCTTGTTAGTTATGATGTGGTTGTCCCTCTGTAGTAACTAATACATGTGGTATTGTGCCCTTGACAACTCTATATACAGATAAGGAGGCAGGGAGAGCTGCAGTGCCATGATGTTGGTTACAACATATTACTAAGAGCAACCCAACCGGAGTAATATGTGATTACTGAGCACTGTTGTTAATAAAAATTAAAATAGACACTGTGAGGAGTTTCACTGCAAGAGAAAAAAAAAAAGGAAAAAAATTTAAAAAATAAAACAAAAGGGGAAAAAAGGGGCTACAACGGTTTCTTTTAGAACAAACATAAAAGTAAATGTGAAACCAGAACAGCTACCCCAGAAAATAGACAAGAGTTAAAATTGAATGCCAAGAAGTGCAGATTGATGCATTTGGGATGCAGAAACCCAAAAGAGAGATACCGAATAGGAGGGGAGAGTTTAGTAAGCTCGACTCAGTAGAGAGACCTTGGGGTATTGGTGTCCGAGGATCTGAAGGTGAAGAAACAATGTGACAAGGCGATGACCATGGCCAGAAGGATGCTAGGCTGCATAGAGAGGGGTATAACCAGCAGAATAAAGGAGGTGTTGATGCCCCTCTACAAGTCGTTGGTGTGGACCCACTTGGAGTATTGTGTTCAGTTTTGGAAGCCGTATATTGCTAAAGATGTAAAAAGACTGGAAGCGGTGCAAAGAAAAGCTAAATAAATGGTTTGGGATTTGCGTTGCAAACCGTATGAGGAGAGACTTGCCGACCTGAACATGTATACCTTGGAGGAAAGGAGAAACTGGGTGGCATGATACAGATGTTCAAATATTTGAAAGGTATTAATCTGCAAATGAACCTTTTCTGGAGATGGGAAGGCGGTAGAACTAGAGGACATGAATTGCGGTTGAAGGGGGCAGACTCGAGAGTAATGTCAGGAAATATTTTTTCACGGAAAGGGTGGTAGATACGTGGAATTCCCTCCCGCAGGGGGTGGTGGAGATGAAAATGGTAATGGAATTCAAATATGCATGGGATAAACACAAAGGAATCCTGTCCCAGCACCATTCCTGTACTAAACATTCTGAAGCTAACGTCGAAGCCCCTTAAAATTTACACTCCAGCCCATCCATATCCAGCCATAATCAGGGCGCAGACCGTAGAAGTCCACCAAGCATTAGTTTTACTGTCCAATTACCGGCGTCACCACCCAATCTCCGCTAACATTCCATAGATCCATTTCTTCTAACAGAATGTTACGGTCTGTGCCCTGAGAAAGGCAGGGACAAATCAAACTCAGGTATACATATAAAGTATCACATACCATGTAAAATGAGTTTGGGCATACTGGGTGGACCATTCAGGTCTTTTTCTGCCGTCATTTACTATGTTACTATGAAAGAAGTTCAATTCTGATTCAACGCACTCTTCCATCTTGCACAAAAGCCATGATTTTTTTCTCAAAATATATCTTCTGGCTCTGTAGCATTGACTCTCTTCTTAGCCGTGCTCTTAGGCTTCTGAGACGCTATACAGTTCAGTTTCTTTCTTTTTTGAGGCTTGGGTGGTCCTTCTAAAAGCATCTGTCCACCTCTCTTTCTTTTAAGGGTATTTCTCACATCCGCTAGTCCTGATCCGGTCTGCTCGGTGGTGGTGTTCATGTTGTTCAGAACGACAATAGTAATGTAACTCATCACATCTTTGGCTATTTTAGCAGCACTTTTTACATGTGGTTTAACAATCTCAATGCTGGTCGTTTTCCAGACCTATAGAGAATTTAGAGGCATCACGTCGATAGGTCTGCTCCTTATGGTTCTGTGAAAACTCAGATTATAGCTACATAGCATGGCCTGCAATACATCTACATAGCGAAAAGTGTTGCATAACGTGAAGAAATGCCACATGCAGTTAAACCTCTCTACCTTGGCTGCTTTTACATCGTTATTGGTCACAAAGTGACAGATTCCTTTTCTTTTCAGTAACGTCTGTACAGGTTTACTTAAAAGCTCTTTACCCTTATGTGTTTATATTTTTTAAGGCATGCAGCCTAAACACCTTTTCAAAGGCTTCAGCCACTTCACGACCAGTTTTTGTTTTTAGACACATGGCCCAAGCATATTTCGACAAGATGTTGATAATTGTCAATATATATTTATAACTGTGGTTAAAAGAAGACAGAGCTGACAGATCCACCAAGTCCGCTTGCCACTGAGCGTCCACCTCTGAAACTATGGTTTTGTTTCTTTGAAAGTGAATGTCGGCAGTTGTAAGGTATAAGCATCTTGCTCCCTGAGCAATTCATTGACCTGTATTCTATTGAGTGCTTTATTATGAAACCCTGAGCAGCTGTGTGATACCTCATAAACTCCCGACCGTCTCCAGATCATAGTAAGTTCTGCTTAGGATTTTTTTGTACATGACTTCATAGGGCGGCACGACTTTCAACACTAGCTCTATAGAATGGGTGGGGAGCCATATAAGGGGGTGGGGTGGGGAGGGGTGCACAGGATTAGCCTTACATGTACAACGGCCTGACTACTTCTGATGGTTTTGCTAAATGAGAGGTAGAAGGAGGTGGAGGATGCACAGAGAGAGAGAGAGAGGTTTGCTTATCTGTAACTTTTTTTCCCCAACTCTGAAAAGCAGCGTTCACACTAGTTCTGAGGGCTTGTGGTCTTAAAAAGCAAAAACAGCTCTGTTATGATTTCTTGAAAAAGCACACCTGCCTTATATTTATTTTTGTTACATTTGTACCCCACACTTTCCCACTCATGGCAGGCTCAATGCGGCAGGCAACGGAGGGTTAAGTGACTTGCCCAGAGTCACAAGGAGCTGCCTGTGCCGGGAATTGAACACAGTTCCCCAGGACCAATGTCCAGCACCCTAACCACTAGGCCACTCCTCCACACTGCTTGGAAGGGCAGGGCCGGGATTTCCTCTAAGTTTGCTGAGGGCTAGGGAAAAGGGAAGCGGGTTGTGGTGGATGATGCAGTCCCAGGCACAGCTCATGGTCTTCTGCCTGTAAAATCTCTACATAAAAAGCATTTGTTCTGCCATTCAACTTTTAAAGAAACGTGTCTGTTCTGTTACAGGCAAAAGCAATTCTTGTATAAAAAGCTATTTTTGTTTGCCACTAATTTTTTTCATTATTATTTCTTTTACTGGAGCTGCACTCAACTTTTTAAAAACTTGTCAGTCTCCTAGGTGAACACTACTAAAAAAAAATAAAAGCATTTTAAAATAAGGAAAAAAAGGTTTGATTATCTGTAACTTGTTTTCCTCAGCTCTGCAAAACCAGGGAGCAAGAACAGCGTGCACAATCTCATACAGCTGTCTGCACGGGAAAAGGGAGATGAGGGTTTGTGGATTCTCTCACGCAAAACTTTTTTTTCATGCACAGCCCGCTTGCTTGCTGAAAAGCTGGCAGAGACCAGGGCATCTCTGCAGAAAAAAAGGGAGGAGGGTGTTATTCTTAAAACAGATCGTCTTTTGTCTATTCATACCCTTTAAAGCAAGGAGGAGGAGGACAGGAGTGGCCTAGTGGCTAGGGTGGTGGACTTTGGTCCTGAGGAACTGAGTTCAATTCCCACTTCAGGCACAGGCAGCTCCCTGTGACTCTGGGCAAGTCACTTAACCCTCCATTGCCCCATGTAAGCCACATTGAGCCTGCTATGAGTGGGAAAGCACAGGGTACAAATGTAACAAAAAATATATCTTTTTTGTTTTAAAACCTAAAATGGCTGTCATTCAGCAGTCAGTCTCTCATTCCTTAAAGCAGATGGACCTAACAAGATCCAGCTTAAAAGGATATCCTTTTTTTTAAGAGAAGAAAATAAAAAGAACAACAGTGAGTCCGGGGGCTTAAAATGCCTATATTCTTTCCTGTGAGAAAAAAGTGAAGCTGCACATATGCAAATAATTCTGCTAAGGCTGTAGGGGGCGGTGTTGGGGGGGTTGGTGCGACTTACTTTTATGTGACCCCATCCAAGATAGCAGCCAGTAGTGGAAACAGGAAGTGTCATAGGGCAACCACTGGTAGCTGCTATCTTGGGGAAAAGGGTGTGGCTATGATGTCACTTCATGTGACAACCAAAATGGGCAGGGCTTAGGTGGGTTATGCAAAAAGGGGGGCGAGGTTTGGGGCAGAGCTATGCAAATAAGATGGGGTTAGGGACGGAGTTATGCAAAAGAGTGAGGCTATGATGTTATATCTAGCAACATCATGGGGGCGGGGTGTGGATGGGCTTAGGTGTGTCCTCAATTCTGATTGCCTATTGGGACCAGAAGTAGGTGTGGCCATTTATCAAAAATATGCAAATTAGCTTTGACAAAAGCTACTGAGATACACTGCTGTTACAGTCCTTGCAAAAGTGCTGTTAGAAAAAGCTAAACTTGACTGTCAGTTAAACCAAAGTACAGAACATCACTGTGAAGGCTCAGAATTCTTGAACCAAAATCTTCTTTAATGCAAAATCAAACAAAAGAAATTACAGTTATGAAGTGTTGAACAAGAGTTTTTGCCGAACAGGCTGGAGAAAGCTTTTGACAAAGTTCTTCATGAGAGACTGCTGAGAAGAGTAGAGTCATGGGATAGGAGGCAATGTTCTGTTGTGTATTAGGAATTGATTATTGGACAGAAAACAGAGGGTAGGGTTAAATGGCCATTTCTTTCAATGGAGGAGAGTGAATAGTGGAGTGCCACTGGGATCTGTACTGGGACTGATGCAATTTAACATATTTATAAATGATCTGGAAATCAGAGCAAAAAGTGAGGTGGTTAAATTTACAAGTAACACAAAAAACTATTCAAGTCTGTTAAAACACATGTGGACTGTGGAAAATTGCAGGAAGACCTTAGGAAATTGGAAGACTGGGCATCTAAATGGCAGATGAAATTCAATGTGGACAAATGCAAAGTGATGCACATTGGGAAGAACAATCCAAATCATAGTTATCTGATGCTAGGGTCCACCTTGGGGGTCATCACTCAAGAAAAATATCTAGGTGTTATAGACAATATGCTGAAATCTTCTGCCCATGGTTGGCGGTAGCCAAAAAAGCAAACAGCATGCTAGGAATTATTGGGAAAGGGATAGTAAATAAGACAGAGAACATTATAATGCCTCTGAATTGCGCCATGGTGCAACCTCACCTTGAGTATTGCATTCAGTTCTTGTCGCCGTATCTCAAAAAAGATATAGCGGAATTAGAAAAGGTTCATAGAAGAGTGACCAAAATGATAAAGGGGATGGAACACTTCTCATTCGGACTGGAAAAATGATTGAGGTCTACAAAATCCTAAATCGTGTAGAATGAGAAGTGAATTGATTTTTTACTTTTTCAGAAAGTACAAAGACTAGAGGACATTCAATGAAGCTACATGTAAATACTTTAAAAACAAACAGGAGGAAATATTTTTTCACTCAATGGATAGTTAAGTTCTGGAACTCTTTGCCGGTAAGCGTATCTGTGTTTAAAAAGGGTTTGGACAAGTTCCAGAGGAAAAAATCCATAGTTTGCTATTGAGACAGACATGGGAATAAAGACCTGCACGGGAATGGAGTTCACGGAAATTCCGCGGGATTCCCGCGGGGATGGAAGCAGTTCTGCGGGGTTCCCGCAGGGATGGAAGCAGTTTCTGCAGGATTCCCGTGGGGATGGAAATAATTTCTGTGGGGTTCCCATGGAAGTGTAAGCTACATCTGCGCCAGCCTCTCATCTAGCAAGTACCAAGATCTTTGAGTGCTGTCTCCTCCTCCTCCTCCTTGCTTTAACAGCACAAATGCGGAAAGTCTTCCATTAAGGAGATGGTAGAGACACATGAAGGAATTCAAAAAGGCATGGGTTGAACACAGAGGATCTCTAATTAGAAAATGGAAGTTATAAAAAACCTAAGCTTAAGTGGCTGCATGTGTGTGGGTGTGTCGAGTGACGCTTAGATGGCGACTCTGGCTGTGATGAACTAGGGCCGATACCGGGCAGACTTGTATGGTCTGTGTCTAATATATGGCAATCTGGTTTAGGACAGGCTGGAAAGGGCTTAGACAGCAACTTCAGTGGCTGGAACATGAGGACCGTGCTGGACAGACTTTTAAGGTCTGTGTCCCACAAATAAGACGAATAGACTGGAGTGGGCTTCAATGGCATCTCCAGCAGTTGGAACATAAGGATAGGGCCAGATAGACTTCTATGGTCTATGTCCCAGAAACACCAAAGAAGGAACATAATCAAGTATATAATATCACACTCATTGATTTAATCATGAATAGATAATGAGTGTGACTATTGGGAAGACTGAATGGACTGCTCAGCTCTTTATTTGCCATCACTTACAATGTTACTATTAATCCTCTTTGCTCCCGGGCTGATGCACAGATCTCAGCTCTGACATAGGCACGAGCCATCAGATGTCACCTGACCTACTGGCGTGTGCATGTGGTGACCTCTCAGCACACAGTGCCAGTGAATCAGAGACAAATCTTACATGTGTGCACTAGTATGTTCCAAGTTCCAACTTCTGTTCCTTCCTCGCCTGCAGTGCTATGGCTCAAATCCAGAGAGAGAGTGAGAGAGCTGACTAGAATGGGTCTTTTGGGGGTGGGTTAAATTCTTGTGGGGACGGATTGTGCTGAGTTAAATTCTTGCGGGGATGGGTAAGATTCCAGTGGGGACGGGTGGGGATGGGTAAGATTTCTGCCCCTGTGCAACTCTCTATATGGGAAATCCACTGCTTGCTCTGGGATTGGTAACATGGAATGTTGCTACTATTTGGGTTTCTGGATTGGCTACTGTTGGAAACAGTATGGCTATTCTTATGTTCTAACTAACTCCATATGCAAAGAGGAGCCAGGAGATCTGAGCACGAAGCTGAGAGAGTAGATATTGTAAATACTTTTAAACTGGTGAAAATTTGATGATGTTACACAGGTTTTGAAAGCCTCATGCAGCAAGGTACAGTGTTAAACTACAGTTTATAGAGAATCTGCTGCAGACAGATTCCCCCTGCTTGAAGGAGAGATAAGAGGAGGGGATAACTTCCCAGCAAACCTAGAGAATCAAGCTAGCCAATAGGGTGAGTCCCAAAAGACAAGTGTTCAGGAAGAGCCTATCACAGAGAACTACAGAATGACAAGAGATTTGTTGCCCTAGCCTGTTTAAATACACAGTGAATGAATCTGGCTATAAACAATGTCCAATATATGTATATAAACAACAAGCAACCTGCCTCTGTGTAAATGGGTCAAACGCTCCCCAATTGGTATCGGTAGACACCAGTATTTCTCAAATTTATCATTATCACAAAGTCCATGCAAAGTCCATAAATCAGACTGGATCTTGAAGGTTGAAAGCCTGTCTCAGGTTCTCTATCATTCTGGTAACTTCTCTCTTGCAGGAGCCGAAATGAGAAACAGACAACACAAACTATAAACAGCATAAAGAGAGAGAAAAAGTCTTTGAGTCTCTGGAGTAACAATATTCTACAGGATTCGCGTCTCTTAGTTGTGTGGATTACTGGCTCTGTGATCGCTCTGCTGAAGAAAATCCTTGTCTTCCAGGGAAATCTTATGTTAATCCTCCCAGGTGGTGCCAAGTTTTTATTGATGATCTGAAGGCACTTTGGTGGTGGTTTTCTGGTCTTTCAACCATTCGTTGATGAGGTGAAGGTGCAATGTTGGTGGAAGAATGGTCATCATGAAATAGATCTCTATGTCATAGTCAGGGTCTATAAGCTCAAAGGAGTTCTCCATATCTGGAGACGTGAAGTTGGTTTTTAGCAGGAAATCTGGTCCTGATAATCATGGGGTTAGACGGGTGGCACTGCTGTGGTGGCACAGTCTGCTGGATTTTGGTCAGTTGACATACGATGCCACTGTTCTGATCGTGTTGACCTTTGTATATGCTCAGCTCTGTTGCTAACATGTAAAATCCAAGATGACTCTACTGTCGGTGTAAAATTTTACAGTATCAATGTTATCATTTCTACTATTTCTACTGCCAGCACTACTCCACACAGTTCTAAACTTGGAATGGCATGATTGATTTCTAGTGCTAACTTGGCTTTGCCAAAGATGAATCCCACATGAGATAGACCATCTATGTCTGTAGTTCTCAAGTAGGCCACTGCTGCTATGGCTTTTTCAGAAGCGTCTGAGAAGATGCAGATCTCTTAGTGACAGGCAGTAATAAGAGAAGCAAGGAGTTGTGAGTGTGTGGGTTGTGCAGTTGTTCAAGAATCTTTAGAGAACCTTTCTATTTCTCCCATTCTTGTCACATTTCATGTGGCAGTGGAACATCCCACTCAGCAGTACCTTGGGAAAGTTCCCTCAGTAGGGATCTTTTTGGCTTCACAAATTCCAATGGATCATACACCTCTGTGTGTTTCTCTTGGGTGGAGATTTGAAAAGTAAAAATGTCTCTCTTCAGAACCCAATGTAATCCAAGGTTTCTCTGAAGTGAAGAGGTGTCTACTCTTAGAGCTAGATCCTTTAAATCTTTGGCATGATCCTCTTCAGGAAATGCTCTCATTATTTCTGGACTGTTGGAGGTGATGTTATGAAGTCTCAGATTGGCCTCAGCCATATTATCTTTCACCACCTTGGGTTGTCCTTCTAAGCCCATAGGTTGCTACTGCAGGTGATGGACTGTTACCAAAGATGTGAGCTTTCATTCTGTATTCTATGATCTCCTGATTGATGTCATTTTCATGTTACCACAGGAGCCTCAAGTAGTTTCTGTAGTCTGGGTATATGACAAACATTTGCTGGATATCCACTGTTATGGCGATGTGTTCCTTTTTTAAGTGAATCAAGACTCCTAAAATGCTGCTGATCACGTCGGGCCCAAAAAGCAACACATTGTTGAGTGAAATTTCTTGAAATTGAGCACTGGAATCAAACACAATCCTGGTTTTTGTGGGTGATACACATTCTTCGTTGTCTTTTAGTGGTGGAGCTGGCTCTGCTTATCCAGCATGTTCTGCATAAATGTTATAAAGTGTTGTTTTGTGGTGGTTTCCTTTTTAGAGTCTTTTGCAACAAATTGAGTCAAGAGAAGGCTTTCTCTCTGTTGTTCAGTGTTCTGGATGTCTGGAGCCACCCAGCTGTTTGACTCATCTTTGTAGAATTCCTTATTAATAATTCTCAAGAACTCTCTGACTTCTACTGAAAGGGTTGTTTTGTCATCATCGTTGATGATTTCCCCAGATGTTCTCCTAAACCTGGTAGAGAGGGGTTTTGACAGATGGTTGAGCCATGGTCTGGTTCTTCCCAGTTGAAAACCTTTCCATGGCAAGGCTTGAACAAGGTGGTGTGCCCATTTTCCAAGATGCATGTTTTGTGAACATCTACATGTGTTCTCCTTAGTGTTAAGGCAGAGGTCACCTACTATCACCCATCCCAAGGAGAGTCAGTAGGCATATGGAGCACATGACTCATGAACTCTGATCAATGTTGTTGAGTCTCTTCTCAACAAGAGTAAGATCTTTGTATGTGGGTCCAATGGCTGCAGATACTCAGCTATCAATTGCAAATAATGATGTTGTGCAACATCTGGTTGTCACGATGGTGACTATTTTCCTTGGCTGTGCTCACCTCGCCCTATGGTGGCCAGAACCGGTGGCTGCCATAGACTGTCTTGCTGTCTCCCTACACATTCCAGACTTTCATTCCAGTCCGGTCCAGATATTCTAGCCCTCCAGACTTGGTTGGAAGTTTGGCAGCTAGCCTCACCCTTAGCTGCCTTGAGATTCCTGCATCTGAGCCTCAGCTAATGATTGCCTTTATTAGGCACCTGGCCCTTTCAGTAGGGCCTTTGCATTGCCAAGGCTTTCGAGGTAGCCGATGTGCAGTTGCACTCTTGCCTTGTTCTGTTCTGTGCTTATTTCATGGTGCCTGTGTGTACTTTAGCCTTCTCCTGTTCTGAGTTTAGATCTTGGTGCCTGTGTGTACTTTAGCCTTTGTGTTCTCTGTTTGTTTGTCTTCTAGGTTCTGCTTTCAGTCTAGCTTTATTGCTTGTATGTATGTCTTTCTTAGTGGCTGCTTGGCAGCTTTCAGTCATTGCCCTAGTTCTTGTCTGTGTAGTCTAGCTTTGTGTCCTGTCTAGTCTGTCTTGTTTGGTTCCCTGTTCACCTTGGGCTTCTGCCCTACCCTGGTTAGTCAAGCTTGTCTTAAAGTCCTTTACCCTGTAAAGTATCCGTTCTTCCTCTGTTTGTGGCTGGTTGTCTTCAGCTTCAGTTACCCTCCTGCTTGTGTCTGCCCTGCTTGCATTCAGTTTCCTTTCAGCCAAGCCTGTTTGGAAATCCTGATTCCTATCCTGAACCCTGTTTTGGCCAAGCTTGTTTAAGAATCTTTTCTAGTGTGAGTTTCTTGGTGTTCCAGCCTGCTTGCTGTAGTACCAGCTTTCCTCTAAGTTCTGCCGGCTGCCTACACCTAGGGGCTGAACCCCTAGGGATCGGCAGTCAAGTGTAGGTGAAGCCTAGTTCCAGTCCAGTGTGTTCCAGTCCGTGTGTTCCATTTTGCTTATCTGCGTCTGCAGTCCCTGCCTTGCTGGTGTGCTAGCCCAGTGCTGGTTGGGGGTTTTGCCTGCCGCTGCCGCTCCTCGGCAGTGGTCCAAGGGCTCACGAATCCAGGTTTAGCCTTGAGAGTCCTGACACTGGTGTGGGAATTTCCTCCCTGTTATCGGGTATCTGATTATACTCAATAAGAGTCTGTAGATGGGTCTTGTTTATACCATCCTATCACATATCCACTTGCTGTTCTCCCTGTCCTCTGTGTTATAGGGATAGCGATCTCCCTGGATGTCGAATTAGTTAAAGAATTCCATCCTTGTTAAGGACTAGTTACTCTGCTCAACTGTGATGACATACATCTTTACTGCCTTTTCTGGTTGCTACACATATATTGGTATATGACTGTCCACAGCGGCCTCCTCTGCACACCTGTGTACATTTTGGAGTAATGTTCAGTAGTGACAATTGCTCTTCCTCCTCCTTCCCGCTGACTCGTAGGCTGGGGTTCCTGTAGGACTAGACTTACTCTTGTCAAGGTGTAAGGTCACCATTGCACTCTGTACATTTGATGGCTGCTTTACAGTCTTTAGCCATGTGCTTAGATGAAGAGCAACATTTGTATTAGATTCTGTAGTTTTTCAACAGATCTTTACATTCTCTCAAGGGTTTCTCCCTAAACCCTCAATATTTTTGTAAAGGATGAGGTTTCTTATACTTTCTCTGTAGTAAGGCAACCAAATGGTGGGGTTGCTGTGGGCAACACATCTGTTTCCGGTGTTGCCCTACTTTTTGACTGGCCTTTCATTCAGGAAATAGCCTGTCTTGCCTGCTTCAGGTACATCAAACATGAAGCTAGGATAATTTCTCCTCTTTGCCAAATCCAAGATAAACTTCACAAAGACTGTGAAGTTTATGAAACTTCTCTTGGCGGTCCTCTTTATACTTGGCACCTTCTGATGCCCCAAGCTGTACTACAGGCCAGGAAGGTTCGGATCAGCTTTGAGTGCTTCCAGTTCCTTGAGATCTCCTAATTCTTATAACTATATCATTCTATTTGTCACCTTTGGGTAACTCCTTATTCTTTTCATCAGTTTCTGTTGCTTCTGGGCTCCATGGCACTGGTCAAATCTCTCCCACATTTCTTTCAAACCTCATGAGGGGTTATGTGAATACACAATTGGCTGACTTATTTCCCAACCACTTTAGCTGTTAAGAACAACATTTATTAAAGATTTTATGGGATAAGAGGGGATACTTAGGCTAAGATAGGATTTTAAAATGGAAGACGGGGAAGCCATATTATTCTGAGACGAATACATAGTGATAGGCCACAGGATACAGGGCGTAACCCCTTATAATTCACCTTTGGATGTTATTTTTAAGTCATGTTATTTGAGTTGGACCCTAAAAGGCTCACCTGTTCAGGAAAAACCGGGGCCAAGTTTGCATTTATGTAAGTAATGTTTGCAATTTCTCAGGCAGTATTTGTAGAAATAAGAGGCCAGGCTGACCCAGATCCTTGGGAAGAATATGCAGCCCAGAGTGCCCTAAGATAAGCTAATGAGAGTGATGAATTGGACCAATGGAAGGTTCTGAAAAGGGGAATGCAAAGTGAACCCATTGGGAGTGACCAATGGTAAACTGACGATATATCTGAATAAAGTTTTATTGGATTGTTTACTGCCACATCATCAGATGCCCTAGGATAGTGTTTCTCAAATCCGGTCCTGGAGTACCCCTTGCCAGTCAGATTTTCAGGATATCCACAATGAATATACATGAAATAGATTTGCATATAATGGAGGCAGTGTATGCAAATCAAGTTAATGCATATTCATTGTGGATATCTTGAAAACCTGATTGGCAAGGGGTACTCCAGGATTGGACTTGGGAAACACTGCCCTAGGACACATAGAACAGGGGTGGAGTTTCCCATTGAGGTCCATTATCTAAGTTTATTATAAAACTAGTATAAAAGGCCCGTTTCTGTTTGTAAGGAAAAGGGCGCTAGCAATGGTTTTTGGTTTTTTTTTTTTGGGTATCTGTAGAGTTGTTAGTAAAGTGTGTGTGTTTGAGTGTGTGTCACAGTGAGACACAGAGAGTGGAAAAGAGTGTGTGTGTGTGTGACACAGAGCTACAGTGTGCCAGAGTATGTGTCTGCGTGTGTGCATGACCCCCTCATTCTATCCGATGTGCAGTTACCCCCACCTTTTGTGTTTGAAGTTCTGGGACCACAGGGGCGAGCAGTGAGTCTGAGTGTGAGTGTATGTGTGAGTGTGTGTGTGTGAGAGAGTGTGTCTGTCTCTGTGTGTGTGTATTTGTGTGTGTGCATGACCCCTTCCTTCCTTCTGTCCCTGTTGCAGGGTCGTCCCCTCCCCCCCATGTGTTTGTATTTTCAGTAACTTTTCCTTGTTTTAATCCTGCGATTGTGCTCTTTTGTCCATGCCCTCCATCCATCCACGTGTAACATTTGTCCTCTCCCCTTTCCCTCTCATTCTGTTCTCTCCCCCCTCTCCATGTGTTTTTGTCTGTCTCCCCTTGAAGTTCCAGGCCACTCTCTTTTCCTCCCCCCCCCCCCTCCCTGCAAGTGAGAGAAAATGTGTGTGTGTCAGACAGAGAGTGTGTGTGTTTGAGAGTGTGTGTCTGAGGTGCAGGGTAGTTCCCCCCCCCCCCCTTTGGTTTTTCAGTTCCTTTTCTTTTTTTAATCTGTGATTGTACTCTTTTTTTTTTTTTCCTGCCCTTTCCAGTGTTGCCAGGTGGGCGGTTTTACCGCCCAATTGGGCGGGCCGATGACGTCGGAGGCGGGGCCGATGACGGGGAGGCGGGGCCGATGACGTGGGAGGCGGGGCCGGTGGCGGGGGAGGCGGGGCCGGTGATGGGGGAGGCGGGGCCGGTGATGGCGGGGTTGATGGGGGCGGGGGTGATGACGCGGGGGTGGGGGTGTCAGGGGCGGGGTTTGTGTTTGGGCGGGTTTTGGGCTGTTTTTTGGGCTGGATTGGGCGAGAAAAAAATTTTCCACCTGGCAACCCTGGCCCTTTCTCTCCCATAAGTGTACCTGCTGTTAGGAAAGTTGGTCCCTCTGCTAGGCTTCATGCAGCTTGAGTTATAGTCCACTCCCCTGCTGATGCGCCCGAGGCTGTGTCTTCACCTTTGTTTTTGTTTTGTTAGTGCGGGTCCAGAAGGCTATTCAGCTTCCTGCTGCTTGCTGAGGTGCCCGGAGCCTGTGTGTTCACTTTTTTTTTGGTTAGTGGAGGGCCATTCAGCTTCCTGCAGCTTGCAGTGTGGTCTAGGTCCCCTGCTGAGTTGCCCGGAGGCTCTCTCTTCACCCTTTTGGGTTTTTTTTTTTTTGGTTACTGTGGGTCTGGTGCCTTTTTTTTTCTTTTTTTTTGCACGTGCCAGCAGCCAGTTCCTGCGTTCAGCTGTGTTTGTTGACGTCATTGAGTTCGATGCTGCCTAGCAGACCACCTCTGTACTGAGGGAGCCACGGTCCCAAGCATTAGAACTTTGGAGGTGAGTTTTATTATATAGGATATGAGAACTGGAACAGTATTTTTTGGTTGCTGAGAGTTTTTAAGATGGTGAGTAGATGAGGGAAGAAAGTCTCCTTTCATCCAAGCATCCAGTTAAGCCTTTGTCCTGTGTTTACTGGCTTGAACTTTATCATCTCAGATTAACAGGTTTGGTGAGTGTATGGGTTAGCTAAGTAAACAGTCACCTTAACTGGGAAACCTATGTTCTCTTTAGTTTGGTTAGGACTGACTCTGCTAATTAATGTGTTCTGTTAGCTCAGCTAAAGAAATTATGATTTTTACTGATCCAACCATGCTTCCTATCATATTGTAATCTGTAATCTTGTATCAGTAATTTTACATTGTGATTCCGTGTAATTGATGTCTGAATAAAGTTCTTAATTTTCACAGAGAGATGTTTCTTTCTTTTTTAACATCGCCTCTGTGCATAGATTTAGAGGAAAGAGTTAAACATGTCATAGGGCACTTTTCCCCTAACATATCATCTGTTGCCACTGCAATTATGAAACTGCAGTGAAATTCATAATTGCAGTGCCATCCTTAAAGTTAAGATTTCCACCTTCTATACTTTTTAAGGCAGTCATTGAACTGAGTACGCCCCATGTTCACCATCTTCTTGCGAGCCATTGTAATTTGTTAGATCTTCACTCTCTGAAGTTTCTAGCATGCTGGCATTAGGTACTTGTGGCTGGCTGTTTGCTTGGAGTTGGGCATGGAGTGTGGCTGATCAGAGTGTTTTGCAGGGCATAGCTGCTCAACTTTTATCTAAGCCCAATTACTGGGTGGTACCAGAGTCTGTGGCTGAAATAAAGCATTTCCTTTGGTGTGCTTTCCTGGAGCAAGAGCTAATGGCAGTACATTCATATGCATGTGAGTGCGTGCATCATTGTGGTGTTGGTTCACCTCCATGGCGTGCTTTTCCTTAGGCTTGCTTCTTTCAGGTGAGTAAGACTCTGGTGTGGAGGAACATGCTTGATCAGAATCTGATGACTCTTCTGAGTCAGACTGACTGTGTTTTTGTGTACCAGGGTGTGGGCCTTCAAATATGCTGTAGTTAGTTGTGCATAATCTTCTGCCATAATGGAGCAGCCTTGTGGCTGCTTCAAATACCTTGACTTGGGCCTCAATGGCAGCTGCTTCTTTCTCTTGCTGGAGCATCTTCAATGCGATGTCCAAGTCCACCTTCTTGTGTTCAGAGGCAGCAGCAATGGCATCAGCCACTGCTTTATTTCCTTCTTCTAGTCTGAGTTTTTCAATTTCTATGGCTGTTTCTCATTTACTATAAAGAACTTTTGATTTGGCAGCCTGTGCTTCCATTTGCAGTAGAGCCAATAGCGGACCTGCTGGAGTGGTTTGTCCTGTGTTATTTTAGAGATCTAGAGGAACTGTGCTTGGAGCTACCAGAGTGTTGGGACTGATTTTCTCCTGCTGTTTCTTTTTGATTGACATGATGATCCACATCACACTTGTGATGTTCTACATCTTTAATTGCCTTTTCACCACTTACAAATTGGCAGTGTGACTGTTGCTGGTACTGACTTGCAGTTGCTCTGCCTGGTGACCCTCTGCAGTTTTTTCCCTCTTTGAAACCTCAAACATATGTTTCTCCACCTTCAACCAGAGCTTGTCCAAAAGAAAAACATATCTTTCTACTTTTGCTTCATATAATTCTCTGCCTTTCTGTGTGAATTTATGTGTTCTTGTGGACTCTTCAGAACCCTTCTCACTAACATGGCTGTGTGCTGCATTTTGTTCTTTCTGATCAATTAAGTTCAGCCTGTGACAAAACGGAATCTGCCATTGCCTTGCACACTTTTTATCCCTTGAAGAAGCGGCAGCGAAATGGCTGCCTGTCGGGACTCAGTGGGTTACAGATAAGTGTCATTGCTACAGCTCATTAACTGCCAAATGAACGCTATATTGATAGATTAAATGGTCACTCTTTGTTAAATACATAGAAAAATTAAAACAAGGCTGGAGGGAGTTTTTGGTCAATGATTGCAACAGTCACTGAGGCATTTTTTTCTGATCCTTGTATTTTCAATGAGTCAGAATAATTCAGTGACGTCTGAGACCTTTTCCTCCTACCACAGGATATTTTAGTGAACAGGGTGTCCACCTTTGTGTTCTATTTATTGTTTTTTTGATGCAGGGACACATTTTGGCCTGATTTTTGGTGATTCAATGTACAAAAGCCGCCACTGACTAGTTTTTCTGCTGTTTAAGAGATAAAATTTGCAAATATGACAATAAAGAACATATGGTTTTACCTGACTTGAGCCTAGTCACAGTTCGGAAGAGTAAAAATCTGTGGCCTTACAAGAGACTGCAAGTAGGGCTATGGTTTCCAGTGAGGCTGGCAGTCACTCTTTTTCTAAATGCCCCAAAACAAAGGACTTTATTAAATTGCTTTTAAATAAGGCATCTTCCTCCACGGCAAAGCCAGGTATCACTTCATTGAAGCCAAGGGTAGAGTTGTGCAAGAAAAGATTGCTTTCATCTGTCCTTATGGTAAAGGATGGCGGTGGTGGAGAGGAAACTCCGATCCCCTACACATTCAGATGTAGGATTGAAATTCTTAGGAAGGTACCAGGGCCACTAAGAGACAGAGCCAGGCCCAGGGCAGAGCCAGTGCAGCAGCCACCCTTCCCCCACTCGGGCTGCCGCAGCCACTCCATCCGCTTACCTTCCTGCATCTGCTCCTGCCTCGGATTGTCACTCTCCTGCTCCTGTGTGCCGGAACCAAGGTTATCACATTAACACAATCATTAAGGTCCCAACACACAGGAGGAGAAAAACAGACCGAGGGAGCAGAACCTTCTGGTGCCATGCTCCTCTTGGAAGCCAGGCCTGGGGAATCTTGCCCCCCCCCCCCCCATCCTCCCCTCTCGGCAGTCCTGGAAAGCACCAAATCAGACAGTGGAGGGAGATGATTCGGGGGAAGAAATGTTAATCTAGATCCACAGCTTAGCCAGGTAATATGTGTCAGAAAGTGAATCTGTTAAAGTTCATGGTTTTGTTTTGTGCCACTTGGAGATTAGTAGGTATATTATTGCAGTCTGTATATTGGGGGTTTGAAAGGGGACTGTGAAAATGAAATAAAGGATAATGTGTGGCGGCAGAGGCGTAGCCAGGTTTTGATCTCAGGGGGAGCAGACTTTTATAAAATAGGCGCTGGTTGGTGTCAGCTAGACAGCAGTGTCTGTGTTGTTGCTCAGGGGCTGTGGCGGGCAACAATTAATACAGACTGTCTCAGTTACGTCCTGCCTACAAGGAAACAGTAAGTTACATCAGGAGGCAGGACACAGAAGAGGTCCCTGGACTGGCCAGAGCAGGCAACCTGTCTTCTTAACTTCAAATAAAGATATTCAAATTGTGACCAGGGCCGCCGAGAGCAGGGGCCGGGCCCGGGACAAGGTCACCCCCGGGCCCCCCACCCCACCCGAGGTCGCCGCTCACCTGAAGTCGCCAGAGGCCCCCCCCCCCCCCACCCGCCCAGATCTAACCTTAAGTCTCCTCCTTTCACTTCGCGCAAGAAACAGCAGCAGGGCAGACCTCTCCTCCTTCCTTCCGTGCCCCGCCCTCGCGGACGTTACGTCAGGTGAAGGCGGGACACGGAAGGAAGGGGTGGCCTGCCCTGCTGTTCCGGAGCGAGGAGGGCGGGCGGGCCATACTGCAGCGGCGGCACCGGGCCCGGGGACTTTTGTCCCCCTTGTCCCCCCCTCTTGGCGGCCCTGATTGTGACCATCACCTCAGGAATAGCACACCCAGTCCTTCCACTGCTAGACACCTTGTTTAAATCAAGATGGACTTTTGTTTGTGTAGTGACTCTACAGGATGTGAAGAACACTAGTCTTGAGGATTTTTATTTCGGGTGACAAGGGCCACCAAAGGTGGCCCTTGCCTCAGAGCCTACTTTCAAGTAGGGCTAGACACTTTGTGAAATAACACAAACCCCTGCAAAAAGACACCCAAAACCTATACTGAAAACTTACCACACCATAACAGCCCTAACCCATCTATGAAAAGACAGTGCTAGAAATATTACAGTGGGACCTTGAGAAGTGTTTCCCTAGGTGGTCCTGGAGTACCCCCTTGCCATTCAGGTTTTCAGGCTATCCACAATGAATCTACATGAAAAAGATTTGCATGTAATGGAGACAGTATATGCAAATCAATGTCATGCATATTTATTGTGGACAGGGCCGGTCTTAGCAAGTGCGGGGCCCTATGCAGACCAATTTGGTGGGGCCCCATCCTAGCCCCGCCCACCGTAGCCAGGCCTTACCCTATCTCCGCCCCCACCCTAGCTCCACCCCATTGATAAGATTATTCAATTTTTAGAAATTTTTTTTTATTTATGAAATTTCAAATAAAGACAAATGAAGCTAAACTTGTACAAAAAAACTGATTGAAATAATAAGCACAATGCTATCATGAAACCTCCCCTCCCCAGAAATTATTCAGTTCAAGTCCACTACAATTAGTAGTTCCAATTCTCATAACAAAGGAGAATAAAGGAAAAATATTAAGAAAAGATCCAGTACTTTCAAATTCCCCTATTACTCTATAACCCATCAAACCAGAGAGGCAAGAAGCCAAAAAAGAGGTAAGTGCAAGGTTCCCATTAAAGACAAAACCACAACACATCACTTAGGTATTTCCTGCCGACATCTCGAGCTCGCTTTGACTCATAATATGCTCCTTATTTGCTGAAGGACATAAGGAAGGCAGGGTTACTTCTAATTTGTAACTAAACAGAAAATTTGATACAGTAGTCAATGTAAAATTAAATGTTTACCCAGCAGCATAAAAGCAAAAATAATATGGATATATGCAATAAAATAACAATGAAATGAAAAGATATACAATAAAATAAAGTGATGTGTAAAATATAATGTACAATATAAAAACATATAGACCACCAAGGTATTAAAATTGTTTTAAAATACAGTGGGGGAAATAAGTATTTGATCCCTTGCTGATTTTGTAAGTTTGCCCACTGACAAAGACATGAGCAGCCCATAATTGAAGGGTAGGTTATTGGTAACAGTGAGAGATAGCACATCACAAATTAAATCCGGAAAATCACATTGTGGAAAGTATATGAATTTATTTGCATTCTGCAGAGGGAAATAAGTATTTGATCCCCCACCAACCAGTAAGAGATCTGGCCCCTACAGACCAGGTAGATGCTCCAAATCAACTCGTTACCTGCATGACAGACAGCTGTCGGCAATGGTCACCTGTATGAAAGACACCTGTCCACAGACTCAGTGAATCAGTCAGACTCTAACCTCTACAAAATGGCCAAGAGCAAGGAGCTGTCTAAGGATGTCAGGGACAAGATCATACACCTGCACAAGGCTGGAATGGGCTACAAAACCATCAGTAAGACGCTGGGCGAGAAGGAGACAACTGTTGGTGCCATAGTAAGAAAATGGAAGAAGTACAAAATGACTGTCAATCGACAAAGATCTGGGGCTCCACGCAAAATCTCACCTCGTGGGGTATCCTTGATCATGAGGAAGGTTAGAAATCAGCCTACAACTACAAGGGGGGAACTTGTCAATGATCTCAAGGCAGCTGGGACCACTGTCACCACGAAAACCATTGGTAACACATTACGACATAACGGATTGCAATCCTGCAGTGCCCGCAAGGTCCCCCTGCTCCGGAAGGCACATGTGATGGCCCGTCTGAAGTTTGCCAGTGAACACCTGGATGATGCCGAGAGTGATTGGGAGAAGGTGCTGTGGTCAGATGAGACAAAAATTGAGCTCTTTGGCATGAACTCAACTCGCCGTGTTTGGAGGAAGAGAAATGCTGCCTATGACCCAAAGAACACCGTCCCCACTGTCAAGCATGGAGGTGGAAATGTTATGTTTTGGGGGTGTTTCTCTGCTAAGGGCACAGGACTACTTCACCGCATCAATGGGAGAATGGATGGGGCCATGTACCGTACAATTCTGAGTGACAACCTCCTTCCCTCCGCCAGGGCCTTAAAAATGGGTCGTGGCTGGGTCTTCCAGCACGACAATGACCCAAAACATACAGCCAAGGCAACAAAGGAGTGGCTCAGGAAGAAGCACATTAGGGTCATGGAGTGGCCTAGCCAGTCACCAGACCTTAATCCCATTGAAAACTTATGGAGGGAGCTGAAGCTGTGAGTTGCCAAGCGACAGCCCAGAACTCTTAATGATTTAGAGATGATCTGCAAAGAGGAGTGGACCAAAATTCCTCCTGACATGTGTGCAAACCTCATCATCAACTACAGAAGACGTCTGACCGCTGTGCTTGCCAACAAGGGTTTTGCCACCAAGTATTAGGTCTTGTTTGCCAGAGGGATCAAATACTTATTTCCCTCTGCAGAATGCAAATAAATTCATATACTTTCCACAATGTGATTTTCCGGATTTAATTTGTGATGTGCTATCTCTCACTGTTACCAATAACCTACCCTTCAATTATGGGCTGCTCATGTCTTTGTCAGTGGGCAAACTTACAAAATCAGCAAGGGATCAAATACTTATTTCCCCCACTGTATATACCACAACTCTCTGACTCAAGAAGACTCCGACTCTGTCTGTCATCCATAATTGTCTGACAAAACACAGAAAAAAAATAAGTAAAAATAAAATAGTCACAATTAATACCTTATATACCAATATACCAGCCATACCCTTTCTGATGTTTGGTGCCACCTTAGTAAGGCCAACACACAATCTCTCCACTGCAAAACACTATACACAAACTTGTGCAAAAACACACACATAACCTTAACAAACCATAAACAGCACTAATTCCAAGGACAGGACGAGCTACAACCTTATGCGTGGCGTGGAAAGGCAACTGTAATTACACCGGGCTCTAAAACACCAGTGCACAACCTAGTGAAAAAAAAAACCCAAAAAGGGCTGCAAACTATACGCTAGCAGAATACTGCACCTTCCTTAATCATACCTGAAAAACACATGAAGGCAAAATACTGAACTGGAAAGTTACCTCAAGAAGTCAGACTCAGCATGCAGCAATACTACAAAAATTGAAACTTACATGAAAAATATCACAGATGCACATTTCCAAAAACTGACATATTCCAATTAATAAATCCTGAATAAAATAGTTTTTTCTGAAGGCTACAAAAAAATGCTAAAAGAATATCTTGAGTTTAATCTGGAATCAGGGCCCCCGCTTAGTACGGTGTGGGATGCCATGAAGGCTGTGTCTCGGGGTTACTTTCTGCAATTGGCTAGCAAACAATCCAAGAACCGTAAGGCACAGATAGCGTGTTGTATGGAGGGTATCCGCCGGTTAGAGGCTCAACATAAGGCTAACGGGTCTGCACGAGTCTTGCGGGAGCTTACCGCACAACGTGAGTGGCTCGACTCTATCTATTCAGAACAACTCAGTTTGTTACAAGCAAAGATAAGAGTGAGCTCGTACGAATTTGCCAATAAGGCGGGGCGCCTCCTAGCTATTAGGATGCGTAGGCAAAAAGCTGAGCGGACTATTTTAAAGATACGTGAAGTAGGAGGGAGGGATTTAGACAAATCTGAACACATACATAAGCGGTTTAGGGAATTCTACCAAGAACTGTATGCTCAAGAACTTAACCCTTCTCTGGACTTAGTAGACCAATATTTACAAGGTAGTGAGTTGTCCTCTTTGAGTCATCATCAGCAGGCATTGTTAGATGAACCGGTAAATTCAGGAGGCCATTCGTAGCCTGCCATCGAGTAAATCACCTGGGTTGGATGGCCTGCCTAACGAGTTTTACAAGAAATTTGCCCCAGAATTAGCTCCCCTTTTAGCAGATTTGTTTAATCAGGTGGGGAGAGGGGGGCCCCTGCCGATGTCTATGATGGAGGCATGGATAGCGGTATTACCTAAACCAGGAAAGGATCACTGTGAATGTGGATCCTATCGACCTATATCGGTCTTAAATGCCGATGTAAAAATCCTGGCCAAGGTACTGGCAAACCGGCTGGCCCCTATTCTCCCAGTGCTTATTCACCCTGATCAGGTGGGCTTTGTCTCCTACCGGAAAGCGATGGACAATATTAGGAGAGTGGTGGACATCATGTATCTAAGCAAAATCAGAAGCCGCTCTGTATTTTAAGCCTCGACGTGGAAAAAGCCTTTGACTGGGTTCACTGGCCCTACCTGCATAAGGTTTTGGAAACTATGGGGTTTGGAATGCACTTTAGGAGGTGGATTCAGGCCTTTTATGAATCCCCAAGGGCCTGCATCCGGGTCAACGGTGGAAATTCCGAGATGTTTACGTTGTATAGAGGTACCAGACAGGGGTGTCCTCTGTCACCATTGTTGTTTGCCATGGTGATGGAGCCCTTTGCAGCTCGTGTGCGCTTGGATCCTAATATCTCAGGAGTCAGAATAGCAGATAGAATCCATAAAATAGCCCTATTCGCTGACGATGTACTGCTGCTGGTACCTTGGCCTCTAACCACCTTTCCACATCTTGAGAGTATAATAGCGGAATATTCTGCCGTGTCAGGGTTCAAAGTCAACACGGCCAAATCAGAGGCCCTGAATGTGACGCTTCCTGAGACCGTGGTGGAAACCCTAAAGATCTCCTCTCCATTCCGATGGGCTCATAAACAAATCAGGTACTTAGGAGTTAACTTGACGGGGGAGTATTCGGAACTCTTTAATGTTAATTATAAGGGTTTGGGCAAAACTATTGCGGAGGACCTAGAGCGTTGGGGAGAATTGGGAGTATCCTGGTTTGGGCGAATAGCTATTCTTAAAATGAACATACTACCCCGCCTACTTTATCTTTTCCAGGTGCTGCCTGTGATGATGCCCAGGCGATTTATAGCTTCCTTACAAGATAAATTGGTGCGGTTCATCTGGGCCGGAAAGCATCCTAGGTTGGCGAGGTCGCTGTTATACAAGGAGCGGAAGGGGGTGGGGGCTAGGTGTGCCCAATCTTGCCTGGTACTATAGAGCAGCGCAAGGGAAAGCGGCACTCAAATGGCATCAGGATTATCCTGACCGTCAGTGGGTGCATATAGAACAACACTCCCTGGGCGAGAAGCCGCTGAGCGCACTTATGTGGTTACCGAAGTCTTTCAGAATTCTGGAGGAGCGAGCCTGCCCCTCTATAGCTACAACACTTTATTACTGGGACAGTTTATTCCCTAAGAGACAATGCATATTGACCCGAGGCACCCCTATAGCTTTTAATCCTTTATTCCTACCAGGTACCACCAAGGGGATATTTACTAAATGGTATGAGACAGGGGTGAGAAACTGGGGTAAAATGTTTGAGGGGGACTCATTGCTGTCTTTTCAAGCCTTGAAAGACAGATACCCAGGGGTAGAGGGAGGTGAATTTGCATATCGTCAACTAGCGCATTTTCTCCAGACTAAAGCGGTACGAGAAGTGATGAAGCGTCAAATGCTAGAGCTGGAGGAAATGTGTGAGAAGTTTTCTACCTCTCGAGGCCTGATCAGTCACCTATACCTCATCATAAGTAAGCAAACAAACACCTTGTAGTGATGAGCACAGGAATAGATGGGAAAGGGAATTGGGTATGTGCCTGGAAGAGCCTGAATGGGAGAGAATAGAAAGAAGCGTGGTGAGAGTGTCGACACATGTACCCCTGCAGGAGAACGCAGTGAAAGTATTATATAGGTGGTACCTTACACCTGCTCGTTTACAGAGGATATTTCCGTCTTCCTCGGGTATATGTTGGCGGAGGTGTGGCCACAGGGGCACATATGGTGGGGTTGTATCAAAATCCGTGCATTTTGGAGTGGTCCACTTTAGGATGCAGAAATGGTTGAGAGGACAATCCCATGGGCTCCTGAGGTGTTTCTGTTTTCTGCTCGGATTGCAGGCTTAGCAGCATGTAAACAGACCCTGGCGAAACATGTGGTGGGAACAGCAAGGGTGGTCATAGCCTCCCATTGGCGACGGGAGGGGGTTCCCCCAATAACAAAATGGCTTCGCAAACTGAGGTATGTGTGTGAAATGGAGAGATTGATGACTGAGCGCAAACATCAGATGGGAAAATGGAAATTAGTTTGGAACAATGTCCCCTCTGAAGATCTATCAGTCTAGTCTGTTGATTATTCGAGTGCAAGATGACTGTCAATGGCCAGCTGTGTCCTTTAGGAGGGAGGGTGGGTAGTGGGGGGGTATTGTTAGACCGGGGGGGGGGGAGGGGGGGAAGGAACAAACGACAAAAATTTTGAAGTTATGTGATGTTAATATTTGAATGGTGAAACTGTTAATTACCACAGTACAGAAAGTATTAGTAGATTTGTATTTACAATAGAGCAGTACTTGCTTCATGATTGTGCAATGTATTTTATGTTACGTTTCATTGAACGATAAAGACTTCTTTCAAATAAAATAGTTTTTTCTACCTTTGTTGTTTGATTATTTAGTTTTTCTATTCACTTTGGAAGCAGGATGAGATGTAGTCCCTGAGTCCCTGCTGATCCGCTCACCCTCAGGTTTCTCCTCTCCCTGTGAATTCTTAGTGCCCATTCCATTTCCCCTCACCCTCAAACCTTGGTTCCTTTTTTCTCTCCTCCTGCCATCACATTTTTCTCCCCCACCCCTTCACAATTCCCTTTTTACCTCTTTACCAATCAGTGCAATCACCTGACCTGCCAACCCAAAGGTCCATGATCACATCAGGTCTTTTTCTCCTCAAGCCTCAGCCATCTCCACTCTCCCTATACTGCCTGCCTCTTCTTTCTAATATCCCAATCCCATCATCACAAAAATCAATCTCAAGTCGCCTACCAGCACTCCAGCAGCAGAGGCAGCAGCCTTCTTCACACAGCACTCAGAGACGGGCGGCGTCAGCAACGATGGCTCACCTCACCACCTCAAGCTTTTCCCGCTCAGTGACTCCCACCCTCGCGGTCCAGAAACAGGAAATACGTCATCAGAACTTCAGAAGGCGGGACATTGAGCGGGAAGCTGGAGCCTGAGGTGAGCCATCTGTCCTAGTCATTGTCAGGGGCGGGGCCGTCGCTGCCTGGGCTGGGCCTGGCTCACTAGCATCGCTGGATTCGCTGCAGTTAGTCGGGGGAGGCGGGGACTCAGTCTCTCGGGAGCTGACAGCGGACCCGGTGATGATGATTATGTGGATGTGGTCATGAGGCAAGCAGCGGCGGAGGTTGGAGGTGCGAGGCGAGGCAGAGTTGAGGCGCGCCACGCAGGGCCCCCTTAGGCGCGGGGCCCTATGCGGCTGCCTTGGTCGCCTCTGCCTAAGACCGGCCCTGGTCTGGTCTTAAGTCCAACTCCGTAAGAGTTCACCTTAGTGCAATTAGTGCTTACCATCAATGTGTAGAAGGTCAGCCTATCTCTGGACAGCCTTTGGGGTGGGTGGGCTTAAGCTTAAGACTGTAGTTAAGCTTAAGACTTTAGGAATGTCTCCACTGTAACCTATCTGAAGAGCTGCACTTAAATTCACCAGAAGAAATGTCCAGGTGTACAGCTCTAAGGATTGGGACATGCAAATCACAATTTTAGCAGAGTATGTAACAAAAACAGTTAAAATATAAAGATATAAATGCAGAATTAAGCCATAATTAAGCCAGAGCAATTCTTATCTGTGTGTATCCTTTAGGCAGGAGTCAGTAAAGACCATGTGGTTTAACTGCTCCTCCTCCAACACAAGCTATCAGCCTCACCTTAACCTACAGATTTACAAGCCAGATGGGGGAAGGGTACACTTTTAGGGAGCAAACAAAAGATCTAATTCTTTTGGTAGTTTTCAGATTAAACAGATATCAAACCAGTTTAAAACACAGCAAGTAAATCACAATATTAGCAATATTACATGGACCCTGCTTGAATACTTTCTACACTTATCAGAGTCTGGTCTTAAGTCCAACTCCGTAAGAGTTCACCTTAGTGCAATTAGTGCTTACCATCAATGTGTAGAAGTGATGCAGGAATTACCACTATTGTTAGCAGAATCTATGGTACTTCAGGAGTCAAATACCACACACCAGAATGAGAAAGAAATCTTCTTTATTTGCCAGCAAACAAAGTAGAACATCAGTGCTAACCCTCTCCTTCTCTTGGCTCTCTGTGTCTTGTCTCTCTGTTTCTCTCAGCTCTCTCGTAAGCTGCTTCTGTTCTCATTTATATATGGTTCTAAACCCCTCTAGCCTCCACCTTCTCACCAGATGGTAAGGAATAGATTGATTACCCTGTCTTGAACTAATTATCTCTACACATTACTTAAAATATCAGTTACACAGGTTTCAAATATTTCCTAAACTGACCTACGACCTGGGGCCTCTCAAACTAGACAATGCGGCACCTATCTCCTGCATTTTATTATTATTAAATTCTCAGATTCTATTATTTTACCAATAACTCAATCCTCTGTTTTATTATTCACATAATCAGATTCCCAGTTAACTCATAACTTAAAATGCTAGCTGGGCTCTAACCCCCTCGGGACATTCATTAAGGGGCCAGTCCTACACTTAGCTATAATCAATCAAGGAAAAGAGTTGACTTTTCCTGACCTCTTTCACCTTTAGCTTCATACACAGAACTAGCTAGGAATGTGGATAATTGAAACCAGACGATGACCTCTTAAACTGTAGAAAATCTCACTTGAAAAGTCAGACAAAGATGTAAACACTGAATTGAAAAGATATTTTACAGGGAGAAATAGAACTTATTAAAAGAAAGTATTAAAAATTAAACAGAATAAAACATATTTTAAAATAAGCAGAGATCAGAATTCCTTATAAGACAGAATCTAAATTATCAAGAAATTATTTAAAATCTAAACTATCTCCTATTTCCAGGACTGCCTCATTCCCCCCTTTGAGACTTAAATCAGCTTATACAGATATAAGTATCAAAACTCAGAACTCTGGGAACTATTGCCTGGCTAATTAGTTCCTGGACAGAGTGTAGCCAAAGCTTGGAGCGAGTTGGGGTATTAGGAAAAAGGAAGCAAGGAGTAGAAAACAACAAAAGCGCCCAAACTGCTAGCATTTTCTTTCTTCATAACCTAAAAAAATAAAGCAAACTAATCAAGCAATAACATTCCAACAATCTGTGCTAGTCACAGATTACTCTAATATAGTGTTCTCAGTCTTTGAGTTCTTATACCAGTTGGGATAGAACCTCAACTGACAAGGATCAAGCTCTCAAATTCCAGGAAAACCAGAATCAGGGCAAGAAGGAATCTCAGTATGAAGCCGAATTCCAGCAGCTCCTGCGGTATGCAGTTAACCCTTCTCTTCAGCTAGTAGATTCTCTGGTTCGGGTCAAGCGCAGCTTCAATGGCTCCGCGGGATCACTTTCTGCTCTCCACTGTTTAGGCTCCGTCTGATTCATGCTGGGCTCAGTCTGGTCAGCAGACTTGATTCGAGACCAATGGACCCATGGAGTTATCCCTGCGACCTTCACAGCTGTAGGAGTAGAAAGCAAAACAGTAAAAGGTCCTTTCCACCGGGGCCCCAAGGGCTGGAGCCTCCAGTCTTTCACCCAAACTCTATCCCCTGGCAGGAAGGGATGTACCTGAGCCTGAAAGGGGACAGGGTTTATTTCTCTCACATAAGACTGAAGCTCAGAAATTATCTGGGCCAAGAGGGCTACCTGCTCCTGCACCTGGGCAGACCCTAAAGTCCTTATGTCTCCCTTAATTCCCTGCAAAATGGCTGGGGGCTTCCCATACACAATTTCAAAGGGAGAGAGGGCCGTTCCTTTAGTTGGGGTGCATCGGAGGCGGAAGAGGGCTAGTGGCAGTGCCTGTGGCCATTTCAGTTGAGTTTCCTGACAAATCTTTGCTAGGCTATATTTCAAGGTTCTGTTTGCCCGCTCAACCTGCCCTGAACTCTGGGGACGGTAGGCACAATGCAATTTCCAGGTAATGCGCAATGCGTGGGACAGGGCCTGAAGTGTGGCTTCAACAAAGGCGGGACCATTATCTGAGCCTATGGCAAGGGGCAGTCCATACCTGGGGATGACATCCCTAAGGAGGGCTCGAGCTACTTCTGTGGCTTTCTCAGTGACTGTAGGGTATGCTTCCACCCACCCAGAGAAAGTGCAGACCATGACCAAGAGGTATCGGAGCCTACCGCTCCTGGGCATTTCTGTGAAGTCTATGACTAGGGACTCAAAGGGTGTTAGTCCTCTGGACTGAACTCCTGGTGGAATACGGGGTCCCTGACGAGCTTTATTCTGGGCACAGAAAGTACATCGGGCAGAGGCAGTGGCAACCAGACTATCCAATCCTTCCAGGACCATTACTCGACTGAGTAGGCGGGCTAGTGCTGTTTTCCCTAAGTGTGACAGGTCATGAGCTTGAGACACTACAGGCCAAGCTAGGTGGCGTGGCACCAGAACTCTGGTATCAGGGAGATGTAACCAGCCATCAGGTCTCCTTACTGCCCCTTCTTCTTGAGCCCATTTCTCTTCCGTTTGGGTGTACATAGGCGTCCATTCTTGCAGTCGAATTTGGAACAGGGGGGTCACAGTACCTGCTGGGGGTCCTCGAGCAGCTTCCTTGGCCACCCGATCAGCATGGCGGTTCCCTCGGGCCACAGGAGTATCTGTCCTTTGGTGTCCCTGGCAGTGAATGACAGCTACTTTTTTAGGGGCCCAAACGGCCTCTAGCAACTGAAGTATTTCGGGTCCATACTTAACAGGTTGGCCTGCGGCATTTATGAGTCCCTTTTCCTTATACAAAGCTCCATGAGCGTGTAGAGTTGTGAAGGCATACTTGGAATCAGTATAAATGTTGGTCACCAGTCCTGCTGCTAGCTCCAGAGCTCGTATGAGGGCCACAAGTTCTGCTTTCTGGGCTGAAGTTCCTTGGGGCAGGGCCCTTGCTTCTATCACCTTGTCCTCTGTCACCACAGCATAGCCTGCCAATCGCTTGGAGTTCTCCACGTAACTGCTTCCATCTGTGAAATAAATTACATCTGGGTCCCTCCAAGGAACATCTTTGAGATCTGGTCGACTGGAGTACACTTCATCCATGATTTGGATACAGTCATGATCTGGTGGTCCCTCAGATGCTGGCAAAAGAGTGGCGGGATTGAATGTAGCCACTGTTTCCAGGTGTATCCGTGGATTCTCACATAAGCTGGCTTGGTACTTAACCATGCAACTATTTGTAAACCAGTGGTTGCCCTTGTACTCCATGAGGGTGAGAACTGCGTGGGGGACTTTGACAACCAGTTCTTGCCCCAAGGTCAACTTGTCAGCTTCCTGGACCAGTAAGGCTGTTGCTGCAATGGCCCTCATGCAGGCTGGCCATCCTTTAGCCACTCCATCCAGCTGTTTAGACAGGTATGCAACAGGCCTCTGCCAGGATCCCATCATCTGGGTCAGCACACCCAGAGCAACCCCCTGTCGTTCGTGGACATACAGTGAGAAAGGTTTCTCCACATCAGGAAGGCCTAACGCAGGGGCTTGGAGTAGGGCTTTCTTTATGGCGATGAAGGATTGTTGAGCAGTAGGTCCCCATTCAAATGGTTCCTTTTCACCCCCCTTTGTGGCCTGGTAAAGGGGTTTCGCCATCAGTGCAAAATTCGGAATCCAAATTCTGCAGAATCCGGCTGCTCCCAGAAATTCCCTAACTTCCCTTCTGGACTTGGGTTGGGGAATTGCAGCAACCGCTTGCTTCCTACTGACATCCAGTCTCCGACTTCCCTGGGAAATGCAGAAGCCCAGATACTTCACTTCTGACTGACAGAGTTGGGCCTTCGAGCGTGAGACCTTATAGCCCGCATCCAAGAGTAACTCCAGCAATTCTCTGGTAGCCTCGACACACTCTTCCTGGGTCACTGCTGCAATCAGGAGGTCATCTACATACTGGAGTAAAACTCGCCTGGAAGGCTCAGATTTAAAAGTCTTAAGGTCTTGTCCTAGGGCAGTCCCAAAAATGGTGGGGGAGTTCTTGAACCCCTGTGGCAGGCGGGTCCATGTATACTGAAGCTTCCGTCCTGTTACTGGGTTTTCCCATTGAAAGGCGAAAAGCAGTTGACTGGCGGGGGCCACCCGAATACAAAAGAAGGCATCTTTTAGGTCCAGTGTTGTGAAATGGGTAGCTCCAGAAAGTATCAATCCAAGGAGGACATATGGATTAGGCACTACAGGGTGTAATGAAATAGTGGATTTGTTGACCACTCGTAAGTCTTGGACTGGCCGGTAGTCCTCAGTCCCTGGCTTCTGGACTGGCAACAGTGGCGTATTCCATGGAGACTGGCAAGGTCGAATAATTCCATGGGATAACAGACGATTCAGATGTGCTTGAACCCCTTCCAGAGCCTTTCGGGGAATTGGGTATTGGCGAAGACGGATTGGCCGGGCACTCGGAAGTAAGTCTACATGAACAGGGGGAATATTTCAGGCCAACCCTGGGGGATTATCTTCTGCCCATACCCCATTGACCTGGAAGCTGTCGGCCAGGGGTAGGTCAACTTGGTCATGCGACTGATGCAGCCGCCATTCTTCTTCAAGGGGGCAACAGAAACTCAATATGCCCTTAGGGCTGGATGTCAGGAGCCGAAAGGAGACCGAAGTCTGGCCATCAGAGTCAAAGGAAATTTGGGCCCTAAGCTTGGACAGCAGGTCCCGGCCTAACAAAGGGATTGGACAGTCTGGCATATACAGGAATTCATGAGTGACTGTGTGTGAGCCTAATTGGCATCTACAGGTCGTCAGGAAGGGCCTCCGGTCCTGCACCCCCGTGGCTCCCACCACTCGAACAGTGTTTCCAGACACAGGCGCTAATCGCTCCGTCACAACAGAGTGTTCAGCTCCTGTATCAATCATGAATGGAATTGAGCGGCTCCCTATGGTTAGCTTGACCATGGGTTCCTGGGAGCCCAGTTTGTAGGAACCCGGTCTGTCCTATTCATCCCATTCTGCCATCTCGGCTATCCCAATGATGTCAGATTCAGAAGGCTCATACCTTCCCTCTCGAACTCGGCCTCGGCTTCCTCGATCTCCTGGTCCCCTTCTCGGTCCCTGGCGCTTCTGGGGGCATTCATCTTTCCAGTGCCCTCTTTCCTTGCAGTAGGCGCACTGGTCCCTCTCCAATCGTGGTCTGGGATTCTCCCCTCGTGGCCGGGATTGATTGAAGGAATCTCGAGGCCGGGCTAGCGGTCCAGGGTCCCACTTCAGCTTCCCATTGGCTGGAGGTCGACCTCGGTTAAGGGTGGAATTAGTAATGGCTGCCGCCAAGAGGTCGGCCTTCTTCTGCATCTTCCGGTCAGCCTCTCGGCGCATCCCCTGATCCCTATTAACGAAAACCTTTGTTGCAATCTCAATTAGCTGGGTGGTATTCATCCCTGCGAATCCCTCCTGATGCTGCAGCTTCTTCCGGATATCTGGCATACTCTGGGCCACCAATGCACTATTCACCATTCTCTGGTTTTCTAGTGCCTCAGGGTCGAATGGGGTGTATGTTCTGTAGGCTTCAATTAGTCGCTCTAAAAAGGCCCCAGGGGACTCAGTTGCCCCTTGGAGAATTTCAGAGACCTTTGCCAGATTAATGGGCCTCTTTACGCCTTTCTTCATACCTTCCAACAAGTCCTGGCAATAGCCGGACAACAGTTCATAGTGCTGCTCGTTATTTGAATCCCAAGCTGGAGCTGCGCGAGGGAACCGAGTTCTAACCTATTCCTCTGGGTCCAGTGTCCCCTCGGGGACACACGCTCGCGTGATGGCCTCAGCATTTTGTAAAATCTTCCGCCTCTCCTCAGTTGTGAAGAGGGTCAGGAGGAGCTGTTGACAATCAGTCCAAGTTGGGTTATGGGTGGCCATAATGCTAGCCACTAGGTCCACCACTGCCTGAGGCTTTTCAGTATAAGAGGGGTAATGCGTCTTCCAATTCAGGAGATCAGTGGTTGTGAAGGGTACATACTGGTAGGCCTGTGCCTGTATAACCTGACACGGATTATTAGGATCCGGTCGAGTGGTGGTTACCTGACGGAGGGGCAGAGCTCTCGAGGAGGTGGAAATGCAACCTGAGGTAGAGCGAGGAGCTACCCCCTTATCATGCTCAAAGGTGATTGCAGCGGATCTAACCCATTCAGGGGAGGTGTGTTGAACCCCTGAGGGATGGGGAGGGGTACTCATAGGCTGAGAGGTGATCACAGGTGATTCAGTCCATTGAAAGGGATGCTGGGCCCCTGATGAGTGGGAAGGGGTACTAGAGGGAGAGGCTGGGCTGTCGGGAGTTGAGGAGTCAGGGAGTGGGGCCCAAAGCGGGTCATGGGAGGTTAACAGGGAAGGATGTGGCAGAGGAGGGTAGATGCTGGCTGAAAAGTCCAACCTAGGATGTGGCGGGGTTTGCACAGAAGGGGAGGAACTATCCGGAGAAGCTTGTGCCGGAGAGGCTTGGGCTAGACGCCGTGGATCTCTGGGGGTGGAGCGGAACCCCAACAATGGGCCATAAGGTGGTGGCTCAAGATCTGAGGGGTCATCAGAGAGTATGGGTTTCTCAGACAGGGTAAGGGCGGAAGCCACCGATTGGGTGGTAGGCTTCCTGGGGCTCTTTCCCTTCTCCAGTTTAGATTTTCTAATAATCTTTCTTTGAACGCGGCCCAACATGAACTTTACCGGGGATCCCATATAGGTTTTTAACCAAGAGGGAGGGTCAGTGACAAGGCTGTCCCAGGAATCTATATAGGGGAGCTGTTCAGGATATCCTGGTTCTCCTACAACTATGCTGTAGACCTTCCGGATTACTTCAATATCTAAGCTGCCACCAGGGGGCCACCCCACTCCCATAGATGGCCACTCAACTTCACACAAGGTTCTTAGAGTACTTCAGCTTAAAGTCTGTCCATAATCATTAACTAAAAATCCTTTCTTAAAATTCTTAAGCATACAATCTAGGGGAGTACCAGTTTGACTAGACGATGTCCCCCCCATAATGCTTACAGTTACAACACACAGAAAGGAAGGGAAATTTTTTTTTTTTTGGAAGTGTGGTAAGGGGTCCACACGTCCCGAGACACAAGGTAAACAAACAACAATCGCTTCCTTCCGTCACTGGCCAGTTGAACTCGCGTTAACTGGAACCGCAGCTATAAGAAGTCCACACTCATTTAACATTCATACATCACACACACACTGTACAAAATTCCACCCAACAATTTCAGATTTTTCAGATACAGATAAGCTCTGACGGTTTCCCTGCTAGTCCCCACTAGACTAGAAGGTACTAAGGCCTTCGCTGAGAGTTGATCAGACTCCCCTTCCCTCAACTTTTGAGGGGCTGGTTTACAGTTTCCTAGAATTACAATACAGAATACAGAATACAAAATACATACCCGGTCAGTGTTCCTCAGTCAGTTCTTTTCGGGCCCCATGTTGGGCGCCAGAAATTGATGCAGGGTTCGAATCCCACTTCTGACACCAGAAATTGATGCAGGAATTACCACTATTGTTAGCAGAATCTATGGTACTTCAGGAGTCAAATACCACACACCAGAATGAGAGAGAAATCTTCTTTATTTGCCAGCAAACAAAGTAGAACATCAGTGCTAACCCTCTCCTTCTCTTGGCTCTCTGTGTCTTGTCTCTCTGTTTCTCTCGGCTCTCTCGTAAGCTGCTTCTGTTCTCATTTATATATGGTTCTAAACCCCTCTAGCCTCCACCTTCTCACCAGATGGTAAGGAATAGATTGATTACCCTGTCTTGAACTAATTATCTCTACACATTACTTAAAATAACAGTTACACAGGTTTCAAATATTTCCTAAACTGACCTACGACCTGGGGCCTCTCAAACTAGACAATGCGGCACCTATCTCCTACATTTTATTATTATTAAATTCTCAGATTCTATTATTTTACCAATAACTCAATCCTCTGTTTTATTATTCACATAATCAGATTCCCAGTTAACTCATAACTTAAAATGCTAGCTGGGCTCTAACCCCCTCGGGACATTCATTAAGGGGCCAGTCCTACACTTAGCTATAATCAATCAAGGAAAAGAGTTGACTTTTCCTGACCTCTTTCACCTTTAGCTTCATACACAGAACTAGCTAGGAATGTGGATAATTGAAACCAGATGATGACCTCTTAAACTGTAGAAAATCTCACTTGAAAAGTCAGACAAAGATGTAAACACTGAATTGAAAAGATATTTTACAGGGAGAAATAGAACTTATTAAAAGAAAGTATTAAAAATTAAACAGAATAAAACATATTTTAAAATAAGCAGAGTTCAGAATTCCTTATAAGCCAGAATCTAAATTATCAAGAAATTATTTAAAATCTAAACTATCTCCTATTTCCAGGACTGCCTCAGAAGGTCAGCCTATCTCTGGACAGCCTTGGGGTGGGTGGGCTTAAGCTTAAGACTGTAGTTAAGCTTAAGACTGTAGGAATGTCTCCTTTGTAACCTATCTGAAGAGCTGCACTTAAATTCACCAGAAGAAATTTGCCGGTGTACAGCTCTAAGGATTGGGACATGCAAATCACTATTTTAGCAGAGTATGTAACAAAACAGGAAAGATATAAAGATATAAATGCAGAATTAAGCCAGAATTAAAGGCAGAGCAATTCTTATCTGTGTGTATCTTTCAGGCAGGAGCCAGTGAAGACCATGTGGTTTAACTGCTCCTCCTTACAACACAACCTCACCTTAGCCTACAGATTTACAAACCAGATGGGGGAAGGGTACACTTTTAGGGAGCAAATAAAAGATCTAATTCTTTTTCTAGTTTTCAGATTAAACAGATATCAAACCAGTTTAAAACACAGCAAGTAAATCACAATATTAGCAGATATACAGGGTTTTTCTAACATTATCCTGTGTCCCCATCTTCCCAGCATTACCCCTGTTACCATCTTCCCCTTTTTCCAGTATTACCTCTTTGTCCCCATTTCACCCCTTTTCCACCATTGTCCCCATATCCCCCTTCCAGTGGTGCCCTTCTGTGTCCCTATCTACTCCCCCCTTTCCAGTAGTGCCCCTGTGTCCCTTTCTCCTCCTCCCCTTTCCAGTAGTGCCCTCTTTGTATCCCTATCTACTCCCCCCTTCCCAGTAGTGCCCCTGTGTCCCTATCTCCTCCCCCCTTTCCAGTAGTGCCCCTGTGTCCCTATCTCCTCCTCCCCCTTTCCAATAGTGCCTTCTCTGTGTCCCTATCTACTCCCCCCTTTCCAGTAGTGCCCTCTTTTGTATCCCTATCTCCTTGCTTGTTTTGAACCGAATGGTGCAGGGAGGGGGGTGTGGATTACTCAAATTGGCTTCACCCCCTCTTCTGCCTGTGTCTCCCGTCTGCATGAGTCACTTTTTACTTCCCAAAGCGTTCTCTCTCCTTCGGGCACCAGCGATTCACAGAGTCAGCCTTGTGTCAGCGTCGGACCTTCTTCTCCTTAGGCGCGTCCTGGTCCCGTCTCCTCTAAGCAACTTCCTGTTTTCCGCAGAGGCAGGACGGATGCGCCTGAGGAGAAGGAGAAGGTCTGACGCTGACAGAATGCTGATTCTGTGAATCGCCCGTGCCCGAGGGAGAACGCTAAGGGAAGTAAACGTGCCTCATGCAGATGGGAGACAGGCAGAAGAGATAGGGAAGGATTACGGACACGGGAGGGAGCAGAAAAATAAAATATTTATCGGGTTGAGGTGCATAGGCGCCATTTTTTTAAACAGCTGTTTAGGGGAGCGACCGCTCCCCCTGCGCCCCACCTGGCTATGCTTCTGTGTGGCGGGGAAGGAGTGAATGAGGGGAGGGTGGGGAAGAGGAGCAGTGGGTATAATGGGAAGGGTGGGGGGGGGGGGTTGAAGGATTGTTGGGAGGTTATTTTTAGGGATGGATGGGAGGGGATATCTGGGATGGATTATTCCACACAAGGTAGAATAATGTTCTCTAAGAGTGGCCGAGAAGAACTGGGTGGGAGAAAGTTGGATGTATTCAATATTGAAAAGAAAGGAGGACAAAGAAGGAATACATTAATCATCGATGGCTATACATGGGAGGAGGATTAAGGCAGGTACTTGAAATGTTGGGGCATTAACAGCCCTATTTAAGAGGAACAGAATTTTGAATCACCTAAGGGAGGCGCATTCACACTGCATTACAAATATTCATGTATTCTGCAAACACCTTATAAGTTCTATGCAAATTCCATTTTAAAAGAAACCAATCACTGAGAATAACATCATTGTAAACAACAAAATAGAAACTGAACAAAACAAGTTGCTTAAGCAAATATTTACTAAACAAACAGGCTTTCATAGTAACTACTACTACTACTATTTAGCATTTTATAGCGCTACAAAGCATACGCAGCACTGCACAAACATAGAAGAAGAAAGACAGTCCCTGCTCAAAGAGCTTACAATCTAATAGACAAAAATAAAGCAAGCAAATCAATTAATGTGTAGAGGAAAGAGGAGAGGAGGGTAGGTGGGGGCGAGTGGTTACAAGTCAAAAACAATGTTAAAGAGGTGGGCTTTCAATCTAGATTTAAAGATGGTCAAGGATGGGGCAAGACGTAGGGGCTCAGGAAGTCTATTCCAGGCGTAGGGTGCAGCGAGACAGAAGGAGCAAAGTCTGGAGTTGGCAGTAGTGGAGAAGGGAACAGATAAGGATTTATCCATGGAACGGAGTGCACGGGAAGGGGTGTAGGGAAGGACGAGTGTGGAGAGATACTGGGGAGCAGCAGAGTGAGTACATTTATAGGTTAGCAGAAGAAGTTTGAACAGGATGCGAAAACAGATAGGGAGCCAGTGAAGCGACTCGAGGAGAGGGGTAGTATGAGTAAAGCGACCCTGGCAGAAGACGAGATGGGCAGCAGAGTTTTGAACCGCCTGGAGAGGGGAGAGGTGACTAAGTGGGAGGCCAGCAAGAAGCAGATTGCAGTAGTCTAAATGAGAGGTGACAAGGGTGTGGAGGAGGGTTCTGGTAGAGTGCTCAGAAAGAAAGGGGCGGATTTTACGGATGTTGTAAAGAAAGAAACGACAGGTCTTGGCGATCTGCTGGATATGAGTAGAGAAGGAGAGAGAGGAGTCAAAGATGACCCCAAGGTTACGAGCTGAAGAGACAGGGAGAATGAGAGAGCCATCAACAGAAATAGAAAACGGGAGGGGGGGGGGGAGCGGGGAGATGGGTTTGGGGGGGAAAATGAGAAGCTCAGTTTTAGTCATGTTTAATTTCAAGTGGCGTTGAGACATCCAGACAGCAATGTCAGACAAGCACACTGAAACTTTGGTTTGGATGCAAGGTGAGATATCAGGGGTAGAAAGGTAGATTTGGGAGTCATCAGCATAGAGATGGTAGAAAAGACCTGAACGGTCCATCCAGTCTGCCCAACAAGATTAACTCATTTTACATGCTATGTGCTACTTTAAATGTATACCCGAGTTTGATTTGTCCCTGCCTTTCTCAGGGCTCAGACCGTAAAAGTCTGCCCAGCACTGTTCCTGTACTAAAAGTTCTGAACCTAACGTCGAAGACCCTTAAAATTTATACCCCAGCCCATCCATATCTATTCAGCCACAATCAGGGCACAGACCGTAGAAGTCCGCCCAGCATTGGTTTTACTCTCCAATTACCAGCATTGCCACCCAATCTCCACTAAGATTCCGTAGATCCATTCCTTCTAAACAGGATTCCTTTTTGTTTATCCCATGCATGTTTGAATTCCATTACCGTTTTCATCTCTACCACCTCCCGTGGGAGGTCATTCCACGTATCTATCACCCTTTCCATGAAAAAAATACTTTCTGATTACTCCTGAGTCTGCCCCCTCCAACCTCAATTCATGTCCTCTAGTTCTACCTCCTTCCCGTCTCCGGAAAAGGTTTGTTTGCGGATTAATACCTTTCAAATATGTGAACATCTGTATCATGTCACCCCTGTTTCTCCTTTCCTCCAAGGTATACATGTTCAGGTCGGTCTCTCCTCGTACGGTTTGTAATTCAAATCCCAAACCATTTTTGTAGCTGTTCTTTGCACCGCTTCCAGTCTTTTTACATCTTTAGCAAGATAAGGCCTCCAAAACTGAACACAATACTCCAAGTGGGGCCTCACCAACACCTCCTTTCTTCTGATGGTTATAACCCTCTCTATGCAGCCTAGCATCCTTCTGGCCACGGCTGTCGTCTTGTCACATTGTTTCTTCACCTTCAGATCCTCGAACACCAACCCCCAAAGGTCTCTCTCCTGAGTCAAGCTTACTAAACTCTCCCCTCCTATTCGGTATCTCTCTTTTGGGTTTCTGCACCCCAAATGCATCACTCTGCACTTCTTGGCATTAAATTTTAACTGTTGATGTAAAAAGGGGGTATACTTATATAATCCAGAGCACTCATATATAAATACTCTTTCCTAATGTGCTCCAGAACAACACTTTATGTCAAAATTCACTTTATTGCATAAATACATATAGAACAATAAACACTTAAACATACAACAATCTATGGCTGAGCAAAGATCACTTCTGCTCATACAATGTTTGTGAAAAAAAGTCCACTCAATGTACAGCTACACCTAAAACAACAGATGTTCTTGCTTCAATTCAAGTGTTCATTAATGTCTGGTGGCCACACTTAGCTGCGACTCAAACAGTCAATATCTATTGGACATCCACCTCATGTTCTTCATTTTTTGCATTTTCATTAAGTCGTGCAGTAAAAAGATGTTTTGTGGCCAAACCATTTAATCCTTAATCATATGATCCTGCTTTCTCCTCAGATGAGGAACGTTTGTGGTCACGTTTGACCTTAGAAGGTTGGAGCGAAGTTTCCCTGCGGTGACTATGTATGGATATAAGTGGAAAAAGCAGGATCATACAGAATAGGCCCGCTGAGGAACTCCACTGCACACCTTCCTTTCCTCCGAGTGAATTCCATTTACCACCACCCTCTGCCACCTGTCGGTCAACCAGTTTCGGTCCTAAGTTCAGCCCTCTCTGCTTATTCACAAGGCTTCTGTGGGGGACCGTATCAAAAGCTTTGCTGAAATCCAAGTAGATTACATCTAGCGCGTGTCCTTCATGCAGTTCTTTGGTCACCCAGTCAAAGAAGTCAGTGAGATTCGTTTGGCAGGATTTTCCTTTGGTAAAGCTATGTTGCCTCAGGTCCTGTAACCCGTCAGCTTCTAGAAAGTTAACTATCCTTTCTTTCAGCAGCGACTCCATTATTTTTCCTACCACTGACATGAGACTTACCGGTCTGTAGTTTCCCACTTCTTCCCTGTTTTGTGAAGAGGGACCACATCCGCTCATCTTCAATCTCGCCGAACGTCTCCCATCTCTAAAGATCTATTAAATAAATCTTTAAAAGGTCCCGCCAGGACCTTGTAAGCATTTATAGATGAATAACTCTTCTGGGCAAAGCTACCCAATGAGTAATTCCCAGGTTCCGTTTACAGGAGTCTGGCTAAACCAACTTCCTAGCTCTGTCCAGGGGTTATATATTATAAAGGAACCTGGCTGTTCTGGGCCTACACCAGAACTTTTCTTCTGTTACAGAGAACTGGAATAAAAGTAGTCACTGCTGTGAAACATATTAATTTATTATATAGGTAAGAAAATAGAATAATACACCCTACACTACAGCTCAGCTCAGCTGTACAAATGTAGCTCCCTTATGCTGATAAGCAATTGTAGAATGTATTATCTAACTAAAACACTGATATCACTGGTTACTAGATTATTACACAATCCTGATTAGTAATACTGACTAGGTCATGAAGTAATACAGTTAGCAGCACATCTTCCTGATCACAAAGTTCTGACTAACCCGCCTTTGCTGAGGTAAGAACCCACTAGCTAATCCCCGACTATAGGAAATAAATCTCTGTAATCCTCACCGAGCTGACTCTAGGTGGTCTCTCAGATGAAGAGGACACAGGTTTTTCCTTTTAGACTCCAGCTGTTTTCCACAGTGAGTCCCCGTCTTAGGAAACAGCACAGGCTCTCTGCAGCATGCAGGATTACAGTCTCTCTGGCCGATAGAGCTGAACCAACAGGTACTTTCTTCAGATGGTCAGTTCACAAGGTTGTGGACCACTTCAGGTCTCGCTGGTCTTCTTTTCAGCTACCCTTCTTCCAGTAGAACCAGACAAATTCTCCCTTGCTTCCTTCTCCTCTGTCTGTCCTTTTTCTCCTCTTTCTGGTCCCCGCTCTCTGGCCCCTGATTCCCAGGTGACCAGACCGCAACCGATCAGGATTTTGTCCAGCTCCTTCCTTGAGCAAGAAAACCTTTTTGATCTTCCAGTTGTTACATTGTGATATGCATTCCTGTCTCTCATCAGACTCACTGGTACCATGGCCTTACCCCCTGTAGCTCATCAGGGAGGTGCAAGGGTCAGGTAGCCCACTGCATATCCTTGAGTTTTTTTCCAGACCTGCCAGTTATTTACCACAAGCAGAGCTCTGCCACAAACAGAAAGTTGAATCTACTTGGTCACTGAAGTGCAGGGTCTTAGTTCACAGACTCCATCTTGACATAGTTGGATACACAGGCAGAGACCAGCAGAGTGAGGCTCACAGGGAAATAGCCCTACAACCTCCCCAAGCTCCCTCAGTACCCTGGGATGTATCCCATCCGGCCCCATAGCTTTGTCCACCTTCAGATTCTCCAGCTGTTTATAAACTCTTTCTTCCATAAACGGCGCAGTATCCACTCCATTCCCAGATATTCCCTCAGCAGCCAACTGCGGTTCTTCTCCAGGGTTTTCCTCCGTGAATACTGAAGAGAAGTAATTGTTTAGCATTTTGCTTTATCCTCATCACTCTCCACATAGCCATTCTCATCATCTTTCAGTCTCGCAATTCCATTCCTATTTTTTCTCCTTTCTCCAATATATCTGAAAAGATCTTGTCACCTCTCTTTACATCTTTAGCCATTTTTTCTTCCGCTCGCGCTTTCGCTAGCTGTATTTCCCTCTTCACTTCTTTGAGTTTAATCCGATAATCTTTTCCGTGATCCTCTCGTTGTGTTCTTTTGTATTTCTTGAGCAAAGCCTCTTTTGCTCTTATTTTTTCTGCTACTTGTTTGGAGAACCATATAGGCTCCCTGTTTCTCTTCCATATAATTCTAATTTGTCTAGGAATAGAATTCCAAACACTAGGCTTTTGAAACCAAGAGCTAGAATTAAAGATGGATTTAGATATTGCTCTACTACTGACCTACTCCTCACTTTATACCGCTGCTTGATGCACCCTCCCTGGCTCCTACCCTGCTAGTTCACCCTGTTAGAAGCTTTTCCCCCTGCATACTCCTTGTATACTCTTCTAAGTTTTCCTATTTTGTAATTTTATTTAATGTTTGTAAGCCACATTGTGCCTGCATGAGTGGGAAAATGTGGGATATAAGTGAACAATAAATAAATAAACAAAGCTTACAGATCTGAAAGCAGGAAAAGCTGAAAGTGTGTGTGTGTGTGGGGGGGGGGGGGGGGGTGTTAAGGAGCGATGTACTGCTCCTTGGCAGGTTTGAAACTTAGGGGAGATATAATATTGATCATTAAGCACCTTTCTTATATGGTTTATGATACTGGTACATGGGTGCAGGCTCTGCACATTAAACCACGTAACAAAACCAGCAGAATTTCCAGAGTATGACAGGAGTGTCCCATGTTTCTCCTCATGAGAGCCTTTTTTCAACGTTGGGCTTGCATGATGATGTCTGTGAAGTAAAAAATACAGGGAGGAATAAAGCCTCCCAATATTAGCCCTAAAAGATTTTCATGATAAGTAAGTACATACTCACTGGATATGTATTGAAAATGACAAATTAGACCCCTTCACAATTTTTGATCTTCCTGGACCCCAGAGGAGAGATTTGAATTGGTGATCCATAACAGGTTGGGGGCTCACCCCTTTTTGGACCCTCTTTGGTACTGTTGGTTACATTACACATACAAGGATCACTACACCACTGTAGTAGGAATTATTGCCCCTCATCCTCCTAATAGTTTAGCATGTTACTGGAGAAATTAAAGGAAATTGAGATTGTGATAAACACAGATCTTTTCATAATTAATTATATCTCTGCAACGATTGCAGGAGTTTACTGCAAGTAAAATCCTCTTCAGTTGCATGACTTACTCCTAAGCCAAGATGCAAGAAGAGTAACTTACACAGGAAACCTAATCAGTTGGAGATAATATTATTCTAAGGTTTACACAGCCCTAAGTGGTTAGTGCAGTGGACTTTGATCCTGGGGAACTGGGTTTGATTCCCATTGCAGCTCCTTGTGACTGTGGGCAAGTCACTTAACCCTCCATTGCCCCAGGTATGAAATAAGTACCTGTATATATGTAAACCACTTTGAATGTAGTTGTAAAATACCACAGAAAGGCAGTATATCAAGTTCCCGTTCCTTAGAGGAGCTTCAATAAGTGTCCCGCAAGGAAACAGTCCAATTTGTACCTGCATAAATGCTCAACTGTTACTTCTTTTAGGCAGATGCATTTACAAGCTTACCACAAGACTTTATTGGCCAGCAGAGACATGGCAACCTTGGTGGGGAGAAGGGGAGAAATTGTGGACATAGGGGTAGTATGAGCAAATGTGGTGGGGCTGCCCTAGCTAGGGCTCAATCATTTTGAGGTAATGTTTGGGGCGATATTGCTAACTGAACAGGAGTGGATTGGAGGTGTGCTTGCTAGGAGTTATTCAGAGCTTATGATTGCTCCTAAAAGCTAAATGTTTCCATTATGTTAATACAAGAATCCCATCTCCCAGAAACAAAACTAATCTCCATAGCAAATTGGAATGGAAAGATAGATGAATCCCCTCATCTAGGCAGAAAAAATTGTGCAGCCTTTATTTTTCATAAAGATGGACAAAAACTTTTAATATTAAATGACTTTGCACCTACACAAGACTCTTCAGCCTTTTTTTATTCACTTTTTTTTTTTAATCTTGTTTATTAACAACCAGAACATTTGTTACAGTGTCATTCTCAAATACTGATCACAATAAAGATCGTTCTTGGGATTTTTATAATCTTATTATATAACCCCTATCCCCCTTTCTCTACCCCTCCCCCCTAACCTCCACCCCACCCCCCCCATCCTAACCCACTAACACCCCTATCCAACTATCCATTCAAAAGTTTACTTCTAGCTACGGGGGTGAGAGAATCCCAGAATGGAGACCAAGTTTTGCAAAATCTGTCACCTCTCTTGGAGGCCAAGTCCACAGTTCCCTTCCTCTCCAGTGCACAGCAATGAATCATGGCCGAGCGCCAATGGGCCACACTTGGGGGTTCTGAGTCCAGCCACAGCTGCAATATTGTCCGCTTTGCCATTAAAATGGTTCGTTTTAGAAATCCCTTGTATCCTTCAGGCATCGGTCTTTGCGTGCGAAAGATGTCGAACAGCTGTCCCAGGGTCGGGTACCAGCGGCAGGACCAAAGTTGTGAGACGTGGGTGCCAAGCAGACTCCAAAAGGCAGAGACTCGTGGACAGTGCCAGAACATGTGGCCAAGATTAGCATTAGTGGCCCCACACCTCGGGCAGGAGTCCGTTTCTCGAAGGGCAGCCCGGAATGCTCGATGGGGAGATATATGCAGCCGGAGTAGAAATTTATATTGAATCTCGTCCCATGCTGCATTCTCTGTTAGGGTGTGCGCAGACTTGAGACACATCACAAGCTGTTCTGTAGTGAGGCCGGTATGGAGTTCTTGGTTCCAAGCTTGCAATATCAAAGATAAGTCCAGGTCCGGAAGCGAGTCCCTTAAATGTTTGTGGAAATAGCTCATTGGCACTCTCAGCTGCGCATCCAACCCCAACAACTCCTCCAACTCCTCCCACGCTTCTGAAGTCAGTGCAGCTGAGGGGAGCGAATTAACATAGTGGCGGATCTGGTAATAAGCAAATATGTCCTGACTGCCCAACCCATATTCATTACACAGCTCCTCAAAAGGCTTGATCCTTCCCTGCTCCGATATCACATGATATATGTAACATATCCCTTGGGCGGCCCATCTCTGAATTGTAGCCGAGTCACTCCCCGCCGGGAATGCCCCATTACCTTGAATCGGCAATAAGTGTGAGACCTCCCTATTTCTCCGATAATGCTTACGCACCCATCTCCATGTAGTTCGTAATGGTGTAAAGATGCATTTGAAAGGGCCTAATTTTGGCAATGCTTCTGTGGGACCTTGTAGCCAGTATGCAAAGTGTAGAGGTTTTAGTAAGGATGTCTCAGTAAGCATGCAAGTAAAGAAATGTTTCGAGCGAAACCAGTCCGATATGTGCCTGAGGTTGCTAGCCACAGTAAACAAACGCAGGTCTAGCAAACCCAGGCCACCCTTGGGCCGTGGGAGCATCATCCTGGCCATCGATAGTCGGGCCCTCTTACCCTGCCAAATGAAGTGTTTTAATTTTCTCCTCAGCCATTGATCTTCCTTAGCCCGCCACCACATAGGGAGCATTTGGAACAAGTATGTCCATTGCGGAAACAATACCATATTGTATAATGCAATGCGACCTGAAAGGATAATTGGGAGTGCCTGCCATCCCTGCAAAACTTCAGTCGCCCGCTGTTTCAACCCACCCACGTTTACTTTATAAAGTTGGGTTAAATCAGCTGTTATCCAGATCCCCAGGTATTTTAGTTCCGTCCCTGCCCATTGAAAAGGAAACTGACCTATCCAAGATGATCTAATGTTCTGAGGCACAGGCAGGGCTACCGATTTTTGGTAGTTTAAGGAAAATCCCGTGAGAAACCCAAACTCCTCCAGGGCTCCCATCAGATGTCTCACCGAGCGTATTGGGTGGGTAATTGTGAGAAGAATGTCGTCAGCGAAGGCAAGAACCTTCACTGTCTGATGTGGCAAAGCAACCCCTACAATGTCTGGATCTACCAGTATCGTTCTCAAAAAAGGTTCCAGGTACAGCAGGAATAGTGTCGGGGATAGGGGGCAGCCCTGCCTAGTCCCTCTCTGTACTTCGAAAGCAGCCGATTGATTACTGTTTACCACTACCCGCACCATAGGAGAATGATATAATGCTGTGATAGCTTCCATAATCCATCCCCCTAGCCCAACATATGTCAATACCTGAAATAAGTAGTCCCATTGTACCTTATCAAAAGCCTTTTCGGCATCTAAGCTTAGTAACATTAAGGGAGTTTTAGTAGATTGACAATGCGCTATGGATAGAAGTGTTTTTCTGACGTTCAGGGTGGCATGGTGGCCTTTCACAAAACCTACTTGATGTTCGGTAATTAGTTGAGGAAGGAATTTTGCCAATCTGTCCGCCAGTACTCGCGCCAAGATTTTGGAATCAACGTTTATTAAGGAGATGGGCCGGTAGGACTCCACCTGATCCTGGGACTTACCGGGTTTTGGAATAAGGGTTATTAGTGCTTCATTTGCCCCTGGTGAGAAGTGTCCCCGCTCAATTACCGCTTCATAGTATGAGAGTAAGGGCCCTATCAAGTCTTGATTTAGAATTTTATAATATTCACTTGAGAGCCCATCTGGGCCTGGCGCTGATTTTGTTGGTAAGTTTTTTATGATCCGTTGTATTTCTTGGGCTGTTATGGGGGCAGACAGTTGTTCCCTGGCATTCTGATCTAAACGGGGCATGCCGGCATCCTCTAGATAATCAACTGGGGAGTGATCTTGACCTTCCCTCTTGGCTGTGTATACTTCTTTGAAAAAAGTGTAAAATGCGTCTGTTATCTCACCAGGTTTGCTAAGCAACGTCCCATTGGGTCCTTTCAAAACTGGGATGAAACGCTGTGACTGTTTTGCTCTTGCTACTTGAGCCAATAATCTACCCGGTTTATTTCCAAACCTTTGAAAGTTCAATTGCCTCGCAAAAAGGTGTTTCTTAGTTTGTTCATGTATTAGGGAGTTTAAAGCCGTCAGTGTGGTGGTCACTCTTTCACTATTTTCCTGAGTCGGGTTTTTGAGATGTGCTGTTTTTGCTGCTTTGTAATCATGCTCTAGCCGGACCACACCCGCCACTAGGCGTTTGGCCCTTGCACTCACGAATGCTATAATTTCTCCCCGCAAGACTGCGGGGAGATGAGCATGATTCTTCATTTGTATCTAAATAAAAAGCCCATTTTGTTTTAAGGTGGTCCATAAAAGATCTATCCTAGGCTAAGTAAGAGGGGAACCGCCAAAATCTAGCTGCTGTCCCCCCCAGAATGAAACTCCAACACTATGCCTATCACTGCGTGATCAGATATCTCTGTTGGGCCTATAAATGCCCCTTGTACTCTATAAAACCAAGAACTAGTTAACAGGATATAGTCTATGCGCGATCAGGAGTGATGTGCCTTAGATTGGTGGGTGCAGTCACGTGTCGATGGATGAAGCAAGCGCCAGGGGTCTACCAAGTGTAAAGAGTTGCACAGGACAGGGAGATCAGCTCCCCTTCCAGCTGCTGCCCAAGCGGTACTAGTGGATCTGTCTAATGATGGGTCCATAACTTGATTAAAATCGCCTGCCCATACCCATGGAGCGTCTGCATATTTCATTCCCAGTGCGGCAAGTGACTGAAAGAACGTTGGGCAGTAGGTGTTGGGCCCGAATATTGAACATAGATAGAACTTGTGACCCAGATAATTTAAAGTTATTAGTACTACTCTCCCTTCTGTGTCTTTGTACACCAATTTGGATTGACAAGGAATACCCTTTCTCAGCAGAATAATTACCCCACTCCTCCGCTTCCCAGACGACGAGTAGTGACACTCCCCGACCCATTACTGCCTCAACTTTGCGTTTTCACTGTCAGACAGCTTTGTCTCTTGTAGGCAGGCTATCGAAACTTTGTGTCGGTTCAACTGTGCAAGAATTTTTTCTACGTTTCACTTGCGAGGAGATCCCCGACACATTCCAGGAGAAAATTTTAAGACTGGTTTTACCCATGTCCCTTGGTCTCTATGGCTATTCTTATGCACTCGTTCCACCCCAAAAAGGGACTCCCCGAGGGCCCAGCCTCCCCCCTAGGAACTCTAGAACTTATCGGAGCAGGGTAGGTGCCCCCCCAATGTTCTTCTCCTTTCTGGTCCCCATTCTCTACATATCCATCGTCTCTCCTTCCCAACTGTCCTCTAAACTTCCCCCTTATTCCTTGTCCTCTCCTTCTCTCCCCCCCTCTCCCTTACCCGTCCTATCCCCATCCACACTGACTGTGTCCCGCACCCACCTGGGGGGGGCGTGACATGGGTCATCGAGATGCATTTTTAGGGACATCTCCCCCCTTATAATAAACATAAATTAACAGCAAAAGAAAACAGCACTATCGTAACAACTGTACCTAAAAGGTACTGTACCATTACTTTTCAACACAAACCGGTGTAGTAAGTACTTAGCCAAACTGCAGCTTTGGGACAGTCAAGTTAAGTGTCCAGGTCCATCAGCTGACCGAACCCACGTGGAAGCTTCCTCCGGTGAGCTAAAGGAGTGCCATTTATTGTTGTGCTGTATTTTCAACATCGCTGGGTACTGTAGCAAAAATAGTGTGTGGGTTCTCACCAGTTGTGAACAGAGGTTAGAGTAAGCTCGTCGTTTCGAGGACAACTCTGCGGAATAGTCCTGAAAAATTCGGATCGGTCGGTCCTCAAAAACAACTTCGTCCGGGGCACTTTTGTAGAGACGCAGAATCTGTGCTTTTTGGGAGTAATTGTGAAATTTGGCTATCACAATTCTTGGGCGCTCTGTTGCTATGCGCGTTGGCCCGATCCGGAGAGCTCTATCAAGCTGAATTGGGCCTTGCTCCCCCACCGCCGGAAATTTCTCCAATAACCAGGCCTCCAATTTGGTTAGTAGGGCGGAGTCCTTCAATGATTCCGGAAAACCCACAAATCTCAAGTTTTCTCTTCTGGCTCGATTCTCCAAATCTTCGAGCTTTTGTTGCTGAGCTTTAGTTAAGGCTTTCAATGACTCTAGGGTTTCCGACTGCTCTTGAATCGTGTCTTCCGCGTCCGCCACTCTGCACTCTAGTTCTCCCGTTCGGCGGGTGAGCTCCGCTGTAGCTTGCAGCATGTCTGTAATCTGCTCGGACAATTGGGTGAATCGGGGATCCAGAGCTTTCACCACTGCCTTGGTAATCTCCAGAATAAGATCCGATGAGGGTGGCATGGAGACAGGCGAGGCCGCCATTTTCTCTTCACTGTAGCGCGATTTTTCCGCTGCTCTCCGTGGCGTTTTCGAGGACATTTGGCAGTCCATTTTAGACACGAATTTGTCCATTCACTTCTCCACTCCGTTGTGTGGCTCTGTGTCCGCTTGATGCTATTAAGTGCCGATTTTAAAAGTAAAGGGAGAGTGTCCCCGGAGGAGCTCCGTCTCTACACATCCTCCTTCCCTTACAGCATCACGTGACCTCCCCTTTTATTCACTTTTTTAAACAATCTTATCTTGTGACTCATTGCCACTTATCATTGTTGGAGACTGCAACATGGCTGTAGATCAGTGACATGACAAACCAGAGTGCACTACAGTGCATATACATTTCTCACATTATCATTTTTTGTTGAATGGTTTTTAATAGAAATATGCAAATATAAGGCAGTGCATACAAATTTGCATAACAATCAGAAACAATAAACTACTGCTAAAAGCTTATAATTACCAAACCAGGCAATTATTACTTCCTCAATTTCAATTAATGGCAACCCCTTCCTATCCCAAACCCACTCTAACCAGCCCTTTACAATATACTTCAATAACAGGTCTAACTCTCACTGTGTTTCTTACACCAGAATTAGACCCAACAAATAAACTAGTGTTAAGAATCCAGCTGCGTGCCCTATGAGACATCCCAGTCCAAATTGTCTCCCATATTTTCTTACATTTAAGCAAGTGACTGACATCCCACCAGCTGGTTCTATGTTGCTCAAGAACCATCTTCGCATAAACCATATATAGCCACTGTGTCATGTTGAGAGAGTCAGTTCTTCACCATTGGAGAAGTATACATTTCCTGGCATGAAGAAATAAATAGTAAAATAATTGTTTAACTGGGGCAGTAGTAGAACATCTAATGGTTGAACAATCATGAAACAGAAAGAACTAAGGACTAAATGGAAATTGCTTGTGCAAAACTCTCATTCTCCGAGGACAAGCAGGCTGCTTGTTCTCACTGATGGGTGACGTCGACGGCAGCCCCAGAACCGGAATTCTCCCTAGCAACAAAGAGTTTGCTAGCCTCGCGCTCCCGTGCGTATCGCGCATGCGCGACCGTCTTCCCGCCCGAACACGAGCGTGCTCCTCAGTCTTGTTTTTTCTGCGGCTCGGGATACTGTGCCCCCAGAGACCCCTCGCTGCAGTTTTACGGACTCCCCGTGAGTTTTTTTGCCGGTTTATCGGCTCTTTTCGCTTTCTGCAATCTTCTGTTTAAAAAAAAAAAAAAAGAGTTTTTCCTTTATTTTCGTAGAACTTTGCTCCCGTAAGTTTTCTTTCTTTTTCTTCGGTGGCCATTTTGGGCCGCCCGTGCGGGACCCCTTTTTTCTTTTTTTGTGTCTTTTTTTCCGACACCATCGCGTTCGACCTTGCCGGCGTGATTTTTCCGCCCATGTCCGCGAAGTCTACCAGCGGCTTTAAAAAGTGCACGTTGTGCAACCGGACAATCTCGCTCACTGACAGACATGTTTCGTGTCTTCAGTGTTTGGGAGCTGGTCATCGTCCCAACGCCTGTACTTTGTGCCTCCAATTGAAAAAGAGGACTCAGGCGGCAAGACTGGCTCAGTGGAACATTTTGTTCGGAGCCAGGTCCGGTCCTTTGGTATCGACGGAGTCGGTGGTATCGAGGTCATCGCCGGTATCGATGTTGGTACCGGAGACTGCATCGACGTCCGGAGTGCAGGTAAGGGCTGTCCATAGGTCCCCTGCTGGTGGCAGTGAGCTACCGAGCGGGTCTCCACCTGCCTCGAGGACTCCTGTTCTACAGGCCCCCCGGGATCGACCTTCTTCGGACCCGGCCCTGAGGAGGTGTGTGGATTCCACGTCTTCTTCTTCGGTACCGGAGGGTACCGTTGGCGTGCTTCGAGCGAAGGCTAAGAAGCATCGCCATTTGTCACCTTCCCGCCACGGTACTGAGAGCTCCAGGACGCCAAGGACTTCGGCACCCGAAAAGCGCCAAAGCCGGAAGGATCGCTCACCCTCCATTCAGGAGGTGTCGGTGCGCTCTGCCCAGGACAGCCCGGTACCGACTCCAAGCCCCAGACAGGTTCTGTCGTCGTCGCCTGTACCGGCTCCTTCGCCTTTCTCTACAGCTACTCTGAACGAGAGCCTCCGGGCCGTACTGCCAGAGATTCAGGGAGAGCTGTTGCGACCATCTCCGGTACCTTCGGTGTTTGTGCCATCGGTACTGTCTGTTCCGGTACCGCAGGTGCTTGTGCCGTCGGTACCGTTGAGGGAGGCAGCGGTTGGCTCGTCGCCCGTGGTGAGATCTCCGACGGTACCGGTATCGGCCACCACCATGTTGACTCCCCGCCGACGTCGCTGGAGGAAGCTTCATTGCCTGCGGCTCGGGGGTCTTCCTCTCGACACCACCACGAAGGACATCGTTCCTCGGCGTCGAAACGGGCCCAGCTTCGGACCGAGGTTCACCAACTCATGTCCGATATCGATGGAGAGGATTCGTGGGAAGCAGAGCAGGACACCAGGTATTTCTCGGATGAGGAGTCCTGTGGTCTGCCTTCCGATCCTACTCCCTCACCTGAGAGAAAGCTTTCTCCCCCGGAGTCTTTCCTTCTCTTCATTTGTCCGAGAAATGTCTACGGCCATTCCCTTCCCTGTGGAGACGGTGGATGAGCCCAGGGCTGAGATGTTCGAGGTCCTGGACTATCCATCTCCACCTAAGGAATCCACCACAGTTCCTCTTCATAATGTCCTTAGGCAGACATTGTTGATAAACTGGGTGAAGTCATTAACTACTCCCCTCATTCCCAAGAAAATTGAGTCCCAGTACCGAATCCACGGGGACCCAGAGTTAATGGGTACGCCTTGTAGCGCTATAGAAATGCTAAATAGTAGTAGTAGTAGTAATGAAGTCCCAATTGCCTCATGACTCTGGGGTAGTGGATTTGGCCCTTAAGAAGGCAAAGAGTTCTAGGGATTACGCCTCCGTACCCCTGGGCATGAGTCTAGAACTATGGATTCTTTTGGGCGGAAGGCCTACCATTCTGCTATGCTCATGTCCAAAATTCAGTCTTACCAGCTCTACACGAGCATTCACATGCGGAATAATGTGCAGCAGTTGGCGGACTTGGTGGACAAGCTCCCTTCTGAGCAAGCCAAGCCATTTTAGGAGGTGGTCAGGCAGCTGAAGGCGTATCGTAAATTCCTGTCCAGGGGTGCTTACGATACTTTTGATGTTGCATCCAGGGCTGCTGCTCAAGGTATAGTGATGCGCAGGCTCTCATGGCTGCGTGCCACTGACCTAGACAGTAGAGTCCAGAAGCGAGTGGCGGATGCGCCTTGCCGGGGGGATAATATTTTTGGTGAGCGGGTCGAACAGGTGATAGAACAGCTCCACCAGCGGGACACCGCATTCGACAAGCTCTCCCACCAGGTGCCTTCAGCATCTACCTCAACTGGTAGACGATTTTTTTTGGGAAAGAGGAATGCTTCCTATGCTTTTAATAAGCGCAGGTACAATCCACCTTCCCGACAGCCGGCTCAGGCTAAACCCCAGTGCGCTCGTTCTCATCAACTGCGTGCGCCTCAGCAGGCCCCTGCAGCTCCCCAGCAAAAGCAAGGGACAGGCTTTTGACTGGCTCCAGTTGAGCATAGCCGACATCAAAGTGTCCATGCCGGACGATCTGTCGGTCGGAGGGAGGTTAACATTTTTTCACCAAAGGTGGTCTCTCATAACCTCTGACCAGTGGGTTCTCCAAATAGTCCGGCTAGGATACGCCCTCAATTTGATCTCAAAACCTCCAAATTGCCCACAAGGAGCTCAGTCCTTCAGCTTCCAACACAAGCAGGTACTTGCAGAGGAACTCTCCGCCCTTCTTAGCCCCAATGCGGTCGAGCCCGTGCCACCGGGGCAAGAAGGGCTGGGATTCTATTCCAGGTACTTCCTTGTGGAAAAGAAAACAGGGGGGATGCGTCCCATCCTAGACCTAAGGGCCCTGAACAAATATCTGGTCCGAGAAAAGTTCAGGATGCTTTCCCTGGGCACCCTTCTTCCCATGATTCAGGAAAACGATTGGCTATGCTCTCTGGACTTAAAGGATGCTTATACTCACATTCCGATACTGCCAGCTCACAGACAGTATCTTCGATTCCGTCTGGGAACATGGCATTTTCAGTACTGTGTGCTACCCTTTGGTCTCGCCTCTGCGCCCAGAGTATTCACAAAATGCCTGGCTGTCGTAGCGGCGGCTCTCCATAGACTGGGAGTGCACATGTTCCCCTATCTCGACGATTGGCTGGTGAAGAACACCTCAGAAGCAGGAGCCCTAAAGTCAATGCGGATGACTATTCAACTCCTGCAGCTACTAGGGTTTGTGATAAATTATCCAAAGTCCCACCTTCTTCCAGTACAGAAACTAGAATTCATAGGAGCTCTGCTGGACTCTCAGACAGCTTGTGCCTACCTTCCCGAGACGAGAGCAGACAATCTCCTGGCTCTCGTCTCTCAGGTGTGGGCGTCTCAGCAGATCACAGCTCGGCAGATGTTGAGATTGCTCGACCACATGGCCTCCACAGTTCATGTGACTCCCATGGCCCGTCTTCACATGAGATCAGCTCAATGGACCCTAGCTTCCCAGTGGTACCAAGCTGCCGGGAATCTAGAGGACGCCATCCACCTGTCCACGAGTTTTCTCGAATCCCTACATTGGTGGACAATTCGATCCAATTTGACCCTGGGACGTCCTTTTCAAATTCCTCAGCCGCAAAAAAGTGCTGACTACGGATGCGTCTCTCCTGGGGTGGGGAGCTCATGTCGATGGACTTCACACCCAAGGATATTGGTCCCTCCAGGAAAGACGATTTCAGATCAATCTTCTGGAGTTACGAGCGGTCTGGAACGCTCTAAAGGCTTTCCGGGATCGGCTGTCCTATCAAATTATTCAAATTCAGACAGACAACCAGGTTGCTATGTATTACATCAACAAGCAGGGAGGCACAGGATATCACCCTCTGTGTCATGAAGCCGTCAGAATGTGGCTTTGGGCTCGCTGGAATGGCATGTTTCTTCAGGCCATGTATCTGGCAGGCGTAAACAACAGTCTGGCCAACAGGTTGAGCAGGATAATGTAACCTCACGAGTGGTCTCTCAACTCGGGAGTAGTACGCAAGATCTTCCAAGCGTGGGGCACCCCCTTGGTAGATCTTTTTGCCACTCAGACCAATCACAAGGTCCCTCAATTCTGTTCCAGGCTTCAGGCCCACGGCAGACTAGCGTCGGATGCCTTCCTCCTTCATTGGGGGGGGAGGGCCTCCTATATGCGTATCCTCCCATACCTTTGGTGGGGAAGACTTTACTGAAACTCAAGCAAGATTCCGGAACCATGATTTTAATTGCGCCTGTCTGGCCCCGTCAGATTTGGTTCCCTCTTCTTCTGGAGCTGTCCTCCGAAGAACCGTGGAGATTGGAGTGTTTTCCAACCCTCATCACTCAGAACGAGGGGGCGCTTCTGCATCCCAACCTCCAGTCCCTGGCTCTCATGGCCTGGATGTTGAGAGCGTAGACTTTGCCTCCTTGGGTCTTTCAGAGGGTGTCTCCCGAATCTTACTTGCTTCCAGAAAAGGTTCCACTAAAAAGAGTTACTTCTTTTTATGAAGGTTTACCGTTTGGTGTGACAGCAAGGCCCTAGATCCTCGTTCTTGTCCTACATAGACCCTGCTTGAGTACCTTCTACACTTGTCTGAGTCTGGTCTCAAGACCAACTCTGTAAGGGTTCATTTTAGTGCAATTAGTGCATACCATTACCGTGTGGAAGGTAAGCCGATCTCAGGACAGCCTTTAGTTGTTCGCTTCATGAGAGGTTTACTTTTGTCAAAGCCCCCCATCAAACCTCCTACAGTGTCATGGGATCTCAATGTCGTTCTCACCCAGCTGATGAAACCTTCTTTTGAGCCCCTGGATTCCTTCCATCTGAAGTACTTGACCTGGAAGGTCATTTTCTTGGTGGCAGTTACTTCAGCTCGCAGAGTCAGTGAGCTTCAAGCCTTGGTAGCTCATGCTCCTTATACCAAGTTTCATCATAACAGAGTAGTCCTCCGCACTCACCCTAAGTTCTTGCCGAAGGTGGTGTCGGAGTTCCATCTGAACCAGTCAATTGTCTTGCCAACATTCTTTCCCTGTCCTCATACCCGCCCTGCTGAACGTCAACTGCATACATTGGACTGCAAGAGAGCATTGGCCTTCTATCTGGAGCGGACACAGCCCCACAGACAGTCCGCCCAAATGTTTGTTTCTTTTGATCCCAACAAGAGGGGAGTGGCAGTAGGGAAATGCACCATATCCAATTGGCTAGCAGATTGCATTTCCTTCACTTATGCCCAGGCTGGGCTGACTCTTGAGGGTCATGTCACGGCTCATAATGTTCGAGCCATGACTGCATCAGTGGCCCACTTGAAGTCAGCCACTATTGAGGAGATTTGCAAAGCTGCAATGTGGTCATCTGTCCATGCATTCACATCTCGTTACTGCCTACAGCAGGATACCCGACGCGACAGTCGGTTTGGGCAGTCTGTGCTGCAGAATCTGTTTGGGGTTTAGAATCCAACTCCTCCCCCCTAGGCCCATTTTTATTCTGTTCCAGGCTGCACTCTCAGTTAGTTGGTTAAGTTAGGTCAATCTCAGTTATGTCCTCGCCATTGCGAGGCCCAATTGACCAATGTTTGTTGTTTTGAGTGAGCCTAGGGGCTAGGGATACCCCATCAGTGAGAACAAGCAGCCTGCTTGTCCTCGGAGAAAGCGAAAGCTACATACCTGTAGAAGGTATTCTCCAAGGACAGCAGGCTGATTGTTCTCACAATCCCGTCCACCTCCCCTTAGGAGTTGTGTCTTCCCTTTCTTTGCTTTTTACTGGACTAAGGAGCACGCTCGCGTCCAGGCGGGAAGACGGTCACGCATGCGCGATACGCATGGGAGCGAGAGGCTAGTAAACTCTTTGTTGCTAGGGAGAATTCCGGTTCTGGGGCTGCCGTCGACGTCACCCATCAGTGAGAACAATCAGCCTGCTGTCCTCGGAGAATACCTTCTATAGGTATGTAACTTTCACTTTATGTAGCAATGGACCCGCTCCCAAAACAACTGAATACATTCAGAAGCCCAAAATAAATGCCCCAATGTAGCCCCTGGCTTACCACATTTTATACAATGATCATGAGAAGCAATCCCCAACTTCATAGCAAAGGTAGGCATTATATAAGCTCAAAAAGCAAATTTATATTACATTACGATAGAGTTATATTCCCATTGCTGAGTGCAATGATCCAGGGAGGGAGTCAGCTGTTTAGCACGCATTATTTTATGATAGAAAGAGATATTAGTCTTCTCTTCCTTAGCAAGCAAATAGGCCCCCTCAACCTATTCTATAGCATCTTCTGTTAAGCATCAGGCATCTAAAGATTGAATTTAATGCTTCACTTGAAGATAGTCTACTAGTGATGGCACTGTTCCACTGTACCTCGGTAACAATACCTCACACACTTATCAGTCGAACACAAAAAGTAATGCAGTTAGTAAAGGGTATATTTTAAAGTAGGGAAGTCTCATAAGTCGCTAGGGTTACCATTTCTGTAATACCCTTGTTTTGCGACAGTTGTAATCATCGACATACCCTACCACCCTCCTTAATTGACTTTTATTTATATTTGTACTTTTTATCTTAGTTTTAACTTTTTTTTTATATAAAAAGGTTACCCTTAGTATAGTTATACTAATACTGCATACTCAAAGGAGCTTTATTCATGAACGGTTTGTCAATTTGACAAGTTAACGCTGTAAATATATAAGTAGCTCAACTTAGCTTTAAATATGCTGTGCGGGACTTTCCCCGACAGGTGCCTGTTTCGCACAAATCGGCTTTCTCAAGGGGTTGCTGCTGCACAAATAAAACAAAACAAACAGCATATTAATAATATCGCCATTCTTGATAGCTTCAAAATCGCTCGGGGGCTTCAGTACTTCAGACTTACAGCAGAGATCACTTGTGTTTAGTTAAAGGTGCTCTGTGCTAGATAAGTTAATGACGTCATTAACTTATCTAGCATAGAGTTGACTCCCGCACAAACATCATTACTAGCTAAAGGGTTGTCATATGTTCCAAATAAAGGATTTGACCCTTTTCAGTTTTGCATAGACTTGGAAAAATTCATTAGAGCGTTACAGTTAAGGGTGTTTTTTGGAGGGGAGGAAACTCAAGAGACTGAGTCCTGGATACGCATAAAATCTCAATGGGTTCCTCCGATCCCGCTAGATCCGGTGGTAGCAGTATTTAAACGTCTAGTTTTACGTGACATACACAAGTTGTTTGATAAAAAACACTGGAAAAATTATGATAACTTAACAAAACTGGAATGTCTGGCACTACAAGAGTTGAAACAGAATACACATTTAGTGATCAAACGTGCTGATAAAGGAGGAGCGGTCGTTGTCAGGACAGGATCAAATATGTAGCCGAGATAGAAACACAGCTATCTGACACGACCGCCTATAATGAAATAGACGAAGAGCATATTAATAATATCTCAGCTAAAATAGCAACAGTGACACAAGAAGGTTTAACGCAAAGATTCCTTACTACTAAGGAGTATCAATATCTCAACAACAAGTCCCCTCGTCTGCCAGTATTATACACTCTACCAAAAGTGCACAAGAACTTAGAAAGTCCACCGGGCAGACCAATTATGTCTGCCCGAGGTTCTCTATTGGAACCAATATCAACATACATTGATACATTTTTACAACAATATGCTACCAGTGGAGCGACCTATATTCAAGATACTACACACTTTTTGAATATCCTGAAAGATATCCAGTTAACAGGATCGAGTATATTGATGGCAACTTTAGACGTTAAGTCTTTATATACTATGATCCCGCAGGAAGAATTATTACAACATATTAAGAACGTCTTAGAAGACAGACCGAGACCTCACGATGTCCCAACAAGGTTTTTGTTACAATTGACTAAGATTGCATTATGTGAAAATTTTTTGGGATTTCAAAAGAGAAGGTTCCTGCAGATCTCAGGTGTGGTTATGGGAGCCACGATTGCACCCACGCTCACCAACATCTATATGAGAGCATTTGAAGAACGTTGGCTACCATCATCCCCTTTTTTTACACATATCATCATATGGAGACGCTATATAGATGATATCTTTTTATAGTGGGATGACAGCGAAGGAGACTGGTTAAACACATGCCACCCAAACATACAGTTTACAGCAGCTTGTTCACGATCCAATATACATTTTTTGGACGTTGAAATAGAATTATCTGATTTGGGGTTTCATACTAAAGTCTATAAGAAACCTACAGATAAAAACACCATGTTGGACTACAAGAGCTGTCATCCTAAAAAACTTAGAGATAGTTTACCTTTTTTGCAGTTCCTTACGTACAGAAGGATTTGCTCCACCGATACAGATTTCAAAGAACAAGCAACAGAATTTGCCAATAAACTTGAACAACGACGATATCCTAGGAACATCTTGAAGAAAGCTTATACTCACGCTAAGTTTAATAACAAGGAACTGTTATTACAAGATACAAGATCAAATTCAGCTTCTGATCCAATAATGACTTTTGTAATGCGATTCATGCCTGGTGGAGAACAAGCAGCCCAGATAATACGCCAGCATTGGAACGTCATGAGGTCTCATCCACTGTTTGCTCAACTTAGGCTTAAGGACAGCCTTTTCATGAACCAAGATCCTTAAAGAAATTCTGAGTCCAGCTGATTTGCCGGAACAAGATCAACAAACATCTAGTTGTGTAAATGGACACACAGTAGATGTGGCAAACCGAATTGTAAAACATGCCCTGTTACAATAGAGGGTGACAATTTTCAACATGATGGAAAGAAGTATGTGTTAAGACATCACACAACATGCCGCACGTCTCACGTGATATATTTTATTTTATGTCCGTGTAATAAGAAATACATAGGCAAGACCAGAAGGACTCTGCACGCGAGAATGATTGAGCATAGATCTAGGACTGGAGCGCAACACATGGGAACACCTTTAACTAAACACTGTATAAAATGCAATCACTCTATTGATGAATTGAGATGCATGGCTATTGATCATGTAGTCCCCATTAATCGAGGGGGCAATATTGATAGAACACTTTTTACAATGTGAGACATTCTGGATCCATTATGTGAATACTTTGGAACCTCATGGTCTGAATACACAGATCCAGTGGGGTTGCTTTAAGTGAGACACCAGATGCGATACCGGAAAGAGGAAGCTGCTAGCCTTATATAGATCAGTTGATCCCTGGTAGCGTCGAGCTTGAATGTTGACAAGTGATCTCTGCTGTAAGTCTGAAGTACTGAAGCCCCCGAGCGATTTTGAAGTTATCGAGAACGGCGATATTATTAATATGCTGTTTGTTTTGTTTTATTCCAGGATTTGTGCGGCAACAACCCCTTGAGAAAGCTGATTTGTGCGAAACAGGCACCTGTCGGGGAAAATCCTGCACAGCATATTTAAAGCTAAGTTGAGCTATTTATATATTTACAGCGTTAACTTGTCAAATTGACAAACCGTTCATGAATAAAGCTCCTTTGAGTATGCAGTATTAGTATAACTATACTAAGGGTAACTTTTTATATAAAAAAAAGTTAAAACTAAGATAAAAAGTACAAATATAAATAAAAGTCAATTAAGGAGGGTGGTAGGGTATGTCGATGATTACAACTGTCGCAAATCAAGGGTATTACAGAAATGGTAACCATAGCGACTTATGAGACTTCCCTACTTTAAAATATACCCTTTACTAACTGCATTACTTTTTGTGTTCGACTGATAAGTGTGTGAGGTATTGTCACTTGTAAATAAGCATATTTTATTTATTTATTTATTAATTTATTGCATTTGTATCCCACATTATCCTACCTCTTTGCAGGCTCAATGTGGCTTACAATTCATCATGGATACTGGAAATAAGAAGATAATATACATTTGGTTTTACAGAGGGTTTGGGGTTACATGGTGGTGAAATACATGATAGTGTTAAAGCAAAGACATTATGAGACATTTCTGGATATATTAAATATTATACAGTTAAACGTGTTGATCTTTGTGATATATCTTGTCGAAGAGATATGTCTTCAATAGTTTACGGAAATTGGTCAATTCATAGACTGTTTTCAGGTTACGTGGCAACGCGTTCCAGAGCTGCGTGCTCATATAGGAAAAGGTAGATGCGTGCATTAATTTGTATTTTAGACCTTTACAATTGGGGGGATGAAGATTAAGGAATGTGCGAGAAGATTTTTTTGCGTTCCTGGGTGGTAGTTCTATTAAGTCTGACATCTAGGCTGGGGCAAAGCAAAGGAAACAGTGGATCCTCAGCTTCAGTGGAGCATGAAATGATGTCCTCAGCTTCAGTGGAGAGAGACATGGAATGATGTAGGCTGGGGCGTCACATATAAATACATAAGTACATAAGTAGTGCCATACTGGGAAAGACCAAAGGTCCATCTAGCCCAGCATCCTGTCACCGACAGTGGCCAATCCAGGTCAAGGGCACCTGGCACGCTCCCCAAACGTAAAAACATTCCAGACAAGTTATACCTAAAAATGCGGAATTTTTCCAAGTCCATTTAATAGCGGTCTATGGACTTGTCCTTTAGGAATCTATCTAACCCCTTTTTAAACTCCGTCAAGCTAACCGCCCGTACCACGTTCTCCGGCAACGAATTCCAGAGTCTAATTACACGTTGGGTGAAGAAAAATTTTCTCCGATTCGTTTTAAATTTACCACACTGTAGCTTCAACTCATGCCCTCTAGTCCTAGTATTTTTGGATAGCGTGAACAGTCGCTTCACATCCACCCGATCCATTCCACTCATTATTTTATACACTTCTATCATATCTCCCCTCAGCCGTCTCTTCTCCAAGCTGAAAAGCCCTAGCCTTCTCAGCCTCTCTTCGTAGGAAAGTCGTCCCATCCCCACTATCATTTTCGTCGCCCTTCGCTGTACCTTTTCCAATTCTACTATATCTTTTTTGAGATACGGAGACCAGTACTGAACACAATACTCCAGGTGCGGTCGCACCATGGAGCGATACAACGGCATTATAACATCCGCACACCTGGACTCCATACCCTTCCTAATAACACCCAACTTTCTATTCGCTTTCCTAGCCGCAGCAGCACACTGAGCAGAAGGTTTCAGCGTATCATCAACGACGACACCCAGATCCCTTTCTTGATCCGTAACTCCTAACGCGGAACCTTGCAAGACGTAGCTATAATTCGGGTTCCTCTTACCCACATGCATCACTTTGCACTTGTCAACATTGAACTTCATCTGCCACTTGCACGCCCATTCTCCCAGTCTCGCAAGGTCCTCCTGTAATCGTTCACATTCCTCCTGCGACTTGACGACCCTGAATAATTTTGTGTCATCGGCGAATTTAATTACCTCACTAGTTATTCCCATCTCTAGGTCATTTATAAATACATTAAAAAGCAACGGACCCAGCACAGACCCCTGCGGGACCCCACTAACTACCCTCCTCCACTGAGAATACTGGCCACGCAATCCTACTCTCTGCTTCCTATCTTTCAACCAGTTCTTAATCCATAATAATACCCTACCGAGAGGTCACGTGATGGTTTGAGGGAGGAAGTCGCGTCTTCCATCTCTCCGAGGCTACCCCCTCTCTGAGCGATAATAACGGCGCAAAAACTTGTTGGAAATAACCTGCTGAATAAGGGAGAGCAAGAAGAAGTAATGGACTCATTTGTGACGCGAGAAATGAGGGCGACGCCGAGCAGACTCGCGCAAAAAAGCGCAGAGAAAAAACGAGGGCTCGAAGAAAACAAGATGGCGCCCGGCCCAGCAGACGGCGTGACTCCAGAATTCCACCCGAAACAACTACAACAGCTGGTAGAAGCAGTAAAGCCCGCACTCGCGCCACAACTAAATAAAGTATTGGAACAGCTAGCAGCAGTGGAATCCTCGCTGGGAGACACTACGAGAAGAACGGGGGAGTTGGAGGTCCGGGTATCCGAGCTGGAGGACTCGGAAACAAACAAGAACAAGGTGATAAAGGAGCTGCAAAGAACAGTGAAAACGCAAGCGCAGCATCTTGATGAGATGGAGAACCGTGCCCGGAGATCGAACCTACGCCTAATAGGTATACCAGAGACAGTGCCAGACCGATTACTTCAGACACAATTGGAAACCTGGCTAAAAACAGAGTTTGCGCTGTCGGATAGCTTTGGCCCCTTATGCTTGGAAAGGGCACATAGACTGGGAAGACGACTGACAACTGGAAACAGGCCCAGAGCAGTAATAATAAAAGTTCATAATTACCTCCATAAAGAGGAAATTTTGAGAGGTGCGAGGGCAAAATGGGACGCCTTGAGCTATGATGGCGTAGGAGTTAAAATATTCCAAGACTACTCAGCTGCATTGCAAGAACGCAGGAGAGCCTTTGGCCCAATATGTCGTCATCTGGCCAAGAAAAAACAAAGATTTATGCTCTTGTACCCTGCCCAACTAAAAGTCCTACAAGAGGGAGGATGGCAGACTTTTCAGGCCCCAGAAGAAGCGCAGGGACTGTTGGAGTCAAGAAACCCCTCAAATGGGGAAAGGGACACTTGAAGAACATGGACATTTCAAATGAAACCGCAAGCCTTGATGGAGAAATTAACCTCTTGGAACGCAAACGAAGGCTGGTAATATGGCACAGAATTAATTACTTAAAGGAGCACATATGATTTTGAACCCACAGTTTAATTCAAAGGGATAATGGGAAGGAGAAGGAGGAATGTGAGCACAGTGTGAATGTTATACTTGGGGTTCAGCTGGGAAGAACACAAGAAGGGGGGCAAGAACATAAGAGCAGGCCTGAAGGGATCTCACAGAGGGTCACGATATGTAAGGCAGGCAGGTTAGGATACGAGAGGGGGAGCCTACACTCACACGACCTTAGCCTACTACAACAGTGGGCCACCTTAGGATTACAAGGGGGGAGTTTAAGGTAAAGGGAGGGGTAAAAAAGGGGTTAAGAATAAGAGGGAGGATAAGGGATAAAAGGGGGGGAAGGGAGACAGGGAGTAAGAAAGGCTATATCCATGACTTCGCAAGTCCTTTGTATTTAGATGCAAGTAACAAACGCGCAAGTGTAGAGCAAAATCAGGTGCGGGGGAGGGTGAGGCTGGGCACCCAAAACCCAATTAATAATTTCAAAACCGAACTATGTCACACCAACCATAATAAACGTAGATGACAAAAGCAACTCGAGTGGTATCCTGGAATGTAGGGGGTATAGCAACGCCCATTAAGAGGACAAAAATATTGCAGGCGCTAAAAAGACACAAAGCGGATGTTGCGTGCCTCCAAGAGACTAGACTAACGGAAGCTGAACACCAGAAATTGCAGAGACAGTGGGTGGGGCAGGTGTTCTCAGCCTCCGCAGAAGGAAGAAAGCGGGGCGTAGCAATTTTAATACGTAAAGGGCTAGCAGCTAAAGCCGAATTACTGAAAGCAGACCCTCTAGGGAGATATGTGATAATACACCTTTGGCTTCAACATAGAGAATTTTTGGTAGTCTCGTTGTATGGCCCTAATGAATATACGCCATCTTTTTACCAATCAATAATAAAACATTGCGCTTCCCATGAATCATTGCAGCTACTGGTGTGTGGAGATTTCAATTTAGTGGCAGATCCCCAGGTTGATACTACAAATCCTAGGGAGGCCCCGCAGGGAGGTAGCAAGCAAAAAGCTCTGCCCACATTCATGCGTACCCTAAACTTAGTGGACACCTGGAGAGCGCTACACCCAGAAACCAAAGACTATACACATATGTCTAGGGCGCACGGTACAAGCTCTAGAATAGACTACATTCTCATAGATAGACAAGCATTCCACTGGGTGAGCGGAGCAGACATAGGCCCGACAGAGATATCAGACCACGCGATTGTGTGGATAGAACTAGAGGCCCCTGAGCAATATCAACGAGCAGGGGGTTGGAGGTATCCGTGTTACCTATATGAAGATAAAGAGTTTACAAGATATTTAAATGATAAATGGGAAACATATGAGAGGTTCAATAGCCAACACGCAGAAAATCCCAGTCTTTACTGGATGGCCTCCAAAGCGGTGATAAGGGGAGATATAATAGCTTACGTGCAACTGAGGAAAAAAAGACAGGCTAAGGCAATCTTGAATTTAGAGCTTCAACTCCAGAAAGCTAAGCGGAAATATATAAACTTCCCAACAGTAAAAAACAGAGAACAATACTTGACAACCCAAGTGGTACTGAACTCATTAATTCATGGGCAGACAGTGAGGTCCTTGATGTATTTTAAGTGCCGAATGCAAAGATTTGGTAATAAATCAGGCACGCTATTAGCGAGGATGATAAAATCAGAAGGCCCTGAACGGGTGATCACAACGCTGCGGGATGCCCAGGGGATATTAAAGATAAAAAGCGGAGATATAGAGCAGATTTTTCACAATTATTTTAAGGAGCTTTACAAGGGAGCGCCTGCAAAAGACTTGAGCAACCTGGCCAATTACTTAGACAAAGTGGGATTTACTAAGCTTCAACAACCACAGATAGACAAACTAAATCAGCCATTTTCAGGAAAAGAACTGCAGGAGGCGATAAAAGTCCTGGCTCTTAAATCTGCCCCAGGGCCAGATGGTTTTATGGGAGAATATTACAAATCCCTGCCAAGGGGAGGGATAAAGGCGCTCGGGAACTATCTAGAACAAGTTATAGCGGACAAACAATTCCCCATGCATGCTAATGAAGCCTTAATCACGTTGCTGCCGAAACCTGGGAAAGATAAGACACACCCAGGCTCATACAGACCTATTTCATTGATTAATGTTGATACCAAAATTTTGGCCCGGATGCTAGCCACACGATTGGGAACATTACTACCAGAACTTATTGGGGAAGAACAGGTAGGCTTTGTTAAGAACAGACAGGCGGGTAGTAACGTGCGGCGATTGCTATTAGCCATGGCAAAATGTCAGAAGGAACAGAGGCCTGCATTGATCCTTAGCTTGGATGCAGAAAAAGCATTCGATAAGGTGGATTGGGGGTATCTGTTTGGGCTTTTAGATTACATTGGAATCCAGGGATGGTATGGGGATGCTATAGAGGCCTTGTACAGCTCTCCTCAGGCAGCTGTATTAGTGAACGGAGTGAGGGGAGACAAGTTTCACATTCGACAAGGGACAAGGCAGGGCTGCCCACTTTCACCCCTCCTGTTTGTTTTAGCAATGGAACCTTTGCTTAAAGCTTTGAAGGTAGATGACGGAGTAGGGGGGGTAGGCCTGGCAGGAGGCACGGTTAAGGCCCTTGCCTTTGCAGATGACCTGCTGGTGGTGGTTCAAGAACCAGAACACTCAGTACCTAGGGCTTTGCAGTTAATCCAGGAATATGGGGCCCTGTCAGGATACACACTAAACATCCAGAAATCTAGAGCCCTAGAAATAGTGCCTGGGGATAACATAAAAAGTAGATTACAACTTCCTATAGAGTGGGAAGAAGAGACTATAAAATATCTAGGAGTCACAATACCACGGGAGCTCCCACAGGTGTATGGATGGAATGTGAGAAAGCTATTGAATGACACAAAGATAAACCTGCAACTCTGGCAGGGTCTCCCTCTGTCACTCATGGGGAGAATAGCGCTGTACAATATGGTAATTGTACCGAAGTGGCTATATGTGTTCCAAACCATACCACTATACCTGTCCAAGACCGATGAAAAGAGACTTAATAAGACACTGCAAACATTTCTATGGGTAAAGAAGAGACCTAGAGTGGCGTTGTCCACACTTTACTTACCTGTGGAATATGGAGGTCTAGGGCTCCTGAACTTGCGTTATATGACCATAGCAAGTGGAATGAGACACTTAAATGACTGGCTGCGACGCACACAATATTTCACGCCCTCCCGCCTCGAGCTACAGGAGACAGAGCAGAAACACATTGGCTACCTACTACATAAGCAAAGCAAAGCAGAAACCAGTCTATTAGTCCAGGCGCAATTATTACCGGCAGCGCAGGACACCTGGCGCTGGCTGTGCAGATACCATCGTTTTTCACCAAGGACAACCCCATACCTCCCAATATGCGGCAACCCGGACTTCCCACCGGGCCAATTATATGAAGTGTTCAAAAGATGGGAAGGTGTGGGGTTGGAATATGTACTTCACGCAATAGACGAGAATGGAACAGTTGTGTCCTGGGAGAGTCTCCGGGACCGATTCAAGCTGAACCAAGCGGATTGGTTCCACTACTACCAACTACGGCACTACATACTGAGCTTACCCCGTGAGGAACTGGCGGAGGATGTGCAAGAGGAACTAGGGGTGGCACTCTCATTGGGAGCGCAACAAAAGGTGCCACTCACCTACCACCATAGACATTTAAAGGACATGGCTAAAGAACCAGACTTTGAGAGACTGTCTGCCCAGTGGAGTACAGAACTGGAGATCAAAATAACTCCTGCAATGGTCCGTGAACACCTCCTGGGATATCGCAGGAACACCGATCAAGCAGTTTATTGGGAATTACAATTTAAATTCGTATTGAGAGCATATATACCGCCTAGGAGGGCGTTCCACATGGGGGCATCGCCGGACGGAGCTTGCCCTAAATGCGTAGAGGAAGGAGCAACGCTGGGACATATGTTTTGGGGCTGCCCCTGCATCCAACAGTTTTGGAAGGCCATAAATGGACAAATACGAGCTATGTGGCACTCGAATTGGATTCTGGACGCAAGACTCCTCTTTGGACACCTGAGGTTTACAGGGCCTCCAGTTAGAGGACGCCGAGCATTTACGCTACGCACAGTGATGGTGGCCAAGAGAACAATTCTGAGGGCCTGGATGACTAAAGAGGGCCCTACAGTGGCTCAATGGAGGGGGCAGATGATTCACCTGCTACGCACTGAGAGAACAAGAGTGAGAACTCAACGACCCCCCCATGCCCGGATCTTCTGGGCTTGTTGGACTCCGTTTTGGTTGACACTGACCAATCGAGCTAAAGGACAAATAATGAACATGTGAAACCGCTTAAGCACACTTAGACAATGGGACCTGCGAAGTAAGAGACTGTGATGATAATGAGAAGGGGGGAAGGGGATGAGGGAAGTAAAGGGAGGGCAAGGGATAAAATGTAAAAAGTTACTGGGGAGAGAAACAGTTGTATAGATCTTGAAAGATATTTGCTAGTACAGATATGTGGTTTATTTTGCAAAGCAAGAGAAGTTAAGCACTGTTGAAATCTGTTGATAAGTTCTCCTGAATAAAAATTATTGAAACATAATAATACCCTACCTCCGATTCCATGGATGATTTTATGGACTAGGGTACAAACTTTGAACGTGATGCATTCTTTAAGTGGGAGCCAGTGTAGTTTTTCTCGTAGGGGTTTCGCGCTTTCATATTTTGATTTGCTGAATATTAGTCTGGCTGCCGTGTTCTGGGCTGTCTGGAGTTTTTTAAGTATTTGCTCTTTGCAGCCAGTGTAGAGTGAGTTACAATAGTCCAGATGACTGAGTACCAATGATTGTACCAGATTACGGAAGACAGTCCTTGGAAAAAAAGGTCTAATTCTTTTTAATTTCCACATTGAATGAAACATCTTTTTAGTTATGTTTTTCGCATGATTCTCAAGTGTTAGGTGTCGATCAATGGTGACTCCAAGAATTTTTAGGGTGTCCGAAACTGGTAGATTTAGTTTTGGTGTGTTGATGGTGGTAAATTTATTCTTATTGTATTGCGAGGTAAGTACTAGGCATTGGGTTTTTTCTGCATTAAGTTTCAGCTGAAATGCATCTGCCCAGGAATTCATGATATGTAGGCTTTGCTTGATTTCGTTGGAGATTTCCCTTAGATCTTGTTTGAATGGGATGAAGATCATTACATCATCAGCGTATATATATGGGTTTAGGTTCTGGTTCGATAGTAATTTGGCCAAGGGTGTCATCATTAGGTTGAATATGGTCGGTGAGAGGGGGGATCCCTGTGGAACTCCGCATTCAGGTGTCCATGTAGCTGATGTAGTTGAATTTGATGTCACTTGATATGAGCATGTAGTTAGGAACCCCTTAAACCAATTGAGAACGTTGCCTCCGATTCCGAAGTATTCGAGGATGTGTAATAAAATTCCATGGTCAACCATGTCAAATGCGCTTGACATGTTGAATTGTAACAGTAGTATGTTATTGCCGTTTGCTATCAATTGTTTGAGTTTGATCATGAGCGTAACTAGTACGGTTTCAGTACTGTGATTAGAGCGAAATCCTGACTGGGAATCGTGTAATATTGAGAACTTGTTTAGATACTCTGTGAGTTGTTTGGTCACCATCCCTTCTGTTATTTTGGTAACTAAAGGAATGGATGCTACTGGTCTATAGTTAGTTAGTTCAATAGCATTTTTCTTTGCATCCTTGGGTATAGAGGTGAGTAAAATGTTACCTTTCTCCCTTGGGAAGAGTCCATTTTGTAGCATAAAGTTCACGTGGTTTGTTAGGTCCGTTATAAATTGTTGAGGGGCCGACTTCATGAGGTTGTTTGGGCATATATCTAATTTGCAATGAGATTTGGCGAATCTTTTAAACGTTTGTGAGATAAGATCTTCCGGTAGTATTGCGAATTCAGTCCAGATCCTATCTGCTGGGTAAATTCAAGGATCTGGGTCTAGACAGTCTAGGAGTGTGGTGTATTCGATGGGGCTGACAGGTATTTTGAGTCGCAGTTGTATGATTTTCTCCAGTAACTGAGGGACATCCTGTAATTGGTCAAGAGGCCACACTCATAGTAACGTGGAGGGGCATAATCGAACGTCGCTGGCCAAATAGATCGCCGGCAATCTATGTTGGCGGCGGCGCTACAGCTGGCCAGAACCATATTATCGAAAAAGATGGCCGGCCATTTTTTTTTTCGATAATACGGTTTAGCACGGCCAAATGCCGTGGAGTTCGCCAGGTTTGAGATGGCCGGGTTTGTTTTTCAGCGATAATGGAAAGTTATGTCGGTCATCTCAAACCCCAGCCAAATTCAAGGCATTTGGCCGTGGGAGAAGCCAGCATTTTTAGTGCACTGGCCCCCCTGGCATGCCAGGACACCAACCAGCCACCCTAGGGGTCACTGCGGTGGACTTCAGAAAAGCTCCCACGTGCATAGCTCCCTTACTTTGGGAGCTGAGCCCCCCAACCCCCCCCCCCCCCTAAACCCACTACCCACAAATGTACTGCACCCACTAAAATTGCTCCAGGGACCTGCATACAGCCTCTAGGATTTATTGCTGCTGTATAACTTTGGCACACCAGTTCACACCTGAAGACTAATCTCTCTGAAAAAGTCCTTTCTTGAAATAACCACGTTTACTCACAGTTAACTGCAGATCAGAGATTGTGCCCCACTGGCAAAGAGTCCCCTGGTACTAAGATTAGCAGTAGGTCAGAGCTGGCACAATGGTGTACAATGCCCTCTTTCAGCACCATTCAAGGTAAGAACTACGTTCTCTAACGTGGGTAACACAGGAAAGGGAACTAAAACTGGCTTACAAAACTGGCCACTACCGCATGGACTACAACAGGAAACAAAACAGGGCACACTCTGACCCAGTTAGCAGGGGGGAAAAGCACCATGGGAGTAGAGCCCAGTACCCTACACCCACCACAATGCATTGCTAATGTGACTCTGCAGGGCACCTAACAGAAAAAGTGTCACACTCACCCGAGAGCCACATCGCAACCAGGGAAAGGCTGTCGGAGGATACAACACACTCTGCTGTCATGGAGGTGGGTACGGCATTTGAGGCTGGCATACAGACTGGCAAAAAAGGTTTTTAGTTTTATTTTTTTAGTTTGGAAGGGGATTGGTGACCACTGGGGGAGTATGGGGAGGTCATACCCCATTCCCTCCAGCGGTCATCTGGTCAGTTGGAGCATCTTTTGAGGCTTGGTCGTGAAAATAAAAGGACCAAGTAAAGCTGGCGAAATACTGCTTAACGCCGCTTTTTTTTTTCCATTATCGGCGAAAGCCGGCCATCTGGTAGCCACGCCCATGCCCGCCCATGTCCCACCTTTGCTAATCTAACGACACACCCCCTTGAACTTTTGCCAGCGAAGCGACGGGAAAGCGGCGATGCTGTCAAAAATGCCGCTTTCGATTATACCGATTTCGCCGCTTTTTAAGAAATCGCCGGCCATATCCCGATTTGTGTCGGAAGATGGCTGGCGATCACTTTCGATTATAAGCTGGATAGTAGCATAGTAGATGACGGCAGAAAAAGACCTGCACAGTCCATCCAGTCTGCCCAACAAGATAAACTCATATGTGCTTCCTTTTGTGTATACCCTACCTTGATTTGTACCTGTCCTCTTCAGGGAACAGACCATATAAGTCTGCCCAGCACTATCCCCGCCTCCCAACTACCAGCCCCGCCTCCCAACCACCAGCTCTGCCACCCAATCTCGGCTACGCTCCTGAGGATCAATTCCTTCTGAACAGGATTCCTTTATGTTTATCCCACGCATGTTTGAATTCCGTTACCGTTTTCATTTCTACCACCTCCAGCGGGAGGGCATTCCAAGCATCCATGAAGAAATACTTTCTGATATTTTTCTTGAGTCTGCCCCCCTTCAATCTCATTTCATGTCCTTTTGTTCTACTGCCTTCCCCTCTCCGGAAAAGGTTCGTTTGCGGATTAATACCTTGAGTTTTATGAGGCCACACTCGTGCTTTAATGTCAATGACATACCTTATATGTGTTATGCCAGCTTGTGCCCAGAGTCGGAACATAGTAACATAGTAGATGACGGCAGAAAAAGACCTGCATGGTCCATCCAGTCTGTCCAACAAGATAAACTCATATGTGTATACCTTACCTTGATTTGTACCTGCCTTTTTCAGGGCACAGACTGTACAAGTCTGCCCAGCAGTATTTCCCGCCTCCCAACCACCAGTCCCGCCTCCCATCTCCGGCTCTGGCACAGACCGTATAAGTCTGCCCTCCACTATCCTCGCCTCCCAACTACCAACCTCTCATCCCCCACCTGCTCCGCCACCCAATTTTGGCTAAGCTTCTGAGGATCCATTCCTACTGCACAGGATTCCTTTATGCACATCCCACGCATGTTTGAATTCCGTTACCGTTTTCATCTCCACCACCTCCCGCGGGAGGGCATTCCAAGCATCCACCACCCTCTCCGTGAAAAAATACTTCCTGACATCTTTTTTGAGTCTGCCCCCCTTCAATCTCATTTCATGTCCTCTCGTTCTACCGCCTTCCCATCTCCGGAAAAGATTTTTTTGCGGATTAATACCTTTCAAGTATTTGAACGTCTGTATCATATCACCCCTGTTCCTCCTTTCCTCCAGGGTATACATGTTCAGGTCAGCAAGTCTCTGCTCATACGTCTTGGAACGCAAATCCCATACCATTCTCGTAGCTTTTCTTTGCACCGCTTCCATTTTTTTAACATCCTTCGCAAGGTACGGCCTCCAAAACTGAACACAATACTCCAGGTGGGGCCTCACCAACGACTTGTACAGGGGCATCAACACTTCCTTTCTTCTGCTGATCACACCTCTCTCTATACAGCCTAGCAACCTTCTCGCTATGGCCACCGCCTTGTCACACTGTTTCGTCGCCTTCAGATCCTTGGATACTATCACCCCAAGATCCCTCTCCCCCTCAGTACCTATCAGACTCTCACCGCCTAACACATAAGTCTCTCGTGGGTTTCTACTCCCTAAATGCATCACTTTGCATTTCTTTGCATTGAATTTTAATTGCCAAACCTTAGACCATTCTTCTAGCTTCCTCAGATCCCTTTTCATGCTTTCCACTCCTTCCCGGGTGTCCACTCTGTTGCAAATCTTAGTATCATCCGCAAATAGGCAAACTTTACCTTCTAACCCTTCGGCAATGTCACTCACAAATATATTGAACAGAATCGGCCCCAGCACCGATCCCTGAGGCACTCCACTACTCACCTTTCCCTCCTCCGAGCGAACTCCATTTACCACCACCCTCTGTCATCTGTCCGTCAACCAGTTCCTAATCCAGTTCACCACTTCGGGACCTATCTTCAGCCCATCTAGTTTATTTAAGAGCCTCCTGTGGGGAACCGTGTCAAAAGCTTTGCTAAAATCTAAGTAGATTACGTCTATAGCATGTCGATGATTCAGTTCTCCAGTTACCCAATCAAAGAATTCAATGAGATTCATTTGGCACGATTTCCTTCTGGTAAAACCATGTTGTCTCGGATCTTGCAACTTATTGGCTTCTAGGAAATTCACTATCCTTTCCTTCAGCATGGCTTCCATTACTTTTCCAATAACCGAAGTGAGGCTTACCGGCCTGTAGTTTCCAGCTTCTTCCCTATCACCACTTTTGTGAAGAGGGACCACCCAGAAAAGCCACATTTCCCCTTATAGGTAACCATCCTGTATCAAACTACTCTGTCTAAATCGCTGAGGCAGGTCTTTAGCATGGGCGAATAGGACATAAGTGGGGGAAAGAGGGGAAAAATGCTCTCTTACAATCCAATGGAGTATAACATTGAGTATTGTGAAGCCAATTATGAATCTGCTTCAAATGACAAGCCTTATTATGAAGATCCAGTGCAGATAATGCCTGTTCTCCCTGTGTAACCACAAAAGATAGTAAACTAAAATGAAACCTAGCCCTCTTCCCACCCTAAAGAAACCTAGTACTTATCCGATTGGTAAAAGAAAGTCTGCATGATGTAGAGCCATATTGGTAATAGGATCATACAATACAGTGACATCCACTACAGCAACGATAAGGGGAGACCTCCCCAATTCTGTAATGTGGTTTCCATCAAGGGGGAAACATTCATAGTATAAAGTTGGGAAGGCATTATGAACCACCACCTGATGAAAATATACTTCTAATGGCTTACTAAGTCTGTTCCCCAACAGATGGTAGAATTCTCCTGAAAAATCATCTGGTCCTACAGTTTAATGTAATTTCAATGATGAAATCACTGAATTTCAAATTCAGTAATTGGACTATTTAAGAACTGAAGCTCCTCTTCCATAAGATTAGGGTATCCCAATCTCTCAAAATAAGTATAGTTTAGTATAGGGAGTTTCTCCCTTATATGGTGTGAAGCCCCACCCAGCACATCCCAGAATGCGCTGGGCACCGCCATTTTTGAGGCGGCGCCGATGGAAGAGGAGGGAGGCCACCTCCCTCATCCAACTGAAGGTAGGGGGGTGGGGAAGGACTGCTAGACCACCAGGTGGGGGGGATTGACCCAGGGCCACCAGGGACATCTGAGGGATGCTGGAGGGGTTAGGGGGGCTGGAGACCCATCGGATCTCCAGCCCCCCCTGAACCTGTGTCAGGGGGACCGGAGGTCCACCAGAAATCCAGCCCCGTGTCGCTAGGGGGGGCTGATGTATTGGGGGAAATGGGGGCCTGCAATGCGTGCTGGACAGGGCTCATCATTCCTCCCCAATGGTCTGCAAACCCTAACGCCAGCTCCAAGCTGGTGTAGGGTTTGGCACACTGGTCGCTGATCATTGGGAATGAATAGGTTTTGCATGCTACTTGTGCTAAGAGCCCTGTTTTGCATGCTAGTTGCATTCAGAACCCACGAGTGCATTGTTTCACGAGCTCGGGGGCTCTGATAATAGGGCAGTAGCAAACGCAGGCGCTAGTATGGCACTAACAGCTTCTAGTGCCTGCGTTTGCTTCTGATCATCAGGTTGCATTATTGTTTTAGGCAACCTTAACCTCTATTTTGAAGATTCATCTGCACCATTTGTACATGATTTTAGCACATTCCTGGGAGATGTAGATATATCCTCCAATTTACAGACGTCAATATGCGATGCCGGCCATATGCTAGATGTGTTTTCTTCAAATAATGAATCCTTGACAATTTCAGCTTCTGCTCTCCACTCGCTTCCTTATTCTGATCACCGGTTTATACTTTTTAACTCTATTTGTAAGACATATCCTTCCAAATCCACTTTTATTAGGCATCTGGTAGATTATGAGTCCTTTACGGCTTCTAGCCTACAAGATCAAACTGTTCAATGGGATTCCACTTTGGCAATACTGTTAAATCATCTCACTTCACTTCTTCCTTCTAATAGCGGTTCTAGAAAAGAACCATGGTTCCAAAATTCATTTTGAAATTAATTCATCAACTGAGACATTATGAACAGCTCCGGTGGGACGCACACTCATTATTTGAAGTTCAAAGACTTGTGACGCCATTACATGCTTGAGATTAATTTTCTGCTCTAATTTGAGGGGCTCCAAATACTCAGAAATTATATTCTGCTTTTCATGCCTTAATTGACCCGCCATGAAGCTGCCAGCTACCTATTCCTTTCACAGCCAATGATTTGGCTACTCAATTTTCTCTCAGAATACACTCACTGTGAAGGGCTTTAGAAATTATACACTGCCATCAACTTCATCGCTTAAGTGTGAGTCGCTACTCCCTTCGCCTTCTTCTAAGGGAGAACTATCTCCTCAATATTCCACTTCTATATCGGAATTTAAAGCTCCATCTTTATCTGAAATAGAAACTGCGTTACGGGCAGTGTGATCAAAGACTGCACCACATGATCCCTTTCCCACATCTCTGATAAAATACAGTATTGTTTTTTTTCTTCCCTATATAGCGCATATGGTTTGCAGCAGTACTGCACATGGTCTAGGTTCCATCCCTATGGAAGTTGGCGATTATTTGCCCAAAGCAAAAAGATCCTCATCAGAATAGGGATCTTGTTGCTAATTACAGACAATTGCTCAGTTGCCTTTTCTTTCTTAGGTTACAGAGCAAGTGGTAGTGACTTATTTGAACCAGTTCTGGAGACACAAGATGTGTTACGTTCTAATCAGACAGGTTTTTGTCTCAATCATAACACTGAAACAACTCTCCTAGGCATGCTCTCAGACATTCAATTGACATTGGCAAGAATAAATCAATTGTTTTGCTTTCACTTGACTTGACTGCTGCATTTGATATGGTAGATCACTCACTGCTTTTATCTCATCTGGCAGAAATAGGCATATCTACTTTAGCTCTACAATGGTTCCATTCATATCTCTTGGATCGGTCCTACCAAGTTCTCTAGCAAGATTAACTGTCTGCTACTTTTAAGCTACCATGTTGGGTGCCACAAGGTTCTCTCCTTGCACCTGTTTTATTCAATATCTTTTTGGCACCGTTGGCTTTTCTGATACAAAAATTGGGATTTATACCTTATCTGTACACTGATGATGTACAGATTCTCATGCCTTTGGACACACCTGATGATCATTACATGATGGATGTCATGAGTAAGTTTAAAACAGCTTGTACAGATAAACTAATATTTAATTTACAAAAAACATGTTTCCAAATATTTCATAAAATTTCATCACCATCTCCATCGTTCATTTTGAATTTTGGTGATATGATTTACAGCCTAGTAACATGGTTAGAGTCCTGGGTGTACTGATGGATTCTACCCTTTCTTTTAGAACTCATATTTCTGCAGCGGTCAAATCATATTTTTTTTAGGCTACATCAGATAGGGTCTGTGCAGCATCTGTTTGTTAAAAAGGCTTTGCGCATTGTAATTCATGCCTTAGTCATGCAACAACTGGATTATTGTAATGTTCTTTTTAGGGGCATAGATCAGAGAGAGACCAGGCAACTACAACTGATACAGGATGTTGCTGTAAAACTACTTTTTCATGATACAAAATATGACCATGTGACTCCCTTACTGAAAACTGAACGCTGGTTACCGGAGGAACATCGTATGACCTATAAAATATTGCTTCTGGTGTTCAAGATATTTCATACAAAGCTGCCTGCTTTCTTGTCTGTTTTGCAGCCTTATGTGCCTAGACGGTCTCTCCATTCTAAACAATTGCTACTCTCTGTTCCTTGGTTGCACACCGTACCATCTTCTACATTTTGGAAGGTGACGTTCAGTGTGGTGGAACCAACACTCTGGAACGATCTACCCATACTCTTATGTACAGAGATCTCTCTCCCTTTATTTAAGTCTATGCTTAAAGCCCACCTCTTCCAGTTGGCTTTCCCTAACTAAATTTTGGTTCTCTAACTGTTGATCTGCCTCGGCCATAGGATAATGTGAGAGATACAGCAGATTTGCATGTGTTGTCTGCATTTACTTGTATTTGCTAAATTTTGTTTGCCTATGATATTATCTTATGTTTGTGTTTGATGCATTTTGATTATGTTGTAACAATTTTGAAATACAATATATTATGCTGTATGTTTGAATGTTATTACATGTAAATCTCTTTGATGGCCTAATGGAAACTGAGGATCATAGTATAGACATCTTGGAAAAGCCCATCTGGCCCAGGGTTCACAATCTCACAGGTTTTTACAGAATAGATTACTTCCTCTTATCAGATTCTCTTTTAGTTGATTGATGCTGACCTTGTTCCAATGCCAATGGTTGGAAACTGTGATTCCATGTTAGAATAAGAGGGATATGTGAGGAAGGGATTTTGTTGGGTATGTTTTGTTTATGATGCACAAAATTACACACATAATTGGGTCATAAGAACCTATTCCTACTTACCTAACATTACCAACTATAATTCCCTGAAAACTAAATCCAACCCAATAGTACAATCTGCTTATCAATGTTTGTCTGAACTGAAGAGAACTTTAGGGATTTCCTGTTATAACTCATCACATCCATTTGGTTCAACAACTGCTATCTGGAAAGACTGCACATCTGGGAATTTGGAAAACCGATATATTAATTAATTGAGCCAATCCATCTTTCAATGCTTTGCAACAACAATTCTCGTCTCCTCTTCACACTATTTTACAAGGGTACAAATACACAAACATTCCTTCTTTGTCTACTTTAGCAATGTCTCATTTACTAAAGGACATGTAGCCTCTTTCTTATATAAAATTCTCTTATATAATTGACTTTTCAGGATAATCTCAGATCAAATGGGAATTAGAACTAAATTGTGAAATCTCTTCTGAACAATAGTCAGCACTCTAGAACACCATAACTCTAGAAAAGCAAGATATATTCAATCAGTATATTTTTTACTGTAGCATAAATCTCTCTGGTCACCACAAAGAAAGCAAATTGCAGGTATAGCAACTACAAATCTTCGTTGGTAAAATTCAACACAAGGTACTATAAAATGTGTTATTTAATAGTCCAGAGACTTGCATTTTGGTTAGAAGTCTTATGTTCTCACTCTCTACACAAATATCTTATACAACTATAATTATTTAAGTCCCTAAAAGATTAACAGGCTTCAAGCATGCTATAGTCACACCTCTCCTCAAAAAAACCTTCACTTGACCCTACCTGCCTCTCCAACTATCGCCCCATCTCCCTCCTACCCTTCCTCGCCAAGATACTTGAATGTGCCGTTCACAACCACTGCCTCAATTTTCTCTCCTCTCATGCCATCCTCGATCCGCTTCAATCTGGTTTTCGCCCTCTACACTCGACAGAAACGGCACTCACCAAAGTCTGTAATGACCTGTTCCTTGCCAAATCCAAAGGTCATTACTCCATCCTCATCCTCCTCGACCTATCCGCCGCATTAGATACTGTCAATCACAATTTACTCCTTGCCACACTATCTTCATTTGGGTTCCAGGGCTCTGTCCTCTCCTGGTTCTCCTCTTATCTCCCCCACCGTACCTTCAGAGTACATTCTCATGGATCTTCCTCCACCCCCATCCCGCTCTCTGTTGGAGTTCTTCAGGGATCTGTCCTTGGACCCCTTCTTTTTTCAATCTACACCTCTTCCCTGGGCTCGCTGATCTTATCTCATGGCTTCCAATATCATCTCTATGCCGACGACACCCAGCTTTATCTCTCCACACCAGACATCACTGCGGAAACCCAGGCCAAAGTATCGGCCTGCTTATCTGACATTGCTGCCTGGATGTCCAACCGCCACCTGAAACTGGACATGTCCAAGACAGAGCTTATTATCTTTCCACCCAAACCCACATCTCCTCTCCCCCCACTCTCTATCTCAGTCGATGACACTCTCATCCTCCCCGTCTTATCTGCCCACAACCTCGGAGTCATCTTCGACTCCTCCCTCTCCTTCTCCGCGCATATCCAGCAGATAGCCAAGACCTGTCGCTTCTTTCTCTACAACATCAGCAAAATTCACCCTTTCCTCTCTGAGCACACCACCCGAACGCTTGTCCACTCTCTTATTACCTCTTGCCTTGACTATTGCAACCTACTCCTCACTGGCCTCCCACTTAGCCACCTATCCCCCCTTCAATCCGTTCAGAACTCTGCTGCACGTCTTATCTTCTGCCTGGACCGATATGCTCATATCACCCCTCTCCTCAAGTCACTTCACTGGCTTCCAATCAGGTACCGCATACAGTTCAAACTTCTCCTACTAACCCACAAATGCACTCAATCTGCAGCCCCCCACTACCTCTCTACCCTTATCTCCCCCTACGCTCCTACCCGAAACCTCCGCTCACAGGACAAATCCCTCCTCTCTGCTCCCTTCTCCACCATCGCCAACTCCAGGCTCCGCCCTTTCTGCCTTGCCTCTCCCTATGCTTGGAACAAACTCCCTGAGCCCATAGGCAGAGCCCCCTCCCTGCCCATCTTCAAATCCTTACTCAAAGCCCATCTCTTCAATGTCACCTTCGGCACCTAATCATTTTACCTCTATCCAGGAAATCTAGACTGCCCCGATTGCCTGTCTGCACTTGTTGTCCATTAGATTGTAAGCTGACTGCACATGTTGTCCATTAGATTGTAAGATCCTTTCAGCAGGGACTGTCCTTCTTTGTTAAACTGTACAGCACTGTGTAACCCTAGTAGCGCTTTAGAAATGTTAAGTAGTAGTAGTAGTAGTATTTTCGAAAGAGAAGGACGCCCATCTTTCGACACAAATTGGGAGATGGGCGTCCTTCTCCCAGGGTCGCCCAAATCGGCATAATCGAAAGCCGATTTTGGGTGTCCTCAACTGCTTTCTGTCACGGGGGCGACCAAAGTTCACAGGAGCGTGTCGGAAGCATACCGAAGGTGGGACTGGGGCATGCTTAACACTTGGGCGTCCTTGGCCGATAATGGAAAAAAGAAGGATGTCCCTGACGAGCACGTGGCCAACTTTACTTGGTCCATTTTTTCTTGCAACCAAGCCTCAAAAAGGTGCCCGAACTGACCAGATGACCACTGGAGGGAATCGGGGATGACCTCCCCATACTCCCTCAGTGGTCACCAACCCCCTCCCACCCTCAAAAAAAAAACCTTTGAAAATATTTTTTCCAGCCTCTATGCCAGCCTCAAATGTCATATCCAGCTCCATGACAGCAGTATGCAGGTCCCTGGAGCAGTTTTAGTGGGTGAAGTGCACTTCAGGCAGGTGGACCCAAGCCCATTCCCCCCCCCCCCCACCTGTTACACTTGTGGTGGTAAACGTGAGCCCTTCAAAACCCACTGTACCCACATGTAGGTGCCCCCCTTCACCCCTTAGGGCTATGGTAGTGGTGTACAGTTGTGGGGAGTGGATTTTGGGAGGGGGGTTGGGGGGCTTAGCACACAAGGTAAGGGAGCTATGCACCTGGGAGCAATTTCTGAAGTCCACTGCAGTGCCCCCTAGGGTGTCCGGTTGGTATCCTGGCATGTCAGGAGTACCAGTGCACTATGAATGCTGGCTCCTCCCACAACCAAATGGCTTGGATTTGGTCGTTTCTGAGATAGGCGTCCTCAGTTTCCATTATCGCTGAAAACCGTGGACGACCATCTCTAAGGATGACCATCTCTAAGGTCGATCTAAATGTTGAGATTTGGGCATCCCCGACCGTATTATCGAAACAAAAGATGGATGCCCATCTTATTTCGATAATACGGGTTTCCCTGCCCCTTCGCAGGGACGTCCTGCAAGGACGTCCTCAGCAAAACTTGGGCACCCTGTTCGATTATGCCCCTCTAACTCTTTCTCAACTGAAACTTTTCTATAAAAATTATACAGTGAAACCTCGGTTTTCGTTGATACTTTGTCCGAAAATAATCGATGAAACCGAAAACGACGAAAACCGAGGCAATTTATTTTAAATTATTTTAAATGAATAAAAAGACTAATCCTACTATATAAATGATGATGCGGCACGTCACACAATGCTTCAGATATCATAACAGGCTGTAACAGCGCCAACAAGCTACTAAGGGCAAATCAGCACCCCGATCAAGAGGACTCTGGATTCCCCTGCCCCACTTACCTCCGCCTACCCCCCAGTGCATGTCCTCAACCAGCAACTACTTACAATGCACCACATCCGCAAATCGCTATCCCATCCCGCCCTCACAGGTCTCCAACACACACCTCCTCCACAGCCCCTCTCTAACGATCCCACACACTTAAATACACCCACCTCCTGCTCCCGCCCTTCAAAAACGCTAAACAAATGCAAACAGCAACAAGGGGAAGGGGAGAGTGGCACTAGAAATATCCCATGCCTTCCACACCAACAGCCAGCCAATGCAATTAACGCCCTTGATGTAAAACACACCCACCTCCTGCGCACGCCCTCAAATCACTAGCAATAAATGAACATTTAACATGGCATTTACCGACGAATTCCGAGGTGACCAACGAAAACCGAGACAAATATTTTGCGAAAAAAATCGATGATAACCGAAAACCGAGGTTTCACTGTATTGTCTAATTGGAAAACACAATTAATATTCACTTTTGGTGGCAAACAGTTCTGCAGTGTTATAATGTAACCCGAAGGGTTAAATAAACGTACCTGAGGCCGCTTGTAGAAGGAGATCCGGCAGCCGCATGTTTTGTTGCGGTGCGCCGATATCGGGGCCGTTGCGGGAGAGAGGAGAAGTGCGCCGAGGGAGCGGCGATCAGCTGTTCAGCTGATTGGCGGTTTTGGTGGGCGGCGGCGCCTTGGAGTGGAGGGAGGAGAGCGATCGCGCCGGAACCCGGTTTGCTGCTGGGCTTGGGGCTTTCGGCGGGATCGGGAGGCAGCAAGGAGGTGGAAATTTTATGCCGGGGTTTGAGTGATTTGGGGGTGGAGCCTGTAACGCCAAAGAAAAGAAAAAAACTGCTGCGGGATTTTGCGATCCTGTTTGGGCCGTCAGGGAGAACTGGGACTGTTTGCAGGGTGGTCAGGGACAGAGCAAAGGCGGGAAAAGGAGTAGGGAGAGCAGAGAAGAGAGCCGGGAACCCGATTGGCCCTATGTCCGTGCGTGACGTTAGCGTAATGACATCAGTCGCACGTTGCTGACGCAGGGCCGGGAATCTCCTGAATTTAAAGGAACCGGCTCAAATTAATGTACAGAGCCGGTTCCGGACTGGGAGAGAGACCAGCGTGGGACAAAGCAAGAAGGGGGAAGTGCTCCGGTGCACTTCTCCGGCGTTTTACTTGCAGTTTTTTGAGTTGGTGACCGGGAAGCAGATGGGCGCGCGCTGAGGAGGAGTTGTGAGCGGAGGAACAGCTGATGGAGCGAGCCGGAGACTGTCTCGTGGATGGAGTGGGAGGAGGCTCGTGCACGGACGAAAAAGGGAGGTTTTCAGGCTTCAGGGAAGAAAAAGGGACAAAATTTACATTGTTTGAACATACTGTTTATGTTACATGTTTAAAAAATGGTTATTTTGATTTTAAAATGCTGTGGTTATGAATTTAGGGACGTTAGAATGTAGAGCTCGTGCTAGCAGCATGAGCTGTGGAATGGGTTCCAAGCTTGGCAGTTAGGCAGTTGGGAGGTGAGTGCTGAGCTGAGCAGAGCTGTGTCTAGGAGCAGTGCTCAGCTGAGGGAGAATTTTGTGTAAAAATAAAGTAAAAAGTATTTAAAAAGGGATCTGATGAGTGTGCTTTGAAAGGTGATCAGTAGGGAATTTAAATTGAAAGCCTGCCGCGTATTTAAGGGCTTTAGTGGGGAATGAATGGCAGTGAACTGGTACTGGAAATAAAAGGATCTAATAAATCTTGATATCATATCAATGTGTGTTATGGTAAAAAGGTCCTGCTCCAGTGATAGCTGTAGAACACTTTAGACTTTTAAACTTGGATGGTTTTGAAAAGAGTTGAAAAGTGAAAAGCTATCCTGAAAGATGAAATTCCTAAATGATTTTAAAGAAAAAGGGGATTTCTGAAATTGAGAATTTTGCCAGTAATTCTTAAAAAATTATTATTTAGCACACTCTTTGAATTAATTAAATTCTGGGGAAGGGAAATAGAATAGGGATCATCAATTATATGTTTTTTTGGGAAGCTAGATAGGAGGTGTGAGCAGTAGGCACCTGAAAATTGTGTGGCTTAGTTAGGTTTTAGGGTTATTGCTTTATTAAAGTCTAGAGTAGTAGGTACACTTCAGTTCCTGAATCCTGCACCCTGGCCAGGGTTCAACACTGCAGCAAGTCTATGGTACCCAACGGTTAGCAGAACCCGAAAACAGGAAACCGGCTAAATAGATGTCAACAAAAGTATCCTTTTGAACTTTCCTGAAATAAAGAGGAAAAAATGTATACTTACCTTGAATTCTCCGGAGGAAGAACCTGAAAAAGAAAAAGAAAGCAAAGAATCAATTCTAGTTAAGAGACTTACATTAAAACATAATCTTTTGCATGCATGTTTAAACTTCAGATTTAGGAAAGTGTACTGATGCTTGAAGGACTCCACTATTCACCATTCTTTGTTCCAAATTAATTCAATTTAACAACATCATCTGTCATTTGGCAGTCAACTAGTTCTAATCCACTACTAACTTCAGGCTCCATGGAGAACAGTTCCAAAGGCTTTCCTGAAGTCAAAGTAGTCTACATCTAGCACTTATCCTTGATCCAGTTTTCTTCCCATGCAGTCAAATAAATCAATATTAATTTCGCATGATTTTACTTTGGTCAAAACAAAAACCAATTGGATTCTAGAAGTCCACTATACTTTCTTTTAACAGTACTTCCATTATTTTTCCAAATACTGATGTGAGACCAGCTTCCCACTTCTACTCTGTCATTATTTTGGAAACTGCTTTTCTCCAATCTTGTGGAAACCTCTCTGACCTCCCGCAACAAACTGGTTTGGTTCTCAACTAGCTTTGTCAACTTTCAGCTTTTCAAGTTGTCCATAAACACTTTCTCCTCTATATGGTGTGATATCTACGCCATACCCATGCCACGTTTGTCAGCCAACTGAGATCTGCTTCTCTTATCATGCTCTACATAGCGGTTTCAGTTTTACAATTCCATATCTAGCCTTCCTCCTGTCACTAATATTCATGAAATAAGTCTTATCATCTTTCTTTATATCTCTAGCCATTTTATCTTTTGCCTGTGCTTTTGCCAGCCATATTTCTCTTTTTGCTTTGAGTTTTATACAGTATTTTTTCTGTTTTTCTCTTCTTGTATTTTTCTGTATTTCATGAATGCCCCCACTTTGGGGGGTTTTTCCAGCCACTTATTTGGAGTACCATATCAATTTTCTTTTTTTGTTGCCATTCTTATTGCTCCTGAAATGTAGACCACTCATTTTCCACTTCTTGAAGGTCCTCCCATCTCATCAGCTGTCTAAGTAGAACACACAGGATTCTTGAATAGATTGCAAGCTCTGTCAAGAAGGAATTCTCTTATATGTTTTCTATGCAGCGTTTCGTATGTCTAGTAGCGCAATAGAAATTATAACTATTAGAAATCTCTTGATTTCTTTGTGATTCTGTAGCTGGGACATTCCAATCTGCACCTGGCAGGTTGAAATCTCATTCCTAACTATTGGATACCTACAACTTATTTATTTATTCTGTTATTTAGCCCATCCTCCCGACAGTGCCCAGAACAGGTTGCAGAATTACTTTTATAACTCAATAAAACAGTTCAACATATAACAAATAACATTAAACAACGGTTCCAGCTGCTATGTTAAAAAATGTAACTCCTGCAGCCCCCTCCCCCCATCCATGACACCTGTACAGCCCAGGTACTTATCATACTGTCAGGAACTACTACAATACACAGTTTGTCCTGTCACCGTTTCCCCAAATGAGTCTTTAAGTGGGAACAGATGACACCTCACTCTGGAGGATGTGTGACAGATGACATCACAACTCTATCAATCACAAATGGGTCCTCACCTGTGTGCCAGTAGGTGGCTGAGTATCACATGCCTCTTGTGCATACCCAACTGTACCCTGTACGGGAGATCCAGCCAAAATGGATGTGAATTTGATACGCACTAGAATAAAGCCTCTTGCATCCCCCTCATGTCATATAGTCTTTGGAGTCACCAGGAGTCTGGAGATATACACATCACCATTCAGGCTATACACAGAACTGATCCATCTCGAGTGGTGTGAATCAAGAATTGCCTATGGCATTGGAGAGGTTTAATTCCCTTCTTCCCCCCATCACTGTCCACTCAATGCAGTTGCTACACACACTCTGCCAACTCCCCATGCCTGCACTCACAGACCAATGTGTGTTTTACTCCCGTGATATAATCGTGTGTATGTACATGTCTGTGAGAATCAAGACGCAAGCTAGTAGAAAAGCTAATGCCAGTGGTGGCACAGAAAAGAGAGTGGATCTCACAGCAGTGATGGGTAAAAAATGCCTGATGTGGCCACATTTTGCCTTCAAAGGGCTTTTTCAGGGATATTGTTAATGTAACATGAATAGATGGAAAAATCAATAAGTAAATATATAAAATGGTTAATACAAATAAAAGAGAAATATAATTTTAAAAAGCATGAAAACCTTTATTATGTGCCAATGTTTCCTTGTAAATGTTTGAATTCCAACATACAAACAAGATGAGAAATGTTTTGATTTCATACAGAACTAGAAGAGACAAAATCCACCAGCTCGGGAATGTATATTTAGAAAAAATCAGTCATTAACAATTCCTACTAAAACTCCAAGACTCAGGACTCACTGACACCACAACTTACAAACACACACATGCAGTGGAGAAAAAAACTCAGTTAAGCCACCCAGCTAAAACTAGTTTTAAGGCGTGGGCATAGCTCACCGTCACAGGAAAAAGAAAACTCCACTACCTATTGTGCAAGAAGTAACTATTCAAAGTATCAGTAAGAGTCACTAGAGTCAGGATAAACACACAGTAGGTAGTGGAGTTTTTTTTTTCCCCCTGTGATAGTGAGCTATGCCCAAGCCTTAAAACTAATGTTGGCTGGGTGGCTTAACTGAGTTTTTTTTCTGCACTGCATGTGTGTGCTTGTAAGTTGTGGTGTCAGTGAGTTCTGAGTCTTGAGGTTTTAGTAGGAATTGTTCATGACTGATTTTCTCTTCATACAGAAGAGGTAAACATTTAAAAGATAAACCACCTGATATTCTACAGGGTTTAACCGTGCAGAAGAGCATCATAATGTTCTAATGCCGCAAACAAATGTTTGTAGGGGAAATAATTGGGAGGGTGAATGCTTCTGTGTCACTGTAGGTCATCTATTTTTTGGTTGTTTTATTCTGTGTCTAAAATAATAACTAGATACAGAACTAATTTGGTACTACTAGAGAGTAACATAGTAGATGACGGCAGAAAAAGACCTGCACGGTCCATCCAGTCTGCCCAACAAGACAAACTCAGAGAGGTTGCTCTTCATTTGTAGCTAATACTACTATGGTAATTTATGGAAAATTTTTTATGAAGCTTTTTTTTTTTTAAAGCATTGCCTCCAAGTTCTTTTCAATAAAGTTTTACAAATACTTTTTGTCCATTGGCAAGGCACAAAAATGGAAAGAACAGACCATCGCTGATGCGGCCATTTGGGACAATGCAAGATATCAGCCATCTGCGATTGGCCCTTGGACTATAATAGTCAATTTACTTCTCAGCCAAAGTTCCTCAGCCATCTGCTTATGTAGAACAGCTTTCAGCAGATTTCCTCTGAGGAAGGATTTGAGTTTTTGCCAAGATGTCAGCATCACTGTTTTATAAAAATTAAATGGCTGGCAGAAACATGCTGAACCCAATGCACCCTGGCCTTGTATTTCAAGTAGCTGATCAAGAAAATGCAGACACTGTCAGCTCTGGACACAAGAGCAGATTTGCTAAAGATTAACTATAAACATGTTTAAAAGACAGGATGAATATTCAAATTCATTTTGTGTCTTTATCAAGGACCAAAATAGAGCTGCATGACAAAGTAATACCGGACAATTGTTTTTGTTTTCCTTATGGCAGAATAATGAAATGATTCAATTAAAAACTGTACCGTGAAACCTCGGTTTTCGTCGATAATCCGTCCGAAAATAATCGGCGAAAACCGAAACCGATGAAAACCGAGGCAATAAGAAATTTTTTCTTTTACATGAATAAAAAAGACAAATGTATAGAATAAATGAACATTTAACATGGCATTTACCTTTCTGAAGATTCTTCTTGGCGTTTGGAAGAGGGAGAGAGAGGTGCAGATATTATTGTTTGGAAGGGGGATCCCCCTCCATAAGTACAGTAGGTATCAAGGCACTATCTGGGGGGGGGGTCACTTCCCTTCTTGGTCTTTTGGCACTAGGACCAGCTTCAGAGTCAGTGGACCCAAGTCGCACAAGAAAGCTGTCCAAAGAGGTTTGTTTCTGCCGCCTCTTTAAGAACGCCGCAGGAGAATGCCCCAGAAGAACGCCACAGGAGAACACAAAATTAGCAGCGTGGGCACGCCGACGAAATCCGAAGCAACAGATGAAAACCGTGACAAATGTTTTGCTAATAAATGCGACGAAAACCGAAAACGACGAAATCCGAAGTCAACGAAAACCAAGGTTTCACTGTATAACCAAAAGCAGGGAAATAAAATATTTATTTATTTACTTTCCAAAATACATAATTTTTTAAATAAAAAAAAAACATCTGCATGAAAGGAGATAGGTGTGGACTGGTATTATTTTCTTATTCAGTTTTAAAAGTAAAAGCATGCATGTACTTTCCAAATGAGTGCAAAGTCAAAAGTGAATAATAATAATAACAGAACTTATTACCCGCTCTAGCCTTCCAGGTCAGAGTGGCTAACAGAGTAAGATGCTGGTTATAATCAGGAAATACAATAAAACAAACAATTGAAAGAATGTTTCATAATCTTCACTAACCCATTTATCTTACATAGGGCTCAGAACATACATCCTAAATAAAAACGTTTTAATATTTTGACAAAATTCAGTATAACAAACAGAAAATTTTATTATAGTTTATTATAGTTGAAATATCTTTTTTTTTATTTTGCTGCTTGGAAAGCCAACAAATGCTCAAAGATTTTCAGCCTTTTAATACATCTAGGCAGGGGTGGATTGAGACTGGTCTGGGCCCCCGGGCACTGAGAGTGGTCTGAGCCCCCCGCATGGCCACTGCCCGACGCCCTCACCATCCCAGTTCTTCCTACCCACTGCATTGCTGATACTCCCCCGCCCGCAGATGCAAATTTAAAAAACTGGCATATTTCAATCACTATACTATAGGTTAACAAATACACATAAAGCAAAAAAATTGAAAACATGCTATATCATCTTATTTCCATTTTCTTTATTAGCACAGCTACCACACTACTTTATTCTAAACTAAAAATAAAATTAATTTTTCCTACCTTTCTTGTCTGGCCATTTACTTTTTTCTAATTGTGTTGGTCCCAGTCTCTTGTTTCTTTTTTCCTCGATCTCTTCTTAACTCTCGCTAGCGTCTATCCCTCTCTCTCCACCCCCTTTCCATCCAGTATCTGCTCCCTCTCTCTTTCCCCTTTATGTCCAGTATCTGCCCCCTCTCCTTCCCCCTTTCAATCCAGCATCTGCCCCTCTCTTCCCCCTTTCCATCCAGCGTCTGCCTCCTCTCTTCCCCCTTTCCATCCAGCGTCTGCCCCCTCTCACCCCCTTTCCATCCAGCATCTGACCCTTCTTCCTCACTTCCATCCAGAGTCTCTCATCTTTTTCTCCCTCCTCCATCCAGCATCTGGCCCCTCTATCTCTTTACTTCCATCCACTCAAGCCCCTCTCTCTCCCCAGTTCCATCCAGCATCTGCATCCTCTCTCCCCCTTCCATCCAGCTTCTATATCCTCTCTCCCCTTCATCCAGTGTCTGTCCCTCCTCTCCCCATTTCCATCTGGCATATGTCCCTTCTTTCTCCCTCATCCAGTGTCTGTCCCTCCTCTCCCTCTTTCCATCTGACATCTGTCCCCACTCTCCTTCTCATCCAGCATCTGTCCTCAATTCCCCCTCCATCCAGCATCTTTCCCATCTCTTCTCCCTTCCATCCAGCATCTGTTCCCTCTCCCCACTCCATTCTCCATCCATCGTCTGTCCTTCCACATCACCTAGTCACCCTCACTTACAATCACACCCTCCCCCTTCCATCCAGTGTTACAGTATTTTTTCAGCCCAACCCAACACCCAAACCTTCTCTTCCCCCTCCCACCGGACACCCCCACTACCACTAGCACACCAGGACCAGGCTATCCCCACTCCCACCCAATACCCCCCTGCCATGGCCAACACTGCTGCTGCCCTGTTTAATGTGGAATAAAATGCCATAAATAAGTAAATAAATAAATATAAACTTTTAACATTGAGCACCTGATTCTCAAAGTGGACATATTCCAAACACTATAATGAAAATAAAATGATTTTTTCTTCCTTTGTTGACTGGTGACTTTGTTTTTCTCATCATGCTGGCCCAGTGTCTGATTCTGCTGCTATCTGTCCTCTTAACTCCGTTTCCAGGGCTTCCTTTCCATTTATTTCTTTACTTTCCTCTTTTCTTCTTCATTTCTTGCCCTACATCCGTAAGTAAAAGCTGGGTCCTCCACAGACTTGTCTGTCCAGTGGATCCAGCTTCTGCCTATTTTCTCCATCCATGTGCAGTTTTTCTCCTCTCTTCCTTTTCCTCTCTCTTCCCTCCTCTCCATCCATGTCCAGCATTTCTTCTCTCTCCCTTCCCCTCCATCCATGTGCATCTCCTTCCTCTGTCTTCCCTCCCCTCCAGAATGTACAGAAGTGTTATGACTGTGCCCCTGTGTCATGCTCTCATTCATCTCGCCTGCCTTTGCACCTTTGCCTGGGCCTGGACTTTGACTTTGCTTGCCGCCTGCCTTTGCACCTTTGCCTGGACATGGACTTTGACTTGGCTTGTCGCCTGCCTTTGAACCTTGGCCTGGATCTGGACCTTGCCTTTATTTGCTAGTTCACGGCTCTGCGGGGTTTGGGGACTATCTTCCTGCTCTCTGCTGTGGCTTCTGTTCTGGTCCTGCCGCTCTAGTCCGGAGGGTACTGGTCTGTCTGGGTTCTGCCTTGTTCCCGGTGGGTGTTCCTCCTGCCGCTGCCGCTCCTCGGCAGTAGCCCAAGGGCTCGCTATCCAGTGTTTCATGTGAAGCGTGACAGATTGCAAGGCCATGAGCTCGGAAGAATCACCTGCCGGTGCGATAGCACACCTTTATAAACTCTATAACAAAATGAATGCACAGGTACAGCTGTTAAACCAATATGTGCACCTTAACCCCCCCAGGACCTAGGACATCTTCCGGGGTGGCTCCTCCAGATTCAGACTCAGGACCGGCGACAGCTCTGGTAAGGCCAGATATACGTCTGAAGTCACCCCCAAGATATGATGGGAATCCTAAAGACTGTAGGGGTTTTCTCAACCAGTGTGCTATAATTTTTTAGCTTCAAGCTCGGGACTTTCCTACTGAAAGAACTCAGATAGCCTATATTATGTCACTATTGTCTGGACAAGCCCTAGCCTGGGCATCCCCTTCGTGGGAGAAGAATGACCCGGTGATGCATGACCTCCGCAATTTCCTGGACCAATTTAGACAAGTGTTTGAAGAGCCCGGGAAAGTTACCTCCGCAACGTCAGCACTTTTGAGATTAAAGCAGGGAACGCGGACTTTGGGCGACTATGCCATTCGGTTCCGCACTCTGGCTTCTGAGTTAACTTGGAATAATGAGAGCCTGGTCGCGACCTTTTGGCAGAGGTTGGCGCCCCAAATTAAGGATGAGCTAGCTGGACGTGATCTTCCTACTGGATTGGATGACCTGATTAGACTCTGCACTACAATTGATATTCGGTTCCAGGAGCGTAGCCGAGAACGGTGCTCCTCAGAAAGGGTGGGAATTAAAACACCTAGTCCTCAGGGTGTGCCCCCGATGTCCCCTACCACCCGCAGAACCCATGCAATTAGGACACACTTCCCTCACCCTGCAGGAGAAACAGAGACGTCGGAATCTCAACCTTTGTCTGTATTGTGGTGATACTGGACATTATGCGGCCAGGTGCCCTCTTAAATCGGCACCCCTGGATCAGGGTCTGACGGCAGGCACTATAGTAAGTCTATCTGCTGGCATTCCTCGTACTCAATTCCTGGTGCCAGCTGTGCTCGATCTTGATCACAAAAGGGAACAGACTGAAGTTTTTCTGGACTCCGGGGCCGGTGGGAACTTTATAGCCGAGGCCCTGGTCCATCAATTAAACATTCCTATACAAGAATTACCTAAGACCATGCCGCTGTTTTCAGTTTATGGACGCATTCAAGGGTCCGGTGAGCTTATAATTTGGAGATCACAGAGAAGACATTTCCCTATACGTCCTCCAGTCAGCCGTCCAACCCATTGTGTTGGGTCTACCTTGGTTACAGAGACACAATCCGACCCTAGACTGGGAGAAGGGTGAGATCTTGGACTGGGATGAATCTTGCAGGAAGCATTGCCTCGTGCTGGATCATGGTGAGTTTGACAGCGAACGGCAAGACCAAGAATCAGATGCTTGGATGGATATTAGTGACTCACAGTCCCAGGACTCGGATGTTGCTGCAATGGGTCTGCACTGTGTCTACATGGCACCCCAGATCAGTCAGTTCCCAGCTGGAGTCTGCAAGGCGTCCAAACCCCAGAGTCCCGCCATCAGGGGCTATCCATGGAGATATCCATGGAGACCTAGATCATCCGAGAGGTCCGGGGGGGCCTTGAGAGGGAGGTACTGTTATGACTGTGCTCCTGTGTCATGCTCTCATTAATCTCACCCCCTGGTGGTCAGACCTGGTGGTCGCAATGGACTGTCTGTTTGTGGTTTTCCCGGTTCCAGAAGTCATGCCGGTCCGGTCCGGATTTTCTAGCCTGCCAGTTGGTCTTGAGACTTTTTGGAACTAAGCAGTTTCCGTACCTGGTGACCTCCCTGGCTGTTTGCCTTTATTAACCACCTGGAAGCTTTCCTAGTTTGCCTTGCAACAGAGCTCTTCAGAGGTGTGTCTTCTGCGATTGATTGTTGCTGTGCTTCCTTGCTGCTTTCAGTTTCTGCCTATCTCTGCTTTTGAACCTTTGCCTGGACCTGGACTTTGACTTTGCTTGCTGCCTGCCTTTGAACCTTTGTCTGGACCTGGACTTTGATTTTGCTTGCCGCCTGCCTTTGAACCTTTGCCTGGACCTGGACTTTGACTTGGCTTGTCGCCTGCCTTTGAACCTTGGCCTGGATCTGGACCTTGCCTTTATTTGCCTGCTCATGGCTCTGCGGGGTTTGGGGACTATCTTCCTGCTCTCTGCTGTGGCTTCTGTTCTGGTCCTGCCGCTCCAGTCCGGAGGGTACCGTTCTGTCTGGGTCCCACCTTGTTCCCGGTGGGTGTTCCTCCTGCCGCTCCTCGGCAGTAGCCCAAGGGCTCACTATCCAGTGTTTCGTATGAAGCGTGACAAGAAGATACCGAAACAGAATGTACAGAATCTGCTCTGATCATTTTCCGTCTTGGAGTTTGCAGATCGTCTGCCTTTCTGCTTTCTTGTTCCCTCCCCTCCATCTATGTCCAGAATTTCTTTTCTCTCCCCTCCATCCATGTGCATCTCCTTCCTGTCTTCCCTTCCCTCCCCTCCATCCACCCATGTCCAGCAACCCTCCTCTCTCTCCTGCCCTCCCCTCCATTCACCCATGTCCAGCAACCCTCCTCTCTCTCCTGCCCTCCCCTCCATTCACCCATGTCCAGCAACCCTCCTCTCCCCTCCCCTCCCCTCCATCCACCCATGTCCAGCAACTCTCCTCTCCCCTGCCCTCCCCTCCATCCATACCCAGCAATTCTCTTCTCTCCCCTGCCCCCCTCCATCCATACCCAGCGATTCTCTTCCCTGCCCCCCTCCTTTCATCCATACCCAGTGATTCTCCTCTCTCTCCTGTCCTCCCCTCCCACTCCCATCCATGTCCAGCGATTCTCCTTCACCCCCATCCTCCCCTCCTGCTCCCATCCAAGTCCAGCGATTCTCCTTCGCGCCCATCCTCCCCTCCCATTCATATCCACTTGCCCGTCCTCTTTTCCCCCCAACATCCCCCTTTTTCTTCCTGCCACAGTGCCGCCCTGCATGGTTTAAATCTTTTTTATTACCTCCGTTGCAGCGTCTGCGTCATTGAAAGCCCTGCCCGTCTCTAGCCTTCCCTTCGTGAGTTCAGGGCTTTCAATGACACGGACGCTGCGATGGAGGTAATAAAAAAGATTTAAACCCTGGTGTGTGGGAATGGGGAGAACGGCAGGCATCCTGGCAGAGCCTCTGGGCCCCCCAGAGCCTCTGCACCCTGTTGCCCAAACGGTCAGTCCGCCCCTGCATCTAAGACAGTGGTTCCCAAACCTGGTCCTGGAGGCACCCCAGCCAGTCAGGTTTACAGAATACACACAATGAATATTCATGAGAGATTTGCATGCACTGCTTCCACTACATGCAAATCTCTCTCATGAATATTCATTGTGGGTACCCCTCTGCCCTGGAACAGGAAGTAACAGCAGAGGGCGCAGGGAACCAGTGGTGCTCCCTGCACCCCTCCTGCTGTGTGCACCGGGGGCTGACCACACCCACCGCACTGCCCTCGGTACGCCACTGGAACCAATTAAAGACCCTATCTGTAATTCCAACATCTGCAAATATCATCAACATAATATCATGGTCCACAAGGTCAAAGGCACATGAAACATCAAATTGAAGAAGAAATGCCTGTATCCCTTCACTTATAAGAGCGCAAATGTTATTAATCAAGGATCCCACAACTAAGTATTGTACATAGAGTGGAATCTGGACTGAGAAAAATGTAAAACATTATGATGTTTCAAAATTTCTGTCAGCTGGTAAGCAACTGGGCCTTCCATCAGCTTGGCAAACAACAGTATAGATTCCCATAAAAGGTTCACAAAACTACAATTCACAGTTTGACTTCCTTCATTGCAGGGGCGTAGCCACGGGTGGGCCTGGGTGAGCCCAGGCCCACCCATTTTTGGTTCAGGCCCACCCAGCAGTGGAGGCAGCGGAGCGGAGGGAGCAGGCTGAGCTCCGATCCCGCATCTGCCTCCCCAGCCCGCCACTGCCCCGCCCCCCGCCGTACCTTTAAATATTACAGTTTTGCTGGAGTCGGGCAGCCGGCATTGAAGACATCGGCAGGCTTACGCCGGTTCCAGCAGCCTTCCTCTTCCCTCGTTGCAAGTCAGATGATGGCTCCGCCCTCTTCTGACGTATTTCCTGTTTCTACGAGGGCGGAGCCATCATCCGACTTGCAACGAGGGAAGGGAAGGCTGCTGGAACCGGCGTAAGCCTGCCGATGTCTTCAATGCCGGCTGCCCGCGACTCCAGCAAGACTATAATATTTAAAGGTACGGCCGGCGGGGGGGGGGGGGGGGGGGGCAGGAAGGAAACAGGGCAGACGGGAGAGGAGGGTTGCTGCACATGGTGGAAGAAGGGGAGAGGAGGGTTGCTGGATGGAGGGAAGGGGAGAGGAGGGTTGCTGGACATGGTGGAAGAAGAGGAGAGGGCAGGGGAGAGGAGGGTTGCTGGATGGAGGGAAGGGGAGAGGAGGGTTGCTGGACATGGTGGAAGAAGGGGAGAGGAGGGTTGCTGGATGGAGGGAAGGGGAGAGGAGGGTTGCTGGATATGGTGGAAGAAGGGGAGAGGAGGGTTGCTGGATGGAGGGAAGGGGAGAGGAGGGTTGCTGGATATGGTGGAAGAAGGGGAGAGGAGGGTTGCTGGATGGAGGGAAGGGGAGAGGAGGATTGCTGGACATGGTGGAAGAAGGGGAGAGGAGGGTTGCTGCACATGGTGGAAGAAGGGGAGAGGAGGGTTGCTGGATGGAGGGAAGGGGAGAGGAGGGTTGCTGGACATGGTGGAAGAAGGGGAGAGGAGGGTTGCTGGATGGAGGGAAGGGGAGAGGAGGGTTGCTGGACATGGTGGAAGAAGGGGAGAGGAGAGGGCAGGGGAAAGGAGGGTTGCTGGATGGAGGGAAGGGGAGAGGAGGGTTGCTGGATGTGGTGGAAGAAGGGGAGAGGAGAGGGCAGGGGAGGGTTGCTGGATATGGTGGAAGAAGGGGAGAGGAGGGTTGCTGGATGGAGGGAAGGGGATAGGAGGGTTGCTGGACATGGTGGAAGAAGGGGAGAGGAGGGTTGCTGGATATGGTGGAAGAAGGGGAGAGGAGGGTTGCTGGATGGAGGGAAGGGGAGAGGAGGGTTGCTGAACATGGATGGAAGAGAGGGAAGGGAGAGAGAAGAAATGCTGGACATGGATGGAGGGGATGGAAGAATGAGGAAGGAGATGAGATGAGGGAAAAGGAAGAGCGGAGAAAAACTGCACATGGATGAAGAAAATAGGCAGAAGCTGGATCCACTAGACAGTCAAGTCTGCAGAGGACCCAGCTTTTACTTATGGATATAGAGCAAGAAATGAAGAAGAAAGGAGGAAAGTAAAGAAATAAATGGAAAGGAAGCCCTGGAAACGGAGTTAAGAGGACAGATAGCAGCAGAATCGGATACTGGGCCAGCATGATCAGAAAAACAGTCACCAGACAACAAAGGTAGAAAAAAATCATTTTATTTTCATTATAGTGTTTGGAATATGTCCACTTTGAGAATCAGGTGCTCAACATTAAAAGTTTATATTTACTTATTTATGGCATTTTATCCCACATTAAACATGAATTAAATTGGAACCTGGGATCATTTAATGTTTTTTTTCCTGGAGAGAGTAATGCATTGCCTCCTCCACCCCCCAGGCTCTCTCCCCGGCTATAGCCAGCTCTGCAATTTTGAAGGGAGGTGGGCAGGGGGGGGGGGGGCGCAGAGGTGAACCGGGGAGAGAGCCTGTTGTTAAACATTTACCAGCACACCACTGTCTAGTGCCCACCCATCCAACCTGTTGGCCCACCCAAAAATTGACTTCTGGCTACGCCACTGCTTCATTGTCTTTTTTTCAAGTGACAGTATATGGTTCCCTTGCTCCTTCCCTGAGTGTCCCCTGTCCATCCTCACCTTTGGACTGGTGGCTGCTGGTGAGCTAGTCTGTTTTTATGAGCAAACTCCAGGGTCACTTACCTGTCAGGTCCACAGTTCTTAGCTCTGAGTCTCCCTCTAGATTCTGTGGCCTGCAGTTCAAGTTTTCCCCTATGGTGGGAACCTTCCCCTGAGGAAAGCGGAAAATGGACCAATAACCTCTTTCTGACATTTGTTACTGCTGACAGTACTGTGTGACGCGCTGTTGCGTGTGTAAACAGGAAGACTTTTACAAGGTCTTTTTAAAGACTTTTGTTTTTCTCTTGTGGAAGTTGCTTACTCGGTTACATATACCATCATAAACAGTGGCGTAGCTAGGGTAGTTGACACCCGGGGCCGGTCATTTTTTAACACCCCCCCCCCCCCCCCCCCGAAATCCAGTACTAGGCATACCGAGAATACAAAACACTCAGGACCTATAGAGCAATTCTACCATACCATAAGCAGTAATTTGTACGAGTCACACAAGGAAAAGGAACGCATCTTAAACACTACAGTGAGCACTAGAACATCAATTCACCTATTGTAAAACGAAAACAGACAGATTAGTACAGATCGTCGATCCTGCACAGTCAATGCCAACCGAAAGCCATGTCTTTTTCACAAATACAGATACACCCTAATCCACTATAGAATAAGTAATCATAAACTTTCTATTTAGACAAAAATTAAACTGAACCCCCGATGCCAGACTCTGCATACAATGCAACACCACAGAAACAGAAATTGTCCTCTAGTACTGTGCAAAATATAAAGACAGCAGATGTAAATTTGAAAAAACTAACAAATACCAATCACCACTTTACAAATTAACAAATAGAAATAAAACAAATAATATCATTTTATTGGACTAATACATTTAGCTTTCAGAGGCCAAAACCTCCTTCCTCAGGTCAATTCAGTATAGTACTGTTACAGTGTCCTATCCTGACCTGAGGAAGGGGGTTTTGTTCTCCGAAAGTAAAATGTATTAAAATTAGTCCAATAAAAAGATTACCTTATTTACATGTTCTATTATAAACATTTATTAACACAGCTACAATACTACTTTATCCTAAAGCAAAAAAATAAAAATATATATTTACAGTTCGTTGTCTCTGGTTTCTGCTTTCCTCATCTTTTCACTGTCTTCCTTCTATCTCTGCCCCTTCCATCCACTGTCTGCCCTCTCTCCCTTCCATCCACTTCTGCCCCTTCCATGCACCATCTGCCCCAGTCTGCCATCTCTCTCTCCCCCTTCCATCAACATCTGCCCTCTATCTCTGCCCCTTCCATTCACCATTTGCTCCAGTCTGCCCTCTTTCTCTCTCCCCTTCCACCCACCATCTGCCCTTTCTCTCTGCCCCTTCAATCTGTCTGCCCTCCGTCTACCATCCATCCAGGGTCTGCCTTCCTTCACGTTCCCCCCTTCTATCCCCTCTCTCTCTGCCCCCTATTTTCAGCCCCCTTATTCCACCTGCCCCTAGTTCCAGCCCCAGCCCACATCTCCCACCTGCCCCCCTTTTCAGCCCCACTATCCCACCAGTCCCCAGCCCTTTTCTCCCATCAGTCCCGAGCTTCAGCCCCCAGCCTCCCTGTCCTCTTTTCAGCCCCTAGTTTCAACCCCAGCCCTTTTCTCTCACCAGTCCCGAGCTTCAGCCCCAGCCAGTTCTCCCTGTCCCCTTTAAAGCCCCTAGTCCCCACAGTTTCAGCCCCCTTCATCCACCACAAGCCTTGCATCCCCCCTTTTCAGCCCCAGACCCATTCTCCCAACTGCCCCAGGCATGGACCCATTTTCCCTCCTGTCCCCTTGTCAGACACAGCTTCAGACCCCTTCTCCCATCTGAGCACTCCCCCTCCCCAATCCCCTTCTCCCCTCTCTGAGCACCCATCTGAGCTCCCCCACCCTCCCTAATCCCCTTTAAGCACCCCTCTGAGCTCCCCCACCCCTCCCCAATCCACTTCTCCCCTCTCAGCTCCCCACCCTCCCTAATCCCCTTTAAGCACCCCTCTGAGCTCCCCCACCCCTCCCCAATCCCCTTCTCCCCTACTTGATGCTCTCCCACCCTCCCTAATCCCCTTTAAGCACCCCTCTGAGCTCCCCCACCCTCCCTAATCCCCTTTAAGCACCTCTCTGAGCTCCCCCACCCCTCCTCCCCTCTCTGAGCTCCCCACCCTCCCTAATCCCCTTAAACACCCATCTGAGCTCCCCCACCCTTCCCCAATCCCCTCTCTGAGCTCCCCCACCCTCCCTAATCCCCTTTAAGCACCCCTCTGAGCTCCCCCACCCTTCCCCAATCCCCTTCTCCCCTCTCTGAGCTCCCCCACCCTCCCTAATCCCCTTTAAGCACCCCTCTGAGCTCCCCCAACCCTCCTCCCCTCTCTGAGCTCCCCACCCTTCCTAATCCCCTTTAAGTACCCAACTGAGCTCCCCCACCCTTCCCAAATCCCCTTCTCCCCTCTCTGAGCTCCCCCACCCTCCCTAATCCCCTTTAAGCACCCCTCTGAGCTCCCCCACCCCTCCTCCCCTCTCTGAGCTCCCCACCCTTCCTAATCCCCTTTAAGTACCCATCTGAGCTCCCCCACCCTTCCCAAATCCCCTTGTCCCCTCTCTGAGCTCCCCCACCCTCCCTAATCCCCTTTAAGCACCCCTCTGAGCTCCCCCACCCCTCCCCAATCCCCTTCTTCCCTACTTGATGCTCTCCCACCCTCCCTAATCCCCTTTAAGCACCCCTCGGAGCTCCCCCACCCCTCCTCCCCTCTCTGAGCTCCCCACCCTCCCTAATCCCCTTTAAGCACCCCTCTGAGCTCCCCCACCCTTCCCCAATCCCCTTCTCCCCTCTCTGAGCTCCCCCACCCTCCCTAATCCCCTTTAAGCACCCCTCTGAGCTCCCCCACCCCTCCCCAATTTCCTTCTCCCCTCTCTGAGCTCCCCACCCTCCCTAATCCCCTTTAAGAACTCCTCTGAGCTCCCCCACCCTTCCCTAATCCCCTTTCCCCTCTGAGCTCCCCCACCCTCCGTAATCCCTTTAAGCACCCCTCTGAGCTCCCCCACCCCTCCCCAATCCCCTTCTCCCCTCCTTGATGCTCTTCCACTCTCCCTAATCCCCTTTAAGCACCCCTCTGAGCTCCCCCACCCTTCCCCAATCCCCTTCTCCCCTCTGAGCTCCCCCACCCTCCCTAATCCCCTTTAAGCACCCCTCTGAGCTCCCCCACCCTTCCCCAATCCCCTTCTCCCCTCTCTGAGCTCCCCCACCCTCCCTAATCCCCTTTAAGCACCCCTCTGAGCTCCCCCACCCCTCCTCCCCTCTCTGAGCTCCCCACCCTTCCTAATCCCCTTTAAGTACCCATCTGAGCTCCCCCACCCTTCCCAAATCCCCTTCTCCCCTCTCTGAGCTCCCCACACTCTCCCTAATCCCCTTTAAGCACCCCTCTGAGCTCCCCCACCCCTCCCCAATCCCCTTCTCCCCTACTTGATGCTCTCCCACCCTCCCTAATCCCCTTTAAGCACCCCTCTGAGCTCCCCCACCCCTCCTCCCCTCTCTGAGCTCCCCACCCTCCCTAATCCCCTTTAAGCACCCCTCTGAGCTCCCCCACCCTTCCCCAATCCCCTTCTCCCCTCTCTGAGCTCCCCCACCCTCCCTAATCCCCTTTAAGCACCCCTCTGAGCTCCCCCACCCATCCCCAATCCCCTTCTCCCCTACTTGATGCTCTCCCACCCTCCCTAATCCCCTTTAAGCACCCCTCTGAGCTCCCCCACCCCTCCTCCCCTCTCTGAGCTCCCCACCCTCCCTAATCCCCTTTAAGCACCCCTCTGAGCTCCCCCACCCTTCCCCAATCCCCTTCTCCCCTCTCTGAGCTCCCCCACCCTCCCTAATCCCCTTTAAGCACCCCTCTGAGCTCCCCCACCCCTCCCCAATCCCCTTCTCCCCTCTCTGAGCTCCCCACCCTCCCTAATCCCCTTTAAGAACCCCTCTGAGCTCCCCCACCCTTCCCTAATCCCCTTTCCCCTCTGAGCTCCCCCACCCTCCGTAATCCCTTTAAGCACCCCTCTGAGCTCCCCCACCCCTCCCCAATCCCCTTCTCCCCTCCTTGATGCTCTTCCACTCTCCCTAATCCCCTTTAAGCACCCCTCTGAGCTCCCCCACCCCTCCCCAATCCCCTTCTCCCCTCTCTGAGCTCCCCACCCTCCCTAATCCCCTTTAAGCACCCCTCTGAGCTCCCCCACCCTTCCCCAATCCCCTTCTCCCCTCTGAGCTCCCCCACCCCTCCCCAATCCCCTTCTCCCCTCCTTGATGCTCTCCCGCCCTCCCTAATCCCATTTAAGCACCCCTCTGAGCCCCCCACCCCTCCCCAATCCCCCTCTCTCCTTTCTGAGCTCCCCACCCTTCCCCAATCCCCTTCTCCCCTCTCTGAGCTCCTCCACCCTCCCTAATCCCCTTTAAGCACCCCTCTGAGCTCCCCCACCCTTCCCCAATCCCCTTCTCCCCTCTCTGAGCTCCCCCACCTTCCCTAATCCCCTTTAAGCACCCCTCTGAGCTCCCCCACCCTTCCCCAATCCCCTTCTCTGAGCTCCCCCACCCTCCCTAATCCCCTTTAAGCACCCCTCTGAGCTCCCCCACCCTTCCCCAATCCCCTTCTCTGAGCTCCCCACCCTCCCTAATCCCCTTTAAGCACCCCTCTGAGCTCCCCCACCCCTCCCCAATCCCCTTCTCCTCTCTCTGAGCTCCCCACCCTCCCTAATCCCCTTTAAGCACCCCTCTGAGCTCCCCCACTCTTCCCCAATCCCCTTCTCCCCTCTCTGAGCTCCCCCACCCTCCCTAATCCCCTTTAAGCACCCCTCTGAGCTCCCCCACCCTTCCCCAATCCCCTTCTCCCCTCTCTGAGCTCCCCCACCCTCCCTAATTCCCTTTAAGCACCCCTCTGAGCTCCCCCACCCTTCCCCAATCCCCTTCTCCCCTCTCTGAGCTCCCCCACCCTCCCTAATCCCCTTTAAGCACCCCTCTGAGCTCCCCCACCCCTCCCCAATCCCTTTCTCCCCTCTCTGAGCTCCCCACCCTCCCTAATCCCCTTTAAGCACCCCTCTGAGCTCCCCCACCCTTCCCCAATCCCCTTCTCCCCTCTGAGCTCCCCCACCCCCCCTAATCCCCTTTAAGCACCCCTCTGAGCTCCCCCACCCCTCCCCAATCCCCTTCTCCCCTCCTTGATGCTCTCCCACCCTCCCTAATCCCATTTAAGCACCCCTCTGAGCCCCCCACCCCTCCCCAATCCCCCTCTCCCCTCTGAGCTCCCCCACCCTTCCCCAATCCCCTTCTCCCCTCTCTGAGCTCCCCCACCTTCCCTAATCCCCTTTAAGCACCCCTCTGAGCTCCCCCACCCTTCCCCAATCCCCTTCTCTGAGCTCCCCCACCCTCCCTAATCCCCTTTAAGCACCCCTCTGAGCTCCCCCACCCCTCCCCAATCCCCTTCTCCTCTCTCTGAGCTCCCCACCCTCCCTAATCCCCTTTAAGCACCCCTCTGAGCTCCCCCACTCTTCCCCAATCCCCTTCTCCCCTCTTTGAGCTCCCCCACCCTCCCTAATCCCCTTTAAGCACCCCTCTGAGCTCCCCCACCCTTCCCCAATCCTCCCCTCTCTGAGCTCCCCCACCCTCCCTAATCCCATTTAAGCACCCCTCTGAGCTCCCCCACCCCTCCCCAATCCCCTTCTCCCCTGAGTCCCCCCGCAACCCGACAGCTGAGATCCGTTCTCCTGCTGCTCCTACCCTGTCCTGCCTTAAAAAAAATTTTTCGAAGCGCCGGAGAGTGGCAGGCATCGCGCTTTGCGTCTGCCCTGCTAGTAAAGAAGATCTCGTCGACGTTGTCGTCGTCCTTCCCACACTGAGTCCCGCCCGCCCTCGCGGTAATAGGAAGTTGCCTCAGAGGGGGGCGGGACTCAATGTGGGAAGGCGACATCAGCAAGATCTTCTTTACTAGCAGGGCAGACGCGAGGTGCGATGCCTGCCACTCTCCGGCACTTCGAAAAAAAATGTTTTAAGGCGGATCAGCGGGAGCGGAGCACCCCCCCACCCGATGACACCCGGGGCGGACCGCCCCCACCGCCCCGCCCTTGCTACGCCACTGATCATAAAGACTTCTGAGGAAGGCCTGTGGCCGAACCACAGATTTGTGTCGAATCTGTAATAAAGTTTGCTTTATATGATCCAGCTGTCCCAGTCTCTGAGGTTATTGGTCCATTTCCCACTTTCCTCTGCGCTCTATTGACTGTGGGATTTTGTGGTCCATCCACCTAGGTGGATTTGCCTTCCCTCCTAGGTACCTTTCCCACTCAGTCAAAAGATCAAGAGACAGAAATCCTATACAAAATCTCAATATTATTGCATGTCTAATGGGTCCAAACCCCAGGGAGGTCCTGGATAGACTACCCTAATTAGATTCATAGTAACATAGTAGATGACAGCAGATAAAGACCTATATGGGCCATCCAGTCTTCCCAACAAGATAAACTCATTACATATGGAATGTGCTACTTCATATGTATACCTGGCCTGATTTGTCCTTACATAAAAGATCTATCACTGCTGTAATAAATAAAAACAGCTTTCAAACAGAAAGGTATCTTCGGACCATCAGAGACAGTACTCCGCTATTAATTGCTGGTGCAGTAGCAATTTCCACCTTTCTCATCATCGGCCCATTAAAAAAAAAAACCATAAGCTTTTAAGCAGCACTTCAAATATGCTTGAAATTATAGTATGTCTTTACTTATCTTAGACTATGAGCACCTCAATGACTGGAGTCAGCTGCTTCCATGGGCAGAGTTCGCTCATAACTACCGAGTGAGCTCGGCCACTAGCGCTTCGCCCTTCTATATCATGTATGGAAGACATCCTCGGATACCCTCCCCCTTGAAAATCAACTCGGATGTCCCAGCAGCGGCCGATGCAGTGACTTCTCTCCAAGCAGTTTGGTCGTCCGTTCAGAGGGCTCTTCGAGTGACCTCCGCTCATATGAAACGCCAAGCGAATAGGTATCGAAGAGTGGAACTGCGCTTCCAGCCTGGTGACTTGGTGTGGTTGTCCACTCGTAATCTTCGTTTGAAGATACCCTCCTCCCACTTTACACCTCGATTTGTGGGTCCGTATCCTATTGTGAGACAGGTGAATCGTGCATGCTATCAGCTAAAGTTACCACCTACATTACAGGTACATAACACATTTCATGTGTCCTTGCTTAAGCCAGTGATTCTGAGAAGAGGCGCCTTGCCTGCTAGCCCAGCTGTATCAACCTCCCAGGGGAATATGAGGACCGGGTCGTCTTGGATGCGCAGCCCTTCCGGGGACATCTTCAGTATCTCATTGCGTGGAAGGGATATGGACCTGCAGACAACTCCTGGGAGGAAGCTACTCATGTACACGCTCCGGTCTTAATCAGACGGTTCCATTGCCTTTTCCCTCATAAACCTAAACCTCATGCCTGGGGTAGGGGGGACCCTTGAGGGGGGGGGGGGGTGATGTTATGATTCTGCCGATTTGGCAGGGGAAGGGGGTGGACTTCATTCCTGATTGGCTGTCAGGGTTTGTACTGACGTCAGGGGGTAGTACTTTAGCCTGCATGTCTCTGCTTTAGCGTTACATTTCTTTGTGACTAAAAGCCGGTGCAGGTCTCTGCCAGTACGTTGTGCTGTGCTCTGGCCTTCCCCTTTGTTTGCGTTAGGGTGTGTGTGTGTGTTGTGTGTGTGTGATCCCTCACTGGTTGCAGTTCTCTGTGGGAAGCCAGCTGCTTGTTTGTTCAGTGGGGGGCTGGGCTCCTGTTGGGTGGCCAACTCAGCAGGCTGCTGTGGCAGCTTTCTCCCTGGTTGTTTGTTTACTTAAGGATCTCTTTCCCTCGTGTTCCTGCTTGCTGGCTCAGTAAGTTTAACCCCCTGTGTACCGTGGCTCTGCCTCTGTCTTCTGGGTATTCTGTCAGAGGTTTCCTTTCTCTTTTACTGTGTCTTTTCCCTGGTATTTGGTTGGGCCTTAGGTTACCCTTTTGTCTGCTGCTCCTGTCTCTGGCTTGTGGGGTTGGTGTGTTCATTCTCCCCTCTGCCCTGGGGTGGGGGTCTCGGGCTGCGGGGTCCCCGGGTCAGGGGGGTCTTTTGGGCTGTTGTCTCCACATCCACCTGTGGTTACAGGGTCCTTCCTGTATTAGTTACCCTGCCCTGCGCTGGTCCCCTGGGGGGTGTGGCCCCGCTCTGGTTCTTTGTTTTCTCCTGCCCTGTGGCTGATATACAGCGCGTGGCTGGCACCTCAGGGTCCTGGGGGGACTCCTGGGTTCCTTTCTCTCCTCCCTGGGTGTGTCTGGGTTCCAGTTTGGCCGTGAGACCCGTACAAGTGGCTCTGAGTGTCTGGGTTCCGGTTCGGCCGCGAGGCCCATTTGTAAGCCTATTTCCCTTTCTTCATGAGGTGCTGGGGGAAGGGGCAGGCTAGGGGTTTGGGTAGTTGGGGCATGCAGTGGGGGGTCGGTCTCCCCCCGGCCTTGATCTGCAGGCCTCGGCCGGGGCTCAAGGGCTCACGACCAACCCAACGGATTACAGCATCTCGAAAACTTGGTGGAAAGAAGACAATCAATGGGACACTGTGTTATCAGGGTACAAATTGTATCGCAGAGAGGATCAAATTGGAGGGGGGTTGTGCTATATGTTAAAGAGGGAATTGAGTCAAATAAAATAAACATTCAACATGAAACAGATAGCAGTATAGAATAATTATGGATAGGAATTCCATGTGTGAAGGGAAGGTTATTCTTGTAGGGCTGTAATACTGTCCACTGGGACAGAATGAACAGATGAATACAGAGATTAGGAAAGCTGGCAAATTGGGCAATGTTACAATAATGGGTGATTTCAATTACCCTGATATTGACAGAATAAATGTTACATCAAGGAGTGCCATGGACATAAAATTTCTAGATGTAATAAACAACTGCTTCTTAGAGCAACTGGTACAGGAACCGACTAGAGGGGGAGCCATTTTGGATCCAGTCCTTGATGGCTGGCAGGGCATAGTGTAAGAGGTGGCAGTGTTGGGTCCCCTGGGAAACAGTGATCATAACATGATCAAATTTGAGTTACTATCTGGGATGAACCCGCAAAGGAAATCTACTGTAGCTGCATTTAATTTTTGAAAGGGCAACTATAATAAAATGAGGAAAATGGTTAAAAAGAAACCAAAAGGATTGGCTGCTAAGGTTAGGACACTAACCAGCTTATTTTCGAAAGAGAAGGCCAGCCATCTTCAGACACAAATCGGGAGATGGCCGGCCATTTCTCAAGGACGGCAAAATCAGCATAATCGAAAGCTGATTTTGGCTGGCCTCAACTGCAGTCCGTCACGGAGCCGGCCAAACTTCAAGGGGGCGTGTCAGCAGGGTACAGAAAGCGGGATGGGGGTGGGATGGGGGGGGGGGGTACGAGATGGCCGGCTTCGCCTGATAATGGAAAAAAGAAAGCCGACCCTGACGAGCATTTGGCCGACTTTACTTGGTCCCTTTTTTTTCAGGTCCAAGTCCCAAACAAGTGCCCAAACTGACCAGATGACCACCGGAGGGAATCGGGGATCACCTCCCCTGACTCCCCCAGTGGTCACTAACCCCCTCTCACCCTCAAAAAAACAACTTATAAACTTTTTTTGCCAGCCTCAAATGTCATACCCAGCTCCCTGACAGCAGTATGCAGGTCCCTGGAGCATTTAGTGGGTGCAGTGTACTTCAGGCAGGTGGACCCAGGCCCATACCCCACCTTACCTGTTACACTTGTGGTGGTAAAAGGGAGCCCTCCAACCCCCCCCCCCAAAACCCACTGTACCCACATATACATGCCCCCCCCTTCACCCATAAGGGCTATGGTAATGGTGTAGAGTTGTGGGGAGTGGGTTTGGGGGGGATTTGGGGGGCTCAGCACCCAAGGTAAGGGAGCTATGCACCTGGGAGCTATTTTAATGTTTATTTTTTAATTGTTAGAAGTGCACCCTAGGGTGCCCGGTTGGTGTCCTGGAATGTGAGGGGGACCAGTGCACTACAAATGCTGGCTCCTCCCACGACCAAATGCCTTGGATTTGGCCGGGTTTGAGATGGCCGGTCTCGGTTTCCATTATCGGCAAAAACTGAGGCCGGACATCTTTGACATTTGGCCGGCCCCAACCGTATTATCGAAACAAAAGATGGCCGGCCATCTCGTTCAAAAATATGGTTGGCTCCGCCCCTTTGAGGCACCGTCCTCGGAGATGGGCGCCCTTACAGATGGCCGGCCCCGTTCAAAAATGCCCCTCTGTATCAGGTGTGGACGTTATTCAAAAATACCATCTTGGAAGCCCAATCCAGATGCATTCCACGTATTTGCAAAGGTGGAAAGAAGAGAAAACGACAGCCAGCATGGTTAAAATGTGAAGTAAAAGGCTATTAGAGCCAAAAGATTGACCTTCAAAGAATGGAAAAAGGATCTAAATGAAGAAAATAAGAAGCAACATAAGCACTGGCAAGTCAGATGCAAAGCATTAATAAAGAAGGCTTAAAAGAGAATATGAAGAAAAACTTGCCGCAGAGGCTAAAACTAAATGAATTCTTTGCTTCGGTCTATACAGAAGAAGATGTAAGAGATCTGTCTGTAGCAGAAATGGTTTTCAAGGGGGATGATGTGGAGGAACTGAAAGAAATCTCAGTGAACCTGGAAGGTGTACTGAGCCAAACTGACAAATTAAAGAGTAGTAAATCACCTGGACTAGATGGCATACATCCAAGGGTTCTCAAAGAACTCAAGCATGAAATTACTTATCTGCTATTAGTAATATGTAACCTGTTGTTAAAATCATAGTACCTGAAGATTGGAGGGTGGCCAACATGACGCCGATTTTTAAACAGGGTTTTGGGTGATCTGGGAAATTATAGACCGGTAAGCCTGATGTTGGTGCTGGTCAAGATAGTGGAAACTAGTATAAAGAATAAAATTATAGAACACATAGAGGGGCATTTTTGAAAGAAACGTCTAAATCAGAATTTGGACGTTTTACAAAGACATCCAAATTCCGAACAGGAAAGAAGGTCATTTTCGAAAAAGATGGACGTCTATCTTTTGTCTTTGAAAATACTATGGATGTGATTTGGACATTTTTGTGATTTGGACGTCCTTTTTTTTTTGTCCATTCTCGAACAAAAGACGTCCAAAACAGAGGAGGAGTGGCTTAATGGTTAGTGCAGCGGGCTTTGAGCCTGGCAACGGGTTCAATTCCCACTGCTGCTCCTTGTGACTGTGGGCAAGTCAAATGCATAAGGGGCATTTTTAGATAGGACATCTAAGTCAAAATGCTGTTTGGAAAAATGTTTTGTGATTTGGATGTTTTATTTTTTGGTCCATTTTCAAACAAATACAGTGCACTCCAAGTGCATGTCGGATAAGCACATGCTCTGTTTAACTGCATGCCGTACTTCGGTCCCGTTTTTGGTGCCATCAATTTGTATGGGAACAAACTTCGGTTTAACGCACCATTGATAACTGCAAGATTCGATTACATGCATGGTTTAAGACCGCCCCTCTGCAGGGAAGACTCCGCATAAGTGCGCACATGGAATATGGAAGCCAATGGGCGCGTGACAACCAATGAGATTTCAAATTTACCGCCCCTTTAGCTGCCACAGGCAGAATAAGCGAAATAATGTTGTTAGAGTGTACACTGGGGTCGTCGTCGTTGCGGCAGAACTGTAAGACTTTAACACTGGCTGAATGAATAGAAGTTCTTAAAAAATTAGAAAACAAACAAAGTGAAGCATCTATTGCTAAAGAATATGGTGCCAATCCCAGTCAAATTTCACGTGTCTTGAAGCAGAAAGACCAGCTTCTGGAAGACTGGCAAAACAATACAAATCCACAACGGAAATGAAAACGGGCGGGAAAAGCTGAGGAGGTAGAAGATGCTCTTCTTCGGTGGTTTTCTTGAGTCAGGAGCAGACAGTTTCCTGTCAGTGGTCCACTGCTTATGGAGAAAACTAACCAGTTAGCAGAAAGTCTTGGACTAACTGAATTCAAAGCCACTGTTGGATGGTTGGAAAGATGGAAGGAGAGGAACAACATAAAATTCAAGAAACAGCATGGTGAGAAACAAGACGCTGATGACTTTGGTGCTGAAAATTGGGTTGTTTCAGTTCTTCCTACCACTTTGAACGAGTTTGCACCACGTGACATTTTCAATGCTGACGAAAATGGTCTCTACTGGCGAGCGATTCCCGATGGAACACTTGCATTCAAATATGGAGGTAAAACGTCGAAGGACCGAATGATGATCCTCCTTTGCTGCAATATGGATGGGAGTGAGAAGTTGGAACCCCTCGTCATTGGAAAGAGCAAACAGCCCCCTTGCTTCAAGAAAGTTAAGCGACTTCCTGTATCATACGAGGCTAATGCAAATTCATGGATGATTGGGGAAATTTGAAAGCAGTGGCTAAAGAAGTTAGACGTTAGAATGCGGGCACAAAAGCGTCAGATTTTGTTGCTTTGTTATAATTGTGCTGCACACAGGGATGATGTCAGGCTGTCTAACGTTAAGGTGGTGTTAAGGATGTGGAGAGGGACGAAACAGATGCAGCTGTTGCAAACGTGTCAGATGAATAGGTTATTGACATCCCAGCCGGTGTTACTGAAGAGAAGTTCTATCGCTACGTAGCTGTTGATTACGATTATGGTCAGTGTTCTCAATGGAGAAGGGTAGTTAGTGGGGTTCCGCAGGGGTCAGTGCTGGGACCGCTGCTTTTTAACATATTTATAAATGACCTAGAGATGGGAGTAACTAGTGAGGTAATTAAATTCGCAGATGACACAAAATTATTCAGGGTTGTCAAGTCGCAGGAGGAGTGTGAAAGATTACAGGAGGACCTCGCGAGACTGGGGGATTGGGCGTCCAAGTGGCAGATGAAGTTCAATGTTGAAAAGTACAAAGTGATGCATGTGGGTAAGAGGAACCCGAATCACAGCTATGTCATGCAAGGTTCCGCGTTCAGAGTCACAGACCTAGAAAGGGATCTGGGAGTCATCGTGGATAAGACGTTAAAAATTTCTGCTCGGGGGCATGTCAAGATGGCTGTGAGGAGAGCCTCTACAAAGCTGGGAGATTTAAACCGTTTTCTTCTTTAAAAGTTTAATTACTATGCTGCATACGAAACGCAAAGGGACGGTGAGACAGGTATCCCCGCCCTCCTCAACCTCCGCCCCGACCCAGCCGAGCATTGAGCGTTACCTCATCAGGACCTCCCAAACGTTGAGGGAAATGGATCCCATTGTGGCGATATCCAGAGAGGGGGAATCACTACTGGGAGAAGAAATTTCTCTCTCACCGCCATCATTGCTCTTTCCTCCGTGCCTGGCTTCGGCAGCTGCCCTGGAAGCAACTCAGCCTTTAACCGGAAGTGCTCCAGACGTGTTGCAGAGCAAGGGACTAGAGCCGTTGCGAGAGAAGCCAAGGACCGAGACCAAACTCTCGGAGAAAGAAATGGAGGTTAATCTGGAAAAGATCTGGTGGATGTTGACTGAAATGAACTCAACCCTACAAAAGTCGTCAGGTGAAGTACTAGCTCTTAATGTAAAATTTCAAGATTTGAAAACCACGGTAGAATCAGTCAAGCAAGAACTAGTAGTTAAAATTATGTTGAATCATTTTTATTGATGACAAACACGAATCAATGTACATAATATTGGCAAAAGCAAATAAAGTTCAACCATATAATTAAAGAACTGTAACATGGCATAGTTTATCATCCACCTTTTTCATTTTCCTCCCCACCCCGTACCCCCTAGCTCCCCACCCTCTGTGCCATTCTCATTTGTTCATGAGTCTTTCTTCTGTTCCATGAGATTATAAACTTCTGAATTCCATATCAAAATGTCATCCCATTAGCAAATAAATCTCTCATTCCATTGCTCATCAATATGAGAGCATGTAATCATTCCAGTTATCAGGTATCATTATTTACATATCCTAACCCCCCTTATTCTCCCCTCCCCCTCTTGATACCCATTCTCATGTGTGCTTGGAGAGTCTACTAGCTGCTTCCCTAATCGATGAGTCTCGCGCTTGGGAGAATTACTCTTTGTCTACCCCATATTCCCGTCATCTAATGTCAAGGAATGGTCCCTCACTGGGTTATATTTCATCGCCAACTTGCCTATGCCTTGCATTAATTAAGTATGGTCTTTTCTTAAATGTTTTAAAAATTTAACAGTAAACTTCTCCCACCGGGGGTCATGGTATCCCATAAAGGTTCCCATTGGGCCTGAAATCTTTGACCTGGCAAACTGTCCATGTCTTGAACCCCACACCTATCCACCCGCATTCGTTTAATTAGCTGTGACCTTCATACCTGAATAGGGGGTGTTTCTCCTACTCTCCAAAATTGTAGGATAGTGCTTATTCCAAAATATACTGCTAGTCTGGCAAATGCTTTGAATCCCTCTGGGGGGTCCACTGAATATTTAAAAATGTTAAATAATAACAGGGGGTCCCAAATGAGAGTGCAGTTCCATAATCCATCTATCCCCCGAAGCACCTTATACCAAAAGCGTTTTAAATATCTGCAGTGCCAAAACATATGTCTTAAGGTGGCTGACCGGTTTGCACTTTAGGCAGGCACTGCTTACTGCAAACCCTGCTCGATATGCTCTGTGTGGAGATATGTATGTTCTCAGTATCCACCATAGTCTCTCTCTCTGTGGGATGGAAAATCTCCACTTATACAGCGATCTTAAAAACACCTCACAGGTATCCATCGTGACCGTACACCCGAGGTCCTCAGACCACTCCGTGGCTAAACCCACAATGTCCAACTCCATAGTCATGTCTTTTAACTGTTGATGGTGGAATTTTAGCGGTACCTCTAGTTGGGCCCCCAGTGTGAAATCCTCTGAGAGGACCTCCACCATATCTTCTTTTAAGTCTGACCACTCCAGGGAGGCTACATAATGTTTTAATTGGTAATATTCAAAAAGGTGTCCTGACGGGATCTTATATCTTAATTGTAACTCTGGGTATGAATGAATCCTTCCCTCTTCTGTCACTATATGTGCCAGGTATACTATTCCCTTCTTGGCCCACTGGCCAAATATACTCTTCCCCTGACCCGGTGGGAAAGCCGGGTTATTGCATTTGGACAACCACGGGGATACCCGGGCGGAAAAATGATGCCTTCTACACATCCATCGCCAGGTTTCCCTAAGGGCCCGTAATAATGGGTGTACTTTAAAGGCATCAGGTGGTAATGTATCCCCGGTGTGTAAAAGGTGGCTAAAATGTATCCCTGGGAATCTAGAGATCTCTATCTCTGTTAAGGAGAACTCAGATGACCCTCGATACCAATCGTTAATGTGTCTCATGGAGCATGCAATGGTCAAAAACTTAATATTCAGTAGACCCATGCCCCCTCCTTCCCTTGGCGATGCAATTAGTTGGTATGCTATTCTAGGCTTTTTCCCCTGCCATAGGTATGCTTGTATTAACCGTCACAGTTTTCTTTCATCTTTGTTTTTCAAAAATAAAGATAGCTGTTGGAATATATACAGCCACCGAGGTGCAATCATCATATTGAGTAATGCAATTCTTCCCCACAATGTTAGGGGCAATTCCCTCCACATGGTTAATTTACATCTGGTCATGTCTAAGAGTGGGTCAATATTATCTCTATAAAGAGAATCCGGTGCATTGGTGAGATATAGACTTCATTCTGGAGTCAATCCATTTAATGGGGAATTCCCCCTTCCAATTTGCTTTGACCTTATCATCCATTGGCATCGCACCTGATTTATCATAGTTTAGGGTAAACCCCGATACCAGGCCATAGACCCTGACTACCTCTAATGCTGCCCGAAGCGACCTCTACGGAGCTGTGAGAACCAAGAGTATATCATCAGCATATGCTAAAGTGCGTATCTCATGTCCTCCTATCATGACCCCACTAATTTCTGGTGCGGAATTCAAGAGCCGTAACAAGGGCTCCAAAGTTAAATCAAACAACAGGGGGGAAAGGGGACAGCCCTGTCTTGTTCCTCGGCCTATTTGAAAGCTCTGTGATATTCCCCCATTATTTATTTATTATCTAATTTGTACCCCACAGTTTCTCAACAATGTCAGGCTCAATGTGGCTTACAATGCACCACAGAGGCAGGCGCCAATGTAGTAAAATGAAACTAATACAGCAAACCTACAAGAGATAATGGGGAAGAATAGGAATGGATGGAGATAGAGGGCAAATTGTGAGGGAAGAGGGAAGGGGGATATGTCCAAATGTCTTTAGGTCGGTGTGTTTTAAGCAGTGGAGTCACTGGGAGAGCCCGCAGGGTAGGCACTTCTGAATAACATGGTCTTCAGTGATTTCCGGAAAGTTAGATGATCTGTAGTGGTTTTGATGGACCTCGGCACCCCGGAGCTCTCGGTACCGTGGCGGGAAGTCGACCGATGGTGATTCTTCTTCGCCTTCACTTGAAGCACGTGGAATCTACACGCCTCCTCGGGGTTGGGTCCGAAAGAGAACGGTCCCGATGGCTCCGTACTGCAGGAGCCCTCGAGGCAGGTGGAGACCCACTCGATGGCTCACTGCTACCAGCATGGGGGGCCCTATGGACAGCCATCACCTGTGCTCCTGACGTCAATGCACTGTCCGATGCCGACTTTGACACCGCCGTCGATGACTTCGGTACCGCTGCCGATGTCAATCTTGAAGAACTGGATGGGGCTCCAAACAGCAGGTTCCACTGAGCCGATCTCGCCGCCTGGGTCCTCTTTTTGAGTTGAAGACACAAAGTGCAGGCATTGGGACGATGACCAGCCCCCAGACACTGAAGACATGAAATGTGCGGATCAGTGAGCGAGATCGTCCGGTTGCACCGTGTGCACTTCTTGAAGCCGCTGGCAGGCTTCTAGGACATGAGCGGAAAAATCGCGTTGGTGAAATCAAAACTCGCGATGATGCTGAAAAAAGGCACCAAAAACAGGGAAAACCCCCGTACGGGCGGCCAAAAAGGCCGTGCACGAAAGCGAATGGAAACTTAGAGAACAAACACTAAGCGGTAAAGGAAAACTCTTTTTTTTTTGTAATTTAAAACAAACAAGAAAGAAACTCGACGAGGAAAAAATCCTGAACAGCAAACGAAGGGACAAACAGCGAAAACAAAGCTGTGAGGGCTCTTTCTGGGGCGCAGAGCAGCAAAAAACAGCCACCCTGACGCGGAAAAAAAAGAGACTGAGGCACGTTCAAAGACAATCACGCATATGCTCGAGGGCTCTGCAAACTTTGTTGCTAGGAAGATTCCGTTCCTGGGGCTGCTGTCGTACGTCACCCATATGTGAGAACAAGCAGCCTGCTTGTCCTCGGAGAAAGACCTGTATGGTCCATCCAGTCTGCCCAACAAGATAAACTCATTTTACATGGTAGGTGATACTTTATACATATACCCGAATTTGATTTGTCCTTGCAATTCTCAGGGCACAGACCGTAGAAGTCTGCCCAGCACTCTTCTTATACTAAAAGTTCTGAAGCTAAGGTCGAAGTCCCTTAAAATTTACACTCAAGCCCATCCATATCTATTCAGTCACGATCAGGGCGTAGATCGTAGAAGTCTGCCCAGCACCGGTTTTGCTTCCCAATTACCGGCGTTGCCACACAATCTCCACTAACATAGTAACCTAGTAGATGACGGCAGAAAAAGACCTGCACGGTCCATCCAGTCTGCCCAACAAGATAAACTCATATGTGTATACCTTACCTTGATTTGTACCTGCCTTATTCAGGGCACAGACCGTACAAGTCTGCCCATCAGTACTTTCCGCCTCCCATCACCGGCTCTGGACAGACCGTATAAGTCTGCCCTCCGCTATCCTCGCCTCCCAACCACCAACCCCTCTCACCCACCTGCTCCGCCACCCAATTTCGGCTAAGCTTCTGAGGATCCATTCCTTCTGCACAGGATTCCTTTATGCATATCCCACGCATGTTTGAATTCCGTTACCGTTTTCATCTCCACCACCTCCCACGGGAGGGCATTCCAAGCATCCACCACCCTCTCTGTGAAAAAATACTTCCTGACATCTTTCCTGAGTCTGCCCCCCTTCAACCTCATTTCATGTCCTCTCGTTCTACCGCCTTCCCATCTCCGGAAAAGATTTGTTTGTGGATTAATACCTTTCAAATATTTGAACGTCTGTATCATATCACCCCTGTTCCTCCTTTCCTCCAGGGTATACATGTTCAGGTCAGCAAGTCTCTCTTCATATGTCTTGGAATGCAAATCCCGTACCATTCTCGTAGCTTTTCTTTGCACCGCTTCCATTTTTTTAACATCCTTCGCAAGGTACGGCCTCCAAAACTGAACACAATACTCCAGGTGGGGCCTCACCAATGACATATACAGGGGCATCAACACTTCCTTTCTTCTGCTGGTCACACCTCTCTCTATACAGCCTAGCAACCTTCTCGCTACGGCCACCGCCTTGTCACACTGTTTCGTTGCCTTCAGATCCTCAGATACTATCACCCCAAGATCCCTCTCCCCCTCAGTACCTATCAGACTCTCCCCGCCTAACACACACGTCTCTCTTGGGTTTCTACTCCCTAAGTGCATCACTTTGCATTTCTTTGCATTGAATTTTAATTGCCAAACCTTAGACCATTCTTCTAGCTTCCTCAGATCCTTTTTCATGCTTTCCACTCCTTCCCGGGTGTCCACTCTGTTGCAAATCTTAGTATCATCCGCAAATAGGCAAACTTTACCTTCTAACCCTTCGGCAATGTCACTCACAAATATATTGAATAGAATTGGCCCCAGCACCGATCCCTGAGGCACTCCACTACTCACCTTTCCCTCCTCTGAGCGAACTCCATTCACCACCACCCTTTGTCGTCTGTCCGTCAACCAGTTCCTAGTCCAGTTCACCACTTCGGGACCTATCTTCAGCCCATCGAGTTTATTTAAGAGCCTCCTGTGGGGAACCGTGTCAAAAGCTTTGCTAAAATCTAAGTAGATTACGTCTATAGCACGTCGATGATTCAATTCTCCAGTTACCCAATCAAAGAATTCAATGAGATTCGTTTGGCACGATTTCCCTCTGGTAAAACCGTGTTGTCTCGGATCTTGCAACTTATTGGCTTCCAGGAAATTCACTATCCTTTCCTTCAGCATGGCTTCCATTACTTTTCCAATAACCGAAGTGAGGCTTACCGGCCTGTAGTTTCCAGCTTCTTCCCTATCACCACTTTTGTGAAGAGGGACCACATCCGCTGTTCTCCAATCCCTCGGAACCTCTCCCGTCTCCAAGGATTTATTAAACAAATCTTTAAGAGGACCTGCCAGAACCTCTCTGAGCTCCCTCAATATTCTGGGGTGGATCCCGTCCGGTCCCATGGCTTTGTCCACTTTTAGCTTTCCAAGTTGTTGATATACACTCTCTTCTGTGAACGGTGCTTTATCCACTCTATTCTCAGGTGTACTTTTGCCAGTCCCTCGTGGTCCTTCTCCAGGATTTTCTTCAGTGAAAACAGACCAAAAGTATATATTTAGCAAATTGGCTTTTTCTTCATCATTATCTACATAGCATTTCACTGTATCTTTTAGTCTCACAATTCCCTTTTTAGTCATTCTCCTTTCACTAATATACCTGAAGAAATTTTTGTCTCCCCACCTTACATTTCTAGCCATTTGTTCTTCTGCTTGCGCCTTCGCCAGACGTACCTCTCTCTTGGCTTCTTTCAGTTTCATCCGGTATTCCTTCCTGTGTTCCTCTTCTTGAGATTTTCTATATTTCTGGAATGCTAACTCTTTAGCCTTTATTTTCTCAGCCACTTGCTTGGAGAATCATATCGGTTTCCTTTTTCTCTTGCTTTTATTTACTCTCCTTACATAAAGGTCTCTGGCCCTATTTATTATTTCTTTCAGCCTGGACCACTGCCCTTCCACTTCTCGTACGTCCTCCCAGCCCATCAGCTCCTTCCTCAGGTATTCCCCCATTTTACTAAAGTCAGCACGCTTGAAATCCAAGACTTTGAGTTTAGAGTGGCCGCCCTCCACTTCAGCTGTCATATCAAACCAAACCGTTTGATGGTCACTGCTTCCCAGGTGTGCACCCACTCGGACATTTGACACACTATCCCCATTTGTGAGCACCAGATCCAGCGTTTCTCCCTCCCTTGTGGGTTCCGTCACAATTTGTCTGAGCAGAGCACTTTGGAAAGCATCCACGATCTCTCTACTTCTTTCCGATTTCGCAGACGGAACCTTCCAATCTACATCCGGCAGAATGAAATCTCCCATCAACAGAACCTCTTTTTTCTTTCCTAATTTTTGAATATCTGCGATCAGATCTTTATCTAGTTCCTCTAATTGTGTCGGGGGTCTGTAGACAACACCCACGTGGACAGAGGTTCTATCCTCTCTTTTTAAGGTGATCCATATCGCTTCTTCTTTTCCCCAGGTCCCTGTCATTTCAGTTGCCATGATATCATTCTTTACATACAGAGCTACTCCTCCACCTTTTCGACCCTCTCTATCCTTCCTAAATAGATTATAGCCTGGTATGTTTGCATCCCATTCATGGGAACCATTGAGCCACGTCTCTGTGAAACAACATCTAAGTCTGCCTCCAACATCAGGGCTTGAAGGTCATGAACTTTATTGCTTAGACTACGAGCATTTGTGGCCATCGCTTTCCATCTATATTTCCTGGTATGTGATTCAACATTTGTGATTTGGGGGTGTCTTTTCAATTTGGGTACCTTCGTATCTTTTTGTCCCTACTTTATTGCCATTTCCTCTGCCTCAGTTTTATTTTTAGGAGCATCACAGTGCTGTAATGTTTTATTTTCAGGAGCATCACAGTGCTATAATGGAGCAAAAGAATTCTTTAGTTGCAACACTTGTGCAGGTGGATGCTTCTGTGTCACCTGACGAAGTCTGCCTGAGCCTACTGTGAACCATCTGTTCTTATGTGGTTTTATTCTTTGAGGCAGTGGTGAGAAGTTATTTTTCTGTGCAGTCCCAGAAGCTGCTTTAATTGCATCCAATTCTTGCATTACTTTACTGAGCTCGTTTTACACTGGATAGCTGAAGACAGATAGGACAAGCTTTAAGTCTCCAGATGATTGGCCTTGAAACTAAAGCACCACAATTATTGCAGAGAATAAAAGTCATCCTGATTGGTTGAAATGGGTATGAACAGGTGTAATATGTTGGGGTTAACAGTCTGCAAGACTGCCTGTGTATGATTGAGGAGTAAAGTTAATGAGGTTTGGTTTGTCTATAAATGATTGGAAAACCCTGGGGTGGGTGGGATTATAAGTCTCAATGTGTCAGCTAAAAGCTGTTATCAAGGCAATTCTCTAGATGGGACCAGAAATTAGGTACAGTCTGCTCAAAGAATTTTCACTTGATTTAACTTTCAAAATTGCCCTAGAATATAACTTTCCTTTTTGTAATATAAATCTAATAATCCTCATTTTGTTATAGTCACCCTTTCAAAAACTGAATGTCCCTACAGTAGATTTCTTTAGTAATTTCATTCCAGACAATTAATTTCCAGCATGTAATTATCGGTATCTATGTAATTCTAATCTAGAAAGTGACCGATGAACATTCAATATCTCTATCCAATTACTTGAACTCTGTTCCATCATATCTATTCCATCAACAATGCTGGTGCCTTCAAAATTTCTTCTCTTTGCTCCTGCAGAAATCCTAAACCTGTTTTCCAATTATGTGCCATAATGATTCCCTAATATCTGGCTAAATCCATAAACACAATGAATCTGTAGAATTGAAATTTCACATCCAAAACAAACACTTCTACAGTAATATTCTGTATCAGAGACATTACCACAAAAATCTGAAGTGGAGAAAAAAGACCTCAGTTGAAAAGGAGACATATCCAATTGTAAGACAAGACTACATTATATAGGTGGCTCATTATAACCATCAGTCATAAAAAAAAACCTCCACTTATGAACCTCAAAATGGCCATTCAAAAAGCAAAACAATAGCAAAACAAACCCAGCAAAACAACTTACTGATACAGAATAAGCTAAGGAAATGTTATAAAAAAAATCCCAGTTGCCACATCAATATTTTCACATATTACTTACCTGAGCAGACGTGCGTTTAGCTCTCCCTTACCTCCATTGTAGTTTGCTCACGGAGATTCGCGGACCGGAATGGGAAAGTGAAAAGGCAAAACCAATCTTCCAATCTCTGCAGGCAGGGTAGAGCCAGCTCCGTTGAGGCAGATGACTGGGAGAAATGGGACTTCTAACGCCGGGAGCTGGCGGACTCGCTACGAGTGGTCCGGGTAACCTTATTGTCCAAAGCGCTGAGGGAACTTCATTGTGTCCTCCCTTTCAAGCTGTACCTCCGCGACCAGGAGAGAGAAGGGGGGCACTGGTGGAAGTCCGGAAGTCGGTCCCCTGCGCTAGTTTGTGGAGACCCTGCGGCTTCCTCAACGCCAGACGGAACATCAATACAGACGAGTATTTCGCCTGGAATGAATCTGAGCGTATCTCAAGTGGTGCCGGGAGAATTGAAGAGACCTTTAGCTATCACCCTTGAAGTAGTATGGAAAGCGATACAAGGCCTAAATTCCAGCATACAACAGATTGCTCGAATGCTAATGGGAGAGCTGGCAGAAGTAAAGCAAACTCAGACAGGTATTTCCACTAAATTGTAGAGCATACAACTAAAATGGATGCCTTGGATATTGATCTTAAAACGGTGAAAGTCTCAACAGAAGTTTTGATGAAAAATGTTAATTTCCAGCAATGTAAAATAGATTTTCTTGAAAATCAGTTTAGGATTAATAATTTACGTTTTTTTAATTTTCCAAAATCCCCACTTATCCCAGCACTAGAAATGTTGAGAAAGTATGTTAAAGAAATACTCGGGATCCCCTCTGAGGGATTCCCGTCTATTATTAGAGCGCAATATATTTCTGGTACGGGAAGGGGTGATATTCCTCAGAATCTTCAAGTAGCTGGGAACCTGATTGATTTCTTAGAAAGCTCTATTGAGGAAATAACTGAGAGAACTACATTGATTGTTACATTTGCTCTACAAACTGATCGTAATAATATACTGAGACTTTATTTTTGCCATATGAACTCTCCCTTTTAGGGTTCAAAAATTCAGATTTTTCTGGACTTTTCCAAGGACACCCAGAGAAGAAAAGCATTTTTGTTATTAAAAGAAAGAGTTTTATGTATAGGAGTGTTGCAGGAATTACCACTATTGTTAGCAGAATCTGTGGTACTTCAGGAGTCAAACAGCACACACCAGAATGAGGGAGAAATCTTCTTTATTTTCCAGCAAACAAAGTAGAACATCAGCACTAAGTCTCTTCTTCTCTTTCTCAGCTCTCTGTGTCTTGTGGCTTCTGTCTGTCCTCTTCAGCTCTCCTCTCTTCTTCTCAGCTCCTTCTTCTGACGTAAGCTGCTTCTGCTCCCAGTTATATACAGTTCTAACCCCCTCCTAGCCCCCCTGACTTTCCAGATGGTAAAGAATAGATTGATTACCCTGTCTGAACCAATCATCTCTATACATATATTTCCAAATATCAGTTACATAGGTTTGATATTTTCTAAACTGACCTATGACCTGGGGCCTCTCACGCTAGACAATTGGGCACCAGAACTCTTGCATTTTATTATTATTCACATAATCCCAGTCATAGCTTAAACTGGGTTCATTGAGGGGCTAAGGGGCCAGTCTTGCTTAATGGCATACAGTCCTACATTTTGCTATAATCCATCAAGGAAGTAAGTTGACTTTTTCTGACCTCTTTCACCTATTAGCTTCCTTCATAGAACTCGCTAGGACTGTGGATAATTCAAACCAGATGCTTGACCTCTTAAACAGCAGACAAAGGCTCACTTTAAAAAGTCAGGCAAATATGTAACACTGGATTTAAAGATATTCTACATATTAATTACACAGAATGATACATATTCTACAATAAACAGAAATCAGAATTCCTAATAAAACAAATCTAAACATCAGGAATATCTACACTTACACTATCTCCTTCTAAGCATTTTAAAACTAATCCTTTTAAAACTACAGTATGTCTGCAACATGCCTTGTTCATAATGGCACCCATATGTGGTAAACTAATACCTATGACCTAACATTTAACTCAAAAAGGGACAAAGAGTGTTTAATTTCTCACTGACCTTTCTAACCTTTCAGTCTAGCAGAAGCTAGCTTCTGAGTAAATTAAATCCAGCTGGCATTCCTTCACTTTACTTTACAGAACTGAGAATTTAACCACCAAACTTTAAACAGAATTAACAATTAATATAATTTCTTTGTCCACTGCCTCATTCCCCTTTTTTTAAGACTAAAATCAGCTTACGCAGAGATAAGTCTCACAACTCAAACTCTGGAGATTATAATGATCCTAACTAGGAATAGGCTTGTGAATCACCATTACCCTACTTGTTAAGGTCCGACGGCATACTGCCGAAGCACATGAGGCCAAGAAACAAAACAACAATCCTGCTAAAACTAAAACTATTAGGGAAATGAACAAGGGACGTATCCATGAGGTCAATGACCACCACCAGGAGGTAAGGTCTAATCCTCCTCGGTAATCCTCCACATTAAGGCTAGCCAACTGTAGGACTTTATCCATGGCATGCCTAACTACATGCGTCCTATTTATGACAATGGTACAGCACTCTGAAGAATTTAGCACTGTGCAGAGGCCACCCTGGGCTGCAAAGAGGTAGTCAAGGCCCATACGGTTATACCGAGAAACTACACTTAATTCATTAATTTGATCCTGCAATGCATTGACTACCACGTTCAGCTCATGAACTAAAACATGGAGTAGGGACTGAAGTCTCCGGGTAGCCATGCCTAGTTCAGTAATACCCGCTACCGGGCCCCCAATTGGAATCCAGGCCGTAGCAGAAAGGGCTAAGAGTCTCTTTTTAGTCAGAGGATAAGTAGAGTTGATATACTGGAGGGCTAATTCAATCGCCTCATCCTCTGTGGCAACGGAAGAGGGTAAGGACAAAGCCTCTCGCTTAGAGCGGTGCGGGGATGGTGGTCTGAGAAGAGGAATAACTTTAGGAAAATAATTCAAGGTTACCAATACACAAAAATCATATGTGGGGGGAAGAATCATGTGGAGGACATTATCACAGAGCCAGTAATGACCAAAGAGAGGGTGAGGAAAGTTCCCAATAAATGTTGGCACAGGATGGACAAGGTGCTTAGGATGCCCATAATGCGAGCCCCTATCCCAGGGGGAACGAAGATGAAATGGAGACTTTGCACACCATAGGTGCCAATCCCCAATTGTGACAGGCTGCTCATTTGTTATAAACCTTTCATACCCCGGGGACTTATGAAAGTAGAAAATAAGCCGGGACACTATAGTCTTCTCAGTAGTACGGTTAGGAGCCAGATAATCACCTGGGTCATAATCTGCAGGTACGGTAGTAGGGCACATAGGAGTACCTGGAGAAACTACCCACAGAGATTCCCCCTTCTCTGGGAGAACATTAGTATAGTTACAGGGAATGGGAAGAACAGTTGAGATGTTTCTTGTTAAACAAAACACTCCAGAAGCTGGATAGGGAGACGTAAAGACTGGCCTTAGAGAAGATTCAGAGGGGGAAGTAGCATTATAAAAGGACCACCAAGTATAATCCTGGCTCCAAGGGCCTGTACTCGAAAAGTAGGGAGGTATAAGAGCTGTAAGCGGCACAGGGACAGGAACAGCTGGGACATCTGTAGTATAAGGAGAAAATCGGGAACACACAATACAAGGGGAAGTAATCTTTGCCTGGCTAATTAGTTCCTGGACAGAATGTAGCCAAAGGTTGGAGCGAGTTGGGGTATTAGGAACAAGGAGGCAAGGAGTAGAAAACAACAAAAGCACCCAAACTACTAACATTTTCTTTCTTCCTAATCTAAAACAAATACAGCAAACTAATTAAGCAATAATATTCCAACAGTCTGTGCTAATCACAGATTACTCTAATATAATGTTCTCAGTCTTTGAGTTCTTATACCAGTTGGGATAGACCCTCAACTGACAAGGATCAAGCTCTCAAATTCCAAGAAAGCCAGAATCAGGCAAGAAAGAGTCTCAGTATGAAGCCGAAGTTCAGCAGCTCCTGCAATATGCAGTTGACCCTTCTTTTCAGCTAGTAGATTCTTTGGTTCGGGTCAAGCGCAACTTCAATGGCTCCGCTGGATCACTTTCTGCTCTCCACTGTTTAGGCTCCGTCTGATCCGTGCTGGGCTCAGTCTGGTCAGCAGACTTAATTCGAGACCAATGGACCCATGGAGTTATCCCTGCGACCTTCACAGCTGTAGGGGTAGAAAGCAAAACAGTAAAAGGTCCTTTCCATCGGGGCCCCAGAGGCTGGAGCCTCCAGTCTTTCACCCAAACTCTATCCCCTGGCAGGAAGGAATGTACCTGAGCCTGGAAGGGGACAGGGTTTATTTCTCTCACATAAGACTGAAGCTCAGAAATTATCCTGCCCAAGAGGGCTACCTGCTCCTGCACCTGGGCAGATCCTAAAGTCCCTATGTCTCCCTTAATTCCCTGCAAAATGGCTGGGGGCTTCCCATACACAATTTCAAAGGGAGAGAGGGCCGTTCCTTTAGTTGGGGTGCATCGGAGGTGGAAGAGGGCTAGTGGCAGTGCCTGTGGCCATTTCAGTTGGGTTTCCTGACAAACCTTTGCTAGGCTATTTTTCAAGGTTCTGTTTGCCCGCTCAACCTGCCCTGAACTCTGGGGACGATAGGCACAATGCAATTTCCAGGTAATGCGCAATGCGCGGGACAGGGCCTGAAGTGTAGCTTCAACAAAGGCGGGACCATTATCTGAACCTATGGCAAGGGGCAGTCCATACCTGGGGATAACATCCCTAAGGAGGGCTCGAGCTACTTCTGTGGCTTTCTCAGTGACTGTAGGATATGCTTCCACCCATCCAGAGAAAGTGCAGACCATGACCAAGAGGTATCGGAGCCTACCGCTCCTGGGCATTTCTGTGAAATCTATAACTAGGGACTCAAAAGGTGTTAGTCCTCTAGACTGAAATCCTGGTGGAATACGGGGTCCCTGACGAGCATTATTCTGGGCACAGAGAGTACATCGGGCAGAGGCAGTGGCAACCAGACTATCCAATCCTTCCAAGACCACTACTCGACTGAGTAGGCGGGCTAGTGCTGTCTTCCCTAAGTGTGACAAGTCATGAGCTTGAGACACTACAGGCCAAGCTAGGTGGCGTGGCACCAGAACTCTGGTATCAGGGAGATGTAACCAGCCATCAGGTCTCCTTACTGCACCTTCCTCTTGAGCCCATTTCTCTTCCGTTTGGGTGTACATAGGCGTCCATTCTTGCAGTCGAATTTGGAACAGGGGAGTCACAGTACCTACTGGGGGTCCTCGAGCAGCTTCCTTGGCCACCCGATCAGCATGGCGATTCCCTCGGGCCACTGGAGTATCTATCCTTTGGTGTCCCCGGCAGTGAATGACAGCTACCTTCTTAGGGGCCCAAACAGCCTCTAGCAACTGCAGTATTTCAGGTCCATACTTAACAGGTTGGCCTGCGGCATTTATGAGCCTTTATACAAAGCTCCATGAGCATGTAGGGTTGTGAAGGCATACTTGGAATCAGTATAAATGTTGGTCACTAGTCCTGCTGCTAGCTCCAGAGCTCGTATGAGGGCCACAAGTTCTGCTTTCTGGGCTGAAGTTCCTTGGGGCATAGCCTGCCAATCGCTTGGAGTTCTCCACGTAACTGCTTCCATCTGTGAAATAAATTACATCTGGATCCCTCCAAGGAACATCTTTGAGATCTGGTCGACTGGAGTACACTTCATCCATGGTTTGGATGCAATCATGATCCGGTGGTCCCTCAGATGCTGGCAAAAGAGTGGCGGGATTGAATGTAGCCACTGTTTCCAGGTGTATCCGTGGATTCTCACATAAACTGGCTTGGTACTTAACCATGCGGCTATTTGTAAACCAGTGGTTGCCCTTGTACTCCATGAGGGTGAGAACTGCGTGGGGGACTTTAACAACCAGTTCTTGCCCCAAGGTCAACTTATCAGCTTCCTGGACCAGTAAGGCTGTTGCTGCAATGGCCCTCATGCAGGCTGGCCATCCTTTAGCCACTCCATCCAGCTGTTTAGACAGGTATGCAACAGGCCTCTGCCAGGATCCCATCATCTGGGTCAGCACACCCAGAGCAACCCCCTGTCGCTCGTGGACATACAGTGAGAAAGGTTTCTCCACATCAGGAAGGCCTAACGCAGGGGCTTGGAGTAGGGCTTTCTTTATGGCAATGAAGGATTGTTGAGCAATAGGTCCCCATTCAAATGGTTCCTTTTCACCCCCCTTTGTGGCCTGGTAAAGGGGTTTCGCCATCAGTGCAAAGTTTGGAATCCAAATTCTGCAGAATCCGGCTGCTCCCAGAAATTCCCTAACTTCCCTTCTGGACTTGGGTTGGGGGAATTGCAGCAACTGCTTGCTTCCTACTGACATCCAGTCTCCGACTTCCCTGGGAGATGCAGAAGCCCAGATACTTCACTTCTGACTGACAAAGTTGGGCCTTTGAGCGTGAGACCTTATAGCCTGCATCCAAGAGTAGCTCCAGCAATTCTCTGGTAGCCTCGACACACTCTTCCTGGGTCACTGCTGCAATCAGGAGGTCATCTACATACTGGAGTAAAACTCGCCTGGAAGGCTCAGATTTAAAAGTCTTAAGGTCTTGTCCTAGGGCAGTCCCAAAAATGGTGGGGGAATTCTTGAACCCCTGTGGCAGGCGGGTCCATGTATACTGAAGCTTCCTTCCTGTTACTGGGTTTTCCCATTGAAAGGCAAAAAGCAGTTGACTGGCGGGGGCCACCCGAATACAAAAGAAGGCATCTTTTAGGTCCAGTGTCGTGAAATGGGTAGCTCCAGAAGGTATCAATCCCAGCAGGACATATGGATTAGGCACTACAGGGTGTAATGAAATAGTGGATTTGTTGACCACTCGTAAGTCTTGGACTGGCTGGTAGTCCTCAGTCCCTGGCTTCTGAACTGGCAACAATGGCGTATTCCATGGAGACTGGCAAGGTCGAATAATTCCATGGGATAACAGACGATTCAGATGTGCTTGAATCCCTTCCAGAGCCTTTCGGGGAATTGGGTATTGACGAAGATGGATTGGCCGGGCACTTGGAAGTAAGTCTACATGGACAGGAGGAATATTTCGGGCCAACCCTGGGGGATTATCTTCTGCCCATACCCCACTGACCTGAAAGCTGTCGGCCAGGGGAAAGTCAACTTGGCCCTGCGACTGATGCAGCCGCCATTCTTCTTCAAGGGGGCAGCAGAAACTCAATATGCCCTTAGGGCTGGATATCGGGGGCCGAAAGGAGACTGAAGTCTGGCCATCAGAGTCAAAGGAAATTTGGGCCCTAAGCTTGGACAGCAGGTCCCGGCCTAACAAAGGGATTGGACAGTCTGGCATATACAAGAATTCATGAGTGACTGTGTGTGAGCCTAATTGGCATCTACGGGTCGTCAGAAAGGGCCTCCGGTTCTGCACCCCCGTGGCTCCCACCACTCGGACAGTTTTTCCAGACACAGGCGCTAATCGCTCCGTCACAACAGAATGTTCAGCTCCTGTATCAATCATGAATGGAATTGAGCGGCTCCCTATGGTTAGCTTGACCATGGGTTCCTGGGAGCCCAGTTTGTAGGAACCCGGTCTGTCCTATTCGTCCCATTCTGCCATCTCGGCTATCCCAATGATGTCAGATTCAGGAGGCTCATACCTTCCCTCTCGAACTCGGCCTCGGCTTCCTCGATCTCCTGGTCCCCTTCTCAGTCCCTGGCGCCTCTGGGGGCATTCATCTTTCCAGTGCCCTCTTTCCTTGCAGTAGGCGCACTGATCCCTCTCCAATCGTGGTCTGGGATTCTCCCCTCGTGGCCGGGATTGATTGAAGGAATCTCGGGGCCTGGCTTGCGGTCCGGGGTCCCACTTTGGCTTCCCATTAGCTAGAGGTCGACCTCGGTTAAGGGTGGAATTAGTAATGGCTGCTGCTAAAAGGTCGGCCTTCTTCTGCATCTTCCGGTCAGCCTCTCGGCGCATCTCCTGATCCCTATTAATGAAAACCGTGGTTGCGATCTCAATTAGCTGGGTGGTATTCATCCCTGCGAATCCCTCCTGACGCTGCAGCTTCTTCCGGATATCTGGCATACTCTGGGCCACCAATGCACTATTCACCATTCTCTGGTTTTCTAGTGCCTCAGGGTCAAATGGGGTGTATGTTCTGTAGGCTTCAATTAGTCACTCTAAAAAGGCCCCAGGGGATTCAGTTGCCCCTTGGAGAATTTCAGAGACCTTTGCCAGATTAATGGGCCTCTTTATGCCTTTCTTCATACCTTCCAGCAAGTCCCGGCAATAGCCAGACAACAGTTCATAGTGCTGCCCATTATTTGGATCCCAAGCTGGAGCTGCGCGAGGGAACCGAGTTCTAACCCATTCCTCTGGGTCCTGTGTCCCCTCGGGGACACGCGCTTGCGTGATGGCCTCAGCATTTTGTAAAATCTTCCGCCTCTCCTCAGTTGTGAAGAGGGTCAAGAGAAGTTGTTGACAATCAGTCCAAGTTGGCTTATGGGTGGCCATAATGCTAGACACTAGGTCCACCACTGCCTGAGGCTTTTCAGTATAAGAGGGATAATGCGTCTTCCAATTCAGGAGATCGGTGGTTGTGAAGGGTACATACTGGTAGGCCTGTGCCTGTATAACCTGACACGGATTATTAGGATCCGGTCGAGTGGTGGGTACCTGTCGCAAGGGCAGAGCTCTCAAGGAGGTGGAATGGAACCTGAGGCAGAGCTAGGAGCTACCCTCCTATCATGCTCAAAGGTGATTGCAGCAGGTCTAACCCATTCAGAGGAGGCGTGTTGAACCCCTGAGGGATGGGGAGGGGTACTCATAGACTGAGAGGTGGTCACAGGTGATTCAGTCCATTGAAAGGGATGCCGGGCCCCTGATGAGTGGGTAGGGGTACTAGAAGGAGAGGCTGGGCTGTCGGGAGTTGAGGAGTCAGGGAGTGGAGCCCAAAACGGGTCTTGGGAGGTTAACAGGGGAGGATGTGGCACAGAAGGATAGAGGCTGGCTGAAAAGTCCAACCTAGGATGTGGCGGGGTTCGCACAGAAGGGGAGGAACTATCCGGAGAAGCCTGTGCTGGAGAGGCTTGGGCAGGACGCCATGGATCTCTGGGGGTGGAACGGAACCCCAACAATGGGCCATAAGGTGGTGGCTCAAGATCTGAGGGGTCATCAGAGAGTATGGGTTTTTCGGACAGGGTAGGGGCGGAAGCCACCGATTGGGTGGTAGGCTTCCTGGGGCTCTTTCCCTCTTCCAGTTTAGATTTTCTAATCTTTCTTTGAACGCGGCCCAACATGAATTTTACTGGGGATCCCATATAAGTTTTCAACCAAGAGGGAGGGTCAGTCACAAGGCTGTCCCAGGAATCTATATAAGGGAGTTGTTCAAGATATTCTGGTTCTCCTACAACTATGCTGTAGACCTTCCGGATTACTTCAATATCTAAACTGCCACTAGGGGGCCACCCCACTCCCATAGATGGCCACTCAACTTCACACAAGGTTCTTAGAGTACTTATGCTTAAAGTCTGTCCATAATCATTAATTAAAAATCCTTTCTTGAAATTCTTAAGCATACAATCTAGGGGAGTATCAATTTGTCTAGATGATGTCCCTCCCATAATGCTTACAGTTACAACACACAAAAAGGGAGGGAAATTTTTGGAATTGTGGTAAGGGGTCCACAAATCCAGAGACACTAAGGTAAACAAACAACAATCGCTTCCTTCCGTCGCTGGCCAATTGAACTCGCGTTAACTGGAAACGCAGCTATAAGAAGTCCACACTCATTTAATCATTCATGCATCACACACATTCAGTACAGAAAATCCCACCCAACAATTTCAGATTTCTCAAATACAGATAAGTGCTGACGGTTTTGCTGCTAGTCCCCACTAGACTAGAAGCTACTAAGGCCTTCGCTGAGAGTTGATCAGACTCCCCTTCCCTCAATTTTTGAGGGGCTGGTTTACAGTTTCCTAGCTAGGATTACAATACAGAATACAGAATACAAAATACATACCCGGCTAATGTTCCTCAGTCAGTTGGGTGCCAGAAATTGATGCAGGGTCCGGGATCCCACCGCTACCACCAAGAATTGTTGCAGGAATTACCACTATTGTTAGCAGAATCTGTGGTACTTCAGGAGTCAAACAGCACACACCAGAATGAGGGAGAAATCTTCTTTATTTTCCAGCAAACAAAGTAGGACATCAGCACTAAGTCTCTTCTTCTCTTTCTCAGCTCTCTGTGTCTTGTGGCTTCTGTCTGTCCTCTTCAGCTCTCCTCTCTTCTTCTCAGCTCCTTCTTCTGACGTAAGCTGCTTCTGCTCCCAGTTATATACAGTTCTAACCCCCTCCTAGCCCCCCTGACTTTCCAGATGGTAAAGAATAGATTGATGACCCTGTCTGAACCAATCATCTCTATACATATATTTCCAAATATCAGTTACATAGGTTTGATATTTTCTAAACTGACCTATGACCTGGGGCCTCTCACGCTAGACAATTGGGCACCAGAACTCTTGCATTTTATTATTATTCACATAATCCCAGTCATAGCTTAAACTGGGTTCATTGAGGGGCTAAGGGGCCAGTCTTGCTTAATGGCATACAGTCCTACATTTTGCTATAATCCATCAAGGAAGTAAGTTGACTTTTTCTGACCTCTTTCACCTATTAGCTTCCTTCATAGAACTCGCTAGGACTGTGGATAATTCAAACCAGATGCTTGACCTCTTAAACAGCAGACAAAGGCTCACTTTAAAAAGTCAGGCAAATATGTAACACTGGATTTAAAGATATTCTACATATTAATTACACAGAATGAAACATATTCTACAATAAACAGAAATCAGAATTCCTTATAAAACAAATCTAAACATCAGGAATATCTACACTTACACTATCTCCTTCTAAGCATTTTAAAACTAATCCTTTTAAAACTACAGTATGTCTGCAACATGCCTTGTTCATAATGGCACCCATATGTGGTAAACTAATACCTATGACCTAACATTTAACTCAAAAAGGGACAAAGAGTGTTTAATTTCTCACTGACCTTTCTAACCTTTCAGTCTAGCAGAAGCTAGCTTCTGAGTAAATTAAATCCAGCTGGCATTCCTTCACTTTACTTTACAGAACTGAGAATTTAACCACCAAACTTTAAACAGAATTAACAATTAATATAATTTCTTTGTCCACTGCCTCAGGAGGAACTTTTCAACTGAGGTTTCCCTGTAAATGTCTTATTTCTATTAATTCTACATCATATATTTTTTTTTGACCCAAAAATGTTGCAAGATTTTATTTCCTCTAAAGAATAATGTTGTAATAGGCATTGTATTGTGGCGTTACTCGGCTGCGATTTTTCGTCACCTCTCTCTGCTCATAAAAGTTGTTTATTTTTCTTGATTTGATAATTTTATTTCCTAGATCTTGGATCAACTTTTGTGGTCGATATAATGTATAATTGTTATGTTTGATTGATATTTGGTATCTTTGTCTAGATCTGGTTTATGTTGTACTTGCTTAAATGTAAATCTCAATAAAGTACTTATCTTGGAAACTAAGGGGGTCTTTTACTAAAGATTAGCTTGAGTTATCTGTAACAGGGCCCAGAGGAATAAAATGGGCCTTGCTGTAGATAACTCGAGTTAATCTATAGTAAAAAGACCCCCTAAATTGTCTATGTAATCTTGATAGCCACTCAAATCCCAAAAGGGGTTCCCCTGTTTCACCATTCAAAGCTACTGCTACAGGGGAACATTTTTTTTTAATTCAATCCAAGATAGCCAAGATAAAAAATGACTGCAACTTCAAAATAGCTTTCCAGTGCACGGCACTATCAATATGGCAGAAGACACCACAAGAATGCCAAGATTTAAAAAGACCGGCATCTCACGTCACAATACAAAACGTCATGTCACTAACCTTGCTTATCACAAAAACATTTTCCATTCTAGCACCAAATTCGGGATATGGATGAAAGGGATGAGGGTAGTTGTTATGATTGGGGTCAGAACCCCTCTCAAACTTACCTCTTTCCTGGGGGTCAGCTTCTTAGCTGGCTTCTGTTTCTTTTCTCTGTCCTTTCTGAGCTGGCTCTGTCTCTCTGTGCTGGCAGCTTCCAGCAGCAGGGCTCTAATTGTTTCACTATACTGCACCTGTGTGGGTAGTCTGAGTTGCTCTAACTCTCTTTGGGTGTACTGGCTTCAAGTGTTTCACGGTGTTGCATTGGTGTGGGTTGGGCCTCTATGGTTTTCAGTGTGCTCTCTGGGTTAGTGTGCTGTTGCCTGGGTCTAGGGAGTGTGACATCATCAGGGAGGGCCTTGATAAGGAAGTGGGTTCTTTCCTTCAGGGCCTTCGCAACGTTTGCTTCTGGCTACTTGCTTTAGGTCCAGGTTAGGTTAGTGCAGTCAGTGTGCACTTGTGTTGTGTGTGTTTGACTTCCCTGTCTTTCCCTTTGGCTCCTCTGCTTTCCCTTTTGCTACGGTATGTAGCACTGCTGTTAGTGCAGTGCTGGAGTTTGGTGCTGGCAGCACCCTTGTTAGTAAGTCTTTAGGAAGCACCTTTTTTTGTTGGGGTATTTGGCTTTCCTGCTTGTTTCCTTGTGCTTGCCCCGCTTTTCCTCATGACCTGTGTTTAGCTGCTGTAGCTGGGTGCTTAGGAAGCACCAGGGTGAGAACCCATGTTTAGCTGCTGCAGGTTGGTGCTTAGGAAGTACCAGTGTTAGGTCTGGCATTTGTCTTCCCTTCCTTTTCCCTTGTGGTTTCCCTGCACTTCTGTTAGTGTAGGGCGTAGGGGCACCCCTGTTAGTTTCTGTTAGGAGCACTGCTGTTAGTGGAGGGCTTAGGAGCTTTTCTGTTGGTGCTGGGCTTAGGAACACTTTTGGTCACTTTAGGAGTTAGGTGCACTTCAGTTACAGCTTGTTCTAGTCCTGGTCCCTGTGTCGTCCAGTAAGTCCTGCCGGCTACTCGAACCCATGAGCTCAACTCCTGGGGGGCTTAGTAGCTAAGTGCAGGTGAAGCTGTGTGGACCAGTCCAGTGTTCCAGTCCTGTGTCCTCCAGTCCGGGGGACCAGTCCAGTGTGTTCCGGTCCGGTGTGTGTTCGTCTGGTGCGCTCCAGTCCAGTGTGTTCCGGTCCAGTGTGTGTTCCAGTCCGGGGGATTGCAGTCCAGTGTTCCAGTCCGGGGGATTCCAATCCATGTGTTCCGGTTCGCTGGGCAGTGCCTGCAGTCCCTGCCGGTGTGCTTACCCAGTGTTGGTTGGTGGGTTTTGCCTGCTGCTGTCGCTCCTCGTCAGCAGCCCAAGGGCTCACGTTTGCTCCAGAGCCCAGCCCCGCGGGCTCTGAACCTGAGAACCTGACAGTAGTTACCACAGGGCATGTGGCTCTTGTTCTGTATGCATGGTGATGTGGGGCTGTACTCTGTTTTTGGATGTCCACATGGGTACTTCCTGCAATGTGATTTACCTGATAGAATGTCCGTACAATTTATATTATGTGAGCCAGACTTCTAGACAACTAAAGACATGGCTAATTGAACATAGCCATTGTATTCAGGCAAAGAAGTTAAATGAACCTTTAGTGACGCATTTTGTTGAAAAAAAAGCACGTGTTTGCGGACATCCAATGTGTAGTGCTGGAACAGTTGTGTGTCAAAGAGTGCAGAGGAGACATTAGATGTTTACTCCGGCAACATGAGCAGCGCTAGATTTTTCCTTGCAATCTCTGACCCCTAAAGTGTTGAATTTGGTGATAGAATGGTGGGGGGGATCATTGTTGGAGGGAGGTTAGATAATCTTTCTGTGGGTTGAATGCTGTGTGGTAGGTCAGGTGATCTGTCAAGGGGTCAGGTGCTCTGTAGGGTGTGTGTGCTATGTATGTGTGATAGGATGTTGTCAGAGGGGGGAAGGGGTGTGAGGTGTTAAAATTTCAGCACTAATCTACAGCTCATTAAAGAATGTAATCTTACATATCAGCGCATGAGCGGTTACTAGCTCATACACTGATAAGTAGGATGACATTTGAAGGAAGAAAAAGAAAAAAAGCAAACCTAGGCAACTGACCCCCCCCCCCCTTCCCCATGACTCAAGCTAATGAACCCCCTTCCTCCTACTAAAAATAAAGCATCCTTGATGTCCCCCCTTTCTCTCCACACATGGCCTGAATAAAATAATCCCGGAGTCTAGACGGGATCTCCACTCCAACCCCCCTCACTGATGACCCCAGACCCCTGTACTTGTAAATGAGGCAGCAGCCCCTCTGGCATCATCTCCCTTATATAGCAGACATCGGCACATAGGCTATTAGTTTCTATGCATTGCTGTAGAGTAGCTAATAGATTGTTTACCATGCTTTTAAATATACAATGCACTGATATTACTACGAGTTAATTTTGTCGCTAAACCTCTTTCTGCATAACAAATGTGTACAATGTTCATTAACCACGCGCTGCAGTCCACGGTTACTTTCTGCATGGGCCCCTAAGTTTCTTCCAGTATTTGCTGCATTCCTTGGAAAGAAATGAAGTGTGAAGCCTGACCTCACAACAATAAAGTAGGCAGCTAAGAAGCTCTCCTCCCCTCATAGGGATCAATAATTTTCTATTCCCAGAGACTAAGTATGTCAGATTCTGCCTGCATTCTTTCTTTTCACTGCTCTTCCTGAAAACTACTTTGCCAACATCTTTATGATTTCTAATTGTTTAACAGTGATTTACGCAAAGCATTCTTTGATAAGGTAAACTCATGAAAAGAACGCAACACAGAGCAATTGTCAAAGCAATAATTAGTCATTATGGGGGTGCATATAGCTGTGACTGCTAGTAATTTCCTGTGTGAAGAAATAATTATTTCTTTTTCAAAGGATCTACAAAATATCTCTAAGGTGAAACAGGAAACTAGATTCAGAACAGGCACTCTTGGAAACTGGGTTGACATTCTTTTTCTTATTTATAGTGCATGGTATCCATAGAAACCTTCAGAAGAGGTCATGGTAGCTATGCCTCTGCTTCACCCTGCTCAAGGGATTATGCTTTCACAGCAGCACACAGGCCTAAAGGAGAGTACCTTCAGAATTCCCTGTAAAAATGCAACTTTTATTAGGATTTATACCGCCTTTTTGAAGGTGGTGTACAACAAGAATAAGTCAAACATAAGCGATAGACAATTACAGCAGTAAAAATATTCAAACAATACAATATGCTACATTACAAGGTCAACACAATTCTTACTGGGTTTCTGCCAGGTACTTGTGTTCTGGATTGGCCACTGTTGGAAGCAGGATACTGGGCTAGATGGACCCAGTATGGCTATTCTTATATAGGAATAGCACAATTCCAGTTCATTAAAATAATTAATATTCAGGAGAAGGATTTTAAGAACTACATATTTTGGATCTTGTCAAACTAAAAAAAATATCAGTTTACTGCCTAATAAGATGATTTTAAAGCCTCACTTTAATCAAAACGGCAATGAACTGTCAGAATTATTAGAAATTAACTGAAAAACTGACTGAATGATTGAAATAATGGCACTCTCTTCTCTCAATTTTGTCCTTGTATTCTCTCAAATTTACAAGTGCAAGTCCACTATGTCAAAAAAAATACCTACTCCAAAATTCTTGTAGCAGCCCTCTCACTATTGGACTCATGCATGCATCTTAGTATTATAGAGTAGTTTAATTAAAACTTAAGGTATAAGGGATATTAGATGAATATAAAGAAGCCTTAAGATTTTATGGTATAATGTGTACATAGTTACATAGTAGGTGACAGCAGAAAAAGACCTGTACGATCCATCCAGTCTGCCCAACAAGATAAACTCATATGCGCTACTTTATATGTATACCTGACCTTGATTTGTATCTACCATTTTCAGGGCACAGACCATAGAAGTCTGCCCACTACTAGCCCAACCTCCCAACCACCGGCGCTGCCACCCAATTTCCGCTAAGCTTCTGAGGATCCATTCCTTCTGAACAGGATTCCTTTATGTTCATCCCACGCATTTTTGAATTCTGTTACTGTTTTCATTTCCAATTTACTTAGTGTTTCCTTCTCAGATACTAAAAGTAATTAAAACTGTAATGAATTTCTCCTGTTATCATAAGGTAAAATTATGTATCATACCTGATAATTTTCTTTCCATTAATCATAGCTGATCAATCCATAGACTGGTGGGTTGTGTCCATCTACCAGCAGGTGGAGATAGAGAGCAATCCTTTTGCCTCCCTATATGTGGTCATGTGCTGCCGGAAACTCCTCAGTATGTCGATATCAAAGCTCCATCCGCAGGACTCAGCACTTAGAGAATTACACCCACAAAGGGACACACTGCCCAGCTCACCACCGCCGAAACCGGGGAGGAGAATCCGTCCAGCTCATCCCCACGGAACGGGGAGGGACACCACCCCACCGATGCGGGGGGATCTGGCTTATCCTGCGACCGCAACCGCGGGAGGAGCTGGCTGACCCTAACACTGCCGAAGCGGGAGGGATATAAGGCTACCCTACTGCCGCACGAAGCGGGAGGGAGCGCCGGCAGAATTTAGGTCTCAATCCAGCCCCGTAAAACGGAGGAGAGAGGAATGCAGCAGCTCACTGTAACACAAAATCGTCTCAACTCCAGAAGAATTCAATCGAAAAAACTTGAACACGAAGATCCTCCTGAACAGGAACTGAAGACTAACTTGAACCTGAAATGCAACCAGAATATAAACAGTACAGATATCTGGGAGGGGCTATGGATTGATCAGCTATGATTAATGGAAAGAAAATTATCAGGTATGATACATAATTTTACCTTCCATATCATTATGCTGATCAATCCATAGACTGGTGGGATGTACCAAAGCAGTACTCACCCAGGGCAGGACATAGAAATCCCTGACCGCAACACTGAAGCTCCAAACCAGGCCTCCGCCCGAGCAGCCACAGCCAAGCGGTAATGACGGCAGAAGGTATGAGCCGATGCCCAAGTTGCCACCTTACAAATCTCTTCCAAGGAGACGGACCCGGCCTCTGCCATCGAGGCCGCCTGTGCTCTAGTGGAGTGAGCCTTCAGCTGAATAGGCGGCATCTTCCCCGCGGCCACATAAGCCGCTGCAATGGTTTCCTTGACCCATCATGCCACTTTAGGCTTGGATGCCTGCAGACCCTTAAGAGGACCTGCCAACAGCACAAACAGATGATCCGACTTCCGGAAATCATTGGTCACTTCCAAGTATCTGATGATGACTCGTCTCACATCTAGATATTTGAGAGCAGAGTACTCCTCTGGGTAGTCCTCCCTACGAAAGGAGGGTAGGCAGAGCTGCTGATTCACATGGCAACGAGAAACAATCTTGGGCAGGAAGGAAGTCACCGTGCGAATAGACACTCCTGCCTCAGTGAACTGCAGGAAGGGTTCCCGACCTGATAGCGCCTGGAGCTCGGAAACTCTTCTGGCTGAAGTGATAGCCACCAAAAAGACTGCTTTCAACGTCAGGTCTTTCAGAGATGCCCTCGACAAGGGTTCAAAAGGCGGCTTCTACAAGGCTCTTAGCACTAGATTGAGATTCCACGCAGGCATCACCGAGTGCAGAGGAGGGCGTAGGTGATTAACTCCCTTGAGAAAGCGCACCACATCTGGCTGCGAGGCCAGGGAAGCACCCTTCAGGCGACCCCTGAAGCAAGCCAGAGCCGCTACCTGGACTTTAAGGGAACTGAGCGACAGGCCTTTCTCCAGACCTTCTTGCAGGAACGCCAACACTGAAGAAATTGGAGCAGTGAAGGGAGAAAGAGAGCCTGCCTCACACCACGATGCAAAGGTACGCCAAACCCTGGCGTAAGCAGTAGAAGTAGAGCACTTCCTCGCTCTCAGCATAGTGGCGATGACCTTGTCTAAGAAGCCCTTCTTCCTCAGACGCTGCCGCTCAATAGCCAGGCCGTAAGACCAAAGGGGGAGGGATCCTCCATCACCACGGGACCCTGATGCAACAGGCCCCGCACCGCTGGCAGCCGCAGAGGGCCGTCCACCGAGAGCCTGATCAAGTCCGCATACCAGGGACGTCTGGGCCAGTCCGGACCCACCAGGATTATCCGACCTGGATGCTTTGCCACCCGGTCTAGCACCCTGCCCAACATGGGCCAGGGTGGGAACACATAGAGAAGCTCCTGTGTCGGCCACCGTTGGAGAAGAGCATCTACTCCCAGAGATCGAGGGTCCCGTCCTCTGCTGAAAAAGCGTGGCACTTGGCAATTGGCCGATGACGCCATCAGATCTATGCTCGGCTGGCCCCAGCGCTTCGTGATGTCCAAGAACGCCTGAGCCGATAGCTGCCACTCTCCGGGATCCAAGGTATGGTGACTGAGAAAGTCCGCCTTGACATTCACGACTCCTGCAATGTGGGCCGCCGACAGCTGTTCCAGGTTCGCTTCCGCCCACTGGCACAGATTCATGGCCTCCTTGGCTAGAGGGGCGCTCTTGGTACCTCCCTGGCGATTGACATAGGCCACAGCCGTGGCATTGTCCGACAGGACCCGTACTGGCTTCACCGCCAGTACCGGGAGAAACTCCAAAAGCGCCAACCGAATGGCTCTGAGTTCCAGGAGGTTGATAGACCACTTTGCCTCTGCAGGAGACCAGAGCCCCTGCGCTGTCCTTCCCAAGCAGTGGGCTCCCCAGCCCGTCAAAGAGGCGTCCATCGTGACGACAACTCGCTCCAGGGTCAAAAGAGGCATTCCTGCGGACAGCTTGTCTGTCCTCAGCCACCAGCTCAGCGCCTTGCGCACCGCTGGATCCAAGGGAAGGCGCACAGCGTAATCCTCCGACACTGGAGTCCATCGCTGCAGCAGAGAGTGCTGTAGGGGTCTCATATGGGCCCTGGCCCAGGGCACTACTTCCATCGTGGCCGTCATAGAGCCCAACAGCTGCACATAGTCCCAAGCCCGAAGAGGAGAGGCTACTAGGAACTGGTCCACCTGAGCCTGAAGCTTGACAATCCGATTGTCTGGCAGGAATACTCTGCCCACTTGGGTGTCGAAACGAACTCCCAGATACTCCAGGGACTGAGTCGGGCGCAGCTGGCTTTTCTCCCAGTTGATGATCCACCCCAGGGAGCTCAAAAGAGCAATCACCCGGTCTAAAGCTCTGCCGCACTCTGCATAAGAGGGGGCTCGGATCAACCAGTCGTCCAGATAAGGATGGACTTGTACTCCTTCCTTTTGTAGGAAGGCTGCGATGACCACCATTACTTTGGAGAAGGTCCGCGGAGCAGTAGCCAACCCGAACGGGAGGGCTCTGAACTGGAAGTGTCGGCCCAGGACTGCAAAACACAGAAAGCGTTGATGAGGAGGCCAGATGGGAATATGCAAGTAAGCTTCCTTGATGTCCAAGGATGCCAGGAACTCCCCTGCCTTCACTGCCGCTATAACAGAGCGGAGAGTCTCCGTTCGGAAGTGCTGAACTTTCAAGGCCCGATTGACCCCTTTGAGGCCGCACAGAACCTCCTTTCTTTGGTACCACAAAGTAAATGGAGTAACGTCCCTTGCCAAGCTGATCTTCTGGCACCGGAACGACCGCACCCAGGCGGATCAGACTGTCCAAAGTCTGCTGCACTTCCACAGCTTTGACCGGAGACTTGTAGGGAGAGTGCACAAACCCGTCTCTTAAGGGTCGGCAGAACTCTAGCTTGTAGCCGTCTCTGATGACTTCCAGCACCCAAGCGTCTGAAGTTACCCTGGTCCACTCGCCCAGAAATGAGGATAGGCGTCCTCCAATCTGCTCTGGGCCATGGACCAGGGCCCCGTCATTGGGTACGAGACCCTGGGGGAGGACCGGAGGACGCACCTCCGGGACGGCGGTCTCTGCGAAAGGAATGCTGCTTGGGGGAGAAGTTCCTCTTGAAGGAAGAGGGGGCAGAGAAGCCCGACTTGCCCGGGCGATACCAACGGGCTTTCTGAAACCGTCCTTTGGAGGAACCGGGGCGGGCACCACTGGCTTCAGCCCTGACCTCCGGTAACCTCTTGCCCTTGGATGTGCCGAGATCGGTCACAATCTTGTCGAGCTAGACCCCAAAGAGCAGCTTGCCTTTAAAAGGCAACTTAGCCAGGCAAGACTTAGAGGCGTGGTCAGCAGACCAATGCTTCAGCCAAAGCCAGCGCCGAGCAGAGACTGTCTGAGCCATACCTTTAGCCGAGGCTCTCAAGACATCATACAGCAAGTCTGCCAAGTAGGCCAAGCCCGATTCCAGGGCCAATCAGCCCTCAAGGAAGGATCCGAGGGGGAAGCCCGCGGCACAATCGTCAGGCACACCCTGGCCACATAGGAGCCGCAAACTGAGGCCTGCAAAGTTAAAGCAGCCGCCTCGAAGGACGACTTTAAAGCCGCCTCCAATCTTCTGTCTTGGGCGTCCTTTAGGGCTGTGCCACCTTCAACCGGCAACGCCGTCTTCTTAGTCACCGCAGTGATTAAGGAATCCACGGTAGGCCAAAGAAAGGCCTCCCGTTCGCCTTCAGGCAGAGGATAGAGGCAGGACATTGCCCTAGCCACTTTAAGGCTCGCGTCTGGGGAATCCCATTGAACCGAAATCAAGGTGTGCATGGCTTCATGCACGTGGAAGGTTCTAGGCGGGCGCTTCGTCCCCAGCATAATGGCAGAGCCAGCAGAGGCTGAGGGAGAGACGTCCTCCGGAGAGGAAATCTTCAAAATGCTCATGGCCTGCACTAACAGGTTGGGCAAATCCTCTGAGCGAAAGATCCGCGCTGCAGAGGGGTCATCCGCTCCATCCGAGCGGGAATCCGTCTCCTCCAAGGAATCCCCAAAGGATCGTTGGGAGAACTCAGATACGCTGCCCTCATCTACATCAGAGGAGACAGAGTCCTCTAGGGCCTAGAAATCCACCCGAGGGCATTTGCTTCCGGAGGCCTCAACCCCTTGAACAGACAGGGGAGCAGGGGCAGCGTTTTGCATAAGAAAAGCCTGATGCAGCAGCAAAATGAACTCAGGGGAGAAACCCCCCAGACTGTGCACTTCTGCAGCCTGGGCCACGGCCCTAGACGCACCCTCAACCGGCGCTCGCAAGAGCGGGGGAGAAACATGCTGCGCATCCAAAATGGCGTCCAGCGCGAAACTCCGAGAAGGAGCCGCGCAGGAAGAACGGCGCTTAAGTTTTGCCGCTTTCTTGCCGTCGCCCGAATCAAGGGCGACCATAGCATTAACGTCTCCCACCTCGAGGGCGGCCCAAGAAGAAGCCGTCCAAGCAGAGTGGCCGGCCAAAATGGGGGGGGGGGGGGGGGGGGGGGGATGGGTGCTTATGGCGGGAAAAACCGCCGCACCGGAGGAAGAACCAGGACACTGACCGGACTCCAAACTGACGCCCAAAAAAGGCGATTCAGGCTTTGAAACCCCCGCATCCCCGCTAGACGCGCACACGCGGTCCGGGAAGCGATTCTTCGCGCCCTCGCCCTCCGACGCCATAAGCCACGTGGAGACCGATCGGGGAATCCCCTGCCCTCTACAAAAGGTAAAAATTACCTGCTGCTCGCTCCGAGCTGTAACGAACTGGTGTCCCAGTGAGCAGCTGCAATAAACGCTGATATAAACGTTGAAATAAACGCCCTTAAAGGACGTCCAAAAAATTTTTTTTTTAAACGGAGCCAGCAGGAGGGGGGAGAAAAGGAGGAACCTGGCACCACCAGGTTTGCACTTGCTCAAGAAGAGCCCTCAACCCCAGGTACTCAACAAAACCTAAGAATTAGGCTTGGAGACCTAGCCAGAGCTGCTGCTGTGTGTGACCACCACCTGCTGAGATAGAGAACATACTGAGGAGTTTCTGGCAGCACATGACCACATATAGGGAGGCAAAAGGATTGCTCTCTATCTCCACCTGCTGGTAGATGGACACAACCCACCAGTCTATGGATTGATCAGCATGATGATATGGAATTAGAATAATTGACTATAAATGAACAGATGAGCTATGGGTGGGTGGGAATGAAGACTGCTAGGCCCTGCTGTTCTAAAGGCTCTGTTAATGCTGTGTGGCAGAAAGTTCAAGTTCTAAAACTATGGGAAAAAAGGTATGTAGACTAGTTAATAAAGTTGCTTTTTTTTAATTCTGTCTTTATCAACATTCATTTTAACTCTCAATTTTAGACATTCTCCCACAGGTGGATACATTGTGAAATAGTTGCTTTCATTTAAAGTTAAAATTCTTAAAACTAAGATACGTGTAAATAATAGCTCACTTGAAGCACTCTTCTTGTTACATAATTCACATCCTACGTTTAGAACATTTGAGAAAAAGCTTGGTTCAAAAGCCAACTCATAGTATTCTTAGTATGAAGTACTGCACTTAATAAACAGCTCTACCCAAGCCATGATTGGTTGAGTTGCATTTCTGAAGTGTCCATAAAGTTTTACAATGACTGATATTTATCTGAATTAACACATTTACAATTTTCTCACTTATTCTCTTGATTATTGGGAGGGGGAGACAGAAGTAAACGCTAGGAAATATATTTGTGAAACACAAACAGAAGAGAAGTATCAAAATTGCATGCAACAAAAATGGACATATGAAATAAAGATATAAACCATGACACATAACATGCATTCCTTTTATTCACTGAACAGCCTGAATTCCTAAACCATTACAAACAACATTTAATTACTAAGGCAGAGCTGGGATTTTACATGGAAGTACTGACTTCACCAGAAGTGGCAAATGAGAATAAAATTAATAAGTTTGCAAAAGTGTCCTTTATGATTAAATATTTGTAAATAAGATTTATTGTGCAATATTCGATGCCCTGGAGTACACTAATGAAAACTTTTTTTTATCTGCCGCTTGTTTCATTTCCACTTTCATATTCAGGGGTTGATGCAGTAAGCTTGTGATAAAGCCTAATGCAAAAATCTTGCTTCAGAATGCAGTAATCAAATAGGATGCAAACTGGCCCAGCACAAAAAATGTGTGCTAAAAGACCACAGCATGTACACATAGGTCTGCAATATTGTCAACAAGAGATCTTGTGCAAGATCTCCAGCTGACATTAGCAACATCACAATCCTTCTACTACTTATCATTTCTATAGCGCTACTAGACATACGCAGCGCTGCCCTGGACACTTCTGTCACCCATGTACCCGGTGGTCCAAATGCCCCCGCACCTTTAAAATCTGAGAGGCAGTGATGAAGCTCACTCACTTCTGCTTCCATATTGCCATCCTGAGAAATGGCAAACACCAGATCTCTTGCAGTGCATTCTGAGATGAATTGTGCAAAATCAGTCTGCCAAAAAAGTGCCCGGGGGGGGGGGGGGGGGGGGGGGTAAAAAAAAAAAACATCCGGGGAGAAGGGGCTCAATTAGACCACCACGGTAATGTGTGGAGTTGTGAGTCTGAAAGGCCCTATGTGGGCTACCAGGGATGTTTTTGGGGTTGAGGAATCCTCTGCTCCTTGAGCTGACAGACTCAGCACTACGAAATGAATAAAAAAAAAAATGCACCAGATTTTTCCACCAGGGAGCAATTTAATATTCAGCTGTTTTCTATGCATTTTGTATACACAAAGTGCTACCCTGTAGCAAAGTAGTTTTATGCTGATTTTCCTGCACTAACCTTTCTTTTGTGCACCAGGAATAAGATTAGTGCAAAATCATGCATAAACCACTGTGCTAATGGGTAATGCACCTTACTGCATCAGCCCCTCAGTGTTTGGCTGGTTTACAGTGTGTTCTGCATGTGAATTGTACAATAGCACAGAGATGGTCCAAAGTACAGAATACGGTCCAAGATACAGCAAAAAGCACCAAGAGCCTTCAGAAATGGGTCACAGTTCCTTTTTATTTTAAAGATCCATTTTCCAATGTGGACCAGACACTGGCCGTGTTTCGGCGCATAGCACCTGCATCAGGAATCTGTATTGCACATAAATATAAAAATCAAAAACTAGTAAAAACTCAAATTGCAACATAAATAATAGTATTGTAAAACATAAAAATGAATGGCAATGAATAAAAGAGGTACAATATATAAAGCAGACATACATATGGAAGCTTTGAACAACAAATAGAATATACGTACACATTGAAAAAAGTCATTATTTAAGCAGAAAAACTGTAACATGGTCGTATTATTAGACACAGAAGGACTGTGTGAGATAGAATAATAATGCAGCTGAATGTTATAACTATGTATATCATATCGGTAGTAAAACATACATTAAATATGTTATAAAAAAATGGAGACTCTATGTATATACATTATCGTAATATAACAGTTCCATTATTTAAACAGTAGGAAACAAAATCAAGACAATTGTAATACATACTTGTTTTAAATTATGTGAACAAAAAGAAGATAGTAATTAACTTTATTGTAAATTATCATTTAATATGAAATGAATATTGTGATTAGCATAGTTACAACTCACCAAAAATGTTCTAATATGAAATGGATACTATGTGCAGCAACCAAACTTCTTCCTTATGAGATAAAAATGAATTCTAATAAAGAATCATAACAACAGAGGCCTTTAAAAGACAAATGTTAATTAAAAAACTGTATAACTAAAAAATACTCCTATTATTATTATTAGCATTTGTATAGCGCTACCAGACGCACGCAGCGCTGAACACCTGATACAAAGAGACAGTCCCTGCTCAAAAGAGCTTACAATCTATGTAATACAGACAAACAAGACAGCTACGGGTGAGGGAAGTAATGGGTGAGAAGGGACAAGGGGAGGGCAATTGTGGCTAGGAGCTAAAAGCAGCAGTGAAAAGGTGGGTTTTTAGCATAGATTTGAAAACAGGTAAAGATGGAGCTAGACGTAAAGGCCCAGGAAGTCTACTCCAGGCATAAAGTGCCGCGAGAGAAAAGGAGCGAAGCCTGGAGTTAGCAGTGGAGGAGAAGGAGGACGACAAGAGAGATTTGTCAAGCGATCGGAGTTCATGGGGAGGAATGTAGGGAGAGATGAGAGTGGAGAAGTAATGGGGGGCTGCAGAGTGGATGCATTTAAAGGTCAGTACGAAAAGTTTAAACTGAATGCGGAAGCGGACAGGGAGCCAGTGAAGTGACTTGAGGAGCGGGCTAGTATGGGTATAACGATTCTGGCGGAAAACAAGTCGTGCTGCAGAATTTTGGACAGATTAGAGAGGAGAGAGATGGCTGAGCGGAAGACCAGTAAGAAGTAAATTGCAATAGTCCAAGCGAGAGGTGACAAGGGTGTGGATAAGGGTTCTGGCAGCGTATTCAGAAAGGAAGGGGCGAATTTTGCTAATATTGTAGATAAAGAAGTGACAGGTTTTGGCGATCTGTTGAATATGTGCAGAGAAGGAGAGAGAGGAATCAAAGATGACTCCAAGGTTACGAGCCGAGGAGACAGGGAGGATGTGAGAGCCATTAACAGAGATAGAGAAAGGGGGAAGAGGGGAGGTGGGTTTAGGGGGAAAAATGAGAAGTTCAGTTTTGGTCATGTTGAGCTTTAGATGGCGTTGAGACATCCAAGCAGCAATGTCGTACAAGCAGGCTGAGATTTTGTCCTGGATCGAGGTTGAGATTTCAGGGGTGGAGATGTATATCTGAGAGTCATCAGCGTAAAGATGGTACTGGAAGCCATGGGATGAAATCAGGGTACCAAGGGAAGAGGTATAGATGGAGAAGAGGAGGGGTCCAAGGGCAGAACCCTGAGGCACACCAACAGAAAGCGGGATGGAAATTGAAGAGGATCCACCAGAGTGAACACTGAAAGAACGAAGCGAGAGGTAAGAGGAGAACCAGGAAAGAACAGGGCCCTGGAATCCAAGCGAGGACAGCGTATCCAGAAGTATAGTGTGGTCAACAGTGTCGAAAGCAGCAGATAGGTCAAGAAGGATAAGGATAGAATAGAGACCTCTGGATTTAGCCAGTAGCAGGTCATTAGAGACTTTGGTAAGTGCAATTTCAGTAGAGTGAAGAGGGCGAAAACCAGATTGGAGTGGGTCAAGAATAGGTTGCAAAGAAAGAAAGTCAAGACAACGGCGGTGAACGACACGTTCCAGTAATTTGGAGAGGAAAGGGAGAAGGGAGATGGGGCGATAGTTGGAGGGACAGGTAGGGTCAAGTGAGGGTTTTTTAAGGAGTGGAGTGACCACAGCATGTTTGAAGGCCATAGGAGCAGCTGCAGTGGAGAGTGAAAGATTAAGGATGTGACAGATGACTGGGATGATAGTAGGAGAGATAGTGTTAAGTAGATAAGTGGGGATGGGATCAGAGGAACAGGTAGTAGATTTACAGGAGGAAAGAAGAAGGGCAGTTTCATCAATAGACACTTCAGAGAAGGAGGAAAAAGAAGGAGAGGAAGGAGAGTAGGGGGTGAGGACTAAGGAGAGAGAAGTGGGGAGGGTTTGGATGAAAATTCAAGGTTAATCTTAAGCCTTGTACAATAGAAGGGGCGTCATAACCAATGGCCCAAGCATAAAAACATATAAATGAAAGAATGTGTATATTTTAGTTATAGTGAGAAAACACACAGGCTCGATTTTTTTTTATAATTGATTGGAAGAGATGTTGAAGTTAAAATGGTAATACTATATGTGAGAGGAATATAGTCAAATGGCTATGGAGAAACTGAATGAGATCTGCTGTTATCCAGGGATCGGACCACCGCTAAAGTTCAGCAGCATACGTTGAAATGGAGACACGGTGTCAAAAAAGCGTGGCACTAAAAAAAGTTGTACATACATTCAAGATGGAGAGAAACAACATAACCAATAGCCCAACCAGAAGTGTAATGAAAAGATACATGTATAATGAAAAAACAGGCCCTCTAGATGGTTTGGTAAAATTCGATTGTATTGTTAATGTGGGTCAGAAAAAATATCTAAAGTTAAATGGACCCGCATTAACAATACAGTCAAAATTTATCAAACCATCCCATCATTGTTTGGAGATCTAGAGGGCCTGTTTTTTCATAATACATACATCTTTTCATTACACTTCTGTTTGGACTATTGGCTATGTTGTTTCTCCCCTTCTGAATAAGGCTCACAGGAGTATTTATTATTGGATTTATAAGAATATTACAAAGTACCCTCGTCTCTTTACACCCATAGTATGTACAACTTTTTTAGCACCACACTTTTTTGATGCCGTCTCCATTTGAAAACATGCCGCTGAACTTAACATTAACAGTGGCAGTCCGATCCCCGGATAACAGCAGATCTCATTTAGTTTCTCCATAGCCATTTGACTACATTCCTCTCACACATAGTATTACCATTTTAACTTCAACATCTCTTCCAATCATAAGTACCAAGTATTGCCATACTGGGACAGACCAAGGGTCCATCAAGCCCAGCATCCTGTTTCCAACAGTGGCCAATCCAGGTCACAAATACCTGGCAAGATCACAAAAAAAGTACAAAATATTTTATACTGCTTATCCCAGAAATAGTGGATTTTCCCCAAGTCCAATTTAATAATGGTGTGTAAAAAAAAACTGAGCCTTACCAAAGCCTGTGTGTTTTCTCACTATAACTAAAATATACACATTCTCTCATTTATATAATTTTATGCTTGGAACATTGATTAAGATGCTTGCCCCTTCTATTGTACAAGGCATACAGGAATATTTTTTAGTTATACAGTTTTTTAATTAACATTTGTCATTTAAAGGCCTCTGCTGTTATGATTCTCTATTAGAATTCATTTTTATCTCATATGGAAGAAGTATGGTTGCTGCGCATAGTACCCATTTCATATTAGAACATATTTGGTGAGTTGTAACTATGCTAATCACAATATTCATTTAATATTAAATGATAATTTACAATAAAGTTAATTACTATCTTCTTTTTGTTCACATAGTTTAAAACAAGTATGTATTACAACTGTCTTGATTTTGTTTCCTTCTGTTTAAATAATGGAACTGTTACATCACTATTTATAATGTATATACTTCCATATCATCAAGCTGATCAATCCATAGACTGGTGGGTTGTGTCCATCTACCAGCAGGTGGAGATAGAGAGCAAACTTTTGCCTCCCTATATGTGGTCATGTGCTGCCAGAAACTCCTCAGTATGTTCTGTATCTCAGCAGGTGGTGGTCACACACAGCAGCAGCTCTGGCTAGGCCTCCAAGCCTAATTTTTAGGTTTTGTTGAGTGCCTGGGGTTGAGGGCTCTTTTGAGCAAGTGCAAACCTGGTGGTGCCAGGTCCCTCCTTTTCTCCCCCCTCCCGCTGGCTCCGTTAAAAAAAAAAAAAAAATTTTTGAACGTCCTTAAAGGCGTTTATTTCAGCGTCTATTGCAGCTACTCACTGGGACACCAGGTCGTTACAACTCGGAGCGGACAGCAGGTAATTTTTACCTTTTTATAGCGGGCAGGGGGTTCCCCGATTCTTCTCCTCGTGGCATATGGCGTCGGAAGGCGAGGGCGCAAAGGGTCGCTCCCCGGGTCGCTTGAGCGCTTCTAGAGGGGATGCGGGGGTCTTAAAGTCTGATTCGCCCTTGTTGGGTGACAGTTTCGTGACCGATGAATGTCCCGGTCCTTCCTCTGGCGTGGCGGTTTTTCCCGCCATAAACGCCCATCCCCCGCTCCTCGCCTCCGCCATCTTGGCCGGCCACGCGGCTCGGACGGCTTCTTCTTGGGCCGCCCTTGAGGTTGGAGACATTAATGCCATGAACGCCCTTAATTTGGGCGACGGCACAGAAGCGGCTAAAGTTAAGAGCCGTTCTTCCCGCGCGGCTCCTTCGCGGAGTTTTGCGCCGGACGCCATTTTGGATGCGCAGCATGTCTCTCCCCCGCTATTGCGAGCGCCGGTTGAGGGTGCGTCTAGGGCTGTTGCCCAGGCTGCGGAAGTGCACAGTCTGGGGGGTTTCTCCCCCGAGTTTGTTTTGCTGCTGCATCAGGCCTTCCTCATGCACAACGCTGCCCCTGCTCCCTCGTCTGGTAAAGAGGTTGAGGTTCCCAGAGGTAAACGCCCTCGGGTTGATTCCCAGGCCTTGGAGGAATTTGTCTCCTCCGATGTAGATGAGGGCAGCGTGTCTGAGGTCTCCCAACGGTCCTTTGCGGATTCCTTGGAGGAGACGGATCCCCGCTCGGATGGAGCGGATGACCCCTCTGCAGCGCGGCTTTTTAGCCCAGAGGATTTGCCCAACCTGTTGTTACAGGCCATGGACACTTTGAAGATTTCCTCTCCGGAGGACGTCTCTCCCTCAGCCCCTGTTGGCTCTGCCATTATGCTGGGGACGAAGCGCCCGCCTAGAACCTTCCACGTGCATGATGCCATGCACACCTTAATTTCGGCTCAATGGGATGTCCCAGAAGCGAGCCTTAAAGTGGCTAGGGCTATGTCCCGCCTCTATCCTTTGGCTGTGAGTGAACGTGAGGCCTATCTGTGGCCTACCGTGGATTCTTTAATCACTGCGGTGACTAAGAAAACGGCGTTGCCGGTGGAAGGTGGCACGGCCCTAAAGGACGCCCAAGACAGAAGATTGGAGGCGGCCTTAAGGTCGTCCTTTGAGGCGGCTGCTTTAAGTTTGCAGGCCTCAGTTTGCGGCTCCTATGTGGCCAGGGCGTGCCTGACTATGGTGCAGCGGGCTTCCCCCTCGGATCATTCCTTAAGGGCTGATTGGCCGGCCCTGGAATCGGGCTTAGCCTATTTGGCAGACTTGCTGTATGATGTCTTGAGGGCCTCAGCGAAAGGCATGGCTCAGACAATCTCTGCGCGGCGGTAGCTTTGGCTGAAACATTGGTCTGCTGACCACGCCTCTAAATCCCGCCTGGCTAGGTTGCCTTTTAAAGGCAAGCTGCTCTTTGGGGTCGAGCTGGACAAAATCATGACCGATCTCGGCACGTCTAAGGGCAAGAAATTACCAGAGGTCAGGGCTCGGGCTAGTACTCGTCCCGGTACCTCCAGAGGACGGTTGCAGGAAGCCCGTCGGTACCGCCCGGGCAAGTCGGGTTCCTCTGCCCCCTCTTCCTTCAAGAGGAATTTCTCCCCCAAGCAGCATTCCTTTCGCAGAGACCGCCGTCCCGGAGGTGCTCCCTCCGGTCCTCCCCCAGGGTCTCGTACCCAATGACGGGGTCTTGGTCCACGCCCCAGTGCAGATTGGAGGACGGCTGTCCTCGTTTCTGGGCGAGTGGACCACAATAACTTCAGACGCGTGGGTGCTGGAAGTCATCAGAGAAGGCTACAAACTAGAGTTCTGCCGACCCTTAAAAGACGGGTTTGTACTCTCTCCCTGCAAGTCTCCGGTCAAGCTGTGGCAGTGCAGCAGACCTTGGACAATCTGATCCGCCTGGGCGCGGTCGTTCCGGTGCCAGAAAGTCAGCTTGGCAAGGGACGTTACTCCATTTACTTTGTGGTACCAAAGAAAGGAGGTTCTGTCCGGCCTATCCTCGACCTCAAAGGGGTCAATCGGGCCTTGAAAGTGCGGCACTTTCGCATGGAGACTCTCCGCTCTGTTATAGCGGCAGTGTAGGCAGGAGAGTTCCTGGCATCCTTGGACATCAAGGAAGCGTACCTGCATATTCCCATCTGGCCTCCTCATCAACGCTTTCTGCGTTTTGCAGTCCTGGGACGACACTTCCAGTTCAGAGCCCTCCCTTTCAGGTTGGCTACTGCTCCGCGGACCTTTTCCAAAGTAATGGTGGTCATCGCGGCCTTCCTACGAAAGGAAGGGGTACAAGTCCATCCTTATCTGGACGACTGGTTGATCCGAGCCCCCTCTTATGCAGAGTGCGGCTAAGCTGTGGACCGGGTAGTTGCTCTTTTGAGCTCCCTGGGATGGATCATCAACTGGGAGAAGAGCCAGCTGCGCCCGACTCAGTCCCTGGAGTACCTGGGAGTTCGATTCGACACCCAAGTGGGCAGAGTGTTCCTGCCAGACAATCGGATTGTCAAACTTCAGGCTCAGGTGGACCAGTTCCTCGTAGCCTCTCCCCTTCGGGCTTGGGACTATGTGCAGCTGTTGGGCTCTATGACGGCCACGATGGAAGTAGTGCCCTGGGCCAGGGCTCATATGAGACCACTTCAACACTCTTTGCTGCAGCGCTGGACTCCGATGTCGGAGGATTATGCTGTGCGCCTTCCCTTGGACCCAGCAGTGCGCAAGGCGCTGAGCTGGTGGATGCAGACAGACAAGTTGTCTGCGGGAATGCCTCTGGTGACCCCAGAGTGGATTGTCGTCACGACGGACGCCTCGTTGTCGGGCTGGGGAGCCCACTGCTTGGGAAGGACAGCGCAGGGGCTCTGGTCTCCTGCAGAGGCAAAGTGGTCTATCAACCTCCTGGAACTCAGAGCCATTCGGTTGGCGCTTTTGGAGTTCATCCCGGTACTGGTGTTGAAGCCTGTACGGGTCCTGTCGGACAATGCCACGGCTGTGGCCTATGTCAACCGCCAGGGAGGTACCAAGAGCGCCCCTCTAGCCAAGGAGGCTATGAATCTTTGCCAGTGGGCGGAAGCGAACCTGGAGCAGCTTTCAGCGGCCCACATTGCCGGAGTCATGAATGTCAAGGCGGACTTTCTCAGTCGCCATACCTTGGAGCCCGGAGAGTGGCAGCTATCTGCTCAGGCGTTCTTGGACATCACGAAGCGCTGGGGCCAGCCGAGCCTAGATCTGATGGCGTCATCGGCCAATTGTCAAGTGCCGCGCTTTTTCAGCAGAGGACGGGACCCTCGATCCCTGGGAGTAGATGCTCTTCTCCAACAGTGGCCGACACAAGAGCTTCTCTATGTGTTCCCGCCCTGGCCCATGTTGGGCAGGGTGCTAGACCGGGTGGCAAAGCATCCCGGCAGGGTAATCCTGGTGGGTCCGGATTGGCCCAGGCGTCCCTGGTATGCGGACTTGATCAGGCTCTCAGTCGACGATCCTCTGCGGCTGCCAGTGGAGCAGGGCCTGTTACATCAGGGTCCCGTGGTGATGGAGGATCCCTCCCCCTTTGGTCTTACGGCCTGGCTATTGAGCGGCAGCGTCTGAGGAAGAAGGGCTTCTCAGACAAGGTCATCGCCACTATGCTGAGAGCGAGGAAGCGCTCTACTTCTACTGCTTACGCCAGGGTTTGGCGTATCTTTGCAGCGTGGTGTGAAGCAGGCTCACTTTCTCCCTTCACTGCTCCAATTGCTTCAGTGTTGGCGTTCCTGCAAGAAGGTCTGGAGAAAGGCCTGTCGCTCAGTTCCCTTAAAGTCCAGGTAGCGGCTCTGGCTTGCTTCAGGGGCCGCCTGAAGGGTGCTTCCCTGGCTTCGCAGCCAGATGTGGTGCGCTTTCTCAAGGGAGTTAATCACCTGCGCCCTCCTCTGCACTCAGTGGTGCCTGCGTGGAATCTCAACCTGGTACTAAGAGCATTGCAGAAGCCGCCTTTTGAACCCTTGTCGAGGGCATCTCTGAAAGACCTGACGTTGAAAGCAGTCTTTTTGGTGGCTATCACTTCAGCCAGAAGAGTTTCCGAGCTCCAGGCGCTCTCATGTCGAGAGCCTTTTCTGCAGTTCACTGAGGCAGGAGTGACTATTCGCACAGTGCCTTCCTTCCTGCCCAAGATTGTTTCTCGCTTCCATGTGAATCAGCAGCTCTGTCTCCCTTCCTTTCGTAGGGAGGACTACCCAGAGGAGTACTCTGCTCTTAAATATCTGGATGTGAGACGAGTCATCATCAGATACTTGGAAGTGACCAATGATTTCCGGAAATCGGATCATCTGTTTGTCCTGTTTGCAGGTCCTCGTAAGGGTCTGCAGGCTGCTAAGCCTACAGTGGCAAGATGGGTCAAGGAAGCCATTGCAGCGGCTTATGTGGCCGCGGGGAAGGTGCCGCCTATCCAGCTGAAGGCTCACTCCACGAGAGCTCAGGCGGCCTCGATGGCAGAGGCCGGATCCGTCTCCTTGGAAGAGATATGCAAGGCGGCAACTTGGGCTTCGGCTCATACATTCTCCAAGCATTACCGTTTGACTGTGGCTGCACGGGCGGAGGCCCGGTTTGGAGCTTCAGTGTTGAGGTCAGGGATTTCAATGTCCCGCCCTGGGTGAGTACTGCTTCGGTACATCCCACCAGTCTATGGATTGATCAGCTTGATGATATGGAAGGTAAAATTATGTATAATCATACCTGATAATTTTCTTTCCATTAATCATAGCTGATCAATCCATAGCCCCTCCCAGATATCTGTACTGTTTTTATTCTGGTTGCATTTCAGGTTCAAGTTTAGTCTTCAGTTACTTCAGAAAGACTTCGTGTTCAAGTTTTTTCACTGGGATTCTTCAAGAGTTCAGACGAGTTTGTGTTACAGTGAGCTGCTGCATTCCTCTCCCCTCCGTTTTACGGGGCTGGATTGAGACTTAAAATTCTGCCGGCACTCCCTCCCGCTTCGTGCGGCTGTAGGGCAGCTTTGTACCCCTCCCGCTTCGGCGGTGTTAGGGTCAGTCAGCTCCTCCCGCGGTTGCGGTTGCAGGATAAGCCAGATTAGGGTTACCATACATCCGGATTTCCCCGGACATGTCCTCTTTTTGAGGGCATGTCCGGGGCGTCCGGCGGATTTTGCCCGCGCCCACGTTTGTCCGGATTTCTGGACAAACGTGGGCGCGGGCAGGCGCGTGCGTGCGGTGGGCGCGCGATCGGCGCCGTGGGTCATGACCTGGTCTCCCATCCCCTCCCCTTCCTTACCATGTTCCCTGGTGGTCTAGTGACGTCTTCGGGGCAGGAAAGAGCCCCCTCTTTCCTGCCCGGAGCGCTGCCTCCCCTGTCTATCATCCTTCTCGGTCTGGCTGGGGATTCAAAATGGCCGCCGAGATTTGAACTCTCGCGAGGCCGCTTCAACTCTCGGTGGCCATTTTGAATCCCCAGCCATACCGAGGAGGATGCAGCAGGCAAGGGCAGGCAGCGCTCCGGGCAGGAAAGAGGGGGCTCTTTCCTGCCCCGAAGAGAAGACGCTACTAGACCACCAGGGCTAGATAGTAAGTGAGGGGGGGAGGGGACTATGTGACGGGGGGGGGGGGGGGCGTGGCGGAACCCGACCTGAAGGGGGCGTGGCATGAGGCGTGGCGGGGGCGGGGTAGGGGGCGTGACGTGTCCTCTTTTTCAGAGGACACAAAATGGTAACCCTAAGCCAGATCCCCCCGCATCGGCGGGTGTGGTGTTCCTCCCCCGCTCCGCGGGGATGAGCTGGATGGATTCCCCTCCCCCACTTGTGTGGGGATGAGCTGGGTTAATTCCCCTCCCCCGTTTCGGCGGTGGTGAGCTGGGCAGAGTGTCCCTTTGTGGGTGTAATTCTCTAAGTGCTGAGTCCTGCGGATGGAGCTTTGATATCGACATACTGAGGAGTTTCCGGCAGCACATGACCACATATAGGGAGGCAAAAGTTTGCTCTCTATCTCCACCTGCTGGTAGATGGACACAACCCACCAGTCTATGGATTGATCAGCTATGATTAATGGAAAGAAAATTATCAGGTATGATTATACATAATTTTACCATAGATTCTCCATTTTTTATATTTAATGTAAGTTTTACCACTGATATGATAGACATAGTTATAACATTCAGCTGCATTATTATTCTAGCTCTCACAGTCCTTCTGTGTCTAATAATACGACCATTTTACAGTTTCTCTCTGCTTAAATAATATGACTTTTTTCAATGTGTGCGTATATTCTATTTGTTGTTCAAAGCTTCCATATGTATGTCTGTTTTATATATTATACCTCTTTTATTCATTGCCATTCATTTTTATGTTTTACAATACTATTATTTATGTTGCAAATAAGTTTTTACTAGTTTTTGATTTTTATATTTATGTCCATTACAGACCCCTGCTGCAGGTGCTGTGTGCCGAAACACGGCCAGTGTCGAGTCCACATTGGAAAATGGATCTTTACAATAAAAAGGAACTGTGTCCCATTTCTGAAGGCTCTTGGTGTTCTTTGCTGTATCCTGCATGTGAATGGAACATTGTCATTACAAACAAGAAATTGAGCATCTTAGAAACTACCCACCTTATTTTATGATGGAAATAAACTATAAATGAAGGTATAGTTAAACTGTGCTAAATTACAGCAGTGCTTATTAGAAATTACATTTCAAAGGTTACTGCAAATGTACATTCTCTACACAAGAACTGCATCTTCCACACAAACACCAATGACACCAAAACACAGAAAAAAAAAAAAACCTGATTGTCCATAGTCTGTTTAGTAAGACTTAATACATTATAGATCCATTTTTGGAAACAAATGATAAGTTGTACTACAACTGCAGATGTTAAACATTTTTAATAAAAACATGAACAAATTCTGCAAGGGAATATTTTTTGGTTCAGGGGAGACAGTGGTGCATCCATTTATTTCAGTCCAAATTCCTTGCCCAAGACAATACAAGTAAGCCGTGACATTGCACTTGATGGATAGAGCTTTGGAACATCAGCCTATTGAAACCATCTGAACGCAGCACCCGTTGGAAGCATCACCTTCTGGAAAAAGACCAAAAAAATTTCAGTTTAGTAGTGCAAATTAGCTTTTTTATTTTAACTATTAATTTTTCTTTTAAATGTGTTTTTATTGTTTCTCTTAGTGACTTTTTGTTACATTTTATATTATATATTTCAAATCACCTTGTAATACATCAAAGCAGGTGATATAAGTACATAAGTATTGCCATACTGGGACAGACTGAAGGTCCATCAAGCCCAGCATCCTGTTTCCAACAGTGGTCAATCCTGGTTACAAGTACCTGGCAAAATCCCAAAACAGTACAATACATTTTATACTGCTTATCCTAAGCAGTGGATTTTCCCCAAGTCCATTTTAATAATAGCTTATGGATTTTCTTTTAGGAAGCTATCCAAACCTTTTTTAAACCCTGCTAAGCTAAATGTTTTTACTACGTTCTCTGGCAATGTATTCCAGAGTTTAATTACACGCTGAGTGAAAAAATATTTTCTCCAATTTGTTTTAAATTTACTACTTTGTAGTTTTCATTGCATGCCTCCTAGTCCTAGTATTTTTTGGAAATAGTAAACAAGCGATTCACGTCTACCCGTTCCACTCTACTTATTATTTTATAGACTTCTATCATATCTCCCCTCAGCTGTCTTTTCCCCAAGCCGAAGAGCCCTAGCCGCTTTAGCCTTTCCTCATAGGGAAGTCGTGCTATCCCCTTTATCATTTTTGTCGCCCTTCTCTGTACCTTTTCTAATTCCAATAATAAATGAATATGCAGTGTTGGCATGAAGGCCAGTGAGTCTGTGTTTGTCCCTTGAAAACACATGAATATGTCCCTACAAATAAATTTATAGTATATGAAGAACATCTTTTTGAAAGGACTTCTGAAAGTTTTTTCAGCATTGTGTGTTACACAAGCAAAAAAGCCCGTTTCTCCAAAAATGAAGTGGCCCCTAGGAAGGCTATCGTCTAAGCGATTTCTCCTCTTTCCCCTGCCCTCCCCTCCATGTCCAGTGACTCGCCCCAGCCCCCACCTGCCCCCCTTTTAAGCACCCGAATTCTAGTTCAACCCCAGCTCTCACTTGCCCGCCCTCTTCTCCCAACAACAGCCCTCCTTTCCTTCCTGCTGCCCTTCCTTGAAAACTTTTATTTTACCTGAAGTCACAGCGGCGTCAGTGAAAGCGGCAGGCTTGGCTCGCCTCCAGCCTTCCCTTTCCTTCCCTCTCAGTGTCCCACCCTCCTCTGACATAATTTCCTCCTTCCGTGAGGGCGGGACACTGAGAGGGAAGGGAAGGCTGGAGGCAAGTCGATTATGTAGTAGCTCACTTGCATACAGTTACGAACCCAGCCAGCCAGCCAGCGACGCAGATTGACGAATTATTATATAGGAGATTTGTATAGCAGATAGGTATTCAGTATTGTATAGTGTATTCACTTTTCTCATCTATCGTATAAAAAGTATCCCCAGTTTGGTTTTGATGTATAAATTGAGGGCAGTTTTAGCACTAAAAAAAAAAAAGACACAATGAGCCAAGAATAAGTTGAGGTTCCCCTCAAGTTCTCCCTCCATCACCTGGGTCTGCAGCTCTCTCTTCCTCCCTTCCAGAATGGCTCCCTTTCTCTTTCCCTCCCCTCTGCCAGCCCGCAGTTTCAGTGTCTCAATCCCTACCCCCCTCACTGTACATCTTCAAAAGTATCTCTGCTGTAGTGTAGTGATTCTCCTAGGTTGCCTGCGGCCTGCTCGGGAGCACTCTCTCAGATTGTGACTGAACTTCTTGTTCCTGCAGGAGTGGGACTCATCAAAGAGAGTGCTCCGGGGCAGGTCACAGATAGCCTAGAAGAATCACTGCATTGCCACAGTTTTATAGAAGACTAGTAAAAGAAACCCGTTTCAGAGCAAATGAAATGGGCGCTAGCAAGGTTTTCGTCGCCAACACCCCCCTCCGTCCCTGGGCAACCCCTTCGTTGTTCTGGCATTGCTCCGCCACCAACGACATGACGTTGACGTGAGGGCGGGGCCCGGAGCGATTTCCCACCCCCCGCCTCCCCCTTCGTTGTTCTGCCATTACTCCGCCCTTGAGGGCGGGGCCCGGAGCGATTTCCCACCCCCCGCCTCCCTCTCTGCCAACCCCTTCGTTGTTCTGCCATTGCTCCGCCCTCGAGGGCGGGGCCCGGAGCGATTTTGGTGGCTTCACCACCACGAACCTTCGAACCTTTTTGAAGGAAGTCAGAGCTTGGCTTCACTGACGTCAGTGTCCTCAGAACGTTGAGGGTGAGTTTTATTATAGTAGATTATTTTTGAAGGTAACAGCAAAGGGGTGGGGACTGAGACACTGAACCCATGGGGATTGTGCTGCTCCTGAGATTGGAGGGTGCGTAATTTTTTCAACCTCACAGATTAAGGTGACCCTGTTTTTTTAAAGGCATATTTTTAGTCAAAATTTCTCATATGCAAATTCAGTTAATTGCTTCACTATCACTACCTTCACAATAGCGCATTGATTTGAAATAGAACGATTAATGCTCTGTCCAGCAAATTCTCTTGAAAGACTTTGGTTCACCATCAATAACTATAAAAGCCGAAGAACATATATGTGGAGGGGCATTTTCGATATGACTTCTAAGCCCAATTTTGGACGTTTTCCACAAAACATCTAAAATCTGAATAGAAAAGAAGGTAATTTTTGAAAAAAAGAAAAATGTGTGTTTTTTTTTTAATAAATACCATTTCAAACAAGGCTTTGTGCTGTGTACATTTTTGGAACATTTTTGAAAAAAAAAACCCCCACCATATAAATGAAAAACGTAGCGCATCAAGCCATTGAGATGTAGGGGGGGGGGGGCCTGCATTTTTTACTAGACTATTTCCCCAGACATCCCAGGACAGCAGTGGGGCACCCTAGGGGACACTGCAGTGAACTTCAAAGAAATGCTCCTAGGTACACATCTCACCAGTGCTCCCACTTATGGGTGAAGGAGGTACCTATATGTGGATTCAGTGGGTTTCTGGTGAGTTTTGGAGGGCTCATAGTTTCCACCACATGTAACAGGTAGGAGGAGGTATGGGCCTCGGTCCACCTGTCTGCAGTGTGCTGCACCCACTAGACTACTCCGGGGACCTGCATGCTGCGCTAATGGACCTAAGTATTACATCTGAGGCTGGTATAGAGGATGGTAAGTAATCTTTTTAATCACATTTTTTGGTGGTGGTGGTGGGGGGGGGGGGGGGGGGGTCAGTGACCACTAGGGGAGAAAGCGGAGGTCATCCGTGATTCCCTCCAGTAGTCATCTGGTCATTTAGGGCAGTGCTTCCCAAGTCCGGTCCTGGAGTACCCCTTGCCAGGTTTTCAGGATATCCACAGTAAATATGCATGAAAGATTTGCACACAATGGAGGCAGTATATGCAAATCAAGTTCATGCATATTCATTGTAGATATCCTGAAAATCTGATTGGCAAGGTACTCCAGGACTAGACTTGCAAAACACTGATTTAGGGCACCTTTTTGTGCTTTATTCATTCTAGAAACAGGTCTAGCTCAAAAGTCTTAACTTTAGTCCTGGACAGTTTTGTTTTGTTCCATTATGGCTGAAAAATGTCCAAGTCTTAGGAACACCCAAATACCGCCCTTAACACACTCCTGACATGCTCCCTTGAGATTTGGATGCACTGCAGACAAAAAGCATAGAAAAACATCTGAAAAATAGGTTTGAAAAATGTCCAAATACTGATTTAAGATAGTACTGACAAAAAATTCAGCAAAGACTGTGGTGGATAAACCAATATAGAGCTGAATATAATTGAAACAACCTTAACATTAAAATGGAAGTGGTGTCAATTTGAAAACTTTTTTTGGTTTATTTATAGTGGAGAAAAAGACCTCAATAGTCAAAGCATGGCAATATAACTTCAGTATAATTAATGCCAGCATTTCATTGACTCCATTCTTTTCATAGGTCATAAAAAAAACTCCACTGGACCGTGATGTGTATCTCCTACTTAAAAAAAAAAGTTACTTAGCTTGTGCTATAATACCCAACGGGGCTCTCCGTTTCACTCTACAATCTGGCTTCGTCAGGGGGCCAAGTAACCGATGGCAGATTACGATACCTTAAGCTATAGCGTCCTTCACTCATATGACACCGGTAGTGAAAAGCAGTAACATCTTAAGATCCAGCAGGCAAAAAAAAAAAAAAAATCCTATTATACTAATACAATCTCAAATGCAGTGTTAAAGGCCCAGCAGAACTGGAAGGAAAGTCTTTAAGGAAAGGCTCCGGAGGGGCAAATGATATCTAGAGAACTTAGGGGACTACAGATCCCAGCTTCCCCGGGGTAGATCATATGACTTACCGAGAGGTTAGACCTTCCAATTCCACTGAAAACATGGAGGACTACAACTCCCAGCTGCCCCAGGATAGAACAACCAGCCACTCCAAGGAGGTTAGCACTCACAATTCCCAAACTCCGCAGGGTGAGGGTTATGACATTTTCGGGAGTGAAGCGGATGGAGAGACAGGAGGAGGAACTGATGGAGTGGCAGCCCTTGGAGGAAGTTTCTGAGGTTTCCTGAGAGAGTGTAGCTGCTGAACCAGAACCTATTTATTTGGATTTATTTACCGCCTTTTTGAAGGAATTCACTCAAGGCGGTGTACAGTAAGAATAGATCAAACATGAGCAATAGGCAATTACAGCAGTAAAAATATTCAACTAACAATACAAAGTATAGCATGGTACTTGCAATGTCAAAACAATATGTAATAGAACATTATAATTGGTAGTGAAGGGTAAGGCAAAGTTGTAACATATAGATGGGTAAAAAACTGGAAAGAGTTAGAAAGTAAGGTGACTGAGAGATGGTTAAATATTATCTCAGCTAGGGTAGGAGTGGATAAACATGTCCCGCTGCAGTATGTGAAGCCCGAGTCTATCCTTGTGTGTGTGAGTGAGACTAAAAAGTTAGTTACTTCTTCCATTAAAGGCCTGGTCGAAGAGCCAAGCTTTCACCTGCTTCCTGGTCGAGATAGTCTTGTGTTAAGCGGAGCCTTTCGGGCAATGCATTCCAGAATGTGGGGGCTACTCCAGAGAAGGCTCGCTAGTGCTATCATTGTGTCCAGAAAGGCAGCTGTGGTGGTATCTGGGGTTTTGATGTATAGATTGATGTTTCCCATGATCACCAGCCTAGGGTAATTCAGGGTCACTTGAGTAATCAGGTCTAGGAGTTCTTCCACAGATAATGTGTTGTTAAGAGGTGCTCTGTATACCATGAGCAGCCAGATTGGTTTCTCCTCTCAAGTTGGATTAAAAGAGATTCTGATCCATGTAGCTGGGGGATGGATATTCTGCATAGTTTGATTGTGTCCCGAATCAAGACTGCTACTAACATAGTAACATAGTAGATGACGGCAGAAAAAGACCTGCACGGTCCATCCAGTCTGCCCAACAAGATAAACTCGTATGTGCTACTTTTTGTGTATACCCTACCTTGATTTGTACCTTTCCTCTTCAGGGCACAGACCGTATAAGTCTGCCCATATCCCCGCCTCCCAACCACCAGCCCCCGCCTCCCACCACCAGCTCTGGCACAGACCGTATAAGTCTGCCCAGCACTATCCCCACCTCCCAACCACCAGCCCTGCTGCCCACCACCGGCTCTGCCACCCAATCTCGGCTAAGCTCCTGAGGATCCATTCCTTCTGAACAGGATTCCTTTATGTTTATCCCATGCATGTTTGAATTCCGTTACCGTTTTCATTTCCACCACCTCCCGCGGGAGGGCATTCCAAGCATCCACCACTCTACTACTACTACTACTTATCATTTCTATAGCGCTACTAGACGTACACAGACTGCTACCCCTCCACCCGGTCTTCCTGGTCTTGGTTGATGTCGGATGTTGAAACCTGTTGGGCATAGTTCAGCCAGTGGTAACCCCCACTTTCATCTAGCCAGGTTTCACTTATTCCTAGGATGTCAAGATGCTGTTCATTTACGGCATCATAGATCACCAAGGATTTCTTTGCAGCTGATCTGGCATTCACCAGTCCTATAGTTCCCAAGGATGGTCTTGGGGTGCTGTGGGTAGCTTTGGTGTGGCAATGAGGTGATCTTTTAAGTACTGTTATGTAGGTGTTTGACCTCTTGCACTTCAAAGTCTTCCATCAAATAGAGAAACAAATGGCTGCAATTAGCACTTCTATGTGAAATTCTTGGAGACTGCATAGGTTTCCTTTAGTTTTAAAGAATCTAAAAGATTCAGAATTATAGAAGTAGATTATATGGTTAAAATAAATTTTTAACTCACGGATTGCAGGTATGAACTTAGAGTTTCTGGTTCGGATATCCTTGGATGGTCCAATTGATGCAGGTTGCTGTAGGCATTTTCTTTATTGTCCCAGAGGAAGGACAGATGTAAATAAGGATCCAGCTCCAAATCTCAGAGCATGAGGAGAGTTATTTAAGGGAGATAAAAATTTCCTTTCTCCAGCCAAAAATAAATGGAAGAAGTTCCGAGTAAAACTGAGGACTGGTGCCTCAACACAGACTGAGCAGAAGTCAGTAAAAGTTTGGGTTGTAAATAAGCAGAAAATGTAGTTATTTAAGTTGCAGAGCCTGATGTGAACCCAGCCAGCCAGCCATTTCTGCCCTGGCCAAGGTAAAGGGCAAGAAGCTTAAAGGATTTATAGCATCCGTGCTCATTAACTTGATACAGACGTGGAAGAAAGATTCCTAGAAAAGAGCCCTGGAAGTTTGAGGTGTTTGAACCAACCCAAGGGCTTACTGCAGAGACTGGAGTTTGTTTCCTGAAGGGTAAGGGACAAAGTGCTCAAGCCTGATCCATGTGGGTGGATACCAGGTGGTTTGGTTGCTGGTATGTTAAAGGAAGGGGGTCTCTTCAGCCTCTAAACATTTAATGAGGTGAAGGAACAAAAAGCTTGAGTTTAGAGGAGGTGGAGTGCATGAATGAACTTTATTCAAGTAAATGAGCTCACTTTAAAGGAGTGGATTAAATTCATGAATGAACTTTATTCACATTCTGCACTCTCCTTTTAGTGAAATTGAGCATGCTCAGTTTCACTAAAAGAAGTATGCGGGACGTGAGGGGGAAAGAGAAAGCAGGGTAGGCAACACTGCGGCACCATAGACTGGCGCTGGATAAGGCTTCAGCTGGTGGGGGTTGGGGACCCCACCAGCCAAGGTATTTGCTGCATCAGTGGGTGGGGAGTGGCAGGGTGGCCAGAGCAGCAGCAAGGTGGCGGCAGAACAAACTGTACCCCCCCCCCACCTCAGACTCTGGCCCCCTCCCACCACGAGGTCTGACTACGCCCCTGCTCAAAAGACTGCCTTAAACTTTGTGGGAAACACAAGATATAAGGGCCCCAGTGCATGTACATAAGTACATAAGTAGTGCCATACTGGGAAAGACCAAAGGTCCATCTAGCCCAGCATCCTGTCACCGACAGTGGCCAATCCAGGTCAAGGGCACCTGGCACGCTCCCCAAACGTAAAAACATTCCAGACAAGTTATACCTAAAAATGCGGAATTTTTCTAAGTCCATTTAATAGCGGTCTATGGACTTGTCCTTTAGGAATCTATCTAACCCCTTTTTAAACTCCGTCAAGCTAACCGCCCGTACCACGTTCTCCGGCAACGAATTCCAGAGTCTAATTACACGTTGGGTGAAGAAAAATTTTCTCCGATTCGTTTTAAATTTACCACACTGTAGCTTCAACTCATGCCCTCTAGTCCTAGTATTTTTGGATAGCGTGAACAGTCGCTTCACATCCACCCGATCCATTCCACTCATTATTTTATACACTTCTATCATATCTCCCCTCAGCCGTCTCTTCTCCAAGCTGAAAAGCCCTAGCCTTCTCAGCCTCTCTTCATAGGAAAGTCGTCCCATCCCCACTATCATTTTCGTCGCCCTTCGCTGTACCTTTTCCAATTCTACTATATCTTTTTTGAGATACGGAGACCAGTACTGAACACAATACTCCAGGTGCGGTCGCACCATGGAGCGATACAACGGCATTATAACATCCGCACACCTGGACTCCATACCCTTCCTAATAACACCCAACATTCTATTCGCTTTCCTAGCCGCAGCAGCACACTGAGCAGAAGGTTTCAGCGTATCATCGACGACGACACCCAGATCCCTTTCTTGATCCGTAACTCCTAACGCGGAACCTTGCAAGACGTAGCTATAATTCGGGTTCCTCTTACCCACATGCATCACTTTGCACTTGTCAACATTGAACTTCATCTGCCACTTGCACGCCCATTCTCCCAGTCTCGCAAGGTCCTCCTGTAATCGTTCACATTCCTCCTGCGACTTGACGACCCTGAATAATTTTGTGTCATCGGCGAATTTAATTACCTCACTAGTTATTCCCATCTCTAGGTCATTTATAAATACATTAAAAAGCAACGGACCCAGCACAGACCCCTGCGGGACCCCACTAACTACCCTCCTCCACTGAGAATACTGGCCACGCAATCCTACTCTCTGCTTCCTATCTTTCAACCAGTTCTTAATCCATAATAATACCCTACCTCCGATTCCATGACTCTGCAATTTCTTCAGGAGTCTTTCGTGCGGCACTTTGTCAAACGCCTTCTGAAAATCCAGATATACAATATCAACCGGCTCCCCATTGTCCACATGTTTGCTTACCCCCTCAAAAAAATGCATTAGATTGGTGAGGCAAGACTTCCCTTCACTAAATCCGTGCTGACTTTGTCTCATCAGTCCATGTTTTTGTATATGCTCTGCAATTTTATTCTTAATAATAGCCTCCACCATCTTGCCCGGCACCGACGTCAGACTCACCGGTCTATAATTTCCCGGATCTCCTCTGGAACCCTTCTTAAAAATCGGAGTAACATTGGCTACCCTCCAGTCTTCCGGTACTACACTCGATTTTAGGGACAGATTGCATATTTCTAACAGTAGCTCCGCAAGTTCATTTTTTAGTTCTATTAATACTCTGGGATGAATACCATCAGGTCCCGGTGATTTACTACTCTTCAGCTTGCTGAACTGACCCATTACATCCTCCAAGGTTACAGAGAATTTGTTTAGTTTCTCCGACTCCCCCGCTTCAAATATTCTTTCCGGCACCGGTGTCCCCCCCAAATCCTCCTCGGTGAAGACCGAAGCAAAGAATTCATTTAATTTCTCCGCTACGGCTTTGTCCTCCTTGATCGCCCCTTTAACACCATTTTCGTCCAGCGGCCCAACCGACTCTTTGGCCGGTTTCCTGCTTTTAATGTATCTAAAAAAATTTTTACTATGTATTTTTGCTTCCAACGCTAATTTCTTCTCAAAGTCCTTTTTTGCCCTCCTTATCTCCGCTTTGCATTTGGCTTGGCATTCCTTATGATCTATCCTGTTACTTTCAGTTGGTTCTCTTCTCCACTTTCTGAAGGATTGTTTTTTGGCTCTAATGATTTCCTTTATCTTACTGTTTAGCCACGCCGGCTGACGTTTAGTCTTTTTTCCCTTTTTTCTAATACGTGGAATATATTTGTCCTGAACCTCCAGGATGGTGTTTTTAAACAGCATCCACGCCTGATGCAAGTTTTTTACTCTGCGAGCTGCTCCTTTCAGTCTTTTTTTCACCATTTTTCTCATTTTGTCGTAATCACCTTTTCTATAGTTAAACGCTAGCGTACTTGATTTCCTAGTTTCACTTCCTTCAATGCCAATATCAAAACCGATCATATTATGATCACTGTTATCAAGCAGCCCTCGTATCGTTACCCCCTGCACTAGATCATGAGCACCACTAAGGACTAAGTCTAGTATTTTTCCTTCTCTTGTCGGCTCCTGAACTAGCTGTTCCATGAAGCTGTCCTTGATTTCATCAAGAAATCCTATGTCCCTTGCGTGTACAGATGTTACATTAACCCAGTCTATATGTGGGTAATTGAAATCCCCCATTATTATTGTGTTGCCCAGTTTGTTTGCGTCCCTGATTTCCTTTAACATTTCCGCATCCGTCTGTTCGTCCTGGCCAGGCGGACGGTAGTACACTCCTATCACTATCCTTTTCCCCTTTGCACATGGAATTTCAATCCACAGTGATTCCAAGGAGTGTTTTGTTTCCTGCAGAATTTTCAATCTATTTGATTCAAGGCTCTCGTTAATATACAATGCTACCCCTCCACCAATCCGATTCACCCTATCACTACGATATAATTTGTACCCCGGTATGACAGTGTCCCACTGGTTATCCTCCTTCCACCAGGTCTCAGAGATGCCTATTATATCTAATTTTTCATTTGTCAGACACTTTTTGGAGCAAAGGGCCTTAGGCGGCTGCCTGCATAAACTTAATTCCATATCATCAAGCTGATCAATCCATAGACTGGTGGGTTGTGTCCATCTACCAGCAGGTGGAGATAGAGAGCAAACTTTTGCCTCCCTATATGTGGTCATGTGCTGCCGGAAACTCCCCAGTATGTTCTCTATCTCAGCAGGTGGTGGTCACACAGAGCAGCAGCTCTGGCTAGGCCTCCAAGCCTAATCCTTAGGTTTTGTTGAGGCCTGGGGTTGAGGGCTCTTTTGAGCAAGTGCAAACCTGGTGGTGCCAGGTCCCTCCTTTTCTCCCCCCTCCCGCTGGCTCCGTTTAAAAAAAAAAAAAATATATATATATATTTTTTTAAACGTCTTTAAAGGCGTTTAATTCGACGTTTCTTTAAACGTTCATTGCAGCTACTCACTGGGACACCAGTTCGTTACAGCTCGGAGCGGCAAGCAGGTAATTTTACCTTTTTATAGCGGGCAGGGGGTTCTCCGATTCTTCTCCTCGTGGCAATGGCGTCGGAGGGCGAGGGCGCAAAGGGTCGCTCCCCGGATCGCTGGAGCGCTTCTAGAGGGGATGCGGGAGTTTTACAACCTGATTCGCCCTTGATGGGTGATAGTTTAGTGACCGATGAATGTCCCGGTCGTTCCTCCGGCGTGGCGGTTTTTTCCCGCCATAAACGCCCATCCCCCGCTCCTCGCCTCCGCCATCTTGGCCGGCCACGCGGCTCGGACGGCTTCTTCGGGGCCGCCCTTGAGGTTGGAGACATTAATGCCATGAACGCCCTTAATTTGGGCGACGGCACAAAAGCGGCTAAAGTTAAGCGCCGTTCTTCCCGCGCGGCTCCTTCACGGAGTTTCGCGCCGGACGCCATTTTGGATGCGCAGCATGTCTCTCCCCCGCTATTGCGAGCGCCGGTTGAGAGTGCGTCTAGGGCTGTTGCCCAGGCTGCGGAAGTGCACAGTCTGGGGGGTTTCTCCCCCGAGTTTGTTTTGCTGCTGCATCAGGCTTTCCTCATGCAAAACGCTGCCCCTGCTCCCTCTTCTGATAAAGAGGTTGAGGTTCCCAGAGGTAAACGCCCTCGGGTTGATTTCCAGGCCTTGGAGGACTTTTGTCTCCTCCGATGTAGATGAGGGCAGCGTGTCTGAGGTCTCCCAACGATCCTTTGCGGATTCCTTGGAGGAGATAGATCCCCGCTCGGCTGGAGCGGATGACCCCTCTGCAGCGCGGCTTTTTAGCCCAGAGGATTTGCCCAACCTGTTGTTACAGGCCATGGACACTTTGAAGATTTCCTCTCCGGAGGACGTCTCTCCCTCAGCCCCTGTTGGCTCGGCCATTATGCTGGGGACGAAGCGCCCGCCTAGAACCTTCCACGTGCATGATGCCATGCACACCTTAATTGCGGCTCAATGGGATGTCCCGGAAATGAGCCTTAAAGTGGCTAGGGCTATGTCCCGCCTCTATCCTTTGGCTGTGAGTGAACGTGAGGCCTATCTGTGGCCTACCGTGGATTCTTTAATCACTGCGGTGACTAAGAAAACGGCGTTGCCGGTGGAAGGTGGCACGGCCCTAAAGGACGCCCAAGACAGAAGATTGGAGGCGGCCTTAAGGTCGTCCTTTGAGGCAGCTGCTTTAAGTTTGCAGGCCTCAGTTTGCGGCTCCTATGTGGCCAGGGCGTGCCGGACTATGGTGCAGCGGGCTTCCCCCTCGGATCATTACTTGAGGGCTGATTGGCCGGCCCTGGAATCGGGCTTAGCCTATTTGGCAGACTTGCTGTATGATGTCTGGAGAGCCTCAGCTAAAGGCATGGCTCAGACAGTCTCTGCGCGGCGGTGGCTTTGGCTGAAACATTGGTCTGCTGACCACGCCTCTAAATCCCGCCTGGCTAGATTGCCTTTTAAAGGCAAGCTGCTCTTTGGGGTCGAGCTGGACAAAATCGTGACCGATCTCGGCACGTCTAAGGGCAAGAAATTACCAGAGGTCAGGGCTCGGGTTAGTACTCGTCCCGATACCTCCAGAGGACGGTTGCAGGAAGCCCATCGGTACCGCCCGGCAAGTCGGGTTCCTCTGCCCCCTCTTCCTTCAAGAGGAATTTCTCCCCCAAGCAGCATTCCTTTCGCAGAGACCGCCGTCCCGGAGGTGCTCCCTCCGGTCCTCCCCCAGGGTCTCGTACCCAATGACGGGGCCTTGGTCCACGCCCCAGTGCAGATTGGAGGACGGCTGTCCTCGTTTCTGGGCGAGTGGACCACTATAACTTCAGACGCGTGGGTGCTGGAAGTCATCAGAGACGGCTACAAGCTAGAGTTCTGCCAACCCTTAAGAGACGGGTTTGTACTCTCTCCCTGCAAGTCTCCGGTCAAGCTGTGGTAGTGCAGCAGACCTTGGACAACCTGATCCGCCTGGGTGCGGTCGTTCCGGTGCCAAAAAATCAGATTGGCAAGGGACGTTACTCCATTTACTTTGTGGTTCCAAAGAAAGGAGGTTCTGTCCGGCCTATCCTCGACCTCAAAGGGGTCAATCGGGCCTGGAAAGTGAGGCACTTTCGCATGGAGACTCTCCGCTCTGTTATAGCGGCAGTGAAGGCAGGAGAGTTCTTGGCTTCCTTGGACATCAAGGAAGCGTACCTGCATATTCCCATCTGGCCTCCTCTCCAACGCTTTCTGCGTTTTACAGTCCTGAGACGACACTTCCAGTTCAGAGCCCTCCCTTTTGGGTTGGCTACTGCTCCGCGGACCTTTTCCAAAGTAATGGGGGTCATAGCGGCCTTCCTGCTAAAGGAAGGAGTACAAGTCCATCCTTATCTGGACGACTGGTTGATCCGAGCCCCCTCTTATGCAGAGTGCGGCAAAGCTATGGACCGGGTAATTGCTCTTTTGAGCTCCCTGGGATGGATCATCAACTGGAAGAAGAGCCAGCTGCGCCCGACTCAGTCCCTGGTGTATCTGGAAGTTCGATTCGACACCCAAGTGGGCAGAGTGTTCCTGCCAGACAATCGGATTGTCAAGCTTCAGGCTCAGGTGGACTAGTTCCTAGTAGCCTCTCCTATTCGGGCTTGGGACTACGTGCAGCTGTTGGGCTCTAGGACGGCCACGATGGAAGTAGTGCCCTGGGCCAGGGCTCATATGAGACCACTACAGCTATCTCTGCTGCTGCGCTGGACTCCGATGTCGGAGGATTATGCTGTGCGCCTTCCCGTGGACCCAGCAGTGCGCAAGGCGCTGAGCTGGTGGACGCAGACAGACAAGTTGTCTGCAGGATTGCCTCTGGTGACCCCGGAGTGGATTGTCGTCACGACAGACGCCTCTTTGATGGGCTGGGGAGCCCACTGCTTGGGAAGGACAGCGCAGGGGCTCTAGTCTCCTGCAGAGGCAAGTGGTCTATCAACCTCCTGGAACTCAGAGCCATTCGGTTGGTGTTATTGGAGTTCATCCCGGTACTGGTGTTGAAGCCTGTACGGGTCCTGTCGGACAATGCCACGGCTGTGGCCTATATCAACCGCCAGGGAGGTACCAAGAGCGCCCCTCTAGCCAAGGAGGCTATGAGTCTTTGCCAGTGGGCGGAAGCGAACCTGGAGCAGCTTTCAGCGGCCCACATTGCCGGAGTCATGAATGTCAAGGCGGACTTTCTCAGTCGCCATACCTTGGAGCCCGGAGAGTGGCAACTATCTGCTCAGGCGTTCTTGGATATCACGAAGCGCTGGGGCCAGCCGAGCCTAGATCTGATGGCGTCATCGGCCAATGGCCAAGTGCCGCGCTTTTTCAGCAGAGGACGGGACCCTCGATCCCTGGGAGTAGATGCTCTTCTCCAACAGTGGCCGACACAAGAGCTCCTCTATGTGTTCCCGCCCTGGCCCATGTTGGGCAGGGTGCTAGACCGGGTGGCAAAGCATCCCGGCAGGGTAATCCTGGTGGGTCCGGATTGGCCCAGACGTCCCTGGTATGCGGACTTGTTCAGGCTCTCAGTCGACGATCCTCTGCGGCTGTCAGTGGAGCAGGGCCTGTTACATCAGGGTCCCGTGGTGATGGAGGATCCCTCTCCCTTTGGTCTTACGGCCTGGCTATTGAGCGGCAGCGTCTGAGGAAGAAGGGCTTCTCAGACAAGGTCATCGCCACTATGCTGAGAGCGAGGAAGCGCTCTACTTCTACTGCTTACGCCAGGGTTTGGCGTATCTTTGCAGCATGGTGTGAAGCAGGCTCACTTTCTCCCTTCACTGCTCCAATTTCTTCAGTGTTGGCGTTCCTGCAAGAAGGTCTGGAGAAAGGCCTGTCGCTCAGTTCCCTTAAAGTCCAGGTAGCGGCTCTGGCTTGCTTCAGGGGCCGCCTGAAGGGTGTTTCCCTGGCTTCGCAGCCAGATGTGGTGCGCTTTATCAAGGGAGTTAATCACCTGCGCCCTCCTTTGCACTCAGTGGTACCTGCGTGGAATCTCAACCTGGTGCTAAGAGCATTGCAGAAGCCGCCTTTTGAACCCTTGTCGAGGGCATCTCTGAAAGACCTGACGTTGAAAGCAGTCTTTTTGGTGGCTATCACTTCAGCCAGAAGAGTTTCCGAGCTCCAGGCGCTCTCATGTCGAGAGCCTTTTCTGCAGTTCACTGAGGCAGGAGTGACTATTCGCACAGTGCCTTCCTTCCTGCCCAAGATTGGTTCTCGCTTCCATGTGAATCAGCAGCTCTGTCTCCCTTCCTTTCGTAGGGAGGACTACCCAGAGGAGTACTCTGCTCTTAAATATCTGGATGTGAGACGAGTCATCATCAGATACTTGGAAGTGACCAATGATTTCCGGAAATCGGATCATCTGTTTGTCCTGTTTGCAGGTCCTCGTAAGGGTCTGCAGGCTGCTAAGCCTACAGTGGCAAGATGGGTCAAGGAAGCCATTGCAGCGGCTTATGTGGCCGCGGGGAAGGTGCCGCCTATCCAGCTGAAGGCTCACTCCACGAGAGCTCAGGCGGCCTCGATGGCAGAGGCCGGATCCGTCTCCTTGGAAGAGATATGCAAGGCGGCAACTTGGGCTTCGGCTCATACATTCTCCAAGCATTACCGTTTGACTGTGGCTGCACGGGCGGAGGCCCGGTTTGGAGCTTCAGTGTTGAGGTCAGGGATTTCTATGTCCCGCCCTGGGTGAGTACTGCTTCGGTACATCCCACCAGTCTATGGATTGATCAGCTTGATGATATGGAAGGTAAAATTATGTATAATCATACCTGATAATTTTCTTTCCATTAATCATAGCTGATCAATCCATAGCCCCTCCCAGATATCTGTACTGTTTATATTCTGGTTGAATTTTAGGTTCAAGTTTAGCCTTCAGTTACTTCAGGAGGACTTCGTGTTCAAGTTCTTCTTTCACTTGGATTCTTCAAGAGTTGAGACGAGTTTGTGTTACAGTGAGCTGCTGCATTCCTCTCCCCTCCGTTTTACGGGGCTGGATTGAGACATAAATTCTGCCGGCACTCCCTCCCGCTTCGTGCGGCTGTAGGGCAGCTTTGTACCCCTCCCGCTTCGGCGGTGTTAGGGTCAGTCAGCTCCTCCCGCGGTTGCGGTTGCAGGATAAGCCAGATCCCCCCGCATCGGCGGGTGTGGTGTCCCTCCCCCGCTCTGCGGGGATGAGCTGGACGGATTCCCCTCCCCCACTTGTGTGGGGATGAGCTGGGTTAATTCCCCTCCCCCGTTTCGGCGGTGGTGAGCTGGGCAGAGTGTCCCTTCGTGGGTGTAATTCTCTAAGTGCTGAGTCCTGCGGATGGAGCTTTGATATCGACATACTGAGGAGTTTCCGGCAGCACATGACCACATATAGGGAGGCAAAAGTTTGCTCTCTATCTCCACCTGCTGGTAGATGGACACAACCCACCAGTCTATGGATTGATCAGCTATGATTAATGGAAAGAAAATTATCAGGTATGATTATACATAATTTTACCTTATTAAGTGCTAGATGCCTGGGAAAACTGATCCTAGGAATAGGAATAAGAAAGTTTTGCGTTTATTAACTGTTATGATTTTGAGATATTAAAGATAAAGTCTCATAGGAAACCGGAGTGGAGTTTTGTGTCTGGATTTGCCTGTGGCTGACTGACCCTCCAACTGCAACACAGAGTAGAACGTGCGACAGCAGCTAAAAAACCAGCTTACTTCTTCAAAAAAATGATACCCATTCTTCCCTCCTGAGGAATCTTTATCTCACTTCTTTACTCTCAAAGATTTCCCCGTTTCACATTCCCAATATACAACCTATGTTTCCAGTCCTTGCTGATTCTGGGAATCCATTTTCCATTAAAGGTTGGTCAAGTTTTATTTTATCTTCCCCGATTAGCTTCGAAAAAATTGCTCAATCAGCTAGAAAGATTACGTGCTCTAGATCTTGTTCCTTTCTCCTGGCTTATTATTTCACGCCACTGTCTACTTCCTCTTGCATATCTGCTCATTACAGCCTGACCACAGGATATTTCCCTATGGCCTGGAAGCAGGCTCTTGTATAGCCTATAATCAAAACTCGCCAGTTGGATCCAACTCTGTCTAGTTATCAGCCTATATTTAACCTTTATTTTGTATCTCAATTAGCTGAATGTGTAGTTTTTCAGCAGTTGCTCCAATATGCTGATAAAACCAATATCTTTCATTCCTGACAATCGGGTTCTGTCCAGGGCACAGCACTGAGTCTATTATCACAGCTCTGCTGAGTGAGCTTCACTCAGCCACTGATCTTGGTAGGCCGGCCATTCTGATCTCACTCGATTTGTGTGACCTTTGACCTAGTCAACCATTCACTGTTACTTAATTGCCTTTCTGGTTCTTTTCTCACAGACTGATCCTTTGCTGTTTCATTGCCACAGTTGTGTTCCTGTGTGCATCACCTTCACTGTGGGGTATCTCAGGCCTCTGTCCTAGCACTCTTTTTAATATTTTTCTCAGTCCTTTAACAACCTTAGTCCAAGATCATAATTAACTGCACATTATTACCATGATGATATCCTCTTGGTTTATTATGTAGATTCCTTATCCCCAGATGTCAAATTTTCAACTAGAACTCAACACCATCTCAAGACCTTGTTTTTTTTGCGCATTCAGTTTCAGCTGATTGGTCAGGGCCCAGGTGCTAACAGCAGTCATACCATTTGCAACAGACTTGGATCTTTGTTTGATGCTGTTACTGGTAAGAGAAGCAGGATGTCATCCATGTAGGATAATAGTAGTTCATTGTCCCAGGTGTATTGAGGCAAGGGATGACAAAGAGGTTGAACAGGATCAGTGAGAGGGAGATCACTGCAGAACCCCACAGTTGCCCATCTTACATCTTTCATTTTTGGTATTGCCCTATTTTGTTAAGAATACTAGGCATCCTTTATCCCCTAAGGAAGAGACCAATATCCAAACCTCCATTTTTATTTTCTTATTTTTTTCATTTTGGGGTTATTTTACATGTATAATTATTGTTAATGTTAAGATATACAGTGGGGGAAATAAGTATTTGATCCCTTGCTGATTTTGTAAGTTTGCCCACTGACAAAGACATGAGCAGCCCATAATTGAAGGGTAGGTTATTGGTAACAGTGAGAGATAGCACATCACAAATTAAATCCGGAAAATCACATTGTGGAAAGTATATGAATTTATTTGCATTCTGCAGAGGGAAATAAGTATTTAATCCCTCTGGCAAACAAGACCTAATACTTGGTGGCAAAACCCTTGTTGGCAAGCACAGCGGTCAGACGTCTTCTGTAGTTGATGATGAGGTTTGCACACATGTCAGGAGGAATTTTGGTCCACTCCTCTTTGCAGATCATCTCTAAATCATTAAGAGTTCTGGGCTGTCGCTTGGCAACTCACAGCTTCAGCTCCCTCCATAAGTTTTCAATGGGATTAAGGTCTGGTGACTGGCTAGGCCACTCCATGACCCTAATGTGCTTCTTCCTGAGCCACTCCTTTGTTGCCTTGGCTGTATGTTTTGGGTCATTGTCGTGCTGGAAGACCCAGCCACGACCCATTTTTAAGGCCATGGCGGAGGGAAGGAGGTTGTCACTCAGAATTGTACGGTACATGGCCCCATCCATTCTCCCATTGATGCGGTGAAGTAGTCCTGTGCCCTTAGCAGAGAAACACCCCCAAAACATAACATTTCCACCTCCATGCTTGACAGTGGGGACGGTGTTCTTTGGGTCATAGGCAGCATTTCTCTTCCTCCAAACACGGCGAGTTGAGTTCATGCCAAAGAGCTCAATTTTTGTCTCATCTGACCACAGCACCTTCTCCCAATCACTCTCGGCATCATCCAGGTGTTCACTGGCAAACTTCAGACGGGCCGTCACATGTGCCTTCCGGAGCAGGGGGACCTTGCGGGCACTGCAGGATTGCAATCTGTTATGTCGTAATGTGTTACCAATGGTTTTCGTGGTGACAGTGGTCCCAGCTGCCTTGAGATCATTGACAAGTTCCCCCCTTGTAGTTGTAGGCTGATTTCTAACCTTCCTCATGATCAAGGATACCCCACGAGGTGAGATTTTGCGTGGAGCCCCAGATCTTTGTCGATTGACAGTCATTTTGTACTTCTTCCATTTTCTTACTATGGCACCAACAGTTGTCTCCTTCTCGCCCAGCGTCTTACTGATGGTTTTGTAGCCCATTCCAGCCTTTTGCAGGTGTATGATCTTGTCCCTGACATCCTTAGACAGCTCCTTGCTCTTGGCCATTTTGTAGAGGTTAGAGTCTGACTGATTCACTGAGTCTGTGGACAGGTGTCTTTCAAACAGGTGACCATTGCCGACAGCTGTCTGTCATGCAGGTAACGAGTTGATTTGGAGCATCTACCTGGTCTGTAGGGGCCAGATCTCTTACTGGTTGGTGGGGGATCAAATACTTATTTCCCTCTGCAGAATGCAAATAAATTCATATACTTTCCACAATGTGGTTTTCCGGATTTAATTTGTGATGTGCTATCTCTCACTGTTACCAATAACCTACCCTTCAATTATGGGCTGCTCATGTCTTTGTCAGTGGGCAAACTTACAAAATCAGCAAGGGATCAAATACTTATTTCCCCCACTGTATGTACCTTTTCGGTATACACAGTAAACACTCTTTGGGAAATTATTAATTTTCATTTAGATATAAAGGTGTTTTTGATATTTTTATGTTCTATATGTATTTCCAAAATGTATAAATATATTTATATCATTTATGTGACTCATATCCAACAATGATTGTGTTTTCTGGTACACATGTTTTATTTCAGTTATTATTCCTTTTATCATGTACTATTCTGTATAGTTTACATTGGTTTTCTACATGCAGTTTTGAAAGTTTATATTTTTATTATTTATTATTCATGTTTTTTAGATATCTTTTATGTTTGTATTTTTTATGATCTTGATATGTTGGATAAAATGTTTATCTATCAATTTTTTTACCATATTGACTGGCTTTCTGTATGTATTATCTATGTTTTATATTTGTTTTTATAGACTTCTGAGGAAGGTGCTAAGGCGCCGAAACACGGCTGTGTTGAGTCTGTGAATAAAGTACTGCATTTTATACTGGTATCCCATTTCTCTGGAGTCATTGGTCCATTTCCCATTTCTCTTAGACAGTTTGTTTGTCGTGGGAGTAAGTGTTCATCCACTTAGGTGGATCACCCCTTCTGCGATTGCTACTCTTAAACAATCCTGTTGGACTTTGGTACAAAAGTTTATTTATTTGTTACATTTGTATCTCACATTTTCCCACCTATTTGTAGGCTCGATGTGGCTTACATGGTTACAGAAAGATGATTAAGCACTGCGGTGTTAACAATTACAAGGTAATAGTATGATTAAAATGGGACTATTATGGTTCGCCCACACTGGGGGAACGAACAACTGAAGATTTGTGTTGCATTCATGTTGTGTTTTGATGTTGTGTTTCAGTGGCTGGGCATTTATATTGTTTCTGTCGGGTACGCCTTTCTAAAAAGATGAGTTTTTAAGTTTTTTTCGGAAGTTAAGACTTGAAAATATGGAAAAGTCATTGAAAGATAATACAGAGGTGATACAAACATTAAGGATAAAATCTTAATATATCGTAAATTGGAACAATTTGAAAATCAATGTAGACATTTGAATCTTCGGGTACTTAATTTTCCAAAGGATTTGAGATTACAGCCATATATTTTTAAGAAATATCTTAATATGGTCTTACATTTATCTCAGGAATCAATTCCCCTGTTAAATAAGGTATTTTATTTGCCAAATAAAGTCTTGGGGGTAAACGAACAGCCTGCTATTTTGGATTCTTCATAAGAACAAGTCTCAGACCGAGCCACTTTACGTGTAAATTTTGTATTTGACAAAGATTTTTTTAAATATAGTTATGCATTTATATTTCCGCAACTTACAACAATCATTTTATGGATAAAGAATATGGATTTTTCCTGATTTGGCATAGGTGACACAAGAAAGAAGAAAAGGGTTCCTTTCCATGGAATGCTTCTTGAAATCAACAGCTGTGTGCCTAAAAGAACGGAGTCTGTTGGGGCGTTTTCCTCCAATTATTTGATAGCTTCCTGGTGGTTGGGTGTTGTGTAGGTGTGCGGCTGGAGACTGTATTGTAGTGGTATTTATGAGAAGAGAATTTTTGTTGTTGTTATGCACAATGTTTATGAACATTTCTTTAGAGCAAAAATGTCTATTATATAGGGCAGTGATCGCGAAACTTTCAGAGACCGAATGCCCAATCAGCAACCCAAAATCTATTATTTATCGCAAAGTGCCATTCCCCCTCCCCCCCTCCCTCTCCCCCCTTGTCCCCCCTCCACCTCCCCCCGAGTTCCAGGGTCCCCCCTCCCTCCCAGTTCCAGGATCCCCCCTCCCCTCTCCCTCCCAGTTCCAGTGGCATCAAAGACAAAAGCTTTTCCTGAGCAGCCCGCCCTCCCTCCGTCCGAGTAACAGGGCCCCCCTCCTAAAAGTCATACCTGGTCGGGGTTAAAGCGGCGTTGGCAGCAGCAGTGAAAAGCGTGCTGACTCGGCACACCTTCAGCCTTTCCCTTCTGTCTCTCAAGCTCTGTGGTCCCGCCCTTGCGGAAACAGGAAATGAGGGCGGGACCAGAGCATGAGAGAGAAAAGGGAAAGGCTGAAGGCGCGCTGCGCCAGCACGCATTTCACTGCTGCTGCTGCCACCGACGCCTTAACCCCGACCAGGTATGACTTTTAAATTTCGGAGGTGGGCCCTGGTGCTCAGAGGGCGGGGGGCCTGGAACTGGCTGAGGCGACGGTGCGTGTGCCAACAGAGAGGGCTCTGCGTGCCCTCTCTGGCACGCATGCCATAGGTTTGCCATCACTGGTATAGGGTATCTCTGTCCAGCTGTCTGCATGCTTCAGCATGGAGGTGAAGGTGCATGTATGTGGCTATGACACTTGCTCAAGTGATCATATATATCACACATAACTACTACTACTACTACTTAACATTTCTAGAGCGCTACTAGGGTTACGCAGCGCTGTACAGATTAACATAAATTGACATAAAGGACAGTCTCTGCTCCAAGGAGCTTACAATCTAAAGGGCGAAATGTCAAGTAGGGGCAGTCCAGGTTTCCTGAATAGAGGTATGATGGTTAGGTGCCGAAGGCGACATTGAAGAGGTGGGTTTTCAGCAACGCTTTGAAGATGGGCAGGGAGGGGGCCTGGCGTATGGGCTCAGGGAGATTATTCCAGGCATGGGGTGAGGCAAGGCAGAAAGGGCGGAGCCTGGAGTTGGCGGTGGTGGAGAAGGGTACTGACAGGAGGGATTTGTCTTGAGAACAGAGGTTACGGGTAGGAATGTAAGGGGAGATGAGGGTAGAGAGGTAGGGAGGGGCTGTAGATCGAGTGCATTTGTAGGTTAAAAGGAGAAGCTTAAACTGTATGCGGTACCTGATCGGAAGCCAGTGAAGTGACTTGAGGAGAGGGGTGATATGAGTATAACGGTTCAGGCGGAAGATAAGACGTGCAGCAGAGTTTTGAATGGACTGAAGGAGGAAAAGGTGGCAAATTGGGAGGCCAGTGAGGAGTAGGTTGCAGTAGTCAAGGCGAGAGGTAATGAGAGAATGGATGAGAGTTCGGGTGGTGTGCTCAGACAGGAAGGGGCGAATTTTGCTGATATTATAGAGGAAGAAGCGACAGGTCTTGGCTATCTGCTGGATATGCGCAGAGAAGGAGAGGGAGGAGTCAAAGATGACCCTGAGGTTGCGGGCAGATGAGATGGGGACAATGAGGGTGTTACCAACAGAGATAGAGAGTGGAGGGAGAGGAGAAGTGGGTTTGGGAGGGAAGACAATAAGCTCGGTCTTGGCCATGTTCAGTTTCAAGTGGCGGTTGGACATCCAGGTCGCAATGTCGGCTAAGCAGGCCGATACTTTAGCCTGGGTTTCTGCAGTGATGTCAGGTGTGGAGAGATAAAGCTGGGTGTCATCTGCATAAAGATGATATTGGAACCCATGGGAGGCGAATAGGGAACCCAGGGAGGAGGTGTAGATTGAGAAAAGAAGGGGTCCAAGGACAGATCCCTGAGGAATTCCAACAGATGGGGGTGGAGGAAGAACCCTGAGAATGTACTCTGAAGGTACGGTGGAAGAGATAAGAGGAGAACCAGGAGAGGACAGAGCCCTGGAACCCAAGTGAGGACAGTGTGGCGAGAAGTAAGTTATGATTGACAGTGTCAAAAGCGGCGGATAGGTCGAGGAGGATAAGGATGGAGTAGTGACCTTTGGATTTGGCAAGGAACAGGTCGTTGCAGACTTTAGATAGTGCCGTTTCCGTCGAGTGTAGGAGGCAAAAGCCGGATTGAAGTGGATCGAGAATGGTGTGAGAGGATAGAAAATCGAGGCAGCGGCTGTGAACGGCGCGTTCAAGTATCTTGGAGAGGAAGGGTAGGAGGGAAATGGGGCGGTAGTTGGAGGGACAGGTAGGGTCAAGTGATGGTTTTTTGAGGAGTGGTGTGACTACAGCATGCTTGAAGGTGTCAGGGACAGTTGCAGTGGAGAGAGAGAGGTTGAGGATATGACAGATGGGGGGGGGGGGGGTGACAGTAGGAGTGATGGTGTTAAGTAAGTTGGTGGGGATGGGGTCTGAGGAACAGGTGGTGCATTTCGAAGAGGAGAGAAGATAGGCGGTTTCCTCTTCGGTGATATCGGGAAAAGAGGAGAAGGAGGCCTGGGTTGGTTGGTTGAGGGAGTGTGTTGTAGGGTGAGGAGGAGGAGAAGATGGTGAGGAGGAGGAGAAGATGGTTTGGAGGTGAATTCGAGGTTGATTTTCTGCACCTTGTCGCGAAAGTAGTCTGCCAGTCTTGAGGAGAGAGAGAGGGGGGGTGGGAGCAGAGGGCACTTTGAGGAGGGAGTTAAGGGTGGTGAAGAGACGACGGGGGTTAGAACTGAGGGAGTTGGTCAATTGGGTGTAATAGTCCTGTTTGGCGAGGAATAGGGGGACTGGAAGGAGGATAACATGAATTTATAATGAATGAAATCGGTGTGGGTGCGAGATTTCCTCCAGAGGCGTTCAGCCGATTGGGCGCAGGAGCAAAGGTATCGGGTGCAAGGGGTCAGCCAGGGCTGGGGATTAGTACGCCTCATGGGACGGGAGATGGACGGTGCAAGGGCATCGAGAGCAGAGGAGAGGGTGGCATTGTATGTGGAGACAGCCTTGTTGACAGTCTCGGAGGACATGATAGAAGGGAGGAGATCAGAGATAGTAGAGGATAAGGTGGGAGGGTCGAGCGCCTGGAGATTCCTAGAAGTAGTGGTTGGTATTGGGCGGGACTGAGGGGGAGAGTGATGAAGTGTGAAGGTGATCAGGTGATGGTCAGAGAGAGGAAGAGCTGAGGCGCAGAAATTGGAGGGTGAGCAGGTAGAAGAGAGGATGAGGTCAAGACAGTGGCCAGATCGGTGAGTGGGGGTGGTAGAGCTCAGTAGGAGGTTGAAGGAGGAGGTTAGAGTGAGGAATTGAGAAGCGTACGAGTCGGAAGGGTTATCAGTGTGTATGTCAAAATCACCAAAAATGAGGGATGAGGGCTCAAGAAAAACGGAGAGCCAGGCATCGAAGTCAGTAAGGAAGGAAGGGAGGGAGGGACTCATTAGGGGGGCGGTAAATGACTGCAACTCTGAGTGGCAGCAGGTAGAATAGACGGATGGAGTGGACTTTAAAGGATGAGAAACGGTGAGACTGTGGTAGAAGGAGAGGTTGAAAACTGCAGGAGGGCGAAAGTAGTAGCCCGACACCGCCACCGCGACCAGCTGGGTGGGGAGAATGGGAGAAAAGATAACCACCGTGGCATAGGGCCGCGACTGAGGCAGAGTCATCAGGGGTGAGCCAGGTTTCAGTTAGGGCGAGCAGGTGGAGGGAATGGGAGATGAAGAGATCATGGGTGAAGGAAAGTTTGTTGCAGACCGAGCATGCATTCCACAGGGCACACGAGAAGGGGAGGAGGAGGGGAATGGAGATGAGATTGGAGATATCGTGGAAACGTTTGCATGGATGAAGCGAGGACCAGGACAGGTGTGGGGGACCTGGGTTGGGATTGATGTCTCCCGCGGACAGCAGGAGAAGGAGCAAGAGAGTGCGGAGGAGGGTGGGGGAGGTAGGGTGACGAAGGCGGCGGAGACGGGGTGTGCTTAGGAGGAATGGGGAGGGGTTCATGGCAGGAATGAGGTGTTGAAGGTTGAGAGCTAGGAAGAAGGAGGAGGACAGTAGGGATGGTGAGGTGGGGGACGGGATGGGTAGGGTATTGGAGTAGTGAGCAGAACGGGAGAGGACATGGATGGGCAATGGGTTTCTGCGGTATACGGCGGTGGGAGGGGGAAAAGGTTGGGGAGGGATAGTGCAAGGAAGAAAATGTGTATGGGGGCCATAAGTAGTGACTAGGTGTTTACGGGTGCAGATGTAATGACAGAGGTAGGTAGTTATGCAGGCTGGGAGGCAGGCTGTAGTTGATGGGCCGACGAGCGGTTGAGAGGCAGACAAGCAGGCAGTTTGGTTGATTGGTTAGCAGGCAGACATGAGTAGGTGATAGGCCAGCAGGCAGGCAGGAGCAGGTGACTGGCTAGCAGGCAGGTTGATTGGCAAGCAGGCAGGCGGAAACAGGTGAGTGCGGTGGAGAGTACATCGGCAGGATTGGAACAAGCTGGAATAGTTTGGAGCAGAATAGCGCAGAGCAGCAAGATTGGAGCAGGCTGGAACAAGCAGGATCAGGCGGACTGGAACACGCAGGATCAGGCGAACTGGAACACGCTGGAGCAGATGGACTGGAACAAACAGGCTGGAGCAAATGGACTGGAGCAAGCAGGGAGAAGCTGGATCAGGTGGACTGGAGCACGCTGGAGCAGATGGACTGGAACAAGCAGGCTGGAGCAGATGGACTGGAACAAGCAGGGAGAAGCTGGATCAGGGAACACTGGAGCAAGCAGGAGGAAAGCTGGATCGGCGGACTGGAACAAGCTGGGATCAGGCGGACTGGAACGAACTGGGATCAGGCAGACTGGAACGAGCTCGTATCAGGTGGACTGGAGTACGCTGGAGCAGTAAAACTGGAGCAGGCTGGAGCAGATGGACTGGAATAAGCAGGGGGGGAGCTGGATCGGCGGACTGGAGCAAGCTGGGATCAGGCGGACTGGAACGAGCTCGGATCAGGCGGACTGGAACGAGCTCGGATCAGGCGGACTGGAACACACTGGAGCAGTTGGACTGGAACAAGCAGGCTGGAGCAGATGGACTGGAACAAGCGGGGGAAGCTGGATCTGCAGACTGGAACACGCTGGGATCAGGCGGACTGGAACACGCTGAGGCAGATGGACTGGAACAAGCAGGGCGGAAGCTGGATCTGCGGACTGGAACAAGCTGGGATCCAGCGGACTGGAACACGCTGACGCAGATGGACTGGAACAAGCAGGGGGGGAAGCTGGATCGGCAGACTGGAACAAGCTGGGATCGGGCAGACTGGAACAAGCTCAGATCAGGCGAACTGGAACACGCTGGAGCAGATGGACCGGAACAAGCAGAGGGGAAGCTGGATCGGTGGACTGGAACAAGCTGGAGCCGTTGGACTGGAACAAACAGGTTGGAGCAGATGGACCAGAACAAGCAGGGGGGAAGCTGGATCTGCGGACTGGAACAAGCTGGAGCCGTTGGACTGGAGCAAGCAAGCAGGGAGAGGCTGGATCGGGTGGACTGGGGCAAGCTGGAGCCGTTGGACTGGAGCAAGCAAGCAGGGAGAGGCTGCCCCCAGAGCAACAGAGCAGCCAAGGCGTTCGAAGGAGTCTGCCCCACTACAGATCCGCTGTGCCCACCTTGATTGCCCTAGTCCTGAGGACTCGGTCACTGCAAGGCCACGCCATGCGGCAGGACGGGCAGTGTGGGCTTCGGGCTGCCGGGCCTGGGAGTGTCGTGGTGGTGAGGTGGGTCTCCCGGACCGCTGGGCCGGGTCCGCGCAGGTCTACGCTCACCTATCCAATAGGTGAGGCTGTCCACCGCCCGTGCCCCGCGTCGCTCGGTCCAGGCCTGCGCCACGAAGTCGGGCTCGCGCCACAGGCCGCAGGTGAGCTCCCTCCCACACCACCTGGGTCACCCGGAGCTTCCACCCGACTCAGTCCCGGGCAGTTCCTGCCGGGAAGCGCGACGGCTACGGGCGAGCTCTCGGACTCCGCAGACTCGGCACCTGGATGGCTGACCGCACGAAACCGTCCCGCAGCCTGGGCCCTCGCACCGCTCTGGGAGTGATGGAGTCGACTCCCAAACCCGTCCACAACGTGGCTCACGACTCGAGTCTCTGGCTCTCCTGGGGGGGATCGCACCGCAGCGGGAGCGCTGGGGAACCGATCCTCGGATCGGTCCACAGCGGAGCTCCTTACTGTGCGTCCTCCTAATCGGCCATCTAGGGTAGAGCCAGCTCGCTGAGTGCCCCTTGCGTATCTCATGTAGAGAGGTTTACTTGCCTCTCTGTGCCCGAGGAAATCATCAATCGACCGTCGGGTTTCACCGGGATTGCGTCGGCGGTCTTGTGCGCTCAGAGCTCTGTTTATGGCTACGGCACTGGCCTCACTCCGTTCTCTCGTCCCGATGCCGTTTCGGAGGGGTCAGAGCTCATTCAGGTAGGTCCTACCTCGGCGCCATCTTGTTCACATAAGAAAGTGAAGCTCCTAGGAAGAGATTAGAAGGGTGGTGCCATTTCATATAAGGCCTGGAGGGACCTGCAGGAGAATGTGCTTTTATTTATTTATTTAGATTTTGCTCACACCTTTTTCAGTAGTAGCTCAAGGTGAGTTACATTCAGCTACACTGGATATTTCTCTGTCCTAGGAGGGCTCACAATCTAAGTTTGTACCTGAGGCAATGGAGAGTTAAGTGACTTGCCCAAGATCACAAGGAGTAGCAGAAGGATTTGAACCGGCCACCTCTGGATTGCAAGACCGGTGCTCTAACCACTAGGCCACTCCTCCACTCCACATCTGTAACGCTATGGCTGTTTTAGTGGGCATGTGAGGAAGAGCAAGTAGCACAGCCATAGCACGTGCTCCTGAGGCTCCTTTCAAGGTCATATTGGTTGCCTGATGCGAACCCTCTCCCATCCCCTTTGCTATTGCTGTGTGCATTGTCCAGCTCTTTCAGCCCTGCGTGAACTGTAAGAGGAGGCTGAGAAAGGTGAGTGAAGGAAAAGACATCATTATGAATGTAAACCATTTTGTTTATACCACAGAAATGCAGTATAACAATCCAAGACCCAATGCTTGGAGCATGCAATTTCTAACTTGTTTAAAGGGTTTTTATTGATGATCAAAAATACAAAAGCATGGTAGGACCAGGTTTATAGATAGTCAAATCTTCTACTTCAGAATAAAAAAACAACAACAAGGTTTCATGTATACAGCGGGTCCTTTGCCTTTTCTGTGAGTGGCTCAATGTTTAGTGGCGGCTAAGAAAGCAAATAGAATCTTGGTGAACCTGGAAGATGTACTGAGCCAAATCATCTGAGTAGTAAATCATTTGGACCGGAGGGCATACATCCAAGGGTACTTAAAGAACTCGAGCATGAAATTGCTGATCTGCTGTTAGTAGTGTGTAACCTGTCGTTAAAAATCATCTGTAGTACCTGAAGATTGGAGGGTGTCCAATGTGATTCCGATTTTTTAAAAGGGTTCTATTGGTGATCCGGGAAATTACAGACCGGTAAGCATGACGTCGGTGCCAGGCAAAATTGTGGAAACTATCATAAAGAATAAAGTTAAGGAACACATAGACAAACATGGTTTAATGGGACAGAGTCAGCATGGGTTTAGCCAAGGAAGTCTTGCCTCACCAATTTGCTTCAATTCTTTGAAGGCATGTATAAACGTGGATAAAGGTGAGCCAGTTGATCTAGATTTTCAGAAAGCTTTTGATAAAGTTCCTCAAGAGAGACTCCTGAGAAAATTAAAGAGTCATGGGATAAGAGGCAAAGTTCTGGTGTGAATTAGGAATTGGTTATTGGACAGAAAACATAGGGTAGGGTTAAATGGTAATTTCTCTCAATGCAGGAGGGTGAACAGTGGAGTGCTGTAGGGATCAGTACTGGGACTGGTGCTATTTAACATATTTATAAATGATATGGAAATCGGAACGAGTGAGGTAATTACATTTCCAGATGACAAAACTATTCAAGGTTGTTAAAACAAGTGTGGACTGTGAAATACTGTAGGAAGACCTTAGGAAATCAGAAGACTGGTCATCCACATGGTAGATGAAATTTAATGTGGACAAATGCAAGGTGACGCACATTGGAAAGAATCGAAATCATAAATTACCTAATGCTATGGCCCACCTTGGGGGTCAGCACTCAAGAAAAGGATCTAGAAGTCGTTGTAGATAATACACTGAAATCTTCTATTCAGTGTGCGGTGGCAGCCAAAAAAGCAAACAGGATGCTAGAAATTATTAGGAAAGGGATAGTGAATATGACTGAAAATACTATAATGCTTTTGTATCACTTCATGGTGCGACCGCACCTTGAGTACTGCATTCAGTTCTGGTTGCCGTATCTCAAAAAAGTTATAGCGGAATTAGAAAAGGTTCAAAGAAGAGTGACCAAAATGATAAAGGGGATGGAACTCCTCTCGTATGAGGAAATGCTAAAGAGATTAGGGCTCTTCAGCTTGGAAGAGAGACAGATGAGGGGAGATATGATTGAGGTCTACAAAATCCTGAGTGGTATAGAACAACCAGAAGTAAATAAATTTTTTACTCGTTCCAAAAGTACAAAGACTAGGGGATACCTGAGGAAGTTACATGGAAATATTTTTTCTTTCAACGAATAGTTAAGCTGGAGGATGTTGAAACAGCAGTTAGCATATCTGGGTTTAAAAAAGGTTTGGACAAATTCCTGGAGGAAAAGTCCCATAGTCTGCCATTGAGAGACATGGGGAAGCAACTGCTTGCCCCAGGATTGGTAGCATGGAATGTTGCTGCTAATTGGGTTTCTGCCTGGTACTTACATAAGTATTGCCATACTGGGAAAGACCAAAGGTCCATCAAGCCCAGCATCCTGTTTCCAACAGTGGGCAATCCAGGTCACAAATACCTGGCAAGATCCCAAAAAAGTACAAAACATTTTATACTGCTTATCCCAGAAATAGTGGATTTTCCCCAAAGTCCATTTAATAATGGTCTATGGACTTTTCCTTTAGGAAGCCGGCCAAACCTTTTTTAAACTCTGCTAAGCTAATCACCTTTACCACATTCTCTGGCAACAAATTCCAGAGTTTAATTACACGTTGAGTGAAGAAAAATTTTCTCCGATTCGTTTTAAATTTACTACATTGTAGCTTCATCGCTTGCCTCCTAGTCCTAGTATTTTTGGAAAGCGTGAACAGACGCTTAACATCTACCCGTTCAACTCCACTCATTATTTTATAGACCTCTATCTCTCCTCAGCCACCTTTTCTCCAAGCTGAAGAGCCCTAGCCGCTTTAGCCTTTCCTCATAGGGAAGTCGTCCCATCCCTTTTATCATTTTCGTCGCCCTTCTATGCACCTTTTCTAATTCCACTATATCTTTTTTGAGATGCGGCGACCAGAATTGAACACAATATTTGAGGTGCGGTCACACCATGGAGCGATACAAAGGCATTATAACATCCTCATTTTTGTTTTCCATTCCTTCCCTAATAATACCTAACATTCTATTTGCTTTCTTAGCTGCAGCAGCACACTGAGCAGAAGGTTTCAAAGTATCATCGACGACGACACCTAGATCCCTTTCTTGGTCCGTGACTCCTAACGTGGAACCTTGCATGACGTAGCTATAATTCGGGTTCCTCTTTCCCACATGCATCACTTTGCACTTGCTCACATTAAACGTCATCTTCCATTTAGACGCCCAGTCTCCCAAGGTCCTCTTGTAATTTTTCACAATCCTCCCACGATTTAACGACTTTGAATAACTTTGTGTCATCAGCAAATTTAATTACCTCACTAGTTACTCCCATCTCTAGGTCATTTATAAATATGTTAAAAAGCAGCGGTCCCCAGCACAGACCCCTGGGGAACCCCACTAACTACCCTTCTCCATTGAGAATTCTGACCATTTAACCCTACTCTCTGTGACCTGGCTTGGCCACTATTTGGGAAAATAGAGAATACTGGGCTATATGGATCATTGGTCTGACCCAGTATGGCTACTCTTAAGAGTTCCTTTCCTTCTTTTATTAATTTTAATTGTAAACCGGTTCGATTTGCTTGCGACTACAGGTGGTACAGTAAATCAATAAATGATAAAGCGAATGATACATACCTGTAGCAGGTGTTCTCCGAGGACAGCAGGCTGATTGTTCTCATGACTGGGTTGACGTCCACGGCAGCCCCCACCAACCGGGAAAAAACTTTGCGGGCGGTCCTGCACGCAGGGCATGCCCACCGCGCATGCGCGGCCCTCTTCCCGCCTGTGCGCGACCGTTCCCACTCAGTTGAATGACAAGCAAAGGAATGAGTAAAACGCAACTCCAAAGGGGAGGAGGGAGGGTAGGTGAGAACAATCAGCCTGCTGTCCTCGGAGAACACCTGCTACAGGTATGTATCATTCGCTTTCTCCAAGGACAAGCAGGCTGCTTGTTCTCACGACTGGGGTATCCCTAGCTCTCAGGTTCACTCAAAACAAGAATCCAGGTCAATTGAACCTCGCAATGGCGAGGGCATAACAGAAATTGACCTACGAAGAACAACTAACTGAGAGTGCAGCCTGAACAGAACAAATCGGGTCCTGGAGGGTGGAGTTGGATTCAAACCCCAAACAGATTCTGCAGCACCGACTGCCCGAACCAACTGTCGCGTCAGGTATCCTGCTGAAGGCAGTAATGTGATGTGAATGTGTGGACAGATGACCACGTCGCAGCCTTGCAAATCTCTTCAATAGTGGCTGACTTCAAGTGGGCCACTGACGCTGCCATGGCTCTAACACTATGAGCCGTGACATGACCCTCAAGAGCCAGCCCAGCCTGGGCGTAAGTGAAGGAAATGCAATCTGCTAGCCAACTGGAGATGGTGCGTTTCCCGACAGTGACCCCTTTCCTATTGGGGTCGAAAGAAATAAACAATTGGGCGGACTGTCTGTGGGGCTGTGTCCGCTCCAGATAGAAGGCCAACGCTCGCTTGCAGTCTAATGCGTGCAACTGACGTTCAGCAGGGCGGGTATGCGGTCTGGGAAAGAATGTTGGCAAGACAATTGACTGGTTAAGATGGAACTCCAACACCACCTTTGGCAGGAACTTAGGGTGAGTGCGGAGTACTACTCTGTTATGATGAAATTTGGTATAAGGAGCATGAGCTACCAGGGCTTGAAGCTCACTGACCCTACGAGCTGAAGTAACTGCCACCAAGAAAATGACCTTCCAGGTCAAGTACTTCAGATGGCAAGAATTCAGTGGCTCAAAAGGAGGCTTCATCAGCTGGGTGAGGACGACGTTGAGATCCCATGACACTGCAGGAGGCTTGACAGGGGGCCTTGACAAAAGCAAGCCTCTCATGAATCGAACGACTAAAGGCTCTCCAGAGATGGCTTTACCCTCTGCACGATAATGGTAAGCACTAATTGCACTAAGGTGATTCCTTACTGAGTTGGTCTTGAGGCCAGACTCTGATAAGTGCAGAAGGTATTCAAGCAGGTTCTGTGCAGGACAAGAGCGAGGTTCTAGGGCCTTGCTCTCACACCAAACGACAAACCTCCTCCACTTAAAAAAGTAACTCTTTTTAATGGAATCCTTTCTAGAGGCAAGCAAGATGCGGGAGACACCCTCAGACAGACCCAACGAAGCAAAGTCTACGCCCTCAACATCCAGGCCGTGAGAGCCAGAGACTGAAGGTTGGGGTGCAGAAGCGCTCCGTCGTTCTGCAAAATGAGAGCCAGAAAACACTCCAATCTCCACGGTTCTTTGGAGGACAACTCCAGAAGTAGAGGGAACCAGATCTGACGGGGCCAAAAAGGCGTTATCAGAATCATGGTGCCGTGGTCTTGCTTGAGCTTCAGTAAGGTCTTCCCCACCAAAGGTATGGGAGGATAAGCATACAGGAGGCCGGTCCCCCAATGGAGGAGAAAGGCATCCGACGCCAGTCTGCCGTGTGCCTGTAGTCTGGAACAAAACAGAGGCAGCTTGTGGTTGGTCTGAGAGGCGAAAAGGTCCACCGAGGGAGTGCCCCACTCTCGGAAGATCTTGCGTACCACTCTGGAATGGAGCGACCACTCGTGCATGACTCTGCTCAGTCTGTCGGCCAGACTGTTGTTTACGCCTGCCAGGTATGTGGCTTGGAGAAGCATGCAGAAATGGCAAGCCCAACGCCACATCCCAACGGCTTCCTGACACAGGGGGCGAGATCTGGTGCCCCCCTGCTTGTTGATGTAATACATTGCAACCTGATTGTCTGTCCGAATTTGGATGATTTGGTAGGACAGCCGATCTCTGAAGGCCTTCAGCGCGTTCCAGACCGCTCGGAGCTCCAGGAGGTTGATCTGAAGATCTTGTTCCTGGAGGGACCACAGACCCTGGGTGTGGAGTCCATCGACATGAGCTCCCCACCCCAGGTGAGATGCATCCGTCGTCAGCACTTTCGTGGGCTGAGGAATTTGGAATGGACGTCCCAGGGTCAAATTGGTCCGAATGGTCCACCAGTGCAGCGAATTGCAGCAACTGATGGACAGACGGATGACATCCTCTAGATTCCCGGTAGCTTGCCACCACTGGGAAGCTAGGGTCCATCGAGCAGGTCTCATGTGAAGGCGAGCCATGGGAGTCACATGAACCGTGGAGGCCATATGACCCAGGGGTCTCAACATCTGCCGAGCTGTGACCTGCTGAGACGCTCTGGTCTGAGAGGCAAGGGATAGAAGGTTCTGTGCCCTTGCTTCGGAAAGGAAGGCCTGAGCCGTCTGAGAATTCAGCAGCGCTCCTATGAATTCCAGAGATTGGACTGGCTGGAGATGGGACTTCAGGTAATTTATCACAAACCCCAGCAGCTCCAGAAGGTGGATAGTACACTGCATGGACCGAAGAGCTCCTGCCTCTGAGGTGCTCTTGACCAGCCAATCGTCGAGATAGGGGAACACATGCACTCCCAGCTTGCGTAGATACGCTGCAACCACCACGAGACACTTCGTGAACACCCGTGGTGCAGAGGCGAGCCCAAAGGGCAGCACACAATACTGAAAGTGCCGTGTCCCCAGACGGAATCGGAGATACTGTCTGTGAGCTGGCAGTATCGGGATGTGAGTGTAAGCGTCCTTTAAACCCAGGGAACATAGCCAATCGTCTTTCTGTATCATTGGTAGAAGGGTGCCTAAGGAAAGCATCCTGAACTTCTCTTTGACCAGGTATTTGTTCAGGCCTCTCAGGTCTAGGATGGGGCGCATCCCCCCTGTTTTCTTTTCCACAAGGAAGTACCTGGAATAGAATCCCTGCCCTTCCTGCCCGGGTGGCACGTGCTCGACCGCATTGGCGCTGAGAAGGGCGGAGAGTTCCTCTGCAAGTACCTGCCTGTGGTGGGAGCTGAAGGATTGGGCTCCCGGTGGGCAATTTGGTGGAGTGGAGGCCAAATTCAGGGTGTATCCGCACCTCACTATTTGCAGAACCCACCAGTCGGAGGTTATCAGAGGCCACCTTTGGTGAAAAACTTTCAACCTCCCCCCGACCGGCAGGTCGTCCGGTACGGACACTTTGATGGCGGCTATGTTCCCATGGATCCAGTCAAAAGCCCGTCCCTGGCTTTTGCTGTGGAGGCGCAGGGGGCTGCTTAGGCGCACGCTGTTGACGGGAACGAGCGCGCTGGGACTGTCCCTGTGCCTGAGGAGGCCTTCGGGCCGGCTGGGTGTACCTACGCTTGTTGTAGGCGTAGGGAGCAGCCTGCCGGGCCCGGGAAAAACGTCCACCTGCAGAGGTGGATGCTGAAGGCGCCCGGTGGGAGAGCTTGTCGAGAGCGGTTTCCCGCTGGTGTAGTTGGTCCACTAACTGCTCGACCTTCTCACCAAAAATGTTATCCCCCCGGCAAGGGACATCCGCCAGTCGCTGCTGGGTGCGGTTATCCAGGTCAGAGGCACGCAGCCAGGAGAGCCTGCGCATCACTATACCTTGGGCCGCAGCTCAAGATGCCACATCACAGGTGTCATAGATACCCCTGGACAGGAACTTTCTGCACGCCTTCAGCTGTCTGACCACCTCCTGAAAAGGCCTGGACTGCTCCGGTGGGAGCTTATCGACCAGGTCCGCCAGTTGCCTCACATTGTTCCGCATGTGAATGCTCGTGTAGAGCTGGTATGACTGGATGCGGGTCACGAGCATGGAAGATTGGTAGGCCTTCCTCCCAAACGAGTCCAGAGTGCGAGACTCCCGCCCCGGGGGCACCGAAGCGGTATCCCTCGAACTCCGTGCTCTCTTGAGAGCAGAGTCCACGACCGCCGAGTCATGAGGCAATTGAGGCCGCATCAACTCTGGGTCAGAGTGGATCCTGTATTGGGACTCCGCTTTCTTGGGGATGGTGGGGTTAGATAATGGCTTCAGCCAGTTCCGAAGCAGGGTCTCTTTGAGGACATTGTGCAACGGTACCGTGGAAGACTCTCTAGGTGGTGATGGATAGTTGAGGACCTCGAGCATCTCAGCCCTCGGCTCATCCACGGTGACCATGGAGGGAATGCAAATAGACATATCCCTGACGAAGGAGGCAAAGGAGAGGCTCTCAGGGGGGCGAGAGCTTCCTCTCCGGTGAAGGAGTGGGGTCGGAGGGAAGGCCCACAGACTCCTCTGAGGAGAAATATCTGGGGTCCTCCTCCTCCCCCCCGAGGCCTCTTCCTCGGTGTCGGACATGAGCTCTTGCAGCTCAGACCTCAACCGGGCCCGTCTCGACTTCGATGAACCATGTCCTCGGTGATGGCGTCGAGCGGTGGACTCCCGCGCCGGCGGGGATGAAGCTCCCTCCATCGACGTCGACGGGGACTCCACCTGCATGGCAGTTGACACCGGCGCCGCAAGCGGCGTCGGCGTCGAAGGCCTCGGCATCGGGCTAGAGCACATCGGCGCCTCCATCAACGGCACCGGGGGCGCAAGCACCCCCGGTGCCGGCAGAGCCTGGCGCATCAGCCCTTCCAGAATCCCCGGAAAGATGGCTCGGAGGCACTCGTCCAGGCCTGCTGTCGGGAAAGGCAGGGGGGCCGGTGTGGGTGTCGGTGCCGGAAGCTGCTCGGGTCCAGGAGACGGTACCGAAGCACCCGCGGACTGGCGCAGCGACACCTCTTCAACCGAGGCGGAACACTCCTCTCAGCACTGCCGCTTCCTTGGCGTCTAGTCCTCCCTCGGGGTGCCGGAGCTGGCAGTTCCGTGTGCCGTGGGCGACCGATGACGGTGCTTCTCGGCTTTCTTTCGGTGCCCGTCATCGGCGCTCGGCGGCAAAGATGAAGAGGAGGTAGAACCCTCCGGCCTCGAGGAATCGGATCCGACAGGGTTCGGTCCCGATGGCCCTGGGTAGAGGGAGTGGCCGGGGCTGACAGGCCGGCGGCCCAACGGTACCTGTACTCCTGGGGTCGGTGCCAGAGTCGGCGCCGATTTTGTCGATATCGGTACCGAAGATCCAGCCGTCGACACCGATGCCGTTGAGGTCGACGTCGAAGGGCCGGCGCAAGTTCTGAAAAGACTGTCCCGAAGAACTTGCCTCGCCACCTGTGTCTGCTTCCTTAAGCTGAGACACAAGGTGCATGTCTTGGTATTATGCTCCGGGCCGAGGCACTGGAGGCACCAAGCGTGGGTATTGGTTTGCGAGATCTGCCGGCCACACCGACCACACTTCTTGAATCCGCTCGGGACCTTCGAGGACATCGACGGAAAAATTGCGTCGGCGAAGTCAAAGTCATCGATGGTGGCGGTGAAAAAGCACACCGGAAAAAGAAAACGACCGCGCGGCCACAAGGCCACAACGAAGCGCCCTCGCAGCTAAGAACGACGAGGACACTTTCTCTTTTTTTAACAATAAAAAAAGAAATACGCGAACGCGTACACTAAGGAGAAAAACCTGCGGCTAGGCCGTGATCCGGTTTCCGGGGCTGACAGAGAGAGAGACGATAACACGGAATAGAAAAAAACAGCGCGGAATAGAAAAAACTGAGCAGGAACGGTCGCGTACAGGCGGGAAGATGGCTGCACATGCGCAGTGGGTGTGCCCTGCGTGCGGGACCGCCCGCGAAGTTTGGGGGCTGCCGTGGACGTCAACCTAGTCGTGAGAACAAGCAGCCTGCTTGTCCTCGGAGAAATATCTTTATAATTATTCTACCGCTTTCTTTTTTCTTCCCTAATATTGATTGTGGTCTAATAAATTCATTTGGGCTAATGAAACTTTCTTTAGCTTGTATACTATTTAATTATAATTATCATTTTGACTACAGTGGATTGTATTCCTGAATCAAGTGGCTGCTTGTAAAAAAATTTTTTATTTATAACCATTTAAATTTTTACAAGCGATAAAACAACTTGCTGGAAATACAGAGAAAGTAATATATAGGAATTATTTTGGTCAGGTAATTCTATTCTCTTCCTTGGACCACTAAATGGGGAGAGTGAAACAAGATAAGGAGATCAATTAAACAGTAAACAGAAAAAAAACCCGTGGTATTAACCTGATTATCCCCAGATATTACTCGTCTAATTCATTATTCCACATTGATCATTTGGTTGGCTTCTTCAAGGCCAATACAGTGTATAGTCAAATCATTTCATTGAAAACATACTTATTGTCCAATATTAGTTAGAAATGATACATCTGATTACATTCTCTCTCTTTTAAAAACCAGAAGTTACTTAACAATACATATACTTAAGTCTCTAATTCAAATCCCACTGATTAAAGTAATCCCAGTTTTCACAGGCTTCACTCCTTTTAAAGTAATAATTTGAGGAAATATTTCTGAGGAAAACTTTAGGAGTCATACCCGGAACTCTGGGAAAAACAATAATCTCGATATTAATCATCTATAATAATATTCATTTTATTATTCAAAGTTTCTGGTCTATTATTATTTTCAAAATCATAACCACTTCTTACTTGTGTAGAATCATTTGTTATATCAATTTTTTACTTTCAAAGGGTTCAGTTGAATTGTCCATGTAACTCTCTAATAAAATAATATGTGAAACAAAATTATTTACTGCCACCGTTAGGTACCGAAGCGCTTTCCAGGTATTATTCAATGTAACCTCCACGGGAGCCAAAAACTCCAAGTTAATTTCTCTTAGGTGTTTAGGAGTAGTTCCGCCGATTCGGGTTCTGCTGTAAACGTCCTCCGTTTTAGCATATGCCTTGTGAGAAGCAGAGAAGCCACAGAGCCCAGAATGTAGGGGGGAAGAGAGAAAAGCCAGAGTGGAAAAACTACAGATCCCAGAATGCATTGCGGGAAGGGCGGAGGCAGGAGCGTAGAGAACACAGATTTCAGACTGCCTGGAAGAATAGGAGAGAGGAGGACAAACGAGTACCTGAGCTGCAGGAGAGGAAAGGTGAGCGGGCTGATTGGGAGATGGAATCAGCTGAGGAGAGGGTGGAACACCTGAGGGAGGGGGTGGAGAATGAGGGGATGGAATGGGAGGAGTTGGAGCAGGTAGGAGGAGAAGGTGTGGAAGAAGAAATGGAGGTGGGAGAGGAAGGGGCTGGGGAAGAAGAGTGACTTCTAGAGGAGCCCAAAAAGATAAAGAAAAGAATAATAGTCAGGAGAGATCCGGCGGGTGGATGTCAAGAGGTAAAGTGTTGACAAATGAGGGTGGTGGATCTTTAAAGCCTGGCTAAGCCGGGCTGTGTAAAAAGCCTAGCTAAGCTGAACGGTTTTGAGGCCTTGCTGAAGAGGGCGTTGTTGGGAAGCCTGGCTAGCAGAACTGTGGTTAAAGCCTGACTAGCTGAACTTTGTGGGAAGTCTGGCTAGCCGAGCTGTGTTTGAAGCCTGGCTAGCAGAACTGTGTTTGAAGCCTGGCTAGCAGAACTGTGTTTAAAGCCTGACTAGCTGAACTTTGTGGGAAGTCTGGCTAGCTGAGCTGTGTTTGAAGCCTGGCTAGCAGAACTGTGTTTAAAGCCTGACTAGCTGAACTTTGTGGGAAGTCTGGCTAGCTGAGCTGTGTTTGAAGCCTGGCTAGCAGAACTGTGTTTAAAGTCTAACTAGCTGAACTTTGTTTAAAAGACTGGCAAGCGGAACTGTGTTGCACCGCCTTGCTAGCGGAACTGTGTGGCAGTGAGAGCGAACTGCACGGACGAGTGTGGAGTCGGAAGCGGACAGCACGGATAAGTGAAAGAGACAACTACGCGGCCGGGAGGAGCGGCTGACATATGGTGGCAGTGGTGGGATTACAGTGAACTTTCACGTAGAGGAGGAGAGGTCTCTGGAAGGCCGAGGGAGTTCCAGACCTGACCCGTCAAGTAACCAGAGCGAGGTGGTGGTGTCCGGGAGATTCCTGAAGCCCGTCGAGGGGGCCAACGCTGATAAAGGCGCATTACTCGCCTACCCAGGTAAAGGGTACCTAGGGAGGAGGCGAGGGAGGATATAATAAACGGGGAGGCACAGTGCCTGTGAATTAGAATAAGGGTTTTGTGAAAGTCCGCACTTGGGTGGCTGTTTTTTTTTTGTTTCCCCTCAGATACCGTGGAGCCGGGGGACAAGATGGATCCTAAAGAACTGTTTGCGTTTATGACACACCAATTTCAGAAGCAGCAGGAGATGGCTCATCAACTTTTGGAGGAGTCGTTAGCTGCTTCCCGAGCCCAGCAACAGCCACTTTTGGATTTATTTCAAGAATTGCTGCGTAGTGGCGGCGGACTGCAGGGAGCAGGATTGAACTTGAGGCCCATCCGTGTGGAAGAAGGAGCGGGGACTGCTGTCTTCCTGGGGTAAACTGGCTGCCTTGGGGTAAGCTAACTGACTCAGACAATATTGAGGATTACTTGGGAGCGTTTGAAAGGGTGGCTACGGCAGCCGGCTGGCCCCAAGAGCAATGGTCCATTCGTTTGGCACCAGTCCTATCTGGGAAGGCTCTGGCTGCTTTTCGGGCTCTCCCTACCCTGGAAATAGCTAATTATGCAAAACTGAAAGAAGCTATTCTGGATAGGTATGGGCTAAATCGTCAGGCTTATAGGAGGCGATTTCGGGAGTGGAGGTGGACAGAGGGGGAGACACCTAGAGCACTGCTGCAAAAACTTTTAGATTTAGAGGGCAAGTGGCTAGAACCAGAGAAGAGATCTGTTAATCAAGTGTTCCAGGATGTAGTATTGGAGCAATTTTTAGAAGCTTTGCCTAATGTTCTTAGGGTGGATCTAGTGAGGAAGGGATGTGGGACCCTGGATGAAGCAGTCAGGAGTATGGAGAATTTCTTAGAGTCCCAGCATTGTGGTGAAAAGGGAGGTCAGTTAGGTGAAAGGAGGCAGTTAAGCTTGGGGTTTAAGCCTTCATCTACTGAGGAGAGGGTGTGTTATAGGTGTGGATGCAAAGGGCACTTGAGAAGGGACTGTGCTTCGAAGTTAGGGCTCACCTCTTATTCTCAGGGTTCAGTGGCTGAGCAGCTTAAACAGACTGTAGAGATCTTGGGGGTCAAGGTCACTGGTTTGTTAGATTCAGGAGCTGATCAAACGATGCTGTCTCAGGGTTTGTGGGAGAGAATAAAAGGAAAGGGGACAGGGTATTTGAACAAGAAGAGGCAAGAGGTAGGTATTCAGTGTATACCTAAGTACTCTTTGCAGCGAGTTAGTATAACTGGGCCTTTGGGTAGACACTGGGTCTGGGTGGCTATCTTACCCCGTCTTCCTCAGGAGCTTATTTTAGGAAGAGATTGGCCTTCTTTTTCTCACTGTTTAAGGGAGAAGGAGGGGTTGGTGGTTACGAGGGCTCAGGAGAGGGAGCAGAAGGATAGAGGGAAGGCATTAGCACAGATATTTCCCTTTCATGATGATGTGTTAGAGAGGCCAGGGAAGACTCGTGGGGAAGGAAGGGTAAAAAAAACTAGCGCGTCGGGGGAGAGCGCAGATGTTGGAAGGAATGAGACACACGGAGGACTTCCCAAAAAGGCCAGGGGAGTTGTTGGAGCAGTTTCCTTCTTTTCTTAAGGAACAGGAATCGGACCCTACGCTGCAATATGCATGGGAGAGGGCCAGGGAAGAAGGGAGCAGGACACAGGGACCAGCTTTTATTATTGAGAAGGGCTTATTGTTTAGGGTAACAAAAGCCAGAGAAGGGGAGCCGTTGGTGAAGCAGTTATTAGTCCCTCGTGGGTTTCGGGAGGTGATAATACGAGTAGCCCATGATCACCCATTGGGAGGACATAAAGGGACACAGAACACCTTAAAACAACTGCTAGGGGGGGGGAAGTGACGTCATCCTACAGAATGGCAGCCTAGTTCTTGAGCTCCTCGCTCCCCGAACCTCAAAAAGCACTTACAGGCGGTCCCCGGGTCTGCACTTGATCGGAAAACGAGAGACGAGACCAACAAAGCGCCAGCAACAATGAGTAAATCAGCGGCGGTGCGAAATAAAGAAGTAGAGCGGCTAACGGGAGGTGGGCCTAGCCGGGCGTCTAAGCGCCATGAATCTGCGGCGCACGTGTCTCCGTCTGACTCGGACTCGGCGCTATCCCTGGCCGAATCGCGGCAGCCCCCTAGTAAAAAAAAAAGGCGTTTCAGTTGAGCTTCGCCAACTCTTGTCAAAAATACAAGAAGATATCAAGGGATCGAAGGACGAGATCCTTGACCGCATGGAAGCGCTAAGCACGGACTTGCGCGAGCTAGGGGGCAGGGTAGAGGACGTTGAAATAAGAATGGATGAGCATGCCGAAACCCTGAATGCCCATGAGACACATTTTCAAGACTTGGAAAGGAAAAACGCTGAGCTTGAATATAAAATTGACGACCTAGAAAACAGAAGCAGGAGAAACAATCTAAGGTTTCGAGGGGTGCCGGAGAGCGGTGAGATCGAGGATGTTCCGCAGATCGTGAGAACCCTGTGTGCGACACTACTGGGCCCAGAGGATGGAGCAGTGGAGATTGTTCTGGATAGGGCACATAGAGCACTTGGCAAAAGGCAGGACAATAAAGTGCGGGATATCATCACAAGATTTCATAAGTACGAGGTGAAAGAGAAGATCTTTAACCTAGCGAAGGCGCAGGACTTTGAATATGCTGGAGCTAAAATATCAGTTTACCAGGATCTTTCACAATTCACGTTGCAACAAAGGCGTCTGATGAAGCCGGCCCTGGAAATATTAGCCAAAGAGCGCATCCCCTACAGGTGGGGGTTTCCCTTCTCGCTCTTATACACACTGCAAGGAGCTAAGCATAGAGCTCAGTCGTTGAAAGAAGTATGGGGGACCCTCTATGAAGCGAGCCTGGTTCCATCGAGCGTGCCGCAGGGGACAATGGCGCCAGCCACAAAGGCAAAGCTGCAAGGATGGAAGCGGGTCCCCGGTTCTGCTGACAGGCGCAACTCGAACAGACGTGGAAGAGCAGAGGAGACCTGATCTACTTCAAGGAAGGTTTGAAGGAACTGTTAATTCAGGGGTCAAGCTTGAGTTGAGACTTTGTGAGTTTCTTGGACAGTAACAAGGGAACTGGAATTCTACCGGGGAGTTTTGACTGTTTTGTTGTGATGGGTTAGGCCTTGCCTGAAGCCTGGCTTTGGGGTACGAGTAGTGGGGTTTTAAGAAGGCTCTGGGGAATGTCTGGAGGGGAGGGAACAGAGGGTGGGGGGAGGGAGGGCATGTAGATGAGAGAGACTTGGGGCCGAATGTATTGAGCAGTGAGGTGCTATGTTATGGTCTGGGGAGTTATATGAAGGGGGTGGGGTTGGGGGAGCGGGGGCGGGATGAGGGCTGGGCTGTCAGGAATTGATGGGTTGCTTTCTCCATTCCCACTCAGGGGAAATGTGTCCTCTGGTTGGTGTTTCAGTGGGGGTCAAGGGGGATAAAGGGTGGGAGGGAGGGGTACTGGGGGGGGGATGGGTGGGAAGGTTAGGTCCAGCCTATTGCTTTGAAACTGTGTTCAGCCTTTACGATGCGGGCTGGATTCATTGGCAGGAAATGCGGTGGACCTTGATATTAACTACATATGGGTACTGATCTAAAGGTTATGTCTTACAATGTCAGGGGCCTGAATATGCCTCAGAAAAGGCAAAATTTTTTTAAGGAGCTGCTGCACCTACAGCCGCAAATAGTTTTATTACAGGAAACGCACCTTCGCCGTAAGCACGAAAAACTCCTCTCCCACCCCAATTATCCACTCATTCTTTTTGCTTCCTCTGCTGAAGGGTCAAAGAGAGGGGTGGCGGTGATGCTACATGCATCGGTGGCGGCGCAGATAAAGCAGATTAAACGAGATCCCGGGGGAAGGTTCTTGTTTGTGCACATAGTGCTTGACCAAGTAGACCTAACCCTGGCCTCTGTGTACGCCCCAAACGAACAACAAGGGGCCTTTTTCAATAAGGTGAAAAATATACTTGCCACTTTTGTACAGGGCTCCCTAATTCTTGGTGGAGATTTTAATGCTGTAATGGACCCAGCACTGGATAGGTCAGGAGTCAGCCGCTCTGGGGATAGTAGGGAGTCAATAGCATTAGGAGCACTGGCATACTCTTTGGGTGTATTGGATGTGTGGAGGGTGAGTCACGGGGGGGAGCGGGACTATACATGTTATTCATCCGTTCATGACTCCTACTCCCGTATTGACTGTATCTTTCTGGACATTGGGTTGGTAGAACGGGGCCCTACAGCAGGGATAGGTAATATGACTTTGTCTGACCATGCCCCAGTTTGGGTGACTTTGTCCGCTATCAGGACAGAGGTCAAGGAAAAAAGGTGGACGCTCAACACGAGTATGCTCCAAGAGGTAGAGGTGGTGGAGGGCTGCAGGAGAGTTTTGAAGGACTATTTAGAGCTCAACATGGAGTCGGGGCCTCCCCTTAGTACTGTATGGGACGCAATGAAAGCAGTCTCGAGAGGTTATTTTCTACAATTAGCAAGTAAAAGAGCGAAAATCCGTAGAGCACAAGTGGCGAGTTGTCTGGGGAAGATACAGCGCCTAGAAGCACAACATAAGGTTGGGAGATCATCAGCAGTATTAGAAGAACTGAGGGGCGAGAGACTTAAGTTGGACTCCATTTACTCAGAGCAATTAAGTCTGTTACAATCTAGAATTAAAAGTAGCACTTATGAGTTTACTAATAAAGCAGGGCGCAGACTTGCCATGAAATTACGCAGACAAAAAATAGATCGTACAGTAATCAGGGTGAGGGATAGTAAGGGTAATATACTCACAACATCTGAGAACATACGTAAGAGGTTTGGGGAATATTACCAAGCTTTGTATGCACAAGGGGGAGACCCTTCCCCTGAGGCTATTGATGAGTATTTGGCTGAGAGTGATCTCGCATCTTTGACACTTCAACAAAGAGCAGAGCTGGAAAAGCCGGTCACGCCATTAGAGATACAAAAAGCTATCCAGCATCTGCCGTCCAGCAAATCTCCGGGGTTGGATGGCTTCCCTAACGAATTTTATAAGAAATTTGCTTTGGAATTGGCGCCCCTGTTGGCAGACCTGTTTAACCAGATTGGAGGGGGTGAGGTATTGCCACCTACCATGCTGGAAGCGTGGATTGCCATCCTACCCAAGCCGGATAAGGACCATACGGAATGTGGCTCTTATCGCCCAATATCAGTTCTGAATGCTGATGTAAAAATATTGGCTAAAGTGTTGTCTAACCGATTGGCTCCGTTGCTTCCGGCGATTATCCATCCTGATCAAGTAGGCTTTGTGCCATATAGGAAGGCTATGGATAATACCCGAAGGGTAGTTGACCTAATGCATCTGGCTGGGAGGGTGAAGAGACCAATGTGTTTCCTAAGTTTAGACGCTGAAAAGGCCTTTGACAGGGTTCAGTGGCCATATATGTATAAAGTGTTGGAGGCATTTGGGATGGGCCCCCAGTTTCGACACTGGATTCAATCTTTTTATGACTCACCCAAAGTATGTGTGAGAGTTAACGGAGCAAATTCAGCTATGTTTACCTTGTATAGAGGAACCCGTCAGGGGTGCCCATTATCCCCCTTGTTATTCGCCATGGCGATGGAGCCCTTCGCTTCCACAATACGGGCGGATCCAAATATTACTGGAGTTACAGTAGCGGGAAGAGAGCACAAAATGGCACTTTTTGCAGACGATGTGCTTCTGTTCGTTACTCGACCCCAGGTTACATTCCCTAGTTTGTTGGAGGCGATTGACAAATATTCGGCAGTGTCCGGCTTTAAAGTGAATATGACAAAGTCAGAGGCCCTGAATATATCTCTCCCTGATGAGCTGATGCAGTCATTAAAATCCTCCTTTGCCTTCAGATGGGCGCCTAAGCAGATTAGGTATCTGGGTGTAAACTTGACAGCAAAATTAGGTGCCCTCTTTACAGCAAATTATAAGGGTCTGGCACAGGTTATCACGGCAGACCTAGAAGGGTGGGGTGATCTGGGACTATCATGGTTCGGCAGAATAGCTGTTGTTAAAATGAACGTTTTGCCCCGGCTGCTCTACTTATTCCAGGCCCTCCCAATTAAGATGCCTAAAAAATACCTCTCAGCTTTACAGGATCGTATCGTTCGATTTATTTGGGCGGGGAAAAGACCGCGCTTGTCGCGATCGTACTTGTATCAGTCTAGGAGAAGGGGAGGTCTGGGGGTCCCCAACTTGAGTTGGTACTACAGAGCAGCTCAAGCACGTGCAGCCATTGAATGGTTTCAGGACTATCCCGATAGACAGTGGGTACACCTGGAGCAACACTCTATAGGTCAGAGGCCTTTGGGAGCAGTGATGTGGCTCCCTAATCAGTTTCGGGCGCTTGGGGAGGAGTTATGTCCCTCTATCCAGGTTACTTTGCACTACTGGGACAGCCTGTTTCCTAAAAGGAAGTGTGCGTTGTCACGCCTATCTCCTATAGCTTTCAACCCATTATTTTACCCTGGGACAGAGAAGGGGGTATTCACGCGGTGGCACCAAGAAGGCTTAAAAATGTGGGGTCAATTGTTTGAAGGAGACCTGTTACTGCCGTTCAGTGCTGTGGTGGGGACTTTTCCAAATTTGAAGGGTGACGATTTTGCTTATCGCCAACTGTCACACTTCCTCAAAACACGAGCTGTTAGAGAGGTGGTGACCAGGGACAAAACCACCTTGGAGGAAATTTGTGAGGGGCCCGCCACGACCAGTGGCTTAATATCGCGTTTATATAGCATCATTAACTTGAGGGAGCCTAATTATACTCTTCATAGGAGGAGTTGGCAGAAGGAATTGGGTATAACTTTGGAGGAGGCGGAATGGGAGAGGTTGGAGAGAGCTACGGCGAGGGTGTCTTCACATGTTCCTTTCAGGGAGAATGCGGTGAAGGTGATGTTCCGGTGGTATTTAACGCCTGAGCGCCTTCAGCGCATCTACCCCGCATCTACGGGTTTGTGTTGGAGGGGCTGCGGGGTTAGGGGCACGATGGGACACATCTGGTGGACCTGTAGGAAAGTACAGGCCTATTGGAAATCAGTACACAGTAGGCTGCAGCACTGGCTGGGTTGCGCAATCCCGTGGAATCCAACTATTTTTCTTTTCACTGCGAAGGTGGCGGGCCTCCCGCAGGCTCGCCAGACTTTGATGAGGCATGCTATAAGTGCGGCTAGGGTGATTGTGGCAACTTTTTGGAAGAAGCCCTTGACTCCTCCATTAGCGAGATGGCTTAGTAAACTGAGGTATGTTTGCGAAATGGAACGGCTTCTGGCGGAAAGGCGCAATCAACAGCAAAGGTGGCACTTAATATGGGGCCCTTTCACTAGCCTGGCCATGAGTCAGTGAGGCATGAGGGAGAACAAGCACTGTTAGAGGAGGCGGGGACCTAACCGGGAGGGGGGGAGGGGCATTGGGAAGGGGGGGGGTCTGGTTAAGCACATAAAAAACGTTATATAAATTTTGGAGTGTGTTTTTTTTGCTTTCAGATGAAAGGTTGAACAATAATAACAGGACTGTTGCTGTTAGGTATTCAATAATTGCGTTGAATGTCGATTGAACTAATGTGGCTTGGAGTTATTTTCTTCTTCCTCTTGTTGTATGTTTACCTTGTTAATAAAGACTTCATACAAATTAAAAAAAAAAAAAAAAAAAACAACTGCTAGGTCGGTTTTATTGGCCTGGGGTGTATAAGGAGGTGGAGGCTTACTGTGATTCCTGTGGGTTATGTCAGAAGGTGGCAGATAGAGGGCCAGGGCCAGTACCCTTACATCCGCTTCCTCGGATTGGGGTTCCATTAGGGCGAATTGCTATGGATATTATAGGCCCACTTATTAGGTCCACAAGGGGGTTTATGTATATTCTGGTGATCATGGATATGGCTACGCGGTTCCCGTGGGCAGTGCCTCTGCGTACCCTATCAGCCAAGGTTATTGCAGCAGAGCTTATTAGGCTGTTTTGTGAGGTGGGGTTTCCTAGGGAGGTATTGACTGACCGAGGAACGAATTTCAGGTCGGGCATACTTACCCAAGTATGGGAAGCTTTTGGTATTGTTCATATTAACACCTCGGCATACCATCCCCAAACTAATGGGCTAGTGGAAAGGTTTAATAAAACCTTGAAGACCTTGTTGAGGAAAGGATTAGGCTCTCAATATGAAAATTGGGACCAACTACTGCCGTTTGCTCTATATGTGAGCCGAGAATGTGTTCAGTCCTCTCTTGGGGTTTCGCCCTTTGAGTTGATGTATGGGCGAGCTCCGAGGGGGGTGCTTGACATGGTAAAAGAACAGTGGGTTCCACCGGGGCAGGAAGATAAGACAGTGGTCTCATATCTGTATGACTTAAAGGGGCGGTTACAGAGATTAGGGGCGTTATCTAGGGAAAATCTCAGGAGAGCCCAGGAGTATCAGAAGAGAGGTTTGATAAAGGGACTCAGGAAAGGTCATTTGAAGAAGGGGATAAAGTTCTGGTCAGGATCCCGGATGGTCCTCATAAATTTACTAGTAGATGGAGGGGACCTTGTACAGTGAAGAGGCAGTTGGGGCCCGTGACATATGAAGTGAGGAATGAACGGGGGAAAAATCAAACCTATCATGTTAATTTGTTGAAACCTTGGATGGAGAGGAAGGTCTTTGTGGGGAAGGTATGGGAGGAAGAGGAGGAAGACTTAGGGCCTCAAATCTCGGAAATCTTTAGCCCCAAAGAGCCAGTGGTGGGGGAAGGGTTAGAGAAGCAGCAGAAGGAACAGATTCAGACTCTTTTGAGAGAATTTCAAGATGTGCTTACGTCTTGCCCTGGTGAGACACATCTGATAACTCATAATGTTATTACAGAAAAAGGGAGGGTGGTGCGACAGAAACCGTATAGGTTATCACCAGTTAAACAGCAGGAAATAATCAAGCAGGTGGGGGAAATGCTGGATTTTGGGGTGATAGAGGAGTCAGGGAGTCCGTGGTCTAGTCCGGTGGTACTGGTGCCAAAATCGGATGGGACGTGGCGCTTTTGTATTGACTTTCGTCAAGTTAATGCCCTGTCCCATCCTGATGCTTATCCTATGCCCCGTATTGAGGAGCTGATAGACAGGCTGGGGCCTGCGCAGTTCTTGTCTACCTTAGATCTAACAAAGGGATATTGGCAGATTCCCCTTTCATTGGAGTCTCGGAAAAAAAAACAGCATTTTGTACACCGGTGGGGCTGTTTCAGTTCAAGAGGATGCCTTTTGGATTGAATTCGGCGGCAGCATCCTGCCAGCGTCTGCTGGATAGGGTTTTGAGGCCGCATCAGGAGTATGCGGCGGCATACTTAGATGATGTTATTATTCATAGTACTGATTGGGAAACTCATCTAGTACAGCTGAGGAAGGTATTACAGTCTTTTAGGGAAGCAGGACTAACTCTGAATCCACAAAAATGTCATTTTGCAAAAAGGGAGGTTAAGTATCTTGGATATAAAGTGGGGAATGGACAGGTGAGACCATTGTGTGACAAGGTGAAGAGTATCCGTCAATTTCTCTTGCCCACCACCAAGAAGGTAAAATTATGTATCATACCTGATAATTTTCTTTCCATTAATCATAGCTGATCAATCCATAGACTGGTGGGTTGTGTCCATCTACCAGCAGGTGGAGATAGAGAGCAATCCTTTTGCCTCCCTATATGTGGTCATGTGCTGCCGGAAACTCCTCAGTATGTCGATATCAAAGCTCCATCCGCAGGACTCAGCACTTAGAGAATTACACCCAGAAAGGGACACTCTGCCCAGCTCACCACCGCCGAAACGGGGGAGGGGAATTAACCCAGCTCATCCCCACACAAGTGGGGGAGGGGAATCCGTCCAGCTCATCCCCGCGGAGCGGGGGAGGGACACCACACCCGCCGATGCGGGGGGATCTGGCTTATCCTGCAACCGCAACCGCGGGAGGAGCTGACTGACCCTAACACCGCCGAAGCGGGAGGGGTACAAAGCTGCCCTACAGCCGCACGAAGCGGGAGGGAGTGCCGGCAGAATTTAAGTCTCAATCCAGCCCCGTAAAACGGAGGGGAGAGGAATGCAGCAGCTCACTGTAACACAAACTCGTCTCAACTCTTGAAGAATCCAAGTGAAAAAACTTGAACACGAAGTCCTCCTGAAGTAACTGAAGACTAAACTTGAACCTAAAATTCAACCAGAATATAAACAGTACAGATATCTGGGAGGGGCTATGGATTGATCAGCTATGATTAATGGAAAGAAAATTATCAGGTATGATACATAATTTTACCTTCCATATCATCAAGCTGATCAATCCATAGACTGGTGGGATGTACCGAAGCAGTACTCACCTAGGGCGGGACATTGAAATCCCTGACTTCAACACTGAAGCTCCAAACCGGGCCTCCGCCCGTGCCGCCACAGTCAAGCGGTAATGCTTGGAGAATGTATGGGCCGATGCCCAAGTTGCCGCCTTGCATATTGTTTTAATTGAACCCCTCTCTACGCCCCAGGGAGACCCTTTCCCATGGAGGTGTACAGAGGGTTTGTGCCTCCACAATCTGTTTGCGGCGGTGTGGAGGCATCAGAAGGCTCAGTTCCAATCTAATTCCCATGACCACAGCTTTCTGTCTCTTTGGATCTAAATAAATCTTTGGCTATTTATGTTCAGTGAGAAATCTTACTTGTGTGTGTGTGTTTTAGTTTGCAAAGTAGATAGAAGATAGAAAATAAATTGAAGCAAGGACAGAAACAGTGTAGTTAAAGAAATAGTCTTTTTATTCTTACCAAATCAGACTTTAATCAGACACATTCATCAGACAATTTCTGGATTCAACTGACCGGAGCTCTGCGTCCTAGATGCGTTGGGGAGAACCTCCAAAAATCTGCCAAATTCTCCCCTCTTTTATAGCCACAGATCTCAATAGAAGTCTATGGTAAAACACTTTTTTTCTAAATATTGCACAATCTCTGAGATCATATTTTCCTATCCGGCCAGGTGCTTCCGTTCTAGCTATTGCCAGTTATTGTGCAATTTCCTCTTTTGTCAACATGTTTTCTCTTCTGCCAGAACATCTTATTTTTAGCATATCAGTTTCACTTCCTCTTTTTGTAATACCTTTCATAACATCTTATGATCTGTGTGCCATCTTATAGAAAGACAAACTCCATTTTAATAAGTGCTACATTCAATTTGTACCTGATTTTGTTAAGACTCATCTATAAGGCCATTAGTAGGTTATCAGGCCTAGTCAGTGCTTTTCAGCTGTACAAAGCTATGTAGCTTGGCCCACCACTATTCCAGTGGATAGATCTTAAACTAGAACGCATATTAACTTGCAGGAAAAGCAAGTCCTTGCTCAGCCAGTCATAGATTTTTAAACCTAGCTGGTATTTTTACAGCCTGAGTCCTAAAATCTGGCCTTCCACCCTTCCGGTGGGCATCCAGTGAGGGCCTCTTGCTGTAGTATAATTATACAATATCTCTTCCAAGGAGACGGACCCGGCCTCTGCCATCGAGGCCGCCTGAGCTCTAGTGGAGTGAGCCTTCAGCTGGATAGGCGGCACCTTCCCTGCGGCCACATAAGCCGCTGCAATGGCTTCCTTGACCCATCTTGCCACTGTAGGCTTAGCAGCCTGCAGACCCTTACGAGGACCTGCAAACAGGACAAACAGATGATCCGATTTCCGGAAATCATTGGTCACTTCCAAGTATCTGATGATGACTCGTCTCACATCCAGATATTTAAGAGCAGAGTATTCCTCTGTGTAGTCCTCCCTACGAAAGGAAGGGAGACAGAGCTGCTGATTCACATGGAAGCGAGAAACAAGCTTGGGCAGGAAGGAAGGCACTGTGCGAATAGTCACTCCTGCCTCAGTGAACTGCAGAAAAGGCTCTCGACATGAGAGCGCCTGGAGCTCGGAAACTCTTCTGGCTGAAGTGATAGCCACCAAAAAGACTGCTTTCAACGTCAGGTCTTTCAGAGATGCCCTCGACAAGGGTTCAAAAGGCGGCTTCTGTAATGCTCTTAGCACCAGATTGAGATTCCACGCAGGCACCACCGAGTGCAGAGGAGGGCGCAGGTGATTAACTCCCTTGAGAAAACGCACCACATCTGGCTGCGAAGCCAGGGAAGCACCCTTCAGGCGGCCCTTGAAGCAAGCCAGGGCCGCTACCTGGACTTTAAGGGAACTGAGCGACAGGCCTTTCTCCAGACCTTCTTGCAGGAACGCCAACACTGAAGAAATTGGAGCAGTGAAGGGAGAAAGTGAGCCTGCTTCACACCACGCTGCAAAGGTACGCTAAACCCTGGCGTAAGCAGTAGAAGTAGAGCGCTTCCTCGCTCTCAGCATAGTGGCGATGACCTTGTCTGAGAAGCCCTTCTTTCTCAGACGCTGCCGCTCAATAGCCAGGCCGTAAGACCAAAGGGGGAGGGATCCTCCATCACCACGGGACCCTGATGTAACAGGCCCTGCTCCACAGGCAGTCGCAGAGGATCGTCGACTGAGAGCCTGATCAAGTCCGCATACCAGGGACGTCTGGGCCACTCCGGACCCACCAGGATTATCCGGCCCGGATGCTTTGCCACTCGGTCTAGCACCCTGCCCAACATGGGCCAGGGCGGGAACACATAGAGAAGCTCTTGTGTCGGCCACTGTTGGAGAAGAGCATCTACTCCCAGGGATCGAGGGTCCCGTCCTCTGCTGAAAAAGCGCGGCACTTGGCAATTGGCCGATGACGCCATCAGATCTAGGCTCGGCTGGCCCCAGCGCTTCGTTATGTCCAAGAACGCCTGAGCAGATAGCTGCCACTCTCCGGGCTCCAAGGTATGGCGACTGAGAAAGTCCGCCTTGACATTCATGACTCCGGCAATGTGGGCCGCTGACAGCTGTACCAGGTTCGCTTCCGCCCACTGGCATAGATTCATAGCCTCCTTGGCTAGAGGGGCGCTCTTGGTACCTCCCTGGCGGTTGACATAGGCCACAGCAGTGGCATTGTCCGACATGACCCGTACTGGCTTCAACGCCAGTACCGGGATGAACTCCAAAAGCGCCAACCGAATGGCTCTGAGTTCCAGGAGGTTGATAGACCACTTTGCCTCTGCAGGAGACCAGAGCCCCTGCGCTGTCCTTCCCAAGCAGTGGGCTCCCCAGCCCGTCAAAGAGGCGTCCGTCGTGATGACAATCCACTCTGGGGTCACCAGAGGCATTCCTGCAGACAACTTGTCTGTCTGCAGCCACCAGCTCAGCGCCTTGCGCACTGCTGGGTCCAAGGGAAGGCGCACAGCATAATCCTCCGACATCGGAGTCCAGCGCTGCAACAGAGAGTGTTGTAGTGGTCTCATATGAGCCCTGGCCCAGGGCACTACTTCCATCGTGGCCGTCATAGAGCCCAACAGCTGCACATAGTCCCAAGCCCGAAGAGGAGAGGCTACTCGGAACTGGTCCACCTGAGCCTGAAGTTTGACAATCCGATTGTCTGGCAGGAACACTCTGCCCACTTGGGTGTCGAATCGAACTCCCAGATACTCCAGGGACTGAGTCGGGCGCAGCTGGCTCTTCTCCCAGTTGATGATCCACCCCAGGGAGCTCAAAAGAGCAACCACCCGGTTCACAGCTTTGCCGCACTCTGCATAAGAGGGGGCTCGGATCAACCAGTCGTCCAGATAAGGATGGACTTGTACTCCTTCCTTTCGCAGGAAGGCCGCGATGACCACCATTACTTTGGAAAAGGTCCGCGGAGCAGTAGCCAACCCGAAAGGGAGGGCTCTGAACTGGAAGTGTCGTCCCAGGACTGCAAAACGCAGGAAGCGTTGATGAGGAGGCCAGATGGGAATATGCAGGTACGCTTCCTTGATGTCCAAGGAAGCCAAGAACTCTCCTGCCTTCACTGCCGCTATAACAGAGCGGAGAGTCTCCATGCGAAGTGCCGCACTTTCAAGGCCCGATTGACCCCTTTGAGGTCGAGGATAGGCCGGACAGAACCTCCTTTCTTTGGTACCACAAAGTAAATGGAGTAACGTCCCTTGCCAATCTGATTTTCTGGCACCGGAACGACCGCACCCAGGCGGGTCAGGTTGTCCAAGGTCTGCTGCACTGCCACAGCTTTGACCGGAGACTTGCAGGGAGAGAGTACAAACCCGTCTCTTAAGGGTCGGCAGAACTCTAGCTTGTAGCCGTCTCTGATGACTTCCAGCACCTAAGCGTCTGAAGTTATTGTGGTCCACTCGCCCAGAAACGAGGACAGCCGTCCTCCAATCTGCACTGGGGCGTGGACCAAGGCCCCGTCATTGGGTACGAGACCCTGGGGGAGGACCGGAGGGAGCACATCCGGGACGGCGGTCTCTGCGAAAGGAATGCTGCTTGGGGGAGAAAGTCCTCTTGAAGGAAGAGGGGGCAGAGGAGCCCGACCTGCCCGGGCGGTACCGACGGGCTTCCTGAAACCGTCCTCTGGAGGTACCAGAACGAGTACTAGCCCGAGTCCTGACCTCTGGTAACTTCTTGCCCTTAGACGTGCCGAGATCGGTCACGATTTTGTCCAGCTCGACCCCAAAGAGCAGCTTGCCTTTAAAAGGCAATCTAGCCAGGCGGGATTTAGAGGCATGGTCAGCAGACCAATGTTTCAGCCAAAGCCACCGCCGCGCAGAGACTGTCTGAGCCATGCCTTTAGCTGAGGCTCTCAAGACATCATACAGCAAGGCTGCCAAATAGGCTAAGCCCGATTCCAGGGCCGGCCAATCAGCCCTCAAGGAATGATCCGAGGGGGAAGCCCGCTGCACCATAGTCAGGCACGCCCTGGCCACATAGGAACCGCAAACCGAGGCCTGCAAACTTAAAGCAGTCGCCTCAAAGGACGACCTTAAGGCCAATCTTCTGTCTTGGGCGTCCTTTAGGGCCGTGCCACCTTCCACCGGCAAAGCCGTTTTCTTAGTCACTGCAGTGATTAAAGAATCCACGGTAGGCCACAGATAGGCCTCACGTTCACTTTCAGGCAAAGTATAGAGGCGGGACATAGCCCTAGCCACTTTGAGGCTCGCTTCCGGGACATCCCATTGAGCCGAAATTAAGGTGTGCATGGCCTCATGCACGTGGAAGGTTCTAGGCGGGCGTTTCGTCCCCAGCATAATGGCAGAGCCAACAGGGGCTGAGGGAGAGACGTCCTCCGGAGAGGAAATCTTCAAAATGCCCATGGCCTGCACTAACAGGTTGGGCAAATCCTCTGAGCTAAAAAGCCGCGCTGCAGAGGGGTCATCCGCTCCAACCGAGCGGGGATCCGTCTCCTCCAAGGAATCCGCAAAGGACCGTTGGGAGAACTCAGATACGCTGCCCTCATCTACATCGGAGGAGACAAGGTCCTCCAAGGCCTGGGAATCAACCCGAGGGCGTTTACCTCCGGGGACCTCAACCTCTTTACCAAACGAGGGAGCAGGGGCAGCGTTTTGCATAAGGAAGGCCTGATGCAGCAGCAAAACAAACTCGGGGGAGAAACCCCCCAGACTGTGCACTTCCGCAGCCTGGGCTATAGCCCTAGATGCACCCTCAACCGGCGCTCGCAAGAACGGGGGAGAGACATGCTGCGCATCCAAAATGGCGTCCGGTGCGACACTCCGCGAAGGAGCCACGCGGGAAAAACGGCACTTAACTTTAGCCGCTTTGGTGCCGTCGCCCAAATTAAGGGCGTCCATGGCATTAATGTCTCCCTCAAGGGCGGCCCACGAAGAAGCCGTCCGAGCCGCGTGGCCGGCCAAGATGGCGGAGGCGAGCAGCGGGGGATGGGCGTTTATGGCGGGAAAAACCGCCACGCCGGAGGAAGGACCGGGACACTCATCGGTCACGAAACTGTCACCCAACAAGGGCGAATCAGACTTTAAGACCCCCGCATCCCCTCTAGAAGCGCCTAAGCGATCCGGGGAGCGACTCTTTGCGCCCTCGCCCTCCGACGCCATATGCCATGTGGAGATCAATCGGGGAACCCCCTACCCGCTATAAAAAGGTAAAAATTACCTGCTTTCCGCTCCGAGCTGTAACGACCTGGTGTCCCAGTGAGAAGCTGCAATAACGTTTAAATAAACGTCGAAATAAACGCCTTTAAGGACGTTCAAAATTTTTTTTTTTTTTTAACGGAGCCAGCGGGAGGGGGGAGAAAAGGAGGGACCTGGCGCCACCAGGTTTGCACTTGCTCAAGAAGAGCCCTCAACCCCAGGCACTCAACAAAACCTAAAAATTAGGCTTGGAGGCCTAGCCAGAGCTGCTGCTGTGTGTGACCACCACCTGCTGAGATAGAGAACATACTGAGGAGTTTCCGGCAGCACATGACCACATATAGGGAGGCAAAAGGATTGCTCTCTATCTCCACCTGCTGGTAGATGGACACAACCCACCAGTCTATGGATTGATCAGCTTGATGATATGGAAAGGTTTGAGAGGGTTTCTGGGGTTAATAGGATACTACAGAAGGTTCATTCCTCACTTTGCCTCCCTGGCGGCTCCATTGACAGACATGTTGAAAGGGAACAGACCTAATCAGCTTAGATGGGGAGAGAGAGAGAAGCAAGCCTTTTCGGCTTTACGGTTAGCATTGTGTGAGGAACCCCTGCTTAGAACGGTGGACTTTGAGAAACCTTTTGTGTTGCATACAGATGCTTCAGGTGTGGGGTTAGGTGCTGTATTATCCCAGGTACATGAGGGGGAGGAGCACCCAATTTTATATTTAAGCCGGAAGCTGCTGCCTCATGAAACTCGGTATGCCACCATTGAGAGGGAGTGTCTGGCCATTAAGTGGGCTATTCAAGAGTGTCAGTATTATTTGGAGGGACGCCCTTTTAAACTGATTACTGACCACGCTCCTTTAAAATGGTTAGGGCAAATGAAGAACAATAATGCAAGACTCATGAGGTGGTATTTGGCATTACAGCCTTTTCAGTATTATATTGAGCATCGGGCGGGGAAGTTATTGCAACATGTGGATGTGTTATCCAGGATTGCTAGTCTGGATGGGGAAAATGGTAAAAGGGAAAGGACTAGCAATATTTTGAGCAGGGGGGGTATGTGAGAAGCAGAGAAGCCACAGAGCCCAGAATGCAGGGGGGAAGAGAGAAAAGCCAGAGTGGAAAAACTACAGATCCCAGAATGCATTGCGGGAGGGGCGGAGGCAGGAGCGTAGAGAACACAGATTTCAGACTGCCTGGAAGAATAGGAGAGAGGAGGACAAACGAGTACCTGAGCTGCAGGAGAGGAAAGGAGAGCGGGCTGATTGGGAGATGGAATCAGCTGAGGAGAGGGTGGAACACCTGAGGGAGGGGGTGGAGAATGAGGGGATGGAATGGGAGGAGTTGGAGCAGGTAGGAGGAGAAGGTGTGGAAGAAGAAATGGAGGTGGGAGAGGAAGGGGCTGGGGAAGAAGAGTGACTTCTAGAGGAGCCCAAAAAGATCAAGAAAAGAATAATAGTCAGGAGAGATCCGGCGGGTGGATGTCAAGAGGTAAAGTGTTGACAAATGAGGGTGGTGGATCTTTAAAGCCTGGCTAAGCCGGGCTGTGTAAAAAGCCTAGCTAAGCTGAACGGTTTTGAGGCCTTGCTGAAGAGGGCGTTGTTGGGAAGCCTGGCTAGCAGAACTGTGGTTAAAGCCTGACTAGCTGAACTTTGTGGGAAGTCTGGCTAGCCGAGCTGTGTTTGAAGCCTGGCTAGCAGAACTGTGTTCAAAGCCTGACTAGCTGAACTTTGTGGGAAGTCTGGCTAGCCGAGCTGTGTTTGAAGCCTGGCTAGCAGAACTGTGTTTAAAGCCTGACTAGCTGAACTTTGTGGGAAGTCTGGCTAGCCGAGCTGTGTTTGAAGCCTGGCTAGCAGAACTGTGTTTAAAGCCTGACTAGCTGAACTTTGTGGGAAGTCTGGCTGCTGAGCTGTGTTTGAAGCCTGGTTAGCAGAACTGTGTTTAAAGTCTAACTAGCTGAACTTTGTTTAAAAGACTGGCAAGCGGAACTGTGTTGCACCGCCTTGCTAGCGGAACTGTGTGGCAGTGAGAGCGAACTGCACGGACGAGTGTGGAGTCGGAAGCGGACAGCACGGATAAGTGAAAGAGACAACTACGCGGCCGGGAGGAGCGGCTGACAGCCTCTAACTCGCTCCTCCACTCCTTTGGACATGGTGGTTGAATAATTCGGGAGCGATGGAGTTGTTTTTCCCAGGTCCAAGAGTGCCGACGCTCCTTCGCCGGCGCTAATCAAAGGACTCACCAACCCTTTCATCTGTGGGCAGTTCGATGCGCAGCGGTCCCGCACTTGCTGCTCAGGGGACAAAACGCTGGCCATCGGCGGTTGACCGCCGGTTGTCTCCTTCCTCTCAGTTAAGGTAACTGTAATTGCAGAGAGGAAATTTACGTAAAGACGAAACTTCAGAGGGCAGCTGGGCCGTTGGGCATACGAACGTCAGGTTGCCATCTTACCACTCTTCCAAAAATTGTTTTTTTAATAAAAAAAAAGAAAACAATTGAAAGCACACCTATTCATGCAAGCTTTTCCCCTCTGTTTAAACCCATTATTGAAGCCTTCCTGTACTGCTATCAAACTGATAATACTAGAAAATGACACGAGGATGGGGACCTGTGGTAAACAGCAGTAGCAAAAAATTTTTCTGCTCATTTACTGTGAATGTGGGAGCAAAACTTTTTATCGCCCTGTGGGAACGGTAAAAATTCTTGCTCCAGTGGCCTAGTGGTTAGGGTGGTGGACTCTGGTCTTGGGGAACTGGGGAACTGAGTTCGATTCCCACTTCAGGCACGGGCAGCTCCTTGTGACTCTGGGCAAATCACTTAACCCTCCATTGCCCCAGGTACAAATAAGTACCTGTATATGTAAGCTGCATTGAGCCTGCCATGAGTGGGAAAGCGCGGGGTACAAATGTAACAACAAACAGTTACCGCTCCCACGGGTCTGGTATCTGTGTGTCTTCCTCTACCATAAACCCTCCCTGCAGTCTTTACGTGACAGTGATCCCAACAGGTCTGCTCCAAAGGCCTTCCTTCTGCCGGATCCCACCTTCTGAAGCAAGTTCCTGTTTTTGCAAAACAGGAAGTTGCATCAGGAGGGAAGACCGCAGAGCAGGCATATGGGGATCACTGTCGGCTCAATAAGATAGACACTATGGTGGGAGGGGTGAGGAAGACAAAGTGCCGGACCCCTGGGGAGCGGGGTGTGCTGGAGGGAAGGAAGAGAGGTGCTGGACCCATGGGAGGGGAGGAGAGCTGAAGAGAAGGGAAAGAAGTGCTACAGCCATGAAGGGAGGGACTTGAAGGGAGAGAGGGGCTGGATCATGGAGAAGAGCTGGAGTGAAGGGAGACTTGGGAAGGGGAAAGGCACTGGATCCATGGAGGGGAGGCTGGGAGAGAAGGGAAGGAGGCACTAGACAAACTCCTGGGAAGGGCACTACTGGAGGGAAGGTAGAGAGGCACTGGACCTTTGGGAAGGTCTGCTGGAGGGAAGGGAGAGGGGTGCTGGGCCTGAGGGAGGGGGCTGTAGAGAAAAGACAGATGTGCTGGACCAGTGGGAGGGGGCTTCTAGAGGGAAGGTAGAGAGGCACTGGACCTGTAGGAGGGGGCTGCTGGAGGGACGGGAGAGAGGGAAGGGAAAGATCGCCAAACCAAGGGGATGAAGGAATACACAGCGGAGGGAGGGAGGTGAGGGAGTATATTGGTATGGGGAGGAAGAGAGGGGAGAAGCTGGACACAGTGAGATATACAGAAACAGAAGGGAGATGTCGGCATGGAGGGAAGCATAGGGACAGGAACAGAAAGGGGAGATGCTGGACAGGGAAGTATAGGGGACACAAAGGGAGATGATGAATATGGGGAAAGACAGGTACACAGAGATGGAAAATGAATGGTGAACATACAGACACCAGTCAACAAAAGGTGAAAAAATTTTTTTTTTCTATTTTCTGATTCAAATGTGTTAAATTTGAAATGTGTATCCTGCCAGAGCTGGTGTTAGACATGGCTGGGGCCTAGGACAGAAATTTGAGAAGGGACCCCAAAGACCACTACCAGGCCATGTCTTCTTCACCTTCCATCAGGCTTAGGGTTCTCTCTGGCCAGGGGGCAGTTGTCCTAATTGCATTCCCCTAACACCATCCCTGGTATGTGTCATCTTTATATTTTACACAGTATAGGAGGAAATGCATCTTTCTATTTCTTTGATGTTAGGATTGTAGTTTAATTTACGTTTATAATTTTTGGTCAGCTATTCTGTATTTGGCATTTGTGTTCTGTGTATGTGTGACCCACGTATTCTGTTAGCATGAATTTTTTCTATGTAGAATTCTGTAGTAATTTGGCCTGTTCAGTTTTCCTGATAGTGGAGGGAATATTTATGAGGGGGAAGGGGAGACAGAGATTTTGTTGTTCTTTGCTCTGTATTGTTTGTGATTTATAAAATGACAGTTGTACAGAATATGGTTTCTTTTTTTATACTTTAATAAAATGCTTTAAATATAAAATCATAACTATTCGAGGCTTGTGTGGATGGGATCAGACTTCGCTCAGGGGGGTGGGGTGGGGACACAGCAGGCAGGGACGGAGACAGAGCTCGCAGGGACAGGGCCAAACTTTGTCCCCATGCCATTCTCTAATATATACACTGCGGTCAAATTGATTTATCTATATTGCACTGTTTATTTTATGGCGAGTCTACACATTTTACTGTGCATATTTTTATCATCATACACCTAGAACTGTAAGATAATGTGAGCTACAAATTTTTTTATTTATTTTACCATCATCTTTATTTGGAGTTCTCATCATTACAAAGAAAGAGAAAACATTGTCCATATCAATAGACAAACCAGCAAAAATCGTTAGTCATTGTATCTCTCATACCACATCACCATTATTTATACCTAACAGATGCTGCCATTATCCGGCAATTAGTCAAAACATATGAGACCTCCATCACATTTTTCATGTATACCACCCCCCCCCCCCCCACCCGTCCCCGTCCCTCTCCCTCCCCCAACCACAAGAGGAAGACATATTAAACAAAGGAGGAAGCTAAATATGTCAGGTCAAACACACTAGTTTGTACAGAGTACTTTTTAAGCCCACAAACATCAGCATACAAAACTACCACTTACTATTTTAGATAACCCTATCACCCTACTCCCTTATGCATTCAAGAGCAGGCTATGCTCCTTTTTTATTTATTTAGATTTTGCTCACACCTTTTTCAGTAGTAGCTGAAGGTGAGTTACATTCGGGTACTCTGGATATTTCTCTGTCCTAGGAGGGCTCACAATCTAAGTTTGTACCTGAGGCAATGGAGGGTTAAGTGACTTGCCCAAGATCACAAGCAGCAGCAGCGGGATTTGAACCGGCCACCTCTGGATTGCAAGACCGGTGCTCTAACCACTAGGCCACTCCTCCACTCCTTGTGTGGAAGCATAGCCCAAAACAGTTCCCAAACATCCTGGAAACGTTTCCACTGAGATTCAGGCCTGTTGCCCACTAATGTACGCTCAATGAGTGCCATATCAAACAACAGCAATCGCCACATTGCTAACTGAGGTACTCTGTGCAATCGCCATTGGACAAGAATGACCTTTCTAGCCAAAAGTAGAGACTTTGCCAAAAATAGGCGCTGCGCGTCCGACTCCACCTGCAATTGTGTCCCATCCTGGAATAAAAAAAGCCCACAGGATGTAGCAGAATCGTCCTTCTGAGACATCTGGACAAAAAATTCCTCACCCCTTCCCAAAATACCTGAGTCCTTTTGCATGTCCAGAACATATAGCCTAGTGTAGCCCCATCCTGCCCACATTTGGGACATCTACCTGATTCAGCAAATCGGGCTTTAAAAGCCCTCCAAGGGGCAATGTAAGTACGTAATAAAAATTTATATTCCTGTTCTCTATGAAGCATATTTAAAGATGTTTTGGCAATGTTGTTAAGAAAAATTTGAAGCACTGCTACTGAAACACTGCTCTTCAATTCCCCCGACCACGCCTCCGCCACCTTCTGTAGAGATAGATCAGGTTGAACCTCCCAGAGAGCTTTTACATATTGGCAGAGGCGAGGCTGTTCCCTGTCTTCCAACTTCAAACATACCGTGCGTGACCTGCTGAGCAAAAGAAGCCCCAAGACAGGACACAGGCAAGGAGGAGATATAATGCCTTACCTGCAAAAACAAAATATCAGAGTCCACCAGCTCATATCTCTCTCGCAATGTAGGGAATGGAAGCACTTTACCCTCCACATCTAGCAGATATCCTACCCATCGTATCTCCCTCCCCCTCTCTTCCCCAAAACTTCTTCCACTCCCCATGCCAGGAGGAAAGTCAGGATTCCCTTTCAGAGTCAGAAACAGGGAAATGTATCTAAAACCCCGCAAAGTGGAACACAGTGCCCTCCAAATGTCCCTCATATACCTCCAGATCATGTCTTCCATACGCCTCAACCAGGTGTGCTGCTCGAGCATGTAACATGTATGATGCCGACACAGGGTGCAGAAACACAACCGCCACCTCTCAGGGCGTAAACCCCGATGTACCCAATAGCCAATCCCGAATGTGTTGCATTCCGCAGCCTAAATTATACTTTCTCACGCATAAGGAGTGTCAAAGCAAATGCAAGGCACAGATAAAGAAGGCCAAGAGGGATTACGAAAAAAAGATAGCATTAGAGGCAAAAAAATATATTAAAAATTTTTTTCAGTATATTAAAAGCAGGAAGCCGGCAAAAGAATCGGTTGGGCCGCTGGATGACCGAGGGGTAAAAGGGGCGATCAAGGAAGACAAAGACGTAACGGAGAGACTGAATGAATTCTTTGCTTCGGTCTTCACCGAGGAAGATTTGGGTGGGATACCGGTGTCCTAAATGGTATTTCAAGCGGACGAGTCGGAGAAACTTACTGACTTCACGGTAAACCTGGAGGACGTAATGGGGCAGTTCGGCAAACTGAAGAGTAGCAAATCTCCTGGACCGGATGGTATTCATCCTAGAGTACTGATAGAACTGAAAAATGAGCTTGCGGAGCTACTGCTAGTGATATGCAACTTATCCTTAAAATCGAGCGTGGTACCGGAAGATTGGAGGGTGGCCAATGTAACGCCCATTTTTAAAAAAGGCTCCAGGGGTGATCTGGGAAATTATAGACCGGTGAGTCTGACGTCGGTGCTGGGGAAAATGGTAGAGGCTATTATTAAAAACAAAATTACAGAGCACATCCGAGGACATGGATTACTGAGACCGAGTCAGCACGGCTTTTGTGAGGGGGAAATCTTGCCTGACCAATTTACTTCAATTCTTTGAAGGAGTAAACAAACATGTGGACAAAGGGGAGCCAGTTGATATTGTGTATCTGGATTTTCAAAAGGCGTTTGACAAGGTACCTCATGAAAGGCTACAGAGGAAATTGGAGGGTCATGGGATAGGAGGAAATGTCCTATTGTGGATTAAAAAAAGGTTGAAGGATAGGAAACAGAGAATGGGGTTAAATGGGCAGTATTCACAATGGAGAAGGGTAGTTAGTGGGGTTCCTCAGGGGTCTGTGCTAGGACCGCTGCTTTTTAATATATTTATAAATGATTTAGAGATGGGAGTAACTAGCGAGGTAATTAAATTTGCTGATGACACAAAGTTATTCAAAGTCGTTAACTCGCGACAGGATTGTGAAAAATTACAAGAGGACCTTACGAGACTGGGAGACTGGGCGGCTAAATGGCAGATGACGTTTAATGTGAGCAAGTGCAAGGTGATGCATGTGGAAAAAAAGAACCCGAATTATAGCTACGTCATGCAAGGTTCCACGTTAGGAGTTACGGACCAAGAAAGGGATCTGGGTGTCGTCGTCGATAACACACTGAAACCTTCTGCTCAGTGTGCTGCTGCGGCTACGAAAGCGAATAGAATGTTGGGTATTATTAGGAAAGGTATGGAAAACAGGTGTGAGGATGTTATAATGCCGTTGTATCGCTCCATGGTGCGACCGCACCTTGAGTATTGTGTTCAATTCTGGTCGCCGCATCTCAAGAAAGATATAGTACAATTGGAAAAGGTGCAGCGAAGGGCGACTAAAATGATAGCGGGGATGGGACGACTTCCCTATGAAGAAAGACTAAGGAGGCTAGGGCTATTCAGCTTGGAGAAGAGACGGCTGAGGGGAGACATGATAGAGGTATATAAAATAATGAGTGGAGTGGAACAGGTGGATGTGAAGCGTCTGTTCACGCTTTCCAAAAATATTAGGACTAGGGGGCATGCGATTAAACTACAGTGTAGTAAATTTAAAACAAATCGGAGAAAATTTATCTTCACCCAAAGTGTAATTAAACTCTGGAATTCATTGCCGGAAAATGTGGTGAAGGCGGTTAGCTTAGCAGAGTTTAAAAAGGGGTTGGACGGTTTCCTAAAGGACAAGTCCATAAACCGCTACTAAACGGACTTGGAAAAATCCACAATCCCAGGAATAACATGTATAGAATGTTTGTACGTTTGGGAAGCTTGCCAGGTGCCCTTGGCCTGGATTGGCCGCTGTCGTGGACAAGATGCTGGGCTCGATGGACCCTTGGTCTTTTCCCAGTATGGCATTACTTATGTACTAGAAGCCCCATCCTACCCTTCGCCCCAGGGATCATAAGTGTAGATAAGGGAATCCTAGCCCTCTTACCCTTCCACAGAAATATCCATAGTGCCTTATACAATTTCCGCAAATCCGCCTCTCTTAACCATAAAGGCAGTGTCTGCACCTGATATAACCATCTGGGCACTATAAGCATATTATACAGGAAGATTCTGCCCAAAAGGGCCAAAGGCAGCCCTGACCATAACCGCAGGCAATCCACAGATTTCTGCAAAAGTGGAGACACATTTAACTCATACAGCTTACTCATATCCGCGGGTATATAAGCACCCAAATACTTTATGGAGCCTGCTGCTTCTCTCAATGGGAAGTCAGCCCCAAAAGTATCAACCCACAAATTGATCGGTAACGCCTCAGATTTCAATACGTTCAACTTAAGCCCAGATAATTGCCCAAAGTCTGTACACATCTGTAATACCATAGGCAATGTCCGCCCCGGTTCCGCCACAAGCAGCATTATATCGTCTGCAAAAGCCATGCACTCTAGTGGAGCACACGTCCTTAATACTTCAATCCCCAGTATATGCTTATTTCCTCGAAGCTGCACCAGCAAAAGCTCCAAAAAAGAATAGAAAAAAAATATACAGCAGAGGCGATAGCGGGCAGCCCTGTCTTGTTCCCCTCCCCAGAGGGAAAACTACAGATGATACTCCATTCAGTAACACAGTGCGTAAATAAAAGCAAGAGAAAAAGGAAAACGATATGGTTCTCCAAACAAGTGGCTGAGAAAATAAAGGCTAAAGAGTTGGCCTGGAGAAACACGGGGAGGAATACCGGATGAAACTGAAAGAAGCCAAGTACATAAGTACATAAGTACATAAGTAGTGCCATACTGGGAAAGACCAAAGGTCCATCTAGCCCAGCATCCTGTCACCGACAGTGGCCAATCCAGGTCAAGGGCATCTGGCACGCTCCCCAAACGTAAAAACATTCCAGACAAGTTATACCTAAAAATGAGGAATTTTTCCAGTCCATTTAATAGCGGTCTATGGACTTGTCCTTTAGGAATCTATCTAACCCCTTTTTAAACTCCGTCAAGCTAACCGCCCGTACCACGTTCTCCGGCAATGAATTCCAGAGTCTAATTACACGTTGGGTGAAGAAAAATTTTCTCCGATTCGTTTTAAATTTACCACACTGTAGCTTCAACTCATGCCCTCTAGTCCTAGTATTTTTGGATAGCGTGAACAGTCGCTTCACATCCACCCGATCCATTCCACTCATTATTTTATACACTTCTATCATATCTCCCCTCAGCCGTCTCTTCTCCAAGCTGAAAAGCCCTAGCCTTCTCAGCCTCTCTTCATAGGAAAGTCGTCCCATCCCCACTATCATTTTCGTCGCCCTTCGCTGTACCTTTTCCAATTCTACTATATCTTTTTTGAGATACGGAGACCAGTACTGAACACAATACTCCAGGTGAGAGAGATACATCTGGCGAAAGCGCATACGGAAGAACAAATGGCTAGAAATGTAAGGAGGGGTGACAAAATTTCTTCAGGTATATTAGTGAAAGGAGAAAGACTAAAAAGGGAATTGTGAGACTGAAAGATGCTGCGAACCGCTATGTAGATAATGATGAAGAAAAAGCAAATTTGCTAAATAGATACTTTTGTTCTGTTTTCACTGAAGAAAATCCTGGAGCAGGACCGCAATTGACTGGCAAAAGTACATGTGAGATTGGAGTGGATATACAGTGGGGGAAATAAGTATTTGATCCCTTGCTGATTTTGTAAGTTTGCCCACTGACAAAGACATGAGCAGCCCATAATTGAAGGGTAGGTTATTGGTAACAGTGAGAGATAGCACATCACAAATTAAATCCGGAAAATCACATTGTGGAAAGTATATGAATTTATTTGCATTCTGCAGAGGGAAATAAGTATTTAATCCCTCTGGCAAACAAGACCTAATACTTGGTGGCAAAACCCTTGTTGGCAAGCACAGCGGTCAGACGTCTTCTGTAGTTGATGATGAGGTTTGCACACATGTCAGGAGGAATTTTGGTCCACTCCTCTTTGCAGATCATCTCTAAATCATTAAGAGTTCTGGGCTGTCGCTTGGCAACTCGCATCTTCAGCTCCCTCCATAAGTTTTCAATGGGATTAAGGTCTGGTGACTGGCTAGGCCACTCCATGACCCTAATGTGCTTCTTCCTGAGCCACTCCTTTGTTGCCTTGGCTGTATGTTTTGGGTCATTGTCGTGCTGGAAGACCCAGCCACGACCCATTTTTAAGGCCCTGGCGGGGGGAAGGAGGTTGTCACTCAGAATTGTACGGTACATGGCCCCATCCATTCTCCCATTGATGCGGTGAAGTAGTCCTGTGCCCTTAGCAGAGAAACACCCCCAAAACATAACATTTCCACCTCCATGCTTGACAGTGGGGACAGTGTTCTTTGGGTCATAGGCAGCATTTCTCTTCCTCCAAACACGGCGAGTTGAGTTCATGCCAAAGAGCTCAATTTTTGTCTCATCTGACCACAGCACCTTCTCCCAATCACTCTCGGCATCATCCAGGTGTTCACTGGCAAACTTCAGACGGGCCGTCACATGTGCCTTCCGGAGCAGGGGGACCTTGCGGGCACTGCAGGATTGCAATCCGTTATGTCGTAATGTGTTACCAATGGTTTTCGTGGTGACAGTGGTCCCAGCTGCCTTGAGATCATTGACAAGTTCCCCCCTTGTAGTTGTAGGCTGATTTCTAACCTTCCTCATGATCAAGGATACCCCACGAGGTGAGATTTTGCGTGGAGCCCCAGATCTTTGTCGATTGACAGTCATTTTGTACTTCTTCCATTTTCTTACTATGGCACCAACAGTTGTCTCCTTCTCGCCCAGCGTCTTACTGATGGTTTTGTAGCCCATTCCAGCCTTGTGCAGGTGTATGATCTTGTCCCTGACATCCTTAGACAGCTCCTTGCTCTTGGCCATTTTGTAGAGGTTAGAGTCTGACTGATTCACTGAGTCTGTGGACAGGTGTCTTTCATACAGGTGACCATTGCCGACAGCTGTCTGTCATGCAGGTAACGAGTTGATTTGTAGCATCTACCTGGTCTGTAGGGGCCAGATCTCTTACTGGTTGGTGGGGGATCAAATACTTATTTCCCTCTGCAGAATGCAAATAAATTCATATACTTTCCACAATGTGATTTTCCGGATTTAATTTGTGATGTGCTATCTCTCACTGTTACCAATAACCTACCCTTCAATTATGGGCTGCTCATGTCTTTGTCAGTGGGCAAACTTACAAAATCAGCAAGGGATCAAATACTTATTTCCCCCACTGTAGTACCGTTCATGGAAGAGTGTGTGTATGAACAACTTACAAATCTAAAGGTGGACAAAGCAGTGGGACCGGACGGGATCCACCCCAGGATATTGAGGGAACTCAGAGAGGTTCTGGCGGGTCCTCTTAAAGATTTGTTTAATAAATCCTTGGAGACGGGAGAGGTTCCGTGAGATTGGAGAACGGCGGCGGAGGTCCCTCTTCACAAAAGTGGTAATAGGGAAGAAGCTGGAAACTACAGGCCGGTAAGCCTCACTTCGATTATTGGAAAAGTAATGGAAGCGATTCTGAAGGAAAGGATAGTGAATTTCCTAGAAGCAAATAAGTTGCAAGATCCAAGACAACATGGTTTCACCAAAGGGAAATCGTGCCAAACGAATCTCATTGAATTCTTTCACTGGGTGACCGGAGAATTAAATCAAGGACGTGCTATGGACATAATCTACTTAGATTTCAGCAAAGCTTTTGACACGGTCCCCCACAGGAGGTTCTTGAATAAACTAGACAGGCTGAAGATAGGACCCGAAGTGGTGAACTGGATTAGGAACTGGTTAACGGGCAGACGCCAAAGGGTGGTAGTAAATGGAGTTCGCTCAGAGGAGGGAAAGGTGAGTAGTGGAGTGCCTCAGGGATCGGTGCTGGGGCCGATTCTATTCAATATATTTTGTGAGTGACATTGCCGAAGGGTTATAAGGTAAAGTTTGCCTTTTTGCGGATGACACCAAGATTTGCAACAGAGTGGACACCCCGGAGGGAGTGGAAAACATGAAAAAAGATCTGCGGAAGCTAGAAGATTGGTCTAAGGCTTGGCAGTTAAAATTCAATGCGAAGAAATGCAAAGTGATGCACTTAGGGAGTAGAAATCCAAGGGAGACGTATGTGTTAGGCGGGGAGAGTCTGATAGGTACGGACGGGGAGAGGGATCTTGGGGGGATAGTATCTGAAGACCTAAAGGCGACGAAACAGTGTGACAAGGCGGTGGCCATAGCTAGAAGGTTGCTAGGCTGTATAGAGAGAGGTGTGACCAGCAGAAGAAAAGAGGTTTTAATACCCCTGTATAAGACGTTGGTGAGGCCCCACCTGCAGTATTGTGTTCAGTTTTGGAGGCCGTATCTTGCGAAGGATGTTAAAAAAATGGAAGCGGTGCAAAGAAAAGCTACGAAAATGGTATGGGATTTGTGTTACAAAACGTATGAGGAGAGACTTGTTGACCTGAACATGTATACCCTGGAGGAAAGGAGAAACAGGGGTGATATGATACAGACGTTCAAATATTTGAAAGGTATTAATCCGCAAATGAACCTTTTCTGGAGATGGGAAGGCGGTAGAATTAGAGGACATGAAATGAGATTGAAGGGGGGCAGACTCAAGAAAAAATGTCAGGAAGTATTTTTTCACAAAAAGAGTGGTGGATGCTTGGAATGCCCTCCCGCGGGAGGTGGTGGAGATGAAAACGGTAACGGAATTCAAACATGTGTGGGATAAACATAAAGGAATCCTGCTCGGAAGAAAGGGATCCCCAGAAGCTTAGCCGAGATTGGGAGGCAGAGCCGGTGGTGGGAGGCGGGGATAGTGCTGGGCAGACTTATACGGTCTGTGCCCTGACAATGGCAGATACAAATCAAGGTAAGGTATACACATAAAGTAGCACACGTGAAATTATCTTGTTGGGCAGACTGGATGGACCGCGCAGGTCTTTTTCTGCCGTCATCTACTATGTTACTATCCAGCTTATAATCAAAACTTTTTGCCAGCGATCTTCCAACACAAATCGGGAGATTGCCGGTGATTTCGCAAAAGCGGCTAAAAGCGTATAATCGAAAGCTGGCTTTTTAACAGCATTGCCGCTTTCCCGTCGCCTCGCCGGCGAAAGTTAAAGGGGGAGTGTCGCCGGCGAAGCAAAGGCGAGGCATGGGCGTGGCTACCAGATGGTCGGCTTTCGTCGATAATGGAAAAATAAAAAGCGGCGTTAAGTGGTATTTGGCCGGGTTTACTTGGTCCTTTTATTTTCACGACTAAGTCTCAAAAAGGTGCCCCAACTGACCAGATGACCACCGGACGGAATGGGGGATGACCTCCCCTTACTCCCCCAGTGGTCACCAACCCCCTCCCATACTACAAAAGTTAAAATGAAAACCTTTTTTGCCAGCCTATATGCCAGCCTTAAATCCCTTACCCACCTCCATGACAGCAGAATGTGTTGTATCGTCTGACAGCCTTTCCGTGGTTGCGATGTGGCTCTCGGGTGAGTGTGACACCTTTTCTGTTAGGTGCCCTGCAGAGTCACATCAGCAATGCATTGTGGTGGGTGTAGGGTACTGGGCTGTACTCCCATGGTGCTTTTCCCCCCTGCTAACTGGGTCAGAGTGTGCCCTGTTTTGTTTCCGGTAGTCCATGAGGTAGTGGCCATTTTTGTAAGCCAGTTTTAGATCCCTTTCATGTGTTACCCACGTTAGAAAACGTTCTTACCTTGAATGTTGTTGAAAGAGGGCATTGTACAGCATTCTGCCAGCTCGGACCTACTGCTAATCTCAGTATCAGGGAGACTCTTTGCCAGTGGGGCACAACCTCTGATCTGCAGTTAACTGTGAGTAAACGTGTTTATTCAAATAAAGCACTTTTTCAAAGACATTAATCTTCAGGTGTCAACTGCTATGCCGAGGTTATACAGCAACAAGTCCTAGAGGCCTGAGTATGTGCAGGTCCCTGGAGCACTTTTAGTGGGTGCACATTTGTGGGTAGGGGGTTTGGGGGGGGGGACTCAGCACCCACAGTAAGGGAGCTATGCATGTGGGAGTTGTTTCTGAAGTCCACCACACTGACCCCTAGGGTGTCCAGTTGGTGTCCTGGCATGTAAGTGCACTACAAATGCTGGCTCCTCCCACGACCAAATGCCTTGGATGTCGCCGGGTTGGAGATGGCCAACATTTTTTTCCATTATCGCTGAAAAACAAAACCGGCCATCTCAAACCCAGCGACATCCAAGGCATTTGGCCGGTCTAAACCGTATTATCGAAAAAAGATGGCCGGCCATCTTTTTGATAATACGGTTCCGGCCAGCTGTTGTGCCACCGCCAAAATAGATCGCTGGCGATCTATTTCGCCGGCACCGTTCGATTACTCCCCTCTATGCTACTATGCATTGCCTGGAGAAAAAAACCCTGTATACCATATCTGCCCAGTAACGAAAATAGAAAAGACCATTCCACCCTATCAAAAGTTTTTTCAGAGTCGAAACTGATAGCCAAAGCATGGGTGCCCAACTGAGCACATTGCTCCAGCCCCCAAATCAAACGCTGTACATTTATTCCAGCATGTCGTCCCTTCACAAACCCCACCTGATCCGATCCTACAAGCTTGGGTATCACCTTGGCTAGTCTTTCAGCTAAGATTTTCCCTAACAATTTAAGATCTACATTTATGAAAGAGATAGGCCTGTAGGACCCCGGCTGTAATGGGTCATTCCCTGGCTTAGGTAAGACCATAATCAAAGCTTGGTTGGCCCACTGAGGAAAAAAAACCCTCTGTATGGCCGTGTCAAAGTATGCTCCCAAGAGACCCACCACTCCCGTATTTAAGATTTTATAAAATTCTCAGCTGAACCCATCAGGCCCAGGCGACTTGTGTAGCTTCAAACTCTTTATAGCTCTCTGTATTTCAGGCCCAGATAAGGGCTCATTCAATTTGTTTTTTTCCTCATCCGTAAAGCTCAGAACTCCACAAGTATGTAGGAAAGATTCAATTTTCTCCTGCTGTCCGCTGCCTTATTCAGAGAGCTATAGAATTGGACAAACTGTCTCTAGCTTCCCTTGCTCAGTTACAGTCTGGCCCTGAGGATCTCGTAGCGCCGCTATGGCCGTTGGCCCAGTCCAGCTTTTTGTAAGATTCGCCAAAAGCTTACCAGGTTTATTACCAAATCTAAAAAGATGAAACTTATAATAAAAAATATTTTTCTGAGCCTGCTTCTGGAAAAGATTATTTAAAGCCACCTGCACCTGTTCTAAACAATGCCTACATGCCACAGTTGGATGTGTCCGCATCTGCCTCTTTAACATTCTAATTCTCCTTTCTAAATCAATCATACAACTGGCTTGTTGCTTTTTCTGCTTGATAACAAAGGATATAATATCTCCTCTAAACACTGCCTTTCCTGCATCCCACATCAGAATTGGATCTGAAACATGCTCTTTATTATTGTTGAGAAATTCCTCCCACTTTTGTAAGAGATATCGTCTGAAGGCTTGGTCTGTGTAAAGATGGGCTGGAAATTCCCCTTCCCGGGGCCTCCCAAATCTACATTTACATAGATAGGTGAGTGATCTGATATCACTAAGGGTCCAATGTCCGCCTTCTCTATCTTGTGGAACTAGTCTTTAGAGACAAAGATATAATCTAACCGGGACTGTGTTGCGTGGGCCTTGGAGACATGCATAAAATCTCTCTCTTGTGGATGCAACGTTCTCCAGGGATCCACCAGATCTAAACTACGTAGAAAAGTCCCTAGGCCTTCCGTAGATCTAGGCCTAGATCTCTGTGCCCCGGCATTGGTATCTAGATTCGTGTCCAAGATTTATTTATAGTTCATTTGTATCCCACATTTTCCCACACATGCAGGCACAATGTGGCTTACAGTTAATTTAAGAAAAAATTACAAATTGAGATAATACAGTTAAAGGTGACTAAGGATAGTCAGGGGGAGCAGTAGCTAACAATGGGGAACTAAGCAGGGTAGGAGAGTGTGATGGGAATACTAATCAGCAGAGCAACTAGGGGAGTACGTTTTAACAAAGAAATAAGTTTTCAGCAATTTTTTGAAAAGGGTGTGGTCCAATTGCGTTTTGAGGTGTTGCGGAAGAGCATTCCAGTATTTAGGACACCAGTAGCGGAAAGAAGAGGTGAAAATCATCTTATATTTGACGCCCTTGCAGTTTGGGAAGTGTAGTTGGAGATATGACCGTACTGCAGGCGTGGCATTCCTAGGTGGAAGATCAATCAGGTTGAGCATATAGTCCGGAGCAAGACCATAGATGATTTTGTGGGTTAAGGAGCAGATTTTTAAAATAATACGTTCCTTTACAGGCAGTCAATGTAGGTTGTAGCGCAGAGGCTCAGCATGTGCAAATCGTCGTTTTCCCAGAATCAGTCTCGCAGCACTGTTCTGGACTGTCTGGAACTTTTTCAATAAAGAGACCTTGCAGCCCGCATAAATCCCGCTGCAATAATCTAGGTGGGATAGGACTAATCATTGCACAAGGGTACGGAACAGCTCTCTGGTAAGGAAATACCTTATGCGCCGGAGCCTCCACATAGCATTAAACATTCTTTTGGAGACCAGATGCACATGATTCTCGAACTGTAGGTGCATGTCCAGATTCACTCCTAAAAGCCGCAGACTGTTGGAAATCGGAAGAACATAATCCTTAACGGGAAGCGTTGTATCGGTTATTTTGTGATGGGGGGGACGAGAGTATGAGACATAGTAACATAGTAGATGACGGCAGAAAAAGACCTGCATGGTCCATCCAGTCTGCCCAACAAGATAAACTCATATGTGCTTCTTTTTGTGTATACCCTAACCTTGATTTGTACCTGTCCTCTTCAGGGAACAGACCATATAAGTCTGCCCAGCACTATCCCCGCCTCCCAACCACCAGCCCGCCTCACACCACCGGCTCTGGCACAGACCGTATAAGTCTGCCCAGCACTATCCAACCATCAGTCCCGCCTCCCACCACCAGCTCTGGCACAGACCGTATAAGTCTGCCCAGCACTATCCCCGCCTCCCAACCACCAGCCCCGCCTCCCAACACCAGCTCTGCCACCCAATCTCGGCTACGCTCCTGAGGATCCATTCCTTCTGAACAGGATTCCTTTATGTTTATCCCACGCATGTTTGAATTTCGTTACCGTTTTCATTTCCACCACCTCCAGCGGGAGGGCATTCTAAGCATCCACCACTCTCTCTCCGTGAAGAAATATTTCCTGACATTTTTCTTGAGTCTGCCCCCCTTCAATCTCATTTCATGTCCTCTCGTTCTACTGCCTTCCCCTCTCCGGAAAAGGTTCGTTTGCAGATTAATACCTTGAGTTTTATCCTTGTTTAGTTTAAATCGAAACACCTGAGCCCAGTGTTCAATAGTGGAGAAGCTAGCTTCAATGAGAGTAGCGATTTCGGATAAGGAGTTCTGAAAGGGGATGTAGATGGTAATATCATCAGCATAGATGAACGGATTGAGGTCTAATTTTGCTAAAGCTGAGGCTGGCATTAGCATGACATTAAATAATGTTGGTGAAAGAGGTGAACCTTGGGGTACCCCGCAAGATGCATTCCATGGAGCAGAAGTGGCAGAATTCACTGTGACCTGGTAAGTTCTTGAGGTCAGGAAGCCCTTGAACCAGTGTAGAACAGACCCTCCTACACCGAATGAGTCAAGATGTAGGTCGTGATCCACCATGTCAAAGGCGCTTGACACATCGAATTGAAGCAGTAATACCTTCCGTCCAACAGATAGTTCTTGTTTGAAATTTGATAAAAGGGTGACTAGAAATCTCTCTCTTTTTTTTTTTTTGTTACATTTGTACCCCGCACTTTTTCCCACTCATGGCAGGCTCAATGCGGCAGGCAATGGAGGGTTAAGTGACTTGCCCAGAGTCACAAGGAGCTGCCTGTGCCGGGAATCGAACTCAGTTCCTCAGTTCCCCAGGACCAAAGTCCACCACCCTAACCACTAGGCCACTCCTCCACTCTTTGCTAAACTGACTGCGAATGGTGAAGGATATCAAAGTTTGCCAGGAAATCATTGAGCTGAACGTTAGCTTGATAACCAGTGGTATGGAAGCCACTGGGTGGTAACTGGAGATAATATCAGGCTTAATCTTAGGGTTCTTTGGAATGGGTGTGAGGAGAATATTACCATGTTCTGGCAGGAAAGATCCAGAGCTTAACATATGGTTGAGGTAGCAAGTCAATTCTTCAACAAAGCATTTCGGGGCGACTATTAAAAAATGGTTCGGACAAACATCCAGTCTACAGTACTTGTTGGATAACTTTTGTAAAGCATTGGATACATTATCTAATAAAAGGTGACTGAAGGTGGTCCATGTACGATCAGCTGGGCAAAAGTCCGCAGATATGGTCAAGGATTCTAAGAAATCATCCACAGCTGAGATATTACTTACAGATGTTGAACTTAAGGTTAAGATTTTCTCTTTAAAGCGAGTGGCAAGTTGGGTGGCGGATGGAAGATCGTCACTAGGGGCTTCTAACTTTCAGGTGTCAAGGAAAGAGTTTAGGAGTTGATACACCTTTTTTATGTCTTTGCCTGCAGACTGTAGCTTAGCTGAAAAGTATGCATGTTTTGCTTGCTTGATGGCATACTTATATTTCCGGTGACAGCTTTTCCAAGCTCTAGTGCTAAATCTGTTTTTTGTTTGCGCCAAGCTCTTTCAAGTCTTCTAGTCTCCGTTTTTAAGGTTTTAAGATGAGCGGAATACCATGGTGTTGAGCTGCGGATATAGGATGTTTTGAGATGTAATGGCGCAATAAAATCTAGCACGGCCTTGCATTTATCTTCCCAGTCAGTAAGGGGTGAACTAGCTTGCAACTCCCCGTCAGTACTATAAAAAGACTTCCAGAATAGCAGGGGTCAATGATACCTCTAGAATAGTACTTATTAATCCTGTGAGGCTGTGGGAGACCTGAGGTTTGCCAACGTAAGGTGAAATGTAATTTGTAATGGTCCAACCAGGAAGTTTCAAGCCATCTAATGTCTTGCAGGATAAAGGCGGTATCATCTAAAAATTTAAAAGAGAGAAGATCCAAAGAATGCCCTTTGTTGTGAGGTGGGCTAGCGTTAGGGCAGTTTAAGTCCCAAAGACGTAGAAAGTCTAAGAATTGTATCCGGTGAATTAGAGTGATCTAAGTGGAGGTGAAGATCGCCTAGTAGGATTATGTTCGAATTAGCCAAACAGGTGTGCGAGATAAAGTCCAATAGATCGGGTTGACTGCTTGTCCAATTAACTAGTGGTCTGTAGAACAGTACGCATGCTAGCTGACCATGAAGAGAGGAGTGACGAACGTTGACTGCAGTGATTTCCAGTGAAGCAGATATGTGTTCCGAACTGGAATCTACCGTGAGATAGGAGCGATATATAAGTGCTAAACCTCCACCTCTTTTATCTTTCCTGTCCCAGTGGATGATCTTATAACCTTTTGGGCAGAGATCCAGTACGATGGGGTCTTTGGGTGTTCTAATCCAGGTTTCTGTAATGAACAGCATGTCAAGCTCCTCAGAAGTGATCCAGTCAGAAATCAGTTCTGGTTTATTCACAACAGATCTAGCATTGATATAACCAACTCGGAATAAATGAAATTGCACTGGTTGTGCCCTCACAAGTAGAATGACTGTATGATGATATTGCTTAGTGAGGCAGGGCTGGGATGAGACTGGAGTAGATAGGTGGTCAAAAGGGATTGAAGAGACGGAGAGAGTCAAGATGGCGGCACGCTTTCTTCGCGGCTGAAACATCTCGAGTTGAGCTGTGTGTAATCCTTTTCCTCCATTATGCCTCAAACTAAGCGGAAGGGTCTGGTTAAAGCTGGAGCCTCAGCGAACAGAACCTCTTCTCCTTCCCAGCCCAGCGTTGAGAAGTTCGCCGTGAGGAAGCCTGATTGAGAATCCGGAGGGACTCCCGCTGCTACAGGAGAAGGAGAACCCTGTGACTTGGGAGTGGATACCACCTTATCTCCCCCGGTGCGCAATCCACCGCCTCCGCCCTAAAGCTTTTTTTCTTCGCCAGGAATGATTGCACCGCAAGTCGGCGATAAATGTTCCTGGATGAGAGGGCTTGGAGGAAAATCAAGCTGACGGAGGTCCGAGGCCTTTGGGCCTAAGGGCTGAAAGAAAATCCTCAATAATAAGATCGGAGTCGGTTAGTTTGGACAGCATATGGGAAGCTCTCCAAAAGTTAGATGCCAAGCTGACCAACTCTATGGCGGAAATAACGACTTTTGTGAGTACTATTGAAACTCTTTCTAAATCCTTTGAGACTTTTAAAATAGACTCTACTAATCAAATGAAAGCTATAAATGTAGAGGTGAAAAAACTTCAAGATGTTTCTACTATGACTATTAAGGATAAAAGTTCGATTGATAGAAGAATTGAGCAAATAGAAAACTTCAATCGTAGATTAAATTTACGTTTCTTGAACTTTCCCTATACGTTTGGAATTACACCATTAGATGTTTTTAAAAAATATCTTACAGAAATACTGGGATATTCCCCTGATCATATATCGCCAATTAATCGCATTTTTTATGCGCCTACAAAAAAGATCCCAGAAGCAGACTTGGACAAAGAGCCTCAACAACTTCAACAAGTTGATGAAAGAGATCTAAATTTAAATCTGTCAGAGATTCTCGACTCATCCATGTCTGAAAACTCTGAAAGAAAGACTCTAATAGTCTCACTTGTCTTTGAACAAGATGTAGAAGCTATAAAAAGGCTTTTCTTTCGAAAATCAAAGACTCCATTCTATGGGAAACAGATATGGATGTATCCAGATGTGACCAGGCAAACTCAAGAAAGAAGAAAAGCGTTCTTGACCCTAAGGAAAGAAACACTTGCAATAGGAGCTCTCTTTTACTTAAACTATCCTTGCAAATGTGTGATTAAGTACTTAGGGCTTAAATACATTTTCTTTCAACCAGAACATTTAAAAGCTTTTGTTGATCTTAAAAAGTTGGGAAAGGCTTGATATCTTTCTAAGTTTGATTGCTAATATAATGTGTGTTCAGGGTTATAGTGTGCTAAGCTATATTCATTATTAGTTACTATTCTTCTATATATCTCCTGATAGCGTGACTCTCTCCCCACTATTAGTGGTCTAAAGAAGGCTAATATTTTTTCTTCCAATGTTTCATATTATTATGTGAACTAATGTAATAATTAGTTGGATAGCCTGTATTGCCTATTCAAGTATTTGTGCTTGTAAATATAGATTGTTAGTAAAGTAAAAATTAAAAAAAAAAAGGGATTGAAGAGCAAGGTTGCAGACGAGAAGAAATTCTCCTGTTGCCAGAGATGAGTGGAATGCGGTTGTAGATGGGGTCAGTAGTAGTAAGGATGGAGTGTATTAAGGAGGACAGGTAGAGAATTTGTATGGAGGACTACGAGAACATGATTATATCAGAATGGTGGCTGTGGTTCAAGTGGAGGAGGAGTAGCATTAAATTAAATTGGTAACTGATGAGTAGATGGTAGGAGGAAGGATTCTTCAGTTAGCCAGAGAAATAGACGGCTACAGATATGTTGGTAGTTGATATCCAGCGTGGTTGGTAGGTATATGCGGATGGCAGAATAGTCCAGCTGCAACAGAGAGGGGAGTACTCTCAGGCAAAACAAAAGCAGATGACAATTTGTAAATCCCTGGTCCAAAATCAGCTGGCAGAAAACTCTCAAAGAATGTGCAGCAACCGGCAATTGAGATCACCCATAAGAATTTTAGGGCCAGCAATAGTGGACAATTTTCCTATTATGGCCCTAAAAAAGGACCTTTGTGCAGCATTAGGTGCATAGATTGATGCTAGAGTGATTGAGTTTCCCTTCCACTATAACAAACCTCCCCTCTGTATCCTTTGTGACCCTGTGTTGATTGAAGGACAACGATCTGCGAATCAATGGCTACCCCCGCCTTACCTTTGGAGGCAGAGGCATAGTAACATTGGGCCATCCATGACCTTCTTAATTTCTGATGTTCAATATCATTAAGCTTAGTTTCCTACAGTCCCACTATATCAGCTTTGTGCCTTCCCAGGTACTGCAAAATCTTAGATCTTTTTATTGGCGAGTTAACACCCGACACATTCCATGATATTAATTTCAAACCCTTAGTTGTCAACATGGGCAACATAGAATTGAGTACCTATACACAATATAACATTTGTCTTGACAACCCACCAGAGAGCCTAGCCTCCCCTCTGGTAAGCACCTGACCACACACACTGTTCATCACTCAATAGACCCATGCGCTTCCCATCCCGCTTCCATATTTGCTCCTCATTATACATAACCTCCCCCCTCTTTCCCCCCACCCCACCCTCTTCTCCCCCCCTAGTCCCTTTCCCCCCTCAGCCCGTCTCGCAACTCATTGAGGTCAGCGTTACGATGCATCCCAACCCCCTCCCCACACACTCGTCCCCCTTTCTCTCGTCCCAGACCCCATATTCCCCCTAATCACACCCAACCAACAAATCCCACCGCAGAAATCTAAGATATTGACCAAAGCATATACCTAATACCTGACTGGGTGAGTCATAAAATAGAGACAGAAAGAAAAATACATAATTCTCAGCACCAGCTCAACAAAGGGAGAATTAGACCGCTGTGTCCACCCCCCCCCCCCCCCCCCCGGCAGGGTATAGATAGGTAATCTGATAAGAGTCTTCCATAGTTGTATCAGTTCAGAAACCATTGCTGCACTTGCGACTTGGCCGCTTCACTTGTTTCGAAAATATGGACCTTTCCCTCCTTAATGACGCAAAGTCGGGCAGGGAACTGCAAAGTGAACCTTAATTGTTTCTCCACCAATGTTTTATAGATCTCCAAATAGTTTCCGAAGTTGCGCCACTGCAGCCGAGTAATCCTGGAACAGTAGTACTTTAGTGTTCTGGAACCGCAAATCTTGCATTGACCGGTATTTCTGTAAAATTTGTTCTTTATGCGCAAAATTCAGAAACCGTGCCACCACCACGCGGGCCTAGCCGCGCCTTCCACGAGTCTTCCTACATGATGTGCGCGTTCAATCTGTATAGGCCCCATTGATGACTCAGTCAGCAACGATTTTAGGTCCTTGTCTTTCATCGCCTCCGGCAGCCCCACCACTCTTATGTTGTTGCGGCGGGACCTATTTTCTAGGTCATCCAATTTGTTAGTGCAGCCTGCCACTTCCTTCCTGAGTCTCGCCAATTCTTCCAAGACTCCCTGAACACCATCTTCTGTGGCGCTGATTCTGGCTTCTATCTTAGTCACTCTGGCATTGAAGTCCACCACTGCTTGAGTTAGCCCATGCACATAAAATCGAGTTCTGTCACCACCGCTGCCGAAAGCTTTGCAATGAGCGCATCAGAGGTCGCGGGGCCTTCCGCCTGCTCCTCCGCCGTCTTGCTTTCATTCACTGCCACGGAGCACACCTTAGCGCTGTCCTTTTTTGCGTTTTTAGAAGTCATTTCCACCCCAGATATCAAAAGATATATGTCCATAAGTAATGGGGCACTTCGTCCTTCACCGAAAAAGGAGAAGAATTCCAAGGATCATAGCACAAAGGCACTCTAAAAGAGAGGAGGTCGGGGAGCTCTAAAAGAACACAGCCTCCTAGCTCAGCTGCATCACGTGACCCCCCCCCCCCCCCCACCAACAATTTTTTAAACAAATAAATCAATCCCTCAGCGTAAAACTTGCCAACATATTACAAAAAGTGGTCTCCCCAGGCAGCCATTAGGCAACTAAAAAGAGGGGACAAAAGAGGTCAACCCTGGCAAATTGATGTGATAGGACCCAATATTAAAAGGATGCCAATATTGCATCACAACACATTCAGAATTGCTACGCAACAATCAGTTTTGAACAAGAGTATTTGTAGAACAGGATTCCAGAAGAGATTCAGTAATAAATGTATCTGTGAAATGAGATCCATTAAGATGTGGTTAGAGGAAAACAATATGCATTGGGGTAACTCATATACAATACTATCCCTCAAGTTACAGGACTGATTAAAAGATGAAATGGGTTGTTAAAAACATGAACGAGAAAACACTGTCATGGCACTCTGAATGGGTGAAGGGATCAATTAGAAATTACATAACATGTGCTTTATATTACACTTCTAGCAATGGGACAAATGCCTATTCAGCGAATGTTTTTTTTATTTTTATTTTTTTTGTTACATTTGTACCCCGCGCTTTCCCACTCATGGCAGGCTCAATACGGCTTACATGGGGCAATGGGTGGTTAGGTGACTTGCCCAGAGTCATAAGGAGCTGCCTGTGCCTGAAGTGGGAATCGAACTCAGTTCCTCAGTTCCCCAGGACCAAAGTCCACCACCCTAACCACTAGGCCACTCCTCCAATGTTAAAGCCAATGGATGTAAATACTCAGATTAAGTACAGACAATTAAACCAGAAATTAAACCAGTTATTCTTAACCTTTTTTGGTTCCTGCATCTCCTTCCTAAACCATGTGTCAATTAGTGACTACTTACAGCTACATATGTCTGTTAGTCACTAAGTGCTAACATGTTGCTAAATTTAGACAGTTACACTACCAGTAACTGTTTTCACTCTTTTTAGAACATTTCAATAAATTGCCTCAGATTTCAAGACCCTTCTCCACATCCCATCTGACCTCTTCCCACATTCTTTGGGAGTGCAGGCACCACTGGTTTAAGAACCATTGTAGTAGCAGGAGCAGATTTGGTGGTCATGATGCACAAATATAGCTGTATCAAGTTACAAATAAAGGTACTGGAATTGGAATCAAACTACCAAACAGACAGTTCCATGATCAGGTCTGAGTCTGAAAGGAATAATTGTACTAACAGGAGTAATAAATCCAGTATATTATGGAGAAATTAGAATTTTAATGAGTACTATATAAGAAAATACAAACAATGAGAGCGAGGAAAGATAGTTCAAAGAATCTCCAAGGAAACAATAATAGAAAATTCAGAGAAATGCTACTTTAGAATAATTTACACACACACACACACACACACACACACACACACACACACACACACAAAAAAAAAAAAAAAAAAAAAAATATATATATATATATATATATAAACCCACAGCTAGTTGCTTTGAATTTTGCTGCACCAACATATAGGCATGTAATCAAACAGAAAAACTATTTATTTATTACATTTGTACCACGCACCTTCCCACACATAGCAGGCTCAATGTGGCTTACATTGTAAAAAGTAAATAGACTTACAAAGTCTAGAGGAGGTTACTGCAAATAGTGATAAAACATAATAATAATGGTGTTGAAGGATATGTATGTAGAACATGGAGGTAAACAAGGATAGGGTATGTAAAATAAAAAGAAGATGTGGATGGAATGCTTAGGAAGGAATGGACACGGAAAGATATGGGATGAGGAGAAGGAGTTAAGTTGGGTCATTAGGGTAAGCTTTCTTGAAGAGATGGGTCTTCAACACTTTCCTGAAGGGTAAATGACATAAAACAAAAAGGCACACAACTGCTTACAAAACAGTATATAAAAAACAACAAAGCAGTGGAATCAAATACATTTATTGGAACAATACCCAAATAAAACAAACACATACCCACTTATCTGCTACTTCCAACTAAACTGATATGCATTAACGTTACTAGCTTCTGTGAGACCCATGACTCATATAGCGTCATCATGAGGTTAAAGGTCATCTCTAAGCACACTGCAATTCTCTTAAAGGGCCAGATAAATATTTTATATTTGAGAGCCAGATCACAAAACAAACAGTGCTCAATTGCAAAATGTTCCTAAAAAATTACTGATCTAAAAAATTTTTTTGGGAAAAGCTTATCTAAACAGATGGGTACAAAAACAATGCTTTTAAGAAGACATGTTCATAGAAAAACCGAGTAGTCATTCTCTTGGTTTAACCCATATGGTTTCACTGTATTACATTTAAAAATAAGCCTCTGTTCTGCCTTTAACAGCAGTTTGTTAACATCTCCACTTCTCCAATGTGTTTTGATTCTCAATAATACAAGAAATCTCAATTCTTCAAAGGAGTGCATATGATAGCTGTCATAGCCAACCGTTGAAACGTAACCTCCCATATAATCAGTTTTTAAGAGTTAAAAAACTGTGTTCAGATACGAATGATTTTCAGAAACAGATGCATGTAATGGCTGATTTAAACAGAGGGGATATCCACATAGATATATAGAGGAAGGGATGTCAAAAACAAAAGAACATCAAAGAGGCAACCTCCTCCATGGAAATAATATTATTTCTGATAAGAATGCAGATAAAATTGTGTGCACCCTTTATTTTGACCATGTGTCATGTGATATTATTAAAATATTTAGAAAACATTGGACACTTCTTCAGAATATACCGTGCTTTTCTGAGAAACAACTGATGATAGCATTTAAGAGAAATAGAAATTTAAAGGATTTTTTTAGCACCATCAGCATTACCAGTACCTGTAAGGAAGGATCCAGTATGGGGTCATTTCCCATGCTTGAACTGTTGTTTTTGTACAGTAAGTTTGAAAGCAAAATTTTTTGAAAATCCAAAGACAGGAGAAAAATTTGAACTAAAACAATATTCGAATTGTAAAACATCTCAGGTTGTCTATGCAATTATTTGCCCTTGTGGACTTCTATATATTGGTAAAATAGTACGTACATTCAACAAACGTATTGCTGAACATAAGAGTGCCATTAAAAACAAGATGTTTGAAAAACCACTGGCAGAACATATGCATGATTTTATGCACTCCTTTGAAGAATTGAGATTTCTTGTATTATTGAGAATCAAAACACATTGGAGAGGTGGAGATGTTAACAAACTGCTGTTAAAGGCAGAACAGAGGCTTATTTTTAAATATAATACAGTGAAACCATATGGGATTAAACCAAGAGAATGACTACTCAGTTTTTCTATGAAAATGTCTTCTTGAAAGCATTGCTTTTGTACCCATCTGTTTAGATAAGCTTTTACAAAAAAAAATTTTTTAGATCAGTAATTTTTTAGGAACATTTTGCAATTGAGCACTGTTTGTTTTGTGATCTGGCCCTTTAAGAGAATTGCAATGTGCTTAGAGATGACCTTTAACCTCATGACGACGCTATATGAATCATGGGACTCACGGAAGCTAGTAACGTTAATGCATATCAGTTCAGTTGGAAGTAGCAGATAAGTGGGTATGTGTTTGTTTTATTTGGGTATTGTTCCAATAAATGCATTTGATTCCACTGAAGGGTAAATGGCCATTGATTGCTCGTATGGATCTTGGTAGAGCATTCCAGCTGAGCATCGATTAGTTAAGATAAAACCTACCATTAACTGTACCAAATCGTATATGCCAATTCTTATAGGATATATAAATACAAGATCAGTAGTTAACAAATCTGAACTCATTAGTGGTTGGATTGAAAAGGAACAAATTGGATTAACTAATTGTGGAGACCTGGTTACAATCTAAAGAAGACCCAGTACTAAATGAACTTTCCCATCTGCTTATATGATTATACATCTGAACAGAATTTTAAAAAAGAGGGGGTGGGATAGCAATTATCTACAAATCTTTCTTCAAAATAGAACTGGATGACCGAGGGGTAAAAGGGGCGATCAAGGAAGACAAAGACGTAGCGGAGAGACTGAATGAATTCTTTGCTTCAGTCTTCACCGAGGAAGATTTGGGTGGGATACCGGTGTCGGAAATGGTATTTCAAGCGGACGAATCGGAGAAACTTACTGACTTCAAGGTAAACCTGGAGGACGTAATGGGGCAGTTCAGCAAACTGAAGAGTAGCAAATCTCCTGGACCGGATGGTATTCATCCTAGAGTACTAATAGAACTGAAAAATGAGATTGCGGAGCTACTGCTAGTGATATGCAACTTATCCTTAAAATCAAGCATGGTACCGGAAGATTGGAGGGTGGCCAATGTAACGCCCATTTTTTAAAAAGGCTCCAGGGGAGATCCGGGAAATTATAGACCGGTGAGTCTGACGTCAGTGCCGGGGAAAATGGTAGAGGCTATTATTAAAAACAAAATAACAGAGCACATCCGAGGACATGGATTACTGAGACCAAGTCAGCACGGCTTTTGTGTGGGGAAATCTTACCTGACCAATTTACTTCAATTTTTTGAAGGAGTAAACAAACATGTGGACAAAGGGGAACCGGTTGATATTGTGTATCTGGATTTTCAAAAGGCGTTTGACAAGGTACCTCATGAAAGGCTACAGAGGAAATTGGAGGGTCATGGGATAGGAGGAAATGTCCTATTGTGGATTAAAAACTGGTTGAAGGATAGGAAACAGAGAGTGGGGTTAAATGGACAGTATTCACAATGGAGAAGGGTAGTTAGTGGGGTTCCTCAGGGGTCTGTGCTAGGACCGCTGCTTTTTAATATATTTATAAATGATTTAGAGATGGGAGTAACTAGCGAGGTAATTAAATTTGCTGATGACACAAAGCTATTCAAAGATGTTAAATCGCGACAGGATTGTGAAAAATTACAAGAGGACCTTACGAGACTGGGAGACTGGGCGGCTAAATGGCAGATGACGTTTAATGTGAGCAAGTGCAAGGTGATGCATGTGGGGAAAAAAGAACCCGAGTTATAGCTACATCTTGCAAGGTTCCACGTTAGGAGTTACGGACCAAGAAAGGGATCTGGGTGTCGTCGTCGATAATACGCTGAAACCTTTTGCTCCGTGTGCTGCTGCAACTAGGAAAGCGAATAGAATTTTGGGTATTATTAGGAAAGGTATGGAAAACAGGTGTGAGGATGTTATAATGCCATTGTATCGCTCCATGGTGCGACCGCACCTTGAGTATTGTGTTCAATTCTGGTCGCCGCATCTCAAGAAAGATATAGTAGAATTGGAAAAGGTGCAGCAAAGGGCGACTAAAATGATAGCAGGGATGGGACGACTTCCCTATGAAGAAAGATTAAGGAGGCTAGGGCTATTCAGCTTGGAGAAGAGACAGCTGAGGGGAGACATGATAGAGGTATATAAAAAATAATGAGTGGAGTGGAACAGGTGGATGTGAAGCGTCTGTTCACGCTTTCCAAAAATACTAGGACTAGGGGGCATGCGATGAAACTACAGTGTAGTAAATTTAAAACAAATAGGAGAAAATTCTTCTTCACCCAACATATAATTAAACTCTGGAATTCGTTGCCGGAGAAAGTGGTGAAGGCGGTTAGCTTAGCAGAGTTTAAAAAGGGGTTGGACGGTTTCCTAAAGGACAAGTCCATAAACCGCTACTAAATGGACTTGGGAAAAATCCACAATTCCTGGAATAACATCTATAGAATGCTTGTACGTTTGGGAAGCTTGCCAGGTGCCCTTGGCCTGGATTGGCCGCTGTCGTGGGCAGGATGCTGGGCTCGATGGACCCTTGGTCTTTTCCCAGTATGGCATTACTTATGTACTTATTCTCTGAGGAAAAGCAGGCTTCTAGATTCTCACAAGTGGGTGACGCCAACCCGCATCACTCGGTCCAGCATTTGCCATAGCTAAGAGAGCTTTGTCGAGAGCAAGCTGCGCTCTACCACATGAGTGCCTTCCCGCTCGTCACGCAAACGTGGTCTTCTCAGTTCTTATTTTTCCATGTGAGATTGTGCATTTCTTCCCCTCTCCTAATTTGCTTGGTCTACAAGAGCTATTTTTTGTGCCTTCCGGCTATTTTTTCATCTTAATAATTGAGCTCCTCTTGTTGGAATTTATTTTACCTTTCCTTTATTTTCTTTAGAGTTGTTTTGCCCAGTTTTAAGTTGTTTTTCTGTCGTCATCAGGTCACTTTTAGGTCCTGACTCTGGCCGGGACTTTCCCTTTTCTTTTTGCTGTGCCTTACCCCTTTTTTAGGCAGCATTGCGTTGTTTAACATAACTGACAAAGTTTTTCCGTCCATGTCCATGATGATTCCCAATTGCTTCAAACGCTGTACCCGGTGCAATCTGACAGTCTCAGGGAATGACACCCATTCTTGGTGTCTGAAGTCTTGGGCCTGACCAAGCCCTGTTAACTATGTTCTCTGTTTTCACATGATGAAGAGGACCCTGCTTTCCCAAGAGGCTCAACGAGAGAGGATTTTTGGAGCCAAGTCTGGTTCCTCGATGTCGGCATCAAGTTCGTAAGCGTTGCATCAACATCGTGCTTTGCACAGGTATCAGCAGTGCCGAAAGAAATAGCTGCTACTAGACCCGTAGACACTTGGAGCAGCCTTCTGCTGTGCAGAGCCCCCAGGACCGTCCATCGTCGGACCCGACCGTGAGGCAACGTGAGGATTCAATGTCGTCCTCGTTGTCACTGAGGAGCCTTGGTGACACGCTTCGGATGAAGGCCAAAAAGCATTCTTATCGGTCACCCTCGATACATGGTGCCAGGAGCTCTGGGACGTCAAAGAACTCGGCACCTGAGAAGTGTTGGCGCCAGAAGGACCACTCCCCCTCCACAGAGGAAGTGTTGATGCGCGTGTCTTCTAACAGACAAGATCCAGCTCCCACATCCACCCCAGCAGTTCCGCAACCTGTGCCCGAGCTGGCACCCCAGCTTTTTCTTGTGTCGGTCCTCGATGAGCGCATCCAGGCCTTGCTCTCTGAGCTGCTGGATGGTCTTATGCAACAGTGTGCATCAGCATCGGGGGTACTTGCGCCTACCATACTTCCCCGTTGTGGCCTCACTCGGCCCTCAGCCTGCGGTGTGGTGTCAGATGCCGGTGCCACCCAAGCCGGCACTCCTTTGATGTCGGTGGAGGAAGCTTTGCAGGATTCGAGACAGCTATACCTCTCCACACCTGACATCACCGCGGAGACCCAGGCCAAGGTATCGGCCTGTTTATCCGACATTGCGGCATGGATGTCCAACCGCCACCTGAAGCTGAACATGTCCAAGACCGAGCTCCTCGTCTTTCCTCCTAAACCCACTTCTCCTCTTCCTCCACTCTCTATCTCTGTTGATAACACCCTCATCCTCCCCGTCCCTTCTGCCCGCAACCTCGGAGTCATCTCCTCCCTCTCCTTCTCTGCGCATATCCAACAGACTGCCAAGACCTGTCGCTTCAACATCAGCAAAATTCGCCCTTTCCTCTCTGAGCATACCACCAGAACTCTCATCCACGCTCTCATTACCTCTCGCCTTGATTACTGCAACTTACTCCTCACCGGCCTCCCACTCGGCCATCTATCCCCCCTTCAATCCGTTCAGAACGCTGCTGCACGTCTTATATTCCGCCAAAACCGATATACTCATATCACCCCTCTCCTCAAATCACTTCATTGGCTTCCGATCAGATATCGCATACAATTCAAGCTCCTCCTCCTTACCTACAAATGCACTCAGTCTGCGGCTCCTCACTACCTCTCCACCCTCATCTCCCCCTATGTTCCCGCCCGTAACCTCCGCTCACAGGACAAAGCCCTTCTCTCAGTACCCTTCTCCACCACTGCCAACTCCAGGCTCCGCTCATTCTGCCTTGCCTCACCCTATGCCTGGAACAATCTTCCTTTACCCATACGCCATGCCCCCTCCCTACCCATCTTCAAATCTCTGCTTAAAACTCACCTCTTCAATGCTGCCTTCGGCGCCTAACCGCTCGAGAAATATAGAATGCCCCAATCTATCCACCCTCTCAGATTAACTGTTCACTCGTCCTCTAGATTGTTCACTTGTCTTTAGATTGTTCTCTTGTCTTTTAGATTGTAAGCTCTTTGAGCAGGGACTGTCCTTCTATGTTTAAATTGTACAGCGCTGCGTAACCCTAGTAGCGCTTTAGAAATGTTAGTTAGTAGTAGTAATAGGAGTCGGCTTCTCAACGCCACTCTCAAAGACATGGTTCCTCGGCACAGAGGCAGGTTCGGTCTCAACAATCTCATCGAGAGATATTGTCTGACACCAAGTGCTCAAGGGATTCAGAGGAGCATCCCAGGTACTTTTCCTCAGAAGAATCTTATGTGATCCCCTCTGAACTCTCCCCTCCACCTGAAAGGAGAAAATCTCCTCCAGAGAAAGTTTCTTTTCCATATTTTGTAAAGGAAATGGCTGATGCCATTCGATTTCCTTTGGAAGTGGAGGATGAGCTCAGGGCTAAGATGCTCAAGGTCCTGGACTACACATCTCCTCCTAAGGAAGCTGTGACTGCACCTCTCCACAAGGTACTCAGTGAAGTCCTCGTAGGAACTAAGAGTCCCCTCTGTCAATCCCTATCATGCCCAAGAAGAATGACACCCACTATCGGCTCCACAGTATGCCTGGTTTAGATAAGCCTCAGTTGTCTGACAATTCCATTGAGGTGGAGTCTGCTCTCAAGACAGCCAGGAGTTCCAGGGACTATGCGCCTCAGGCAGAGAACCTAGACCCCTGAATTCTTTTGGGAGGAAGATGTACCAGGCTTCAATGCTCATTTCCCATATACAATCTTACCATGCTCTTCACGAGCATCTATGCGAAACTCAGTGTGTTAGCTGTCAGACTTGATTGAGACGCTCTCTCCGGAGCAGGCCGAGCCTTTTCGCCAGTTGGTCAGGCAGCAGAAGGTGTTGAAAGTTCTGGGCCAGGGGCACCTACGACACTTTTGATGGGACATCCAGGATCTCTGCTCAAAGTATACAAATGCTCCCCGGGCTCTCCTCAGGTACTAAATGGGAAAATCCCTCACTCGCCAGTGAAAGGGACCTCCCCAATTAAAGCTCTGTGTTGCTCTTTTGTTTGTTTTGGTTCTTTTCATCAGTGCTCTGAAAGCTGCAGTAGTAGACAAAAACAGTTCTCGTCCCCTATACAAGGAAGAGCTGACAGCTCCACAAAAGAAAGGCACATCGGGTTGCAGAGGTGTCCTGGGGAAGTTCACCCCACAGGGGTGCCGGGCAAGATGGGGGTGGGAGATGGGGACCCACACCCCCCTGGGCAAGGTCCCAGGGAACTGAGCCCACCAATCAGCCAGTAGCACTATCGTGCGGACTGGGGGCTGTAGAGCCAAACTCCGCATTCTACTAGGAACAGAAAAATCCATAAGCCTAAGATGAGCACTTATGACTCAACCATGCTGCACAGCCATGACCAGCAAAGTGGATACTGAACAGCAACCTACTGCATGCTGAAGGTAGAGAAAAATCATGGAATCTTATTACTGGTGATGTCACTGACAGAATTATGTCTTTTCTCTACCTCCACCTGCTGGTAAGAAGGGATAACAACCCAATCGTGCACAATAGTTGAGCTGACACTGAGAAAACGGAGTAATTTAAAAGTTAGAGTTAGTTCATTTATAGCCCGTTAATATCATTCACATAGTTCACAGCGGATTACAATTAAGATACCAGATCACAATAAATCTAGGCTATAACAATGTTAACCCAAAATTGCCATAAGTATTAATATCACAATTAATTTCATACAAAACACATTCACTAAAGTAACCGGAGTAGATTACCTCTTGATCACATATTTATAAAATGACAATGTTTTTAAACCTTTCTTAAAACTAGAAGTGGGAGGAAGGCCGACAGTTGCTCAAAAGCGCATGGTTCGGGATAAGGTATCTTGCAAGGATACCTCACAAATAGGGAAGATAGGGTTTCTGGATAGTGAGGTTGCACAACAGACCGTGGTAGGCCAGATGCCCTTAAATACAACTAAAGATCAGACAAAAGATGGCAAATCAATAGTGTCAAGTATTAAGCATCATGCAAATAGGAACAACAAACATACTCTGAGATGTCTATATGCAAATGCTAGGAGTCTAAGAAAAGATGGGAGAGTTGGAATATATTGCAGTTAATGAAAAATTGGATATAATAGGCATTACTGAGACCTGGTGGAAGAAGGATAACCAGGGGGACACTGTCATACTGGGGTACAAAGTATATCGTAATGATAGGGTGGACCGGACTGGTAGAGGGGTAGTATTGTACATTAACGAGAGCCTTGACTCAGATAGATTACAAATTCAACAGGACACAAATCACACCTTTGAATCATTGTGGGTTGAAATTCCATGTATAAAAGGGAAAAGGATGGTGATAGGAGTGTACTACCGTCTGCCTCGCCAGGATGAGCAGGTAGACGCAGAAATGATAAAAGAAATCAGAGACGCAAACAAAATGGGCAATGTGGACATCAAGGACAGCTTTATGGAGCAGCTGGTGCAGGAGCCGACGAAAGAAGGAAAAATTCTAGACTTGGTCCTTAGTGGAGCGCATGAGCTGGTGAGGGACGTTATGGTACTGGGGCCGCTTGATAACAGTGATCATAATATGATCAGTTTTGATATCAACCTTGAAGTAACTATACACAGGAAGTCAAATACGTTAGCGTTTAACTTTAAAAAAGGAGACTATGATAAAATGAGAAGAATGGTGAAAAAATAAACTTAGGGGGACAACTGAGAGGGTAAAAACTGTACAACAGGCATGGACACTGTTCAAAAATACCATCCTGGAGGCCCAGGCCAAACATATTCCGCGAATTAGAAAAGAAAGACGGAAGTCCAAAAGAACCTAATACACCAATATACCACCCATACGGAAAATGCAGACAGTCAACAATATTGAAACAAGGGATCATAATTTCACAATTCTCATGTAGAGCCACAAAACATCCTAATTCATGTTTAATATGGGATAAAATGTCATAAATAAGTAAATAAACTTTTAATGTTGAACACCTAATTCTCAAAGTGGACATATTCCAAACACTATAATGAAAATAAAATGATCTTTTCTACTTTTGTTGTCTGGTGACTTTGTTTTTCTGATTCTGCTGGCCCAGTATCCGATTCTGCTGCTATCTGTCCTCATAACTCCGTTTCCAGGGCTTCCTTTCCATTTATTTGTTTACTTTCCGCCTTTCTTCTTCATTTCTTGTCCTACATCCGTAAGTAAAAGCTGGGTCCTCCGCAAACTTGACTGTCCAGTGGATCCAGCTTTTACCTATTTTCTTCATCCATGTGCAGTTTTTCTACTCTCTTCCTTTTCCGTCATCTCATCTCCTTCCTCACTCCTCCCTCCCCCTCCATGTCCTGCAACCCTCCTCTCCCCCTGCCCTCCCCTCCATCCACCCATGTCCAGCAACTCTCCTCTCCCCTGCCCTCTCCTCTCCCCTTCATCCACCATGTGCAGCAAACCTCCTCTCCCCCTGCCCTCCATCCACCCATGTCCAGCAACCCTCCTCTCCCCTGCCCTCTCTTCTCCCCTTCATCCACCATGTGCAGCAACCCTCCTCTCCCCTCCATCCACCCATGTCCAGCAACCCTCCTCTCCCCTGCCCTCTCCTCTCCCCTTCATCCACCATGTGCAGCAACCCTCCTCTCCCCTTCCTTTCATCCACCCATGTCCAGCAACCCTCCTCTCCCCTGCCCTCTCCCCTTCTTCCACCATGTGCAGCAACCCTCCTCTCCTCTCTGCCCTCACTCCCCGATAGGCAGCCCTCGTTTCCTTCCTGCCCCCCCCCCCCGCTGTACCTTTAAATATTATATTTTTGCTGGAGTTGTGGGTAGCGCCGGCATTGAAGGCATCAGCAGGCTCATCTTGGTTCCAGCAGCCTTCCCTCGCAAGTCGCATGATGGCTCCGCCCTCGCAGAAACAGGAAATGTCAGAAGAGGGCGGAGCCATCATGCGACTTGCGAGGGAAGGCTGCTGGAACCAAGATGAGTCTGCTGATGCCTTCAATGCCGGCGCTGCCCGCGACTCCAGCAAAAATATAATATTTAAAGGGGCGGCGGGCGGCGGCAGGGGGGGCAGGGCAGCGTCGGTTGGGCTGGGGAGGCTTAGCCTCCCCAAGCCTCTTATACGGGGCGCCTATGATCCTACTCACCCCAATACCAAAAGACCCCAAGAAAAAATCAAATGAAATCACTAATCACCGCCCAGTAGCATCAATCCCACTGGTGGTCAAACTGATGGAAAGCATGGAAACCAAACAACTTACTGATTATATAAACAAATTCACAATATTACATGAATCACAATCAGGATTTCGCCCCTCCATAGCACTGAAACAGTACTAATTACCCTCCTAGCCAAATTCAAAGCAGGAAATGGCAACAGGCAAAAGCATACTTCTCCTCCAATTCAACATGTCCAGTGCGTTCGACATGGTAAACCATAAAATACTACTAAGACTCCTAGATTACTTTGGTGGACTCCTAGATTACTATATTGGTGGACACATACTTAGTTGGATCAAGGGTTTCCTAATCACTAGAATATATCAAGTGAAATCAAGCTCAAACATATCACCACCGTGGAAAGCAGAATGCAGAGTACCTCAAAGATCACCACTATCACCGATCCTTTTCAACCTAATGATGACCCCACTAGCCAAATCCTTATCCAACCAAGGCCTTAACCCTTTCATCTATGCAGACGATGTCACAATATACATTCCTTACAAACGTGATCTGACAGAAATCACCAATGAAATCAAGCTCAGCTTGAATATCATGGACTCATGGGCAAACGCGTTTCAACTAAAACTCAACACAGAAAAAACACACTGTCTCATCCTGGTATTCCAATACAATATGAACCCACAAACAAACACCCCAGATTATACCCTCTCTATCTCAGCCTGAAAATTCTCGATGTTACAATCGACCGTAACCTCACACTAGAGAACCAAGTAAAATCTACAACAAAGAAAATGTTCCACTCAATCTGGAAACTCAAACGCGTGAGTTACTCAAAGCCCATCTCTTCTCCCTTGCTTTTGGCGCCTAACCACCTTCCCCATTCATGTTACCTACACTGACTATATACATAGTTTGTAACCTTTAGATTGTAAGCTATCTACACTGACCACATAAGTTGTAAGTTACCTACACTGACTACATAGTTTGTAACCTTTAGATTGTAAGCTCTCTTGAGCAGGGACTGTCCTTCCCCATGCTAAACTTGTACAGCGCTGCGTAACTCTGGCAGCGCTATAGAAATACTAAGTAGTAGTAGTAGTAGTGAAACCATTCTTCCCAAGGGAAACATTTCGTAACCTGATACAATCAATGGTACTAAGCCATGTAGACTACTGCAACTGAATTTATGCGGGATGCAAAGAACAAATTATAAAGAAACTTCAGACCGCTCAAAACATGGCAGCCAGGCTTATATTTTGAAAAACGCGATTCAAAAGCACCAAACCCCTCCGAGAAAAACTGCACTGGCTCCCACTGGCTTTCAAAATCTGCACCCTGGTTCATAAAATTATCTACGGTGAAGCCCCGGGATACATGACAGACCTCATAGACCTACCAACCAGAAACACAACAGGATCAACACGAACATACCTAAATCTCCACTACCCAAGCTGCAAAGGACTCAAATACAAATCAATCTATGCATCCAGCTTTTCCTACTTAAGCACACAACTATGAAACGCGTTACCAAAAGCCGTGAAAACAACTTATGATCACCTAAACTTCCGGAAATCATTAAAAACTAACCTGTTCAAAAAGGCATACCCTACCGACCCAACTTAAATGCCTGTACCCTGCAACACAACGAAACCAAAGCTCGTAATGGACATATAATAACTCTTCCTTGCTACGATTCCCTAATGTGTCCGTACACACGAACCTTATTCTACCACATTACTGTATTTGTTCATATCGGAATTAGCGAACACCTTTACGGTACTATGTAAGCCACACTGAGCCTGCAAATAGGTGGAAAAATGTGGGATACAAATAAATAAATAAATTAAAATAAAATAAATAAAACACATGGCAGTATCCAGCATCAATAACCTGACTTTCATATGCAGACCCATATTTTCCATTTCTAAAACCTCAAACTTGCATACGGACAAAGACTGCTGATAAGATTCTCAGTGTACTAGAATAGCAAGGTTATTATTCTAAATCAACATCATGGCCAGAACAGCCAAAGAATTTTTGGAATTATCCTTGCAAATGGACAGTCACCGACTGGCAAAACTGCACATTGTTTATGAAACCCTGGCTCTTTACCACGGTGTTCCCTCAAAATGTGGTGCCATATGGCTCCTGAAGTCACAACAATGGGGATAACAATGTCATGTGTATGTCATCCACAAGGACAGAATGTGCATCTATAGCTGCAGTCCGTGATTTCTCTATAAATAAGGGCTCTTATCAAAAACAGTAGCTGCTCTATCAACATCCCGGGACAGGAGCAAGCCTGTGTCGGATCAGACTGATCATCTGAAGAGTATTGTTATCTAGCGGTCTGCACCAGGTTGTATATGTGCCATGTACTTTTGTATTAGTGTTCTGTGGGGATAAAGTAGCCTGACTGAATTAGAATTTCATCTAGGGATTTATGTGCATTTACTCCGAGCTATTTTTGTGATAAGATTGGCTGTGTCTTCATTCCTGACTTTCTTATATCATATCTGGTGCTACTGTAAATAAATAATTCCCCTATTTTTCTAATACCTGGGTGTAGAGTTAGTTATTTCTATTAGTTTGAGCGCAGTGAGCTTGGATCTAAGGATAAGGGGAAACAGACTAGCTTCTGACACCTCACTCACTAATGTTAGTCTTGTTTGAGACTCATTTCTCTCAGAATGTATACTGTCAGGTATCCCAATAACACCCCAAAAGTGTATTATCTATATTGCGCCTACACTCGGCATTAGACAGGTTTGAGGAAACTTTGTCTTCTATTAAGCTTTACATCTCACTTATAGATAAGTGGACAGTAGATCACCTTTTCAAACTGAATAAACAAAACATGAAGATATTATGGTTTGGCAACATAGATAATATTCTTACTGAGTCCTTGTCTTTGGCCTCAGGAGGAGTTCTAAAAATTGAAGATCACTCAAGGGTGCTAAGGGATAATTTTGGATTCCAAACTCTCCTTTAGTGCCTTAGGTAAGCGATTTTTCTTTAGGCTTACACAATTGCACGCTATTAGATCCTCTCTACAATTTGATGATTTTAGAACTTGGACTGAGGAAATCTTGCTTCCTGTATGGTCAAGTTTCCAGTAAATCTAATTGGCTGCAGCTGCTGCAGAACACTGTGGCAAGGCTGATTTATGGGTTGGGCTGTTTTCACAGAATTTCATCCTATATTAGAGATCTTCACTTGTTGTTAATACATCAGCGTGTCATGTTCAAAATAGTCTGTCTGATTTATGAATCGATTTATGGTTTAAATGGGGACAGTCTCACAGACCTACTTGAGATCCCTTCCTCAGGAAGAAGTTTTTGTTTTCTTTGCAACTGGGTTATCTTGTCTTAAAAAAATGTTAGATTGAAGTCAATTTATGAGGGTTCTTTTACTTTCTATGGAGCGCAGATCTGGATGGTTTATCTTCCTATAAGTATATAAGTACTTAAGTACTGCCATACTGGGACAGACCAAAGGTCCATCAAGCCCAGCATCCTGTTTCCAACAGTGGCCAATCCAGGTCAGAAATAAAGGGTTTAAAAACCTACTTTTGTAAAAAGTAAATAATAGGTTACTTTGTTTAGGAGACTCTAGCTCTGTTTAAATTTTTATTTTTTGCTATTCATATGTTAATTCCTCTGATGTACAAGAGCCTCTTTGCTTGATAACTGCTGTGAATCCTTTGTGGAATAACAGACAGTATATAAGACTCAGATAATAGAACTCCCCTGATAAGTCCCTTTCTTCCTTTCTCACTGACTTTTGACTCCTGAATTTCCTTCTTTCTTGAACCTTCATCTCCTTCCCTCATTCTTGGGGATTTTAAAAAATTCATGCTATGCCTCTAAGTTTCTCACTTTAACATCCTCATTCAATCTTCAGCTGTGCTCCATTACCCCTACTCACCAGAATGGCCACTATCTTGATCTTGTCCTTTTCTACAATTGCTCACTCTCCAATTTCTCTACCTCAGTTCTTCCCCTTTCTGACCATAATTTGCTTTCACACTTAATCACCCCCCACCCCCCAGACTCATCCAATCTCTACCAATACATTTGGGAATCTTCAGGCTATTGACCGTTGCACTCTCTCCACTGTTTCATCTCTCTTCTCAACCACTATGTTATCCAAATCTGTCAATGAGGCTGTCTCTTCCTACAATACTATTCTCGCCTATGCTCTGGACACTCTCGCTCCACCCATTCCCCATTCTGTACGAAATGCCAGCCTTGGGTGATCTCAAGAATCTGCTGCCTACATTCCTGTGCCCAATCTGCTGAATGCCTTTGGCTAAAAACCCTTGCTCAAGCTGACTTCATACATTTCAAATTCTTGCAGACCTCCTTCTAGTTTGCTCTTTCACTTGCCAAACAAAACTACTACATCAATTTAACAAACTAAGACAAACTCTCTTTGCCACACTGAATTATCTCCTCAAAGTGTCTTCACCGCCAACCACCACCCCCTTCTATGACAAGATTCACAAGATTAACCTTGAGTTCTCAACCAAGTCACTTCCACCTCTCCTTCCCCCACTGCATTCTCTCAACCTTCGTTCAACCCCTACCACCTTTTCTTCCTTTTCTGAAATCACTGAAGAGGAATCTGCTCATTTTCTTTTCTCCTTCAAACTCACAACCTGTTGCTCGGATCCATCTGCTCCGCACTACTCATCCCTTTACCTGTTATATACTCAATCTTTCACTTTCTATTGCAACTGTTCCCGATGACTTCAAACATGCTGCATTTACACCAATCCTTAAAAACACCTTCACTGGACCCTACCTGCCCTTCTATCTCCCTTCCCCCTTTCTTATCCAAGCTACTTGAATGTGCTGTTCATTGCCACTGTCTTGACTTTCTTTCATCTCAAGCTATTCTTAATCCCACTACAATCTGGATTTTGCCCTTTACATTCAACCGAAACAGTCTTTGCTAAAGTCTCCAATGACCTGCCCCTGGCAAGATCGAAAAGTCTCTATTCTATCCTCATCCTTCTAGATCTGCTGCCTTTGACACTACTGAAATGAGATTGAAGGGGGGCAGACTCAAAAAAGATGTCAGGAAGTATTTTTTAACGGAGAGGGTGGTGGATGCTTGGAATGCCCTCCCGCGGGAGGTGGTGGAGATGAAAACGGTAACGGAATTCAAACATGCGTGGGATGTGCATAAAGGAATCCTGTGCAGTAGGAATGGATCCTCAGAAGCTTAGCCAAAATTGGGTGGCGGAGCAGGTGCGGGAAGAGAGGTTGATAGTTGGGAGGCGAGGATAGTGGAGGGCAGACTTATACGGTCTGTGCCAGAGCCGGAGATGGGAGGCGGGACTGGTGGTTGGGAGGCGGGAAATACTGCTGGGCAGACTTGTACAGTCTGTGCCCTGAAAAAGACAGGTACAAATCAAGGTAAGGTATACACATATGAGTTTATCTTGTTGGGCAGACTGGATGGACCATGCAGATCTTTTTCTGCCGTCATCTACTATATTACTATGTTCCGACTTTGGGCACAAGCTGGCAAAACACATATAAGGTATGTCATTGACATTAAAGGACGAGTGTGGCCTCATAAAGCTCAAGGTATTAATCCGCAAACAAACCTTTTCCGGAGAGGGGAAGGCAGTAGAACGAGAGGACATGAAATGAGATTGAAAGGGGGCAGACTCAAGAAAAATGTCAGGAAATATTTCTTCACGGAGAGAGAGAGTGGTGGATGCTTAGAATGCCCTCCCGCTGGAGGTGGTGGAAATGAAAACGGTAACGAAATTCAAACATGCGTGGGATAAACATAAAGGAATCCTGTTCAGAAGGAATGGATCCTCAGGAGCGTAGCCGAGATTGGGTGGCAGAGCTGGTGTTGGGAGGCGGGGCTGGTGGTTGGGAGGCGGGGATAGTGCTGGGCAGACTTATACGGTCTGTACCAGAGCTGGTGGTGGGAGGTGGGACTGGTGGTTGGGAGGCAGGGATAGTGCTGGGCAGACTTATACGGTCTGTGCCAGAGCCGGTGGTGTGGGCTGGTGGTTGGGAGGCGGGGATAGTGCTGGGCAGACTTATATGGTCTGTTCCCTGAAGAGGACAGGTACAAATCAAGGTAGGGTATACACAAAAAGAAGCACATATGAGTTTATCTTGTTGGGCAGACTGGATGGACCATGCAGGTCTTTTTCTGTTTCTGTGGAACTGCTAACAAATCTATGAAGCAAATGTAAGAGGATTACAAAACTAGTGGGAGAGTCAGCTTGGAGGGACTGAAAATGGAGACAGGGAGACAGCTAATTGGTCAAGATGAGGATTTGGGACCAGCTGGGATGGAGCTGGAGGACAGTATGCTGGGGTAAGGAGCTTAGAGAAAGAGAATACACATGGTGTGTAAACATTATTTCAGTTACATTAATTACTCCAAATGCATCTGAGCAGTCAGGCCAACTTTATCAGAGGGAAAATATGCGAAACTGATATTTTCTTCTACTTTTCCCTTCTCGGTTGCTCATATATGAAATTCTTTACCGGTCCAGTTAAGGACATTGACTGGTTTTTGTTTATTTAAGAAATACCTGTTTAAGAAATTTTTGGTATGCTAACAAGGTTTTTTTTTTTAAAGGAATTATCATGTTACTGTAATTCTTCATGATTTATATTGGATCTCAAACTGTAATCCACATAGAACCTTGAGGTGGTTGCAGACTATAGGAATGAATGTATGTATGTAACTCAGGACTGAGCTGTGTCATTGGAAATGGACCTCCACCCCTACCCAATATGCTGTCTGCTTTGACCAGCAATGACCTTGGCTTTAACAGTAAAGTTTTATTTTGTTTTTGACAAACATGGCCCTCACTAGAAAAACACTAAAGGTCACTCTTTAGTTGAACTGTGATGTCACAGACTGCACCACTCCCTTTATTGGTGATGTCCCAGAAATAGTTTCAATTCTCTGCCTCCCATCTGCAAGGAGGGTGATATAACCTGTCAGTTTGGACTGGTCTATCAGGACTCAAGGAAAAGAAATTATCAGTTAAAGTTAAATGTCACCTTTCAAGCCGGGCAGAAGAGAATCTTTACATCTTACATTAACATGGGAAAATTAGGTTCTTACCTTGGTAATTTTCTTTCCTTCAGTCACAGCAGATGAATCCATTAACTGATGGGTTGTATCCACCTACCAGCAGGTGGAGATAGAGAACACTGAAAAACCACAGTGACCCTTGGACGGCTAGCCCCAACTGCCTTCAGTATTTGAGATTTCCAAAGCAGAGTGAACCATAAAGGTAGAATAACATAAACTTTCCTCACAGCGAACAAATGCCCCAGAACAGGAGCAATAACCATACAAAGAAGGGACGATCTCAACCTCCTGTAGTAGAACATCATGTAGAAATTCTGAGAACTGGTTTCCAACTTCTCCCAATGAGATATATATCTGCATGAAAGATCTGAACAAAAACGCCAGACAGGGAGGGATCATGGATTCATCTGCTGTGACTAAAGGAAAGAAAATTACCAAGGTAAGAACCTAATTTTCCCTTCCTTGTCATCAGCGGCAGATGCATCCATTAACTGATGGGATGCACCAAAGCACTCCCTACTTAGGGTAGGAACAGGCCACACCGCGAGCCAGCACTTGTGCTCCAAAAATCATGCCCTGCTTCACTGCAACATCCAGCCTGTAATGCCGGACAAAGGAGAGCTGAGAAGCCCAAGTAGCCGCACTACAGATCTCTTTAAGAGAGAGTGCACCCATTTCAGCCCACGAGGAGGAAATCGCTCTCGTAGAATGCGCCTTAAACGCTTCAGGCGGAGACCAGCCTGAAAGCAGATACGCAGAAAAAATGACTTCCTTGAGCCAACGGGCTATAGTGGCCTTAGACGCCGGACATCCGCGTCGAGGACCTGTCAACAATACAAAAAGGTGATCAGAAGTCCTGAAGTCATTTGACATCTGTAGATACTGCAACAGCACCCTGCGGACATCCAAAAGATGTAACTGCCCAAAGGAGTCCGGGAAATCTTCCCTAGAAAAGGAAGGAAGAAAAATGGGCTGGTTCAGGTGAAACACTGAAACCACTTTAGGCAGGAAGGAAGGCACTGTACGTACCGTTACTCCGGACTCTGAGAATTGCAGAAAAGGGTCCCGACAGGACAGCACCTGAAGCTCAGACACGCGTCTAGCCGATGTCATGGCCACAAAAAAAAACTGTCTTGAGAGTCACATCCTTCTCCGAAGCTCACTTAAGCGGCTCGAAAGGCGAACACTGGAGAGCCAACACCAGCCCCAGGTTCCAGGCCAGACAAGGCGACCAGATGGGAGGACGGAGCCTAAGCACCCCTCTGAGAAATTGGGCAATGTCCGGATGAGCAGCAAGAGACAAGCCAGAGACTTTCCCTCGATAGCATGCCAATGCTGCCACTTGAACCCGCAGGGAATTGTAAGCCAGGCCTTTTTGTAAGCCATCCTGCAAAAAGTCCAGCACCGGCGAGACAGAAGCCCACGTGGGAGTGATCGCCTTTGAAACACACCATGCCTCAAACTTGCGCCAGATCCGAGCATAAGCTGTGGAGGTGGACCGCTTGCGGGCGTGCAAGAGAGTGGAAATGACCTTGTTAGAATAGCCCTTGTCTCTCAATTGCGTCCTCTCAAGAGCCAAGCCATAAGACCAAATCGGCAGGGATCCTCCATAGACACCGGACCCTGAACCAACAGGTTCGGCACCATGGGCAAATGAAATGGAGCCTCCACCACCATCTGACAGAGATCCAAATACCACGGATGCCTTGGCCACTCCGGAGCGATAAGAATCACCAATCCCTTTGTGTAGTCAAATCCGAAGTAGGACTCGCTCTATCAAGGGCCAAGGAGGGAACACGTACAGGAGGCCTGAGGGCCAGGGTTGAGCCAGCGCATCCAACCCTGCCAAGTGAGGATCTCTCCTTCTGCTGAAAAAGCGAGCTACTTTGGCATTTGCACTTGACGCCATTAGATCCATTCCGAGCATCCCCCATTTGGCACAAATCTGAAACTTCTTCTGCCAGTTCCCATTCCGCTGGGTCAATTTGATGCCTGCTGAGAAAATCGGCTTGCATGTTGCTCTGACCTGCTATGTGAGCTGCTGACAGAAGCTGCAGGTGAAGCTCGGCCCAGTGGCAAATCTGAGCGGCCTCTGTGGCCAGGGCCCTGCACTGATTGCATCCCTGACGATTTATATATGCCCCCGCTGTCGTGTTGCCTGACAGTACCCAGACAGCAAGCCCCTTCAGAGTCTTTTGAAAGGCCACAAGAGCCTGGAATATCACTTGCAGTTCCAAGCGATTGATGGACCACCCCATTTCCATGGTTGTCCACGGACCCTGAGCATAGCTTCCCTGGCGATGCGCTCCCCAGCCCAAAAGGCTGGCATCTGTTATCACCAGGCACCAAGAAGGAAGCGCAAGCGGCATTCCTTGGCGCAGCATCCTGTCGGAGAGCCACCAGTCCATACTGAGCCAGGCCGCAGGAAGCTACGTTAGTCTGCGCTGATATTCCTGGGAAATTGGAGACCATTGTTGAAGCAGGGCAATCTGCAGAGGCCTCATATGTGCTCTCGCCCAAGGAACCACCTCCAAGGTGGCCATCATCGACCCCAGCAGCTGGACAAAGTCCCAAGCTCACGGACGAGGCATCCGCAGGAGCAGACGGACCTGATTCTGAAGCTTACACCGCCTTTGGTCGGGGAGAAAGACAAACCCTGAGGCCGTGTCGAACCGAACCCCCAAATACTCGGAGACTTAGAGGGGGTCAGGTGACTTTTGTGAATAAACTATTAGACACCACTCCAGTCACTAACAACAACAAAGACAGACCTGGAGCTGACGACCTGGCGAAATACTTTAAGGAGAAAATCATACAACTGCGACTCAAAATACCTGTCAGCCCAATCGAATACACTACACTCCTAGAGTGCCTAGAACCAGACCCTGGAGTCTACCCAGCAGACAGGATCTGGACTGAATTTATTACACTACCAGAAGACCTTGTTTCACAAACACTTAAAAAATTCGCCAACTCTCACTGCAAACTAGACATATGCCCAAACAACCTCATGAAGTCAGCCCCTCAACACTTTATAACGGACCTAACAAATCATATGAACTTCATGTTACAAAATAGCCTCTTCCCATGGGAGAAAGGTAACATCCTACTTACCCCCATTCCCAAGGACGCAAAGAAAAATGCTAATGAACTAACGAACTACAGACCAGTAGCATCCATTCCCTTAATCACCAAAATAACAGAAGGTGTGGTGACCAAACAACTCACAGAATATCTATACAAGTTCTCAATACTACATTATTCTCAGTCAGGATTTCGTTCTAATCACAGCACTGAAACCTTACTTGTTACGCTCCTGACCAAATTCAAACAATTGATAGCAAATGGCAACAACATACTACTGTTACAATGCAACATGTCAAGCGCATTTGACATGGTCTCACCAACCATATTCAACCTAATGATGACACCCCTGGCTAAACTACTATCGAACCAGAACCTAAACCCTTACATATACGCTGATGATGTAACGATTTACATCCCATTCGAACAAGATCTAAGAGAAATCTCCCATGAAATCAACCAAAGCCTACATATTATGAACTCCTGGGCAGACGCATTTAAACTGAAACAACGCAGAAAAAACCCAATGCCTAGTACTCACCTCGCAATACAACAAGACTGAATTCACCACCATCAACACACCTAAACTAAGTCTACCAATCTCGAGTACCCTCAAAATTCTTGGAGTCACCATCGACCGACACCTAACACTTGAGAATCACGCAAAAAACATATAACTAAAAAGATGTTTCATTCAATGTGGAAATTAAAAAGAATCAGACCATTTTTTCCACGGAATGTCTTCCGCAACCTGGTACAATCACTGGTACTTAGTCATCTGGACTACTGCAACTCACTTTACGCTGGCTGCAAAGAGCAAATACTTAAAAAACTCCAGACAGCCCAGAACACGGCAGCCAGACTAATATTCGGCAAACCAAAATATGAAAGCGCTAAACCCCTACGTGAAAAACTGCACTGGCTCCCACTCAAAGAACGCATCACATTCAAACTCTGTACCCTAGTCCATAAAATCATCCATGGTGACGCCCCAGCATATATGGCAGATCTAATAGAACTACCACCCAGAAACGCAAAATAATCTTCTCACACATTCCTTAACCTTCATCCTCCCAAGTGCAAAGGCTTGAAATACAAATCAATGCATGCATCAACCTTTTCGTATACAAGCACACAGATCTGGAATGCGCTGCCACGCAACCTGAAAACGGTCTATGAATTGACCAACTTCCGCAAACTACTGAAAACTTATCTCTTTGACAACATATATCATAAAGATCAACACGTATAACTGCACTATCTCTAATATATCCAGAAATGTTCTCTAATGTCTTTTGCTTTAAAACTATCATGTATTTCACCACCATGTAACCCAAAACCCTCTGTTAAACCAATTGTATGTTCTCTTCTACCTCCATCACCCTTGAAGAATTGTAAGCCACATTGAGCCTGCAAAGAGGTGGGATAAATGTGGGATACAAATGCAATAAATAAATAAATATATTGACCACCCAGCCTAGCGCCTGCAGGACCGCCACCCACTCTGGCTGTGGCAAGACGACTCTCGGTTGCCAAGTCCGCTGTGATGAGCCAGTCGTCGAGATAAGGGGGAACTCTGATACCCTCTCGCCTGAGACAGGCAGCTACCACCACCACTACCTTGGAAAAGGTACGGGGAGCTGTGGCTAGGCTGAAAGGCAAGGCCCGAAACTGGAAATGTTGTCCCAACACCGCAAACCAGAGAAACCGCTGATGCGGAGGCCCTTAAAGCAAGGCCCGCAATCTCAAAGGTCCGCTTCAGCGCGGATTCCAGCCGCCGGTCCTGCATGCCTTTCAAAGCGACCCCTCCCTCTACTGGGAGAATGGTCTTTCTAGTCACCGCCGTGACCAACGCATCCACTTTTGGCATCCCTAAAGGGGCCAAGTGCTCCACACTCAGAGGGTAAAGCTGACCCATAGTCCTGGCCACTTTCAAAGGCCCATCGGGGTCAGACCATTGAGCTGAAATAAGCTCTTTGATGGAGTCATGAACCGGAAAGGCCCGAGTAGGCTTCTTAGTACTCGCCATCCTAAGATTAACAGAGGAGGCCTCGCCTTCAGCAGGATCATCAATCGAGAGGGCCTGCAAGGCGTCAATAATGAGAGCTGGCAGCTCGTCGAGGTGGAAAATCCGAACCGCATTGGGATCATCCAAATCCAGTGGCAAACAGGCACCCTCCTCTGGATCATCTGTCCCTGAGGGCCTTCCAGATCCCTCAGACTCCCCACAGCCCGACCACGGGGAGGGGGGGGGGGGGAGGACATGTGCCACTTTCAGCCGGAAATGTATCCGTCTATGTTTAGCGTGTTTCCAATGCTCGGGGGAGGAAACAACATCTGAAGCCATCCCCGGGGCATCAACACCCGTAGTGAACCCAGGATACAACGCAGTGTCAGACACCTGCGGCAGAGCTCTTTTCAGCATGAAGGCTTTAAGCACAAACTCAGTGGAGAAAAACTCACCCTGACCCTCCGCCTTCGAAGTAGGAGAAACAGATGTGGGAGCTCCTCTGGCAGCCTCGAAACGAGGTGTCCCCCTACACTCAGACTCCTCCGCAACCGCGATGGTTGAGACATGCGGCGCTTCCATTACGGCGCTCGCTGACAGCTCCATCGAGCAAGAAGAATCATCGCTCAGCATGCTCGTACTAGTGCGAGTGTCTAAGGAGTACGTTTTGCACAGCCCCGCTGCTGATCTGCGTTTACCACAATGGGAGCAGCGCTTAACTCCTTCAGCAGCCACCGCCCGACTGGACGGAATATAGCAATAAAATGGCGGCTTCACGCCAAAACTTACCCCGTTCGGAACGGCGTCCACGGGACCTCCCCGGAGGAGCTGGGCACCACTCTCACCTCAGAAGACCGTGTCAACGAGCTCCGGTCAAGCTGCACAGAACCAGAATCTCTGGAAAAAGCCTCAGCAATAGCCACGCTGTACAAGCACACACTTTTTTTTTTTTTTTTTAACGCTGTGAGGAAAGGTGGCAGCAACAGAGGGACTCCGGGAGGAGGGGAGAATGGGTAAGGCAGGGAAAGGGTGAACCTATATGCCTTTAAAGTGGGCACCACCAGCCACAACACCCCTGCTCAACTGGCAAAGCACAGGAGCCACCCCAGGCAGAAATCCAGGAGCTTATCAAGCTACGTCCACACCTGCTGGGAGATAGAGAAATACTGAAGACAGTTGGAGCTAGCCGTCCAAGGGTCACTGTGGTTTTTCAGTGTTCTCTATCTCCACCTGCTGGTAGGCGGACACAACCCATCAGTTAATGGATTTATCTGCTGCTGATGACAAGGAATTGTTAATTACTCATTTTTGTATTATACTTATTCTTTTAAATCTTAAATGTATAAGTGGTAAGGTTGTAAAAATACTTTATGCTGACTTGGCTTCTAGTGATTACCATGGTGCTGTCTGGTAGCAAACCAACCTTGACAATATGCAGTGCATATAGTTTTGGTTTTGTGAGCAACCAAGCCAGTACGAGCTTTCTAGCAGTTCAAAACTGCAAGGGAGGAGGGGGGAAAGGGAGAATTCAGGGCATGGCTCGTCCCCTTTTATAACTTGTTAGTGTACTGAATATGTGTATTAACAGTTTATTATGACCACAGACAGGAGATACATTCCATATACTACAAGTGCACATAAAAAGTTTAGCTCCTTGTACTAGGACCTTAATACAGGGCATGCCAATGAACAATGTGAACATTTTACCATATTTTTAAAATGTGGGTACGCTATATGTTAAAGTACATAAGTAATGCCACACTGGGAAAAGACCAAGGGTCCATCAAGCCCAGCATCCTGTCCACGACAGCGGCCAATCCAGGTCATAAGTACATAAGTAGTGCCATACTGGGAAAGACCAAAGGTCCATCTAGCCCAGCATCCTGTCACCGACAGTGGCCAATCCAGGTCAAGGGCACCTGGCACGCTCCCCAAACGTAAAAACATTCCAGACAAGTTGTACCTAAAAATGAGGAATTTTTTCAGTCCATTTAATAGCGGTCTATGGACTTGTCCTTTAGGAATCTATCTAACCCCTTTTTAAACTCCGTCAAGCTAACCGCCCGTACCACGTTCTCCGGCAATGAATTCCAGAGTCTAATTACACGTTGGGTGAAGAAAAATTTTCTCCGATTCGTTTTAAATTTACCACACTGTAGCTTCAACTCATGCCCTCTAGTCCTAGTATTTTTGGATAGCGTGAACAGTCGCTTCACATCCACCCGATCCATTCCACTCATTATTTTATACACTTCTATCATATCTCCCCTCAGCCGTCTCTTCTCCAAGCTGAAAAGCCCTAGCCTTCTCAGCCTCTCTTCATAGGAAAGTCGTCCCATCCCCACTATCATTTTCGTCGCCCTTCGCTGTACCTTTTCCAATTCTACTATATCTTTTTTGAGATACGGAGACCAGTACTGAACACAATACTCCAGGTGCGGTCGCACCATGGAGCGATACAACGGCATTATAACATCCGCACACCTGGACTCCATACCCTTCCTAATAACACCCAACATTCTATTCGCTTTCCTAGCCGCAGCAGCACACTGAGCAGAAGGTTTCAGCGTATCATCGACGACGACACCCAGATCCCTTTCTTGATCCGTAACTCCTAACGCGGAACCTTGCAAGACGTAGCTATAATTCGGGTTCCTCTTACCCACATGCATCACTTTGCACTTGTCAACATTGAACTTCATCTGCCACTTGCACGCCCATTCTCCCAGTCTCGCAAGGTCCTCCTGTAATCGTTCACATTCTTCCTGCGACTTGACGACCCTGAATAATTTTGTGTCATCGGCAAATTTAATTACCTCACTAGTTATTCCCATCTCTAGGTCATTTATAAATACATTAAAAAGCAACGGACCCAGCACAGACCCCTGCGGGACCCCACTAACTACCCTCCTCCACTGAGAATACTGGCCACGCAATCCTACTCTCTGCTTCCTATCTTTCAACCAGTTCTTAATCCATAATAATACCCTACCTCCGATTCCATGACTCTGCAATTTCTTCAGGAGTCTTTCGTGCGGCACTTTGTCAAACGCCTTCTGAAAATCCAGATATACAATATCAACCGGCTCCCCATTGTCCACATGTTTGCTTACCCCCTCAAAAAAATGCATTAGATTGGTGAGGCAAGACTTCCCTTCACTAAATCCGTGCTGACTTTGTCTCATCAGTCCATGTTTTTGTATATGCTCTGCAATTTTATTCTTAATAATAGCCTCCACCATCTTGCCCGGCACCGACGTCAGACTCACCGGTCTATAATTTCCCGGATCTCCTCTGGAACCTTTCTTAAAAATCGGAGTAACATTGGCTACCCTCCAGTCTTCCGGTATTACACTCGATTTTAGGGACAGATTGCATATTTCTAACAGTAGCTCAGTGTGCACCTCATGAGCTTCCCAAACGTACAAACATTCTATACATGTTATTCCTGGGATTGTGGATTTTTCCCAAGTCCATTTAGTAGTGGTTTATGGACTTGTTCTTTAGGAAACCATCTAACCCCTTTTTAAACTCTGCTAAGCTAACCGCCTTCACCACGTTCTCCGGCAACGAATTCCAGAGTTTAATTATGCGTTGGGTGAAGAAAGTTCTTCGATTTGTTTTAAATTTACTACACTGTAGTTTCATCGCATGCCCCCTAGTCCTAGTATTTTTTGGAAAGCGTGAACAGACCCTTCACATCCACCTGTTCCACTCCACTCATTATTTTATATACCTCTATCATGTCTCCCCTCAGCCGTCTCTTCTCCAAGCTGAAAAGCCCTAGCCTCCTTAGTCTTTCTTCATAGGGAAGTCGTCCCATCCCCGCTATCATTTTAGTCGCCCTTCGCTGCACCTTTTCCAATTCTACTATATCTTTCTTGAGATGCAGCGACCAGATTTGAACACAATACTCAAGGTGCGGTCGCACCATGGAGTTATGCAACGGCATTATAACATCCTCACACCTGTTTTCCATACCTTTCTTAATAATACCCAACATTCTATTCGCTTTCGTAGCCACAGCAGCACACTGAGCAGAAGGTTTCAGTGCATTATCGATGACGACACCCAGATCCCTTTCTTGGTCCATAACGTTTAACGTGGAACCTTGCATGACGTAGCTATAATTTGGGTTCTTTTTTCCCATATGCATCACCTTGCACTTGCTCACATTAAACGTCATCTGCCATTTAGCCACCCAGTCTCCCAGTTTCGTAAGGTCCTTCTGTAATTTTTCACAATCCTGTCGCGAGTTAACGACTTTGAATAACTTTGTGTCATCAGCAAATTTAATTACCTCGCTAGTTACTCCCATCTCTAAATCATTTATAAATATATTAAAAAGCAGCGGTCCTAGCACAGACCCCTGAGGAACCTCACTAACTACCCTTCTCCATTGTGAATACTGCCCATTTAACCCCACTCTCTGTTTCCTATCCTTCAACCAGTTTTTAATCCATAATAAGACATTTCCGCCTATCCCATGACCCTCCAATTTGCTCTGTAGCCTTCCTCTGTAACCACATACGAGCTTAGTAGTGTATTGTATATAAATACATAAGTATTGCCATACTGGGACAGACCAAAAGTCCATCAAGCCCAGCATCCTGTTTCCAACAGTAGCCAATCCAGGTTACAAGTAACTGGCAAGATCCTAAAACTGTACAATACATTTTATGCTGGTTATCCTAGAAATAAGCAATGGATTTTTGCCCAAGTCCATTTTAATAATGGCTTATGGACTTTTGTTTTAGGAAGCTATCCAAACCCTTTTTAAACCCAGCCAACCTAACTGCTTTTACTACATTCTCTGGCAATGAATTCCAGAGTTTAAACTATAGTTGAGTGATGCAATATTTTCTCCAATTCGTTTTAAAATTTACTACTTTGTAGCTTCATTGCGTGCCTCCCTAGTCTTAGTATTTTTGGGAAGAGTAAACAAATGATTCACCTCTACCCGTTCCTCTATCATATCTCCCCTTGGCCGTCTCCAAGCTGAAGAGCCCTAACCACTTTAGCCTTTCCTCATAGGGAAGTCGTTCCATCCCCATTATCATTTTCGTCGCCCTTCTCTGTACCTTTTATAATTCCAATATATCTTTTTCTGAGATGCGGTGACCAGAATTGCACACAATATTCGAGGTGCAGTCGCACCATGGACCGATACAAAGGCATTATAACGTCCTCATTTTTGTTTTCCATTCCTTTCCTAATAATACATAAAATTCTAGTTGCTTTCTTAGCTGCTGCTGCTACACACTGAGCAGAGGATTTCAACGTATCATCAACAATGACACCTAAATCCTTTTCCTGATCGGTGATTCCTAATGTGGAACCTTGTATCACTTAGCTATAGTTTGGGTTCCCCTTTCCCTATCAATCACTTTGCACTTGCTCACATTAAACATCATCTGCCATTTGGATGCTCAGTTTCCCAGTCTCGTAAGGTCCTCTTGTCATTTTTTACAATCCTCTTGCGATTTAACAACTTTGAATAACTTTGTGTAGTCAGCAAATTTAATTACCTCACTAGTTACTCCCATCTCATTTATAAACATGTTAAAAAGCAGTGTTCACTATACAGTACACAGATCACATAGGGGACAATTATATAAAGGGTACCAAAGGTTAGGTGTCAAGATGCAGCGTGCTAAGCACTAATCCCCACCATTTTTTTAAATCTGGGTGTCCGGATTCTGTTATACAATACTAGCATAAGCCAGCATTTACATGTCAATATTTAGGCATGTCCAATTACATGTGTGCACCTAAATACAACACTTTAGCATGTAATTTACAGTATTCTCTAAACTATGCACATAAACGTAGGACCTGCCCATGCACTGCCATGTGAACACCCCCCGTATTTATGCTTAAGTAGGTTGTGTGCCTATGTTATAGAATATCGCTGAGTGGATGGCTCGCATTTACACATGCAACCAATACTCACATGTTAGTCTTCTATAACTTAGGTTAGTCTTCTATAACTTAGGTAAACAACTGGTGCCTAACTTTAGACCTGTTATAGAATGAGTGTAATTCTATTCACTAGGAGCTACAACTTGGACACCCAAATTAAACAGTCTGTGAGCCTATTCTACAAAAGCATTTATGTGCATTAAGTCCTCTTATAGAAGGAGAAATTAGACCTTACCTGCTAATTTGCTTTCCTTTAATCCCTCCGGACCGGCCCAGGATTGGACTGATGGGTTGTGCTCACCTTCCAGCAGGTTGGAGACTGAGAAAAAAACTGTGACTCTAGCGAGCCAATAAGAGCCCTGGTCATGTGACCCTAGCCTCAGTATTTGAATAACAAAGCAGAAAAAAGAAGAAAAATACAGTCTGTGCCCCAAGGAATTCAAGCAACCAGGGAGCACCAATGAATACGTGCTCAAACAAAGGCTCACCGACAACTCTCACCAGAGCAGCGGTATGGCCTAACTGTAACGGCTCACCGCGTACCCTCACCAGAGCAGCGGTATGGCCTAACTGTAATGGCTCACAGAGTACCTTTACCAGAGCAACGGTATGGCCTCAATAGAAAATCGGTTTCTTTTTCCTTTTTTTTTTTTTTTTTTTTTAACTAGCAAAAAACAGCTCTGCAAACAATAGAACACATCTTTGCAAACCATTGAACTTACAAACATAGACAGAAAGATAGACCACGGGAGGGGCCTGGGCCGGTCCAGAGGGATTAAAGGAAAGCAAATTAGCAGGTAAGGTCTAATTTCTCCTTCCTTAGCATCCCTCCGAACCGGCCCAGGATTGGACTGATGGGACATAAAGCAGTAGTCCTACGGGAGGGACTCCAGCAAACCCGCTGAAAGTACCCGCAACGCAAAGACCGTCTCCTGCCGACACTGAACATCCAGTCGGTAATGTTTAGAAAACGAATGGAGAGAGGACCAAGTCGCTGCCTTACAAATCTCCACTGGCGGAACCAAGGATCACTCGGCCCAGGACGCTGTTTGCCCTCTAGTTGAATGAGCTTTAACAGAGTCCGGGACTGCTTTACCTGCCAAAAGGTAGGCTGACGCTATCATCTCTTTGATCCACCTAGACAACGTGGGCTTAGAAGCCGACAACCCCTTACGGTGACCGGCCAACAGAAGAAAAAGACGGTCCGTGCGACGAAAATCCTCCGTAACTGCGAGATACCTTTTAAGCACTCTCTTAACATCCAGAGTATGTAACTGTCTCTGCTCCTGCGTCCCTGAGGCCGATCCCAGAACAGGAAGAAAAACTGACTGGGGCAGATGAAAACGAGACACCACCTTAGGCAAAAAGGAAGGAACTGGACGAAGAACCACTCGCTCCTTAGAAAATTCCAGAAATGGAGCTCTACATGAAAAAGCTTGCAACTCCGAGCCTCTCCTAGCAGACGCAATAGCCACCAAACACACTGTCTTAAGCGTCAAATCCTTCAAAGAACATGCACGCAATGGTTCAAATGGGGGTTTTGTCAGCGTCGAAAGAACCAGATTAAGATCCCAAGATGGAAAGACCGACCTTACCGGAGGACGAAGAAGACTGACTCCCTTCAAAAAAACGAGCCACATCAGGAAGGCTGGCCAAAGATTTACCCCGAATCCGACCTCTGAAACAGAAAAGAGCTGCCGCTTGCACCTTAAGAGAAGAAAGAGATAGCCCTTTATCAAAACCTCGCTGTAGAAAATCCAACATCTGAGGCACAGATACCCGAAAAGGAAGAATGCCAGTCTCTGCACACCAGGCCTCAAAAATTCTCCAAGTGCGGATATAGTTTAGAGAAGTGGAATGCCGACGAGACCGTAGCATAGTGGAAATCACTGGCGCTGAAAAACCTCGCTTAGCTAAACGGGCTCGTTCAAGAGCCGAGCCGGGTCTGGATGTGGAACTGGCCCTTGTACCAGCAAAGTCTTGTGAACTGGAAGCCGAAGAGGAGACTCAACCGACAGACGTTGCAGATCCGTGTACCAAGGACGTCGAGGCCAGTCCGGTGCCACCAAAATTACTGGTCCTCCATGTTCCTCGATCTTCTGTAGGAGACGACCTATTAGCGGCCACGGAGGAAACGCGTAAAGAAGGTCGGAGGGCCACTGCTGCAAGAGAGCGTCTACCCCTGCCGCTCTTGCATCTCTTCGGCGACTGAAGAATCGAGGGACCTTTGAGTTGAGACTGGTGGCGAAAAGATCTAGAACTGGAGTGCCCCAGCGCTCCACTATCAACTGAAACGTCTGAGCGCTGAGAGCCCATTCTCCCGGATCGAGAGTGTGGCGACTGAGGAAGTCAGCTTGAACGTTCTCCACTCCTGCTACATGCGATGCTGAAATGGCCGTGTGGTGAACCTCCGCCCAGGCAAGAAGACTCTCCGCCTCCCGACACAAGAGACGGCATTTCGTTCCTCCCTGGCGGTTGATATAGGCCACTGCCGAGGCATTGTCCGAAAGCACTCACACCGCTTTGCCTACCAGGCGAGAACTGAAGTGCTGCAGAGCTAACCGGATCGCCCTGGTCTCCAACAAGTTGATTGATTGAACTGCTTCCAGTGGAGACCAGAGACCCTGGGCCCATTTGCCCAGGCAATGAGCTCCCCAGCCTCGCAGACTGGCATCTGTTGTTAACAGTATCCACCGAGGAGATTCCAAAGGCATTCCTACAGTGAGATTCTTCATCCGTAGACACCAAAACAGAGAGCTGCGTTCCCGGTTGCGGAGAGGCAGACGCATCAGCAGTGAATCCCTCTGAGAGGACCACCAGGATAGAAGGGACCACTGAAGAGGCCTCATATGAAGCCTGGCCCAGGGTACTACCTCTATCGTGGCTGCCATGGAACAGAGGACCTGAAGATAATCCTGAGCACACGGACGTTGCTGCTGAAGTAAATCCCGTATCTGAGACTGGAGCTTTACAATCCTGGCCTGCGGCAGAAAGACTCGGCCCCATGCTGTGTTGAACGTGACGCCTAAATACTCTAGAGACTGAGAGGGAACTAACCGACTCTTGGCTACATTTACTACCCAACCTAGATACTGCAAGAACTGCATCACTCGGTGTGTGTGACGTGACAACTCTCCTGAAAAGACTTCGCTCTGATTAACCAGTCATCTAGGTATGGATGAACAAGAATTCCTTCTTTTCTGAGGGCTGCGGCCACTACAACCATAACTTTGGTAATAGTGCGTGGAGCAGTCGCAAGCCCGAAGGGCAGAGCGCGAAACTGGTAATGCCGTCCTAGAATTGCAAAACTCAAGAACTTGTGGTGAGCCGGACGAATAGGAATATGCAAATAGGCCTCTGTGAGATCTAAGGCTGTCAAAAACTCTCCTTGGCGCACTGCTACAATGACTGATCGAAGGGTCTCCATACGAAAGGTTGTAACTCTGAGATTTCGGTTGACAGCTTTGAGGTCTAAAATAAGGCAAAAGGAGTCATCCTTCTTGGGAACTACAAAATAAATGGAATACTGGCCCTGCCTGTACTCTGAAAGAGGGACTGGAGAGATAGCCTGAAGATCTAAAAGCCTCTGTAGAGTGTCCCGAACCGCCCTCGCCTTGAAAGGAGAGCGACAGGGAGACTCCAGAAAAGCGTCTGAAATAGGCCTTGCGAATTCTAAGGCATAACCATCTTGAATAACTTCCAAAACCCACTGATCTGAAGTGATGTGGGCCCACCTCTGATAGAACTGAGAAAGACGAGCTCCGACAGGGACCAGAGGAGAGGCCCTCGCACATTCATTGGGTAGGACGGATCTGGGATTGAAAACCTAGATTGGAGAAACCCGCTCCTCTGCGAGAACCCCGAAAGGACTGAGCCCTATTGAGGAAACGAGACCTCTGAGGATGAAAACCCCGACCAGTTTGAAACCTACGGAAACCTCTCACTGAACCTCTACCAAACAAAGAACCACGATTGGACCGACGAGGCCTATCCTGCGGTAGACGAGGAACTTTAACATCTCCCAAGGAATTAACCAGCTTATCCAATTCTTCTCCAAACAAGAACGAGCCTTTAAAAGGAAACTTACTCAACTTGGACTTGGAGGCCACGTCCCCCGACCAACCTTTCAACCACAGAGAACGACGAGCAGCAACCCCCAAAGCCAAAGACTTAGAAGATGCTCGGAGCAAATCATACAGGGCATCAGCCAGAAAAGCCGCCCCCGACTCAATCCTGGCCACCTCTCAATCGATAGCTTGAAGATCATCCGAAGTCCTGTCCAGGACTCTCTCTGCCCATCTAAAACAGGCTCTAGCCACTAAGGAACCACAAATGGCAGCCTGCACTGCCAAGGAAGAAACATCAAAACTGTTCCTAAGCAGAGAATCTAGTCTTCTGTCCTGAACATCCCGCAGAGCCGTTCCCCCATCCACAGGGACTGTAGTACGCTTAGTAACCGCCGACACCACTGCATCCACGACCGGCACCTTAAGCAGAGCCTTATCCGCTTCTGGAATCTGATAGAGATGAGCCATAGATCTAGTCGGACGAAAAGCCGCATCTGGAACCTCCCATTGCACTTTAATAACATCCCAAATGTCCTGATGCATGGGAAAAGTTTTGGCTACGGATCTAGACCCCTTAATTAAGAAATCTACCTTACGGGTTTGAGAAACTGGCGGAAGATCTTCAAAGTTCAACACAGAAGAGACCATAGCAATGAGCTCCTGCAAGTCATCTTTGTGAAAAACTCTAGCCACGGAAGGATCATCCCCCTAGGCAAAAGATGCCGCCTCAGGATCCGCAGAAGAGAAATCAGGATCATTCCAGACATTTACTTCTAGACCTTCCTCTTCCTCCAAATAGGGCATTTCCTGATCACCCCACAAATCACCATGCAAACCACCTTCCCTAAACCTTTTAGGAGGTGGAGGAGCCTGCCTGATAGAATCTCCTGCCCCAGCTCCTGCATCAGCTTTGTGCATCAAAAAGGCGTGGTACATCTGGAGTACAAACTCAGGAGGAAAGCCCCCTGCCTGAGTGGGCCCAGCTTGTACCAGAGCTGCTGACTGAAGAATATCTACATTTGAAGCATCTTGAACTGTAGGGGGAGCAGACGACGGCGATAACGGAGCGGTAGGTACAATGGCCACCTTTTGCGCCAAATTCGCGGAGGTGGCCTCCGGGGCCGCGCATGACTGCTCAGCAACTGCTGGAGACGATCGCGACGGCGAAGACAGAGCAACCGAAGACTGAGTCGCTGCAGGGAACGGAAGAGCCGGACCCGTCGCTGCAACTAACACCGTACAGAATTTACAAGCGCCAGAGGAGGAAACCCCCCCCCCGATGCTGACATACGGCGCATCATTTTAACTTTTCCGCCATTGCGGGAACGCGCGTGCACGCGCCAAAACGAACGTTTCGCGCCCAACCAAAACTGTGCATTTTAACACAGAAGGCCACGTTCCGTCGACCCTAAATGTCCCCTTAAATTCAGAAAGCCCTGAAGATTTACGTTTTCCTCTCCGTTTCCTTCCTAGTTTTTTTTTTTTTTTAATCATGAAGCTGCTTCAAAACAACACACACACAGCCAACACTAAAGAGAGCTGCCTGCTCGTTAGCTTAAAGGGGAAGCAGAGCTTTTATTCCCTCTTTTTTATAACCTGGCTGCCTCTCCCAAAGGCAGTACCCTTTTGCTAGTCAAAAAGGGTAGTAGCCCTTCCCTGTAAATTGAAAATTCTTAGAGGGAGATGGGGAGGAATAGGGGAGGGACCCGGGGCACCCGAGTATAACACCCCTGAGGCTGACAAAGAAAGCTAAATACTAAGAAGCCTCAAAAGAATTCCTGTGGCACAGCGTAAAGAAGAAAAATTACCAGAGACTAATAAAGAGAGACTAATGGGCTCACTTCCTACCTGCTGGGAGACTGAGAAAATACTGAGGCTAGGGTCACATGAGCAGGGCTCTTACTGGCTCGCTGGAGTCAGAGTTTTTTTCTCAGTCTCCAACCTGCTGGAAGGCGAGCACAACCCATCAGTCCAATCCTGGGCCGGTCCAGAGGGATGCTAAGGAATACTAGCTTAAGTTGGAATCAGCACATCTAAATTAAGGCATATGCACTTATACCATGTCAATAGTAGGCATAAATGCATGTCCCTTAATACGAGTTACATGTGTAATTTACAGGATTCTGTACGTTAAGTGTGTAAATGTTAGTTCCCCATTCTCCTCCTCCTGTGAACACCCCCTTAGATTTACGCACTAGGGCAGTTGTACACCCAGATTGTGTTATAGAATTCTAGTATGAGCCAGTATTTATGTATCAACATTTAGGTACCCATTTAATGCCATGTCAATAGCAATTATCACACCCTACGTATCCCAAGTTGTATAAGCCAGCTACACCTGCAAATTAGTCAGCCATCCCTCATCACCACCTTGCTGATTACTGCCATCCCCAGAACAGTTGTTTTCTTCTGGCTCAGACGTTTATGGCTCTAAGTGAGTTTGAGCCGCACTATGTTGGTCTCACAGTTTCAAGTCTCACAAGGCTGAAATAAACTCCAGCCTTGTTTCCAAAGTGGGAGCAATGGATTATTTGTTAATTAATAATTTGAAGGTAGATTAACATCATTATACAATTTTATCTTTACTCCTCCTAATTTCTGTGCTTCTCTATTCTATTGATTTGTTTTCAAATATATTCTCTTAGCTGTATTTATGATGAGAGGTATATAAAAAACTGGGTAAATTTGAAACTTGATCATTCCTTCCTGTGCAATATGAACATACAAGCTGACATGTAGCAGATCACTTCAGAAGAGGCCAACATGAATGCTGAATAATCTAACTCATTCAGGGGACATAAGTTATTCTTTTATTCAATGAATCAAAAATGAAATATGGAATGAAATACATACTATGACATGGATACCAGAGAGGTATTGGAAACAAAATGTAGCGGGTAATAAAAAGAGAAAGCATGGAAACAGTGAGGGCTTATAAGAAATAGAGGGTAATTGGATGTGGAGGAGCAAGCAAGTAAGGAGATCATACTTGCTCCAGTCACTTCATCATTCAAAACTGACAGTTACCTTCTTGTCTACAATGTTACTCTCTCCTGGAGACACACCTTGTGAGTCAGGTTTCAGGATCACCACTCTTAGTGCCACTCTAAGATGTTATCTACCTACTCGCTCTCTGACGTGCCTAATGTTTTTGCCCATTGAACTTCATTCAATACAAAATATGGACCAGTTTAAAAAAAGCACTGAAAACTCATTTATTTCTTCAGGCTTTTGGTTCCTCTGATGTATAAATTATTTTAATACCATGTAAATTTTAATCTGCTGTATGTTTGAATTGTAGAGTTTGTTGTATAGTTTGTTGTGTAAAGAAATAATTTTTATTGTTTTTTTTTAAACATATTTTGTACATGATTTGTTCCTCGCTTAGACTTTTAAAGATATAGTGGGTTATAAAGTTTTATTATTATTATTATTAATATATATTCATGAGACAAAGTTGCATATGATGGGTTTCTACTGTATGAAAAATTCATCTCATGCCTATTCATTGTGGTAATCCTGAAAAGCAGACAGGCTAGGTGTGCTGGAGGGTTGAGAAGCATTGCCACAGACTAGCCTCAATCACTGGCCAGCTCGCTCTCTTGCCCTCCTTACAACCCCATCTTCCTTATCTGTCCAATACAAGGTTGAATTCTGCCAATTTTGCTCCTACTACATCTGCTGGTAGGGCGGTACGGGCACCGAATACTACTTCACTGCTTTTAATTCCATATCATGTTTCAACTTGCTTATCATGTGTAGCTTATCTAGATTCCAAACACAGTGTGTCCACAGAGGAAAAAGCAAACCACATGCGCATACATTGTTTCAAAACATTTACCTCCAGTGCAGCAGATGGCTTCTTCTTCAGTTCCTCACATTTTCTGAACTTGCAGATCTGGTGACCTGTTTTACGATTCCTACAACTGCTGCACTGCTCACAATTTATCCGTCTCCGGCATGGAGGGCACATGCCACATCTTTTCCGTTTCTTTTTCCCAGAGTTAATGGCAGATGCTAATTCACTTTGCATTGGATATTCTGCCAAGCCAGCCATATGCAGTGCACTTTCTGCCAGGAACACCCCAGCAGGAGTCATAATGAAAAGACCTGGATTGATAGGAAAAGCTCCAAGGTAGGGGAAGTCAGAGGCAAGGTTCATAGTCTCTGCAGCTGAGACTGCTTCCATGTCTGAGATGCTGCCTGCAAGGTCAGTCGGGGGAGGAACATGCTCCGCCCCTACTCCCTTAAACATGTCTGTACATTGCATGAACTGTAGACTATTCAGGTCATCTACAGAGACCTCTGCGGCCTTGCTGGATTTGTTCAGAAGATGAGAAATGTGTTTGTGCTTTGAGGTAGAAATACTTTTATCCAGTGTTAGGTCTCCCACATTAGACAGAGAAACTCCTTTATCCAAGTGTTCATTTACTGAGGTGGAGCTGCCAAAGGTCGAGTAGTTTGACAGTGATCGGGACTTCTTCAGGCTTTTGTTTAAAGGTTCACTTATTATACCACTTTTATTTCTCCTCTCAGAATGAATTGCAGGCAGAGGGTCATCTGCTATGCTGTTCTCCAAGAGGTCAGGTTTATTACTGATGTTTAGCTGGCTGCTGGGTTCAGACATGGTACCACACTCCCACTTTAAACATGTAATGAATGAGTCCTTCCAGTAACAACGTAACTGAGAGCTTCAGCACAGCACCATAGTACAAGCATTAAACATTCACTTCTGTGGACAGAAAAAAGCAGGTAGTCAGGTCTCTAGTTGTATTAATCTATAATAGAAAGCGCTCTAAATCTTTTCAGTGAAATAATTACTGTTCTAGATATAGGACTAGATTCTATACATCATGTTTAAAAAAAAATTGAAGCTGAACTTGCCACTCTATCATTGTGATATAATTTGCAGTAGAACTTGGTGTAAATGCTGATGTCTAAATTTCGTGCACACAAGGTGTATTTTATAACAATGCGCAATACCCACAACCCACCCATTCCATGCCCCTTTTCAATTATGTGACTTAGAATTTATGCACATCAGGTTATAGAATACGCTTAGAGAGTTCTGCACATAAATTCTAATTAATGCCAATTAGTGCTATAATTGCTTGTTAAATGGCAATTATTGGCACTGATTAGGTTATGAAGTAATTAAGTTGTGTGCGCAAAATCCAGAATACAACTAGATTTGCATGCACAACTTAAGTCGCGCTACACCGAATACAGGGAAATTCAGATAAGCTGGTGATTAAATTATTTTCTACATGCTCATTCAATTTATACTACTTACCTTTTATGATAGCTACTTTTCAATACACTTTCACCTAGACATTTAAAGATCTACCTTTGCTCATCTCTCCTACCCATCCCCTTTTCCTTCATGCTCTTGTTGTGCAACTCTACGTTAGCTGATCTTTCTAATTTTTCTTTATGCTCATCTAGCTCCCTCTTCTCTTCTGGGCTCCTTCATAAAATCCCTATGAATGTTATTTTCAAAAATGGTATTTACCAGTTTCAATGCTTTAGAATCTCCCCTTCTCTCTAACTTAATTCAATAATACATCTTACTTCATAGCCTTTGCTTCCAGTCATACACTCATGTGGGCACCCTTCCTACTAGACATGCTCTGAGTTTTAGCCTCCCACCACTTATACTGAAAACTTCCATCTAGTCTCTATTCTAGTCCTATCTTTTTACAATAAAATGGAGAGGAAAACAACAGTCGCCCAGGAGCACACAGTTCAGTGTGGAGTATCCTTGAATGATACTGCTGAAAGAAAACCAGGAGTGTTTAATAGGAGAACAGAGTAAAGGATATAAATTGTCCCCGTCAACTTCAAAGCAGCTTCTAGATGTAAGGGAAAAACACAATTTGAAGTGTCTATATAAAAATGCTAGAAGCCTAAAAAAATAATATGGGCGAGTTGGAGTATATAGCACTAAATGAAGCAGTAGATATAATAGGCATCTCAGAGACCTGGTGGACAAATCAATGGGACACTGTGTTATCAGGGTACAGATTATACCACAATGATAGAGTGGATCAAATTGAAAGGGAGTTGTGCTATATGTTAAAGAAGGAATTGAGTCAAACAAAATTCTATATTCATCCATTCATTTCAGTATTTATATACAGCTTACAGTTTCATTTTACAGGTCTTGGGTCTGTCCCTAGTAGGCTCACAATCTAAGAAATATATTGTAATACTGTTTTAGCTGGGGCAAAAGAAGGTTCAGTGACTTGCCATGGATCACACACAGCTGCAGAGGAAATTCAACCTGGTTCCCCAGGATCTCAACCCACTGCTGACCATTAGGTACCAGTGGGAATCGAACCCAGTTTCCCAGGTCAGCAACCCGCTACACTAGCCATTAGGCCACTCCTTCACCCCACACAAAACAGCAGCATGGAATCCATGTGGGTAGAAATTCCATTTGTGACATACCTGCTATCTGATTACCGCTGTTTGCCAAAATTAGAAGTTGCTACATCTGCGGGACCACATTTTCCCTCCCACTCATGTCCCGCTAACTCAAGCCTGACGTAAGCTAGGCTCGACCGGATTTCCTGCTAGTAGTCACCAATATCTACACATCTGTAACACACTTTATTTTTGCTGGAGCGGCGCACCAAAGGATTTTTCATAGTCCCACACTGGTATAGTAGGTTGTTCTTGCTTTTCCTTAATTGGACCTTTCCTTGGTATCTCATTTACTATGTTCTCATAGTAAACAACTTTATTGCTTGCAGGGTTTTTACTAATTCACTCTCTCTCCAGTTGTTTGGCCCTCAACCCCACCATCATGCATGGGTCTTTTCAAATCCCAGTTCTGTTCGAAAACCGATTACTACTTCAAAGGGTCACCCTCTCCCACCACTTTACATCATATCAAACGTTTCCTGCCTCTTCATCAGTCGACCCATACTCAATACTGGCTTGTTGAATTGCAGGTCCCTTTGATGAAAAAATGCTCAAATAAGAGACCTTAATGGCCCTCCTACCCTGACATCCTCTGCCTTTCTGAAACCTGGATCCGAAATGGTGAGTAAACTTATCCAAGTGACTATCCAGGCAACCCTCAGGGGGAGGAATGCTGGCTTCGGCCTAACCCCTGGTAAAGCTTTCCTCAGCTGAGAGGTGCCCAGCTCTACCACCGGCTGCCTTTCAGGTGCTGTAGAGGACTTGCAGCTCATCTGCATATCCTTTCAGCCTTCTCCGGGGTGACTCCCAGATCCACTCCGATCCACTCAGGGCCTCCGCTCTAGGTGCCCAGCGCTCCCACCAGGGGGGTGAAGGCAGCCCTTCTGCATTTCCTCACAGCTGTATCCAGGGTGACTCCCAGGTCCACCCCAATCTTCCCAGGGCCCTCGCTCCAAGTGCCCTGGGTTTCCAGGTGCTTTTTGGCTAGGATCAGGCGACACTCAGGGGGACGAATGCTGGCTTCGGCCTAACCCCTGGTAAGCCTTTCCTCAGCTGAGAGGTGCCCAGCTCTACCACCGGCTGCCTTTCAGGTGCTGTAGAGGACTTGCAGCTCATCTGCATATCCTTTCTGCCTTCTCTGGGGCGACTCCCAGGTCCACTCCGATTCACTCAGGGCCTCCGCTCTAGGTGCCGCGCGCCGGGGCATTTTTCTCTTTACATCTATTTTTCTCTCAGTTACTACTTATGGCTCCAGTACACTTTTTTTTCTTGGCACTGTCCCTTCCTAATTTGTTTCTCCATCTTAAACCACTGTACACTGCAGGAACACATTGTCCACCATCCGTATTCATCATCTCACCATCTCTTTTTTTCCTCTTCTTTTTTCTCAGCTCTCAACCTTAAACATTTCCTTCCTTCTATTCATCCATCTCCTTTCTGAGTACATCTCGCCTTCGTCGCTGTAGTCGTACCTCTCCTACTTTTCTCCATACTCTCTTACTCCTTCTCCTGCTCTCCGCTGGGGACATTAATCCCAATCCTGGTCCTCCACATCAGCTCTCATTCTATTTGTGCAGGTCACACCGTGACATCTCCAATCTAATTTCTGTTCCTCTCCTCCCCCCTCCTTCCCTGCCTTTCTCTTGTGCTCTGTGGAATGCCCGCTCTGTCTGTAACAAACTGTCCTACATCCATGACCTCTTTATCTCTCATACTCTCCATCTTCTTGCCCTAACTGAAACTTGGCTTTACCCTGAAGACTCTGCTTCAGTTGCAGCCCTATGCCATGGAGGTTATCTTTTCTCCCAGTTGGCCGCGGAGGTGGTGTCGGGCTACCACTTTCACCCTCTTGTAGATTTCAACCTCTTCTTCTACCTCAGCCTCACTGTTTTTCTTCCTTCGAAGTCCACTCCATCCGTCTATTTGCTCCTCTGCCTCTCCGAGTAGCAGTCATTTATCGACCCCCTGATAAGTCCCTTTCTTCCTTTCTCACTGACTTTGATGCCTGGCTTTCCTTCTTTCTTGAACGTTCATCTCCTTCCCTCATTCTTGGGGATTTTAACATTCATGCTAATGATCCCTCTGACTCTTATGCTTCGCAGTTTCTTGCTTTAACATCCTCTTTCAATCTTCAACTGTGCTCCACTGCCCCCACTCACCAGAACGGCCACTGTCTTGATCTTATCCTCTCCTCAAACTGCTCACTCTCCAGTTTCTGTGCCTCAACTCTTCTCCTCTCTGACCATCATCTGATAACTTTCACACTTAAACACCCTCCTCCCCAGTCCCGTCCAATCTTAACCAATACATTTAGGAATCTTCAGGCTATTGACCCTTCTACTCTGTCCTGCAATGTTTCAAATCTCTTCTCTACCACTATGCTATCCAAGTCTGTCAATGAGGCTGTCTCTTCCTATTCTCTCCTCTGCTCTGGATACTCTCGCTCCTCTCATTCCCCGTTCTGTAAAACGTACCAAACCCCAACCTTGGCTGACCTCTAGAATCCGCTACCTACGTTCCTGTGCCCGCTCTGCCGAACGCCTTTGGCTGAGATCCCGTGCCCATGCTGACTTCATACATTTCAAATTCTTGCTGACCTCCTTCCAGTCTGCTCTTTTACTTACCAAACAGGACTATTACATCCAGTGGACTAATTCTTTTGGCTCAAACCCTTGTCGTCTCTTTGCCACAATGAACTCTCTCCTCAAAGTGCCTTTACCTCCAACCCCCCCTTCACTTTCCCCCCAGACTCTGGCTGATTTCTTTCATGATAAGGTTCACAAGATTAAACTTGAATTCTCAACCAGGTCACCTCCACCTCTCTTTCCCTTAGTCCATTCTCTCAACCCTCCAACCCCTGCCTCCTTTTCTGAAATCACTAAAGAGGAAACTACACATCTTCTTTCCTCCTCAAAACTAACTACCTGTTCCTCTGATCCTATTCCTACCCATCTACTTAACACTATCTCTCCTACTGTCATCCCGTTTATCTGTCATATCTTCAATCTTTCACTGTCCACTGCGACTGTTCCTGATGCCTTCAAACATGCCATAGTCACACCACTCCTTAAAAAATCCTTCATTGGACCCTACCTTTCCTTCCAACTATCGCCCCATCTCCCTCCTCCCTTTCCTATCCAAGCTACTTGAACGTGCTGTTCACCGCCGCTGACCTGACTTTCTTTCATCTCAAGCTATTCTTGATCCACTTCAATCTGGCTTTCACCCCCACTTCATTCAACTGAAACAATGTTTGCTAAAGTCTCCAATGATCTGTTCCTAGCCAGATCCAAAGGTCTCTATTCTATCCTCATCCTTCTCGATCTATCTGCTGCTTTTGACACTGTTGATCACAGCCTACTCCTTGATACGCTGTCCTCACTTGGATTTCAGGGCTCTGTTCTTTCCTGGTTTTCTTCTTATCTCTCCCAGTGTACCTTTAGTGTATACTCTAGTGGATCCTCTTCTACTTCTATCCCACTGTCAGTTGTTGTACCTCAGGGATCTGTCCTGGGACCTCTTCTTTTCTCCATCTATACTTCTTCCCTTGGTACTCTGATCTCATCCCATGGTTTTCAGTATCATCTTTACGCTGATGACTCTCAGATCTACCTCTCCACACCAGAAATCTCAGCCAAAATCCAGGCCAAAGTATCAGCCTGCCTGTCTGACATTGCTGCCTGGATGTCTCAGCGCCATCTGAAACTAAACATGACCAAGACTGAGCTTCTTATCTTTCCCCTAAACCAACCTCTCCTCCTCCCCCATTCTCTATTTCTGTGGATAACACTCTCATTCTACCTGTCTCATCAGCTCGTAACCTTGGGGTCATCTTTGACTCCTCCCTCTCCTTCTCTGCACATATTCAACAGACTGCTAAAACCTGTCATTTCTTTCTCTATAATATCAGCAAAATTCGCCCTTTCCTTTCTGAGCAAACTACCAGAACCCTCATCCACGCTCTTATCACCTCTCGCTTAGACTATTGCAACTTGCTTCTCACAGGTCTCCCACTTAGCCATCTCTCTCCTCTTCAATCTGTTCAAAATTCTGCCGCACAACTAATATTCCGCCAGGGTCGTTATGCTCATATTAGCCCTCTCCTCAAGTCACTTCACTGGCTTCCTATCCATTTTCGCATACAGTTCAAACTCCTCTTATTGACCTATAAGTGCATTCACTCTGAAGCTCCTCAGTACCTCTCCACTCTCATCTCTCCCTACATTCCTCCCTGGGAACTCCGTTCACTGGGTAAATCTCTCTTATCTGCACCCTTCTCCTCCACCGCTAACACCAGAATCCATTCCTTTTATCTTGCTGCACCATATGCCTGGAATAGACTTCCTGAGCTGGTATGTCAAGCTCCATCTCTGGCTGTCTTCAAATCTAAGCTAGAAGCCCACCTTTTTTATGCTGCTTTTAACGCCTAACCCTTGTTCACTTGTTCAGAACCCTTATTTTATCATCCTCACTTTAATATTCCCTTATCTCTTGTTTGGATGGATCCTCAGAAGTTTAGCCAAGATTGGGTGGCAGAGCCGGTGGTGGGAGGCAGGGCTGGTGGTTGGGAGGCAGGGATAGTGCTGGGCAGACTTATACGGTTTGTGCCAGAGCCGGTGGTTGGGAGGCAGGGATAGTGCTGAGCAGACTTATTCGGTCTGTGCCCTGAAAATGACAGATACAAATCAAGGTAAGGTATACACAAAAAGTAGCACATATGAGTTTATCTTGTTGGGCAGACTGGATGGACCATGCAGGTCTTTTTCTGCCGTCATCTACTATGTTACTATGTTTGTCCTAATTAGATTGTAAGCTCTGTCGAGCAGGGACTGTCTCTTCATGTTCAAGTGTACAGCGCTGTGTACGTCTAGTAGCGCTATAGAAATGATAAGTAGTAGTAGTAGCAGCAGCAGCAAGTGTTTACTGGATGTCTACAATGGTTTCTCGCAAGCAGAACATCAAGAAGGAAGGAGGCCGTGCTATTCTGTACTGTACCATACTTGGCCTAGAAGAACTACCTAACAGGTTCTCTTATTCGGAATTCCTCTTGGTAAGACTCCTGGGTCCCAATTCCCTTGTCATTCTACTATGCTACTGCCCGACCTGGCATCAGCCTCTTGGGAGGCCTGCTGCCAGTGAATCTCTGAAGCTTTAGTCCGTTACCCAGAGGTCCTTATTCTTGGTGATTTTAATACACATGTGGATTGCCCTTCTGACCCTCACTCTAAAAGTTTCCTTTCCCTTCTAGATGACCTGCAACTTTCTCAAAAGATCAGTATTCCCACACACCATAAGGGTCACACTTTGGATCTCATGCTTCCTATGAATTCAGCTTTTGAATTTAAGTCTCTATCTTTCACCTGTGCCCTGGCCCAATCACTGTCTCCTATGCTTTTCTGTTAGCATCCCTCCTCGCCCCCCCCCCCCCCCCCCCCCCCCCCACTGTGGTCTAGATGTCTTTCCTGGATTGATCCTACTTCTATTTTCCATTCCTTATTCTCTTTTCCCTCAGACTTCGAGGATTTGACCTTAGATGCCTAATCAGATTGCTTTCATTCTGTTTTATCTTCTGTTCTCAACCAAGTGGCCCCGGTCACTCTAGTTCATCCCGCCCAATCTAATCAGGGACAGGCCTGGTACCACCAAGGTCTTCGGCTACTTAAGAAACAACTGTGTAAAAGTGAACGCATCTAGCTAAAAACTAGATTAGATTAAGTACTCTACAAGAACAGACTAAAGGATTACAATTTCCATCTTCAAAAAGCTAAGGCCTCTTATTTTATTAATCGTATCAAGACAGCTCCCAATTCAACTAAAGAAATACACTCCATTTTACGTAACCTAACATCACCCACAGCACTTTTGGTTAACGTCCAACCTTCTCTTGCAGCTGTCTCTCCCAACTTTCCCTTGATAAAGTTCAAGATCTGCCGAACTCTATTCATTTACCCATGTCCCATCAACCTTCCACCCTCCCGATCCTCCCTCTCATCACTCCCTTTCACTAGCACTCTTGAGTACAAAACCAACATACTGTGAACTTGATTCATTTCCCTCTTCCTGGCATCCTCTACTACTTCCTCAAATATCTCAGATCAACACCAGCCTCTCCCTTGAGGTGTTGCCACTTCATTGGAAGAACAATTGTCTAGCTTATCCTCAAAAACCCTTCTCTTAATTCATTCATCCCAGCACATCATTGTCCAGTTCCTAATCTATGTTTTCTCTCCCAGGTCTTAGAGAAAATTGTTTTCATTCAATTGTCCTCCTTCATAGAAAAGGTATTTGTCCTACACCCCAGACAGGCTGGTTTTAGGTCCCACTTAGTAAGGAAACTGTATTAACTGCAGTATTAAATCAAGTTTCAAGTTTTATTTAGATTTACTAATCCGCCAATCGGGAATATCATCTAGGTGGCTTACAATATAATCAATGTTAAGAGTACAGCAAGACATGCGTATAGACAGTTAAAAGTGAGGAAAGGGGGAAGAACTCCATCTTGTTGAAAGAAAGCGGGGGAGGGAGAGAATGATAGGGAAGCTCTTGGTAATTAAGCTGGGCGTTTTGTGCTTAAAGATTAGTTAAAGCATCTTTAACAACAAACGTTTTTTGGGGAAGTGACGTCACCGCTGGCAATGGCAGCCTAGCTTCTTAGCTCCCGCTCCTCGCTGCAATAAAAAGCTATAATTGGCTACCATCAGCTATTTTCGCTGCTCCTAAACACTCCCAGTTGGCAACTATCGTCAGACGGTATGAGCAAAGCGCACCCAGCGCGGAATAAAGACTCAGAGAAGCCGGCGGGCCGAGTAAGACCCCGAAGCGCCACGAGGCAATGGCGCAGGCCTCGTCCTCCGACTCCAACTCGGCCTTATCGTTGGCGGAATCACGGAGGCCCCCCGCAAAAAAGGGTGTCTCGGGCGAACTCAGACAGATTCTGTCTGGAATCCAAGAAGACATTCAAAAATCGAAAGCAGAAATACTAGACAAAATGGAGGTGCTTAGCACGGATCTCCGTGAGCTGGGGGGACGAGTGGAAGAAGCAGAACTTCGGCTGGATGAGCATACGGACTCCCTAACTGCTCATGAGGCACAAATACAGGAACTGGATCAAAAAATGAAAGATCTGGCCTATAAATTGGACGATCTAGAAAATCGGGGCAGGAGGAATAATCTCCGATTCCGCGGAGTTCCAGAGGGTGGAGAGACGGAAGATGTCCCACAAATAGTGCAAACCATATGTGCAACCCTGATGGGGACCGAGGCGGCAGCAGAGAGGAATGAATTGGACAGAGCCCACAGAGCCTTGGGTCTGCGTCAGGAGACTAGAGAGTGAGACATCATCGTATGTTTTCACAAATATGAAATAAAAGAGCAAATTCTTGCCTGTGCTCGGAAGAAACAGGACTTGGAGTTTGGAAAAGCCAAGATAAGGGTGTACCAAGATCTTTCCCAGTTCACGCTGCAGCAGAGACGACTTTTGAAGCCGGCTCTGGATGTCTTAATCAAGGAGAAGCTCACCTACAGATGGGGCTTCCCTTTTTTGCTGAACTTTATGATTAAAGGGGCCAGGTACAGGGTTTGCTCTCTAACTGAAGCCTGGGCGTCCTTGTATGCAGCGGGCCTGGTGAGCTCGAGGGCGCCTTCGGGAGAGATGGCGCCCACGACGAAAGCAAAACTACAAAAATGGCAGCGGGTCCCCGCATCCACCAAGCGTAGCAACCCGAAGCGGAGAGCGACAGTGGAGGGGACTTGAATGCTGATGTGCTGGCTCAATCGGGGCTAGCCACTTGAGTTCCTTGGAACTCCTTGAGTTTCTGTGGAAATCGGAGGGAAGACGGATACACTTGTGGTACCAAGGGGACCTTGATTATAGAGTTTCTCAGATTGCTTTGTTTCGAGTTCATTTTGATGTATTATGGTTAATGGGGGGGGGTCTGTATGTGTATTTTTACTTTCAGCAGGCAGGGAGATACCCTCAAAAAGGAGGCACTTATAAGGAGTGAGGTCTTACATTAGTACTGTGAGAGGGGTAACTAATGGAGCAATATGGAGAGATGTGGCATGTACATAAGTTAAGTTTTTAAAATGGATCTGTTTAGATGGGATTTTGGATCTGATGGCAGCATGGTAAATGTTGGTGGGGGAGGGGTGGTGGGGGGGAGTTGGATCTGCCTGAAATACAGTGGGTTACTTTCTCATTTCCCACTCGGAGGGGAATGTACCTTCGGGTTGGTGACTGGAGATGGGGGAATGGGGGGACGGGAGGGTGGGCTTGGACTGGTACACTGTAGGTGGAAGGGGGTGAGGGTGAGGATTGTGGGTTGGTATGCTCTGCTCGTTTTGCTTAATTTTATGTTTCAGTTAGGAGTACAGATCTTAAGATCTTATCTTACAATGTGAAAGGACTGAATATGCCACAAAAAAGGCAGAAATTATTCAAAGAGCTCCAGCAGTTAGGGGCTCATATAGTTTTGTTGCAGGAGACGCACCTCCGCCGGAAGCATGAAAGACTCCTCTCCCATTCTAACTACCCCAGGTCCTTTTTTGCCTCCTCAACTGAGGGATCCAAAAAACACGGGGTGGCGGTGTTGTTTCATGAGTCCGTACAAGCCCAAATAGTAAAGAACAAAAGAGACCCAGGCGGGCGTTTTCTGTTTTTACATATAGTAATAGACCAAATGGACATAACCTTAGCTTGTATATACGCTCCGAATGACCACCAGGGGGCTTTCTACACCAAAACAAAGAACATCTTAGCTACATTTGCTCAGGGATCTATAATAATGGGGGGCGATTTCAATGGAGTTATGGATCCGGTTTTAGACCGGTCTGGGCCTGCACAGCCCGTAGGCACCCGGGATGCCTTAGCGTTGAGATCCCTGGCCGCCTCCCTGGGGACCCTAGATGTGTGGTGATTGAACCATGCGCGAGTGAGAGACTATACATATTACTCAGCAGTGCATGCCTCATACTCACGTATCATAGTAACATAGTAGATGACGGCAGAAAAAGACCTGCACGGTCCATCCAGTCTGCCCAACAAGACAACTCATGTGTGCTACTTTTGTGTATACCCTACTTTGATTTGTACCTCTGCTCTTCAGGGCACAGACCGTATAAGTCCGCCCAGCACTAGCCCCGCCTCCCGACCACCAGCCCCGCCTCCCGACCACCAGCTCTGGCACAGACCGTATAAGCCTGCCCCGCACTATCCCCGCCTCCCAACCTCCAGCCCCGCCTCCCACTACCGGCTCTGCTATCCAATCTCGGTTAAGCTCCTGAGGATCCTTTCCTTCTAAACAGGATTCCTTTATGTTTATCCCACGCATGTTTGAATTCCGTTACCGTTTTCCTCTCCACCACCTCCCGCGGGAGGGCATTCCAAGCATCCACCACTCTCTCCGTGAAGAAATACTTCCTGACATTTTTCTTGAGTCTGCCCCCCTTCAATCTCATTTCATGTCCTCTCGTTCTACCGCCTTCGTATCTCCGGAAAAGGTTCGTTTGCGGATTAATACCTTTCAAATATTAGAACGTCTGTATCATATCACCCCTGTTTCTCCTTTCCTCCAGGGTATACATGTTCAGGTCAGCAAGTCTCTCCTCATACGTCTTGTTACGCAAATCCCATACCATTCTCGTAGCTTTTCTTTGCACCGCTTCGATTCTTTTTACATCCTTAGCAAGATACGGCCTCCAAAACTGAACACAATACTCCAGATGGGGCCTCACCAATGACTTATACAGGGGCATCAACACTCCCTTTCTTCTGCTGGTCACACCTCTCTCTATACAGCCCAACAACCTTCTAGATACAGCCACCGCCTTGTCACACTGTTTCGTCGCCTTCAAATCCTCAGATACTGTCACCCCAAGATCCCTCTCCTCGTCCGTACCTATCAGACTTTCGCCACCTAATACATACGTCTCCCGTGGATTTCTATTCCCTAAGTGCATCACTTTGCATTTCTTCGCATTGAATTTTAATTGCCAGACCTTAGACCATTGTTCTAGCTTCTTCAGATCCTTTTTCATGTTTTCCACTCCCTCCGGGGTGTCCACTCTGTTACAGCTCTTAGTATCATCCGCAAATAGGCAAACTTTACCTTCTAACCCTTCGGCAAGGTCACTCACAAATATATTGAACAGAATCGGCCCCAGCACCGTTCCTTGAGGCACTCCACTACTCACCTTTCCCTCCTCCTAGCTAACTCCATTCACCACCACCCTCTGGCGTCTGTCCGTCAACCAGTTCCTAATCCAGTTCACCACTTTAGGTCCTATCTTCAGCCCATCCAGTTTATTTAAAAGCCTCCTGTGGGGAACCGTGTCTAAAGCTTTGCTGAAATCTAAGTAGATTACGTCCATAGCTCATCCCTGATTCAATTCTCCTGTCACCCAATCAAAAAAACTCAATGAGATTCGTTTGGCACGATTTCCCTTTGGTAAAACCATGTTGTCTCGGATCTTGCAACTTATTGGCTTCCAGGAAATTCACTATCCTTTCCTTCAGCATCGCTTCCATTACTTTTCCAATAACCGAAGTGAGGCTTACCGGCCTGTAGTTTCCAGCTACTTCCCTATCACCACTTTTGTGAAGAGGGACCACCTCCGCCATTCTCCAAGGATTTATTAAACAAATCTTTAAGAGGACCCGCCAGAACCTCTCTGAGCTCCCTTAATATCCTGGGGTGGATCCCATCCGGTCCCATGGCTTTGTCCACCTTTAGCTTTACAAGTTGTTCATACACACTCTCTTCTGTAAATGATGCTGTATCCACTCCATTTTCATTTGTACTTTTTCCAGTCCATCGCGGTCCTGCTCCAGGATTTTCTTCTGTGAAAACAGAACAAAAGTATCTATTTAGCAAATTTGCTTTTTCTTCATCACTATCTACATAGCGGTTCGCAGTATCTTTTAGTCTCACAATTCCCTTTTTAGTCACTCCTTTCACTAATATACCTGAAGAAATTTTTGTCACCCCTCCTTACATTTCTAGCCATTAGTTCTTCCGCTTGCGCTTTCGCCAGACGTATCTCTCTCTTGGCTTCTTTCAGTTTCCTCTGGTATTCCTTCCCGTGTTCCTGTTCTTGAGTTTTTGTGTATTTCTGGAATGCCAAGTCTTTAGCCTTTATTTTCTCAGCCACTTGTTTGGAGAACCATATCGGTTTCCTTTTTCTCTTGCTTTTATTTACTTTCCTTACATAAAGGTTCGTGGCCCTATTTATAGCTTCTTTCAGCCTGGACCACTGTCCTTCCACTTCTTGTACTTCCTCCCAGCCCATCAGCTCCTTCCTCAGGTATTCCCCCATTTTAGTAAAGTCAGCACGCTTGAAATCCAGGACTTTGAGTTTTGAGTGGCTGCCCTCCACTACAGCAGTCATATCAAACCAAACTGTTTGATGGTCACTGCCGCCTAGGTGGGCACCCACTCGGACATTTGACACGCTATCCCCATTTGTGAGCACCAGATCCAGCATCGCTCCCTCCCTCGTGGGTTCTGTCACCATTTGTCGATTATATTTCTCTCGATGTAGCTTTATCCGAGCAGGGGCCAAGCACGGGTATTGGCAGTGCGACCCTATCTGATCACGCCCCAGTTTGGGTCATACTGCCAACAATCAAGGCAGAGAGTAAAGACAAAAGATGGGCACTTAATGCCACTTTGTTACAGGAGGGCGAGGTGGTGGAGGGCTGTAAGAAAGTGCTGAGAGAGTATTTGGAGATCAATAGGGAGTCGGGGCTGCCCCTTAGTGTTGTGTGGGACACCATGAAGGCAATGTCGAGAGGCTATTTTTTACAGCTGGCTAGTAAGAGGGCTAGGATTCGTAGAAAACAAGTGGCCCAATGCATACATAGGATTAAGAATTTAGAAGCTCAGCATAAGGCCGGTGGCTCCTTGACTACGTTGGAGGAGCTGCGAGCCCAGCGCCTTCAGCTGGACTCTATCTACTCTGAACATTTAAGCCAACTACAATCCAGATCGAAAGTTTACTCCTACGAATTTTCCAACAAGGCGGGACGCCTTCTGGCCCTGCGGCTGCATAGGAAAAAAGTAGAAAAGGCGGTAACCCATATCCGGGAGAGGGGAGGGGGCATGTTGAATACATCGGATGCTATTAGGCGGCGATTTGGTGATTTTAATCAGGAGTTATATGCTCGTGAAATAAACCCCTCTGCAGACTCCACTGCAGACTACATAGCGGAGACTGACTTAGCTTCCCTGACATGCCAGCAACGTGCCACTCTGGATGAGCCTGTCACCACGCTTGAAATACACAAAGCTATTCAGCATTTACCATCTGGTAAGTCCTCTGGGCTGGATGGACTCCATAATGAGTTCTATAAGAAATTTGCCCCTGAATTGGCTCCACTCTTGGCTGATCTGTTTAACCAAATAGGGCGGGGGGAGTCTTTACCAGCCTCCATGCTAGAGGCCTGGATAGCAATATTACCGAAGCCGGATAAAGTCCATACGGAATGCGGGTCTTACCGCCCTATATCTGTTCTAAACGCAGACGTCAAAATCTTAGCCATAGTCTTAGCTAATAGACTAGCCCCCTTGCTCCCAGCGATTATTCACCCTGATCAGGTGGGTTTCGTTTCCTACAGAAAAGCAATGGATAACACGAGGCGAGTAGTAGATTTAATGTATTTGGCGAAAAAAATGCGAAGGCCTATGTGTCTCCTTAGCTTAGATGCTGAAAAGGCCTTCGATAGGGTGCATTGGCCATTCATGTACAAAGTGATGGAGACCTTCGGGATTGGACCCCAGTTCTGTAGGTGGATTCAAGCATTCTATACCTCGTCTAGCGCATGTATCAGTTTGAATGGGGGCCATTCTGATTTCTTCACCCTACACAGAGGCACCAGGCAGGGATGTCCGCAGGGATGTCCTCTCTCCCCGTTGTTGTTTGCCATGGTTATGGAACCTTTTGCTTCTAGGGTAAGATCCAACCCGGGGATCACTGGCGTTACAATAGCGGGGAGAGCACATAAACTGGCCCTCTTTGCAGACGATGTGTTCCTCACTCGCCCTTTAACATCCTTCTCTGAGCTTTTGCAGGATAATGAACAATATTCGGCAGTCTCAGGGTTTAAAGTAAATATGTCCAAATCTGAGGCCCTAAACGTGACCCTCACTGAGGACCTGGTGGAAACCTTAAAGTCCACGTATGCTTTTCGGTGGGCCAATGGGGGTATTCGTTATTTGGGGGTGAACATCACTGCTAGTCTCCCTGATCTCTTCACGGCAAATTACAAAGGCCTGGGCCGGGTTCTTACTGCTGATATGGGAAAGGTGGGGAGACATGGCGCTCTCCTGGTTTGGCCGTATTGCGGCAGTTAAGTTGAACATATTACCACGCTTATTGTACCTGTTTCAGGCTCTTCTGATCCCGCTGCCCTGTAAATTTCTTGCTGCACTGCAAGATCGTATTGTGCGTTTTATTTGGGCTGGCAAACGTCCGCGGCTAGCATGGGCCTTCTTGTACTAGGATAGAAAAAAAGGAGGGCTTGGGGTCCCCAACTTGGTTTGGTACTACAGAGCAGCTCAGGCGCGTGCGGCTGTGGAATGGTTCCAGGCCTATCCTGATTGGCAACGGGGGGAACTGGAGCAGTTCACATTGGGCACAAGACCGCTGGTGGTGTTAATGTGGCTACCGAGGTCCCTTAGGTCATTAAAAGAGGGTTTGTGCCCCTCTATATACTTTACCCTGTCTAACTGGGATAGTCTTTTCCCGCATCGTCGATGCTCACTGTCACGTTTATCTCCTATAGCATATAATCCATTATTTTTCCCGGGGACAGAGAGAGGCACATTCACTAGATGGTATGAGGGAGGTCTGCGAACATGGGGGCAACTGTTTGCAGGAGAGTCCCTTCTGTCTTATACAGAAATTCAACAGCAGTTCCCGACAGTGGTGACTGATAAGTATGCATATCTCCAACTCTCTCACTTCCTTAAGACAAAAGCAATTCAGGAAGTATTGCACAGGGAGCAATCAGCCCTTGAACAAATTTGTGAGGGACCGGCTATGACCACAGGGTTGATATCTCGTTTACATCACACCATTACTCAACAAACACCCCGTTATGTTTAAATCTGTTTATTGAGCATCGTAAAACTTATACATAATCACAAATCAAACCACAAAGATAGTATATCTAACTCATAACAATGTTCCCATGCATTTTACATTTTCACCCCATCACCCTTCCCCTTCCCTACACTCAGATACATATAATAAAGTATATCTCATAACGCTTCAACATTGCCGACATACAACTGCTCCATACCCTCCAGAGAACCAAATTGTCGGTATCCCAATACCTAACCTCTTGATATCAACTATACACCAAACTTCTTATTGGCAGGAACTTTTATGCCCTTCATTGTAAGATGCTGCAAAGGGCCTTCACTCTTATGACCCTTTGGCTACCAGGTCGCCCTCTGTGGTGTTTGTTCTGGCATCTGAATGGTCAGAATACGAACCCTGAACCCTCCCCCCACCTTCCCCTCCCTCCCTACCCTTGCCATGTAATAAGACCTGACCCAATGCAAGTGGCCTCACAACGTAACGTGATCCTTAATCTATACCCATCTGACACAGCAAGATTCGTCCTACCCCTCTTACATAGTTCTCAGTGCAGTCAAAAATTCAATATGAAGCTTCTCCCCCGTGAGGGCAAAGTCATCCATAAAGGTTCCCATTGCTTTCGAAACTGTTGCCCAGGTATACTATCCCATGTTTTAACCTGGCATCGATCTGTTCTCATTTGGGCAATCATCTGAGATCTCCAAAATGCCAGAGATGGTCCCAGTTCTGATGTCCAGGATTTTAAAATGGATGTAAGCCCAAAATAAACAGCCATTTGTTTATATCCTTTAAATCCTGCTGGCGGTGAAGAAGTGTAACTATTTTTTAAAAAGATTATTAAGGGATCTGTCAACATTGTACATCCCCACTGACGATCAATCGCCTGCAAGAGCCCTCCCCAAAACTGTTGCACTCGTGCGCAGCGCCAAAACATGTGACCCAAAGATGCATTAGCGCTTCCACATTTGGGACAGGAACCATCACAGTTAGCGATCATCTTGGAAGCTCTCCTGGGGGTATATACATTCTTAACAGAATTTTATACATACGTTCCCTCTGTGGAATCGAGATCCTCATAGACTATAACTGTTTTATAAAGGATTTACATAATTCTTCAGTCACCTCACAGTTCAAGTCCTCCCTCCAGCCATGGACCAAGCGTGCATAATCTATCTCAGACGATGTTTCCCTCAATTGTTGAAGATGAAACTTGAGTGGCACAGACATCTGTGCCCCCAAGGAATACATTTCTGCTAACACTTCTTGGACGTCTTCAGTTAAATCCGTCCAGCATAGGGAGGATACGTAATGGTGTAATTGAAAATAAGCAAAATGATGACTTGTCTCCTCCCCCAACACATTCGTTAATTCTGAAAGGGGCTTTAACCTCCCCTCCTCTGTGAGCACATGAGATAAGTATATTAACCCCTTCCTGGCCCAACGTATAAACACTCCTCTACCCTGACCTTGGGGGAAAGTTGGATTATCACAAATGGCCAGCCATGGAGTGGTCTTACCCGAAAATTGATGTCTTCTACAGATCCATCTCCAAGTGGCTCTCAGAGCTGGTAACAGAGGATGATGTGCTAGCGCATGTGGTGGCATCCCTCTCCCCCCGTGCAAAAGACTACTAAAATGCCAACCCGGGAACCACCTAACCTCCGCTTGTGTCACAGAAAATTCAGAGGTACCCCGGAACCAGTCATTGATGTGTCGCATTCTACATGCCACCGATAAGGTCTTTAAACTGGTCAGGCCCATCCCACCACAATCTCTAGGCGATGTGAGAATGGACATCGGGAGTCTGGGCCTTTTCCCCTGCCAAAGATAACGTTGAATAAGGCGATTCAAAATCTTTTCCTCTGTTCCCTTCAGAAATACTGGTAATTGTTGAAATAAATATAGCCACTTGGGGGCAATCAGCATATTAAACAGTGCTATTTGCCCCCACAATGACAGTGGCAGTCCTTGCCAGAGTGTCAATTTCCGCTTTGTCAGCTCAATCATTGGTTTAACATTACATGAGTAAATCATTTTTAAATCTCTGGGGAGGAGAACGCCTAAATATTTCAACTCCCTGTCCACCCACCGCAAAGGAAAATCCCCTTTCCACCCAAGTTGTACTGTCTCGTCTAGGGCCATTGCACAAGATTTTTGTAGATTTAAGGAAAAGCCGGAAAGCCTGCCAAATTCTTTTATTTTAAACAAAGCCTTCCGCAAGGAAACCTGCTGATTCGACAACATCATCACAATGTCATCCGCATACGCCAGCGTTTTAACTATTTCAGAGCCAATATCCACCCCGCCACCTCTGTAGAGCTGTTCAACACTCTGATTAAGGGTTCTAGAAAAAGATCGAACAATATAGGGGACAAGGGGCACCCCTGCCTAGTTCCCCTACATATGGGAAACCAGTCCGATCTACCCCCATTTACTGCAATTTGTGCTCCTATTCCAGTATATAATATTTTTATGGCTTTCCGGAACCCTTCCGGCACTTCCATCCACTGCAATAAGTGAAAAAGGTATTCCCAGCCCACATTGTCGAAAGCCTTAGAGGCGTCCAGACTGACCAACACCGCGGGACTCCCCCCAGAGACACTCCTGGCCATTGCCAATAAAATTCTGCGAACGTGTAGCACCGAGTGTCTCTTCGGGACAAACCCCACCTGCGCCATACTCACCACTCCAGGGAGATGGCCAATCAATCTATTCGCCATCATCTTAGATAAAAGCTTGATGTCCACGTTTATCAGAGATATGGGCCGATATGATTCTGGATCTTCTGATGGTTTACCAGGTTTAAGGAGCATAACTATTAGGGCTGTATTTTCATGTGGCAGGAACTTTCCAGTATCAAGCACTGCATTATAATACTCCAACAAGGACCTCAACAGTTGAAGCTGCATAGTTTTATAAAATTCCCCCGAAAAGCCATCAATCCCAGGAGAAGAATTTAATTTCAACCCCTTTATTGCCATCTGCAGTTCCTTAGGTTGGAAGGGGGCAGCCAGAACTTCTTGTGCCTCCGTAGTAAACTTCACCATCCCTGCCCTTTCCAGAAAAGCTACCACCTCTTCTTTATTCAGGGGGCTCCTGTGCGCGTATAAATGTTGAAAATACTCTTTAAATATCTGCAAAATTTCCTCTGTGCGATTTGTTACTCGCCCCTTTGCATCTTTTAGAGCTCCTATGGTCCTATTACCCTTCCAAGATTTTACCAGACGGGCCAAGAGCCCACCCTGACGGTCTCCATGCCGGTAAAACCTATATCTCTGAAAAACCAGCTGTCTTTTGGTCTGTTCATGGATCAAGGAATTGAGAGTTACTTGTAAGGATAGATAATTTTCTCTGTTAACCTGAGAAGGGGATTCTAATAATGCACGCTTGGCCCGTCGCAGCCACCCAGTTAGATTCATGATGTTTGTCGCTACTTTTTTTACGTCTCGTGGCTGTATACTGAATAATGTCCCCTCTCAGAACGGCCTTTGCTGTGCACCAAAACAGCTTCGGGTCCTCCCTGTGCTGCTCATTGTGAAGGGAGAACTCATCCCACTTCCCCTGTAAGTATTTAAGAAACTCTGGGTCTTTGACTAAATAATTTGGAAATCGCCAATACTTTATGGGTTGACAGTCCCCAGGCGCCTCCAGAGCTACCCATATCGGCGCGTGGTCAGAGATCACCACCTGTTCTATCTGTGCCTCCGAGATCTCTGAGAAAAGATTGGCTGAGACAAACACATGATCTAAGCGTGCCCAGGAGCCATGTGCCCTCGATCTGTGAGTAAAATCCCTTTCTTCCGGGTGCAGTGACCTCCAGGTGTCAATTAATCCTAAAGAGGTGACAAATGTCGACAGGATCCCTGCCCCCCCTTTATTCAAAGCCCCTTGTGCTCTACTTCCAGTGCTATCCAGGGCAGGGTCCAACAAGGCATTCATATCACCCGCAATTATTAAGGTCTTTCCTTGAAATGGTACTAGATCCTTAAGAAGGTTAGGGAAGAACCCCGGTTCCTGGGGAGTAGGTCCATAAAGAGATAACAAATATACCTCCCTGCCCTGCAAACAGAGCTTCACCAACAGATATCTTCCCCTGTCATCAGCCATGATCTTCTCTACTGAGCAAACCAAGGACCGTCTAAACAAAATCGCTACGCCCCCCTCTACGAGCTCCTGAGGAGGCCCATTCTATCCGCCCCACCCACGTCCTCTCCAACTTTTTATGTTCCTCATCAGATAATCTAGTTTCTTGGAGACAAGCAACATCTGCATGAAGCCGGTTCAGATGTGCCAGAATTTTCTTTCGCTTTATCGGGGAGGAAATCCCCCCCACATTCCAAGATATTATCTTACATGAAGAAGAAACAGTTGTCTATAAAGCCCATCTGTGAATCATGTTTGTGTATATGTATTGAGACCGGGAGCCCAGCCCTCCCCCCAGCCTCGCAAATCTCAAACCCCCGCCGTGCCAGCACCAAACCTTTCCCACTTGCATACACTCAGAGCCTTGATATATTACGTTGCTCCCCTCTCCCACCCTACCCATCCTATCCACCCCCCTCTTCCCAAAATCTTCCATCCCTCCCCTAACCCATCCTTTCCAACTTCCCCACCCTTTCACCCTTTGCCCTTGCCCCATGTAACAAACACGTACATGTGATGAGCCTAAACCCATCCAAGAAATCACATACATGCGAGGACCCCCGCTCCCCCCCAATACTTTCAACATCAGCAAAACATCATCTATTACATAAAGCATATCAGCACACATGTCCTCACATTTAGCGTTACAAGTTCAGTGAATCAAATCTTCCATTCCACGATCACCAGCTTTACATCTGATTCCAAACCCCGACTTGTCTTCAGGTAGCCTCCCTCTTCTCCTCGATGTCCTTGTTAACAAACTTGAGGCCATCGCCACGGATTCAAAAATATTCCATTTACCTTCTCGCTGGATTTTCAGGACTGCCGGGTAGCTCAGCATGAAACGGATCTTCTTGTCTGCTATGATGGCAACAGGATTTTGATTTTTCCAGACTATTCGGCCGGAGTTCAGGAACGCAGAAAGCGGTTTCATCCTCTGTGTTCTAAACCGCTTTCTGCGTTCCTGAACTCCGGCCGAATAGTCTGGAAAAATCAAAATCCTGTTGCCATCATAGTTCAAAGTCTCTCGCTTCGCTTTATAGCCTCGTAGGATTTCCTCCTTATGAAGATAATTATGTATTTTCACAATTGCAACTCGGGGCCTGGCCTTGTCAGCTTGCTGTCTGCCGATCCTGTGTGCCCGTTCTAGGCACAGTGCACCATTACTATCTGACAAAGCAAATTCTTGTTTCAGCCATGCTTCCAATATCGGTCCCAGGTTTCTTTCTGCAACAGATTCAGGGAAGCCCACTATCCTTAAATTAGAACGACGGGCTCTGTTTTCCAGCTCTTCGATCTTGTCGTTTTGTTGCTGTAATTGGAGCGCCATATCTTTCAGCTTTGGTTCGGCGGTATTCCATGCGTCTTCTGTAGCAGACACGCGGTTTTTCACATCAAGCGTGCGCCTTGTTAATTCCGCTATTATTGTGTCCAACTTACTCATTTGGCCCGCCAGTGCCTCGAATCTCGGTTCCAAGGCCAAACCCACCGCCTTGACTATTTGGGCCACTTGTTGCTCCGTGAACTCAAGATTAGATCCCGCTGCTGCGGCCACCATCTTGGGTTCCGCGTCAGGCGTCGCGGTTCTCCCTTTTTCAGTTTTAGTGTTCTTTCGTGCAGATCCTGCCGGCATCGAAACCAGGAACTGGTCCATCCACTATTTGTACGCTGATTTCGAGCGTCTCACCGCTTCTCAGCGAGATCCGATTCCCGTAACTTGAAAGGAAGGAGCGGGGGCCCCGGAGCACAACTGCTTTGCAGCCGTTGCTCTCACTGCATCACGTGATCACCTTCCAAACACCCCATTATATACTTCACAGAAAGGGTTGGCAGAGGGACCTGGGTATTGAACTAGAGGATACGGCATGGGAGATGATTGAACGAGCGGCGGTGGGGGTGTCGCATCATGTACCATTCAAAGAAAATGCCATTAAAGTCCTAGTTAGGTGGTATATGACACCAGAGCGTTTACAACGTATTTATCCTACCTTGTCTGGGCAGTGCTGGAGGGGATGTGGTGTGAAGGGACCCATGGGGCACATTTGGTGGAACTGTAGGAAAATCAGGGCTTTCTGGAAAGCGGTTCGTAGTAGACTGCAGGTATGGTTGGGAACTCAGTTTCCATGGCACACCACCATCTTTTTGTTCTCAACAAATGTAGCGGGTCTCTCACCTACAGTTATGACCTGGTGAATGTGAGCCCTTGTGCCCCGACTGAGCACGGCGAAGATGAAGTGGCACCGCACTCGATCAGGCAGCCAGACAACCCCTAGCTTCACCTGGGGAGCGACCACCGTTCCCTGGGAGTTGAGCCCCCAGATGCAGGCGGCCACCAGGACTTCTGGAACCGGCAGGGTTGCACAACCGCTGACCAGGCTGGCAGGCAGGCAGACACAGTCCAGGAGCAAAGAGTCAGTGAAGCAGCAAAACAGAGAGCAATCCGAAAGTCTGGTCAGGCAGCAACACAACGCGTGGTCAGTAAACAATCCAAGGTCAGGAACACAGGAAAACACTGGAACAGATGAAGACCACAACCTCTAAGCGAATAAAAGCCGAAGCATGGAAGGACTGGAAACAGGCTCAACCATGAGCAGCTGTTCCAAGATGGCTGCCCCCATCAGCAGAGGTGCCTACATCCAAATATGGGCTTCCTTCCTGACCTCGTTACTCCAAGATGGCTGCCCCATCCTGAGCTAGCCAAGATGGCTGCTGTCCATGATCCAACCCGGATGACGGCTGCTAGGTTAGGAAACAGAAACCAACCCATCCTGGAGAAGTGTAGCAGAGCGTAACACCTACTCAACAAACTTTGGTGCGCTATGCCACCTGTGCAGCTCGAATTGTTATAGCGGCCTGTTGGAAACAGACTACGATTCCACCATTAACTCGGTGGCTTCGAAAACTGGGATATGTCTGTGAGATGGAAAGGCTTATAGCTGAGAGGAGCAACCATACAAATAGATGGCACATGACTTGGGACCCCTTTCTCTATCATACATAATTCAGAAGCTGATCCATACAACCAGTCCGACTCCGACTGGGACGAGGGAGGTGGATGGGGGGGGGGGGGGGGGGGTATGTTTGACTCTTAATGTAAAAGTTCTCAAAAAATTTGAAGTTCCGAAAGGTTCGATTCTTAATTCTCTCTCTGCCCTGGTGCGGCGGTAACGTGGTGACTGACTTGGATCTCCTACGATAGTACTGTGATTTTCGTTATGTTTGGAGAGGCCCAATATGTAACTTAAGACTTCTGTTACCATATACTGCTTTGGTTGTAAAGATACTTTTGTTTGATCTGTTGGAAGAATGTATCAATTGTTAATAAAGCCTTCATACAAATAAAAAAAACGTTTTGAGGTCTGATTTAAAAGTGGAGAGTGAGGTCTGATATCGTAAAGAGGTGGACAGGAGATTCCAGATATGTGGACCTTGAACTGAGAATACTGACATTTGGGTACGTTTGAGGTGGATTTGTTTATAAGTTGGAATGATAAGTAAATTTTGATCCCGAGCACGAAGAGAACGCAATGGAGAGTATGGAAGCAATATGCAGATTCGATGGGATATAGGGAGCCAATGAGATTTCTTCAGAAAGGGTTTGAAAGGATCAAATTTCTGAGCTTTGTGAATAATTCGAATGGCGGTATTTTGTACTAATTGTAAGCAGTGTAAATCGGAGTCTAAGTCCTTTGTAAAGTGAATTACAGTAGTCAAGTTGTGATATGACAAGCAAGTGTGTCAGGATATTTAATGCTGAGGGTTGTAAAAGTGATTGAACGGATCGAATAAGATGTCATCTAAATAGGGAGTATTTTACTGTGTGTCCTTTTTGAGAATGAAAAGATAGGTCATTATCTTCTATTAATATTCAGATAATATGGGTGCCCGAATGCTGAGGGATTGGTGATTGCAAAGAGTAATAGGCACTGAATGGTTAGTAAAGTAGAGAACTTTAGATTTTTCAGGATTAATAATAAGGCAGTTTTCTTCTATCCAGTGGAGGAGTGGCCTAGTGGTTAGGATGGTGGACTTTGGTCCTGGGGAACTGAGGAACTGAGTTTGATTCCAGGCACAAGCAGCTCCTTGTGAGACTCTGGGCAAGTCACTTAACCCTCCATTGCCCCATGTAAGCCGCATTGAGCCTGCCATGAGTGGAAAAGCGCGGGGTACAAATGTAACAAAAAAATTTTTTTTACAAAGGTTGTCATTGAGATTTTTAATATTGGTAGTTGGGTGATCTACAGTTGCGAAAATTTGAATGTCATCCGCATAGACATATAAGGTAAACCCTAAGGATTGAGCTAGTGCGAATAAAGGTGAGAGGTATATATTGAATAGAAGGGGCAACAGCACAGATCCCTGAGACACTCCGGAAGTGGGTCAATAGGGAGCCATGACTGAGTAGTTGTAGTTAATGTAGTATTGTCGGTTGGAGAGATAAGATTGGAACCAATTTAAGACGATACCCGAGAGACTGATACTATGGAGACGGTGCAATAAGAGAGAATGGTCAATTAAATCAAATGCAGCACTAAGGTTCATACACACTGGAACAGACACAATGTGGTTCTTGGAATTTCTTTTGACCTCTCCGCAGCATTCAATCTTGTTGATCATTCTTTGCTTCTACCCCATCTAAGTTCTCTTGGTATTGCGGCTCACTGCTTTCTTGGTTTACATGGATTCCTCTCAAACCGTTCCCATTCTGTAATAACAGACTCATCCAGGACCACTCCGCAGTCACTGCCCTTTGGTGTCCCATAAAGTTCTCTCTCTTCTACTTAACATATTGCTTAGCTCTTTGGCAAACTTAATTCAATCCACAGGTATTTTTTTTCCACTTCTATGTAGACGATATTCTCTTACTCTATCCTACTAATCCCTATAACCCTTCCTTAGGACCCCTACAGGACTGTCATCAACTCGTCTCCGATTGGCTTATCAGTCACAGACTTGTTCTCAACAAAGACAAGAATATAACATGCTGGTTCACAGGGGGGTCTTACTGCTCCCTCCATTCCACTTCAGCTTTTCAGGTCTATAGTTTAACCAGCTGATTTATTTCGGTATCTTGGGGTCATACTTGATTTACACCTATCGTTTTCACCCTTGATTTCAAATGTTTGTAAAACAGGCACTATAATATATTTGGTCTTACTTTGTATCCCTATCCAAATAATTCCTAGCATCCTGTTTGCATTTTTGGCCACTGCCACACACTGAGCAGAAGATTTCAGCGTACTGCCTAGGACGACACCTGGATTTTTTTCTTGAGTGTTGACTTCTAAAGTGGACCCCAGCATCAGGTAACCATGATTTGGATTATCCTACCCAATGTGCATCACTTTGCATTTGTCCACATTACATAAGTATTGCCATACTGGGACAGACCGAAGGTCCATCAAGCCCAGCATCCTGTTTCCAATAGTGGCCAATCCACGTCACAAGTACCTGGCAAGATCCCAAAATAGTACATTTTATGCTGCTTATTTTAGAAATAAGCAATGGATTTTCCCCATCCAGTTTTCCTTTAGGAAGCCATCCAAACCTTTTTTAAACCCCGCTAAGCTAACTGCTTAGTACATAAGTAATGCCATACTGGGAAAAGACCAAGGGTCCATCGAGCCCAGCATCCTGTCCACGTCAGCGGCCAATCACATTCTCTGGCAACAAATTCCAGAGTTTAATTACTCGTTGAGTGAACAAATATTTTCTCCGATTTGTTTTAAATTTACTACTTTGTAGCTTCATTGCGTGCCCCCTAGTCCTAGAATTTTTGGAAAGAGTAAACAAGCGAATCATGTCTACCCATTCCACTTCACTCATTATTTTATAGACCTCTATCTTATTTCCACTCAGCTTTTTCTCCAAGCTAAAAAGCCCTAGCCGCTTTAGTCTTTCCTCATAGGGAAGTTGTCCCATTCCATTCATCATTTTTGTCGCCCTTCTCTGTACCTTTTCTAATTCCACTATATCTTTTTTTGAGATGTGGTGACCAGAATTGAACACAATATTCTAGGTGCGGTCACACCATGGAGCGATACAAAGGCATTATAATGTCCTCATTTTTGTTTTCCATTCCTTTCCTAATAATACATAACATTCTATTTGCTTTCTTAGCCACCGCCACACACTGAGCAGAGGGTTTCAACGTATCATCAACGATGACGCCTAGATCCCTTGCCTGGTCGGTGACTCCTAATGTGGAACCTTGCATGACGTAACTATAATTTGGGTTCCTCTTTCCCACGTGCATTACTTTGTACTTGCTCACATTAAATGTCATCTGCCATTAAGATGCCCAGTCTCCAAGTCATGTAAGGTCATCTTGTAATTTTTCACAATCCTCCTGCGATTTAACAACTTTGAATAACTTTGTGTCATCAGTAAATTTAATTACCTCACTAGATACTCCCATTTCTAGATCATTTATAAATGTTAAAAAGCAGCGGTCCCAGCACAAACCCCCGCAGAACTCCACTAGTTACCTTTCTCCATTAAGAATACTGACAATTTAACCCTACTCTCCGTTTTCTATCTTTTTTTTTTTTTAGTTTCCAATAACATAACACATACAAGAAATCATGTTTCATAAAATCAGACAGAAATATTCAGTGGGTTTACATCGTCCCTTAGATACATTATATAAGAAAACATTAATGTCTTTTTTATATCACAAAAAGAAGGGGGGCATTACTAAAGCATATGGGGAATACATCAAGAAAAAATAACCAAAGAACAGGCTTCGCATGCAATATCTATCCTATAATATTCAGTTTGAACCAATTGCTAGAGCATGGACATTTATGCCTTCCTTGAATCAATGAACACTCTTAACTGTTCCGGCTGGAAAAATATATATTTTAACCCTTCATATTTCACTACACATTTACGTGGATAATTCAAAAAGAAAGAGGCTCCAAGTTCCTGGGTCTCTTTTCTCATACTCAAAAACTTTTTTCTAATCTCGTGTTTGTTTTGTAACGTCCTGAAATATACGTATTGTTTTACCATAGAATAAATCATTCATTTTCCGAGAATACAATCTTTTTATAGCTTCAACATCTTGCAGAAATACGAACTGGACCATTAAAGTCATTCTTTCTGAATGTTCTGATAATGTCACTTCCAGCAATTCGGATAGATTTAAAGTTGGTATTCCCACCTCATTTATAGGTTTACCAGTTGTAGACACACCTTCAGGAAAACTTTTATTTCTTATATAATACTAGTAAAAGAGGCCCGTTTCAGAGCAAATGAAACGGGCGCTACAAGGGTTTCGTCGCCAACACCCCCCCTCCCTTCCTGGCCAACCCCTTCGTTGTTCTGCCATTGCTCCGCCCCCACCGTCATGACGTTTGAAGCGAGGACGGGGCCCGGAGGGATTTTGGTGGCTTCACCACCACGAACCTTCGAACCTTTTTGAAGGAAGTCAGGGCTTGGCTTCACTGACGTCAGTGTCCTCAGAACGTTGAGGGTGAGTTTTATTATAGTAGAAATTTTATTAACTGGAGGCAAAGATTCGTTTTCTATCTTTTAACCAGTTTCGAATCCACAATAGGACACTACCTCCTGTGCAAAAGGAATGGATCCTCAGGAGCTTTGTCAAGATCGGGAGGCAGGGCTGGTGGTTGGGAGGCGGGGATAGTGCTGGGCAGATTTATACGGTCTGTGCCAGAGCCGGTGGTGGGAGGCAGGGATAGTGCTGGGCAGACTTATACGGTCTGTGCCAGAGCCGGTGGTGGGAGGCAGGGATAGTGCTGGGCAGACTTATACGGTCTGTGCCACAGCCGGTGGTGGGAGTCGGGGATAGTGCTCGGCAGACTTATACGGTCTGTGCCCTGAAGAGCACAGGTACAAATCAAAGTAGGGTATGCACAAAAAGTAGCACATATGAGTTATCTTGTTGGGCAGACTGGATGGACCGTGCAGGTCTTTTTCTGCAGTCATCTACTATGTTACTATGTTACCTCCTATCCCATGACTCTCCAATTTCCTCTGGAGTCTTTCATGAGGTACTTTGTCAAACGCCTTTTGAAAATCCAGATACACAATATCGACCGGCTCACCTTTATCCACGTTTGTTCACCCCTTCAAAGAATGTAATAGATTGGTGAGGCAAGATTTCCCTTCACTAAATTCATGTTGGCTTTGTCTCATTAATCCATGCTTTTGAATATGCTCTGTAATTTTGTTCTTTATAATAGTCTCAAGCATTAAATTTAATCTACCATTTCGATGCCCAGTCTTCCAATTTCTTAAGGTCTTCCAGCAATTTTTCAAAGTCCACATATTTTAATCATCTCACTTGTTATTCTGATTTCCAGATCATTTCTAAATATGTTATACCGTAATGGTCCCCCCCCAATTCCTTATCCACAACAGAACACTGCTTTTTATCCCAGGACTAATTTTTTCAGGAGTCTCTCATGAGGAACTCTGTCAACAGCTTTATGAAAATCTAGATACACAACATCAACTGGCTCACCTTTATCCACATGTTTATTCATGCACTCACAGAAATGAAGCACATTAGTAAGACAGGACTTCCCTTGGCTGAATCCACGCTGACTCTGTCCCATTAAGCCAAGTTTCTCAAAGTGTGCTGTAATTTTGCTCTTCATAATAGTTTCCACTATTTTACCTGGTACTGAAGTCAGGCTTACTGGTCTGTAATTTCCCACATCATCCTTGGAACCTTTTTTAAAAATCGGCATTACATTCACCACCCTCCAATCCTTAGGTACTATGGATGATTTTAACAAAGGTTACAGATCACTAAGAGATCAGCAATTTCATGTTTGAGTTCTTTCAGTATCCTAGGGTGCATGCCATCCGGTCCAGTTGATTTACTACTATTTAAGGGTTCGATTCCCACTGTAGCTCCTTATGACTCTGGGCAAGTCACTTAACCCTCCATTGCCCCAGGTACAAATAAATACCTGTATACTATCAGGCTTATTTTTGAAAGACGCCCATATTTCGACCCAAATCGGGAGATGGGCGCCTTTCTCTCATGGGCGCCCAAATCGGTATAATCGAAAGCTGATTTTGGGCGCCTCCAACTGCAGTCTGTCGCGGGAACGGACAAAGTTGACGGGGGGGGGGGGGGGGTGTCGGAGGCATGGTGAAGGCGGGACTGGGGCGTGTTTATAGGCCGAGGAGAGATGGGCGTGCTTGGCCGATAATGGAAAAAAGAAGGGCGGCAGAAACGAGAATTTGGGCCGCTTTTTTTGGACCCTTTTTTTTTTCATGAACAAGTCCCCAAAAAGTGCCCCAACTGCCCAGATGACCACCGGAGGGAATCGGGGATGACCTCCCCTGACTCCCCCAGTGGTCACTAACCCCCTCCCACCAAAAAAAAAAGAACTTTAAAAACTTTTTTCCAGCCTGTATGCCAGCCTCAAATGTCACAATCAGCTCCATCACAGCAGTATGTAGGTCCCTGGAGCAGTTGTTAGTGGGTGCAGTGGACTTCAAGCAGGTGGACCCAGGCCCATCCCCCCCTACCTGTTACACTTGTGCTGGTAAATGGGAGCCCTCCAAACCGCCCCCAAAACCCACTGTACCCATATCTAGGTGCCCCCCTTCACCCATAAGTGCTATGGTAATGGTGTAGAGCTGTGGGGAGTGGGTTTTGGGGGGCGTTCAATTATGCCCCTCTAAGTAAACTGCTTTGAATGTAGTTGCAAAAACCACAGAAAGGCAGTATATTGTCCTAATTCCCTTTCCCTTAATTTATCGATTTGGTTTGTACATCTTCCAGGTTCACTGAAATTTCTTTCAGTTCCTCCGCATCATCATCCTTGAATACCATTTCTACTACACATAAATCTCTTATAGTTTTTTTTATAATTTGTGACTTACTATACTGCCCTAGCTGCCAGGACAGAGCAGAGCGGTGTAGACACAAAAAATATATTAGAAGAGGAGAACAACATACAGAGAGCATAGATAAGGATTAAAAAAAAAAAAAAAAAAAAGATCAAAATACAGAATTTATTCAGTTTCTCTGCTAAGGCCTTGTCCTCTCTGAGGGCCCCCTTTGCTCCTTCGTGATCTAACGGTCCCATGGATTCCCTCACAGGCTTTCTGCTACTGATGTACCTGGAAAAAGTTGATACTGTGAGTTTTTGCTTCTATAGCAAGTTTCTCTTCATACTCTCTTTTAGACTTCTATATCAATGCTTTTCATCTAATTTGCCAGTACTTATGCTGCTTCTTATATATTTCATTTAGGTCCTTTTTCCATTCTTTGAAGGATTTTTTTTAAGCTCTAATACTTTCATTTTTTTTATTTTGGTTATTATGTTAAATCTTTTTTTATTAAAGAAAATTGTATACAAACAAAATGAAATATCAGAAATCAGCACTGTTTAACATTCCCAGTGCCCAATTCCCCCCCCCCCCCCCAACCCCCCCTCCCCCCACAGCTTCCACATCTCAAACCCAAATATAATCCCAATCCAACTCAGTCCCATCCCATCACATCTTCCCCAACCCATGGAAACCTAAATCCCCCCTGAATGAGCTCGAAAGGACTGAGCTCTTATGACCTTCCACAGCTACTGGGGGGGGGGGGGGGGGGGAATGACACAGAAAACTTTCCTTCCCCCTTCCCTCTCAACTACCCCATTCTGAGCAGGTATTCAGTTACAAGAGGCCAGGGCATATAAAGAAAGCACAGAGGGGATAATTCAATCATAACATATTTAGAACAAGCCTTCTACCCCTATGGGACAAAGAGGCCAGGCTCCAGAGCTTCAAAAATTGGGTTTTACGCTTATAAGATCCCCTCGCCTCCCAGGTTAACAACAGGCACCAGATTAAGCCAGTGTCAAAATGCGGGTAGATATCCGAAGTCCAGGACTGCAAGATGCATTTTCGTGTCAGAAGGCACACCTTCCAAAACAGCAAAGTTCCCTCCATTGTGGGTCCTCTGAAGGACCCAGGACAATCCAATACCAACTGGAATGGGATGCCTTCTATCTGACATTGAAGGAGAAAGCCAGATAGGCAGTGATCTGGTCCCAAAAATGCTGAACCACCACGCAGCCCCAAAAAGCAAATTATCTAACATTTTACAATTAGGACACAGAGATGAGGCCAAACCCCCTGAACTTGAGTAAAATAAGCCCTAAGTAAGACACGAAAATAACTCTATAGGTGGCATTGCTCATAAGCCGCTGATCTGGCACTCACCAGTCCTATAGTTCCCAAGGCTGGTCTGGAGGTAGATTTGGTGTGGAAATGAAGTGATCTTTAAAGTACTGTTATTTAAGTGTTTGACCTCAGGGAGGGAGGGAGGGGGGAAGAAGAGGGGGGTTGGGGGGAGGGTGGGGGTTGGATAAGTTTAATCTGATGAGAGTAATAATAAACAGGTTGTATTTAAAAAAGCAAAAATGATACATGTTTATTGACTAATGATTGTATAATTAGTTTGAGGATTGATGAATGTTAAATGCAGAACCTTGTATGGCACCGCTTATGTTCTTGCAATTTCAATAAAAAACGTTTAAATATATAAGTGTTTGACCTCTTACACTTTTGCCTTCTCTTTGGTTGGTGGGGATTATGGATTCCTTTCCCATACACCACTGGGATGCTTGCACGGTCCTTGGGACCAATGCACACTTTTTGTGTCAGAAGCTAGTTAGGCAAAATTTCACTGAGTGGCACTGCAGTCCCCCTGTGGAGTTCAACCTGTAGATTACCAATCTTACTAGTTAGCAATGCAGGGTTAAGGCTTTAAATAATCTAAAAGAACAGACCTTTTTAAAGTTGTAAATTCAGACCAGGCCTGTGAGATCAAAGGCTTCCAGCAACAGAGAGACAAATGGCTGTACTTAGCACTTCAATATGAACTTCTTTGCAGAGGTTTTGATAGTTGACTTTAGTTTTAAGGAATCTAACAGATTCAGAGTTTTAGAAATAGATTATACAGTTAAAATACATTTTTTAATTCGCAGATTCCAGGTATGAACTTTAGTGTTTTTGGTTCTGATATCCTTGGATGGTCCAATTGATGCAGATTGCTGTAGGCTTTTTCTTTGTTGTCCAGGAGGAGGGTTAGATGTAAATAAAGATCCAGCTCCGACCACAGGGAATGAGGAGAGTTATATTTGTAATGTGAAGGGAAGATAAAATTTATTTTCTTTTTCCAGCCAAAATAAATGGAAGAAGTTCAAGTAAAATTGAGGACTGGTGCCTCAACACAGACTCAGCAGGTCAGTAAAAGTTTGGGTTGTAAATAAACAGAAAATGTAATTATTTAATCTAAGTTGCAGAGCCTGATGTGAACCCAGCCTCCAGTGGATTTCTGGCATCATTTTGGGATGGACTCCCAGTCTGCATAGCGACGCTGCAACTACTAGATATTTGGTGAAAACTCTGGTAGCTGATGTGAGGCCAAATGACACTGTACTGAAAGTGATGTGTTCCTACCCAAAATCTGAGATACCTCCTGTGGCCTGGAAGTATCAGGATATGCGTGCAGGCTTCCTTCAAGTTCAAAGAGTATAGCCAATCTTGTTCCTGAATCATTGGGAGAAAGAATTTTCCTGGGCACCTTTCAGCAAGCATTTGTTCAGGGTTCTCGGGTTTAGGATGAGATGCATCTCCCCAGTTTTCTTTGGAACAAAGAAGTATTTAGAACAGTATCCATTCCCTTCTTCCTCTAGTGGAACGAGTTTGACCACATGGGCCTTTAGAAGGGCAACCAATTCCTCTGTGAGTACTTCCTTGTGAAGTGAACTGATGAAAGATGCTCTTGGGGAGTAATTTGGTTGCTTTCGTCACCAATGTAGGGTGTAACCAAGATGGACTATTTGAAGAACCCACTGGTCGGAGATTACAAGGGACCACCTTTCTTGGAAAAAAAACTCAGCCTCCCTCCTACCAGTAGGTCATCCGGGACAGTTACTTTGACTATGGCTATGCTCTGCTGGAGCCAGTCAAAAACTCACCCCTTCTTTTGACTGGGGAGCCAGTTGGGCCTTTGGCGCACGCTGTTGACCAGAAAGAGCACACTAGGGTTGAACTTGCTGAGTGGAAAAGGTGGTGGGTACCTACACCTTTGAAGTAGTAAGGACCTCTCTTCAACTTACCCAAAAACCTCCTAGAAGAGGAGGGTGCAGAAGGTGCATGCTGGGAGAGAGTGTTGATTATCTCCCTGGCAAGTGGTATCCGACCACCTCTGCTGGCCCTCCGTGTCCAAGTCAGAGACACATGGCTATGAGAACCTGCACATCGCTATACTCTGTGCAGAGATCCTGGATGCAACATCAAAAGGTATCATACGCACCCCTGGCCAGGAATATGCAACAAGCCTCTGCTGCCTGGCTAACTGAAAAAGAGATCTGGCCTCCTCCGGAGGGACAGTATCAGACAAATCAGTCATAATGCATACTAGGGCCCGCAAATAAAGGGTCATGTAGAGCTGGTATGACTAGGTACAGGAAATGAGAATTGAAGCCTGATACATCTTATGCCCAAACAAGTCCAGAGTTCAAGCCTCCCTCCCTGGGGGTGCCAAAGCAAATTAGCAAAGTCTCTGGAACTTCTGGCCAGTTTGAGCGTTGATTTCACTACCAGAGAATGAGGCAGTAAAGTGGCTTATCAAATCTAAGTAAACTCTGAATCCAATACACAATGTCAATCTTTTTGGGGGAGGACAGTGACAGACAGGGAAGTCTGAATTCTTCACCTGAACATCATGTAAGATCTTGTGAAAAGGGACAGTCACAGCCTCTGTAGGTGGAGAGTCATAGTCCAGTACCTCAAACACCTCAGCCCTGGGCTCATCCTCTGTCTCCAACTGAATTCTTCACAAAAGCAGGGAAGGACAGACACTCTGGAGGAGATTTTCACCTCTCCTCTGGTGGGGAGGGATCTGAAGGAATTCCATAGGACTGCTCCTCCAATAAGTACCATGGACCATCACCAGACAACCATAAGCAGTCTGCATTGGAGTCAGCAAAAAAAAAAAAAAAATCCTCATGGGAGGGCTGAGACCGTGTCTGCCTCAGATATGAGGAACCACGTCCTTGTCTGGAATAGCGCTAAGATGCAGGCTCAACCCTTGATTCTGGCAAAGCTTCCTCCACTGACGTCGAGGAAGTACCTGCATGGGCTGATACCGCATGCGGTGAGAGTCCTGCGAGGCAGATAGTAAAGTCAAGGATAGCACAAGAACCCTGATGCCAATGAACTCTGCTGTAAAAGCCCTGCCAAATGATCTTGGAGCACAGCCTGGACCCACTCATTGAGGGTCAACATTCAGAAAGTCTGGGGCACTGGATCAGAGACAGCCTGCTGAACCATCAGTGTCGATTTGGGTATCAGGTCCCGGTTACTCGGACTTGCACTTAGGTACCTCTTCAATGGACAAGGAGCATCAAGAGGGATTGATAATTATGTTTCTTGGACTTCGCCCAATGTCGAGCATTGACATCCCTCAGTGCCAACGAGGACAACATCGAATCCTCCTGTATCCTCAGTGTTGGATCCGATGCTGAGCTGTCCCAGGGGCCCTGTATAACGGATGGTGTTGAGGCAGGTGGAGACCTACTTGATGCATGACCACTCCCCAGTGTCTGATAGAGGTCTGGTAGCCATAGGGGCAGATGTACCCGATTCTCTTCTGAGGGGTACAGAGGCGCCCAATCTGTCTGCCAGGTGCCAAAATTCAAAATGTTACAGAGAGCTTGCCGAGACTCACCAAGCCCAATGACTAATATCTAATGCTGCAGGGGGACGCTAAATTAAATTACATAAAACAAATAGGAAATATTTTTTCACTCAAAGAATAGTTAACCTCTGGAACTCGTTGCTGGAGGACATAACAGCAGTTAGCATATCTTGGTTTAAAAAAAGGTTTGGACAAGTTCCTGGAGGAAAAGGCCATAGTCTGTTATTGAGATGGACATGGGGGAAGCCACTGCTTGCCCCGGGATTGGTAGAATGGAATGTTGCTACTAATTGGGTTTCTGCCAGGTACCCATGACCTGGATTGGCCACTGTTGGAAGTAGGATACTGGGCTAGATGGACCACTGGTCTGACCCAGTATGGGTATTCTTATGTTCTTTATCCATGTTGGCACAAATTATACTACTAGGTACCCCTTCAAACTTATCAAAAGCGATTTCATGGCTCTGAAGAGAGGGTGAAGCAGACAGGTGTACAGGGTGGTGTTCTCATCGATCCTCTCTGTTGTGGGTAAAGGCCAAGGGAGAGAAGCTTGCATCCTGGAGATAAACTTGTGGCTGAGCAGATGGTGTCATCAAGAGTATTTTGGCTTCCTGGACCATGGGATGCTTTTGCAAGTGCTGCTGAGCAGAAATGGTGTCCATCTATCCATGAAAGGAAGAAGTGTTTTCAGCAGCTGACTAGCTAACCTACTGAAGAGGGCTTTAAACTAGAATCACTGGGGCAGGGTGTTCAAAGCCCCAGGCAAGTACAAGCCCTCAGGTAAGTGAAGCATGTTTTCTCACTCGACTAGTGAAAGACATGAAGTCCTCTTTCTGTGAACTCGATCCTATTCCATCTTTGGCCCTCTTACCTTCAATACTATCTATTATAAATCTTAGTCTCTCTTTTGGTCAATTTTAAACCTCCTGGAAATCTGCCTTTGTGCACACTACATTGAAAAAAAACCTTGGCTGATCCCACAAATCCCTCCAATTTCCGTCCCGTTTCCAATCTTTGTCATCTTTCCTAGATTCTTGAAAAAAGCTGTTTCCCTGCAACTTTCGTCTTTTGCAAAAAAAAAAAAAAGCTAGCACTCCGTTCCAGTCAATGAGGGTATCGAAGTCACTACAGTACAAAAACTTTTACTGAGAGTGTTCTTGGCAAAATACATTCTCAACTGGACAAAAAAAACCCCACTTTGGTTATTTCCCTTGATCCTTCTGATGCTTTCGACCTCATTGATCACTCTCTCCTGCTTGCTCATCTCCAGTTACTAGGTATCACTGACACAGTTTTAAAATGGTTTATCGTTTACCTTAAACTTGGATAAGTCCCAGGCTTTGTCAATCATCCCCGAGTTGGCAGATAGAGAAGGGTATGGGTTCCCCTTTAAACACGCAGACGGGGTGCTCAAATATTTAGGGATATGGTTACCAGTGAATTTGGCTCAGGTTTACACACTTAACATACAACGACTACTGAGGGACACCGAACAGAGTTTAAGGGGGTGGGAGTCCTTGCCGCTAAATTTATGGGGAAGAATAGCCCTGTATAATATGTGCATTATACCTAAATGATTGAAATTCCATGTGCAAAGGGGAAAAGGATAGTGATAGGAGTGTACTACCGTCCGCCTGGCCAGGACGAACAGACGGATGCGGAAATGTTAAAGGAAATCAGGGACGCAAACAAACTGGGCAACACAATAATAATGGGGGATTTCAATTACCCGCATATAGACTGGGTTAATGTAACATCTGTACACGCAAGGGACATAAGATTTCTTGATGAAATCAAGGACAGCTTCATGGAACAGCTGGTTCAGGAGCCGACAAGAGAAGGAAAAATACTAGACTTAGTCCTTAGTGGTGCTCATGATCTAGTGCAGGGGGTAACGATACGAGGGCCGCTTGATAACAGTGATCATAATATGATCGGTTTTGATATTGGCATTGAAGGAAGTGAAACTAGGAAATCAAGTACGCTAGCGTTTAACTATAGAAAAGGTGATTACGACAAAATGAGAAAAATGGTGAAAAAAAGACTGAAAGGAGCAGCTCGCAGAGTAAAAAACTTGCATCAGGCGTGGATGCTGTTTAAAAACACCATCCTGGAGGTTCAGGACAAATATATTCCACGTATTAGAAAAAAGGGAAAAAAGACTAAACGTCAGCCGGCGTGGCTAAACAGTAAGATAAAGGAAATCATTAGAGCCAAAAAACAATCCTTCAGAAAGTGGAGAAGAGAACCAACTGAAAGTAACAGGATAGATCATAAGGAATGCCAAGCCAAATGCAAAGCGGAGATAAGGAGGGCAAAAAAGGACTCTGAGAAGAAATTAGCGTTGGAAGCAAAAATACATAGTAAAAATTTTTTTAGATACATTAAAAGCAGGAAACCGGCCAAAGAGTCGGTTGGGCCGCTGGACGAAAATGGTGTTAAAGGGGCGATCAAGGAGGACAAAGCCGTAGCGGAGAAATTAAATGAATTCTTTGCTTCGGTCTTCACCGAGGAGGATTTGGGGGGGGACACCGGTGCCGGAAAGAATATTTGAAGCGGGGGAGTCGGAGAAACTAAACAAATTCTCTGTAACCTTGGAGGATGTAATGGGTCAGTTCAGCAAGCTGAAGAGTAGTAAATCACCGGGACCTGATGGTATTCATCCCAGAGTATTAATAGAACTAAAAAATGAACTTGCGGAACTACTGTTAGAAATATGCAATCTGTCCCTAAAATCGAGTGTAGTACCGGAAGACTGGAGGGTAGCCAATGTTACTCCGATTTTTAAGAAGGGTTCCAGAGGAGATCCGGGAAATTATAGACCGGTGAGTCTGACGTCGGTGCCGGGCAAGATGGTGGAGGCTATTATTAAGAATAAAATTGCAGAGCATATACAAAAACATGGACTGATGAGACAAAGTCAGCACGGATTTAGTGAAGGGAAGTCTTGCCTCACCAATCTAATGCATTTTTTTGAGGGGGTAAGCAAACATGTGGACAATGGGGAGCCGGTTGATATTGTATATCTGGATTTTCAGAAGGCGTTTGACAAAGTGCCGCACGAAAGACTCCTGAAGAAATTGCAGAGTCATGGAATCGGAGGTAGGGTATTATTATGGATTAAGAACTGGTTGAAAGATAGGAAGCAGAGAGTAGGATTGCGTGGCCAGTATTCTCAGTGGAGGAGGGTAGTTAGTGGGGTCCCGCAGGGGTCTGTGCTGGGTCCGTTGCTTTTTAATGTATTTATAAATGACCTAGAGATGGGAATAACTAGTGAGGTAATTAAATTCGCCGATGACACAAAATTATTCAGGGTCGTCAAGTCGCAGGAGGAATGTGAACAATTACAGGAGGACCTTGTGAGACTGGGAGAATGGGCGTGCAAGTGGCAGATGAAGTTCAATGTTGACAAGTGCAAAGTGATGCATGTGGGTAAGAGGAACCCGAATTATAGCTACGTCTTGCAAGGTTCCGCGTTAGGAGTTACGGATCAAGAAAGGGATCTGGGTGTCGTCGTCTATGATACGCTGAAACCTTCTGCTCAGTGTGCTGCTGCGGCTAGGAAAGCGAATAGAATGTTGGGTGTTATTAGGAAGGGTATGGAGTCCAGGTGTGCGGATGTTATAATGCCGTTGTATCGCTCCATGGTGCGACCGCACCTGGAGTATTGTGTTCAGTACTGGTCTCCGTATCTCAAAAAAGATATAGTAGATTTGGAAAAGGTACAGCGAAGGGCGACGAAAATGATAGTGGGGATGGGACGACTTTCCTACGAAGAGAGGCTGAGAAGGCTAGGGCTTTTCAGCTTGGAGAAGAGACGGCTGAGGGGAGATGATAGAAGTGTATAAAATAATGAGTGGAATGGATCGGGTGGATGTGAAGCGACTGTTCACGCTATCCAAAAATACTAGGACTAGAGGGCATGAGTTGAAGCTACAGTGTGGTAAATTTAAAACGAATCGGAGAAAATTTTTCTTCACCCAACGTGTAATTAGACTCTGGAATTCGTTGCCGGAGAACGTGGTACGGGCGGTTAGCTTGGCGGAGTTTAAAAAGGGGTTAGATAGATTCCTAAAGGACAAGTCCATAGACCGCTATTAAATGGACTTGGAAAAATTCCGCATTTTTAGGTATAACTTGTCTGGAATGTTTTTACGTTTGGGGAGCGTGCCAGGTGCCCTTGACCTGGATTGGCCACTGTCGGTGACAGGATGCTGGGCTAGATGGACCTTTGGTCTTTCCCAGTATGGCACTACTTATGTACTTATGTGTTTCAATTGTTGCCTTTGTTTCTGAAAAACAAAGAAGAACGTAGCCTGAACAAAATGTTAAGAAGGTTCCTATGGAAGGGGAAAAGAGCGCGACTACCATTGAGAATTCTGTGTACCCTAGAAGAATATGGCGGATTGGGATTAATTAGTATTAAAAATATAACAGCTGCTAGTGGGATGCGGCATATCAATGACTGGTTCCGCCAGACATCCCACTTCTCAAATACAGATTTGGAACTCAGCCTGCTTCCACAGACTCACTTTAGTAACTGTCTACATTCAGGAGGAGGGGACATTCCTGCGACACTGAGAACCACAGGGATCATGAGTTCAGCTAAGGCGAATTGGAAATGGATATGCCGGTTGCACCAGTTCTCGCCCAAAGTGACCCCTTTCCTTTCTATTGTGAACAACCCTCACTTCAAGCCAGGATACATCTACCCAGCTTTTGGTAGGTGGAAACAAAAAGGGATGACATATCTTCTACAAGTGCTGACGTTGGAGGGCAAGCTCAAGTCATTTTCAGATTTGAAGAGAGAGTTTTTAATCCCTCCGAGACTACTTTCATTATGTACAGTTGCAACATTACATCACTTCGTTCCCATGGACAGACTTGACAGAGGACGTGCAAGAAGAATTGTCTTCAGCTTACTCTTTAAGAGCGCAAGATAAAGTACCGTTGGCATACCATCATCGCCACATAAAAGATATGACTCCAGAGGTGGATTATAAACGATTGGCAGAGAATTGGGGAAAAGATTTATCCACAGACATTACTGCAGACCTGCTTAAAGACTATATCCTGTCAATTAAGAGACGCTCAAAATATACAGTACATTGGGAAATCCAGTATAAAACTGCGATGCGGATGTACGTAGCGCCCAGAAGGGCGTTTCATATTGGTATGTCCCCATGGGGGGCATGTCCAAAATGTGGAGTAGATGGAGCGACGCTGGGCCACATGCTGTGGTCCTGTAAAGGAATACAACAGTTCTGGAAAGTCATAATAACCCAGGTTTCCAAACTATGGAAGGTGAAATGGCAGTTAGATGCGAGGCTGTTGTTTGACTACTACAGAGCGCCGTGGCGCACCGTGAAAGGACTGAAGGTATTCTTAGGAAAAACTGTCATAATAGCACAGCAATGCATAATGGCCAACTGGATTACAAATAATTGTCCGACTTTGCAAGAATGGAGGTTGCGCATGATTACTCTGATGCGAATGGAGAAGATGGCAGTCAGGGATATTTCTTCAAGGACTGGAGAGAATTGGCAGCAATGTTGGTGTTTATTTCTGAGTACACTGACCCCGGCGGCGAGGAGCCGACTGTTGAACAGATAACTATAAAGAGCCTGAGCCACATTGGATTTAGTCAAGTTGGTTTAGGATGCCAGGGAGAGAGGGGGGGAAGGGGGGAATCCAAGGGGAAGGGATAGGGGTGGCAGGGGGGAGGGCGGGGTAAGGATGTGCGGGTTAAAGGGAGAAAAAGGGGGAAAAAGGAATTGGGAACCTGTTAGAAGGAATGATGTTAGCATGGTCATATTTGTGAAACGCTTAAGTTGTAACAAATGATTTATTATTCACAGTGTTAATGTCTACTTCCGTAATAAAAATGATTTAAACATAAAATGGTTTATCGTTTATTCATTTTACTATACCATTTCAAATTGTGGTTACAAAACAAAAACAGTTTACATGTTGATATAAAATCAAAATAAAAACTAACATAAAAGAACTCTATCGAATTTATAGGAAAGCAAACTAAAACAACCATTCTTACAAAGATAAAAGACACCAATTCTTACTGAACAGTCATTCATAACAAATACATGGATAACATACAGTTGTTCTGCATGTTCAATGCTACCTACCTAATATTGCCTTTTATCACAGATTATTTTCAAACGTATCCTGGTTCTCCTCTCTCTTGTCTGAACCATCTTTCAATCTCGCACCCTTACTGATTTCATTCACTTCAAATTCATGCTATCCTCCTTCCAATCCTCCCTATTCCTCGCTAAGCAGGACTATTATATCCAATTGACCAATTCCCTCAGCTCTAACCCTCGTCGTCTATTCGCCACCCTCAACTCCCTCCTCAAAGTGCCCTCTGCTCCCACCCCCCCTTCACTCTCTCCTCAATCTCTGGCCCACTACTTCCGTGACAAGGTCCAGAAGATCAACCTCGAATTCACCACTACTCCCTCTCCTCCTCTTCAGCCTATATCTCACGCTCTCATCCAACCTACCCAGGCCTCCTTCTCCTCCTTTCCTGCTATCACCGAAGAGGAAATCGCCCATCTCCTCTCCTCCTCGAAAGCCACCACTTGTTCCTCTGACCCCATCCCCACTAACCTACTCAACACCATCACTCCTATCATCACCCCCACCATCTGTCATATCCTTAACCTCTCTCTCTCCACTGCATCTGTCCCGGACACCTTCAAGCATGCTGTGGTCACTCCACTCCTCAAAAAACCATCACTTGACACTACCTGTCCCTCCAACTACCGCCCCATTTCCCTCCTACCCTTCCTCTCCAAGATACTTGAACGCGCCGTTCACAGCCGCTGTACTGATTTTCTCTCCTCTCATGCCATCCTCGATCCGCTTCAATCCGGCTTTCGCCCCTACACTCAACAGAAACGGCACTATCTAAAGTCTGCAATGACCTATTCCTCGCCAAATCCAAAGGTCACTACTCCATCCTCATCCTCCTCTCTGCCGCTTTTGACACTGACAATCACAACCTACTTCTTGACACACTGTCCTCCCTTGGGTTCCAGGGCTCTGTCCTCTCCTGGTTCTCCTCTTATCTCTCCCATCGTACCTTCAGAGTACACTCTCATGGTTCGTCCTCCTCCCCTATCCCGCTCTCTGTTGGAGTTCCTCAGGGATCTGTCCTTGGGCCCCTTCTTTTTTCAATCTACACCTCTTCCTTAGGCTCCCTGATTTCTTCTCATGGTTTCCACTATCATCTTTATGCCGACGACACCCAGCTTTATCTCTCCACACCAGAAATCACTGCGGATACCCAGGCCAAAGTCTCGGCCTGCTTATCCGACATTGCTGCCTGGATGTCCAACCGCCACCTGAAACTGAATATGTCTAAGACTGAACTTATTGTTTTCCCACCCAAACCCACTTCCCCTCTCCCTTCACTCTCTATCTCAGTTGATAACACCCTCATCGTCACCAGTCTCATCTGCCCGCAACCTCTGTGTCATCTTCGACTCCTCCCTCTCCTTTTCTGCGCACATCCAGCAGATAGCCAAGACCTGTCACTTCTTCCTTTATAACATTAGCAAAATTCGCCCCTTCCTCTCCGAGCACACCACCCGAACTCTCATCCACTCTCTCATTACCTCTCACCTTGACTACTGCAACCTACTCCTGACCGGCCTCCCACGTAGCCATCTATCCCCCCTTCAGTCCATCCAGAACTCTGCCGCACGTCTTATCTTCCGCCTTAACCGATATACTCATATCACCCCTCTCCTCAAGTCACTTCACTGGCTCCCAATCGGATACCGCATACAGTTCAAGCTTCTCTTACTCACCTACAAATGCACTCGATCTGCGGCCCCTCCGTACCTCTCTACCCTCATCTCCCCTTACGTCCCTACCCGTAACCTCCGCTCTCAAGACAAATCCCTCCTTTCAGTACCCTTCTCCACCACCTCCAACTCCAGGCTCCGCCCCTTCTGTCTCGCCTCACCACATGCCTGGAACAAACTCCCTGAGCCCATACGCCGTGCCCCCTCCCTACCCATCTTCAAATCAATGCTCAAATCCCACCTCTTCAATGTCGCCTTCGGCACCTAATCACTACACCTCAGGAAAACTTATCTACCCCAACTTGACATTTCGTCCTTTAGATTGTAAGCTCTTCCGAGCAGGGACCGTCCTTAATTGTTGATTTGTACAGCGCTGCGTAACCCTAGTAGCGCTCTAGAAATGTTAAGTAGTAGTAGTAGTAGTAGTAAAGTGGTATCACCTTCAGCATATTATCCTCTTCACCTTCAGCATATTACCCTCTTCACCGTGGCGTCCCTCAGGGGTCCATTCTTTTCCCACTTTTCCTCAGTCCTTTGGTTGCACTCATTCAAAGTTTCTCAATCTCCTCATATCTATACTGATGACATCCTTTTAATCTATTACGTTGATACTGTCACAGCTCCTGAAGCTCACCCACTGGTTAGCTTCCCACCAAATAGCTCTTAACCCAAGACAGACAGCTGCATGTTGGATTACAGGTCACTCCCTCCATCCTACCTCAAATCTCAATCTGAAGTGGAGTAGCCTAATAAGTAAGTGCAGCAGGCTTTGAGCCTGGCAACCTGGGCTCAATTCCCACTGCAGATCCTTGTGAACTTGGGCAAGTCATTTACCCTCCATTGCCCGGGTACAAAAATTTAGATTGTGAGCCCTCTAGGGACAGAGAAAGTACCTGCATATAATGTGTACAGCACTGCGTACATCTAGTGGCGCTATAGAAATGATTAGTAGTAGTAGTTTTGGGTACCAATATCTCTCCGGTTTCATCCTTTCACTATCTTGGTGTCGTTCTCGACTCACAGGTCTCATTTAACTCACACTATCATCCTCGTGTTCATTCTTGTTTCTTTGTCCTAAGACAGCTTCATTGTGTGTGAAAATTTCTGGACCGTGACACTTTCCCCAGGTCTCGTCCTGTCTCTATTAATCTCCAAACCAGATTACTGCAATATTGCAGCCTGTACTGCTATGGATTTACAGCCTGTCTCACTGACACAGACTACTCAATAATTACCATGGATTCTTTTGGATTCGTATTAGATAAATAAAACCTTTATTAGAGGTGCTAAAATCTACAATGATTAAGATATATACACATTCCATGTCAAGTGGGCTGATTTCAGAGAAGTGCCCTGCTCGACCATCACGGATTTCGATGACATTTTCTGTGAACATTCATACATGTCCCCAATGAACATTGGTAAAGTTTTACGTTCGCCAATGCACTACTTGCAGAGATATAGTAATCTGTTTGATCCCATACTGCAGCCTTCTATGGTATGACTCCGAGATTTCGGCAACTTTGAGACACTGTATCTCCGGCAATATTTTGTTGAGAGAAACAAAACTTGGCCATCTTGTACAACTTTATGTGCTCTATTAAACAAAACAATAGAAAAAAATCTTCATGAGCGATTTCCATGAAGAAAACTTGGAACAAACTTGGTCCGAAAAATTTGTGGCACGAAAAAATTGTAAAGTTTGGCTTTTTATATCTCTGGAATTAAAGGGGTGATAAACGTGAAACTTTGCACACAACTTATCAACACAAGGTTTTCAAATACAAAATTTCATTCTCCTAATATTTTCCATTAGTTCACAAATTGAGTGTAAAGTTGATGATTTTTGCAAAAACGCCAAAAATAGGGTATTTTTAGCCCTCTTTTACAAAAAAAAAAAAAAGACCTTCTGGAAACTCTTTTTAATCATTTTCATTAGAAAGAGCATGTTTCAAACCCCTTTAAAAAAGTAGGGTTGGTTTTTCATTGCTGGCATATAAGGCCCTAGAAATAGGGACAAAGTTGAGGACGTTGCTATCGCAACATCACATGCATTCTATTATTTTTGTTTTATACAGACATTATTAGTACCTAAATTGTGTTGGTCCATGGTGACAATGTCAATACCAGTTCAGGAACTTGAACCAGTAACCCCATCGCCATAGGGGTCACGCCCAATAGCTGTGCAATACCAGCCACGGGTGGGTTTCTTGGATGAGGATCCCAAGCCTCTAGTTTGGTTTCTTCATCAAAGTTCCAAAGCCTTTGGTGGGTATCTGTCCGGTTCCCAAGCTGATGATTGGGCAGCTTATCCTAGGTTCCTAAGCCTAAAGTGGGTATCTTAAATGGTTCCCAAGCCGAAGTCCGTAATGTTTGTATGAACTGCCAAATTCCAACCATTGCTTATTATTGAATTTACAAGCCACTTTTCTTTAGTGTCACTTCTGGGAATTGATACTGGCGGCCTGACGGTGCTGGAAGCACACAAATAAGGTGTTGTGCTGGAACCCAACAAACATCTTTTTCTTTCAGGCCAATAAAATGAATGAGCTGGGCCTGGTAGATGCATAAATGTTACCAATGCATCATTTTGTTCAATGGAAATTTCTACAACGTTGCCTACCCACCACTTATTGTCATAAATGCAGGCAATGTAACAACCAGGCAATAGTTTGGCCAATTTTAAATTAGGATCGACGATATTGGAAATTTTGGCCACAAAGTTAATCATGTCATTTGAAACTTTGCTGACAGAAATCGAATTCGAATCAACTGGCACAAACTGGTGATGATCTCTTGTGCCAGCTATTTTGCAGTTAGCTTTCCATCTTTCTTTTTGCAGCATCCTGTTTTCTTGGATTTCTTCAGTCGGAACATACATATATTTAATTCCATGAATGTTTTTGTCACAAAAGTTAAACAGATCTACTGGCGTCAGTATTTGGTCAGTTAATGGTCACTGGAGGCTGGCTCGAGCAGCCAAATGTTTAGTCGTGGCACCAACTCCATCACATGGTGATTTGCCATGACTCGTGCCAAAAAAGTTCCATTCAGCCTCAATTTCAAAATCATTCTTGTGATTGCACAGATTGACAAAATTTTTGTATTGTGCTGCTGAACCGTCACTAAAGTAGTATATTCTTGTAATCTTCGTTTTATTCGTCAAAAACTCAATCAACTTCCGAATGAACATGTGAACGGAAACTGTATCATGTTGCATATGATCAGAAATTATGCAGCAGAGGTTAGCTATATAAATAATCATTACATCACTGGTCCCTACATCTAAGCAATGCTAAGAGTTCTTAGACCAGGAAAAGAAGCAATAATACACTATATATATACAACATCACTGGGCCTTACATCATCCAGGCTCTTATCAGCTGGGGGGGGGGGCCGTTACAGCGAAAGCCAGGAGCTTTTTAGACCAGGAACAAGTCCTCTGCGCAGTACGTACGTTACTCACAGATGAGCTCCAAATTTCACTGAAAGAAACTCCCCTTTTTATTGGGCTCAGAACTCATGTTCAGAGCTAAGGAAAATTACAGAATGCTTCTCTGTTTAGGTAAACAAGCCATACTGTGGGAACGTGGTCACATGCTTTCCAAGTCCAGGTGGCCAGGCTGAAATTCCGAAAACAAGAACCATCCTCCCTTTTACATACCAAATTAATTCTTATCTTCTGTATTCCAACTTCCTTTTGTATTTACAAGAAAAGTTAATTTCAGTCAAAGACGGAAGATTTCAGAGTTCATTATCGATCAAAGCAGGGTTGGAAAGCAATCCTTTAAATCTTCCATTACATTCGGCTCTTTGCTTTTCAATTCTGCTTATACGATAATGGTATAATAGAATAATTATGAAATATGTTTCACAAATAATAAACAGATGTATTAAGTACTAAAATTCAACATACTAAAATTAATAGGAAGTATAATCCAAGGGCAAATGGCAATAATGCTGCCCACTAATAACTAACCAAAATTCAATAATATACATTGCTTAGTTACATTAAACTACACAATTTGCCCATAACAAAAGAGGATAGTGCACAAGGCAATATTTGAAATTATTAATCAGGTTGTGGAAGGAATCCACTGGTGAAATTCACCTCCACAAGTGTTCAGAGTTAGTCACCTTGAGCCTTATTCCTTTGCATAAGGGCAAACAAATGTTGCAATGCAAGTGGTAAATTATGCTACATTAATTGCTACTTGTAAACTATCTGAGTATAATAAAAAAAACCTTTATCATATTGCAAAATAATAAGCTGATTAATGTCAGTTATAATACATTTTACTTTAGCTAAAGTTTCAGTATCAATAGCATTTATTATCTCTAAAATGTACCAAAAGCTCCTAACAATGCATCATACCAAGTTCATTTTACTCTACAGTTAAGGGTACTACAATTTTTACACAGGTCTTCATAGGTGTAGTGTTCACACAAGAAGAATATAAACATTTGCTAATAACACATTGGTGGTGTAAATGCCAACAATGTCCACATTTTTGGGTCAACGATGATGTATTGTCTGTCTCTGACTTGTGCAAGTCATATTAAACTCATTCGTGTGACAGGACTTCTTTCCATATTTGAGTGTTGTTGACAGTTGCCACAGGACACATCTAGTTAGCTGAACATGTGTAATTTATCTTGTCAGATTTCACTATGATTCCTCCATCTCCCAATCAGCTTGACCTCTCGGCTGTGAGTCATAAATGTTCACCGGGGGTAATAACCATACCCAAAGATACTGTAAGAAGGATTACACTGAATGTTACAAGGATCTATGAATAAAGCATATACAGATCAGTTATTCTCTATAACTCTTATTTGCTGGAACATAAGCACATAAGCACCGCCATACTGGGAAAAGACCAAGGGCCATCAAACCCAGTATCCTGTCTCTGACAGCGGCCAATCAAGGCTTCAAGAACCTGGCAATCCCCCCCCCCCCCCCCCAAGAAAAAAAAAAAAAAAAGTTTTAATACGGTTCAATGGACATTTCCTTCAGAAATCTCTCCATGAGTCCATTCTTGCCCAGATCGAAGGATCAAGACAAGGTTATATTATGACTTAAGGCACATTCTTATACTAATTAGCCTTCAAAATGGGAACCCTTATCAATTAATTCTAAATTTTTTAATAGTGTTACCTGCAAGGATGTGCAATTACATATCTAGAATAATTATCTACTGCTGTGCACACATATTTACATCCTTGCAAATTGGGTAAAGGTCCTATATAATCCATCTATCAAATTGTGTTCAGGTAATTTTCTCCTTTTTAATTACCCCTTAGACATGTGGGGAACAGATCGTCTAGTCTGGTACTAACAGACCAGACATAATTAAACTAATACCACGATCTGTTGCCCACCTATAAGTGGCCTTTCTTCCCAGATGTTCAAATTTTTGGTGCGCCCATTTCGCCAAACCTGAGCAATTATCTGGTTCTTGCAAAGTTTCCACCTCAAGAGTTGTGATTTTACTTTATTCATCAGCCACCGCGCTGTAGAGACGTTCTAGAGTATTACCCTTGCAATGAGCATCTACATAAAAAATAATAACATTAGTATTTTACACAATTCTAAATATCTTGCCACAATTCTTTGACCCACAAATCTTTGGTATTAATTTTCCAGTTATTTTTGTACCAAGTAAGTAGCCACGTGGCTAATTCAGTCCATGAATCAGTATATATGTATGACATTGCCCTAAATTCTCAGTTTTCAAAGCCATATAGGCAGCATATAACTCTGCATTCCACATTCTTTCCTCCAGCATACTTAGCAGAACCATCTGTAAACCACGCATGTTGCTGCTCCTCATTAGTTAATTGATTATAGGTTTTTCCCCACCTGACTGGGCGCTCCACCCATTCCAGAGGTTCTAGCTCAGTTTGTCCTATTCCTGGAAGGGCTGTCACCTTTTCATGCAGTGAGGGAATTCCCCCAATCCCTGATTTTGTTCTTTCCTGAATATACCACTTCCATTTAGTTATACTACCTTCTTGTGCATGCCCTATCCAATAAGTTTTTGGGGAGCTATGTATCCATTGCATTATTGGTATTTCAGGTCTCAGGACAACAACATGTCCTATAGTTAACTGCTCGGTATCCACCAGAGCCCAATAACATGCTGTTTCTCAAAAGGAGTATATTTCTTTTTACTTCTAAAAACCTTACGGCTCTAGAACCCAAGTGTTACCCGTTTCCTTTGTTTTTGCCAAAGGCTCTAATTAGCATAATTTTATTTCCCCTGAGACACTTAATTCTACTTCTAATTACACTGGCCACAGATCCAAAGCCTGTTTAAAAAAAAACAAAAACCTGTTGCTCTTCTCCCTTCACTCAAGGTCATATTTTTTCCCCTGATATGCACTGCTTGCAATTAACACATTCCTATGCCTGAAAGTTTAAAAGTTTCCCTGCCTGAGACGGTCCTTGTATCTTATTAAGATTTATCTCCCATCCCTTTATATGTGCAATTAATGACTCCAAATTAGTCTAAAAATAATTTTAAAGTCATGATATAAATGTACTTTCTTTTTTTGTTAATTTTCCCTTCTCCATTTCTTATATTTATACTGTGTCACACTTACAATGGCACGGCACGCTCAGTTATCATTTTAACTGCGTAAATCACACATCATTCCAACTGCATCACCCTTACAACGGCACGCTTAGTTATCATTTAGTAAAGTATTCTGGCAAGCATCTCATTTTAACTGTAAATCACACACTAATCATTCCAATTCTGTACTTTTCCTATGCTGTTTATCCCGTCTCTAACGGGTTTTCAGGTAAGCAATACTGTTACATAGTAACATAGTAAATGACGGCAGATAAAAGACCTGTACGGTCCATCCAGTCTGCCCAACAAGATAAACTCATTCCTTCTCCCTTTTTGTTTTAACATTTTTGCCTGAATCAAACTTACAGCAAAAGGCAATGATTCCTTTAAACCGGAATCCTATTCCACCCATTATGACCACTAAGTGGCTATAACAACATATAGTACCTCATTCCAGCCTTGGAATTCAACTCTCCCCTGCATTCCTTTTAAAAAGGTGTCATTCTTTGTAAGAATCCCACACGCTCGTCGCCAAGATGTACTGCTATGGATTTACAGCTCACTGACACAGACTACTAAATTACCGTGGATTCTTTTGGATTTTTATTAGATAAATGAAACCTTTATTAGAGGTGCTAAAATCTACAATGATTAACATATATACTAAGGTTAGCTATATAAACAATCATTACATCACTGGCCCCTACATCTAAGCAATGCTAAGAGTTCTTAGACCAGGAAAGGAAACAATAATACACTATATACATACATCACTGGGCCATACATCATCCAGGCTCTTATCATCAGCTGGGGAGGCCCGTTACAGCGAAAGCCAGGAGCTTTTTAGACCAGGAACAAGTCCTCTGCGCAGTACGTACGTTACTCACAGATGAGCTCCAAATTTCACTGAAAGAAACTCCCCTTTTTATTGGGCTCAGAACTCATGTTCAGAGCTAAGGAAAATTACAGAATGCTTCTCTGTTTAGGTAAACAAACCATACTGTGGGAACGTGGTCACATGCTTTCCAAGTCCAGGTGGCCAAGACTAAACTTCAGAAATCAAGAACCATCCTCCCCTTTGCATACCAAATTAATTCATATCTTCTGCATTCCAACTTGTTTTTGTATTTACAAGAAAAGTTACTTTCGGTCAAAGGCGGAAGATTTCAGAGTTCATTATCGATCAAAGCAGGGTTGAAAAGCAATCCTTTAAATCTTCTATTACACAGCCTAACTCAGACTTCACTGAAAAAACTCTAAACCCTTCAAAATATTGCAATTCGCCTTGTCTGTTACACCAAGAAATTTGGTTTAGTTACACCCCTACTGAGAAACACCACTGGCTGCCCATCCCACAACGAATACAATTTAAAATTTTGCTGCTTGCATTTAAAGTTTTCCGTTTAGGTCTAGTCCCTTACCTATCTTTCCTAACGATTCTCTACTCCCCAGTTAGATTGATGCGATTCATCAATGATCACAGAATTGTACTCCCCAGCCCCAAAGCTGCTAAGTATTTATTAATAGCATTTGTACAAAATAATAATAGGTAAAATCATCCATGCAGTTATACTACTCATTTTGAAAATAACAAATTAATTAAAAAAATAACAAAATCACTAACAGTGGCGAGGAATTCACTAAATAAGAATGCTTTCAACAATTTATGACATTTCAAGTAGTAACATACCTGAGTGACCTCGGTGGGGAATTCCATTTCCTAGTAGCTCGATATGTGACGCTTGCATCATCATTAGGATCTGTAACGAAGATTTTTACAACACGGAGAATGGAGTAGATAGTCTCTCAACGTCGGAAAAGCATTATGTAAAGGTAATTCTAACAAGTATTGCATATAGTCAGGTAAAAGACCAAATAAAAGTGCATTCTATTCTCTTGCCCCCACAACCTAGAATAATCTCCCTTTAGACATCACTCCTAAAATTAAAGACTGTCATTAAGACCTGGTTGTTTCAACAAGCTTATGGGTAGTTCGGCTCGTGTATCTGGTCTCAGGCCTGCCCCTTTCTTCTTTCCTTATGTTTTCCCCCCCCTGATTTCTGTCCGAGTATGATTTGAAGTTTGGCTTTCCCATCTGTCCTATTCTTTTTTTTATTGTAGTTCTTTTTCCATTGTGTTTTTCACTTTTAATTAGGATTGTAAACCACTTTGATCTTTATGTCAGGTAATGCGGTATAGCAAGTGCCAATAAACCATAAATCTCTACACAAAGGGGAAAAAGGTGCACTGTCTGGAAAGCAGTATATACTAATGCCCAAAGTATGGGAAATAAGGTTTTAGATCTTGAGGCTACGATGGAAGAGGATGATTTGGATTCAGTGGCAATCAGAAAGACTTGGTTCACAGAGAACCATGACTCAGATATAGTTATACCGGGCTATAATGTGTTCAGGAAAGACAGGGTAGGAAGAAAGGGAGAGGGCACGACATTTTATGTTAAAGGTAATATTAAAATCACACAATTGCAGGACCTATGTGGTAAGGAAGAGGCACTGTGGGTCAGTCTGGAAACAAGGAATCGCAAATGTATTTACACTGGTGTGATAGACTGAAGTCTCTGTTCACTTCTTCTGTCTGTATATCACACCAATATAAATACATTTGCCATTCCTTCTTTCCAGACTATATTTTGAATGTCTTCAGCTATGAAAGGGGAAGTACTACTAATAGGTGATTTTAATATGACAGAGGTTGATTGGGGTATCCCTACTGCAGGTCTATTAGAGGCAGGGAGTTCCTGGATTCCCTACAGCAGGAACTACTCCAGCAGTTGATAATGGGAACCCACATGGAATGGGGTCATACTGGACTTAGTGCTTACTAATGTGGAGAGCGTTTCTGATGTTTACAGTAGGTGATCATCTGGCAACCAGTGATCACCAGATGGTGCAATTTAATATTAAGATAGGTGTGGAAAGGGTTCACTCAAAAGTGAAGGTTCTAGACTTCAAAAAACTAACTTTATTCAGATGGGGGATTACCTAAAGGGATTGCTGTCTGGATAAGAACATCTGGAAGAAGTTGGAAAGCAGTGGGCAAAACTGAAAGGAGCTATTTTAAGAGCAACAAACATTTTTGTAAGGAAAGTAAACAAAAGTAAGAGAAAAAGGAGGCCGCTTTGGTTAGTAGCTGAAAAGGTAAGGAAAGGCCTTTATAAACTACAAGAGATTGCAGAAAGAGGAAGACAAGCAAGTTCGAGGGGCGTAGCTACGGGTGGGCCCAGGCCCTCCAATCACAGTTCAGGCTCACCCAGTTTCTCTTGTTGCTCCACTCGGGATTCGGCACGGTCTTTGCATTTAAATCTTTTATTTTACCTCAAGTCACAGCAACGGCAGTGAGAGCAGCAGGCTCGCCTATAGCCTTCCCTTCCCTCTCAGTGTCACGCCCTCGCGGAAACAGGAAATGACATCAGAGGAAGGCGGGACACAGAGGGAAGGGAAGGCTGGAGGTGAGCCTACTGTTCTCACTGCCGTTGCTGCGACTTGAGGTAAAATAAAAGATTTAAATGCAGGGCAGCATGAACGAAAAGGGGGATGTTGCAGAGAAGAGGATGGGTAGGTAGGACTGGGGTTTGAACATGAACTCCGGGGCTGAAAATGGGGGCAGCTGAGGGCTGGGGTGAGTCGCTGGGCACGGATGGATGGAGGAGAGGGCAGGGGAGAGAGAGGAGTTGCTGGACATGGATGGATGGTGGGGAGGGGAGAGAGGAGAGTTGCTGGACATGGATGGATGGTGGGGAGGGCAGAAAGGAGAGTTGCTGGAGATGGATGGATGGAGGAAACGGCAGGAGAGAGAGGGGAGTTGCTGGACATGGATGGATGGAGGAGATGGTAGGAGAAATGCTGGATGTGGATGGAGGAGAGGGGAGGGAAGAAAGGAAGGAGATGCACATGGAGGAAAGGGGAGAGAGGTGAAAATGCTGGACATGGATGGAGTGGAGGGCAAGGAAGAGAAATGTTGGACAGGGATGAAGGTAAGAAAAAAGACAGAGAAAGGAGATGCACACGGATGGAGGTAAAGGGAAAGAGGAGAAATGCTAGACATGGATGGAGGGGAGGGAAGACAGAGGAAGGAGATGCACATGGATGGAGGGGAGGGAAGAGGAGAGCGAAGAAATGCATTCCCCTGCGGCCCCAACAGGCACAGGACCCAGCCAGCACACACAGAACACAGTCTGCAGTGTTCTCTGAAAAACAAGCCACCATATGCTCACAAATTTTGGAAGCTCAAGCCTAGCTGCCCAGGTAAAATAAATATGTTTAAATGTACAGTGTAATGGTGGTGGTGGGCTTCTGGGTGGGGGTAGGCTCATCATTGCCTAAGAGGAAAAGTTATATTTAATCAAATATACCTCCCCCCTCCCCCCTCCCCAAGTAGTGAAGAGGATACCCCCACTCAGAAACCCACCAACAATAAATTTTAATGATATTGGGTTTCTGGGTGGGGGTGGACGCAATGCCCAAGTTAAAATAGAGGTTCTATATTTTTTTTTATGTTGGTGGGTTCTATATATTTTTTTGTTTGTTATAAAGCAAAGTTTAAAGGATATATGCCATTGCTGTAATTATATTGCAGGATCCTGTCGTGTATTGAGATTATTGCAGACTTAAGTCTGGTCAAGTTTAAGATATGGGATAATGTAACTGGTTGGTTTTTCCATTATGTATGTATATGGTTTATATTGATGCAGGACAGCTGTTGGGCAGACTACTTAGAAATCCATCATCAAATGCATTGTAATGCATTATTTTGTAGTGTCCCAAGAAACACTACTCATACCTATACGTACAGTGTCCACCCATATTAGTTCTGGGCCTACCCAAAATGTCAGGTCTGGCTACGCCACTGCAGGCAACAATATCTGGAAAAGCTAAGAGAAGCTGGTAGAATAGTAAAGAAAGCAAATATGCAAATGGAAGAAAAAATAGCCAATATGGAAAAATGGGGGGGGGGGGGGGGGGGGGAGGAGACATGAAAATATTTAGATATGTTATTTAGATATGTTAATGATAGGAGGAAGTGCAAAAGTGGCATTGTGAGACTCAAAAGTGAAGGGGAGGAATATATTAATGATAAAGATAAGGCAGAATTACTTAACATATATTTCTGTTCTGTGTTCCCAGCTGAAGGGAACAACGCAAAGTCAACCACAAAGGTGGAGAAACTGGATCTGCTACGAAGGAAGTACAGAGATGGGAGAGTAGTGTGATCAACAGGACACTTCCAAGAAAAACCAAGGAGACAAGAGATGGTAAAATATTCTTTAATAGTAGATAAGACTCGACACGGCACCGTGATTCAGCAAACAATGCCTGCCTCAGGAGTCTGTGAATAGTATTCCTTTGTGGACGCTGTCAGAGAGATCTAGCAAACCAATTCAAGCATTTAAAAAGACTAATTAATGATCAAGAATGTCTACAAATCTGGAGTTGGATTGTTTCCAAAAGGAATCAAGATAGAAATACTGCTGTGTCCTAGCTAAAGAGCCATAAGCAGGACCACAGAAGACAAACACAAATAGGAACGGAGGAGTAGTCCCGTAATGATTTTCAGAGCACTGTGTTCGTGTAATGGAAGTGAATTTTAAAGATTGTTTTTCAACTCTGCCTTGACCGACAAGTGCACTCAGGGTCTGTATTTTTAATTAGAAGTAATTCTGCTTAAAAATTATTGTTTAACTGATTGTATGAAAATAAGTTGGAATGTAGAAGAAGGTAAGACACAGCTCTAATTAATTTGGTATGTGAAAAGGGAGGTGGAGCGTGTTTTGGGTTCAGACTGGCCACCTGGAATCAGAAACATGTGACCACATTCCCACAGTATGGCTTGTTTACCTAAACAGAGAAATTCTCAAGCATTCTGTGATTTTCCTTAGCTCTGAACATGAGTTCTAAGCATAACAAAAATGGGGGACCTTTTACAGTGAAGCTGGAATCTCATCTATGGGTGGACACATTGCATAGAACCAGACTCCTGGTCAAACTCCGGCTTCGCTGAAAAAGGGGCTTCTCAACTGATGTAAAAAGCCTGGATGATGTAAGGACCAGTGATGGATGTATGTATAATGATGATTGTTTATTGCTTCATTTCCTGGTCTAGAAACTCCTAGCATTGATTGGATGTAGGGACCAGTGGTGTAATGATTGTTTATAGGTATTGTTTCTTTTCAGTTATAATCATTGTGTATATAGCTTAATCACTGTATATATCTTAATCATTGTGTATTTTAGAACCTCTTTCATTTACCTAATACGAATCCAAAAGAATCCACAGTAATTACTGAGTAGTCTGTGTCAGTAAAGCAGGCTGTAAAACCAGGTCAGAACAGTTTGTGAGTAGCTGGCTAAACTAAAGGTTGACAAAGCAATGGGGCCGGATGGCACACATCCAAGGGTTGTGAAGGAAGTTAAGGAATAACATAGCAACATAGTAGATGACGGCAGATAGAGATCTGTATGATCCATCCAGTCTTCCCAACAATGAAGGTATGATGTGATATTACATACGTGTAACTGATCTTGATTTGTCTTTGCCATTTTCAGGGCACAGACCGTAAACTTCTGTACAGAACTGGCCTTGTGTGCAGTGGTGGCTAAGAAAGCAAATAGAATGTTAGGAATTATTAGAAAGGGAATGGAAAACAAAAATGAGAATGCTATATGCCTTTGTATTGCTCCATGGTGAGACCGACCCTCGAATACTGTGTGCAATTATGGTCACTGCATCTCAAAAAAGATAAGCAAAATTAAAAAGGTACAGAGAAGGGTGATGAAAATTGATAAAGGAGATGAGATGACTTCCCTATGAGCAAAGGCTAAAGTGGCTAGGACTTTTCAGCTTGGAGAAGAGACAGCTGAAGGGAGATATGATAAGAGGTCTTTAAAATACTGAGTGGAGTGGAATGGGTAGACGTGAATCGCTTGTTTACTCTTCCCAAAAATACTAAGACTAGAAAAGTGCAAACCCCTTCACCCACAGGAGGCTTGATCCAGCTGTTCTACAAATTTGGTAGCCTCTTTGGCCAAATCAAAGACGTGCTGGGTGATATAATGAGTAAAGTGCAAACAAGCTGGATAGGCAAGACTAAAACGGATTTGTAGCTTTGCTAATTTGGAGCACACCGAGGGGAAAACATTCTGGGCAGTGGACACTGCAGTGAAATAATCTTGAAAATACAGGATTTTCTTTCCATTATATTCCAGTGAATGTCCACCCCAGACACTGTGTAGAATGTCTACTTTGTGTGCATAATTAAGTAATTTAAAAATCACCACCTGCAGTTTTGCCATCCCATCAAGGGCCCAGTCTACGCATGCGCTCTATGTGAGGTGTACCAGTGGCACTAGGAAGCCAGGACTCCTACAATAAAACCGCAAGTCCTTATCAGGCAGTGACTCAGAGAGTCTCACCAGTCAGAAGTTGTTGCTGCGTTTAACTGCTTGAGCAGCCATCGTCCGACCAGACAGAATTATATAAGTAAAATGGCGGCTTCGTGCCAAAACTTACCCCGATCGGAACAGCATCCGCGGGACCTCCCCGGAGGAGCTGGGCACCACTGAGGCATATTTTCAAAGCACTTAGCCTTCCAAAGTTCCATAGGTCTCTATGGAACTTTGGAAGGCTATGTGCTTTGAAAATATGCCTCACTCTCACCTCAAAAGACCGAGTCAAACGAGCTCCGGTCAAGCTGCACGTGGAAAATAGCCTCAGAATAGCTACGCAGAACCAATACGTACTCTTTTTTTTTTTTTTTTAATGCTGTGAAGAAAGTTGGAGGCAGGCAGCAACAGAGGTACTCCGGTAGGCAGAGGGACAGGTAAGACAGGGAAAGGGCGAACCTATATGCCTTCAAAGTGGGCACCTCCAGCCACAACACCCCAGCTTCAACTGGCAAAAGCACAGGAGCCACCCCAGGCAGAATTTTTTCCAGGAGCTGATCAAGCTACGTCCACACCTGCTGAGAGATAGAGAAATACTGAAGGCAGATGGAGCTAGCCGTCCATAGAGCACTATGGTTTTTCAGTGTTCTCTATCTCCACCTGCTGGTAGGCGGACATAACCCATCAGTTAATGGATTCATCTGCTGCTGATGACAAGGAATGTGGGGTACAAATGTAACAAATAAATAAATAAATTCTAAACCCCAAGAAAGCTGTAAAGCAGAAATGTTCAGTCCAGTATAGTTATTGCCAACTGTCCCAATGCTTTAGTTCTCTGGAACGTGCTTCAAGCAAGCACGAGGCAATTGACACCGCAGAGAGAATCTTCCATAAGCAAGGGATAGTCTTACGATTCAAAACAGTAGATAACAGTCCATTGCGAAGCAATTAATTCACATGGTACCAAAACAGCAGCCGACTGTAAAGTCCCAGTGCGTCCTGAAGCAGTCCTCCCTCTATGTTTGCTTGCCGACTATAAACCCCAGGAGGCAGAGGTCACGTGGTACCATGGTGGAGAGCAGTCGCTGAAAAGCGGAGCTCCCACACTTCCTTGTTCACTTATCAGCAAAATCGGCACCCGATACGAGTTAAACACAGAGAAATCCTCTTGTAATACATCGGAGGGTAGAGAGCACGAGACAAGACCTCTTACTCGCCAGCTCGCTGTGGAATGGCCTCCAGAATTCAAAAGAAAGAAAAGGAAAAGGGTAAGGCCCTAGATCCCAACATGGCGGACTCCTCGGTCTGCCCCGCGTGGACTGCCGAGATCACCGCTGAGGTAACGGCGGCAGTGGAAGCAGCATTAGATAAAAAAACTACAGGCTCTATATGATCGAGCCGAAGCTGCCCACGAATGATTAGATGGCTTCCATTTAGATCTAGACCACATGCAGCAGCGAATCAGCGACATTGAAGATCGCATGCAGGAGACTGAAGAGCCTAGAGAGGAGCTTCAAAAGAAAGTGAAAGACAAGTTAGACGATTTAGAAAACTGAGCAAGGAGGAATTTGCGTCTTGTCGGGTTACCTGAAAATTTAAAGGATGCGGAGCTGGTGAGTTTTTTGGAGCGTTGGCTCACGGAGACGCTACGACTAAACAACTTGCAGGATCCACTGCGAATTGAGCGAGCTCATAGGATGGGGCCTCGCCGACAATCAAGTGACAAACCCAGAGTGATAATTATGAAACTTCTGCAATATGGTCACAAGCAGGCGATCCTGAGAGCCATTCGAGCAGGTCAGCCATTACAATATGAAGGTCGAAAAATCTTATGTTTCCAGGACTATTCGATCAGTGTGGCGACGGCGAGGCGCGCTTTTGCTCCAATATGTGCTGAACTATACGAACGCAAAATTAAGTTCTTTTTGATATATCCGGCCAAACTACGGATATCTTACGATGGCGGGGAACATACTTATGAGACAGTGGAGAAGGCCAAAGACTTTCTGAAAACGTTGCCAATTAAAGCAACGAAATGAAATAGCATATGGCAGTTAACGCCATGGCAGGAGGACCTCTGGATGGTTTGTCGGATAAAATGATGAAAAACAGATTATGTACACGGAGGCACTAGTTGAAACGCTGGAAGGACAAAGATCTACATTAACAATTTAAATGGGAAGAATTACAACCCCCCATAAGAAATGAAACGTGGAGTAAGCTGTAAATCTGGATGGAAGATTTGACGCACGCTGAGAACGCTGATGGAAACACAGGAGACTTTCAAATAATATGAGAATAAAAGCTGAACGGCAATAACTTGTTAAAGATGAAGAAACTGGACGGATGGAACATTAGCGACTTGAGACTCTAGACTAAAGACTGCCTATCAGATGACTCTGTCTCACTGACTGCTCAACATTCTTGACTTGTCTAACTGCCTTATAAGGTACATTGCAATAAGAATGGTACCATAAAGCGAATGCTACATACCTGTAGAAGGTATTCTCCGAGGACAGCAGGCTGATTGTTCTCACTGATGGGTGACGTCCACGGCAGCCCCTCCAATCGGAAACTTCACTAGCAAAGGCCTTTGCTAGTCCTCGCGCGCCCATGCGCACCGCGCATGCGCGGCCGTCTTCGTCAGTCCCATATGTAGCAAGACAAAACAAGGGAAGACACAACTCCAAAGGGGAGGCGGGCGGGTATGTGAGAACAATCAGCCTGCTGTCCTCGGAGAATACCTTCTACAGGTATGTAGCATTCGCTTTCTCCAAGGACAAGCAGGCTGCTTGTTCTCACTGATGGGGTATCCCTAGCCCCCAGGCTCACTCAAAACAACAACCATGGTCAATTGGGCCTCGCAACGGCGAGGACATAACTGAGATTGACCTAACAATTTATCCAACTAACAGAGTGCAGCCTGGAACAGAATAAACATGGGCCTAGGGGGGTGGAGTTGGATTCTAAACCCCGAACAGATTCTGAAGCACTGACTGCCCGAACCGACTGTCGCGTCGGGTATCCTGCTGCAGGCAGTAATGAGATGTGAATGTGTGGACAGATGACCACGTCGCAGCTTTGCAAATCTCTTCAATAGTGGCTGACTTCAAGTGGGCTACCGACGCTGCCATGGCTCTAACATTATGAGCCGTGACATGACCCTCAAGAGCCAGCCCAGCCTGGGCGTAAGTGAAGGAAATGCAATCTGCTAGCCAACTGGATATGGTGCGTTTCCCCACAGCCACTCCCCTCCTGTTGGGATCAAAAGAAACAAACAATTGGGCGGACTGTCTGTTGGGCTGTGTCCGCTCCAGATAGAAGGCCAATGCTCTTTTGCAGTCCAATGTGTGCAGCTGACGTTCAGCAGGGCAGGAATGAGGACGGGGAAAGAATGTTGGCAAGACAATTGACTGGTTCAGATGGAACTCCGACACAACCTTTGGCAAGAACTTAGGGTGAGTGCGGAGGACTACTCTGTTATGATGAAATTTGGTGTAAGGGGCCTGGGCTACCAGGGCCTGAAGCTCACTGACTCTATGAGCTGAAGTAACTGCCACCAAGAAAATGACCTTCCAGGTCAAGTACTTCAGATGGCAGGAGTTCAGTGGCTCAAAAGGAGGTTTCATCAGCTGGGTGAGAACGACATTGAGATCCCATGACACTGTAGGAGGTTTGACAGGGGGCTTTGACAAAAGCAAACCTCTCATGAAGCGAACAACTAAAGGCTGTCCTGAGATCGGCTTACCTTCCACACGGTAATGGTATGCACTGATTGCACTAAGGTGAACCCTTACAGAGTTGGTCTTGAGACCAGACTCAGACAAGTGCAGAAGGTATTCAAGCAGGGTCTGTGTAGGACAACAGCGAGGATCTAGGGCCTTGCTGTCACACCAGACGGCAAACCTCCTCCATAGAAAGAAGTAACTCCTCTTAGTGGAATCTTTCCTGGAAGCAAGCAAGATGCGGGAGACACCCTCTGACAGACCCAAAGAGGCAAAGTCTACGCTCTCAACATCCAGGCTGTGAGAGCCAGAGACTGGAGGTTGGGATGCAGAAGCGCCCCTTCGTCCTGTGTGATGAGGGTCGGAAAACACTCCAATCTCCACGGTTCTTTGGAGGACAACTCCAGAAGAAGAGGAAACCAGATCTGACGCGGCCAAAAAGGAGCAATCAGAATCATGGTGCCTCGGTCTTGCTTGAGTTTCAACAAAGTCTTCCCTACCAGAGGTATGGGAGGATAAGCATACAGCAGACCTTCCCCCCAGTCCAGGAGGAAGGCATCCGATGCCAGTCTGCCGTGGGCCTGAAGCCTGGAACAGAACTGAGGGACTTTGTGGTTGGCTCGAGATGCAAAGAGATCTACCAAGGGGGTGCCCCACACCTGGAAGATCTGTCGCACTACACGGGAATTGAGCGACCACTCGTGAGGTTGCATAATCCTGCTCAACCTGTCAGCCAGACTGTTGTTTACGCCTGCCAGATAAGTGGCTTGGAGCACCATGCCGTGACGGCGAGCCCAGAGCCACATGCTGACGGCTTCCTGACACAGGGGGCGAGATCCGGTGCCCCCCTGCTTGTTGATGTAATACATGGCAACCTGGTTGTCTGTCTGAATTTGGATAATTTGGTGGGACAGCCGATCTCTGAAAGCCTTCAGAGCGTTCCAGACCGCTCGTAACTCCAGGAGATTGATCTGCAGATCGCGTTCCTGGAGGGACCAGCTTCCCTGGGTGTGAAGCCCATCAACATGAGCTCCCCACCCCAGGAGAGACGCATCCGTAGTCAGCACTTTTTGTGGCTGAGGAATTTGGAAAGGACGTCCCAGAGTCAAATTGGACCAAATCGTCCAACAATACAGGGATTTGAGAAAACTTGTGGACAGGTGGATTACGTCTTCTAGATCCCCAGCAGCCTGAAACCACTGGGAAGCTAGGGTCCATTGAGCAGATCGCATGTGAAGGCGGGCCATGGGAGTCACATGAACTGTGGAGGCCATGTGGCCCAGCAATCTCAACATCTGCCGAGCAGTGATCTGCTGGGACGCTCGCACCCGTGAGACGAGGGACAAGTTGTTGGCTCTCGTCTCTGGGAGATAGGCACGAGCCGTCCGAGAATCCAGCAGAGCTCCTATGAATTTGAGTCTCTGTACTGGGAGAAGATGGGACTTTGGATAATTTATCACAAACCCCAGTAGCTCCAGGAGGCGAATAGTCATCTGCATGGACTGTAGAGCTCCTGCCTCGGATGCGTTCTTCACCAGCCAATCGTCGAGATAGGGAAACACGTGTACTCCCAGCCTGCGAAGCGCCGCTGCTACTACAGCTAAGCACTTTGTGAACACTCTGGGCGCAGAGGCGAGCCCAAAGGGTAGCACACAGTACTGGAAGTGACGTGTGCCCAGCTGAAATCGCAGATACTGTCTGTGAGCTGGCAGTATCGGGATGTGCGTGTAGGCGTCCTTCAAGTCCAGAGAGCATAGCCAATCGTTTTCCTGAATCATGGGAAGAAGGGTGCCCAGGGAAAGCATCCTGAACTTTTCCTTGACCAGATATTTGTTCAGGGCCCTTAGGTCTAGGATGGGACGCATCCCCCCTGTTTTCTTTTCCACAAGGAAGTACCTGGAATAGAATCCCAGCCCTTCTTGCCCGGATGGCACGGGCTCGACCGCATTGGCGCTGAGAAGGGCGTTGAGTTCCTCTGCAAGTACCTTCTTGTGCTGGAAGCTGTAAGACTGAGCTCCCGGTGGGCAATTTGGAGGTTTTGAGGCCAAATTGAGGGTGTATCCTTGCCGGACTATTTGAAGAACCCACTGATCGGAGGTTATGAGAGGCCACCTTTGGTGAAAAACTTTCAACCTCCCCCCGACCGGCAGATCGCCCGGCACTGACACGTTGATGTCGGCTATGCTCTGCTGGAGCCAGTCAAAAGCTCGCCCCTTGCTTTTGCTGGAGAGCCGAGGGGCCTTGCTGAGGCGCACGCTGCTGACGAGAGCAAGCGCGCTGGGGCTTAGCCTGGGCCGCAGGCTGTCGAGAAGGAGGATTGTACCTACGCTTACCAGAAGAGTAGGGAACGGTCTTCCTTCCCCCATAAAAACGTCTACTTGTGGTGGTAGAAGCTGAAGGCTGCCGGCGAGACAACTTGTCGAAAGCGGTATCCCACTGGTGGAGCTGCTCTACCACCTGTTCGACCTTCTCTCCAAAAATATTGTCCGCGCGGCAAGGCGAGTCCGCAATCCGCTGCTGGATCCTATTCTCCAGGTCGGAGGCACGCAGCCATGAGAGTCTGCGCATCACCACACCTTGAGCAGCGGCCCTGGACGCAACATCAAAGGTATCATATACCCCCCTGGCCAGGAATTTTCTGCACGCCTTCAGCTGCCTGACCACCTCCTGAAATGGCTTGGCTTGCTCAGGAGGGAGCTTGTCCACCAAGCCCGCCAACTGCCGCACATTGTTCCGCATGTGTATGCTCGTGTAGAGCTGGTGTTAATATGTGTTGTAGCTTGAGGCCTATCCACTGGAATGGTGGTGGGCCAAGTTACTGGGCTTTGGCCAGCTGAGCAGCCCTGACTAGGCCTGAAAGCCCACCAATGGCCTTATAGATGGGAACCTGCAAAAGCAGGCCTGCATGATGGGTCTTAACAAAATCTGGTACAACTGTCAAATTGAACATAGCACCTAAAATGTAGAAATAATGGATAAAAATGGATGAAGTTTGGTTTTTAAAATGAAGTTTGTGGTACTCAGATCATAAGAGCATATGAAAGTAGATATGAAACTGAGATGTCAATAATAGGGTATTTTTGTATCAAGAAGAGAAAAATAAGATGTTGACGAGAACGGAAATGTCACAAACAGGTGCAGATATTTTTGTAATAAGAAAGAACATGTTGTTTACAATAACGGAAATCTTGTAATAGCTAAAGCGGAAAGAAGAAGGTACAGATGGACATCTGCCGGAAAAGGAAAAAAAATGATTCAGAGGTTGTGAAATATTAAGAAAAAAAGGCTCTTGCCATTGACTTGTATTAAGACCTGTGCCTATAAAAGAGAGAAGATTTTGCCAGATAGTTGAAAACATTTCTCCAACTCTTCTCGGAAGGCACAGCTCTGTGCAATTGAACCCAGAATCTGTCTGATGATGAATGTACCAAGTTGAAGATTTAATCTTGGTAAGAATAAATTGAACCTTCTTTCTGAAAACCAATTGTGTCTTTATTTCTACTTATTCTTTATCTGTCATTTATTCTACAAAGCTAACCATACACAAGAGATCCTCACTCCCTGAACTAACTAGGATAGATCTTTATATGTGGGAACATAAATGGCCAAAGATCTCCTGGGACACTATTAGACAAAAAGCCGTGGTCATGGGAATAAGGTGTGAACTCCGCCTTCTGATGCCTTCCCAGAGCAGACCCCCATGGGTCTGGGTAACCCTGGAGGGATCTAAAAGGGAGGCATTAAAACAGTGGTGAGTCCCTTCCGCTGATGTATTCCCTGTATTCCCTGTTCCCGGCTTTCCTTCTCCTTTCTTTTATGTTCCACCTTGTCCGCAAGAGGGGACATTCTATTCTATGCGTCCAAGGTCAACTTGGGATGTTACTCCTGCCTTTCCTTTTACCCTATTCTTTTCCTCCTTCTTCTTTTCTGTCCCCGTCTCACGTCTCTCTTCTCCTTCTTTTTCTTCTACTCTGTCGTTTTTGATTTGCGTGATGCGTGTAAGTGTGTGATTGTTGCATGATTGGTGCATTCCTATGAGACGAGGAGACTCCGATCTCGTGGTTGCTGGCTGTTCCTTTCGCGTTCAATTCTTCGCATCGGTCTTTATGCGGGCTTCTTGCTCAACGATGCCTAGATTTTGTGCGTTTTCTATCTTCTCGCTATCTTCTCTGGCTGCGTTTTTGTCCACGTTCTATTCCCTGTTCTCCTTCCCATTTCTCTCTCTCTAATTCTTGCAGTTCTTACCTTTCCTACTTGCCCTCTCTGTCTTCTCCTGTTCTTTCCTTGTCCGTATGGGTTCTATGCTGCCCCATCTATGTTTCTCTTTATTCTCTGTTCTCTTCTCTCCGCACCTGTATTAGGGCTTTGCAGTGTTTACTCTCTGTGACGCCTTCCTCCTGTCTCTTAGTCTATAGATCTTGGGGAGAAAACTGATATTTGAAATTCCCTCCCCGTTGTCTCATGTCCCTTATTATAGCAGTCTTCTCTCTCAACGTTTACATTCTTTCCTGTGGTTAAGCCACGGCCTCTTTCCCTTCCCTTATTCTTTCCTATCGCAGTCAGTGAACTCTGTCCGCCCTCTCGTCCTGTGTACTCATTTCAAGTATCTGTATTCTTTGCCCCGGTTTGTCGGTCCTTTTTCCCTGTTCTCCCGTCCACCTTTATCTGTTGCTTTTGTGACTACGTCTTCCTCCCCACTTATGTCACCTGCGTGTACTTTCCCCATGTGCTTATCTGTTCTATTCTTTGTGCACTTCTGTGCGGCATCATTCTGGTTGGTGAGTTTTTTGACTGTTCTTCAAAGCTGACAGCCCACAGAACTCCCCCTCCTTCCCTGCTTCTACACTTCTGGTTCTAGAACTCGGACGGAGGGAGTGTCCCTTCCCTGCCCTCCTACAGATCTGTTGTCATTTTTGTCTTTTTCTTCTGCGCTGTACTTAACCCTCCGTGAGGTACTTAACCCCTACCTTACATGATTATGTTTCTGGCTTATGTTGATTTCTCCCCATACCGTTTTGAAACTGTCCTGATGTGTCTTTGTGAAAGATTTCAATCTTAAAACTGCATACTAAGTCTTTCTTCCTTATTTTTCTGTTTTTGCAACGCTTTATGGGCACTCTTACCCCTTCCTTCCTGTCATACAACATTAAACCACACTTTTATCCATGCCTGCCTGCTTTGGAAACCCCCGTATGAAACTTTCATGATATTACAAATCTCCAATTTAGAAGTCCCGGTCTGTATTCCGCCTCTGTTCCCCGTAGCCACTTTCTGTCATACTCACTCTATATATGACACTGTTATTACGCTCTAAGTCTTCTACATTTGTATTTTGTCTTTTTTTAGAAGTCCCAAAAGTCCTACGCTAATCCTCTCATGTTGCTGTATCTTTGCCTTCTCAATTTTTACGTGCGTACTTACTTTACTTTGTTTTTCTTATCTCTGTGACGGTCAGCCTCTTAGGGCGTTGCCCCACTTCCCCTTTTCTCTGCTCTGCTCTGGCTTTTTGGGCGTTGTCCCTGTTCCCCCTTTTCTGCCATAGTCGGTCTTCAACAAACTTTCTGTGTCTCTCAAAATTAGTCTTTCTCCCCTTCCCTCCCTTGTCCGGCTGATAAGGTTCCTTTATTCTGGTGATACTCTACACCTCCCGATAAGGCTCCTTTATACATCTCCCTGCCCTCTTCTCTGATGCTCTACCGACTCTTGCACCTTTTTATTTTTTTTTTTTTTTCCCTCCCTCCAAAATTGTTCCTTCTTGCTGCTACTCTTGTATATTCAGTTTAAGGGGTAATTAATGGAGTGTATCAAAAGTAGTAGCATTTATATGTATGACCCTCTATAGATTATTGTTATTATATTTAGAATTAATACTTTGCTATGTAATATTGGGAACTGTAATTGTGCGAGTCCGTTTTTAAATCTGGACACACATATGCAGCATTTCTTTTGCCTTGAAGGGGTAATGGAAGTGACTGTCTGCAATGTAGTTTCATGATAACATGCCTTTGTATGTTATTTTTGACTCCGGAATTTGGCTTACGGCACTGTTTCTGAACGGCATGATTAATATCCACTCATTTCCTGTAGAACTGCCTGCCCGTACTTTGTCAGGATGCAAGTTAGATTGTAAACTACTGATCAGTTCTACTGTGAAAAGCTGGGGTTTTTTATGTTCGTTAAAGCTGCGAGACTGTGTTCGCGTTCTATAAATAAATGGTGTATGCCATTGTTTTCAGTTCAATCATATATTCAGTTTTCTGCAAGTTTAACCTTGTTTTATGGCACATTTTCTCAGCATGCATAATGATATTTCTATGTAATGGTACATATTTCTTTTAAATCACTTATCTTTTGATAATTCAGTTGCCGGTTCTCTAGCTTCTTTGTATGTGCACTCTCCCACGAACAGCAGTGTTTAAATGTTTTCGGTTTCATTTTTGCGGTGGCAGCGCTGGATTGTTGCTTGTCTAGAATGGCCTTTGTTTCTGCAGTGTAATATTGCAAGTTCCATAATAATGATTTACAGTCTGTTTGTCCAGGTTTTTTTGTTCATTTACTTGATATTCCAATTTTGTTGTACAGCTTTTTCTTCCTCTGATATGGGGAACATACTAAGTCGTTTGTTCATTGGTTTGCCCTGCTTGTCCATCAAAAATTTGCGTGTGTCACTTTTCTTTCAGACTTTAATGCATGTTTATGCAGCACAACAGTGTGAATGATTTTATTTTGTATTGCATTGTCCTGGTTTTGCGGGCTTCCTTACTGTCGGCTGTTTTATTTTAATGCTTTTGAGTTCCCTTCTTATGAATTTTTTTAATAGAAAATCTATTGTCTAGTGACTCTCTTATGGTACTATCCCCCAAGAGCTTACATGTGTTCAGTGTTACAAATCTTTCTTTCAAAATTTTTTTATTTAGATCTATGTTATTTTTACCATCTTTGCATCTTGTTTTAGGTCCTCTTCCCTGGGATATGCTATATTTTTATTTCACTTTTTATTTTTAATTTCTTATATACCAGTGTCACGCTATAACCATTGGGTTTGATATCGATGCCTGGGGCTTACACCCATTGGAGGTGATCCTTCAATGGATGACGGTATCTCAATTAGTAGGAGTGGCCTGCGGATTCGGCATTATTGGCCATGTAGGGTTTACTTGTACAGAAGAGCGCGGGGGTAATAAAGAGACGTCTAGCGCCTTTCGTTGTGATTGTGTATAGGTTGACTAGGGCCTTTCCATACTTTTGGGACGGTTAGGTAATGTGGGATGCTGCTTAACCATCAATTCTTTTTAGGACGGTTAGGTTATGTGAGATGCTGCCCAGCCATGAAAGTTTTGCATGCTTTGTTGTTGAGTGGATGCCGCCAATGCTTTAAAGGCCCATTGGGGTGGTTAGTCGCGTGAGATCCCCTAATCAGCGGAAATCCATTGGGCCGCTGCTCTTCGACTCATGAGACCTTATTCGCTGGTTTTTTGAGTTCATTTTGGGAGTGTCTGCAATGTCCCTTTTTAGGGGCTCTATCATGGGCCGGAGCTCATGGCTAAGTATTTGAAACAGTTCTTGGCAGGCAGGGAAACCGGGTATCATCATGCTTTTAGAAGCACACTCTGGAGAGTAGTTTCCATCAATTAGGGGTAGGGTAGTAAATATAAGAAATAGCTGACACTATTCACTCCTACACTATTTTCATCAACACTTTGTTCACCTTTGTGACTTTCATTTGTCTGTCCATTTAACTTGTGGTAAAAGCATTGAGCTTTCCGCCAATCAGTAATTCTTGTTTTAGGTTCCGCCACTGGACCGCTCTTGAAGACGCGTGAGTATAAAGGTGTATTGCGTACGCATGATGCATGTTTTTTTATTTAGATAATCTTCCTTTGCATGTTATTGCTACATATATTTTATAGGTGTTCCTATTATAGATCCCTGAGCTAGAACCTTGCCCTTTAAATACCACTTTACATTGCACACATTTTCCTATGTGGATTGCTTTCCCCTTATTTCTGATTCCACTATGTCCTCCTCCTCATCCCCTACTCCCCTGGAAAGAGTTCTTAACTTTTTCCCCGCTGATAGAAAAGAACTTACCCGTTTATGTCAGACCTGGCATACCGCTTGGTCCGCCAAAGATCAAGCACTGGAATGGCCGTCAAAGGGCTCATTTGATCAGGGCAAGCTCCAAGCCTTGTTCTGCTACAATGAGTCCCACAAAACAGGAAAATCTAGGGATAAACATTTAGCTGCCATTAATAAGTTCATACTTATTGCACGAAACCAGCACGATAGGAGTCTAGGTAAGTCCGATACCGATCAAGCCCCTTACCAAGATCCAGTGACACCTACCGCCCCACCACCTTATGATGCAGCTACTGCCGCAAGCACTACAAAACTGCTACCATGTGCAGTGGGATATACCCCAATACCCCCAGGATATTGTGATAAACCTATCACAGATCCTCTGCTACAGAATTCCCAGGGATCTCAGACGGAGACCTCCTCATCCCAGGGATCACAGACAGTGACACCTTCGCTGCCTGCGGGATCTCTAGCTCCTGCGATTTTCAACCCTACTACTACTACTACTACTACTATTTAGCATTTCTATAGCGCTACAAGGCATACGCAGCGCTGCACAAACATAGAAGAAAGACAGTCCCTGCTCAAAGAGCTTACAATCTAATAGACAAAAAATAAATAAAGTAAGCAAATCAAATCAATTAATGTGAACGGGAAGGAAGAGAGGAGGGTAGGTGGAGGCGAGTGGTTACAAGTGGTTACGAGTCAAAAGCAATGTTAAAGAGGTGGGCTTTCAGTCTAGATTTAAAGGTGGCCAAGGATGGGGCAAGACGTAGGGGCTCAGGAAGTTTATTCCAGGCGTAGGGTGCAGCGAGACAGAAGGCGCGAAGTCTGGAGTTGGCAGTAGTGGAGAAGGGAACAGATAAGAAGGATTTATCCATGGAGCGGAGTGCACGGGAAGGGGTGTAGGGAAGGACGAGTGTGGAGAGATAATGGGGAGCAGCAGAGTGAATACCCACCTACCACCGTGCACATTGCTGGTGTTGTCGATATATCTCCTCTTTCATCTCAAAAGAACCCTCTCCCTATGTCCCAGGGGTCGGCACCAACTCAGCCGCCCATAACCCCTTCAACAATACCAGTGGCCCAGACTATCGCTCAGTCGCCTACTGTCACAACTGCTCCAACGATGCAAGCAACTACCCAGACCCAGACAGTTACCCCACAGCCACCACAGGTCTATCGTACTATTGGTGGTTATGGGATTGAGATACCCCCCCCCCCCCCATTATTGAACAATATCCTTGTGTCCCGAACCCGCCGGTTCCGATTATCACCCACTGCCCATCTAACAGCGGAATAGATGCAGCCGCTCAAACAACTACTTACCCGAACCTGGAAAAAGGTCAGGTATCACATATGACCACCCAAACGACTACCCACCCATATATGGGGCACGCAACTCAAACTTCACCTCTGCCACCGCGTTTGGACTCCTTTGCCCAAACTGGTCCCTTACCCCCTGCATCATTACCTTACCCTACTCTGTCCCAGTTACGACAGATGGGTTTTGTTCCATACAGTCCTGCTACCCAGGCACGCGTAATTTGCCAGGAATTATACGATCAGGGTTACGTAAAATCGCCCCCTAATCCGGATAATCCATCCATGCCCATTCTTGCGCCTGAATGCTTAACTCCCCCTACATGGGATAAGCTTGGTGCACGACCTAAAGTCAGATCCCCTCCCTCAGCAGAGGAGTTGGAAGCTCTTCTTCAGCGACCTCTGTTACTTCCAGCCAAACCAATTACAGAAGGAATTCGAACCGAGCCTCCTCCGATGCTCGATTTATCCTCACCATTACTAAGTGATGCGATCCCGTCCTTCGCTGACGATTCACCTCGACTTACTTTACCCACAGCTCTCCCCCTTACCACCCCGGTCCCTTCGGATACACGACCTATGCCACAAAATGGCAGTATATTGGCCAGTATGGGAGATGACCTCGCATTCGTTTCAGATGGACTTCGTTCCTTACGTAAGTCCGTTACAGCACTTCCGGACACTGTTGCATCTGCAGTATCTAGATCCCAATTACCCCAACAACATAATTTTATTTCTCGTCACACCAGACAGCGCCACCCTCAAAGTTATCTTACTACTGATGGTTCTAGCCGGTGCCTTCCTGTCATCGACAGTCCCCATAACCCGATAGTTTTCTCTGCCCTAGATGCCAGTGCAGAGCATACCCTACCTAGCCCACCTAGTACACCCGCCCAGTATGTAGCATTACATGAGAATTCATGGCATTATGTTCAGCCATGGATTGATAATCTTGCAGGATGGTCTGAGGCTCTCCAGCCCCAGTCCGCCCTTTTCCCACGTGAAGGATCCTTGCGGTCTGACAAGCTCTCGTTAGTTCGGGACCTTATTTATGACCACCCTGACCCCCATTGGGATCAGAAAACAACCCTTTACCTAATCCAGGGTCTTCAGGTTTGGAAAAAGTATGAGAATCAATTTCCTCCAGCCGCTGCGATACAGTCTCTTACATCCTCATCGGTTAAACCCTTTGAGGCTGTTAAACTTTTTCCCCTGTTGAATAAGATGTCGGGTGGTGTCCCTCATACGGAGTACACCCCACTTTCGGCTGTTGAACTAAATAGCCTTATACTGCAGCTCCCAGATATTGCAATGGGAGGCAACCGATGGTTAAAAAAATTACAGGACATTACATTAGGTACTGCTCTGTCAGTTGGTGACATGAAAGCGTTATTGGGCAGAACCCCACATGCTAGTGTCACCGACATATTTACCCAATCGGGCTATGCCAAATTTGTAACAGATACCCAGTATGATGGCAATCCTTTGACAGAGATTCAGACCAAAGTATTTCAGGAAATCCGGACCATGTATCCGGCCCTTAAAGATTTTTCAGTTATCACTTCCCAAAGATGGGAAATGGACTCAGAGCCTATTGAGGCTTACTTGCTCAGACTCCAAGATCTTTTTAAAGAAGAGACAGAGGAAAAATTTGACTCTGATAATGCTCTTCCAGTGTTCTACCATTTACTTAAGGGAACCTTACCTGCAGAGATTAAAAATAAATTAGAAAACACAGTGGGTCTCCAATTGGAAAAATGGCCAAAAATTCGTGAACACATCCTTCATCATTGCAGACGGCTTATTAAAAGTAAGCAAGATGAAGCTCAACATCGTAAGACAGTACGCACTAACTTAGAAGTGCTACAAACTGAAGATCTCAAAGAGAAAAGAGTCTCCAAGAGCTCTGACACCGATCCCAATACCCCCGAGACCTCTCCCCCTGTCATTGTTATGTATGCTGACCAACGCTATGACAATAACACCCGAAATCAGGGCCCACGGCCCTACCGCCCAGACCGTAGAACTGATTACCCTGAAGAACGTGGTCGCCGCTCTCAACCTCAAAGAGGCCCCCCACGGGGCCCGCCTGATTCCAATAGACGACCCAGAGACTACCGTTCCCGGCCTAGTCCTGATCGCTTTCCAGATGTCCAGTGCTATCGCTGTCAGCAATACGGCCATTATGCACGCGAATGTTCCCAACCCCCACACTCCCTACCAAGAAATCAGCTCCGCCAAAATCCCCCAGAACGCCAGTCATTCCCTTTGTGGAACCCAGATCAGCGCCGCCCACAGTGACTAGGCGTAGTCCGCACTACTGCAGGATTGGATGATCCTATGATCACCCTACTTATATGTGATGTTCCCGTCCCCTTTTTAATTGACACAGGCGCTTCTCGCTCTGTGCTAGCCCATGTTCCGTACAAACTGCAGAAACTTCTGAAAGTTTCTCCAGACAATATTACCACCACAGGATTTGATGGTGTCCCGACGGACACACCACTCCTTGAGCCTTTGCCCATTAAGTATGCCGATCTTCAACTTTCGGCTCCCTTCTTGTATGCTCCACTGTGCCCTGTCAATTTACTTGGAAGAGATCTGTTAACATTGTTTCACTTTGAAATTCATTTTGATCCTTCCCCTAATGAAAGCACTTCACTCATGATGGCTGTCACCTCTATGGTTGAGAAACAAATAGAGGTTGCACTGAATGACTTACCGGGTTTCCTTTGGGCCACACTTGAGAAACCCTATGGTGAAGTAACAGGCCCTCCCCATCGTATCCAGCTCTTACCTGGCTGTAAAGGCCCCAAAATCGCCCAATATCCACTCAAGCCTGAAGTTATTGCTGGAGCTCAGGAACAAATTGATTCCTTGTTACAGCAGGGTATTATTGAAAAGTGTAATTCACCATACAACACTCCATTATTCCCTGTCCCAAAGAAGGATCCTGGAACCTTCCGTATAGTGCAGGACTTACAAGCGCTAAATGACCTCACTTACGCTACATTCCCAAATGTAGAAAACCCGACTACACTCCTCAATAGCATCTCCTTGCAGACATACCATTCCACTATTGATTTATCCAACGCCTTCTTTTCCATCACTCTCGACCCTGTAAGCCGCCCGCTAACGGCTTTCCAATTCAATAACACCACATATCAGTGGACTCGTCTTCCCCAGGGGTTTACTGACAGTCCTACCATCTTTTCCCAAACTTTAGCAGGACACATACAGGAATTTAAACGTGACAGGTATGTTCTCCCACCACATACATCTATTGTTCAGTATGTGGATGACATGCTTATCACATGCCCTGACTTTGACACTTGTGTCCAAGTCACCTGTGACTTTCTTGGCTTTCTTGCTACGAAGGGCTACAAAGTTAACAGGAAGAAGTTAAAAGTTGCTCAGACACATGTTACCTTCCTTGGCCATCACATTGGCCCCCGTCAGAAAGGCCTAGGTCCCGATACCCTACAACACGTTTCTTCTTTGCGTGTGCCCACAACAGTTTCTGATCTCAGAGGTGTCCTTGGCATGCTAAATTTCTGTCGCCTTTGGATACCCAATTATTCAGCTCGTACTCAGCCGTTCTATATGAAACTACAAGGCAAACAGAAAGCACAACATGAACCTTTACATTTTACAACAGAAGAAACAACTGATCTTATGGCCCTGGTGAAGGATGTCATGCTATCCTCGCCATTGGCAACCATTGATGTTTCTCAGGATGTACACCTTTGGGTTGTTCATACTGAAGATACTTGGTCCTGCCTTATTACCCAAGAACATGATGATCTTGCATGCGGTTACCTTTCAGGAACTTTTTCACCCGTTGAAAGAGCTTTTGCTACTTGTGATTACGACAAAATGAGAAAAATGGTGAAAAAAAGACTGAAAGGAGCAGCTCGCAGAGTAAAAAACTTGCATCAGGCGTGGATGCTGTTTAAAAACACCATCCTGGAGGTTCAGGACAAATATATTCCACATATTAGAAAAAAGGGAAAAAAGACTAAACGTCAGCCGGCGTGGCTAAACAGTAAGATAAAGGAAATCATTAGAGCCAAAAAACAATCCTTCAGAAAGTGGAGAAGAGAACCAACTGAAAGTAACAGGATAGATCATAAGGAATGCCAAGCCAAATGCAAAGCGGAGATAAGGAGGGCAAAAAAGGACTTTGAGAAGAAATTAGCGTTGGAAGCAAAAATACATAGTAAAAATTTTTTTAGATACATTAAAAGCAGGAAACCGGCCAAAGAGTCGGTTGGGCCGCTGGACGAAAATGGTGTTAAAGGGGCGATCAAGGAGGACAAAGCCGTAGCGGAGAAATTAAATGAATTCTTTGCTTCGGTCTTCACCGAGGAGGATTTGGGGGGGACACCGGTGCCGGAAAGAATATTTGAAGCGGGGGAGTTGGAGAAACTAAACAAATTCTCTGTAACCTTGGAGGATGTGATGGGTCAGTTCAGCAAGCTGAAGAGTAGTAAATCACCGGGACCTGATGGTATTCATCCCAGAGTATTAATAGAACTAAAAAATGAACTTGCGGAGCTACTGTTAGAAATATGCAATCTGTCCCTAAAATCGAGTGTAGTACCGGAAGACTGGAGGGTAGCCAATGTTACTCCGATTTTTAAGAAGGGTTCCAGAGGAGATCCGGGAAATTATAGACCGGTGAGTCTGACGTCGGTGCCGGGCAAGATGGTGGAGGCTATTATTAAGAATAAAATTGCAGAGCATATACAAAAACATGGACTGATGAGACAAAGTCAGCACGGATTTAGTGAAGGGAAGTCTTGCCTCACCAATCTAATGCATTTTTTTGAGGGGGTAAGCAAACATGTGGACAATGGGGAGCCGGTTGATATTGTATATCTGGATTTTCAGAAGGCGTTTGACAAAGTGCCGCACGAAAGACTCCTGAAGAAATTGCAGAGTCATGGAATCGGAGGTAGGGTATTATTATGGATTAAGAACTGGTTGAAAGATAGGAAGCAGAGAGTAGGATTGCGTGGCCAGTATTCTCAGTGGAGGAGGGTAGTTAGTGGGGTCCCGCAGGGGTCTGTGCTGGGTCCGTTGCTTTTTAATGTATTTATAAATGACCTAGAGATGGGAATAACTAGTGAGGTAATTAAATTCGCCGATGACACAAAATTATTCAGGGTCGTCAAGTCGCAGGAGGAATGTGAACGATTACAGGAGGACCTTGCGAGACTGGGAGAATGGGCGTGCAAGTGGCAGATGAAGTTCAATGTTGACAAGTGCAAAGTGATGCATGTGGGTAAGAGGAACCCGAATTATAGCTACGTCTTGCAAGGTTCCGCGTTAGGAGTTACGGATCAAGAAAGGGATCTGGGTGTCGTCGTCGATGAAACGCTGAAACCTTCTGCTCAGTGTGCTGCTGCGGCTAGGAAAGCGAATAGAATGTTGGGTGTTATTAGGAAGGGTATGGAGTCCAGGTGTGCGGATGTTATAATGCCGTTGTATCGCTCCATGGTGCGACCGCACCTGGAGTATTGTGTTCAGTACTGGTCTCCGTATCTCAAAAAAGATATAGTAGAATTGGAAAAGGTACAGCGAAGGGCGACGAAAATGATAGTGGGGATGGGACGACTTTCCTATGAAGAGAGGCTGAGAAGGCTAGGGCTTTTCAGCTTGGAGAAGAGACGGCTGAGGGGAGATATGATAGAAGTGTATAAAATAATGAGTGGAATGGATCGGGTGGATGTGAAGCGACTGTTCACGCTATCCAAAAATACTAGGACTAGAGGGCATGAGTTGAAGCTACAGTGTGGTAAATTTAAAACAAATCGGAGAAAATTTTTCTTCACCCAACGTGTAATTAGACTCTGGAATTCGTTGCCGGAGAACGTGGTACGGGCGGTTAGCTTGACGGAGTTTAAAAAGGGGTTAGATAGATTCCTAAAGGACAAGTCCATAGACCGCTATTAAATGGACTTGGAAAAATTCCGCATTTTTAGGTATAACTTGTCTGGAATGTTTTTACGTTTGGGGAGCGTGCCAGGTGCCCTTGACCTGGATTGGCCACTGTCGGTGACAGGATGCTGGGCTAGATGGACCTTTGGTCTTTCCCAGTATGGCACTACTTATGTACTTATGTACTTATGTAGGTCTTGTTGCCGCCAGTACTGCTGTTACCAAACTTTACAGCTACATTCCTCACCTTCCGGTGATTCTCCACACGTCCCATGATGTTAAATATCTATTGGACAAACAGATTAGTCACATGGCTGTCTGCCGTTTGCAAAAGTATCAAGTACTTTTGTTTAGTGTAGTGCACTCCATTCACCCATTAACTTTAACTGACCTTCAACGTCTGGATCCACTGCTCACCGTAACAGAAACAGCACAGAATGCCATCTTTCCCCATGAGTGCACTACCCAATTATCTGTACCCGAATCTCTCCATGTACATTCTGAAATCTTGCAGAGTGGCGAGGTTTGGTTTACAGATGGTTCTCAGCAAAACGGGGTAGCTGGTTTTGCCGCCCTACGCTACATACCCGAAGAATATATACTTGACCCTGTACAATTTAGACTGCCAGAGGCATTCACAGCCCAAACTGCAGAACTTGCTGCTGTTTTATACGTTCTGCTGTTTAAAGCACTACACTCAGATTTGAGCATTGTCACCGACTCGGACTATGTTTTTGCTTCTCTGCATTCCCATGTCCGCAAATGGAACCAGAGAGGGATGATCTCCTCTACTGGGCAACCTTTAAGTCACTTACCTTTGTGGTCTGCACTTTTTGATGCACTGGAGAAGCGTCATCAAAAAGGTCTCCGCACTAGTATCTCCTGGATTAAGGCACATCAGGAGACGGTTTTTTCTTTTGCCATCAACGGCAACCATGCTGCTGATGAACTAGCCCGTGAGGTCACTTCCCTTTCCAGTTTTCCTTCCGGAACCGCAGCCGATGCGACATTTCCTGTCATTGCGTCCGAAGCACCACTCCTTGACACGCCTCCTTCAACTCCATCCGATTCCATACATTCTGATTCCTCCTCTCCAAGTACACCTCCGCCTCCCTCCCGCTCCCTTTCTCCAAGTACCCCTCCCCTTTTTCATGCTCCTCCCATCATTACCCCTCCCTTATCTCCAGTACCGGAGTTTCCTCTGAACGAGCCTACTCCTCTTGTCACTTCTGAATCCCTAACTTCCGACTTCTCTTCTACCCTCACTTCCTCACTTACACAAGCAGAAATCACCTTATGGAAACAAGCAGGCTGTTTTCTTAATCCTAATGGTATTTGGACCCATCCCAATGGTCAACTATGTGTTTCACAGCATGTTTTGTCTCTCCTCCTGCATGCCCTCCATTACCCTTTGCATTTGAATGCTAATACACTGTATGATCAACTGTCTTCCAAATTATGGGCTCCTCAAATGATGCCCATGTGTCACACTATAGTTCACAATTGTTACAAATGTTTCTTGTATACACCTAAACGGGGACCCGTTATTCCTTCAGGTCATTTGCCTGTTGTCCAGGGACCTGGCCAACATTGGTATATTGATTTTACAGATATGCAGACACCTGTCCGTGGTAAACGGTATCTGCTTGTCTGCGTGGACGGTTTCTCTAAGTGGGTGGAAGCTTTCCCTTGCACTAGAGAAACTGCACAGATCATGGCCCAATCACTTTGTAATGAAATTATCCCTCGATTTGGTATCCCTGCCAAAATTACAACGGATAATGGTACACATTTTGTGAATGAACTTTTACAAAATCTACTTCCAGCACTTGGCATTACTCACAGAACTGTCTGTGTCTACAAACCCACTAGTAATGGTTTGGTTGAGAGATATAATGGATTGCTTAAAACAAAATTGCGTCAGCTTATGGCAAATGGGATAAAGAATTGGCTTGATGCCCTCCCACTGGCACTCTTATCTCTTCGTGCCACCCCATCCGCTTCCCTTAAACTGACGCCCTTCCAATTGTGTACAGGTCGCCCAATGCGGCTACTACCTGGCAATCCAGACACTCAATTGCCGGACCAAAACTCAGTATATTGGGATATCTTACAGACTATTGTAAGTTCTCTGTCCTCAATTCCACAGGCTATTTCGGACAGAAGAGGGGATAGTGATGCCAATAGATCCCTCCCTTACAAAGTGGGTGATCTGGTGCACCGGCGTTATTATACGCACAAGACCTGGCGAGATCCCATCTACATTGGGCCCTTCAAGATAGAGGCTTTGTCAGCTACAGCTGTCAAGCTGGAGGACCACACATCCTGGGTCCATCTGAAAGATATACGAGCCTATCCGAATACCGAATCAGGCCTCCTTGATGTTTCCAGTTCAGCAGCCACTGGAGATACCTGCCCCACCGCGGACCCCATCTCCACCGCCACTGAGCCCAAGACCACCGACACCGCACCCAGCATCACTGTGTAATCACTTGGATCAACTAGACCAGAGACTTAATCAACTAGTTACACAAGACCAACCATCTCCAGAATCGCACCTATTAGATCTTGCTGATATCACCATCCAAACGATTGCTGAGTCACCTGAGTCACCACCTGAACAACCACCAGTACTTGAACCTGCCTTTGAGTGGCCATCCTCACCGCCACCTTCCTGTGTCCCTGAATTTCCACTTCCCTACGTTGATCTTCGTATCCGTCTCATCCGAATCCGCAACTTTGCAGGAGATTTGGATCTGGGTGAACCAGAGTCTGAGCACTTTTTAACTCTGCAGAATTTGTACAGCAACATCAGTGAGCTGCTCGACATTTTACACTTGTATTTCCCGAATCAGGCTAGATAAATGCCACGCCAAGTCCGGTCACAGTCCACTCCAGAAGAAACCATCCCCTTACAGACTATTCCCTTACAGAAAGTTCCAATCCCCTTACCACCTTCTTCAGCGACTCCAGTTGCTATACTCCTCCGCAGGGAATCAACCCTCCGCAGGGAACCAACCTCTGAGAACCTTTCTGCTCTTGACGACATCAAAGAACCAGATCCACAAAAAACTGAACTTTACCCTGTTGACAAGTGTGACTCTGAGCAGTTATCTGAAACCAATACCCATTGGTCCAACGACTTTGACGACACTTATCCGGAAGACGACACCATTCCAGACGACACGGACGCAAACAGCACCGTGGCAAGTGTTGTTTCAGCAGCAGTTACGGTGTTACATCAGTACACCCTCTTCTTCTGCTTTCCATCTGCTCGATTGTTTGCTGTTGGACTTGTGTGTTTGATCTTACTTTGTATAGGTTTGGTGTTGTTTCTCACTACCCTGTTTACCTATACGGCTGACAGAAACCTCGTTGATCTTTGGATCACACTCAGTGCCTTTCCCACTGGCAACGTTACTTTGCCCGTTGGAAACGCCATGGTACTTGCAACTACTTCTGTACTTGCAACTACCCCTGCAGTACTTGCAACTACTTCTGTATTTGCAACTACTCCGGTTCCACCACCTACTACAGCAGCCTACACAGAGCCCCAACAGTACACCACATTCACACGCTTGTTTGGACACACATCCCTCCAAACGATCAAAAAGATCAGTCCCCTTGCCACCAGGAATCCCACCCCCTGGGCAGACACATCTGCCACAACAGACTTTTCAACTGGCAATCCTACAGTGCCTATTGAAAACGCTGCGACTACTCCTGTCCTTACTGATTCTCCTGTTTTGCATTCTACAAGTGTTTCCGATACTAACAGTAGCTCGGACAATATTGTCCCCACTATTACAAATACTTTTGAGGATAATATTACCTTGTCTGAATTGCGAACCACCCCTCCTCCTTATCCTTTGGTGCCTAATACTGACGTTCCTCCTCCCACGAATACTACCTTAACCACTCCAAATATCAGAGTCCCAGCTACACGCCCTCCCAGATAGCCCAACACCCCCATTAACTGTTACACCCGTGACATAATATATGTCCCATAGCAGACTAAACAACCAGCCTTCACCGCCGCAAACAGTTCCTTCCCTTGAATCTCCACTACCGTCGCCTAATTTAGATGATCAAGTAATCCCAGAGTACCTTTTAGATCCTCGAGAATTAAGATTTCCCCATTGGGACCCAGCTCCAGAAGACGATCCCAATTGGGATCCCCTCACTCGATATCAGACACTGTGTGAACCCTTACTTGAGAGTTGGACACTCGGTCCCAGTCGAACAGTTACTCATACTCTGGCATTATTTGGAGGAAGCTTGGGTTTACAGGTTGAACAGACTGATGAGCTCCTAATAAGACCAGAAACTGGTGACGTGGTGGATTTTTGGTTATTCACATACGCCATACTTGGCACTGACTGGATACCTTTTTTGTTTCTCAGAGAGGTTGGATTGGGACCTTTGGAAATATATAGTCTTTTCGAAGTACCCGATCCCACTGAGAAAGGGGCTATCAGAGTTTACCCCCCTTACCCAAGTCATACCTAAATGATATATCAGGTCTTGGTATATTTTGGGATATTGATTATTGTCATTGCAGCTCTTGCTAAAACCCTAGGGGTGATTCTGTTACTCACTTTTATTCTTAGCCGCCAATTGCCTTTTGTACAGTCCAGATCTAACATCTAATCATGAAAACTACCAACATGAAGTGCCTGGCCCTTTTCTTATGTGTGCTCACTATGCCCATTGTACATGGAGCACAGGATTTAGAAAAATTTCTGCAAAAATTTACGACCACCTACGAAATAACATTACCCACCACAAAAGACACGACCACAATAACCCTTGATGTGTGTGCCTACACTATGTGTGGTGAACATCCTGTGCAGCAATATTTGTCAGCTTTTGAAATATACCTGTGTCCCTTCTCCAATTGCGGAAGTTGGGCGCAAGTATGGTGGTACACAGGTTCATGGGTTCCCTACTCAGGTAGCGAAATTCCAGATCTCAAAAAGAGCATTTCCATTATGAAATTGCGAGTGACTGGCCTTTGTTCAATGACCAAATGTAATCAAGTGGCTATCACTTTCAGAGGAGTAACGGCTGTTACATACAGAACTTATTCCTTAGGAATTGATGCCACAGGTAGAGACCCCATTGGCAAATTTAAGATTGTTCCACCCCCAGCCCAACCAGAAAAGAATCCTCTGATGCCAACAAAGATCCCAGAAGTAAAGATTCCTTACCAGATCGTGCCAATTAATAATTCCAAAGATTTAATGGCATTAGAAACAGGATTTGGAGAGACAAACTTGTGGCTCGAATGGGCGCATTATACTACAAAGAGTTTGAATGTCTCTAATTGTTATTTTTGTTCCCATGCAAGAGCAGAACCAACAGTAGTCCCCTTTCCTTTAGATCTCCACAATGACCCAGATGGTTTTTGGTGTATGCTAGAGTTACTTCAGGTAACAACTGAAGTGAATCAGTCTTGTCAACATCTTGACGAACACCACCCCTACTTACCCCCTCGGATGAGGGTTCCACCTGCATTCAGGATTCCAGATCCTGCTACCAGATATCATACATGTCTGGAACGATATGGGGTGAAAAATACACGGTTTCTAGGAAATTTGACCAATTGTAACACAACCCTAGAAAAAGGGACTCTGCGAAATCTGAACCTCACAGAGTTTTCACAGGCTAGAGCAGACATATGGTGGTACTGTGGAACCCATACTATCCACCATACACTTCACAAAAGTTGGACAGGAAGATGTGCCCTGGTCAAATTGGTAATTCCAATCATTATAGCGTCCTTGATCCCTCCTCATAGCAGCTCTTCCTCACGAGTGAAGAGAGATGCTATGCCTGGATCCTTTGATGATCGAGTCTATATAGATGCAATTGGAGTTCCAAGAGGGGTACCTGATGAGTTCAAAGCTAGAAACCAGATAGCTGCAGGGTTCGAATCAGCTTTCTTTTGGTGGGCGACTATAAATAAAAATTTAGACTGGATTAACTATATATACTACAACCAGCAGAGATTTGTCAATTACACCAGAGACGCGGTCCAAGGAATTGCAACACAATTAGATGCCACCAGCAGAATGACGTTAGAAAATAGATTAGTGCTTGACCAGATTTTGGCAGCGGATGGCGGGGTGTGCCGCAAGATAGGTACACAGTGTTGCACTTTTATCCCCAACAATACTGCTCCAGATGGATCGATCACCAGAGCTTTACAAGGCTTAACCTCACTGTCACAGAAATTGGCAGAGAACTCTGGTGTCGACACATCTTGGACTGGTTGGATGGATAAAGCATTTGGTAAATGGAAGACATTTATCATTTCTGCAGCCACCACCATAATCATAGTGGTAGCAATTTTTGTACTAGTAGGATGCTGCATAATCCCTTGTGCTAGAGGCTTAGTAGAACGCTTAATTGAAACCGCAATAACAAAGAAGACAACAGCAGGACAATATGTCCTGTATGAAAATCTCCTTCCCAACACCACTGGAGATAACACATTGGACTATCTCCCTATGAGATGGACCAATCGCTATGCGAATCCTAGAGACAATGTACAAATGTCTGCAACAGTATAATCATGAAAAAGCACACAGGGATGCAATATAATAGTGTTAAGCCTGAAGAAATGATGTAATCAATAATCAGCTCTATATAATCTATGCGAATGTATATTCAAGATATAATCAGTATATAACCAAAGAATTTATGATTGTGAACAATATATACAATATATACACATATAGGTAAGAGTAAGATAGAACCTGCATATTAATGGGTAAAGAAAAATATTTTATAATTATAGTATGTTGCCTAACTGCAAGAATGGATAAGAAGGATTGTAATAATTGAAGTGGTGCCAACATGGTAATCTCAAACCAAATAAATCTGACAGTACCAGATTAGTTTATAGAATACCTTCTGGAATGGATGGTACCATGGTACGTTAACCCTGGTGTCACCCTATGGGATAGGGTGAAGAGGGAAATGTTAATATGTGTTGTAGCTTGAGGCCTATCCACTGGAATGGTGGTGGGCCAAGTTACTGGGCTTTGGCCAGCTGAGCAGCCCTGACTAGGCCTGAAAGCCCACCAATGGCCTTATAGATGGGAACCTGCAAAAGCAGGCCTGCATGATGGGTCTTAACAAAATCTGGTACAACTGTCAAATTGAACATAGCACCTAAAATGTAGAAATAATGGATAAAAATGGATGAAGTTTGGTTTTTAAAATGAAGTTTGTGGTACTCAGATCATAAGAGCATATGAAAGTAGATATGAAACTGAGATGTCAATAGTAGGGTATTTTTGTATCAAGAAGAGAAAAATAAGATGTTGACGAGAGCGGAAATGTCACAAACAGGTGCAGATATTTTTGTAATAAGAAAGAACATGTTGTTTACAATAACGGAAATCTTGTAATAGCTAAAGCGGAAAGAAGAAGGTACAGATGGACATCTGCCGGAAAAGGAAAAAAAATGATTCAGAGGTTGTGAAATATTAAGAAAAAAAGGCTCTTGCCATTGACTTGTATTAAGACCTGTGCCTATAAAAGAGAGAAGATTTTGCCAGATAGTTGAAAACATTTCTCCAACTCTTCTCGGAAGGCACAGCTCTGTGCAATTGAACCCAGAATCTGTCTGATGATGAATGTACCAAGTTGAAGATTTAATCTTGGTAAGAATAAATTGAACCTTCTTTCTGAAAACCAATTGTGTCTTTATTTCTACTTATTCTTTATCTGTCATTTATTCTACAAAGCTAACCATACACAAGAGATCCTCACTCCCTGAACTAACTAGGATAGATCTTTATATGTGGGAACACAAATGGCCAAAGATCTCCTGGGACACTATTAGACAAAAAGCCGTGGTCATGGGAATAAGGTGTGAACTCCGCCTTCTGATGCCTTCCCAAAGCAGACCCCCATGGGTCTGGGTAACCCTGGAGGGATCTAAAAGGGAGGCATTAAAACACTGGTAAGACTGAATTTTGGCCACGAGCATAGAGGAATGGTAGGCCTTCCTCCCAAAGGAGTCTAAGGTTCTAGAGTCTTTGCCCGGGGGCGCCGAAGCATGCTCCCTAGAACTCTTAGCCTTCTTTAGGCCGAAGCATGCTCCCTAGAACTCTTAGCCTTCTTTAGGGCCAAATCCACAACTCCAGAGTCGTGAGGCAACTGAGTGCGCATCAGCTCTGGGTCCCCATGGATCCGGTACCGAGACTCGATCTTCTTGGGAATGTGGGGATTACTTAGAGGCTTGGTCCAGTTTGCCAGCAATGTCTTTTTTAGGACATGATAGGGTATGATACATACCTGTAGCAGTTGTTCTCCGAGGACAGCAGGCTGATTGTTCTCACGACTGGGTTGACGTCCGCGGCAGCCCCCACCAACCGGAAGAAGCTTCGCGGGACGGTCGGCACGCAGGCCACGCCCACCGCGCATGCGCGGCCGCCTTCCCGCCCGTGCGCGACCGCTCCCGCCAGTTGAATGACAAGCAATAAAATATGAAACACACAACTCCAAAGGGGAGGAGGGAGGGTAGGTGAGAACAATCAGCCTGCTGTCCTCGGAGAACAACTGCTACAGGTATGTATCATACCCTTTCTCCGAGGACAAGCAGGCTGCTTGTTCTCACGACTGGGGTATCCCTAGCTCTCAGGCTCACTCAAAACAAGAACCCAGGTCAATTGAACCTCGCAACGGCGAGGGTATAACAGAAATTGACCTACGAAGAACAACTAACTGAGAGTGCAGCCTGACCAGAATAAATTCGGGTCCTGGAGGGTGGAGTTGGATTTACACCCCAAACAGATTCTGCAGCACCGACTGCCCGAACCGACTGTCGCGTCGGGTATCCTGCTGGAGGCAGTAATGTGATGTGAATGTGTGGACAGATGACCACGTCGCAGCCTTGCAAATCTCTTCAATAGTGGCTGACTTCAAGTGGGCCACCGACGCTGCCATGGCTCTGACACTATGAGCCGTGACATGACCCTCAAGAGCCAGCCCAGCCTGGGCGTAAGTGAAGGAAATGCAATCTGCTAGCCAATTGGAGATGGTGCGTTTCCCGACAGCGACCCCTAGCCTGTTAGGGTCGAAAGAAATAAACAATTGGGCGGACTGTCTGTTGGGCTGCGTCCGCTCCAAGTAGAAGGCCAATGCTCTCTTGCAGTCCAATGTGTGCAACTGACGTTCAGCAGGGCGGGTATGCGGCCTGGGGAAGAATGTTGGCAAGACAATTGACTGGTTAAGATGGAACTCCGACACCACCTTCAGCAGGAACTTTGGGTGAGTGCGGAGCACTACTCTGTTGTGATGAAATTTAGTATATGGAGCATGAGCTACTAGGGCTTGAAGCTCACTGACCCTACGAGCTGAAGTAACTGCCACCAAGAAAATGACCTTCCAGGTCAAGTACTTCAGATGGCAGGTATTCAGTGGCTCAAAAGGAGGTTTCATCAGCTGGGTGAGGACGACGTTGAGATCCCATGACACAGTAGGAGGCTTGATAGGGGGCTTTGACAAAAGCAAGCCTCTCATGAATCGAACGACTAAAGGCTCTCCAGAGATGGCTTTACCTTCCACACGATAATGGTAAGCACTAATCGCACTAAGGTGATTCCTTACTGAGTTGGTCTTGAGGCCAGACTCTGATAAGTGCAGAAGGTATTCAAGCAGGTTCTGTGCAGGGCAAGAACGAGGTTCTAGGGCCTTGCTCTAACACCAAACGACAAACCTCCTCCACTTGAAAAAGTAACTCTTTTTAGTGGAATCCTTCCTAGAGGCAAGCAAGACCCGGGAGACACCCTCAGACAGACCCAACGCAGCGAAGTCTACGCCCTCAACATCCAGGCCGTGAGAGCCAGGGATTGAAGGTTGGGGTGCAGCAACGCTCCGTCGTTCTGCGAAATGAGAGTCGGAAAACACTCCAATCTCCACGGTTCTTCGGAGGACAACTCCAGAAGAAGAGGGAACCAGATCTGACGGGGCCAAAAGGGCGCTATCAGAATCATGGTGCCGCGGTCTTGCTTGAGCTTCAGTAAGGTCTTCCCCACCAAAGGTATGGGAGGATAAGCATACAGGAGGCCGGTCCCCCAATGAAGGAGAAAGGCATCCGACGCTAGCCTGCCGTGTGTCTGAAGTCTGGAACAGAACAGAGGCAGCTTGTGGTTGGTCTGAGAGGCGAAAAGATCCACCGAGGGGGTGCCCCACTCTCGGAAGATCTTGCGTACCACTCTGGAATGGAGCGACCACTCGTGCGGTTGCATGACTCTGCTCAGTCTGTCGGCCAGACTGTTGTTTACGCCTGCCAGGTACGTGGCTTGGAGAAGCATGCCGAACCGACACGCCCAACGCCACATACCGACGGCTTCCTGACACAGGGGGCGAGATCCGGTGCCCCCCTGCTTGTTGACGTAATACATTGCAACCTGATTGTCTGTCCGAATTTGGATAATTTGGCAGGACAGCCGATCTCTGAAAGCCTTCAGTGCGTTCCAGATCGCTCGGAGCTCCAGGAGGTTGATCTGCAGATCCTTTTCCTGGAGGGACCACAGACCCTGGGTGTGAAGCCCATCGACATGGGCTCCCCACCCCAGGCGAGATGCATCCGTCGTCAGCACTTTCGTGGGCTGCGGAATTTGGAAGGGACGTCCCAGGGTCAAATTGGTCCGTATGGTCCACCAGAGCAGTGAAGTGCGGCAACTGGTGGAGAGGCGGATGACATCCTCTAGATTCCCGGTGGCTTGGAACCACTGGGAAGCTAGGGTCCATTGAGCAGATCTCATGTGAAGACGAGCCATGGGAGTCACATGAACTGTGGAGGCCATATGACCCAGAAGTCTCAACATCTGCCGAGCTGTGATCTGCTGAGACGCTCTGGTCTGCGAAGCCAGGGCCAAGAGATTGGTGGCCCTCGCTTCGGGAAGGTAGGCCTGAGCCGTCTGGGAATTCAGCAGCGCTCCTATGAATTCCAGAGACTGAGTTGGCTGGAGATGGGACTTTGGGTAATTTATCACAAACCCCAGCAGCTCCAGAAGTTGAATAGTGCACTGCATGGACCGGAGGGCTCCGGCCTCCGAGGTGTTCTTGACCAGCCAATCGTCGAGATATGGGAACACGTGCACTCCCAGCTTGCGTAGGTAGGCCGCTACCACCACGAGGCACTTTGTAAACACTCGTGGGGCAGAGGCGAGCCCAAAGGGCAGCACACAATACTGAAAGTGCCGTGCGCCCAGGCGGAATCTGAGATACTGTCTGTGAGCTGGCAGTATCGGGATGTGAGTGTATGCGTCCTTTAAATCCAGGGAACATAGCCAATCGTTTTTCTGAATCATTGGCAGAAGGGTGCCCAAGGAAAGCATCCTGAACTTTTCTTTGACCAGGAATTTGTTCAGGCCTCTCAGGTCTAGGATGGGACGCATCCCCCCTGTTTTCTTTTCCACAAGGAAGTACCTGGAATAGAATCCCTGCCCTTCCTGCCCGGGTGGTACGGGCTCGACCGCATTGGCGCTGAGAAGGGCGGAGAGTTCCTCTGCAAGTACCTGCTTGTGATGGGAGCTGAAAGACTGAGCTCCCGGAGGACAATTTGGAGGCAGGGAGGCCAAATTCAGGGCGTATCCGTACCGCACTATTTGGAGAACCCACTGGTCGGAGGTTATGAGAGGCCACCTTTGGTGAAAGAATTTTAACCTCCCTCCGACCGGCAGGTCGTCCGGTACGGACACTTGTAGGGTGGCTATGTTCCCATGGATCCAGTCAAAAGCCCGTCCCCGGCTTTTGCTGTGGAGGCGCAGGGGGCTGCTTAGGCGCACGCTGTTGACGGGAACGAGCGCGCTGGGGCTGTCCCTGTGCCTGACGAGGCCTTCGGGCCGGCTGGTTGTACCTACGCTTCGCAAAAGAATAGGGTGCAGCCTGCCGAGCCCGGGAAAAACGCCCGCCCGCGGGGGCGGGTGCTGAAGGCGCCCGGTGGGAGAGCTTGTCGAGAGCGGTTTCCCGCTGATGCAGTTGGTCAACCATCTGCTCGACCTTCTCGCCAAAAATATTATCCCCCCGGCAAGGGACGTCAGCCAGTCTCTGCTGGGTGCGGTTGTCCAGGTCAGAGGCACGCAGCCATGAGAGCCTGCGCATCACTATACCTTGGGCCGCAGCACGAGATGCCACGTCACAGGTGTCAAAAATCCCCCTGGACAGGAACTTTCTGCACGCCTTCAGCTGCCTGACCACCTCCTGATAAGGCCTGGACTGCTCCGGCGGGAGCTTATCGACCAGGTCCGCCAGCTGTTGCACATTGGTCCGCATGTGGATGCTCATATAGAGCAGGTAAGATTGGATGCGGGTCACGAGCATGGAGGATTGGTAGGCCTTCCTCCCAAATGAGTCCAGAGTGCGAGACTCCCGCCCCGGGGGCGCCGAGGCGGTATCCCTCGAACTCCGTGCCCTCTTGAGAGCAGAATCCACGACCGCTGAGTCATGGGGCAACTGGGGCCGCATGAGCTCTGGGTCGGAGTGGATCCTGTACTGGGACTCTGCTTTCTTGGGAATGGTGGGGTTAGTTAGTGGTCGCACCCAGTTCCGAAGCAGCGTCTCCTTCAGGACATTGTGCAGCGGTACCGTGGAGGACTCTCTAGGTGGTGATGGATAGTCGAGGACCTCGAGCATCTCGGCCCTCGGCTCTTCCACAGAGACCACGGGAAAGGGAATGCTTATAGACATATCCCGCACAAAGGAGGCAAAGGAGAGACTCTCAGGAGGTGAGAGCTTCCTCTCCGGTGACGGCGTGGGGTCCGAGGGAAGGCCCGTAGACTCCTCTGAGGAGAAATATCTCGGGTCCTCCTCTTCCCCCCACGAGTCCTCATCCTCGGTATCGGACATTAGCTCATGTAGCTGAGTCCGGTACCGGGCCCGGCTCGACGTCGAGGCACCAAGGTCTCGGTGTCGTCGAGCGGTGGACTCCCGCGCCGGCGGGGACGGAGCTCCCTCCATCGACGTCGACGGAGACTCCACCTGCGTGGCGGTCGAGACCGGCACCGCAAGCGGCGGCGGTGTCGACAGCCCCGGCGCCGGGCTAGAGCTCGCCGGCGCCACAGTCATCGGCGCCGGGGGCGCAAGCACCCCCGACGCCGGCACAGCCTGGCGCATCAGCCCTTCCAGGATCCCCGGAAGGATGGCTCTGAGGCACTCGTCCAGGCCCGCTGCCGGGAAAGGCGGTGGGGCCGGTAAGGGTGTCGGTGCCAGAAGCTGCTGGGGGCCAGGAGACGGCACCGAGGTGCCGGAACCCCGACGCGTCGGTACCTCCACCACCGACGGAGATCTCTCCTCTCTGCGATGACGCTTCGGCGTCGACTCCTCTTCAGGGTGCACCGAGGGCTCCCGGTGACGGCGCTTCTTATCTTTTTTCCGGTGCACGTCACCGGCGCCGGAGGGCATGGAGGAGGAGGAGGTCGATCCCCCTCGGTCTCGAGGTACCGGGTCCGACAGGGTTCGGTCCCGTGGCTCACGAGTTGAGGGAGTGACCGGGGCCGACTGCCCACGCGGCCTCTCAACCCCACTCTCACCGGCGGACCGGCGGGCCAATGGGACCTGTTCTCCTGGGGTCGCTGCCATCGGTGCCGATGTCTCGGGCATCGATACCGGTACCGAAGAACCGGCCTTCGATACCGATGCCGTCGAGGTCGACGTCGAGGGGCCGGCGCAAGTTCCAAAAAGACGGTCCCGCAGAACTTGCCTCGCAACCTGAGTCCGTTTCCGGAGACCGAGACACAAAGCGCACGACTTGAGATTGTGCTCCGGCCCGAGGCACTGGAGGCACCAAGCGTGGGTGTCGGTCTGCGAGATCGGCCGGCCGCAGCGACCACACTTCTTAAATCCACTCGGGACCTTCGAGGACATCGACGGAAAAATCGCGTCGGCGAAGTCAAAGTCGGCAATGGTGGCTAAAATCACACCACGAAAAAATCAACCGACCGAGCGGCCACTAGGCCGCAACGTGGCGTCCCCGCTAGAAAGCGAGGGAAAAAAAGGGGAGCGCGTGCTCCACACGCGCAAAAAATTTCTTTTTTTTTTTTTTTCTTTTTTTCTTTAAAACAATACAAAAACAGAGGGAACCGAACGGTCCAAGCGACGATCCGCGTAAACGCGGTCGAAAATCCGGCGGCTGAACAGAGAGAGAGGCAAACGCACCACTCTCTCAGTCGCGGAAAAAAAGTAACTGGCGGGAGCGGTCGCGCACGGGCGGGAAGGCGGCCGCGCATGCGCGGTGGGCGTGGCCTGCGTGCCGACCGTCCCGCGAAGCTTCTTCCGGTTGGTGGGGGCTGCCGCGGACGTCAACCCAGTCGTGAGAACAAGCAGCCTGCTTGTCCTCCGAGAAGCATGGGTACTGTGGACGCTTCCTTAGGTGGAGAAGGATAGTCCAGGAGCTCAAACATTTCAGCCCTGGGCTCGTCCTCCACAACCACCGGGAAGGGGATGGCCATAGACATCTCCCGGACAAAGGCCGCAAAAGACAGACTCTCGGGAGGAGAAAGCTGCCTTTCAGGGGAGGGAGTGGGATCAGAAGGAAGGCCATCAGACTCCTCGTCAGAGAAATACCTGATGTCCTCCTCCTCCTCCCACGAGGCCTCACCATCGGTATCAGACACAAGTTCATGAACCTGTGTCTGAAGCCGTGCCCGGCTCGACTCCGTGGAAACACGGCCACGGTGTGAGCGTTGAGAGGTAGACTCCCTCGCCCGCCCCGGCAAAGCTCCCTCCGCCGACGTCGTCGGGGAGCCTTCCTGGGAGGTGACCGCAGTCGGTACCGCAAGCGGCACCGATGTCGGAGACCTCACCCCGGGCAAGGGGCCAGCCTGCGCCTCACTCGACAGTACTGGTGGCGCAAGCACCCCCGGTACGGGAGGGGAAGGGCGCAACAGCTCTCCCAGGATCTCTGGGAGAACAGCCCGGAGACTCTCGTGCAGGGCGGCTGTGGAGAAAGACATGGAAGCCGATGCAGGCGTCAAAGTCAGAGTCTGTTCTGGGCGTGGAGGCTGTTCCGGGCTGTCCAAGGCGGAGCGCATCGACATCTCCTGAACAGAGGGTGAGCGGTCCTCCCGGTGCCGATGCCTACTGGGTGCCGACTCCCTCGGCGACCCAGAGCTCTCGGTACCAATGCGGGAAGGAGACCGGTGTCGATGCTTCTTTGACTTTTTCAAACGAAACAGGTCACCGTAACTTCCCGGTACCGACGAGGAGGACGTAGAATCCAACCGTCGCTTCCTCGGGGCAGAGGCCGAAGAAGGTCGGTCTCGGGGGGGCTGTACCGCAGGAGCCCTCAGGGTAGGGGGAGACCCACCCGAAGGCTCACCGCCACCAGCAGGGGAATGGACAGCCCTCACCTGCACTCCAGTCGAAGCACCACCGTCCGACGACATCAGCACTAGTGGAGGTCCCGGTACCACCGACGCCGACGCAGCCTTCCGATGTCTCGGCACCAACGATGCAGAGGGTCGATGCCTCGATACAGTCGCCGCCGAGGTCGGAGGTCTTGACGCTGTCGACGTCGATGCACTTAATACTCCCGGTGCAGTTGCCGACGAAGAGCCCGAGAACAACACGTTCCACTGGGCCAATCTCGCTACCGGAGTCCTTTTTTGTAAAAGGGCGCAAAGACTACAGGCCTGCGGGCGGTGCCCAGCCCCCAGACACTGAAGACACGATGTGTGCCTATCAGTGAGCGAGATTACCCGGGCGCACTGGGTGCACTTCTTGAAGCCGCTGGGAGACTTCGATGACATGGGCGGAAAAATCACGCCAGTGAAATCAAAACTCGTAATTGCGGTAAGGCACCAAAAGGAGGGGGAGAAAAAACTCGACCCGAGGCCTCAAAAGGGCCTACCCTGAAAACGAAAAGAAACTTAACGGGGCAAAAACTGGAAATACGGGGAGGGGAAAAAGACCGAAAGGCCTTTCTCCGAAATCCCTTTTTTTTTTTTTTTTTTAAAGAAGCGAAAAGTCAAAAAGACGCGCAAGGGTCAACTTAAGGGGCGCGAACGGCGCAAACACGACCGTACCGAGCGCGGACAAAAGAAGACTGACGAACACGAGCCGGTTCGGGCGGGAAGACGGCCGCGCATGCGCGGTGCGCATGGGCGCGCGAGGACTAGCAAAGGCCTTTGCTAGTGAAGTTTCCGATTGGAGGGGCTGCCGTGGACGTCACCCATCAGTGAGAACAAGCAGCCTGCTTGTCCTCGGAGAATTGAGAATATAGTCGAAAACGGGGCCTTTAACTAAAATAATAAGGGAGGGGGTGGGGTAGCTATACGTGACGGGTTCTATAAGAACTACACGGGGGTAACGGGGATAGGGCAGATAAAGATGGGGAACTTGGGGGGGAGGGAGGGATCAACACAGAGGAACAATTTTGGGAGATACGGATATGAATACGGGGATTGGAGGGTCCCAACTGATAGCTAGCGGCAGGGGTAAGCTGGGATACTCCTTCGTCAAAGAAAAACTATGTTTAATGAGATTTAACCTACTGAGCTTACATAGAACCAATTATGGTTAAGATACTGTCATGGAATGTGGGGGGAATAACATCACCTATTAAACACTCAAAGATTTTACAAGCGCTGAATAGACACAAGACACAGATAGTCATGCTTCAAGAAACGCACTTGAACGCAGATGAACATAAAAAACTGTGCCGCTGGTGGGTAGGAGATCTAGTGGATAGCCCCACTTCAAACAAAAAAGCGGGGGTAGTCATCTTATTTAGGAAAGGGCTACAATGTGTGATGCACCGAAAGGTTCAGGCCTCCCAAGGTAGATATATTATTCAACATATTACATTAAATAGGCCACTGTTATTGGTTAATGTATACGCTCCAAATCAGTATGACAAACAATTTTTTCAGGCAATTCTAAGACATGTACAGAGCTTTGAACAGATGCCGATAATAATTGGAGGAGATTTTAACCAGGTATTTGATCCTCTGGTGGATAGCACTGGCCCCTCCCGGATCAGACCGATGAATTATTCAAGAGGAGTGCCGTGGGTGTGCTCGGAGCTGGAGCTGTCGGACTCCTGGCGCCTGCTGCATCCAGGGGACCGTGATTATACCCACTTATCAAGAGCTTCCGATCAGATACCCTGGCTTCCGATCAGATACCCTGGCTTCCGATCAGATACCGCATTCAATTCAAGATTCTCCTCCTTACCTACAAATGCACCCGGTCTACTGCTCCTCACTACCTCTCTACCCTCATCTCCCCCTATGTTCCCGCCCGTAACCTCCGCTCCCAGGACAAATCCCTCCTTTCAGTTCCCTTTTCCACCACTGCCAACTCCAGGCTCCGCTCATTCTGCCTTGCCTCACCCTATGCCTGGAACAAACTTCCTCAACCCCTACGCCAAGCCCCCTCCCTACCCATCTTCAAATCTCTGCTTAAAGCTCACCTCTTCAATGCTGCTTTCGGCACCTAACCTTCCGTGAAATATAGCATGCCCTATTAGTCGGACTCTACACTTGTCTTTGACTGGACACTTGTCTCTAGATTGTACACCTGTCTTTTAGATTGTAAGCTCCTTGAGCAGGGACTGTCCTTCTATGTTTGAATTGTACAGCGCTGCATAACCCTGGTAGCGCTTTAGAAATTTTAAATAGTAGTAGTAGTAGTAGTAGTAAGAGCCCATGGCACGCAGTCACGTATAGATTATCTGTTAATATCACAGCGCACGGCGACTCTCCTAGAGAAGGCAGAGATTGGCCCCACCCTTGTGTCTGATCATGAAATGATATGGGTGACCTTGAAATGGGAAGCTGAACCAAAGGGACCTTACTATTGGAGGTTCCCAAGAGCTCTATATTATGATTCCCAATTTCACATATTTCTGAAAGATCGATGGAGGGAGTATGGGGAACTTAACAGAGAAAGCTATGATTTAGACCCAATACTTTTTTGGGAGGCAGCTAAAGCCGTACTGAGAGGGCACATATCATATTCCACCCACAAAAAGAGAATGAGAGAAGCCGAGTTGTTACGATTAGAGAAAAGGGTGCGAATGCTTCGACAACTGTATGGTAGAACGTAATCCAATGCCCATAAGAAATTATTGCTGCTGACACAGGTAGAACTCAATCAATTGATTCACTCCCACACACAAAAGTCTTTGGTGTATTACAAGTATCATCTATACCAACATGCTAACAAACAAGGGAAGCTTTTAGCGAGATTGGTTTGCCAGGTGGGGGGGGGGGGGGGGGGGAGGAGAAGGGGGACACAAATACAGGATGAGCAAGGTACTAGATTCCATACTAATGAGGATATTAATAGAGTATTTGAAGCCTTTTACACCCGCTTGTATTCTCAACAAGATGAGGGCCTGGAGGCGACATCATATTTAGGGGGACAGGTACTTCCACAGCTCAAAAGTCATCAACAAGACATTTTAAATGCGGCCATAACAGAAGAGGAAGTTCAATGGTGTATACGGGATAGCCCACTCTACAAATCACCAGGAGTAGATGGATTCACCTCAGAGATGTATAAAATTCTAATCGATGATATTGGGACATGTGTAACAAAGGTCTTTAACAAATATGTAGAAAGAGGTGAACTCCCAAACTTGCTGAAAACGGCGCAAATAATTGTCTTATTAAAGCCGGGAAGAGACCCAATTCAAACAGAATCTTATCGACCTATATCTTTAATAGCTTATGAAGCTAAACTGTTTGCTAAGATTCTGTCAAATAGACTAGCTAGATTCTTGCCCCACAAGTGGGGTTTGTGCGAGACCGCTCAGTAGCAAATAATTTGAGAAACATTTTACCAGCACTGGAACAGATAACACTGGGTAAAGACCCATCCATACTGATCACCTTCGATACCCATAAAGCATTCGACCGAGTGCGATGGGACTTTATGTTTGAGGTATTGGGGGCATATGGGATCAATGGTTTTTTTGTGGAGGCCATTAAAACATTATATAACAGCCCCATGGCAGAGGTGATGATAAATGGACTGACATCCAGACGATTTGAGGTAGCCAGGGGCACTAGACAGGGATGCCCTTTGTCTCTACTCCTGTTTGTGCTGGTGATAGACCCTCTAATTCGGGATATCATGGAATCACCAGAGATACAGGGGTGCATATAGGCCCCGAGCATTTTAAGATATCCGCTTTTGCGGATGATTTATTAGTCATTCTCACACAGCCTAGTATATCCTTGCCAGTGGTCCTAGAGACTTTTAAAGAATTCGGTGACTTCTCAGGTTTTGGACTTAATCTGGACAAATCTGAGATCCAATTCATAAATATGACAGAAACAGAGTGGTCTCAGCTAGAATGCCCACTAAAGCGCACAAACAATTCATTCACCTACTTAGGGATACAACTGCCGGGGGATCCCTCCAAACTCTACCAGATGAACATAGCTAAATTATTTGAGTTTACAAAACGCCTCTTAGACAGATGGTCTAACCTACCACTATCCTTGTTGGGCCGCATTTCCTTATTCAATATGATCCTCTTCCCGAAGTGGCTGTACTGTTTTCAGGTCTTACCACTATTACTTTTAAAAAAAGATTGGAGGAAATTGATGAGCATGCTCTCAAAATTTTTCTGGAATCAGAAACGGCCGCAGATAAATTGGCAAAGTATGTTGGATACTTGGGAAAGAGGAGGAGTGGGGGTATTGAATCTATTGCGCTACAACAGAGCTTGTTTGTTGAGGCATTTGGGGGACTGGCTCATGGATACATCCTACTACACACCGCGGGCAGTGGAGGAGATGTGGGTTAACCCGCTGCAATTGCACTATGTGTTGCAGGCCAAACAGTCCTCACTGCCCAAAAATGTAAGGAACAGTTTGTTGGTTAGACCACTTAGACTGGTGTGGAGAGAACTAAGCAGTCAATGGGCATTTGACACACATCAGAGTGGATTACTACCTATAGTTGGGAATGGAGACTTCCTTCCAGGAATGGATAATTTCAGATTTAAAATTTGGAAGCAAAAAGGGCTTAAAATTATACAAGACCTGGTAGACTCTACTGGTAAGCTTAAAGGGGTGGATTCATTGGGGATAGGAGAAATATCGTGGATGGATGCCTTCGCATATCAACAGATCTCTCACTATGTTGTAGGGATCCCCAAACAGTTTCTTACTATGGATGTGCCCAACAAAATAGATCAACTGTATGAAATGCCTACTGAGGAAGCGATATCAATATCGCTCCTTCACAAAAGGCTCTTACAAAGTGAAGCACACAAAACTATGAGCCATCTCCTACTGAAATGGTCAGCAGACCTTAAGAGGGTGGTGACATCACACATGCTGCTGAGTAGTATACGACAAATTCCTAGATGAATAGACAGCGCAGAATTAAGAGAATGTCAAGGAAGGGTGATTTTTAGGGCCTATACATCTAAATTACGGCTTTTCAAAATGGGAGGGGTGGGAGAGCCAACATGTGGGAGATGTGGAAGAGCTCCATGTACATATTATCATGCTTTATGGGAGTGCCAGGCGATCCAACAATTCTGGACCAAAATATTTGGGTTTCTAGGATATTTGGAGCATAAACACATTTCACTGAAACCGGAACACGCCCTATTAGGGATGGATGCCATGTTGGGGGCTGGTGCTGTCCACCATAATTTGTTGGTATACAAGGCCTGCTTAGTTGGTAAAAAACGCATACTGGTCAAATGGGTTAAACAAGAGCCTCTCACATACTGGCAATGGCGTAACAGATTTCACGCCTTATTGTTAATGGAAGTCTGAGCTGTCGCTTTGAGATTCAAAAGACAAAAAGAACTATATCTTACTTGGAAAAATTATATACATGCCCTTGCACCTCGTGCCCGTAGTTATATTGTTAATCAGTTGGGGGACCCTCACATTCCTACATGACAAACTCTGTAACATAAAAGGTGACCTTACATCCTTGTGACTAAGGAGACTGATGCCTCAGAGGGGGAAACGGGGGGGAGGGAAGAAGTACAATAAAGCTAAGAGGGAAGCGGATGAGGAGGGTTGGGGGGAGGGGAGGAGGGGGTATTTCAATCCATATTGAGGATAAACATTAAGTGTACTGTGGACTCTACTAAGGGCTGCGATAGGGTGTTATAATACATTTGGAATTAGTTGATGATGTTTTTGATAACTTTACTATTAGTTTACATACATAACACAGATGGACAGGGACAGAGGGGGTCCTTCTGATAAAGATTAAAACTTGATGGCGATTTTTGTTTTTTAAAAGAGAACTTGTTGTAATAGGTAGGAAGTTTGCCTGTACATATTTATAATGTTGGATGTGTGTATTTGGAACTGTCATCAATAAAAATTGTTTACACCTAAACCCCAGGAGGCAAAGTCAACATCCAGGGCTTGACCATTCTGCTCTGAGGCAGTCAACTGCTGGAGGGAATTCTGGGCGTCTGTCACAGAAACAAAAAGTTTCGTGTCCCCTTGATGTGCAACACGCAATTTGGCCAGGTATAACAGGGCAAACTTAATCTTCTTGTTATGTAGTTGTGAACAGATAGGCGAAAAAGTCCGGTGTTGTGCTGCAACAGCTGACAAATAATCCTGAAAACACAAGATTTTTTGGTTTTCATGTCTCCGCTCTTTACCACCTCGACTCACCTGCATTATAGTTGATCTATAGGCAAAATTGAGAAGGTGGCATATCACCACCCGGGGTCTGGCTGATCCCATTTGACGAGGGCCTATCCTGTGGGCTGGCAATGGGAGCTGCTGCGGCAGCCAATGCTCCAAGAACTCCCGGAGGTCTCTCTCTTCTGGCAGGCCCACAAAACGTAGGTTGTTCCTACGGGATCTGTTTTCCAAGTCCTCTAGTTTCTCCTCATAAACATCGAGCACTTTCTGCATATGACATTGTAAGTCTTCTGCTTTTGTCAATCTATCCTCCAGCTCCCTAGTACAATAGCGATAGGCAATCTGATCGAGATTCCCCTGAAGCTGCTCCAATTTCGAATCTATAGGGCTCAAACAATTGTCCAATATATTTTCCATCGCTCCGATCACTTCAGCTGTTACCTCTGCAACCCATGCGGAGCTGACAGTGGAGCTAGAGAGGCTGGCGGGCGCAGCCATCTTGTCAGCATGAAGTGTTTGCTTGTCTCTATCCTTTGGAGGATTTTTAGTTGCCAGTTTCCAAAAAAAAAAAAAAAAAAACCCCCGCTCTCCAGCCATCAAATTTGTATGTAGGGGTTGAAAAGCGTCACCCCTTTAAGAATTTTAAAGCAGGACTAAAAGCCTGGCTTTTCACTTAGGCCTTCAATCCAACCTAGTGTATAGCCACCTTGAATTAGATGCTATTTCTCCACCCCCTTCCCCTCCTTTCCTTTCAGTTTGCCTACTCTCATTCTCTCATCTGGCTCCCCCCTCCAACCTATCCCCCACCCTTTCTTTCCCTATGTGTGATTAGCTTCTTGTATGCCTGCTCTTTTTCCCTTTTCTATCGAATACTGCTCTTTTCTTTTTTCAGAAGATTTTGGACCTATGTAATCCACCTAGATCTACCAGTTAGGCTTGGCAGTATATCAAATCTCAAAAAACTATAAACTATTCTTGAGTGAAAAAATATTTGCTCCTATTTGTTTTAAAAGTATTTCCATGTAATTTCACTGAGTATTTCCCTGGTCTTTGTATTTTTTTGAAACGTGAAAAATCGATTCACTGTTACCTGTTCTACACCACTCGGGATTTCGTGTAAAGCACATAGTCGCCTGTCCAGGATCAATTTGTGGTATATCAAATGTACAAATAAATAAATACATATTTAGGGGGAAGAGAAGGATCAAGGAGAGACTTTTTCAGTAAAGGATAAACCAGAGCATGTTTCCAAAGTGACAGGAGAACACCAAGAATGAGACCAGAGTGCAGGAGGGGGAGAAGCAGTGGCAACAGGGAAGGAAAAAGCCAAATGACCAAATGAGCTGGCCATGGATCAAGAAGGGAGGAGGGACAACTGTCCAAAGAGTGGTAGCACTGGATGGCACCGGTGAAGAGGAGGATGGGGTAGGAGAACCGGGGGGGGGGGGGGGGGGGGGGGGAGAGACCAGACCAAAGGAAGGGCTAGGGATTGGCAGAGAGTATCGCTTTTTCCCCATCACTCTCCACACAGCAGTCCACAGCATCTTTCACTCTCCATTTTTAGCCTTCCTCGTTTTACTAATATACCTGAAAAAATTCTTGTCTCCTCTTCTTACCATTTGTTCTTCCTCCAGATATGTTTCTTTCATTTTCATCCAGTGTTCTGTATTCCTCCTCTTGAGTTTTTCTGAATTTCGTGTACACCAACGTACATATCTCATGAGTGACACTAAAATAATTTTTTGTAATAATAATCAGCTATATAGTGCCAGTATTCTATACCATAATCTTCACATATACATACTTATACTATAGTCCACTAGAAAGGGGAATGGTCTATATAGTACCAGCTCTCACAACAAAGGAAGAAATAAATAAATACACGATATTCATAAATCAAATGTGCTATACAGTACCAATCACCTGCTCTACAAACATACACCTTCATATGATAGGTTGCCCACCCCTGTTCTAAGTCCTCGAAAACCACAAACCAGTCGGGGTTTTAGGATTTCCCTAATGAATATGCACGAGATCTATTTGTATACACTGCCTCATACATATTCATTGAGGAAATCCCAAAACTTTTACTGGATTGTGGCTCTAGAGGCCCGAGGTTGGCCACCCCCGATATAGAATGTCATTACTTCATTATACAGAAGCCATAATAATCATATGGCTGTACAGAAGATACAAAAATTACTGGCCATGAAATACTCCTCAAAACCTATCCGCACCCAGAAATGTCCTGTGGGATTTTAATCTGAACTTTCTGGTTCCCAACTCACTGCTTTAACTATTACTCGTCTGCTTCCCTGAAAAGAACCACAAAAACATTATTTCCTTTCTTTAAAGACTTTACAAGGGGAGTCACGTGATGCTCTGAAGAGAGGAAGACGTGGTCCCGCGATCTCCTGGGCCCTGGCTCCTTAATTTGCTTTTAAACTGGGATTATCAGCCTGCAACTTCCCCCAAAAACAGCACAGGACAGAGTCCAGCTCTCCATGGACAAATATCTGAGTTCGCCAACACATACAATGGTGAACCGAGGGGCAAAAAAGGACAAAGATAAAGGCGCCAACCGCTATAGCTGAGGAACGTCCAGTGAGCGGGGGAATCCCATTTACTACGGAACAACTACAGCAGATTATTGAAGCGATGGACGCCGCGCTGGATCCGAAGCTGGAAAAATTGTACACCAAGGTGTCCAACCTTGAAGCGCTTATCACGGATACGATCCAGAGAACTGGAGAGCTGGAGAGAAAAATCTCCACTGTAGAAGATGCAGCAGGCCCCGCGACGCAGAGGGAAAAGAAAATGGCCGCTACAATAGAAGCCCTGTCAGCAAAAATGGAAGACCTAGAGAATAGGTCATGGCGGGGGAACCTTCGCATAGTGGGGCTGCCTGAGTCAGTGAATGATCGCCTGTCATCAGACTTTCTTGAAAAGTGGCTGGCAGAAGAGTTCGCGCTATTGGACTATGTGGGGAAGCTCTGCCTGGAAAGGGCTCACCGCATAGGTCGGAGGCAGGCAGTCCCCATGGATGGTGATCGTAAAAGTGCACAACTATGTGCATAAAGAAGAAATATTAAGAGGTTTTCGCCAAAAAAGAAATATGCTGCAGTATGAGGGGCAACAGATACGCATTTTTCAGGACTATTCGGCTGTGCTGCAGGAAAAAAGAAAGACGTTCACCCCACTGTGTCAGAAATTGCATGAAAATCAACAGGTTTTCATGCTGATTTATCCAGCAATATTGAAAATTAAGCATGAAAGACGGTGGAAGCAATTTGACGACATTAAGGCGGCACAGAGATTTGTGCTGGAGCTGGAGAAAGGTGATCAGAAAGGAACCAATGAGCCTGTAAACAGCTGAAGTGCACATGGGAGGTGAGATCTGCAGTGCAAGAGGTTTGCTGTTTGGGGACCTATACTGAGTAATGAAAATAGTTCCAGTGATGATGTAGAGTTAATGTGGGGGGGGGGGGGGAGCTGGGGTCCGGGGACATGGGAAACCCCCAACACCCATTAACAGTAATGGGAGAAGACCATAAGGGTAGGGAGAAGGGGGGGAAGGGGGTGCAGGGGAGTTTAAAAGAAGAAGAGGGGGGAGAATGGGAGGGGAAGAGAGAGGGGGTTAGGGACTGGGGGACCTATTCAGAGTGGGACATTATTGAAAGGATGGGAATCACTGAAGGGGAAGATGTCTGAGCAGAAGGTGAGACTAGCAAATTCACAGATTAGGTGCAAACAGAGATGGACATTCCAAGGGGGGAGGCTGGGTCCCTCGAGGAGTGGTGTTGAGTGCGAACTGATGCCATACATCACGCAAAGAGGAGATGGCTAACCTGCCGGGAGGAGGGACTAGATTAATTTCCTGGAACGTAGGTGGGATTACATCCCCGGTTAAAAGGGCAAAGATCTTAGGCGCATTAAAGTGGCATAAGGCTGGAGTGCCATTTATTCAGGAAACTAGGCTATCCCTGCTAGAGCATCAGAAATTAAAAAGGCACTGGGTGGGAGAGGTATTTTGCTCCTCAGCGGTGGGGAGGCGAGGGGGGGGTGGCTATCCTGATACACAAGGCAGCAGCAATAAGGGCAAAAGTTTTATTTGCGGACATTGGGGGACATTATGTGGGGGTGCAATTGAATTGGCAGGGTCAGAAGCGGCTGCTGGTGGCAGTTTATGCGCCCCAGTCAGGAGAGAAGAAATTTTTTGCGGATCTTTTTGCAAAATGTCAGGAATATGGTTCTGACCCATTAATTATTGCTGGAGATATGAATCAGGTCATGGAGCCGGGATTAGATAGGACGAGCTGACAGATGAGGGGGGGGGGGGATGCCGACGCTTGGCGTGCTGGAGACCTTTTGTGGTGGGCTGGGTTTGGTGGACCCTTGGAGACTGCTGCATGATGTAGAACGTGACTTTACACACACCTCGAGGGCCCACGGAACCCAGTCCCACATAGATTATATTTTTGTTTCGCAGCAGCTGTTTCCTCAGGTTTTGAGCGCAACTATTGGTCCCGATGAGATATCGGGCCACGTTTTGATCTAGGTCAGTGATGGGCAACCTTTTGAGCTTGGTGTGTCAAAATTCGCCAAAAAACCGAGCATAACTCGGGTGGTGTGTCACTTCGAGAAAAAAAACCATAATTTCGCGATATTTATAGTTTAAATAACAAAAATGTATAATTGTAATATATAACTGTATTTAATAAACCAAAAACTAATTATTTAACTTACCTACTTAGTGACTTCTTTGTTCATCTGTCAGTCGGTTTGTTTTGTTGGTCTTGATATTATTTAACTTGTGTGGGGTGCCGTGAACTAAGATAAGTGAGGGGGAGGGGGAATTCTTTAACTAATCTGCCTATTAGTGACTTTTTTGTTGCTGAATTTCATTGGCTAAATCTTCAATTGAAGGTTGGTATTTTGTACACTTCAAGCCCAAGCAAGCGCTACTAACTTCATCTGTCAATCTGTTTCTTTTGTTGGTTTTGATATTATTTAACGCTGAGAATAAGGTTTCACAAAAGTACGTAGAGGGAAAAATTGTGAGTAAGCCATTGCTATATTTTTCAGGGTGCTAAAAGTGTCTGGTAATCGGTTCCAAGCACTCCAAATTTCCTGTTCGTAGTGGCGCTCCTCTTGATTCTCCAAGCGGCACCTTTCCAGATTCTCAAGCTTTGACCTCAAGTCGACAAACACCTGAGCCCAGATGCTGTCTTGAAATTCTACAAGTTGCATCTCCAAATCATCAATTTGCATCCATTGGAAACCATTTAATTCCAAACTACTGTAGACTACTACATCAGGATACTTAATTATTTTCATGGTCTGTTCTAGGCTTCTAAATTGATTAAATCTATCACTGAACTGGTCAAGTAACGAGTCTAAAACATGCTGGTACTTTATATGCAAGGGTTCCATTTCATTTTGTATAGCTGCACTGGCCTTCTCAAAATACTTTGTTACTCGAGGAAAATACTTATAAGTTTTAGTTTCTACATCTCGCTTGAAAATTTTAAGTTTACTTTCAAAAGCTTTTATGTATCCAAACATAACGTCAATACTTTTGCCAAAACCTTGTAACTTTAAGTTCAGTTCATTAATATGAACAGAGAGATCTGTAAAAAACATCAGGGTGTTGACCCACTTATCATCATTGAGCTGAGGAAAGTTTCCCAGATCCTTATCCTCAAGAAATACCTTAATTTCTTCAAAGCACTCCACAAAGCGCTCAAGAACTTTGCCTCGGCTCAGCCATCTTACATTATTGTACATCAGCAGTCCACTGTAGGTGGAATCAACCTCCAGTAAAAGTGCAGAAAATTCTCGCTTTTGAAGGGGGCGAGCAGCTATTAAATTAACTATTTTTGTAACAACTGACATTAAGTCGTTTAAGTCGGTGAAACCTGCCTTGGCACATAAAGCCTCCTGATGGATAATACAATGAAAAGGCACAGTCGGATGTCCAATAGCTTCCGTAAACAATTTGACAAATCCAACTTTTTTCCCCACCATGTTTGGTGCCCCGTCTGTCGTCACTGACACAACTTTAGAGATATCAATGCTTAGGTCACGGAATGTTTGTATAACAACCTTACATATTTCGCTTCCTGATGTACTTGTTGGCACTGATACTAACTTTATCAACTCTTCTCTCATTGTGAGACCATCAGAATATCGACCAATAATGGCCAACTGAGCATGTGATGTGACATCAGTAGTTTCATCAAGAGAGATCGAAAAATATTTACAATTACTTATGTCTCTCTTTAATTGATGTTGTACATTTGTGTTCAGTCTCATTATTCGGTCTTTTATGATATTTCTACTGAGTGGTAACTCAGATATTCTCTTAATAATTGCATCTTTATTCTGCATATCGTGAAATAGAACTGGTGCACATCTTAGGAGAGTTTCTTTAATAAATTCTCCCTCACTGAGTGCTTTTCCATGCTGAGCTATGGAGTGAGCAATGCTCAAACTTGCAGATGTTAAATTTGTAGAACCTTTTACAAATTTAAGGATGGACTTAGATTGGCTCTTATAAAAAAGTGTAGCTGCCTGGAAATGTATTCCTTCCTTTCATCCTCACTTTTTTTCAAGAGCTGGGAATGATTAGTTTCAAAATGTCTATTTATATTCCACGTTCTGCTTACTACCGTTTCAGTACATAGAACGCAAAATGATCTGCCATTTTTTTCTATAATGCCATACATCTCGGTCCATGTCTCTTGAAAGGGTCGGCTACTGCTACTACCACTTCCTTTACTTAACCTTGGTTTTTTATTTTTCGGGTTCTCCATCAGGGGGGCAGAGACAGAAGATAGAATTATAGATAGCCTGTTAGCCCTGCAGGCAATTAGGGGTTAACTAGCCTAACTGACCACCTTATGTAAATTAAGATGGCTGCCGCTATTTCTAATGGCGGGAAACGGCACCCATAGCACATGCCCTCGCCTCTCCCAGCCTCCCCCTCACCTATCTCAGTAATGATGGTCAATTACAAATCCACGACACCCCAGAACAGTAGATTGGATGATGATTGCTGGTAATGGTGATCACAGGGCCCTCAGAGATGCGTCCCCCATGGCATTCCGCTGCTCTCTGCTCCGCCGGCCGGAAGTGAGGTCAAAGATCCCCTAACGGCCGTGCAGGAGCCGGGGCAGAGGGAGCAGCAGGGAGGGAACAAGCGGAGGACTCGGAGGGAGCCAATAGGAGCGCACACGGCACCCCCCCAGCGGGTAAACATGCACCCGGGGGGGGGGGTGATTTCGCCGGGTGGGGGGGGGGGAGGTTGCGCTGCACCTGGGGGGGGGGGGGCGCATCGGCGATCCGCCCCGGGTGTCAGCAAGGAACTCCGCTGCTTCTCTGTATGCGGCCACATGCGGCTGCGTGTCACCGAAAATGGCTACGCGTGTCAGTACTGACACGTGTGTCATAGGTTCGCCATCAGGGATCTAGGTGGACATGGAGCCCCAGCCTTATTACCGAGCGTCCGGAGGTTGGTGATTCCCTGCATACCTTTATTCCTCTTCCGAGTTTGCCGCATATTTGGCTAATAAGTGGGCAGATTTTCAATCAAATAATGCGCAGCACATGGGCAATGCAGTAGTTATGCGGAGGGAAGTGATAGCATATATTAGCAGGAGGAATCGGCAAATTGCGCAGAGGGTGGTACAGATGGAGAGAAGGGTAAAACAGGCCAGGCGGAGGTTATGTTGCCCACCCCACTCAGGACTTGTTCGAGTCCTTGATCGCAGTACGGACAGAACTAAATAGTCTGCTTCAGGAGAGGTTCATGAGAGCGACAGTGGTCCGTAGATATCACCTCCATAGATTCGGAGACCACCCGGGAGGTATGATGGCACGGCTGATTAAGGGAGCCCGCAGAATGCATGTGGTGACTAGGCTACGTAGCGGCCCGCATACGTGTACCTCAAACCCAAAGAATATTGGGGAGATTTTTCAAACACATTTTGAGGAGGTGTACTCGGGGGTGCAGACAGGGAGCGAGATGCGGGGGAAGATTCGAGAATATCTAACTCGGTCTAAACTGCCACAATTGACGGGAGACCAAATGGAGTCTCTAGATTCCCCCTTGGATGCAAAGGAAGTGATGAGGGCAATACAGGCCTTGAAAATGCACTCGGCACCCGGCCCGGATGGGTTTTCGGGTGAATTTTACAAACTGCTAAAACAACAAGTAGTGGGGCCCCTGATAGGCCTATTTGAGGAGGCGACCGAGTAAGGTCGGCTCCCCCGTTATGCGAATGAAGCGCTGATCACCTTAATCCCCAAACCAGGGCGAGACTTAACGGACCCTGCTGCCTATAGGCCTATTTCACTAATTAACGTGGACGTTAAGATACTCTCGCGAATATTGGCAGAGCGCCTGGCGTGTGTACTTCCATCTATAATTGGGGAAGAACAAGTGGGATTCGTGTGCGGAAGACATTCAGTGTTAAATGTGCGGAAGCTGCTCGCAGCCATGATGGAGGCGCCTGGAGAAGCTGCAACAGGTTTAGTGATCAGCTTAGACGCAGAGCGCGCTTTTGATAGGGTAACATGGCCTTTTATGTTTGAGACGTTGCAGTGGATAGGTTTACGGGGCTGGTTCTTGCAGGCAGTTAAGATGCTCTATGCTGATCCACGGGCCAGATTACTGGTAAATGGGGTCAGAACTCAAGAATTCCTGATAAGGCGGGGAACAAGGCAGGGCTGCCCCCTGTCCCCCCTACTGTTTTTGATATCGTTGGAACCTTTACTGTGCATAATTCGCATGGAGCATGGAATTCGGGGCATGAAGGTGGGTAGAGGGGAGGTGAAGTTATTGGCATACACGGATGACTTGCTGCTCCTGGTGGAGGACCCACAGACATCAGTGGCCCGATTGTTAGAAGAGATAGGGGAATATGGGATGTTATCGGAGTTTAGATTAAACTTAGGGAAGTCCTTGGCGCTCCCAATGTCCCCCACCATAAGAACTAGCTGGAATGGTCCTTTTCCTTTTAAGTGGGCGGAGGGAAAGCTTAAGTACCTGGGGGTAGATGTCCCGGTTGATTTGTCCACATTGTATAGAAGGAATATGCAGCCGTTGCTGGAGGACACTAGACGCCTCTTGGGGATTTGGGGCTCTTGTCCCCTTCTCCCTGACGGGGCGCATTGCCCTCTTCAACATGATGATAGCACCTAAATGGCTGTACAAATTCCAGATGCTGCCGCTGTACCTGCGGGGGAGGGAGGAGAAAGCACTACATGCAGTTTTAAGGAAGTTTCTGTGGAATAACAAACGCCCCAGAAAACAGTTGAATGTGTTATGTAAACCCAAAACACATGGGGATATGGGATTACTCAGTATCAGGTACCTCACAATTGCCTGCACTATGAGACATGTGCGTGATTGGCTTGTGGGGAGTCAGCAGTTCACGAACACCCAGCTGGAGGCCTCGGTGGTGCTGGGGGTGCATCTCAGTTGCCTAGTGCATACTCCAAAAATAAGACCTGCTGGACAGCAACCATTGAACTGTTTTGTGCGATCAGCAAGAGCGATGTGGCGCTGGTTGTGTCGCAGGCAAGGCTTTGCAGCAAATGCTACTCCGTTTGTGTCACTGGGTCTGAATCTGGATTTTCCAGATAGATCATCGGCAAAACATTTTAAATCTTGGAGGATGAAAGGGATTCAATACCTTTATCAACTGCTGGATGAGGAAGGGCAGGTCAAGCCACTTGCAGACTTACAGAGAGAATTTGGTTTGACTGTGTCAGATTTTTTTGCATACGCACAGGTGAAACACTATGCCCACTCGTTGGGAGCAGTAAATTTGACTGAGGATGTGCAGGAAACGATCTCAACAGCACTCACACTGGGATCGCAAAATTTAGTGCCACTACGATTTCACCACAGACATCTCCTGGATACAACGGAAGATATTGATTATTGCAAAATAGCAGGAAGTTGGAAGCAGGAACTAGAGATCGAGTTCACGGCTGATATGTTACAAAGCTTCCTGCTATCCATTTGGCATAGGTCAGCATTTACTCGGCAATGGGAGCAGCAGTACAAGTTTGCTACGCGGGTCTACACAGCGCCAGCCAGGGCATGGAGGGCAGGTTTCGGAATAGGGAATTGCCCTAAATGTGGAGAGCAAATGGCAACTTTGGGCCATATGTTCTGGCTGTGCCCACAGATTAGAACATTTTGGATGCAAATTTTGGCAGAGACTAGCCGATGCTGGAAACGGAAAGTGGGAGACACCCCGTTGTTATTTGACATATATGCAATTGCAAAACTGATCCCAGTGGGATGTATAGGCTTTCTCAGAAGGGCAGTGTTGACCGGAAAGAAAGTGATTCTGCTCAGCTGGTGTGAGACTCAGGCACCCACAAGAGAACTGTGGAGAACAAAGATGACAGAATTATTACACCTGGAACTGTGTGGATTTGCTAAGTCTGCTCATTCAGAGCAGGAGCAGAATGCATTTCGCAGGTGTGGGAGCGCTACTGGACCACCCTTCAGCCCCACACCAGGCAAAGGATTCTGCACAGATTGAAATGGAGTGTCGAGACTACAATAGCACCTTCAACTGTCCTAAAGAAGTGACACCAGATCCCAAGCCCAGAACTTTGAGGGGGGGAGGGCGGAAGAGAAAGAGGGAGGGAGGGCAAAGGAGGGGGGGGTGGAGGTTTTATTGGTACAATGGACTAATGATAACGTTTGCTCGTTGTTTCAGTAGTTGTGAGACTGGATAGTTGGTTGCTTGGTTATTATGGGGGGGGGGGGGGGGTTAAAAAAGGAAAACACTGATGACAAAAGGATGCTGGGTAGCTATGGTAAAATTATGTATCATACCTGATAATTTTCTTTCCATTAATCATAGCTGATTAATCCATAGACTGGTGGGTTGTGTCCATCTACCAGCAGGTGGAGATAGAGAGCAAACCTTTTGCCTCCCTATATGTGGTCATGTGCTGCCGGAAACTCCTCAGTATGTCGATATCAAAGCTCCATCCACAGGACTCAGCACTTAGAGAATTACACCCACAAAGGGACACTCTGCCCAGCTCACCACCGCCGAAACGGGGGAAGGGAGTCAACCCAGCTCATCCCCACACAAGTGGGGGAGGGGAATCCGTCCAGCTCATCCCCGCGGAGCGGGGGAGGGACACCACACCCGCCGATGCGGGGGGATCTGGCTTATCCTGCGACCGCAACCGTGGGAGGAGCTGGCTGACCCTAACACCGCCGAAGCGGGAGGGATATAAGGCTGCCCTACTGCCGCACGAAGCAGGAGGGAGCGCCGGCAGAATTTAGGTCTCAATCCAGCCCCGTAAAACGAAGGGGAGAGGAATGCAGCAGCTCACTGTAACACAAAATCGTCTCAACTCCAGAAGAATTCAATCGAAAATAACTTGAACACGAAGACCTCCTGACTAAACTTGAACCTGACAGCTTGTCTGGCCTCAGCCACCAGCTCAGCGCCTTGCGCACCGCTGGATCCAAGGGAAGGCGCACAGCGTAATCCTCTGACACTGGAGTCCATCACTGCAGCAGAGAATGCTGTAGAGGTCTCATATGGGCCCTGGCCCAGGGCACTACTTCCATCGTGGCCGTCATAGAGCCCAACAGCTGCACATAGTCCCAAGCCCGAAGAGGAGAGGCTACTAGGAACTGGTCCACCTGAGCCTGAAGCTTGACAATCCGATTGTCTGGCAGGAACACTCTGCCCACTTGGGTGTCGAAACGAACTCCCAGATACTCCAGGGACTGAGTCAGGCGCAGCTGGCTTTTCTCCCAGTTGATGATCCACCCCAGGGAGCTCAAAAGAGCAATCACCCGGTCTGAAGCTCTGCCGAACTCTGCATAAGAGGGGGCTCGGATCAACCAGTCATCCAGATAAGGATGGACTTGTACTCCTTCCTTGCGTAGGAAGGCCGCGATGACCACCATTACTTTGGAGAAGGTCCGCGAAGCAGTAGCCAACCCAAACAGGAGGGCTCTGAACTGGAAGTGTCGGCCCAGGACCGCAAAACGCAGAAAGCATTGATGAGGCCAGATGGGAATATGCAAGTAAGCTTCCTTGATGTCCAAGGATGCCAGGAACTCCCCTGCCTTCACTGCCGCTATAACAGAGCGGAGAGTCTCCATTCGGAAGTGTCGAACTTTCAAGGCCCAATTGACCCCTTTGAGGTCGAGGATAGGCCGTACAGAACCTCCTTTCTTTGGTACCACAAAGTAAAGAGAGCAACGTCCCTTGCCAAGCTGATCTTCTGGCACCGGAACGACCGCACCCAAGTGGAACAGATTGTCCAAAGTCTGCTGCACTGCCACAGCTTTGACCGGAGACTTGCAGGGAGAGTGCACAAACCCGTCTCTTAAGGGTCGGCAGAACTCTAGCTTGTAGCTGTCTCTGATGACTTCCAGCACCCAAGCGTCTGAAATTACCCTGGTCCACTCGCCCAGAAACGAGGATAGGCGTCCTTCAATCTGCTCTGGGCCATGGACCAGGGCCCCGTCATTGGGTACGAGACCCTGGGGGAGGACCGGAGGACACACCTCCGGGACGGCGGTCTCTGCGAAAGGAATGCTGCTTGGGGGAGAAGTTCCTTTTGAAGGAAGAGGGGGCAGAGGAGCCCGACTTGCCCGGGTGATACCGACGGGCTTCCTAAAACCGTCCTTTGGAGGAACCGGGGCGGGCACCACTGGCCCGAGCCCTGACCTCCGGTAACCTCTTGCCCTTAAGACGTGCCGAGATCGGTCACAATCTTGTCCAGCTCGACCCCAAAGAGCAGCTTGCCTTTAAAAGGCAACTTAGCCAGGCGAGACTTAGAGGCGTGGTCAGCAGACCAATGCTTCAGCCAAAGCCAGCGCAGTGCAGAGACTATCTGAGCCATACCTTTAGCCGAGGCTCTCAAGACATCATACAGCAAGTCTGCCAAGTAGGCCAAGCCCGATTCCAGGGCCAGCCAATCAGCCCTCAAGGAAGGATCCGAGGGGGAAGCCCGCTGCACAATAGTCAGGCACGCCCTGGCCACATAGAAGCCGCAAACTGAGGCCTTGCAAACTTAAAGCAGCTGCCTCGAAGGACGACTTTAAAGCCGCCTCCAATCTTCTGTCTTGGGCGTCCTTTAAGGCCGTGCCACCTTCCACCGGCAACGCCGTTTTCTTAGTCACCGCAGTGATTAAAGAATCCACGGTAGGCCAAAGAAAGGCCTCCCGTTCACCTTCAGGCAGAGGATAGAGGCGGGACATAGCCCTAGCCACTTTAAGGCTCGCTTCTGGGAAATCCCATTGAGCCGAAATCAAGGTGTGCATGGCTTCATGCACGTGGAAGGTTCTAGGCGGGCGCTTCGTCCCCAGCATAATGGCAGAGCCAGCAGAGGCTGAGGGAGAGACGTCCTCCGGAGAGGAAATCTTCAAAATGCTCATGGCCTGCACTAACAGGTTGGGCAAATCCTCTGAGCGAAAGATCCGCGCTGCAGAGGGGTCATCCGCTCCATCCGAGCGGGAATCCGTCTCCTCCAAGGAATCCCCAAAGGACCGTTGGGAGAACTCAGATACGCTGCCCTCATCTACATCAGAGGAGACCGAGTCCTCTAGGGCCTGGAAATCCACCCGAGGGCGTTTGCTTCCGGAGGCCTCAACCCCTTTATCAGACAGGGGAGCAGGGGCAGCGTTTTGCATAAGAAAAGCCTGATGCAGCAGCAAAATGAACTCAGGGAAGAAACCCCCCAAGACTGTGCACTTCAGCAGCCTGGGCCACGGCCCTAGACGCACCCTCAACCGGCGCTCACAAGAGCGGGGGAGAAACATGCTGCGCATCCAAAATGGCGGCCGGCGCAAAATTCCGAGGAGCCGCGCGGGAAGAACGGCGCTTAATTTTTGCCGCTTTCCTGCCGTCACCCGAATCAAGGGCGACCATAGCATTAACGTCTCCCACCTCGAGGGCGGCCCAAGAAGAAGCCGTCCGAGCAGAGTGACCGGCCAAAATGGGGGGGGGGGGGGGCCAGCAGCGGGGGATGGGCGCTTATGGCGGGAAAAACCGCCGCACCGGAGGAAGAACCGGGACACTGATCAGACTCCAAACTGACTCCCAAAAAAGGCGATTCAGGCTTTGAAACCTCCGCATCCCTGCTAGACACGCACACGCGGTCCGGGGAGCGATTCTTTGCGCCCTCTGACGCCATAAGCCACGTGGAGACCGAACGGGGTTCCCCCTGCCCGCTACAAAAGGTAAAAAGTACCTGCTTCTCGCTCCGAGCTGTAACGAACTGGTGTCCCAGTGAGCAGCTGCAATAAACGCTGATATAAACGCCCTTAAAGGACATCCAAAAATTTATTTATTTTTTTTTTAACGGAGCCAGCGGGAGGGGGGAGAAAAGGTGGGACCTTGCACCACCAGGTTTGCACTTGCTCAAGAAGAGCCCTCAACCCCAGGTACTCAACAAAACCTAAGAATTAGGCTTGGAGACCTAGCCAGAGCTGCTGCTGTGTGTGACCACCACCTGCTGAGATACAGAACATACTGAGGAGTTTCCGGCAGCACATTACCACATATAGGGAGGCAAAAGGATTGCTCTCTATCTCCACCTGCTGGTAGATGGACACAACCCACCAATCTATGGATTGATCAGCATGATGATATGGAATTGATGTATAAGCTTTTTCGTTATTATCTGCTGGCAATCTTGGAAATGTATATTCATTGATAATCTTGCCAATAAAAAGATTTAAACAAAGACTTTACAAAACCCTAAGAAAGTTTTCCTACACAGTACCATTTAAAACTTAAAATCATACACCTTACCCAGAAACTCAATCACCACAGAGACAAAACAGGAGAATCCTGGACTGCAATTTTGCTTAAAATGCTGAAAAGCCTGCTACGCTGCCTTGACTAACGGCTCATCCAATGTGAATACCACTGGGTCAAAAATTTTTAAAACTTCAACCTAAAAATTAGGAGTGGCCTAGTGGTTAGGGTGGTGGACTTTGGTCCTGGGGAACTGAGTTCGATTCCCATTTCAGGCACAGGAAGCTCCTTGTGACTCTGGGCAAGTCACTTAACCCTCCATTGCCCCAGGTACAAATAAGTACAATATGTAAGCTGCATTGAGCCTGCCATGAGTGGGAAAGCGCGGGGTACAAATGTAACAAAAAAAATAAAAAATAAAAAGCAAGTCCAGTTGAAAATTTACCTGCTGCTTCTGATGAGAAAGTCCTACAGATTTTAAACTGTTCGTCATAATTCTGGGTTCACAGATATGTATGCTATCTTTTGAAGAAATGATTGATATACAAAGCAAGCGTCTCTAGTCATCACCAACATGCAGCGTTTGATATTAAAATATATATTAGGCTTAAGTAGACTACTGGAAGATCTCCATAATTATCGCTATTTTAAAATTTTTTGATTTTATTTCTAACTGATCCTTTGTGGTAAAGACATTTTTACAAGCTAGGAAGTTCGTATTGCCGATAAATAAATATGCATTGCTTTAAATTCTAATACATTTATAACCTGCCTATCTAGCCATCTAGGCAGAGTACAACATAACACTCATTAAAAAAAAAAAAAAACAGATAAAAACATGTCAAAAAAACACAAACAGTCAATGCCCCAGGGCCAGAAAAACCTGCAACCCCTCCCCTCAAACAACCAGGTTTTCAACTGCTTTTTAAACTGAGACACAGAAGAGCGTTGTCGCATGGCCAAAGAAAGAGAATTCCATAAAGAAGGGACAGCTACAGCAAAAACTCAAGTTCAAATTTCCTCTAAATGAACTTGATGAAACAAAGGGACAACCAGCAAATTCAAATCTTGAGATTGCAACACCCTGGGAAGACAGTAAGTCTGCAAAACACTGCACTAAAGCCAACAGAGCAACAACCTGATGCGCCTGGAATACCAATAACAAAATCTTAAACTCAATACACTGCACCACAGGTAACCAGTGCAACATCTTCAATTGTGGATTAATATTTACCTCCCGACTCAAACCCAAGGCATGCTACAGAGTTGTGTGACCTGCAAAGCCCACAATGTTGAAAGGGGAAAACTACATAATAGGGTGTTACAATAATCAAATGAGGTAGCACATAACTCTGCAGCACCGTGCACAAATTCTCAGCGGAGAAAAATATTCTGAAGCCGAGATACCAATCATAGTTTAAAAAATACAATCCTAACCATGAGGTCATTTCACCAATACTGTTCAACGTAATGAGGGCACCACTCAGAAAAAAAACTAGAATGGATTTCAACTCATTTATATATGCAAACAACATCACCATCTTCATACCTTTCCAAAACAATATCACAAAAAGGATCGGACCTCATGGAAGAATGGTCAACAACTTTCAAATTTAAACTGAACAGAAACAAAACCAAATTCCTAGTACTATCCAGCCCACACAACCCCACATCCTACCAAAAAATCGCAATCAATTAACAAACATACCACATCGAAAAACAACTTAAAATACTAGGAATCATTCTCGACAAACATCTAACACTGGACAATCAAATATCAGCAGTAACATCAAAATGCTTCAGAACACAATGGAAACTTAGAAGAATAAGAGACTATTTCCCTAGACAATTTTTCCGGATACTGGTCCAATCAACGATACTATCGCAACTAGACAACTGCAATGCAGCATACGTAGGGGGCAAAGAAAACACACTAAAATCGCTACAAACAGTCCAAAATATGGTATAAGACTGATTTTCAAGAAATCAAAATACTAAAGAGCAACCCACTGTTTGAAACACTACATTAGCTACCAGTGAAAGCAAGAATATTTTTTCAAAGTGAGCACCCTAATCTTCAAGATACTATTTGGAATGGCACCCGAATATATGCTTAACATGATTGAACTATCCTCAAGAAATCCCAGCCCAGTAAACAGAAACTACCTACTCCTACATCTACCCAACTGCAAAAACATCATCTACAAAACTATCTACACAGCAGAATTTAGCTACCAGGGTTCCAAATGGTAAAACTCGATACCAAAAATCATGAGAAGCATCACAAATCTCCTCCAATTCAGCAAAGAAATTAAAACCTACCTCTTCAAAAAAAATTCTACAAAGATGTTGTCACCCTCCTTTCAAATCTACCTCTTCAAAGACTACATGAACAAACATCACCAAAACTGTACAACTGAACAGAAAGCTACCACTACCATTTCCTCTTCAAATCTATCTCTTCAAAATCTCTTATGAATAACCACACGAACTATAGATGCCCTCTCCATATTGCACAATACTGTAACTCCACCAAAATGTAAATTGTAAGCCACTTTGAACCAAAATTTGTTTGGATAATAATGGAATAGAATGAATGCATGCATGCATAAATAAAGGGCCCTGTTTACTAAGGCATGCTAGCATTTTTAACGCTCATGCTAACCGCATAGGCACCTATATACTGTAGGTGCATACACGGTTAACGTATGTTAAAAATGCTAACACACCTATAACGCAGCTTAGTAACAGGGCCCAAAGTTTTGAGAGAGACACTGGCTATCAAGGCAGTAACTTCATGGTTCTTGAATATGTCTTAACATTAAAGCTTAAGTATTACTTAAAGGGGGTGGGGGGGTGTTTTTGTTACTTTACAGATCATGGTCCTCTAATTCCCTGATGCAGCAGCGCAAGTGCAGTGAAACCCTGGCCACCGTTGGTGGGACCAACCATGCAAGAGTCTTTTTCTGCTTTCTCTGCATTACAAGCACTGGTCATGAGAAACAGCAGACCCAAGCAAACGCACACATTGGCGTCTGTTTCCTGTGTTTAAATTTAAAGCATCCATGCTAAAAAAAAAAAAAAAATTTTTAAATGCCCAATGAAAGCACACACTGGCATCAGTTTCCTGCATCTAAATACAAGCATCCAAAATTTAAAACACATATTTAGGCCGCAGAAAACAGATGCCGTGTGCTTCACGTTCAGGTTTTACCAGGCACATGTGCACAGGAGCCAAGCTTACCACGGAACTCTTCTGCGCAAGCGCCAAACACAATCCTCCTGCCAAACTCCCTAATGCTCAATGCTATCAGCATGCCTATATTTGCATCTCATTAGTGTTGAGCATTAGGGCATTGTTGATCTATGCTATTCCAGCAGTATTTTTATGCACTATTTGGAACAATGTCGGAGTTTTGAGCATCAGGGTCTAAATTAACCTCCACATTAATCACACCGGAGCTTGTCTTACCGATATCAGAGTCTCTAAAAATATTAGGTGTACTTGTTGACAGACACTTAACTCTGGAGCAGCAAATTCTACCACGAGACAAATGTTCTTCTCTCTTTGGAAGCTAAAACGCATAAAACCTTATTTCCCTAGGGAAGTATTTCGAGGTTTAACCCAATCTTTAGTTCTTAGCGGCCTTGATTACTGTAATGGGATATATGCTGGGTGCAAAGACATGCTCCTGAAACAATTACAAACAGCCCAGAACACAGCTGCTAGGCTCATTTATGGTAAATCGAGGTTTGAAAGCTCAAGGCCACTGCGTGAGAAACTCCACTGGCTCCCTGTAAAGGACCGAATAACATTTAAAATTTGCACTTTGGTGCATAAAATTCTCTATGGCGAAGCCCCTGCATATATGAACGCCCTTGTCAGCTTACCACCTCGAAACTCTCACAGATCAGCTCGCTTTACCTAAATCCTTGCTCAAAGCCCACCTCTTCAATGTCGCCTTCGGCACCTAACCACTACACGTCTATTCATGAAATCTTGACTGCCCCAACTTGACATTTTGTCCTTTAGATTGTAAGCTCCTTCGAGCAGGGACTGTCCTTCTTTGTTAAACTGTACAGCGCTGCGTAACCCTAGTAGCGCTCTAGAAATGTTACGTAGTAGTAAATCTGCATTACCCAATCTACAGTGGCCTCAAGTATAAAACCGCTTACGCCTCCACCTTTTCCTATATTAGCACACAACTGTGGAATGGTCTACCTAAATTTGTGAAAGTTATCCCTGATCATCCGACCTTCAAAAGATACCTTAAGACCTACTTATTCGGAAAGGCTTACGCTCTTGACCCGCCCCGCACTGCTACCTATTGAATTCTATTTTCTATCCATATTTTCCCACCTCTGCTATTACTCACTTGTCCCTTTCCCTACATTGCCATTGACTGTTTGTTGAAGATTTGATGTATGTTTTTGTAAATTACTGTAGGCCACATTGGGCCTGCCCTTGGGTGGGAAAATGTGGGATATAAATGCTGTAAATAAATAAATTAATTAATAGATAGAAAAGAGTTTCCCCACTGAAGTCTCATTTGCATCTGACATACTTTACATGTGCATACGCACTAATGAATTCTCAAAGCAGATGCACTCCAGCGTTTTAGTGCACACAATTAATGATATCATGCGTGCTAAGCTTTTGTGCACAGACCCCAATATACATTTTTACTTTTATTTTTTTAATAAGATAATGTGATTATTTTTAGAACATCCAAAATTACACAGACAATTTTTGTGATTCTATAATAAAATGTGATAAAACAAAAAAAAGTTACTTATTTCTCTTCAGTGCCAGAATAAGGCAGGGAATACAACGATCTACAAAGGTTCTGGGAGTGAGACCCTAGCAAGGGCCCCGATGCTGCCACAGGCAAACTCCACTCCATATTCTTGCTAAGCAACAGAGCATGAGTAAATGTTTCTCTTCTGTGCTCAGCTGATTTTGATATGAGCTGAAAGTTTAACTATTAATACACATAATCAAACCACCATACTTAATGTACTTTCAAAGAATCAAAGGTTAGTTCTGTAAACTGCTAAAACGGCATTTTATGTGCTACTTTTCTACCAAGACTGATCAGCTCCTACCTTCCGTTATCCCTATTTATAAAATAAACCCTGACAGATTATCAGAATACAATACCACCATTCAGCATCTATTCACTTAAACACATACCAGCATCCATTTTGCCTTCTCAGATTAATATTTCCAATAAAATTTGGGTACAGCTCTCTGAATCAGCAATTTCAATCACTTCATTTATCACAGAGCATGAAAGAAAAAACTGAGGCTCCAATCCCACTCATATGGATGAAAAACAATCAGAACTGCCCATATAGCCTGTTTCTAAGAATGCTCAATGGAAAAGAGATTTGGTGTGTAAGGGAGTCTTTTACTAAAGCTTAGCTTGAGTTAACTGCAGCAAGTCCCATAGGAATAAAATGGGCCCTGGTGCAGACACCTGGAGCTAAGATTTAGTAAAAGACCCAAGTGAAGTAACTCAGCAGCTTCAGAAGTGTTCATGGTTGAGGAATGGTACTGGCATTGTGCTTCATACCAGAACTAGTATACACAAATTAAATGTTCAGCTCTCTACTAAATATTGAAAGCATCCATGATGCTAGTTGTTAGCACTCAGTCTGAGATATAGTTCCAAGTGCACACACTTGTCCCGCAGGTAGTCATGCAGCATTTTTGTCTACTGGCATTCAACTTGCAAGCCTGTTCGGGTCATTAGATTCACAGTGTAAGCCGGAAAAGCAATTGGTGCAGCTTGACTACCATAACTCTCACTTTGTAACTAGTCAATGCACTGCTCTCATCATGCAGGGAACGTGTTACCTGGCAGGGATCTCAGCAAGCCCTCCTTCACTTCCTCGCATATTGCCAAGAAAAGACTACACAGTTTTAAATTCAACCAAATTTCTATTACAGCAGCAGCATTGCATGAAAAGTAAAAAAATAAAAATAAAAATACCACTAGCCACTCTTTTCTCTATATTAAGAACAGAAAAAAAGCAACTTGCTAGGATAACAGGAGGGCGATGACAGCAGAAGCAAAGGAACATCACAAAGAAAAACTAGATCTAGTTTTATGCTCTCACATGTATTCTTGCTGGAATAAATATGTTGTCTATATAACCCTTCAGATGTAAGGACATTATAAGAGACTCGGGGGACCATGGATGCAAAGACTGCGAGAGAGTGCTGGGCCTTAGCACTGAGGGGCAGATGATCAAAAGCAAACGCGTTTGTCTTATGAAGAGTAGCCTGCAGGAGAGGGCATGAAGGTCTCTGCAGTGTCCATAGCCAGAGAGACTACAGAATACAAGCAATGACTCCTCCCCGAAGCAGGAGAAACTAAACTCCACAGGGCTCGGGAATAGCTCTTCCCAAGAAAGCCGAATCTAGAAGGGGGGCTCGGGAGGCTGATGAGACCCCGGAGAAGGAAGGCGCGTGGAGCGCGGGCACGGACAACAATGTCCGGTGTTTCCACCGGCGCAACAACAAACTTTGCTCATTTTCACACTTACGCCGCTGCTGCTACCGGCGCCACAGTCGGTCGCTCTCCTCCTCAGCCCGTTCCCCAAACCTGCACGAACAAAAAAGAGACACGTGTGTGTGAACGGCCGGTGTCCTATACAGGGGTGGGCGGCCCTGAAACTCGACGCACAAGCCGCTTTTTGTCCGGAGGCAGCGCCGTAAAGAGCGGCATCTCCACGTCCTCTGGACCGGAAAAGGGGCGCCCGTCCCAAAACTTTCTGCATACTTCCCCCAACTCTAAACAGCTTGAGGTGCGAAACGCGGCCTGTGCGCCCTCCCACGCCCGCCCGCACTTACCGACGGCCCCGGCCAGGCGATACGGCGAACAGGTGCGCTGGAGCAGGGAGACTCCGCTAGAAGCAGCGCAGACTTCGTAGCAGCCGCCCGCAGCGCTGCAACCCCGCCAAGCCACCTCCGCAGCCCAGCGCACCCGGCCAGCACAGGGCAACATTACAGGCTCAGCTGATGATGCTGCTGCTGCCCGCAAAAGGCGACATGGACTTTAGAACAGCAACGTCGATAGCCAGAGCACAGCGAGAGGCCGGGCGGCCAGCCCAGAGCTTAACCGCGGCTCAAACCCAAAACCTAGCCCTCTCAGCAAAGGTTGTTGTACCCTGACAATGGCCAAGTGCGGAGGGACTGATCCAGCCCCTGTTAAAACCTCACTCGCGATCTAACAACAAGCCCATGCTGACCGTATCTAATAACATGAGGAGTTCCGTTCACAGCTAGAATACATTAGAAACAGTTTCCCTTGTAGACAGAGGAGGAGCGTAGGCGCCAACATTTCAAAATGAATGAAGCTGCCAAACTTGATCGATATTGGAGTTGCCAAATGGCGAAAAATTTGTGTACAGAAAAAGTAGCTCGAAAACAGCCCAACAGCTTCCATGCCAAAAATATCTATATAATAACAAATTATTAATATTATTATTTATTTGTTACATTTGTACCCCACATTTTCCTCCATATTTGCAGGCTCAATGTGGCTTACATAGTACCGTGAAGCGATAGCCACCCAGTAATGTTATCGTCAATGAAATACATATGTAGAAACACATTAGGGAATCATAAAGAGGGAAGTTATATAAAAGTTCATGGTGTTCATTACAAGTTTAGGTTTCTTTGTGTTGCTGGGTTCAGGTCAGTGGCGTTCCTGGCCTGGATGGCACCCGGGGCGGAGTGCCGATGCGCCCCCCCCCCCCCCCCCCCGCTAAATGACATCTTCCCCCCTCCGGCGAAATGACATCCCCCCCCCCCGGGTGCACGCCGCTGGGGGGTGCCGTGCCGCACGCCTGCTCCGAGTTCGCTAAACTTCGCTTCGCTGCAGCTCCCTCTGCCCCGGAACAGGAAGTAACCTGTGTAACCTGTTCCGGGGCAGAGGGAGCTGCAGCGAACGAACGACGAAGTTTAGCGAACTCGGAGCAGGCACGCGCCGCAGCACCCCCCAGCGGCGTGCACCCGGGGCGGACCGCCCCCACCGCCCCCTTGGTACGCCACTGGTTCAGGTACTTAAGTTGGGTCAGTGGGATATGCCTTTTCGAACAGGTTGGTCTTTAGTGATTTCCGGAAGTTGAGGTGGTCATACTAGTTTTTATGGCTTTTGGGAGTGCATTCCAGAGTTGTGTGCTTATATATGAGAAGCTGGATCCATAAATTGATTTGTACTTGAGTCCTTTGCAACTAGGGTGGCGAAGATTTAAGTAAGTACATGATGATCTGGTTGAGTTTTTAGTTGGCAGGTCTGTGAGGTCAGACATATATCCAGGGGCATCTCCATTGATAATTCGTGAACTAAGGTGCAGATTTTAAAAGTAATACGTTCTTTGATTGGAAGCCAATGTAATTTTTCACGAAGAGGTTTGGCGCTTTCGAATCGCGATTTTCCAAATATAAGCTTGGCTGCCATGTTTTGAGTGGTTTGAAGCTTCTTTATAAGATGCTCTTTGCATCCGGCATAAATTCCGTTGCAGTAGCCGGCATGGCTTAGGACCATTGATTGTACCAGATTGCAAAATATTGCCCTCGGGAAGAACGGTTTCACTCATTTAAGTTTCCACATTGAGTGGAACATTTTCTTGATTGTAGAGTTAACTTGGCTCTCAAGTGTAAGGTTTCTGTCAATTGTGACACCGAGGATTTTCAGATTATCTGAAATAGGAAGGGTATAGTCTGGGGTGATTAGGTTTGTGGGTATGTTTGAATTGTAGCAGGATGAGAGAATGAGGCAGTGTGTTTTTTCTGTATTGAGTTTGAATTGGAATGCATTTGCCCATGAGTTCATGGTATGCAAGCCGAGGTTGATTTCGTTGGTGATTTCTGACAAATCATGTTTGAAGGGGATGTAAGGAGCAGCTGGTGCAGGAGCAGACGAGAGAAGGAAAAATTCTAGACTTGGTCCTTAGTGGAGCGCATGATCTGGTGAGGGACGTTATGGTACTGGGGCCGCTTGATAACAGTGATCATAATATGATCAGTTTTGATATCAACCTTGAAGTAACTATACACAAGAAGTCAAATACATTAGCGTTTAACTTTAAAAAAGGAGAATATGATAAAATGAGAAGAACGGTTAAAAAAAAAACTTAGGGGGGCAACTGAGAGGGTAAAAACTGTACAACAGGCATGGACGCTGTTCAAAAATACCATCCTGGAGGCCCAGGCCAAACATATTCCGCGAATTAGAAAAGAAAGACAGCCGGCATGGTTGAAAAGTAAGGTGAAACAAGCTATTAGGGCTAAAAGAAACGCCTTCAGAAAATGGAAGAAGGAACCGTCTGAAAATAACAAGAAGCAGCATAAAGAGTGTCTGTCACGTTTTCCAGGCAGGAACTAGGTTTGTGAGCCCTTGGGCCACTGCCAAGGAGCGGCAGCGGCAGGCAAAACCACCCCACACAGGGATAAGACAGAACTCTGACAGGGACAGCTAGACTTCACCTGCACTTGACCACCGTTCCTCAGGAGTTGAGCCCCTGGGTGCAGGTGGCCGGCAGGAACTGGATTCCAGCAGAATACACACAGGGTCTAGAACACACAAGGGGGGCTAGGCAGAATACTAGACTAGGACTCTCAGACAGACAAGAGACAGAACTGAAAGCTGCAAGCAGCCACTGAAACAGGGAACAAACACTGATAGATAAGGGACAAGACTGAAAGCTACTACTACTTAACATTTCTAAAGAGCTACTAGGGTTATGCAGCGCTGTACAATTTACATAGAAGGACAGTCCCTGCTCAAAAGAGCTGCCAGGCAGCCACTGAACAAGAAACACAGGCAACCAAGAACTAGACAGAGACATACAAACAAGATACAAGACTGGGAAACAAGCAATACGGAACACAAAGCTACATAAAGACTAAACTAGAATCAGGCAAGAATTACAGACTATAACTGGACTAGGCAGAAGTGCACCAGCACCCCAACATACCAGGGCCTTAGGCGATGCAAAGGCAAAGCAGAGAGTTTTCAAATGGCTAATAAGCCCAGCAGCAGCTGAGATTTAGCTGCAGCAATCACCAGGCAGCTACGGGTGCTGTGCAGGCTCAAACAAGACAAGCAAGTCTGGCAGGCCGGAAGATCCCGACTGGACTCAGCTGAAGTATGGAACGGGAAACAGCACACAGACAATCCAATGCAGCCACCAGGTCTGGCCACCAGAGGGCAAGAGGAACACAAACCAAAACACAGGCAGAAAGCATACTGAAACACAGAGAGGCTAGTTCTTACACACAGGTGCAGTATAGTAGGGTAATCAGAGCCATGCTGGAAGCAGCCAGCACACAGAGACAGAACTAACTCAGGAAGAACAGACAGAAGCCAGCTCAGAAGCTGACCGCCGGAAATAAGGTGAGTCTGGGAGGGGTAACAACCACAGACGTAACAGTGTCAAAGCAAATGCAAGGCGCAGATAAAGAAGGCCAAGAGGGATTACGAAAAAAAGGTAGCATTAGAGGCAAAAAAACATAGTAAAAAATTTTTCGGTATATAAAAAGCAGGAAGCCGGCAAAAGAATCGGTTTTGGCCGCTGGATGATCGAGGGGTAAAAGGGGCGATCAAAGAAGATAAAGACGTAGCGGAGAGATTGAATTAATTCTTTGCTTTGGTCTTCACTGAGGAAGATTTGGGTGGGATACTGGTGTCGGAAATGGTATTTCAAGTGGAAGAGTCAGAGAAACTTACTGACTTCACGGTAAACCTGGAGGACGTAATGGGGCAGTTCAGCAAACTGAAGAGTAGCAAATCTCCTGGACCGGATGGTATTCATCCTAGAGTACTGATGTACTGTGCAGAAGGAAGGGATCCTCAGGAGCTTAGCCTAGAATGGGTGGCAGAGCTGGTGGTTGGGAGGCAGGGCTAGTGCTGGGCAGACTTATACGGTCTGTGCTGGGGCTGGTGGTTGGGAGGTGGGACTAGTGCTGGGCAGACTTATACGGTCTGTGCCAGAGCTGGTGGTGGAAGGCGGGACTGGTAGTTGGGAGGCGGGGATAGTGCTGGGCAGACTTATAGGGTCTGTGCCAGATCTGGTGGTTGGGAGGCGGGGATAGGGCTGGCCAGATTTATACGGTCTGTGCACTGAAGAGGACAGTACAAATAAAAAAGTAGCACATATGAATTTATCTTCTTGGGCAGACTGAATGGACCGTGCAGGTCTTTTTCTGCCGTCATCTACTATGTTTACTATGTATGTATGTTTACTGATAGAACTGAAAAATGAGCTTGCGGAGCTACTGTTAGTGATATGCAATTTATCCTTAATATAGAGCATGGTACCGGAAGATTGGAGGGTGGCCAATGTAACGCCAATTTTTAAAAAAGGTTCCAGGGGAGATCCGGGAAATTATAGACCGGTGAGTCTGACATCGGTGCCGGGGAAAATGGTAGAGGCTATTATCAAAAACAAAATTACAGAGCACATCCAAGGACATGGATTACTGAGACCAAGTCAGCACGGCTTTTGTGTGGGAAATTTTGCCTGACCAATTTACTTCAATTCTTTGAAGGAGTAAACAAACATGTGGACAAAGGGGAGCCGGTTGTTATTGTGTATCTGGATTTTCAAAAGGCATTTGACAAGGTACCTCATGAAAGGCTACAGAGGAAATTGGAGGGTCATGGGATAGGAGGAAATGTCCTATTGTGGATTAAAAACTGGTTGAAGGATAGGAAACAGAGAGTGGGGTTAAATGGGCAGTATTCACAATGGAGAAGGGTAGTTAGTGGGGTTCCTCAGGGGTCTGTTCTAGGACCGCTGCTTTTTAATATATTTATAAATGATTTAGAGATGGGAGTAACTAGCGAGGTAATTAAATTTGCTGATGACACAAAGTTATTCAAAGTCGTTAACTCGCGACAAGATTGTGAGAAATTACAGAAGGACCTTATGAGACTGGGAGACTGGGCGGCTAGATGGCAGATGACGTTTAATGTGAGCAAGGGCAAGGTGATGCATGTGGGAAAAAAGAACCCGAATTATAGTTACGTCATGCAAGGTTCCACGTTAGGAGTTACGGACCAAGAAAGGGATCTGGGTGTCGTCGTCGATAATACACTGAAACCTTCTGCTCAGTGTGCTGCTGCGGCTAGGAAAGCGAATAGAATGTTGGGTATTATTAGGAAAGGTATGGAAAACAGGTGAGAGGATGTTGTAATGCTGTTGTATCGCTCCATGGTGCGACCGCACCTTGAGTATTGTGTTCAATTCTGGTCGCCGCATCTCAAGAAATATATAGTAGAATTGGAAAAGGTGCAGCGAAGGGCGACTAAAATGATAGCGGGGATGGGACGACTTCCCTATGAAGAAAGACTAAGGAGGCTAGGGCTTTTCAGCTTGGAGAAGAGACGGCTGAGGGGAGACATGATAGAGGTATATAAAATAATGAGTGGAGTGGAACAGGTTGATGTGAAGCATCTGTTCACGCTTTCCAAAAATACTAGGACTAGGGGGCATGCGATGAAACTACAGTAGTAAATTTAAAACAAATCGGAGAAAAGTTTTCTTCACCCAAAGCATAATTAAACTCTGGAATTCGTTGCCAGAGAACGTGGTGAAAGCGGTTAGCTTGGCAGAGTTTAAAAAGGGGTTAGACGGTTTCCTAAAGGACAAGTCCATAAACCACTACTAAATGGACTTGGGAAAAATCCACAATTCCTGGAATAACATCTATAGAATGTACGTTTGGGAAGCTTGCCAGGTGCCCTTGGCCTGGATTGGCCGCTGTCGTGGACAGGATGCTGGGCTCAATGGACCCTTGGTCTTTTCCCAGTGTAGCATTACTTATGTACTTACTAGTAAAACAGGCCCGTTTCTGACACAAATGAAACTGGCACTAGCAAGGTTTTCCTCGGAGTGTGTATGTTTGAGAGAGAGAGAGAGTGTGTGTGTGAGAGACGGAGTGTGAGTGAGAGAGAGAATGAGTGAGAGACAGAGTGTATGTATGTTTGTGTCAGAGAGAGAGAGTGTGTGTGAGAGTGAGTGAGTGTGTGAGTGAGAGTGAGTGAGTGTGTGTGAGAGAGAGAGTGTGTGTGTGTGAGAGAGAGAGTGTATGTGAGAGACAGAGGGTGAGTGTGTGTGTGTGGGGCTCCGAGTTCCATGACCCCCTCCTTCCCTCCCTTCCTCTCCTCCCCTCCGAGTTCCAGGCCCCCCTTCCGTCCGAGGTGCATGCCCCCCTCCCTCCCTCCCTCTCCTCTCCTCCCTCCCTCTCTCCTCCCGTCTCCCTTCCACATCTCCAACAGCTGTCAGAAGCCTCAGGGAACATTCTTTTAATTCTATCAGGTGTATAATACCATCTGCTCAGCACTTTATACGCATTTTCTTTAATAAGCATACACACCGAGGCTTTCTTGACTTCCAAGCATACCCTCCTCCATTCTGCCTCTGAAACATCCTGTTTCAAGTCTTTTTCCCATGCCTCCATATAGGTCATTTTCATAAATCTCTGCCCCCTGAGGTGTCCATATATCCATGAAATTCTTTTCCCCCACTTATCCATATCCCCCCATACTTTTTCAAATCCCTCGGTCTTTGAATTCCTCCCTGGCCCATTTCTCTGTACTAATAAAGTGTTTGACCTGCATGTACGCATATAAATCGGACTCTACTAACCCATACATTTCCTGTAGTTCTTCAAATGTGCGTATTCGACCCTCATCTAGGCACTCATGAAACCGTATGAGCCCTTTTTGAAACCAATTTTGGAATACCTTATTTTACCTCCCCCCCCGGGAACCCGGGTTCCTATGTGAGCCATGCATATGTAGATCTATTCCCTGTCCCTCTTACCTTCCTTTTCAGCCTCCCCCACACCGTGAAGAGATGAGATACAAAAGGATTCAGCGTAAGGCCCTTATATGTCTGCTCCGGGACTGAGGCCCACAGCAGACCATCTAGCTTTCCTTCCCTAACAAAAATTTGCTCTAGCCTAGTAATTGGAGATAAATCTACTTTACTCCACTCCCCTATCTGTTTTAATTGGGCTGCCCAGTAGTACCACTGCACATTTGGCATCCCTCTCCCCCCCCCCCCCCCCCCTTCCACCTTCCCCCATAAGATTTTTTTTGACAGCCTAGCCGGCCTACCCGCCCACACAAAGGTCCCTATATCTGACTGTAGTCTTAAAATTTCCCTTCTGGGTACTAATATTGGCAGTCAGGGCCGTGCCGATGCGGTAAGCGGCGTAAGCGCCGCAGGGGGGCGCTATCCTCTGGGGGGCGCCGCCGCTGCGTGCTTACCTTGCCCCTCCCGTTCCCATGTAGGAACTGCCCACCCTCTTCTCCCCACCAAGATCCCTTTCCTTTTTTTTTTTCTTTTAAATTTACCTTCCTCCGGCAGCGCAGCGTCAGTGAATGAGGCGGCGCTCCCAGTCCCGACGTCTCTAGCCTTCCATTCGTTCGCTCAGTGTCCCGCCTTCTTCTGATGTCATCCTTGACAGATGGGCATGGATGGGTGGGAGGGTAGGGCTCAGGGAGAGAGGGGAATCACTGCCTTGGAGCCAGGCAGGTGCGGGGGGGGGTCGGCGCCGCGGGGGGGCGCCAGAGACCCTTGGCAGGGCCCTGTTGGCAGTGTCTGAAATAGAAAAAGCAGTCTGGGTAAAATGTTCATTTTTACTACCGCTGTTCTCCACCACCGTGACAACCAATTATTCTTCCATTTATTCAAGTCCCGTCTCACATCCCTGAGCAAAGGCGTATAATTTAACAAGAAGAGGTTATCTAGATCTTTTGGTATTATAATTCCCAAATATCTAAAACTATGGTCCGTCATTTTAAAAGGGAATGCCTGTTTCAGCTGCTGCAGCCCTACAGCTCTCTTTTATGTGTTCTGCAGATGTGTGTTCAAGTCGAGTCTCGTGCAACAAAACCTGGAATTCAGTCCCAAAGTTAATAGCTGCCAATGGTAGATCCTTAGATCTGTCTTCCAAATCATACACCAAAGTTGCTCCCCATGATGTGAATGTGGTTGGCCTCACAATTCGCTACAGCATGTTGTGATACAATGTTATAAGTTCAGTGAGCAGATGGACAGGGCTCGCGTTATCAGACTCGTATAGCTTGTTCACTGGTTTAGTTCCTGTAGTATGGGCCTCAAAAATACCAAGTACAGCTTATTTTCTGGTGTGCTGAACATCTGATACAGCTGGTCAGCAGTGTAGCTACGTGCCCCATCCTTGACTGTTTGGAAGTGAAACTTTAGATCATCATATTGTGGAAGCACATGCTCAACACAAGCAGCTATGGACAGCCAGCGAGTGTCTGACAACTTCAGGATCTTTAGTGGTTCTTCACCAACATTAATGCATTCATTTGTATTTCTGCTGGTGAACTGTACTATGGCAGAACCAGTTATAGGTCTCAGAAACCATGAATTCAATGTTCCCTGGCATCACCATCAGCGCATGTGAAGAACTCAGTTGAACTGAATAGCAAATACGCTTTATGTGTATGATGTTAGGGCACACTTCACGAAACTTTGATGTTACTGAATTATTTTTGCCACACATGGTACTATAGCCATCTGTTGCTAAGCCAAAACTTTTGTCTATCACAAGACAATCTGCTGCAAGAAAATTGGTAATGGCACTGAATATTCCTTCCACTGTACCAGACTCTAGCAATAATAATCCTAGAAATGTGGTCGTAATATATCTCAAAGAATGACTGTAGTAGCACACCATCACACAGAGCTGCTTCTCTAGGCCAATATCTGTGCTTTCATCGATAATCAATGAATATGATGTCTCCTGTTTGCCCAGGTTTGAGATTAGTACTGAAAGCATTTAGGGCCAAGCTGATCTTTCATATGCCCTCCCCCACCAGTTCTTTATCTTTGTCCCCGGAAAAGTCAAGAGAAATAAAACACACACACTATATATATATATATATATATATATACTAGTAAAAAAGGCCAGTTTCTGACACAAATGAAACGGGCGCTAGCAAGGTTTTCCTCGGAGTGTGTATGTTTGGGAGAGTGTATGTGAGAGTGACTGTTTGAGAGTCAGAGTGAAAGTGTGAGTGTGTGTGTGTGTGAGAGAGAGAGTGAGTCTGGGTGTGAGTGTGTTTGTGAGAGTGTGTGTGAGAATGAGAGTGTGTGCAAGTGTGTATGTGAGACACAGTGTGAGAGAGAGTGTGTGTGTGTGGGCGAGAGAGAGAGAGTGTGTGTGAGACACAGATTCTCTGTGAGAGTGAGTGTATGAGACCAAGCGAGTGTGTGAGTGACTGTGTGGCACATAGAGAGTGAATGTGATACAGTGTGAGACAGAGTGTGTGAGAGTGAGAGTCAGAAAGACATTGTATATGAGAGAGAGAGTGTGAGCCCTGCCCTCCCAATCCATGCCCATCTGTCCCCTGCCCCCTCCATTCATCCTTTTCCAGCAATTCCCCTCTCTCCCTGAGCCCTGCCCTCCCAATCCATGCCCATCCATGCTCCTCTGTCACCTGCCCCCTCCATTCATCCCTATCCAGCAATTCCCCTCTCTCCCTGAGCCCTGCCCTGCAATCCATATCCATCCATGCCCATCTGTCCCCTCCATTCATCCCTATCCAGCAATTCCCCTCTCCCCTCTCCCTGCCCTCCCAATCCATGCCCATCCATGCTCCTCTGTCACCTGCCCCCTCCATTCATCCCTATCCAGCAATTCCCCTCTCTCCCTGAGCCCTGCCCTGCAATCCATATCTATCCATGCCCATCTGTCCCCTCCATTCATCCCTATCCAGCAATTCCCCTCTCTCCCTGAGCCCTGCCCTCCCAATCCATGCCCATCCATGCTCCTCTGTCCCCTGCCCCCTCCATTCATCCCTTTCCAGCAATTCCCCTCTCTCCCTGAGCCCTGCCCTCCCAATCCATGCCCATCCATGCTCCTCTGTCCCCTGCCGCCTCCATTCATCCTTTTCCAGCAAGTCCCCTCTCTCCCTTCCATGACCCCCCTCGCATCCATGTTCCTCTCTCTCCCATGTCCCAGCCTGGCCCGCCCTCTTCTCCCCCCCCTTCGCATCCATGCTGTCGTTTCTCCCCTGCCCTCCCGCTCCCATTGTTCAACTTTACTGCCCACCCTCTTCTCTCCCCCCAACATCCCTTTTTTTTTTTTTTCTTCTTTTTAAATTTACCTCCGTGGCGGTTCCGGCAGCGCAGCGTCAGGGAAGGAGGCGGCGCTCCCGACATCTAGCCTTCCCTTCGCTGTGTTCCGCCTTCTTCTGACGTCATCCTTGACGTCAGAAGAAGGCGGAACACAGCGAAGGGAAGGCTAGAGACGTCGGGAGCGCCGCCTCCTTCCCTGACGCTGCGCTGCCGGAATTGTTTGGGTTTTTTTCCGCCCTCGACGTCATGACGTTTGACGCGATGGCGGGGCAGAGACGGCTGGCTGGCTTCACACCACGAATCCACGAACCCTACAGGGAGTGTTTGAGTGGCTTCAGAACGTTGTCTTCAGAACGTTCACGGTGCGTTTTATTATATTAGATATATATATGATCTTAAATGGCCACATATGCGAGCAACCCATGTCAAAGGACACACGCTCGACCTCATCTCACATAAATTGGCCACAGACCAAAACCTATTGATAACTGATATTAAATTAACAGAAACACCATGGACCAACCACTACAAACTTAATTTATCCCTAAACTGGCAGAAGAAAGGCTCACACCACATACAAGAACACACAACCTACAGCACAAGAGGCCAAATAGACCTGAAAACATTCTGGCAACAAATATACAATAGCGAATGGACAACACAAACGGACTCCATACACTACCTCTCCAACTGGGACAAAAGATGCAGAAGCATACTAGACAAAATAGCACCCTTACAAACAAGAGCATCACGAAGACATATCTCAATACCATGTTTCAACGACGAACTGAAAAAACTAATAACACAATCCAGGAAACTCGAAAGAGCTTGGAAAAAACTAAAAGATGAACACGCTCAACGCGTGGAAACAACTACAAAGAAAATACAAATACGCAACAAGACAGGCCAAAAGGTCATATTACAGAACCACCTACATTTCCGGAAAGCACTAAAGAGAGACCTGTTCAGAAGAGCATACCCCACTGACCCAACATAAAAAGACCTGTATACCTGCGACACAACGTAACCATAGACCATAATGGACATTACCTGACTCTTTCTCTCCCTTTCTAAGTTCCCCCCAATTATACCCACTATACACGTACCTCATTCTACCAAAACATCACCTTGTATTCATTATACCTTGTATTTGTTCAGTCCGGAATCAGCTAACGCCGTTAACGGATATATGTAAGCCACACTGAGCCTGCAAAAAGGTGTGAAAATGTGGGATACAAATGTAACAAATAAAATAAATAAATAAAAAATAGGACCAGACCACAAAGACACTAAGAAACTGTACCAACTCGTAAACAAACTACTAGACACCACCCCGGTCACCACAACCAATACAGACATCCCATCTGCAGACAAACTCGCTAAATACTTCAATGAAAAAATTATAAATCTATGCAACACACGCCCTCTCGATAATACTGATATCGAAAACTTCATTGACGGTCTGGACCTAAGCCCCGGAGAATACCCAGCGGACCGAATCTGGACAAACGTCGCTCTCCTCACCACCGAAACAGTTATCCAAGCGATCCATAAGTTCTTCAACACTCACTACAAACAGGATACATGCCCCAGCTACCTATTAAAATCCGCCCCCCCCCCCCCCCCGATCGCTTCATAGCAGACCTTACATCCCACCTAAACTACTTACTCCAACAAGGTCTCTTCCCTAAGGAAAATGGCAATATCCTACTCACCCCTATTCCCAAAGACACAAAGAAAAAGGCAAGTGAACTCACCAACTACCGCCCAGTAGCATCTATCCCACTAGCGGTCAAACTGATGGAAAGCATGATAACCAAACAACCTCGGGGATTACATAAACAAATTCTCAATATTACATGAATCACAATCAGGTTTTCGCCCCATCCATAGCACTGGAACAGTACTCATTACAATCCTGGCCAAATTCAAGCAGGAAATAGCAACAGGCAAAAACATACTTCTCCTTCAATTCGACATGTCTAATGCATTCAACATGGTAAATCACAATATACTACTAAGGCTCCTAGATCACTTCGGTATTGGTGGAAACATACTTAGTTGGATCAAGGGCTTCCTAACTACTAGGACATACCAAGTGAAATCAAACTCAAACATATCATCACCATGGAAAGCCGACTGCGGAGTACCTCAAGGATCACCACTATCACCGACTTTCTTGAACCTCATGATGACACCACTAGCCAAGTCCCTATCCAACCAAGGCCTTAACCAATTCATCTATGCAGACGACGTCACAATATTCATACCTTACAAACATGGCCTGACAGAAATCACCAAGGAAATCAGGTGGGAGGCGGGGCTGGTGGTTGGGAGGCGGGGATAGTGCTGGCCAGACTTATAGGGTCTGTGCCAGAGCCGGTGGAGGGAGGCGGGGATAGTGCTGGGCAGACTTATACGATCTGTGCCAGAGACGGTGGTGGGAGGCGGGGATAGTGTTGGGCAGACTTGTACGGTCTGTGCCCTGAAAATGACAGTTACAAATCAAGGTAAGATATACACAAAAGCTAACACATATGAGTTTGTCTTGTTAGGCAGATTGGATGGACCGTGCAGGTCTTTTTCTGCCGTCATCTACTATGTTACTATGTTACTATATCATGAACTCATGGGCGAATGCATTCCAACTAAAACTCAATACAGATAAAACACACTGTCTCATCCTCTCATCCCAATACAATATCAGCAAACCCACTAGTATAAACACCCCAAACTACACCCTCCATATCTCAGACAGCCTGAAAATCCTCGGCATTACCATCGACTGTAACTTTACACTTGAGAGCCAAGTTAACTTTACAACTAAGAAATAGTTCCATGCAATGTGGAAACTCAAATGAGTAAAACCATTCTTCCCGAGGGAAACATTCCGCAGCTTGATACAATCAGTGGTACTAAGCCATGCAGACTACTGCAACGGAATCTATGCGGGATGCAAAGAACAACTCATAAAGAAACTTCAGACTGCTCAAAACACAGCAGCCAGGCTTGTATTTAGAAAAACACGATTCGAAAGCGCCAAACCCCTCCGAGAAAAACTACACTGGCTCCCAATCAAAGAACGTATTGCTTTTAAAATCTGCACCATGGTCCATAAAATTATCTACGGCGAAGCCCCAGCATATATGACAGACCTCATAGACCTACCAACAAGAAACAAAATCGGATCATCACGAACATACCTAAATCTCCACTACCCAAGCTGCAAAAGACTTAAATACAAATCAACCTATGCATCCAGTTTCTCCTATATTAGCACACAGCTGTGGAACGCACTACCAAAAGCCGTGAAAACAATGTATGACCACTTAAATTCTGGAAATCACTAAAAACCAACCTGTTCAAAAGGCAATTGCCATTGACCCAACGTAAGTGCCTAAACCCTGCAATACAACGATACCAAAGCTTGTAATAGAGAGGAAGAGTTATGTATAGTCTATGATTCCCAATGTGTCTCTAACACATGATCCTTATCCGGCCACAGCAACTCCATGTATCTGTTTCTCTACCAGAGATGGCGAACGCCTCCTCGGTACAATGTAAGCCACATTGAGCCTGCAAATAGGTGGGAAAATGTGGGATACAAATGTAACAAATAAATAAATAAATAGGGAAGGCGGTAGAACTAGAGGACAAGAAATGAGATTGAAGGGGGGCAGACTCAAGAAAAGTGTCAGGAAGTATTTTTTCATGGAGAGAGTGGTGGATACTTGGAATGCCCTCCTGCGGGAGGTGGTGGAGATGAAAACAGTAACAGAATTCAAAAATGCGTGGGATAAACATAAAGGAATCCTGTTCAGAAGGAATGGATCCTCAGAAGCTTAGTGGAGATTGGGTGGCAGAGCCGGTGGTGGGAGACAGGGCTAGTGGTTAGGAGGCGGGGCTAGTGCTGGGCAGACTTCTATGGTCTGTGCCCTGAAAATGGCAGATACAAATCAAGGTCGGGCATGCACATAAAGTAGCACATATGAGTTTATCTTGTGGACAGACTGGATGGACCGTACAGGTCTTTCTCTGCCATCATCTACTATGTTACTATCCTGCTTATTTTCGAACGAGAAGGCCGACCATCTTCCGACACAAATCAGGAGATGGCCAGCCTTCTCCTAAAGCCGGCCAAATCGGTATAATCGAAAGCCAATTTTGGCCGTCTTCAACTGCTTTCCATCGCAGGGCCGGCCAAAGTTCAAGGGGGCGTGTCGGCAGGGTACTGAAGGCGGGACGGGGGCGTGGTTAAGAAATGGCCGGCTTCGGCCGATAATGGAAAAAAGAAAGCTGGCCCTGACGAGCATTTGGCCGACTTTACTTGGTCCCTTTTTATTCACGACCAAGCCTTAAAAAGGTGCCCCAACTGACCAGATGACCACCAGAGGGAATGGGGGATGACCTCCCCTTACTCCCCCAGTGGTCACCAACCCCCTCCCACCCAAAAAAAAAAAATCATTTTTTTGCCAGCCTCTATGCCAGCCTCAAATGTCATACCCAGCTCCATGACAGCAGTATGCAGGTCCCTGGAGCAGTTTTAGTGGGTGCAGTGCACTTCAGGCAGGCGGACCCAGGCCCATCCCCCCCTAACTGTTACACTTGTGGTGGTAAATGGGAGCCCTCCAAAACCCCCCCAAACCCACTTTACCAACATGTAGGTGCCCCCCTTCATCCCTAAGGGCTATGGTAGTGGTGTACAGTTGTGGGTAGTGGGTTTTGGGGGATTTGGGGGGCTCAGCACACAAGGTAAGGGAGCTACAGTGGGGGAAATAAGTATTTGATCCCTTGCTGATTTTGTAAGTTTGCCCACTGACAAAGACATGAGCAGCCCATAATTGAAGGGTAGGTTATTGGTAACAGTGAGAGATAGCACATCACAAATTAAATCCGGAAAATCACATTGTGGAAAGTATATGAATTTATTTGCATTCTGCAGAGGGAAATAAGTATTTAATCCCTCTGGCAAACAAGACCTAATACTTGGTGGCAAAACCCTTGTTGGCAAGCACAGCGGTCAGACGTCTTCTGTAGTTGATGATGAGGTTTGCACACATGTCAGGAGGAATTTTGGTCCACTCCTCTTTGCAGATCATCTCTAAATCATTAAGAGTTCTGGGCTGTCGCTTGGCAACTCGCAGCTTCAGCTCCCTCCATAAGTTTTCAATGGGATTAAGGTCTGGTGACTGGCTAGGCCACTCCATGACCCTAATGTGCTTCTTCCTGAGCCACTCCTTTGTTGCCTTGGCTGTATGTTTTGGGTCATTGTCGTGCTGGAAGACCCAGCCACGACCCATTTTTAAGGCCCTGGCGGAGGGAAGGAGGTTGTCACTCAGAATTGTACGGTACATGGCCCCATCCATTCTCCCATTGATGCGGTGAAGTAGTCCTGTGCCCTTAGCAGAGAAACACCCCCAAAACATAACATTTCCACCTCCATGCTTGACAGTGGGGACGGTGTTCTTTGGGTCATAGGCAGCATTTCTCTTCCTCCAAACACGGCGAGTTGAGTTCATGCCAAAGAGCTCAATTTTTGTCTCATCTGACCACAGCACCTTCTCCCAATCACTCTCGGCATCATCCAGGTGTTCACTGGCAAACTTCAGACGGGCCGTCACATGTGCCTTCCGGAGCAGGGGGACCTTGCGGGCACTGCAGGATTGCAATCCGTTATGTCGTAATGTGTTACCAATGGTTTTCGTGGTGACAGTGGTCCCAGCTGCCTTGAGATCATTGACAAGTTCCCCCCTTGTAGTTGTAGGCTGATTTCTAACCTTCCTCATGATCAAGGATACCCCACGAGGTGAGATTTTGCGTGGAGCCCCAGATCTTTGTCGATTGACAGTCATTTTGTACTTCTTCCATTTTCTTACTATGGCACCAACAGTTGTCTCCTTCTCGCCCAGCGTCTTACTGATGGTTTTGTAGCCCATTCCAGCCTTGTGCAGGTGTATGATCTTGTCCCTGACATCCTTAGACAGCTCCTTGCTCTTGGCCATTTTGTAGAGGTTAGAGTCTGACTGATTCACTGAGTCTGTGGACAGGTGTCTTTCATACAGGTGACCATTGCCGACAGCTGTCTGTCATGCAGGTAACGAGTTGATTTGGAGCATCTACCTGGTCTGTAGGGGCCAGATCTCTTACTGGTTGGTGGGGGATCAAATACTTATTTCCCTCTGCAGAATGCAAATAAATTCATATACTTTCCACAATGTGATTTTCCGGATTTAATTTGTGATGTGCTATCTCTCACTGTTACCAATAACCTACCCTTCAATTATGGGCTGCTCATGTCTTTGTCAGTGGGCAAACTTACAAAATCAGCAAGGGATCAAATACTTATTTCCCCCACTGTATGTACCTGGGATCATTTTGTGAAGTCCACTGCAGTGCCCCCTAGGGTGCCCGGTTGGTGTCCTGGCATGTGAGGGGGACCAGTGCACTACAAATGCTGGCTGCTCCCACGACCAAATGCCTTGGATTTGGCCGGGTTTGAGATGGCCGCCATTAGTTTCCATTATTGGCGAAAACCAATGGCGGCCATCTCTAATGCCGGCGATCTCTAAGAGATACAGATGGCCGGCCCCATTCAATTATGGCCCTCTATGTTACTATGTATATAAATAAATACACCTGGTAGATGTAATGGGGCAATTTCACAAATTTGACAAAGTACCTCATGAAAGACTCCAGAAGAAATTGGAGCATCATGAGATAGGAGGTAATGTCCTATTGTGGATTCAAAACTGGTTAAAAGAAAACAGAGAGTAGGGTTAAATGGTCAGTATTCTCAATGTAGAAGGGTAGATAGTGGGGTTCCCCAGGGGTCTCTGCTGGGACCACTGCTTTTTAACAAATTTATAAATGATCTAGAGATGGGAGCAACTAGTGAAGTAATTAAATTTGCTGATGACACAAAGTTATTCAAAGTTCTTAAATCGCAAGAGGATTGTGAAAAATTACAAGAGGACCGTACAAGACTGGGAGACTGGGTGTCTAAATGGCAGATGACGTTTAATGTGAGCAATTCCAAAGTGATGCACGTGGGAAAGAGGAAACCGAACTATAGCTATGTAATGCAAGGTTCCACGTTAAGAGTCACCAAAAATACTAGGACAAGGGGCACAAGTGGGGAACTTATGGACACTTCAGCTCTAGCCAAGAGGAGGTAAATTGCAAGCTGTGGCAGCTGCCTTTTTTTCCCAACTCAAAGGCCCTTGGAAGAGTATGTGGGAACGGCTCAGAGCAGTACGGGGGGGGGGGGGGGGGGAGAGGCAATAAGGGAAGGTGGGGACTGATGTCATGTTGAAACTGTGAAGGACTGAAGATTTGAATTTTGAACACACCTTAAGATAAACCTCCTCAGGAGGGACTGGTACAATGTATCGTTTCTTTTTGGTTTTTCTTTATAACTAAACAACTCACAAACTATCTAAACAAACACTCAATACTGCATGATGCCCAATCAGGATTCCGATCGAATCACAGCACAGAAACAGTATTAATTACCCTCATGACTAAATTTAAACAAATGATTGCAACCGGCAACAATATACTCCTTCTACAATTTGATATGTCAAGTGCCTTCGACATGGTTGACCACGAAATCCTATTACACATACTCAAATATTTTGGCATTGGAGGAAATGTCCTAAACTGGTTCAAGGGGTTCCTAACCCAGCAGTCATATCAAGTCACATCGAATTCAACAACGTCTGCTGCATGGACACCTGAATGTGGAGTACCACAAGGATCACCCCTCTCACCAACCATTTTCAACCTAATGATGACCCACTTGGCAAAACTCCTATCAAACCATAACCTCAACCCATATATATACGCCGACGATGTAACAATATACATCCCTTTCAAACAAGACATTAAAGAAATCTTCAATGAAATCAACCAAAGTCTACACATCATGAACACATGGGCAGGTGCATTTCGCTTGAAACTAAATGCAGAAAAAACTCAATGCCTGATACTCACTTCCCAGTACAACACGAATGAATTCACCGCTATAAACACACCTAAACTAAACCTTCCAATCTCAGAAACATTAAAAATCCTTGGAGTCACTATCGACCGCCACCTAACACTCGAAACTCATGCAAACAACACAACCAAAAAGATGTTCTACTGCATGTGGAAACTGAAAAGAATAAGACCATTCTTCCCAAGATCCGTCTTTCGTAGCCTGGTGCAATCCCTCGTACTCAGCCATCTGGACTACTGCAACTCACTATACGCAGGTTGCAAAGAGCATATACTGAGGAAACTTCAAACGGCCCAGAATACAGCAGCCAGACTCATCTTCGGAAAACCAAAATATGAAAGTGCAAAACCCTTACGAGAGAAGCTACACTGGCTCCCACTCAAGGAACGCATCACTTTTAAAGTATGCACATTAGTCCACAAAATCATTCACGGTGAAGCCCCAGCCTACATGTCTGATTTAATAGACTTACCACCCAGAAACGCTAAAAGATCTTCCCGAACTTTCCTCAACCTCCACTTCCCTAATTGCAAGGGCTAGAAATACAAGGCGCTGCACGCGTCAACCTTTTCTTACATGAGCACGCAGTTCTGGAACACACTACCACGCAACCTGAAAACGATTTACGAACAAACCACCTTCCGCAAACTATTGAAGACCCATCTTTTTGAGAAAATTTACAGAAAGAACCAAAACACATAAAGCCCACACTCACTGTTTAGTTATGCATCAATACAACCACTCCTGAATTCTCATCCCCCGGAATCTCACCACACTCATACCTTTACTCACAGAAAATGTATACCAAGTGTTTTCCTGTTATTATATATTGCCCCTTTTTGTCTCCCTTGTTTCCTTCCAATGTTTCAGTGCTTTTTCCATGATTATACTCCTTAACGATACTTTAACTTTGACTCAAATAACTCATCACAATGTAATCCATAACCAAGTTGTAACAAATTGTATTTCCATGATTCATAATGTATTGTAAGCCACACTGAGCCCGCAAAAAGGTGGGAAAATGTGGGATACAAATGCAATAAATAAATAAATATATTGAAGCTATTGAACCTGTGCATGTGTGAACTTTTGTGTTTTGAGACTCCAATAAATTTCCTTATACCCTGGAAAGTGCAAGCGTGAAGATACTATCTTCTTGTGTTGGAGGGCGCTCCGGGGCAAGGCTGGAGGAGTCTGTCTGTCTCTCTTTCCCTCACTGGAGGCACGTGTGAGCTGGAGTGTGGTGGATGTGTGTATCCCGGAGGAGACAAGCGGCGAGCAGCCTGGGCCTACTACTGGAAGGGGGACCTGGTGACAGTATTATTAGGATAAGAATGGAAAACAAAAGTGAGGACGTTATAATGCCTTTGTATCATCACTCCATGGTGCGACTGCACCTTGAATATTGTGTTCTATTTTGGTTGCTGTATCTCAAAAAAGTTATAGTGGAATTAGAAAAGGTACAGAGAAGGGTGAAGAAAATGATAAAGGGGATGGGACGACTTCCCTATGAAGAAAGGCTGAAGCGTCTAGGGCTCTTCAGCTTGGAGAAAAGATGGCTGAGGGGAGATATGATAGAGATCTTAAAGAACGAATCACATTCAAAGTCTGCACACTAGTCCATAAGATCATTCACGGAGATGCCCCGGCCTACATGCTAGACCTGGTGGATTTGCCACCTAGAAATGCAAACGATCAGCCCGCACATTCCTTAATCTACACTTCGCCAGCTGCAAAGGACTAAAATATAAACTAACACATGCTACCAGCTTTTCTTACATGAGCACACAGCTGTGGAATGCACTACCACTTAACTTAAAATCAATCTCTGAACTAACTAACTTTCGTAAATCTCTGAAGACCTACCTCTACAGCAAGGCATTCCACAATGAGCAATAGTTAATCATAATACAGCACTACTTTACCTATATTCTGACTGCCTACTTGCTATATCCGATTGCGCAACTCTCTATCTTGTCATCCTTATTCTCTTATAACACCAACTGTATCTATACTCTGAAATGGCAAATGCCATAACGGAATATTGTAAGCCACATTGAGCCTGCAAATAGGTGGGAAAATGTGGGATACAAATGCAATAAATAAATAAATAATGAGTGGAATGATACGGGTAGAAGTGAATCGTTTGTTTACTCTTTCCCAAACTACTAGGACTAGGGGGCTTGCGATAAAGCTACAAAGTAGTAAATTTAATACGATTTAGGAGGAAGTGATGGCACCGCTAGGGAATGGCTGCTTAACTCGCTAGCTCCTTTGGAGCGGGAGTAAAAAGTTAATTTCACCCGATTAAATTTAGCCTAATCATCTCTCCGTGGACGTTAAAGGAGGCACAGATATGGCGGCAAGGAAAAAACTTGAGAAATATAAGTTTACCGCTGAGAAGCACGGAGGTGTTTCGTCAGTGCAGCAGAGGGCGGCGGTGCTCCGATCAAAGATGGCAGAGGAGGAATCTGACTCAGAGTGGGACCATGTGGAGCAGCTGGGAAGCGACGCTGAACTTACTAAGCAAGACGTTGCTTGGTGGTTTAAGGAACTGAAAGTGGAAATGGGGGCTATAGTCTCAGATCTGAGTGTGGAAGTGTGGGAGATTGGCAGCCACCTCGAGTTAACAGAGGAGTGGATGGAGGGTCTCACAGAGGAGGTGCAAGCTCTTCAAATTGAACTCAAGCTGGAGAGTAAGAAGAGGGAAGAACTGCTTTCAGCTATTGAGGATCCTGAGAACAGAACTCGCTGAAGCAACCTATGCTTTAAGGGGATTCCAGAAGAAGCAAAGTTTAAAGACAGTTCCTCAGTGGTGCAAGAGATATGTGCTTTCATTTTAAATTCGGGGGATAATAATTCTTGTGCCTCCGGGGCGAGAGATCCTGTAACACTGGACAGAACGAAGTCTGGGGCCTCAGAGGGACTCCATGCCCAGAGATATCATTGCCTGTTTCCATGACTATTCTGTGAAGGAAGCGGTGTGGAAAAAAGCTAGATCAATGGGTGACATTAAATGGAACAGTTGCACCATACGGGTTTTCAGGATTTGGAGAAGACAACTCTTCAATGTCATTGTGAGTTTCGTGAGGTAACAGCATATCTTCAGAAAGCTGGTTTGCGTTATAGGTGGCTTTTTCCTTTTGGATTACAATTCTTAGTGGGAGTTCAGTCCTGTCGAGTACAGTGTACGGGTGATGCTTGGAAGGCTTTATTGGAGCTGAGATGCGCAGATCTACAGGCCTCTGCCACTAAAGCCCTTGCTTTGAGTTCTCCTGTTAAATCCTCTTCCACGTGGCAAAGGGTTCGTGGAAGCAGAGGTCATCCATCTTTGACAGATGGCAACCAGGAGAATCTGGCTACTCGAGGGAAACTCTGGTTGATCTGGCTTTCATCTTGGAGACAATGGGACTGGGTTTGTTGTTCCTATAAAAAGGGTCTGCCAGCTTACAGCTGGTAACTTAAATGTTTGGTAAATGTTTGGACATTTGCAGTTGTAAGTGGGTATGGAGTGTACATGAGGGGAAGAACATGGGTGGTGGAATAGGGTTTGGAGTGGAGAGATGTGGATGCTTTGTGAAGGGCTTTTAGGGGGGTGTTTAATAGGTATGAATGTGAGACAGCCCCGGCGATGGTGCTCTCCTCAGGGAAATTTCTGGCCAGTGAGGATGGTTGGATGGATAGATGTTTTGGGAAAGGGGGGAGGGAGGGGTGGGGGTTGAGGGTGGGTTTGTGGAATGTCAATGGTATGAATGATCCAGGGAAACGAAGTATTATTTTCCGGGAATTGAAGAGACTTCAGTGGGATGTGGTTCTCCTACAGGAAACTCATATAAAGAAAAAAGATGTAGCATTACTTAATAATAGAATGTACAATCCATGTTTTATGCATGCAGATACTCGAGGGGGCAGGACAGGGGGGGCAGGCGATTTATTGTAAATCAGGGTTGCCCTTTGTTAAGGAGAGGGTCTTTTAGGATAACCAAGGGAGATGTCTAGCGGTGGCGGGGAGTTTATATGGGCAACCAGTTACCTTCATTAATATAGTATGCTCCCAATACTGGGCAGGGGGATTTTTTTTTTATTCCTTAAGGGAGGGGCTTTCCCACATTATTTCAGGACATGATATTGGGGGGAGATTTTAATTTAACAGTATCCAATTTAGATCATTCTAAGGGGGGGGGGGGGGGAAATGTTCTTGTTCATAGAGAGAAATTATTAAACTGATTAAGGATTTAGATTTGCTGGATGTCTGGAGACTACAACACCCTGGGCAGGGGTCTTTTTCATTCTGTTCTCATGCACAACAGTCTTATACCAGGATTGATATTTTGTGGTGTAGCCGCTCATTGTGGGACCAGCTGCCGGAGTTGGACGTTGAAAGCATACATGCCTCTGACCATGCCCCAGTGTGGATTCAACTGATGGGATTACAGGGGGAAAAACACCTTACATATTGGAGACTTAATGAATCAGTATTGGGGGAAGTTAAGATCTGTCAGGATATGAAACAGATTATTAAATCCTATCTGGAACATAATGATAATGGGGAGGTCACTGATGGTACTCTTTGGGATGCTCTAAAGGCAGTGGTACGGGGTCACCTTATTAAGTGTGGGGCGAGGCACAAGCATGAAAGAAGAAAGAGGGAGCTGGAGTTTAGATCTGAGCTGGTGTGTTTAGAGTCAATGCACGAAGCTGGGGGTGGCCAAACGGTATTTAACAAATTGATAAACTGCAAGCAGGAACTTCAGAGGTTCCAGGTGGAACAGATGGAATTCCATAGACGCCTTCTTCAGCAGAAATTTTATGAATTCAGTCATAAGGCAGATAGAATGCTGGACCGACATCTTAGGGTATTGCAGACAATTACTAAGATTAAGGGTCCCAGGGTATTGTAGACAATTACTAAGATTAAGGGTCCCAGGGATATTTTGTATTTTCGGGACTGGGATATCCGGAAGAGGTTTGTTCAGTTTTATACTAAGTTATACTCCAAGGGAGAGGACATTCCGCTCTCAGAGACCTCAGATTTCCTGGATGGAGTTGGTTTACAAAAGTTAAGTGTGGCGGATCGGGATTGGCTGGAGGGGTCTCTCTCAATTGAGATTTTAAGGGTGATAAAAGAGCTTAAGGGGAGTAAAGCCCCAGGAATGGATGGGTATACAGCAAAATTTTATAAGATCTTTGCTACTGAATTGGTTCTTCTCCTGAGAAGGGTCGGCAGTGCTTGCTTTCTAGGGGACCCTCTCCTGTTGAGTATGCAGGAGGCGGGGATCTCAGTGATTCTGAAATCTGGGAAGGATCCCATAGTGTGCGGTTCATATAGGCCGATATCCTTGCTTAATGTTGATGTGAAGATCCTGGCTAAGCTTATGGCAAATCGGCTGGGGAGCTTGCTCCCACAGTTGGTACATACTGACCAATATGGTTTTGTGCCCCGACGTCAGGTAGCTGCAGAGCTTTTTTTGTAGAAAAAAGGTGCCGGTACTCATTCTGGGCGGGGTCACCACATATGGCGCCACCCCTATGATGGCCACACCCACATTAGCCACACCCCTGATTCCAGCTATGGCGCATATAAACAGACATCATTTAAAACATTATACTAGTATAGGAGAACAAAATAACGTGATTTTTTTCATTATAAATAATTTCTGTAAGCTGTGCAAAATAAGACAGCAGATGTAAGTTCTCAAATTGGACATATTTCAAACACTAAAATGAAAATAAAATGATTTTTTCTACCTTTGTTGTCTGGTGACTTTGTTTTTCTTCCCATATTGGTCCCAGTCTTTGATTCTGCTGCTCTCTATCTGTTCCTTTAACTCCGTTTCCAGGGCTTCCTTTCCATTTATTTCTTTACTTTCCGCCTTTTTTCTTCATTTCTTGTCCTACATCCATAAGTAAAAGCTGTCCACTGGATCCAGCTTCTGCCTATTTTCTTCATCCATGTGCAGTTTTTCTCCTCTTTTCCTTTTCCCTTTTCTCATTTCTCACTCTTCCCTCCACACCATCCATGTCCAACATTTCTTCTCTCTCCCTTCCCTCTCCTCCATCCATGTCCTGCAACTCTCTTCTCTCCCCTGCCCCACCTCCAGCCATCCATACCCACTCAGCAATTCCCTTGGTTCCCCTGCCCCCCCCCCCTCCAGGCATCCATCCCTTCTCTCCCTGAGACCTGCCCTCCCATCCATGCTCCTCTGTCCCCTGCCCCCTCCATTCATCCCTATCAAGCAAATTCCCCTCTCTCCCTGAGCCCTGCCCTCCCATGCTCCTCTGTCCCCTGCCCCCCCTCAGGCATCCATCCCCTCTCTCCCTGAGCCCTGCCCTCCCATCCATGCTCCTCTGTCCCCTGCCCCCTCCATTCATCCCTATCCAGCAATTCCGCTCTCTCCCTGAGCCCTGCCCTCCCATGCTCCTCTGTCCCCTGCCCCCTCCATTCATCCCTATCCAGCAATTCCCCTCTCTCCCTGAGCCCTACCCTCCCATGCTCCTCTGTCCCCTGCCCCCTCCATTCATCCCTATCTAGCAATTCCCCTCTCTCTCTGAACCCTGCCCTCCCATCCATGCTCCTCTGTCCCCTGCCCCCTCCATTCATCCCTATCCAGCAATTCCCCTCTCTCCTTGAGCCCTGCCCTCCCATCAATGCTCCTCTGTCCCCTGCCCCTCCATTCATCCCTATCCAGCAATTCCCCTCTCTCCCTGAGCCCTGCCCTCCCATGCTCCTCTGTCCCCTGCCCCCCTCCAGGCATCCACCCCTCTCTCCCTGAGCTCTGCCTTCCCATCCATGCTCCTCTGTCCCCAGCCCCCTCCATTCATCCCTATCCAGCAATTCCCCTCTCTCCCTGAGCCCTGCCCTCCCATGCTGCTCTGTCCTCTGCCCCCTCCATTTATCCATTTTTAAAAAAGGCTCCAGGGGAGATCTGGGAAATTATAGACCGGTGAGTCTGACGTCGGTGCCGGGGAAAATGGTAGAGGCTATTATTAAAAACAAAATTACAGAGCACATCCGAGGACATGGATTACTGAGACCGAGTCAGCATGGCTTTTGTGTGGGGAAATCTTGCCTGACCAATTTACTTCAATTCTTTGAAGGAGTAAACAAACACGTGGACAAAGGGGAGCCGGTTGATATTGTGTATCTGGATTTTCAAAAGGCATTTGACAAGGTACCTCATGAAAGGCTACAGAGGAAATTGGAGGGTCATGGGATATGAGGAAATGTCCTATTGTGGATTAAAAACTGGTTGAAGGATAGGAAACAGAGAGTGGGGTTAAAAGGGCAGTATTCACAATGGAGAAGGGTAGTTAGTGGGGTTCCTCAGGGGTCTGTGCAAGGACCGCTGCTTTTTAATATATTTATAAATGATTTAGAGATGGGAGTAACTAGCGAGGTAATTAAGTTTGCTGATGACACAAAGTTATTCAAAGTCGTTAACTTGCGACAGGATTGTGAAAAATTACAAGAGGACCTTACGAGACTGGGAGACTGGGCGGCTAAATGGCAGATGACGTTTAATGTGAGCAAGTGCAAGGTGATGCATGTGGGAAAAAAGAACCCGAATTACAGCTACGTCATGCAAGGTTCCACGTTAGGAGTTACGGACCAAGAAAGGGATCTGGGTGTCATCGTCGATAACACACTGAAACCTTCTGCTCAGTGTGCTGCTGCGGCTAGGAAAGCGAATAGAATGTTGGGTATTATTAGGAAAGGTATGGAAAACAGGTGTGAGGATGTTATAATGCCGTTGTATCACTCCATGGTGCGACCGCACCTTGAGTATTGTGTTCAATTCTGGTCGCCGCATCTCAAGAAAGATATAGTACAATTGGAAAAGGTGCAGCGAAGGGCGACTAAAATGATAGCGGGGATGGGACGACTTCCCTATGAAGAAAGACTAAGGAGGCTAGGGCTATTCAGCTTGGAGAAGAGACGGCTGAGGGGAGACATGATAGAGGTATATAAAATAATGAGTGGAGTGGAACAGGTTGATGTGAAGCGTCTGTTCACGCTTTCCAAAAATACTAGGACTAGGGGGCATGCGATTAAACTACAGTGTAGTAAATTTAAAACAAATCGGAGAAAATTTTTCTTCACCCAACGTGTAATTAAACTCTGGAATTCATTGCCGGAAAATGTGGTGAAGGCGGTTAGCTTAGCAGAGTTTAAAAAGGGGTTGGACGGTTTCCTAAAGGACAAGTCCATAAACCGCTACTAAACGGACTTGGAAAAATCCAAAATCCCAGGAATAACATGTATAGAATGTTTGTACGTTTGGGAAGCTAGCCAGGTGCCCTTGGCCTGGATTGGCCGCTGTCGTGGACAAGATGCTGGGCTCGATGGACCCTTGGTCTTTTCCCAGTATGGCATTACTTATGTACTTATCCCTATCCAGCAATTCTCCTCTCTCTCCCTGAGCCCTGCCCTCCCATGCTCCTCTGTCCCCTGCCCCCTCCATTCATCCCTATCCAGCAATTCCCCTCTCTCCCTGAGCCCTGCCCTCCCATGCTCCTCTGTCCCCTGCCCCCTCAATTCATCCCTATCTAGCAATTCCCCTCTCTCTCTGATCCCTGCCCTCCCATCCATGCTTCTCTGTCCCCTGCCCCCTCCATTCATCCCTATCCAGCAATTCCTCTCTCTCCCTGAGCCCTGCCCTCCCATCCATGCTCCTCTGTCCCCTGCCCCCTCCATTCATCCCTATCCAGCTATTCCCCTCTCTCCCTGAGCCCTGCCCTCCCATCCATGCTCCTCTGTCCCCTGCCCCCTCCATTCATCCCTATCCAGCAATTCCCCTCTCTCCCTGAGCCCTGCCCTCCCATGCTCCTCTGTCCCCTGCCCCCTTCATTTATCCCTATCCAGCAATTCCCCTCTCTCCCTGAGCCCTGCCCTCCCATGCTCCTCAGTCCCCTGCCCCCCCTCTAGGCATCCATCCCCTCTCTCCCTGAGCCCTGCCCTCCCATCCATGCTCCTCTGTCCCTTGCCCCCTCCATTCATCCCTATCCAGCAATTCCCCTGTCTCCCTGAGCCCTGCCCTCCAATGCTCATCTGTCCCCTGCCCCCTCCATTCATCCCTAGCTAGCAATTCCCCTCTCTCTCTGAGCCCTGCCCTCCCATCCATGCTCCTCTGTCCCCTGCCCCCTCCATTCATCCCTATCCAGCAATTCCCCTCTCTCCCTGAGCCCTGCCATTCATGTCCAGATGGTCCTCTCTCCCTTGCCCTCCCGCTCTCATGTCCAACTGCCTGCCTGCCTGCCCTGGTGCCCTCTTCTCCCCCCAAGGATCCTTTTTCTTTTATTATTTTAAATTTACCTGACCTCTGAGTCCGACCGCATGGGCAGCAGCATCACTGAAAGTACTCCCCTCCCGAGTCCCGACATCTCTAGCAGAAGCTTCTTGATTCGTTCATTCTCAGTGTCCCACCCTCGAGGGGCGCAATGTGGGTTTTGGACTTAAATTCATTGATTAGTTGCAGTGTCTTTGCGACACCAATAGCCCAAATCAAGGTAAACGGGGGTTATTCCTCCCTATTTTCTATTCAGAGGGGGACTAGGCATGGCTGCCCACTTTCGCCTATGTTATTTGCATTATCAATAGAACCTTTTGTTTGTAGGTTAAGGCTTCTGTCTGATATAAGGGATTCGGATAGGGGGAAGGAAGCATAAAATTGCCCTGTTTGCAGATGATGGTTTGTTTTTTTGTGAATTCACCTCTGTTGACCCTGCCCATTATAATTCAGGAGCTTAATAGGTTTGGGCAGTTATCGGGTTTTAAGGTTAACTATGATAAATCAGAGTATTTAGGGATTACTATTACGAGGGTGGAGGAGGAGAGGTTGCGGAGTTCTTTTGCTTTTCAAAGGGCCGGTGTATGCTTCAGGTACTTGGGCATCCAGATTCCTAAAGATTTATCTAAATTATATGCTTTGAACTATACCCCTTTGATGCGGGAGTTACACAGGGAATTGGCGGGCTGGAAAGAGGGATGGCTGTCGTGATGGGGCAGAATTTCGGCAGTAAAAATTAACTTATTGCCTCGCTTATTGTTCCTGTTTCAATCTTTACCCCTCTTGATGCCGAGATCGGAGCTTTTGAAGCTTCAGTCTGAAATTTCTGGCTTTGTTTGCAGAGGTCGCCAATCAAGGCTGGCTAAAAAAGTAATGTGGGATCCTGTGGAGTTTGGTGGGAGAGGTATGCCAAATTTATTATGGTATTATTGAGTGGCGCAGTTAAAGCTTGTACATCACTGGAGCGATGGAGTGCAGTCTCCTATCACTAATTTGGAACAACATTTTGTGAAAGATTATTCCCTAGATGCTGTGCTGTGGGCCTCTCTTCCCAGTCGGGCCTATGGGCGGTTGACCTCTAATCCGTTTATATCTCATTTGTTATCGCTGTGGGTTTTTTTGAAAAATAGGATGCGGGGTTCACGTGGTCCTTCATCATTTGCACATGTTGTTCAGGACCTGGGGGTTTTGATGGGGAGGAGGCATGCAACTTTTTTGGATTGGGCATGCCGAGGCCTTGTGCGGTTTAGGGATTTTTTGGATGTGGGGGAAATGCGCTCTTTTGAAGAGTTGTGGGAAATGCATGGGCTGTCTTCTTCCGATTTATTTCCTTACTTCCAGATTAAGTATTACATATCTTCTCAGGGGTGGTTACGTGAGGATCTGGATGACACTGAACACTTTGAGAACTTGTGGGGTTCCTTGGGAGAGTTAGCTCTTTATCGCTTCCTTAGAGGAAACACTTTTGTTAAGATCCCGTATATGAGGGCTTGGGAGGGGTGTGAACTAAGTGTGAATGAATGGAAGGCAGTGTGTATGGAGGTGAAAAAAGCATCTATATGTGTACTGATTAAAGAGATTGCATTTAAAGTTTTAAGTATATGGTACTATACTCCTGACAGGATTAAAGCTATGTTTCATGGATCAACTGATTTGTGCTGGAGGTGTGGCGCAGCTGTAGGCACTTTTTTCCATATCTGGTGGACATGTGACATATTGCAGGAATTTTGGCACAAGGTTATTCAGTTCTTGTCTGCAACTTTGGGATCTGCATGCCCTTGTGACCCTAAATGGTGTTTGCTAGGACTGGGCAATGGGAGGGATTTGAAGTGGCAACGCAGACTTAAATGCCTCTGCTTTGCTGCAGCTAAGATGGTGATCGCTGCACATTGGAAGAAGGGATTGGGTCCCTCCTTAAACAGTTGGATCCTGAAATTAAAGTGGATGGGGGAACTTGAGAAATTTATGGACCATTGACTAGGCCACTTTGATCCTGTAGCTGAAGAATGGGTACACCTGGATCATATTTTGAAAAAGAACTGAATGTGAGGGGAAGTGGGAGAGGGTTTTGTGTGTGTGTGTGTGGGGGGGGGGGGGGGGGTTTAGGGGCATTTTGTTTGGATTGATGCATGTAACAGTTGTGTGCTTCAAAAGTTATTGTAGGGTCATTGTGATGACTAAGGTTGTATTTGTGCATATGTACAATTTTCAATAAAAATTCAAGGTTAAAATTTTTTTTTTTATATGAATCGGAGAAAATCTTTCTTCACTAATCGTGTAATTAAACTCTGGAATTCATTGCCAGAGAATGTGGTAAAGGCGGTTAGCTTGGTGGGGTTTAAAAAAGGTCTGGGATAAGCAGCATAAAATGTATTGAAATTTTTTGGGATCTTGCCAGGTATTTGTGACCTGGATTGGCCACTGTTGGAAACAGGATGCTAGGCTTGATGGACCTTTGGTCTATCCCAGTGTGGCAATACTTATGTACTTATTACTTTCAGTCGGTTCCTTCTTCCATTTTCTGAAGGATTATCTTTTAGCTCTAATAGCTTCCTTCACCTCACTTTTTAACCATGCCGGCTGTCGTTTGGTCTTCCTCCCTCCTTTTTTAATACATGGAATATATTTGGCCTGGGCCTCCAGGAAGGTATTTTTAAACAGCATCCATGCCTGATGTAAATTTTTGACCCTAGCAGCTGCTTCTTTAAGTTGTTTTCTACTACTACTACTACTTATCATTTCTATAGCGCTACTAGACGTACGCAGCGCTGTACACTTGAACATGAAGAGACAGTCCCTGCTCGACAGAGCTTACAATCTAATTAGGACAGACAAACAGGACAAACGAGATAAGGGAATATTTAGGTGAGGATGATTAAATAAGGGTTCTGAACAAGTGAATAAGGGTTAGGAGTTAAAAGCAGCATAAAAAAAGTGGCCTTTTAGCTTAGATTTGAAGACGGCCAGAGATGGAGCTTGACGTACCGGCTCAGGAACTCTATTCCAGGCATATGGTGCAGCAAGATAAAAGGAACGGAGTCTGGAGTTAGCGGTGGAGGAGAAGGGTGCAGATAAGAGAGATTTACCCAGTGAACGGAGTTCCTGGGGAGGAATGTAGGGAGAGATGAGAGTGGGGAGGTACTGAGGAGGTGCAGAGTGAATGCACTTATAGGTCAATAAGAGGAGTTTGAACTGTATGCGGAAAGGGATAGGAAGCCAGTGAAGTGACTTGAGGAGAGGGCTAATATGAGCATAATGACCCTGGCAGAATATTAGTCGTGCAGCAGAATTTTGAACAGATTGAAGAGGAGAGAGATGGCTAAGTGGGAGACCTGTGAGAAGCAAGTTGCAATAGTCTAAGCGAGAGGTGATAAGAGCGTGGATGAGAGTTCTGGTAGTGTGCTCAGAAAGGAAAGGGCGAATTTTGCTGATATTATAGAGAAAGAAACAACAGGTTTTAGCAGTCTGTTGAATATGTTCTTTGCATTTTATCAGTCTCCTTTTTAAAAGTTAAACGTTAACGTGTTGGATTTCCTGTGTATACTTACTCCAAAGCTAATATCAAATCTGATCATATTATGATTACTGTTATCAAGTGGTCCCCATCACCATTACCTCCCGCAACAGAAAATGCACTCTGCAAGCACTAGGTCTAGAATTTTTCCTTTTCTTGTCGGCTCCTGTACCAGCTGCTCCATAAAACAGTCCTTGATTTCGTCAAGGAATTTTACCTCCCTGATGTTACATTTACCCAGTCAGTCTCAGGAGAATTGAAATCACCCATTATTATCGTGTTGCCCAGTTTGTTAGCGTCCCTAATTTCCGATATCATTTCTACATCTGTCTGTTCTTCCTGGCCAGGTGGACGGTAGTACACTCCTATCACAATTCTTTTCCCCTTTACACATGGAATTTCAATCCACAAGGATTCCAAGATGTGTTTTGTTTCCTGCAGAATTTTCAATCTATTTGATTGAAGGCCCTCCTTAACATACAATGCTACCCTTCCACCAATTCGATCCACCCTATCACTACGATATAATTTGTACCCCGGTATGACAGTGTCCCACTGGTTATCCTCCTTCCACCAGGTCTCAGAGATACCTAATTTTTCATTTAGTGCAATATAGTCTAACTCTCTCATCTTATTTCTTAGGCTTCAGGCGTTCACATATAGACATTTCACATTATGTTACACATCATGCTATTTACTTGACAGTATTAATTTGCAATCTTCTGTCTGATTTTTATTTAAGGACACCTGGAGGGGCATAATCGAAAGGGGTGCCCAAGTTTTCCTGAGGACATCCTCGCAGGATGTCCAGGCGAAGGGGTGGGGAAACCCATATTATCGAAACAAGATGAGGCGTCCATCTTTCATTTCGATAATATGGTCGGGGACGCCCAAATCACAAAATTTAGGTCGTCCTTAGAGATGGTCATCCCCGATTTTTGCTGATAATGGAAACCGAGGATGCCGATCTCAGAAACTACCAAATCCAAACCATTTGGTTGTGGGAGGAGCCAGCATTCCTAGTGCACTGGTTCCCCTGACATGCCAACACACCAACCGGGCACCCTAGGGGGCACTGCAGTGGACTTCAGAAATTGCTCCCAGGTGCATAGCTACATAGTAACATAGTAAATTATGGCAGATAAAGACCTGTACGGTCCATCCAGTCTGCCCAACAAGATAAACTCATTTTACATGGTATGTGATACTTTATATATATTCCCGAGTTTGATTTGTCCTTGTCTTTCTCAGGGCATAGACTGTAGAAGTCTGCCCAGTACTGCTTTGTACTAAGTTCTGAAGCTAACGTAGAAGCCCCTTAAAATTTACACTCCAGCCCATCCCTATCTATCCATTCACGATCAGGGCGTATACCATAGAAGTCTGCCCAGCTCCCGTTTTGTTTCCAGTTACCAATATCGCCACCCAATGTCCGCTAAGATTCCACGGAACCATTCCTTCTAAACAGGATTCCTTTGTGTTTATCCCACGCATTTTTGAATTCCATTACTGTTTTCATCTCCACCACCTCCTGTGGGAGGGCAGTCCATATATCCACCACCCTCTCCGTGAAAAAATACTTCCTGACATTAGTCCTGAGTCTGCCCCCCTTCAACCCCAATTCATGACCTCTAGTTCTACCGCCTTCCCGTCTCCAGAAAAGGTTTGTTTGCGGATTAATACCTTTCAAATATTTGAACGTCTGTATCATATCACCCCTGTTTCTCCTTTCCTCCAAGGTATACATGTTCAGGTCAGCAGGTCTCTCCTCGTACAGTTTGCAACGCAAATCCCATACCATTTTCGTAGCTTTTCTTTGCACCGCTTTCAGTCTTTTTACATCTTGTAAAGTGGATCCTCTTTTCTCAGCGGTTGCAGCTCTCCACAACCTGAAGAACACCTTCCAGTACTGCTCCCTTCTTTCCTCAGAACAATGAAGCTTTTTATTGCCTAGAAGGGGTTTCCCTCCTTCCCTCAGTTGTGGCACCAAAACACAAAACAAAGCACAGTTATCGTTCACCTTTCTCAAGCCGGTTAGTTTCCCAGTCCAGGCTTCCACAGCTGCTTCCTCTCCCTCCCTCCTGGAGAAAGAGTAGCAGCAAATAAAAAAAAGAAAGAAAACAAATACCCTGTTCAGTGTAGCGGGTTTTTCCAAAACCCAGTTCACTTTTAGTCAAGCTTTACAAAACACAGCTCAGTCCAGCTAGGCTTTCAAAACACAGGTCAGTTCTAGCCAAGCTTCAAAAACATAGCTCAGTCCAGCTAGGCTTTCAAAACACAGTTCAGTTCTAGCCAAGCTTGCAAAAATACAGCTCAGTTTAGTCAGGCTTTCAAAATACAGTTCAGTTCTAGCCAAGCTTTCCAAAACACAGCTCAATTTAGCCAGGCTTTCAAAAAACACCGTTCAGTTCTAGCCAAGCTTTCCAAAATACAGCTCATTTTAGCCAGGCTTTCAAAACACAGTTCAGTTCTAGCCAAGCTTGCAAAAACACAGCTCAGTTTAGTCAGGCTTTCAAAATACAGTTCAGTTCTAGCCAAGCTTTCCAAAACACAGCTCAATTTAGCCAGGCTTTCAAAAAACACAGTTCAGTTCTAGCCAAGCTTTCCAAAATACAGCTCAGTTTAGCCAGGCTTTCAAAACCACAGTTCAGGTAAAAAAAAAAACACAGTAATGGCTTTGCGCGGGCTCAAAGCCTAGGGTCCCACCCTCTTGGTCAGTCATACTCCTACCTGACCTCCTCCCGCTTGACCCGGCTTGGCCCCGCTACTTCCTTGGCTTTCGCTGAGCCAGAGCTGAAAAGTCCATCGGCTCTTCCAGGGTGTTCTCCAGTTCAGTCAACTCCATAGGGCAAGGCTCACTCTCTGCCTCTCTCCTCAGGAGCCCAATCCATATTCTCCTTGCCCCGCCCTTCTCCCAGCTGCTCACCCTTTCTTTCATTAAAGCTCTTTGGTGGCTCTTCTTTCTCCACCCACCTGTTCCACCACCTCTTCCACCAGGTTGGAGAATCAGCCTTATTCCTTCCCCTGCGGCCCTCCTCTGGAGACTCCTGGGAATGCAGATAGTTTCTCTTATCCCCGGTCTCCCTTGGGGCATGCTGGGAGTTGTAGTTCTTTATTTCTAGTTTTTTCCTGGGGAATGCCTGCCTATAACGGGGGTATTCTGGCCTATCCCAGGGTTCCTTTGGGGCCTGTCCTACATACTCTTTACATACCCCCCCCCCTTAAATTTCCACCCCCGCATTCTTTTTCCTCCTCCTCCTCCACCCGGGACAGAGCATCAACATTTCCTAAACATCGCCCGGGACGATGCTCCACAGCATATTGGAAAGGCTGCAATGCTAAGTACCAACGCATTAGTCTCCCATTATTATTCTTCATTACATTCAACCATTTCAGGGGAGCATGGTCCGTTACCAACTTAAATTTTCTCCCTTCTAAATAGACACTACACTCCTGCACTGCCCATCGTATGGCTAAACACTCCTTTTCTATGGTGGAGTAATGTTCCTCATGAGGCAGGAGCTTCCGGCTTAAATAAAGCACCGGGTGTTCCTCCCCTTCATGCTCTTGAGACAGCACTGCGCCTAACCCCCTCCCTGAAGCATCTGTTTGAAGGATAAAGGGCTTTTCAAAATCAACTGCCTTCAGCACAGGTTCCTGGCACAGGGCCCTCTGCATCTGTTCAAATGCCCTCAACTCCTCCCCTCCCCACCTCAAGTGGTCCGGATTCTTCCCTCTCAGCATGTCAGTTAAGGGAGTGGCCATTGCGGAAAAATGAGGGATGAACCTGCGGTAATACCCTACCATCCCCAGGAATCTACGCAATTGTTTCTTGGTGTTTGGTCTGGGAAATTCTTGGATGCTTTTAACCTTATTCAATAAGGGCCGGACCTCTCCCCTTCCCACATTATACCCTAAATACTTCACCCTGTACTGCGCAAAATAACATTTTTTTGGGTTCAGGGTGAGACCTGCCTCCCTAAAAGCCTGCAGCACTGCCTCTACCTGGTTTAAATGGGTGTTCCAGTCTCCACTATGTATTACCACATCATCCATATAGGCGGCGGCATATGCCTGATGTGGTCGGAGAACCCTGTCCAGCAACCTCTGGCAGCTTGCAGCTGCTGAATTAAGGCCAAAGGGCAATCTTTTGAACTGATACAGGCCTATGGGCGTACTAAAGGCGGTCTTAGCTTGTGCCCCTGACGTAAGGGGAATCTGCCAGTATCCTTTTGTCAAGTCCAGGGTGGTGAGATATTGTGCAGATCCCAGCCTGTCTACCAGCTCCTCAATATAGGGCATAGGATATGCATCTGCTTGCGAGATATTATTAAGCTGGCGGAAATCTATGCAGAATCTCCACTCCCCTTCGGGTTTTGGTACTAATACCACTGGGCTCGACCAGGGGCTATTTGACTCTTCGATCACCCCGAAGTCTAACATTTCCTGGACCTGTTTTATCACCTCCCTCCTTTTCATGGGGGACAGCCTATATGGCTTTTGCCGAACTACTTTACCCCTTTCCGTTATGATGTCATGCTCCACTAGGTGAGTATTTCCCGGGCAGGCCGTCAACACATCATCAGACCCTTTCAGGAGCCTTCCTATCTCTTTCTTTTGTACTTGTGTCAACCGGGGATTAACCCCTGGTTCACCGGGCTTGAAAATATCTCTTATTTGCGGTCCCAACTCTTCTCCCTCCTTTTCCTCTCCCCGGGTCTGAAAGCCTACCCTTGCTACCCAGGGTTTCATCAGGTTAACATGGAAGGTTTGGACCCGCCCCTTTTCGTTCGCCACCTCATATGTAAGAGGCCCAAGTCTCCTCCTCACCACCCAGGGACCCTTCCACCTAGAGGCAAACTTATGAGGATCCTCCGAGATTAGGATAAGGACCCTATCTCCTATTACAAACTCCCTCTCCCGAGTACCCTTATCATAATATTCCTTTTGACGATTTTGGCTCTGTTCAAGCATATCCTGGGAATATTCCTGCAACTTATCTAATCTGGTCCTCAGATCCTGTAGGTATTCGACCACTGACTGATCGGAGGTGTCCGGGGGGTACCCAGTGTTCCTGTAAAATATCTAAAATGCCCCTGGGCCTCCGTCCAAACATCAATTCATAAGGCGCAACTCCTAATGAGTCTTGCACCTTCTCCCTGTAGGCATATAGCACGAAGGGTAACAGTTGGTCCCAACCCGTCCTATCCTCGCCTAACGCTTTTTTCAACATACCCTTTAAAGTTCTATTAAAACGTTCCACCATCCCATTAGTTTGAGGATGGTAGGCCGCTGTACGGATATGTTGTATCCCAAAAGCCTCCCACACTTGCCTTAAGGTACTTGACATAAAGTTGGACCCCCTGTCGGTCAAAACTTCTTGGGGGAATCCCACCTCACAAAAGATTTTTATCAGTTCCCTGGCAATGACCTTCGCTGATATGCTTCTCAAAGGAATGGCCCAGGGGTACTTAGTGGCCATATCCATAACCACTAAAACGTAGAGGAAGCCTCTCTGAGATTTTGTTACTGGGCCAATAATATCCATGGCTACTCTCCTCCCCGGTTGTTCCACTCTAGCAAGGGGTTTTAACGGTGCCTTAGGCGGTAGCCGGTCTGCCACCTTCTGACAGTTGGGGCAGGACTTGCAATACCTCTCCACCTCCCCATAAACTCCTGGCCAATAAAACCGGCCCAATATCTGAGTCAGGGTAGCTTAGGAGCCCTTATGCCCCCCCAAAGGGTGATCATGCGCGAGCCTTACTACTAGGGGACGGAAAGCTTGGGGGACTACTAGCTGTCTCCCCGCTTCAGAGTTCTCCCAATTGGGTACCCTGCGATATAGAATGTCCCCCTCTATCATGAACCCCGGGGCTTCCTGGCCCTCCCCTTGTCGGGCCCGTTCCCAGGCATATTCTAAAGTAGGGTCCGTGGCCTGCTCCCTATGAAACTGGGGAAACTGCTCGCTCAATTCTTTCGGGGCCACTGGCAGATAACTTTCTTTTCTTGCTTGCTCCAAGGCCTCCCGTCTGCCCCTCTGCTCCTTTTTTTTCAAAGCTTTCCCCTTTCTCTCTTTTCCCGGCTCCCCTAAAACCTCCCCTTGAAAAGGAAAAATACCTCCTATTCCCTCTTCCTCAACCTCAGGGTCTCGCCGAGCCTGAGAGCGGGTAGTGACCAACACTCTTTTTTCACTAATACACTCGGTAAAGGGGGGCCAGTCCCTTCCCAAAATCATCTCCTGTGGCAGTCTGGGCAGAACGGCAATGGCTATCTCTATCTCCCCTGTGGGCCCCTTCACGTGAACCCTATGGAGGGTATAACGAGTACTGGCCCCATGTATACATTGAATAGCCACTGCTCCCTCATAGGTATCCTTACCTCCTGTCCTCCTTTTTCTTATTTGTTCCCATAACCTCCTAGAGATCATGGACTGGTCTGCCCCGGAGTCTAACATGGCTACAATCGGTAAACCCTCAACCTCCACCTTAGCAGTATACCGAGGCCTAAACCCTTGGGCAACCTGCGAGGTCCATCTCTCTCGACCTGGGCAATCCCTCCTGAAGTGCCCAGTCTTCCCACACTTATAACAGAGTTTTCCTTCATACGAGGGGGCCTTTTTTCCAGGGCCTGAGGGCACTACGGGCTTTTTACCACCCCAGCCGTAATCGGGTTTCCCCCCCTGGGGATCTGTCTTAAAGAGGGGACTTTTGGAACCCCAGCCTCCCCCCGGTCAAGGTTTCCCACCCTCCAGGTCGGGTCCTCCCCAATGTTGGGCTTCCAAATAACACTCCAACCCGGCTCACGGCCTCCACCGTCTTACAGCCCCTTTGGACCAATCCTGCCCGAATCTCCCTGGGAAGGCCCTGCAGGAACTGCTCCACTACTAATTCTTGAAGAATCTCTCCCGTGGTGTGGCGATCAGGTTCCAACCATTTTTTACCAAGTCCATCAGTCTAGTGGCCAGCGCTTTAGGGGTTTCCCCCTTTTCCCATTTAGTGGACCGAAACTTACGCCTATAAGCCTGGGTACTCAGTCCATACCGGTCTTTAATGGCCTCTCTCAACCTCCCATAGTTAGCAGCGTCCCCAGGAGCCAAGTCTCTAAAGGCTCCTAGAGCCTCCCCAGATAATGAAGGCACTAACCGCATGGCCCACTGCTCTTGTGGCCACCCTGCGGCCACTGCCACCCTCTCGAAGGCGGTCAGGAAATCATCTACATTATCCTGCTCAGACAACTTTCCCCAAGTAAGTGAGTTCAGGGATAAAGGGCCTACCGCACCGCTTCCTCCTGGCCCCTGTCCAGCTGCTCCGGCTCCCCCGCCCCTGGGAGCCTCGATCCCTCGCTGGAAAAAGTCCTGGAGCATATTCAGCACCGGTTGTTGCTGCTCTCGTGCCGCCGTCAAGGAGTCTTCCACCATCTTCCCCGTCAGTTCTTGCTGTTTCTGGAACTGCATCGTCATCCAAGCGAAGATCTCCTTGGGGTCCATCCTTGCTCCGGAACAGCGACTCCTGGTGGGGGAAAAAAACAGAGGACACCTCCAAGTGCGGTTTCACTACTTATGTTTCCCCTTTTACTAGGATCCCTTTATTTCCCCCCCCAATCTAGGCCCCGCTTACCGGAACCCCAGACGGGTCTGCGCCTTTCTCAGCGTTGGCCCCTCCGTCGGGCTTTTCTGTCCTGCTGGTCTTGGCCTCCTCGAGCGACAGGTCCGCGAAGCGATCCCACTTCTGACACCAATTGTAAAGTGGATCCTCTTTTCTCAGCGGTTGCAGCTCTCCACAACCTGAAGAACACCTTCCAGTACTGCTCCCTTCTTTCCTCAGAACAATGAAGCTTTTTATTGCCTAGAAGGGGTTTCCCTCCTTCCCTCAGTTGTGGCACCAAAACACAAAACAAAGCACAGTTATCGTTCACCTTTCTCAAGCCGGTTAGTTTCCCAGTCCCGGCTTCCACAGCTGCTGCCTCTCCCTCCCTCCTGGGGGAGAGTAGCAGCACATAATAAAAAAAAGAAAGAAAACAAATACCCTGTTCAGTGTAGCGGGTTTTTCCAAAACCCAGTTCCCTTTTAGTCAAGCTTTACAAAACACAGCTCAGTCCAGCTAGGCTTTCAAAACACAGTTCAGTTCTAGCCAAGCTTGCAAAAACACAGCTCAGTTTAGTCAGGCTTTCAAAATACAGTTCAGTTCTAGCCAAGCTTTCCAAAACACAGCTCAATTTAGCCAGGCTTTCAAAAAACACAGTTCAGTTCTAGCCAAGCTTTCCAAAATACAGCTCAGTTTAGCCAGGCTTTCAAAACCACAGTTCAGGTAAAAAAAAAACACAGTAATGGCTTTGCGCGGGCTCAAAGCCTAGGGTCCCACCCTCTTGGTCAGTCATACTCCTACCTGACCTCCTCCCGCTTGACCCGGCTTGGCCCCGCTACTTCCTTGGCTTTCGCTGAGCCAGAGCTGAAAAGTCCATCGGCTCTTCCTGGGTGTTCTCCGGTTCAGTCAACTCCATAGGGCAAGGCTCACTCTCTGCCTCTCTCTCCTCAGGAGCCCAATCCATATTCTCCTCGCCCCGCCCTTCTCCCAGCTGCTCACCCTTTCTTTCATTAAAGCTCTTTGGTGGCTCTTCTTTCTCCACCCACCTGTTCCACCACCTCTTCCACCAGGTTGGAGAATCAGCCTTATTCCTTCCCCTGCGGCCCTCCTCTGGAGACTCCTGGGAATGCAGATAGTTTCTCTTATCCCCGGTCTCCCTTGGGGCATGCTGGGAGTTGTAGTTCTTTATTTCTAGTTTTTTCCTGGGGAATGCCTGCCTATAACGGGGGTATTCTGGCCTATCCCAGGGTTCCTTTGGGGCCTGTCCTACATACTCTTTACAATCTTTAGCAAGATACGGCCTCCAAAACTGAACACAATACTCCAAGTGGGGCCTCACCAACGACTTGTAGAGGGGCATCAATACCTCCTTTCTTCTGCTGGTTATGCCCCTCTCTACGCAGCCTAGCATCCTTCTGGCCACAGCCGTCGCCTTGTCACATTGTTTCTTCACCTTCAGATCCTTCGACACCAACACCCCAAGGTCTCTCTCCTGAGTCGAGCTTACTAATCTCTCCCCTCCTATTCGGTATCTCTCTTTTGGGTTTCCGCACCCCAAGTGCATCACTCTACGCTCCTTGGCATTAAATTTTAACTGAATATATCAATTGCGCCAGAATATCCTGTATGTAACCAAGTATTATGTTATATTTAATTTTTTTAATTTGCAGTGCTCAGTATAATGCTGTAGTGCCTTTTAACCATATGTTGAGTAGGTATACAGCCGCCAAACATCACAGCACTTTTACCCTTCCTTCCTGTCCTATCTAAACAGGGTATTTTAAATCTTGTGCTGACAATAATCAATGATGTCATGAACAAAAACTTTTTCCACTTATCTTAGCTGGTTAGATAAATATGCGGTCTGTTATTACTCCATGTCACCCATGTTTAGTGCATCATGATTAAAACCAAGTACTCAATCTAGCCACTTTCCTAACTCCCATGGCCCCAACGGACATCGTCCCAACGTTCAGTGTTGGCAATGCTACAAATTTGGCCACTATGCCAATGAATGCATGCATAATTACCGGTCCGGTCATTGTGCTCAGAACACAAGCCACAATACCAGAGCTCCTTTCCCACCTGGAAACCAAGGCTCTAGGCCTTACCGCCCCAACTTCACCCGGGAAAGGCAGCACCAGAGGGGCCCCCAGAAAGGCTCCCCCGATAATGATAGACGACCCAGAGATTACCACTCTCAGCCTAGTCCCAGTCGCCAAGCCAATGTCGAATGCTTCCGCTACCATAAATTTGGCCACTTTGCTTCGGAATACTTACAGGCTCAATTTCCCCGCAATGAAAAACGACTCTCCCCCAATGACCAACAATTGTTCCCCCTGTGGAACCCTGACCAACGCCGTCCGCACTGACTAGGCGTGGTCCAGACTGAAGCAGGACTAGATGATCCCATGATAACGTTGCTCATCTGCAATGTTCCTGTCCCGTTCCTAATCGATACGGGCGCCTCTCGCTCGGTCCTTGCTAATGTCCCCCCCCCCACCAAGTTGAGGCACTGCCCAAGTTGAAGCACTGCTTAAAATTGTCTTCACAAAATATAACAACCACGGGCTTTGATGGGGTCCCAACTGACTCCCCACAGTTAGCTCCCTTGTTATATGCACCTCTGTGCCCTGTGAATTTGCTTGGGCGTGTCAGACGCTCACAACGAGGTAAGCTCTCTGCTCAGCAATTGTTCCCCAACAACCACTGCTTAAACTGACTACCTGTTGTGTTCTGTGATAAACCCCTGTTTACCTTACCGTGGATAGAGACTGATCAACTTTGTCCACTCAGTTTCCCCGCTAAATGTTGTTGTAACTAAATAACTGTTGTTCTATGCTTAGGGGACAAACTCTGTTTAACACCTTTGTATCTTTATTTCTGCAACTGAATATTAGCATTTCAGACCAGCTGTTCTCTGCTTTAAATCCTTTTTCTCTTTGACCTTCTCCTTCACTTAAACTGACAGTCTGTAATTTTCAGTTCAGATTTGCCTTTCAACATAGTTTTCCTGCTATCTTGCTCTATGGTTTAAACTGTACCTCCTACATTCTGTTTCTTCGCGTTCTTGTTTCCTTAAACCATTCTTGGATATATTTGTTGCTATCAAATCTGCCTTCGGTTTCAACCTGCTTTCCCACTTCCCTTCTCTGTTGCTCTGAAGAATTCATTAAGCTTGCAAATTTTCAATAATGGGTTTTAAACAAAATTTGGTTATATTTTTCTAACCAGCGTTACTCTTTTTCTATCTGGCTAGTTTTACAGCTTATGTGAAATTTTTCTCTTCCTCTTTTTGTTAGAGGGTATTCAGTTGCACGCTCTGTTTATGAGCATTGGATTGTATTTTTATTTCTATAAATATATGTGTACTAGTAAAAAAGGCCCGCTTCTGTTTTAAAGGAAACGGGCACTAGCAATGTTTTTTTTTTAAATGTGTTTGGTAACCATACAGTTGTAGACTCTGTGTGTGTGTGTGTGTGTGTGAGAGAGAGAGAGTGAGAGTGTATCTGTGTGTGACACTGAGCTACAGTGTGCCAGAGTATGTGTCTGTGTGTGTGCGTGACCCCCTCATTCCGTCCAAAGTGCAGATACCCCCACCCTTTGTGTTCGAAGCTCTGGGACCACAGGGGCGGGCAGTGAGACAGAGTGTATGTGTATGTGTGAGTGTGAGTGTGGGTGTGACAAACTGTTTGTGTTTGTGTTTGTGTGTGTAACAGTGAGACACAGAGATTGAAAGACTGGTTGCGTGTGAGAGAGAGCGTGTGTGTGTGTGTGAAGAGTATGTGTCTGTGTGAGTGCATGCCCCCCTCATTCCGTCCGTAGTGCAGGTCCCCCCATCCTTTGTGTTTGAAGTTCTGGGACCACAGGGGCGGGCAGTGACACAGAGTGTATGTGTGAGTGTGGGTGTGACAGAGAAACAGTGTGTGAGTGTGTGTGTCACGTTCTCAAAACTGGAAACTAGGTTGTGAGCCCTTGGGCCACTGCCGAGGAGCGGCAGTGGCAGGCAAAACCACCCCACGCTAGAAACAGGGCAAATCTCAGGCAAGCAGTTAGGCTTCACCTGCACTTGGCCACTATTCACCAAGAGTTGAGCTCTGGGCTTCAGGTGGCCGGCAGGACTTGCTAGACAGGGCAGGACTGGATAACAGCAAGGCAGCACAGGGACTGAGGGTCAGAGGGGAAAGGGAGGAACATGGGCAGCAAGGCAGGAGACTGGGCAAGGAAGGGAAAGCTAAAGGGCAGAACAGAAAGCTACAGAACAGCCACTAAACAGGGAACAAACACTGACTAACAAGACACAGAACTAAGAGCTGCAAGCAGCCCCAAAGCCAGAACACAGACAAACAGAAACTAAACACAGAATGACAAACAAGAAACCAGGCAAGGAAAGCAAGCAAAACCTAAACTAAACACAGACTAACTAGAAACAGGCAAGAATCTCAGGCAAACACTGGACTAGCAGAAGTGCAACAAGCACCAACATACCAGGGCCTTAGACGCAATGCAAAGGCAAAGCAGCAAGGTTTCAGAATGGCTAATAAGCCCAGCAGCAGAGCTCAGCTGCAACCATCACCAGGAAACTACGGGTGCTGTGTAGGTTCAATCCAAGCAAGCAAGTCTGGCAGCCCAGAAGATCCGGACCAGACTGAGCTGAAATCTGGAACGGGTGATGGTCCACAGCAGCCACTGGTTCTGGCCACCAGAGGGCGAGGTGAGCACAGACGTGACAGTGTGAGAGAGAGAGTGTGTGTTAGAGAGCTGCACGGCTTCCATCCCCGCGGGAATCCCACGGAACCCGCAGGATTCCCGCGGGGACGGAGGCAGTTCCTGCAGGGTTCCCGCGGGGATGGAACCAGTTCTGTGGGCTTCCCGTGGAAGTGTAAGCTGCACCTTCACCAGCCTCTCATCTACCGAATACCAATTTATTTGAGTGCTGTCTCCTCCTCCTCCTCCTCTTCTTCCTTGCTTTAACAGCATAAATGTGGAAAGTCTTCCATTAAGGAGGTGGTAGAGTCACAAATGATGACGGAATTCAAAAAGGCGTGCTAACCTTAAATGGCTGCATGTGTGTGGATATGTCAAGTGACACTTAGATGGCGACTCTGGCTGTGATGAACTAGAGCTGTGTAAAGAGTATGTAGGACAGGCCCCAAAGGAACCCTGGGATAGGCCAGAATACCCCCATTATAGGCAGGCATTCCCCAGGAAAAAACTAGAAATAAAGAACTACAACTCCCAGCATGCCCCAAGGGAGACCGGGGATAAGAGAAACTATCTGCATTCCCAGGAGTCTCCAGAGGAGGGCCGCAGGGGAAGGAATAAGGCTGATTCTCCAACCTGGTGGAAGAGGTGGTGGAACAGGTGGGTGGAGAAAGAAGAGCCACCAAAGAGCTTTAATGAAAGAAAGGGTGAGCAGCTGGGAGAAGGGCGGGGCAAGGAGAATATGGATTGGGCTCCTGAGGAGAGAGGCAGAGAGTGAGCCTTGCCCTATGGAGTTGACTGAACTGGAGAACACCCTGGAAGAGCCGATGGACTTTTCAGCTCTGGCTCAGCGAAAGCCAAGGAAGTAGCGGGGCCAAGCCGGGTCAAGCGGGAGGAGGTCAGGTAGGAGTATGACTGACCAAGAGGGTGGGACCCTAGGCTTTGAGCCCGCGCAAAGCCATTACTGTGTTTTTTTTTTACCTGAACTGTGTTTTTTGAAAGCCTGGCTAAATTGAGCTGTGTTTTGGAAAGCTTGGCTAGAACTGAACTGTATTTTGAAAGCCTGACTAAACTGAGCTGTGTTTTTGCAAGCTAGGCTAGAACTGAACTGTGTTTTGAAAGCCTGGCTAAACGGAGCTGTGTTTTGAAAGCCTAGCTGGACTGAGCTATGTTTTTGAAGCTTGGCTAGAACTGACCTGTGTTTTGAAAGCCTAGCTGGACTGAGCTGTGTTTTGTAAAGCTTGACTAAAAGTGAACTGGGTTTTGGAAAAACCCGCTACACTGAACAGGGTATTTGTTTTCTTTCTTTTTTTTATTTGCTGCTACTCTTTCTCCAGGAGGGAGGGAGAGGAAGCAGCTGTGGAAGCCTGGACCGGGAAACTAACCGGCTTGAGAAAGGTGAACTATAACTGTGCTTTGTTTTGTGTTTTGGTGCCCCAACTGAGGGAAGGAGGGAAGCCCCTTCTAGGCAATAAAAAGCTTCATTGTTTTGAGGAAAGAAGGGAGCAGTACTGGAAGGTGTTCTTCAGGTTGTGGAGAGCTGCAATCGCTGAGAAAAGAGGATCCACTTTACAATTGGTGTCAGAAGTGGGATAGCTTCGCGGACCTGTCGCTCGAGGAGGCCAAGACCAGCAAGACAGAAAAGCCCGACGGAGGGGCCAACGCTGAGAAAGGCGCAGACCCATCTGGGGTTCCGGTAAGCGGGGCCTAGATTGGGGGGAATAAAGGGATCCTAGTAAAAGGGGAAACATAAGTAGTGAAACCGCACTTGGAGGTGTCCTCTGTTTTTTTCCCCCATCAGGAGTCGCTGTTCCGGAGCAAGGATGGACCCCAAGGAGATCTTCGCTTGGATGACGATGCAGTTCCAGAAACAGCAAGAACTGACGGGGAAGATGGTGGAAGACTCCTTGACGGCGGCACGAGAGCAGCAACAACCGGTGCTGAATATGCTCCAGGACTTTTTCCAGCGAGGGATCGAGGCTCCCAGGGGCGGGGGAGCCGGAGCAGTTGGACAGGGGCCAGGAGGAAGCGGTGCGGTAGGACCTTTATCCCTGAACTCACTTACTTGGGGAAAGTTGTCTGAGCAGGATAATGTAGATGATTTCCTGACCGCCTTCGAGAGGGTGGCAGTGGCCGCAGGGTGGCCACAAGAGCAGTGGGCCATGCGGTTAGTGCCTTCATTATCTGGGGAGGCTCTAGGAGCCTTTAGAGACTTGGCTCCTGGGGACGCTGCTAACTATGGGAGGTTGAGAGAGGCCATTAAAGACCGGTATGGACTGAGTACCCAGGCTTATAGGCGTAAGTTTCGGTCCACTAAATGGGAAAAGGGGGAAACCCCTAAAGCGCTGGCCACTAGACTGATGGACTTGGTAAAAAAATGGTTGGAACCTGATCGCCACACCACGGGAGAGATTCTTCAAGAATTAGTAGTGGAGCAGTTCCTGCAGGGCCTTCCCAGGGAGATTCGGGCAGGATTGGTCCAAAGGGGCTGTAAGACGGTGGAGGCCGTGACAGCCGGGTTGGAGTGTTATTTGGAAGCCCAACATTGGGGAGGACCCGACCTGGAGGGTGGGAAACCCCGACCGGGGGGAGGCTGGGGTTCCAAAAGTTCCCTCTTTAAGACAGATCCCCAGGGGGGGAAACCCGATTACGGCTGGGGTGGTAAAAAGCCCGTAGTGCCCTCAGGCCCTGGAAAAAAGGCCCCCTCGTATGAAGGAAAACCCTGTTATAAGTGTGGGAAGACTGGGCACTTCAGGAGGGATTGCCCAGGTTGAGAGGGATGGACCTCGCAGGTTGCCCAAGGGTTTAGGCCTCGGTATACTGCTAAGGTGGAGGTTGAGGGTTTACCGATTGTAGCCATGTTAGACTCCGGGGCAGACCAGTCCATGATCTCTAGGAGGTTATGGGAACAAATAAGAAAAAGGAGGACAGGAGGTAAGGATACCTATGAGGGAGCAGTGGCTATTCAATGTATACATGGGGCCAGTACTCGTTATACCCTCCATAGGGTTCACGTGAAGGGGCCCACAGGGGAGATAGAGATAGCCATTGCCGTTCTGCCCAGACTGCCACAGGAGATGATTTTGGGAAGGGACTGGCCCCCCTTTACCGAGTGTATTAGTGAAAAAAGAGTGTTGGTCACTACCCGCTCTCAGGCTCGGCGAGACCCTGAGGTTGAGGAAGAGGGAATAGGAGGTATTTTTCCTTTTCAAGGGGAGGTTTTAGGGGAGCTGGGAAAAGAGAGAAAGGGGAAAGCTTTGAAAAAAAAGGAGCAGAGGGGCAGACGGGAGGCCTTGGAGCAAGCAAGAAAAGAAAGTTATCTGCCAGTGGCCCCGAAAGAATTGAGCGAGCAGTTTCCCCAGTTTCATAGGGAGCAGGCCACGGACCCTACTTTAGAATATGCCTGGGAACGGGCCCGACAAGGGGAGGGCCAGGAAGCCCCGGGGTTCATGATAGAGGGGGACATTCTATATCGCAGGGTACCCAATTGGGAGAACTCTGAAGCGGGGAGACAGCTAGTAGTCCCCCAAGCTTTCCGTCCCCTAGTAGTAAGGCTCGCGCATGATCACCCTTTGGGGGGGCATAAGGGCTCCCAAGCTACCCTGACTCAGATATTGGGCCGGTTTTATTGGCCAGGAGTTTATGGGGAGGTGGAGAGGTATTGCAAGTCCTGCCCCAACTGTCAGAAGGTGGCAGACCGGCTACCGCCTAAGGCACCGTTAAAACCCCTTGCTAGAGTGGAACAACCGGGGAGGAGAGTAGCCATGGATATTATTGGCCCAGTAACAAAATCTCAGAGAGGCTTCCTCTACGTTTTAGTGGTTATGGATATGGCCACTAGGTACCCCTGGGCCATTCCTTTGAGAAGCATATCAGCGAAGGTCATTGCCAGGGAACTGATAAAAATCTTTTGTGAGGTGGGATTCCCCCAAGAAGTTTTGACCGACAGGGGGTCCAACTTTATGTCAAGTACCTTAAGGCAAGTGTGGGAGGCTTTTGGGATACAACATATCCGTACAGCGGCCTACCATCCTCAAACTAATGGGATGGTGGAACGTTTTAATAGAACTTTAAAGGGTATGTTAAAAAAAGCGTTAGGCGAGGATAGGACGGGTTGGGACCAACTGTTACCCTTCATGCTATATGCCTACAGGGAGAAGGTGCAAGACTCATTAGGAGTTGCGCCTTATGAATTGATGTTTGGACGGAGGCCCAGGGGCATTTTAGATATTTTACAGGAACACTGGGTACCCCCCGGACACCTCCGATCAGTCAGTGGTCGAATACCTACAGGATCTGAGGACCAGATTAGATAAGTTACAGGAATATTCCCAGGATATGCTTGAACAGAGCCAAAATCGTCAAAAGGAATATTATGATAAGGGTACTCGGGAGAGGGAGTTTGTAATAGGAGATAGGGTCCTTATCCTAATCTCGGAGGATCCTCATAAGTTTGCCTCTAGGTGGAAGGGTCCCTGGGTGGTGAGGAGGAGACTTGGGCCTCTTACATATGAGGTGGCGAACGAAAAGGGGCGGGTCCAAACCTTCCATGTTAACCTGATGAAACCCTGGGTAGCAAGGGTAGGCTTTCAGACCCGGGGAGAGGAAAAGGAGGGAGAAGAGTTGGGACCGCAAATAAGAGATATTTTCAAGCCCGGTGAACCAGGGGTTAATCCCCGGTTGACACAAGTACAAAAGAAAGAGATAGGAAGGCTCCTGAAAGGGTTTGATGATGTGTTGACGGCCTGCCCGGGAAATACTCACCTAGTGGAGCATGACATCATAACGGAAAGGGGTAAAGTAGTTCGGCAAAAGCCATATAGGCTGTCCCCCATGAAAAGGAGGGAGGTGATAAAACAGGTCCAGGAAATGTTAGACTTCGGGGTGATCGAAGAGTCAAATAGTCCCTGGTCGAGCCCAGTGGTGTTAGTACCAAAACCCGAAGGGGAGTGGAGATTCTGCATAGATTTCCGCCAGCTTAATAATATCTCGCAAGCAGATGCATATCCTATGCCCTATATTGAGGAGCTGGTGGACAGGCTAGGATCTGCACAATATCTCACCACCCTGGACTTGACAAAAGGGTACTGGCAGATTCCCCTTACGTCAGGGGCACAAGCTAAGACCGCCTTTAGTACGCCCATAGGCCTGTATCAGTTCAAAAGATTGCCCTTTGGCCTTAATTCAGCAGCTGCAAGCTGCCAGAGGTTGCTGGACAGGGTTCTCCGACCACATCAGGCATATGCCGCCGCCTATATGGATGATGTGGTAATACATAGTGGAGACTGGAACACCCATTTAAACCAGGTAGAGGCAGTGCTGCAGGCTTTTAGGGAGGCAGGTCTCACCCTGAACCCAAAAAAATGTTATTTTGCGCAGTACAGGGTGAAGTATTTAGGGTATAATGTGGGAAGGGGAGAGGTCCGGCCCTTATTGAATAAGGTTAAAAGCATCCAAGAGTTTCCCAGACCAAACACCAAGAAACAATTGCGTAGATTCCTGGGGATGGTAGGGTATTACCGCAGGTTCATCCCGCATTTTTCCGCAATGGCCACTCCCTTAACTGACATGCTGAGAGGGAAGAATCCGGACCACTTGAGGTGGGGAGGGGAGAAGTTGAGGGCATTTGAACAGATGCAGAGGGCCCTGTGCCAGGAACCTGTGCTGAAGGCAGTTGATTTTGAAAAGCCCTTTATCCTTCAAACAGATGCTTCAGGGAGGGGGTTAGGCGCAGTGCTGTCCCAAGAGCATGAAGGGGAGGAACACCCGGTGCTTTATTTAAGCCGGAAGCTCCTCCCTCATGAGGAACATTACTCCACCATAGAAAAGGAGTGTTTAGCCATACGATGGGCAGTGCAGGAGTGTAGTGTCTATTTAGAAGGGAGAAAATTTAAGTTGGTAACGGACCATGCTCCCCTGAAATGGTTGAATGTAATGAAGAATAATAATGGGAGACTAATGCGTTGGTACTTAGCATTGCAGCCTTTCCAATATGCTGTGGAGCATCGTCCCGGGCGATGTTTAGGAAATGTTGATGCTCTGTCCCGGGTGGAGGAGGAGGAGGAAAAAGAATGCGGGGGTGGAAATTTAAGGGGGGGGGGGGTATGTAAAGAGTATGTAGGACAGGCCCCAAAGGAACCCTGGGATAGGCCAGAATACCCCCGTTATAGGCAGGCATTCCCCAGGAAAAAACTAGAAATAACTACAACTCCCAGCATGCCCCAAGGGAGACCGGGGATAAGAGAAACTATCTGCATTCCCAGGAGTCTCCAGAGGAAGGCCGCAGGGGAAGGAATAAGGCTGATTCTCCAACCTGGTGGAAGAGGTGGTGGAACAGGTGGGTGGAGAAAGAAGAGCCACCAAAGAGCTTTAATGAAAGAAAGGGTGAGCAGCTGGGAGAAGGGCGGGGCGAGGAGAATATGGATTGGGCTCCTGAGGAGAGAGAGGGAGTGAGCCTTGCCCTATGGAGTTGACTGAACCGGAGAACACCCAGGAAGAGCCGATGGACTTTTCAGCTCTGGCTCAGCGAAAGCCAAGGAGGTAGCGGGGCCAAGCCGGGTCAAGCGGGAGGAGGTCAGGTAGGAGTATGACTGACCAAGAGGGTGGGACCCTACCCTAGGCTTTGAGCCCGCGCAAAGCCATTACTGTGTTTTTTTGACCTGAACTGTGTTTTTGGAAAGCCTGGCTAAACTGAGCTGTATTTTGGAAAGCTTGGCTAGAACTGAACTGTGTTTTTTGAAAGCCTGGCTAAATTGAGCTGTGTTTTGGAAAGCTTGGCTAGAACTGAACTGTATTTTGAAAGCCTGACTAAACTGAGCTGTGTTTTTGCAAGCTTGGCTAGAACTGAACTGTGTTTTGAAAGCCTGGCTAAACTGAGCTGTATTTTGGAAAGCTTGGCTAGAACTGAACTGTGTTTTTTGAAAGCCTGGCTAAATTGAGCTGTGTTTTGGAAAGCTTGGCTAGAACTGAACTGTATTTTGAAAGCCTGACTAAACTGAGCTGTGTTTTTGCAAGCTTGGCTAGAACTGAACTGTGTTTTGAAAGCCTGACTAAATGGAGCTGTGTTTTGAAAGCCTAGCTGGACTGAGCTATGTTTTTGAAGCTTGGCTAGAACTGACCTGTGTTTTGAAAGCCTAGCTGGACTGAGCTGTGTTTTGTAAAGCTTGACTAAAAGTGAACTGGGTTTTGGAAAAACCCGCTACACTGAACAGGGTATTTGTTTTCTTTCTTTTTTTTATTTGCTGCTACTCTTTCTCCAGGAGGGAGGGAGAGGAAGCAGCTGTGGAAGCCTGGACCGGGAAACTAACCGGCTTGAGAAAGGTGAACTATAACTGTGCTTTGTTTTGTGTTTTGGTGCCCCAACTGAGGGAAGGAGGGAAGCCCCTTCTAGGCAATAAAAAGCTTCATTGTTTTGAGGAAAGAAGGGAGCAGTACTGGAAGGTGTTCTTCAGGTTGTGGAGAGCTGCAACCACTGAGAAAAGAGGATCCACTTTACAGCTGATACCTGGCAGACTTGTATGGTCTATGTCTCATACATGGTAATCTGGTGTAGGATGGGCTGGAAAGGGCTTAGACAGCAACTTCAGTGACTGGAACATGAGGACAGTGCTGGACAGACTTTTATGGTCTGTGTCCCACAAATGAGAACATGAATAGGCTGGAGTGGGCTTCGATGGCCAGATAGACTTCTGTGGTCTTTGTTCCGGAAACACGAAAGAAAGACCATAATCAAGTATATAATATCACACTCGTTGATTTAATGATGAATTGATCATGAGTGTTACTATTGGGCAGAGTGGATGGACCGTTCAGGTCTATTTGCTGTCACTTACTATGTTACTATTAATCCTCTTTGCTCCCAGGCTGGTGCACAGACCTCAGCTCTGACACAGGCACGAGGATCAGATGTCACCTGACCTACTGGCGCGTGCATGTGGTGACCTCTCAGCACACACTGCCAGTGAATCAGAGACAAATCTTACATGTGCGCACCAGAGTTTTCCAAGTTCCAACTTCCGTTCCTTCCTTGCCTACAGTGCTGTGGCTCAAATCCAGAGAGAGACTGAGGGAGCTGACTGGAACTTTCTTTTATGTACTATTAAATTTTTACGGGGATGGGTGGGGATGGGTTAAATTCTTGCGGGGATGGATTGGGATGGTTTACATTTTTGCGGGGATGGGTGGGGATGGGTAAGATTCCAGTGGGGATGGGTGGGGACGGGTAAGATTCCAGCAGGGACGGGCGGGGATGGGTAAGATTTCTGTCCCCGTGCAACTCTCTAGTGTGTGTGTGACAGTGAGACACAGACAGTGAAAGACTGATTGCGTGTGAGAGAGAGCGTGTGTGTGTGACACAGAGAATAGTGTGTGTGGCAGAGTATGTGTGTGTGTCTCCATATCCTTCTCCTTCCAGTAAGCCGTTGCAGGACCACAGGGGTGGGCAGTGAAACAGAGTGTATGTGTGTGTGAGAGTGTGGGTGTAACCAGTGGCGTAGCAAGGGCGGGGCGGTGGGGGCGGTCCGCCCCGGGTGTCGGCGGGTGGGGGGGGGGGTGCTCTGACGTCTCCTGCCACCACCCTGCCTTTTTTTAAAAATCCATGCAGCGACGCAGGCAGCGCCTCGCGTCTGCCCTGCGTGTGCTGTGAAGAAGAAAATCGCGTCGCTGGCATCGGGCCTTCCCTCGCTGTGTCCCGCCCTTGAGGAAATAGGAAGTTACCTCAGAACAGGGCGGGACATAGCGAGGGAAAGTCCGACACCAGCGATGCGACTTTCTTCTTCACACAGCACACGCAGGGTAGATGCGAGGCGCTACCTGCGTCGCTGCATGGATTTAAAAAAAAAGGCAGGGTGGTGGCAAGAGAAGAGGACTCTGTCGGCTCTAAACTGAGGGGGGATGGGGATGGGACCGGCTCAGTGGGGGGGAGCTCAGAGGGGAGAAGGGGATTGGGGAGTGTGGGGGAGCTTAGATGGGTGCTCAGAGGGGAGAGGGGAGGAGGGGATTGGGGAGGGTGGGGGAGCTTAGATGGGTGCTCAGAGGGGAGAAGGGGATTGGGGAGGGTAGGGGAGCTCAGAGGGGTGCTCAGAGAGCAGAAGGGGATTGGGGAGGGGTGGAGGAGCTCAGAGGGGTGCTCAGAGGGGAGAAAATGGGTGGGGGTGCTCAGAGGGGTGAAGGGGACTGGGGAGGGGAGTGCTCAGATGGGAGAAGGGGTCTGAAGCTGGAACTGGGGTCTGATAAGGGGGCAGGAGGGAAAATGGGTCCATGCCTGGGGCAGGTGGGAGAATGGGTCTGGGGCTGAAAAGGGAGGATGCAAGGCTTGTGGTGGATGAAGGGGGCTGGAACTGGGGGCTGAAAAGAGGGGGCAGACCCTGGATGGAAGGGGGGCGCGTGAGGGAGGGCAGACCCTGGATGGATGGGAGAGGGAGGGCAGACGGATTGAAGGGGCAGATAAAGGGCAGATGGTGGGTGGAAGGGGGAGAGAAAAAGAGGGCAGACTGGGGCAAATGGTGGATGGAAGGGGCAGAGATAGAGGGCAGATGTGGATGGAAGGGAGAGAGACAGGGCAGATGTTGATGGAAGGAAGCGGGAGAGATGGCAGACTGGGGCAGATAAGTACATAAGTACATAAGTAGTGCCATACTGGGAAAGACCAAAGGTCCATCTAGCCCAGCATCCTGTCACCGACAGTGGCCAATCCAGGTCAAGGGCATCTGGCACGCTCCCCAAACGTAAAAACATTCCAGACAAGTTATACCTAAAAATGAGGAATTTTTCCAGTCCATTTAATAGCGGTCTATGGACTTGTCCTTTAGGAATCTATCTAACCCCTTTTTAAACTCCGTCAAGCTAACCGCCCGTACCACGTTCTCCGGCAATGAATTCCAGAGTCTAATTACACGTTGGGTGAAGAAAAATTTTCTCCGATTCGTTTTAAATTTACCACACTGTAGCTTCAACTCATGCCCTCTAGTCCTAGTATTTTTGGATAGCGTGAACAGTCGCTTCACATCCACCCGATCCATTCCACTCATTATTTTATACACTTCTATCATATCTCCCCTCAGCCGTCTCTTCTCCAAGCTGAAAAGCCCTAGCCTTCTCAGCCTCTCTTCATAGGAAAGTCGTCCCATCCCCACTATCATTTTCGTCGCCCTTCGCTGTACCTTTTCCAATTCTACTATATCTTTTTTGAGATACGGAGACCAGTACTGAACACAATACTCCAGGTGCGGTCGCACCATGGAGCGATACAACGGCATTATAACATCCGCACACCTGGACTCCATACCCTTCTTAATAACACCCAACATTCTATTCGCTTTCCTAGCCGCAGCAGCACACTGAGCAGAAGGTTTCAGCGTATCATCGACGACGACACCCAGATCCCTTTCTTGATCCGTAACTCCTAACGCGGAACCTTGCAAGACGTAGCTATAATTCGGGTTCCTCTTACCCACATGCATCACTTTGCACTTGTCAACATTGAACTTCATCTGCCACTTGCACGCCCATTCTCCCAGTCTCGCAAGGTCCTCCTGTAATCGTTCACATTCCTCCTGCGACTTGACGACCCTGAATAATTTTGTGTCATCGGCGAATTTAATTACCTCACTAGTTATTCCCATCTCTAGGTCATTTATAAATACATTAAAAAGCAACGGACCCAGCACAGACCCCTGCGGGACCCCACTAACTACCCTCCTCCACTGAGAATACTGGCCACGCAATCCTACTCTCTGCTTCCTATCTTTCAACCAGTTCTTAATCCATAATAATACCCTACCTCCGATTCCATGACTCTGCAATTTCTTCAGGAGTCTTTCGTGCGGCACTTTGTCAAACGCCTTCTGAAAATCCAGATATACAATATCAACCGGCTCCCCATTGTCCACATGTTTGCTTACCCCCTCAAAAAAATGCATTAGATTGGTGAGGCAAGACTTCCCTTCACTAAATCCGTGCTGACTTTGTCTCATCAGTCCATGTTTTTGTATATGCTCTGCAATTTTATTCTTAATAATAGCCTCCACCATCTTGCCCGGCACCGACGTCAGACTCACCGGTCTATAATTTCCCGGATCTCCTCTGGAACCTTTCTTAAAAATCGGAGTAACATTGGCTACCCTCCAGTCTTCCGGTATTACACTCGATTTTAGGGACAGATTGCATATTTCTAACAGTAGCTCCGCAAGTTCATTTTTTAGTTCTATTAATACTCTGGGATGAATACCATCAGGTCCCGGTGATTTACTACTCTTCAGCTTGCTGAACTGACCCATTACATCCTCCAAGGTTACAGAGAATTTGTTTAGTTTCTCCGACTCCCCCGCTTCAAATATTCTTTCCGGCACCGGTGTCCCCCCCAAATCCTCCTCGGTGAAGACCGAAGCAAAGAATTCATTTAATTTCTCCGCTACGGCTTTGTCCTCCTTGATCGCCCCTTTAACACCATTTTCGTCCAGCGGCCCAACCGACTCTTTGGCCGGTTTCCTGCTTTTAATGTATCTAAAAAAGTTTTTACTATGTATTTTTGCTTCCAACGCTAATTTCTTCTCAAAGTCCTTTTTTGCCCTCCTTATGTCCGCTTTGCATTTGGCTTGGCATTCCTTATGATCTATCCTGTTACTTTCAGTTGGTTCTCTTCTCCACTTTCTGAAGGATTGTTTTTTGGCTCTAATGATTTCCTTTATCTTACTGTTTAGCCACGCCGGCTGACGTTTAGTCTTTTTTCCCTTTTTTCTAATACGTGGAATATATTTGTCCTGAACCTCCAGGATGGTGTTTTTAAACAGCATCCACGCCTGATGCAAGTTTTTTACTCTGCGAGCTGCTCCTTTCAGTCTTTTTTTCACCATTTTTCTCATTTTGTCGTAATCACCTTTTCTATAGTTAAACGCTAGCGTACTTGATTTCCTAGTTTCACTTCCTTCAATGCCAATATCAAAACCGATCATATTATGATCACTGTTATCAAGCGGCCCTCGTATCGTTACCCCCTGCACTAGATCATGAGCACCACTAAGGACTAAGTCTAGTATTTTTCCTTCTCTTGTCGGCTCCTGAACTAGCTGTTCCATGAAGCTGTCCTTGATTTCATCAAGAAATCTTATGTCCCTTGCGTGTACAGATGTTACATTACCCCAGTCTATATGCGGGTAATTGAAATCCCCCATTATTATTGTGTTGCCCAGTTTGTTTGCGTCCCTGATTTCCTTTAACATTTCCGCATCCGTCTGTTCGTCCTGGCCAGGCGGACGGTAGTACACTCCTATCACTATCCTTTTCCCCTTTGCACATGGAATTTCAATCCATGGTGGATGGTGGATGGAAGGGGCAGAAGAGGGCAGATGTGGATGGAAGGGAGAGAGAGGGCAGACAGTGGATGGAAGGGGGAGAGAGAGAGGGCAGACAGTGGATGGAAGGGACATTAGAGAGGGCAGACTCTGGATGGCAGAGAGAGAGCGAAGACAGATGCTGGATGGAAGGAAGACAGTGAAAAGAAGATGAGGAAAGCAGAAACCAGAGACAACAAACTGTAAATAAAATATATATTTTTATTTTTTTGCTTTAGGATATAGTATTGTAGCTGTGTTAATAAACTAGAACATGTAAATAAGATAATCTTTTTAATGGACTAATTTTAATACATTTTGACTTAACTTTCAGAGAACAAAACCCCCTTCCTCAGGTCAGGATAGGATACTGTAACAGTACTATACTGTATTGACCTGAGGAAGGAGATTTTGGCCTCTGGAAGCTAAATGTATTAGTCCAATAAAATGGTATTATTTTATTTTCTGTATTTGTTTTATTTCTATTTCTTAAGTTGTAAAGTGGTGATTGGTATTAGTTTTTTCAAATTTACATCTGCTGTCTTTATATTTGGACAGTACTAGGAGACATTTTCTGTTTCTGTGGTGTTGCATTGTATGCAGAGTCTGGCATCGGGGGTTCAGTTTAAGTTTTGTCTAAATAGAAAGTTTATGATTACTTATTCTATAGTGGATTAGGGTGTATCTGTGTTTGTGAAAAAGACATGGCTTTCGGTTGGCATTGACTGTGCAGGATTGACGATCTGTACTAATCTGTATGTTTTCGTTTTACAATAGGTGAATTGATGTTCTAGTGCTCACTGTAGTGTTTAAGATGCTTTCCTTTTCCTTGTGCTTATGGTATGGTAGAATTGCTCTATAGGTCCTGAGTGTTTTGTATTCTCGGTATGCCTAGTACTGGATTGGGGGGGGGGGGGGAGGTTAAAAAATGACCGGCCCCGGGTGCAACTACCCTAGCTACGCCATTGGGTATGACAGAGAGACAGTGTGTGTCACCCTCTTTTCACACCCCCTACTGCTCTTCTGACCCGTCTCCTTCTTATACTACTTCCCTCCACTACCTGTTGCTCCGACCCTGACATACCTTCTGATCTGAAACCCCTCCTCTTGACACTTCTCCATCTCCTGATCTATCCACGCCCTCTGACATGCCTCCTGCCACACCCTGTGCCCCGCCTCCTACAACCATATAGCCACACCCCTTGCCCCCACCCCTAACAAGCCTCTTGACCCCCCTTCTCTGAAACACCTCCCCTTTTCTGAAACCACTCCCCCTTTCATACCCCTACCCTTGACATCATTCCACCTGAACAGCCCATTTCTGATTTTTTCTTTACACACTTATTCTTGGTAACACAAGCAGTACTCAATCAATTGAATTCTTTGGACAAAATAACCACAGAAACTGCACTAACGGTCTGTTTTCAGTTTAATCTTTTCCCAGATAGATACAGCAGTAAACTCAACGAAACAGAAGATTTTTTTAGAAGATCATATTGAAATTGGATGTCCGCCATTACGCTTCAACGTCATATGGACAGAAAAGAATTGCCTTAAATTCCAGATTCCTACCCTGGAATTAGGCTACCAGAGTGAACCCATATCCTGGTTCTGTCTTCTATTTTCTGCTGTCTGATGTAGCATTACTTGTCCACTTGTTCTATCCCACTTGGAAGTCCTGCAGGCCTCCCGCACCTAAGGGTTCAACCCTTGGGGAAAGGCAGTCAAAGCAGGTGAAGTTTCCATCCTGATCTACAGCCTAAATTCCACTCTGCTAGTTTTGCTTCAAATAACTTCTGGCGAGAGAAAGCAACAGAACGCCCGGCCACGATGACTTCCCCAATGAGAATTCTATGTCCAAATGATATCCTTAATTTAGGCCCTCTGACTGCTTGTGAATATTCCATAATTTTGACTATTTTTGTGGATCATGTTTTCCAGAACCTGCATGCCATTACCCATGCATTACCATGTGTGCACTCTACTGCTACTGTACATCGCCTTCCTTCTCCAAGGAACAACACTGTCTTCTGGAGACACGTCGATCACATGGACTTTCAACATCATCATTATAAACTGTAACTTCCCCACACATTCATCTTCTAAATTTTACTGTAACCTTTTCTTTTGTACCCTATACTCTCTCATCCCTACTGTCCTTTGACCATTTATTATTAGAAATAACATATCTGTCTTGCTTCATCCAGATTATGCAAGCCAGAAGTGGGGATATATTCTGCAAACCCCAATTCCTTGAACATAAGAGACTTAGCCCCTTGAAAGTATACCCTTTTTAAGGTTGGGACTTTGACCTCTACTATAACCAAGTTTGAGAATCATACATCTTCATTTCACCTGAAAGATATTGCAGTCTTCAGTAAAGTCCAAGATTTAGTTTTGCCAGAACCTCTAGCATAATACAGCCAAGAAAAATCAAGAGATAATTAATTTGAGATTCACAATTGCTAATTTATGGACATTATGGACTCATATTTTGTTTTATTTTTCGTTTACCATTAATTCTGTTCACATTGGAAAGGTTCAATTTTATTTTATTTTAGAACTTTTTTTTCCTTCCCCCCTGTTATTTATTTTTATTTATTACATTTGTACCCCGCACCTTCCCACACATAGCAGGCTTGATGCGGCTTACATTGTAAAAAGTAAATAGAATTACAAAGTCTAGAGGAGATTACTGCAAATAGTGATAAAACATAATAATAATGGTGTTGAAGGATATGTAAGTAGAACATGGAGGTAAACAAGGATAGGGTATGTAAAATAAAAAGAAGATAGGGATGGAATGCTTAGGAAGGAATGGACACGGAAAGATATGGGATGAGGAGAAGGAGAAGGAGTTAAGTTGGGTCATTAGGGTAAGTCTGCTTATGGAATTCAAACTGATACTGTTTATACAAGGATAACGCCAAACCTTAATGCCCACCAAGATATAACAATGTATTAGCAAATGTAAAATGTTTTAGATGCTGTAGACATTTAGCTCCCTATTTGGGTATCATCCAGGCATACAATTATTTAGCTACTGTATAACCATTCTTAGCTTATTCAACCATAGAACGACCTAAGACTAATTTTTTCTTCCTTGAACTCCTGTTCCTCTGCCAACTTCTGACTCCTGATGGGCTAATTAAGATTGTACAAGCCATAAGAGGGGGTTATAGGATAAAGACATGGAAAGACCCAATTCTGTACACCGCAAGTATTACGTCCATAAGACCTAGACAAACCCAATTTACGTTAGACCATTCGAGGTTGCGGCACTATCTGCTACAGCTGTCAAGCTACAGGACCACACGTCTTGGGTCCACTTGAAAGATATACGGGTTTATCCAGCCGCAGAACCAGATGTTTCCAGCCCAACCACCTCAGAACCAGCCACTTCCCTCACCAGACAAGCAACTGCCACCTCTACTGATTCCTCGCCCAGGTCATCGTGAAAATCCAGAGTCACCACCTGCACAGATTCCCCAGCCACCACTCATCCCACCGCCTGCTGTAAGTGAAGTTCGAAATCTGGTACCCCTGCCTTTCCAAGGTCCGTCGCCTGATCTACGTGACCAGCTCCTGAATCCCCAGATTTCTACGTCCTTCAGAACATATATCTTGAAGTTTCTAATCTTTTCTACGCACTTCTGAACATTCACCTTGAAGTTTCCAACCTACTCAACTCCTGGCATTATTTCTTTCCTTTGCATGACTGAACTTGTAGGGTGTTGCATAATCCCGTGTACAAGAGGATTAGTAGAACGCTTAATTGAAACTGCTATAAGCAAGAAAGAGCCAGAAATGCATCAATACACTCCCTTCTGAATTTCTCTTACCCCGTATTTTCACCACACTTCAAACTCCACCCACAGATAAAATGTTATACCCTATGTTCTCTTGAAATTGTTCTATTGCCTTATCTTTTCCCCATTGTAACTTCACATGGTTTCCATGCCCTAACGAATTTTGACTTGACTTTGTCTTCCCATAACTCCTCACAATGTAACCCATAATCGTACTGTAACACTGTATCTCCATCCTTCACAATGTATTGTAAGCCACACTGAGCCCGCAAATAGGTGGGAAAATGTGGGATACAAATGCAATAAATAATAATAATAATAATAATAATATGTCATGTATGAAAATCTCCTCCCCAAGACTACTGGGACAGATACATTAGACTATCTCCCCATGCATTGGTCAAACCACTACGCAGCAGATGCAATAGAAGCCATAGAAGGACCTGCAACTATTTAGTGGTGTGATACACATGGGATTGCTAGCTATTGTTAAGAAATACTAATTATCAAACGATGCTAATGATGATTAATATGTAATCAATATATAGCCTATAGAAAATATATACATCTCTAACCAGCTTAAAGAAACAATTTATTTTATAGCAATATGTTGTAAGGATATATTAATCCTACCTTTTTTGTATATATAAAACATGTAAATCATGCTTGCACATCAATAGGTTGAATGTTTTTTGAGGGTTTGTAGATGGACATTTTCTCATACCTCACCGTTGATGTGAACGAGCTCCTAGAGGAGAACTGTCGAGTATAAAAATTGCCCTGGGGTGGGATAAAGTGAAGAGGAACTCCTTAGTTTACCATGTCCACACTGTCAGAGATTCCTTGTTCTGCACTATACCCTTGTACTAAAGATTTCTGAGGATAATTGTCCCCCCAGTATGGAACCTTCTGGAATAGATGGTGACAAACTTGGTGCCGCCCTCAGTTAATGGGGGCAGCAAGAGGGGAATGTAGAGATATGATACAGCCAGGGGCCACTACCGGACCAGGCCTCTTAGAAACTTTGGCCAAGTCAAAAATCAAAAGGGCTTGTCTGTATCAGAGAAACTAGAAGCTTTAGACAGTTACTGACAGTTTATAAAAATTGTGAAATATCCTAACTCAAGAGAAGAAATTGGAAAATACCAGGTAGCAACAAGAGAACAGGGAAGTCCCAAAATAAGATAAGGGAACAGTGTTGGACCATCCGTTAGAAGAAAAGGGAGAGGTTCCAGAGGAGCATCTGTGGTTAGGTGAGAAAAGGGGGGGCCATCTGCGTAAACAAGGTTATCATAGGAGTGTATGAGAGCCTATTGATTTGAATGCAAGCAAAAGAGTATAAAAGACTGACAGCAAATGTATTTGGGTGGAGATCTCCATAGGCGTGCCATGCTGCCGTCGGTCCTCCTCACCTGCTCATGTATTACTTTGGTAAGTTGACAAATAAAACTGTATATCTCGGAAACCTATCTTCTTTCCTTCTTATATAACATTTAAAGGTGTAATTATTCTTTTGGGTTGAAATGGGTATTAGGGAGCACCCCTATTCCCCTATACAAATACGGAGTCAGATGATAACATGGTTAAGCCTTCTAGAGGTTCTCTCTGGTGAGTGGAACACCAAATGGCACCACCAGACTGAACCTGGGGACCAACTAAATCCCCAATAAAATTCAGAGGTCTTGCCAGGACCTCTCTGAGCTCCTTCATAGTAACATAGTAGATGATGGCAGAAAAAGACCTGCATGGTCCATCCAGTCTGCCCAACAAGATAAACTCATATGTGTATACCTTACATTGATTTGTACCTACCTTTTTCAGGGCACAGACCGTACAAGTCTGCCCAGCAGTATTTCCCGCCTCCCAACCACCAGTCCCGCCTCCCATCACTGGCTCTGGCACAGACCGTATAAGTCTGCCCTCCACTATCCTCGCCTCCCAACCACCAACCTCTCTTCCCCCACCTGCTCCGCCACCCAATTTTGGCTAAGCTTCTGAGGATCCATTCCTACTGCATAGGATTCCTTTATGCATATCCCACGCATGTTTGAATTCCGTTACCGTTTTCATCTCCACCACCTCCCGCTGGAGGGCATTCCAAGCATCCACCACCCTCTCCGTGAAAAAATACTTCCTGACATCTTTTTTGAGTCTGCCCCCCTTCAATCTCATTTCATGTCCTCTCGTTCTACCGCCTTCCCATCTCCAGAAAAGATTTTTTTGCGGATTGTGATATCCCCCTTTTCACTCAGGGTGACCTGGTTCTCAATATGCAGATCAGATGCAAATTAGTGTGCTACCCCTTCTCGCTCAGGGTGACCTGATTCCCACTAAGCAAATCAAACAGGTCTCACCAACTGCATATTTCTCAGGCAACTCTTTATTCCAGCCCCTGGGCACACTTCTTCTAGCTTAATACTTTATGCTTTCATAGATCTTCACAATGAGCCTCCCCACACAGATACATGGGCTCAGTACTACACCAATACTTTGGGGACTCTCAACCCCAGGCTTTGCAGCCTGCTTCTCTCAGTACTTTGGACACACAGTCCTCCCTTTGAACACACAGTTCTGGACACACAGTCCCCTCTTTGAACACACAGTTCTGGACACACAGTCAAACACTAATGCTTTAGGGACTTCTTACCCCAGGATTTTCAGCCTGCTGATCTCCTTTGGACACACAGTCCACCACAAGTCCATAGGGTTAGCCAGTATCTTTCAGGGGGATCTCTCCTCTTCTGCTGCTAGCTCACCTCTCTCCCTTTCACAACTCAGGTGGGGTATAAAGTGGTTAATTAGATACACAGGACCCAGCCCATAACCTCCCACACCTGTGGACATCCCAGGGCTCTCCCCGGTCCTAGCGACCTCCACCTATTCTCCTACTAGTGCCCTCTAGTGGCCTACCCCGTATAGGACAGTCTCATACTTATCACAGGAGTAATACCTTTCAAGTATTTGAACGTCTGTATCATATTACCCCTGTTTCTCCTTTCCTCCAGGGTATACATGTTCAGGTCAGCAAGTCTCTGCTTATACGTCTTGGAACGCAAATCCCATACCATTCTCGTAGCTTTTCTTTGCACCGCTTCCATTTTTTAAATATCCTTCACAAGGTACGGTCTCCAAAACTGAACACAATACTCCAGGTGGGGCCTCACCAACGACTTGTACAGAGGCATCAGCACTTCCTTTCTTCTGCTGATCACACCTCTCTCTATACAGCCTAGCAACCTTCTCGCTACGGCCACCGCCTTGTCACACTGTTTCGTCGCCTTCAGATCCTCGGACATTATCACCCCAAGATCCCTCTCCCCCTCAGTACCTATCAGACTCTCACCGCCTAACACATAAGTCTCTCATGGGTTTCTATTCCCTAAATGCATCACTTTGCATTTCTTTGCATTGAATTTTAATTGCCAAACCTTAGACCATTCTTCTAGCTTCCTCAGATCCCTTTTCATGCTTTCCTCTCCCTCCCGGGTGTCCACTCTGTTGCAAATCTTAGTATCATCCGCAAATAGGCAAACTTTACCTTCTAACCCTTCAGCAATGTCACTCACAAATATATTGAACAGAATCGGCCCCAGCACCGATCCCTGAGGCACTCCACTACTCACCTTTCCCTCCTCTGAGTGAACTCCATTTACCACCACCCTCTGTCGTCTGTCTGTCAACCAGTTCCTAATCCAGTTCACCACTTCGGGACCTATCTTCAGCCCATCTAGTTTATTTAAGAGCCTCCTGTGGGGAACCGTGTCAAAAGCTTTGCTAAAATCTAAGTAGATTACGTCTATAGCACGTCGATGATTCAATTCTCCAGTTACCCAATCAAAGAATTCAATGAGATTCGTTTGGCACGATTTCCCTCTGGTAAAACCATGTTGTCTCGGATCTTGCAACTTATTGGCTTCCAGGAAATTCACTATCCTTTCCTTCAGCATGGCTTCCATTACTTTTCCAATAACCAAAGTGAGGCTTACCGGCCTGTAGTTTCCAGCTTCTTCCCTATCACCACTTTTGTGAAGAGGGACCACCTCCGCCGTTCTCCAGTCCCTAGGAACCTCTCCCGTCTCCAAGGATTTATTAAACAAATCTTTAAGAGGACCCGCCAGAACCTCTCTGAGCTCCCTCAATATTCTGGGGTGGATCCTGTCCGGTCCCATGGCTTTGTCCACCTTTAGCTTTCCAAGTTGTTGATACACACTCTCTTCCATGAACGGTGCTATATCCATTCCATTCTCAGGTGTACTTTTGCCAGTCCCTCATGGTCCTTCTCTAGGATTTTCTTCAGTGAAAACAGACCAAAAGTATCTATTTAGCAAATTGGCTTTTTCTTCATCATTATCTACATAGCGGTTCGCTGTATCTTTTAGTCTCACAATTCCCTTTTTAGTCATTCTTCTTTCACTAATATACCTGAAGAAATTTTTGTCGCCCCTCCTTACATTTCTAGCCATTTGTTCTTCCGCTTGTGCCTTCGCCAGACGTACCTCTCTCTTGGCTTCTTTCAGTTTCATCCGGTATTCCTCCCCGTGTTCCTCTTCTTGAGATTTTCTATATTTCTGGAACGCCAACTCTTTAGCCTTTATTTTCTCAACCACTTGCTGGGAGAACCATATCAGTTTCCTTTTTCTCTTGCTTTTATTTATTCTCCTTACATAAAGGTCTGTGGCCCTATTTATTACTTCTTTCAGCCTGGACCACTGCCCTTCCACTTCATGTACGTCCTCCCAGCCCATCATCTCCTTCCTCAGGTATTCCCCCATTTTACTAAAGTCAGCACGCTTGAAATCCAGGACTTTGAGTTTAGAGTGGCTGCCCTCCACTTCAGCCGTCATATCAAACCAGGTGTGCACCCACTCGGACATTTGACACACTATCCCCATTTGTGAGCACCAGATCCAACATCGCTCCCTCCCTCATGGGTTCCGTCACCATCTGTCTGAGCAGAGCACTTTGGAAAGCATCCACGATCTCTCTACTTCTTTCCGATTTGGCAGATGGAACCTTCCAATCTACATCCAGCAGATTGAAATCTCCCATCAACAGAACCTCTTTTTTCTTTCCTAATTTTTGAATATCTGCGATCAGATCTTTATCTAGTTCCTCTAATTGTGTCGGGGGTCTGTAGACAACACCCATGTGGACAGAGGTTCTATCATCTCTTTTTAAGGTGATCCACATCGCTTCTTCCTTTCCCCAGGTCCCTGTCATTTCAGTCGCCGTGATATCATTTCTCACATACAGAGCTACTCCTCCACCTTTGCAACCCTCTCTATCCTTCCTAAATAGATTATAGCCTGGTATGCTTGCATCCCATTCGTGGGAACCATTGAGCCACGTCTCTGTGATTGCAACAACATTTAAGTCTGCTTCCAACATCAGGGCTTGAAGGATACTTCAGTATCCTGGGAAGTATCCCATCCGGCCCCATAGCTTTGTTCACCTTCAGATTCTCCAGCTGTTTATAAACTCTTTCTTCCGTAAACGGCGCAGTATCCACTCCATTCCCAGATGTTCCCTCGGCAGCCAACTGCGGCCCTTCTCCAGGATTTTCCTCCGTGAACACAAAAGAGAAATAATTGTTTAGCATGTTCGCTTTATCTTCATACTCTCCACATAGCCATTCTCATTATCTTTCCATCTCACAATTCCATTCCTATCTCTTCTCCTTTCTCCAATATATCTGAAAAAGTCTTGTCACCTCTCTTTACATCTTTAGCCATTTTCTCTTCCACTCGTGCTTTCACTAGCTGTATTTCCCTCTTCGCTTCTTTCAGTTTAATCCGATAATCTTTTCCGTGATCCTCTTGTTGCGTTCTTTTGTATTTCTTGAACAAAGCCTCTTTTGCTCTTACTTTTTCAGCCACTTGTTTGGAGAACCATATAGGCTTCCTGCTTCCATATATAGCTCCCTTACCTCGTGTGCTGAGCCCCCCAACCCCCCCCCCCCAAAACCCACTCCCCACAACTGTACACCACTACCATAGCCCTTAGGGGTGAAGGGGGGCACCTACATGTGGGTACAGTGGGTTTCTGGTGGGTTTTGAAGGGCTCACATTTACCACCACAAGTGTAACAGGTAGGGGATGGGCCTGGGTCCGCCTGTCTGAAGTGCACTGCACCCACTAAAACTGCTCCAGGGACCTGCATACTGCTGTCATGGAGCTAGGTATGATATTTGAGGCTGGTATAGAGGCTGGAAAAATATTTTTAAAAAATTTTTGTGGGAGGGGGTTAGTGACCACTGGGGGAGTAAGGGGAGGTCATTCCCGATTCCCTCTGGTGATCATCTGGTCATTTAGGGCACATTTTTGTGGCTTGGTCGTAAGAAAAAAAATGATCAGGTAAAGTCGTCCAATTGTTCGTCAGGGACGCCCTTCTTTTTTTGTCAGTCGAGGACACCCATGTGTTAGGCACGCCCCAGTCCCGCCTTCGCTACTCCTCCGACACCCCCATGAACTTTGGTTGTCCCAGCGACGGAAAGCAGTTGAGGACGCCTAAAATCGGCTTTCGATTATGTCAACTTGGGCAACCCTGTGAGAAGGATGCCCATCTTGCGATTTGTGTCGAAAGATGGGCGCCCTTCTCTTTCAAAAATAAGCCTGCTGATCTACTGTGGTCTCTTTTGCAACCTCACTATCTGGATACTCTATCTTCCCTGTTTTTTCAGTATCTTTGAAAGATACCTTACCATGTGCTTTTGAGCGACTGTCAGCCTTCCCCCAGTTCCTAGTTTAAAAGCTGCTCTATCTCCTTTTTAAATGCCGATGCCAGCAGCCTGGTCCCACCCTGGTTAAGGTGGAGCCCATCCATTCGGAATAGGCTCCCCCTTCCCCAGAATGTTGCCTAAGAAATCTAAAACCCTCTTCTCTGCACCATCATCTCATCCATGCATTGAGACTCCAGAGCTATCTGTCTCTTGGGCCCTGTGCGTGGAATGGGTAGCACTTCAGAAAATGCTACCCTAGAGGTTCTGGATTTTAGCTTTCTACCTAAGAGCCTAAATTTTGCTTCCAGAACCTCTCTCCCACATTTTCCTATGTCATTGGTACCCACATGTATGAAGACAACCGGCTCCTCCCTAGCACTATCTAAAATCCTATCTAGGTGATGCGTGAGGTCCACCACGTTCGCACCAGGCAGGCAAAATAATCGAATCACCAACTACAACAGTGTCCTAACCCTTTTCACCTGGGCTGTGGCTCCTGGAGCCACATCCTCGGTGTGAGAGGATATTGCATCCCCTGGTGTGCTGGTCCTGTCTACAGGATTACTTCCATCTGCACCAGGGTGATGCTCTCCTTTTAGAAGGCCTCCCTCCTCCAAGGCAGCAAAGGGGCTGCCAGATTGGAGGTGGAACTTCTCTACAACGTCCCTGTAGGTGTCCTCTATGTACCTCTCTGTCTCCCTTAGCTCCTCCAAATCTGCTACTCTAGCCTCAACAGAATGTACTCATTCTCTGAGAGCTAGGAGCTCTTTGCATCGAGCACACACATATGACATCTCACCAAATGGGAGATAATCATACACTCAATGCAAAAGACTGGATAGCACCCCTCTTGCTGCTGGACTACTGTCTGTATCTTAGTATTATAGAGTTGTTTAATTAAAACTTCTTAAGGTACTAGAGATATCAGATTCAAATAATGATTCTTTTGACTGGTGTAATTTGTAATTTATTTAGGGTTTGCTTCTTAGAAACTAAGTAAATGTAATTAAAACTCTAATGAAAATTGAAAATTCCCTCTTGTTGTCTTAAGTAGAATAATTGACTATAAATGAAGAGTTGAGTTAAGGGTGGGGATGAGGACTGAACTGGGCTCTTCTGTGCCTTCTAGAGACTATCTGCTCTGCTAAGCTTGTGTGATCTGCTTACTGTGTTTCCTAACTAACTGCTTACTGGCTATTTGTAATTGATACCTGTTAGTCTGAGTACTAGATTTTAAAACTGCTTATTGGCTATTTCTATTTGATATATGTTAATCTGGGAACTACATTTAAAAACTGCTTTAAATTTGTATTAGATATTTTTTTTCTGTTTCCTTAGTGTGTGAAGCCCTCCCCCTCCCCCCACCTGGTTTTGTTGTAGGCAATTTGTAAAGCATAGGTGTGGCTAAGCTTCTGCTTGTGAGAGCGGAAGATTATCACGAGGTCTCTGCCTGAGGAGTTGGAAGCTCACAGATAAGACTTGTTCTGGCATTATTTCTGATTATCCCTACCTTAGGCCCTCATGATCAAACCTCGACGCTATTTTAGATAGCGCTCTAGAAATAGCACTGTTCCAACGCCGTAGTAACACGGTACAAAGTTATGGCATGATCAGAACTTAATACATGCAAAAATATGCAGTGGTGTAGCGGCGCAAATCTCTGTTGACGGCGTAGTCAAATGAGGGTAAGTTGCCATGACGCATGCGCACTAATGTAACGTGCTAATCAGACGCACTAGTCAACGAACAGCACGCATGCACGTTGGGGTGGTTGTCGTTTTGTTGTAAAGTGTGTTAAACCGTAAAACGTTTCTCGCGGAGGGTATGTATTTTTAAAGGGGCTGCATTTTATGTATTTTGTATGTAAATTAGTTTACATGTAACATAGTAACATAGTAAATGACGGCAGAAAAAGACCTGCATGGTCCATCCAGTCTGCCCAACAAGATAAACTCATATGTGCTACTTTTTGTGTATACCTTACCTTGATTTGTACCTGTCCTTTTCAGGGCACAGACCGTGTAAGTCTGCCCAGCACTATCCCCGCCTCCCAACCACCAGCCTCGCCTCCCACCACCAGCTCTGGCACAGACCGTATAAGTCTGCCCAGCACTATCCCCGCCTCCCGCCACCGGCTCTGCCACCCAATCTCGGCTAAGCTCCTTAGGATCCATTCCTTTTGAACAGGATTCCTTTATGTTTATCCCACGCGTGTTTGAATTCTGTTACCATTTTCATTTCCACAACCTCCTGCGGGAGGGCATTCCAAGCATCCACTACTGTCTCCATGAAAAAATACTTCCTGACATTTTTCTTGAGTCTGCCCCCCTTCAATCTCATTTCATGTCCTCTCGTTCTACCGCCTTCGCACCTCCGGAAAAGGTTCGTTTGCAGATTAATACTTTTCAAATATTTGAATGTCTGTATCATATCACCCCTGTTTCTCCTTTCTTCCAGAGTATACATGTTCAGGTCATCAAGTCTCTCCTCATACGTCTTGTAACGCAAATCCCTTACCATTCTCGTAGCTTTTCTTTGCACCGCTTCAATTCTTTTTACACCCTTTGCAAGGTACGGCCTCCAAAACTGAACACAATACTCTAGGTGGGGCCTCACCAACGACTTATACAGGGGCATCAACACCTCCTTTCTTCTGCTGGTCACACCTCTCTCTATACAGCCTAACAACCTTCTAGCTACGGCCACCGCCTTGTCACACTGTTTCGTTGCCTTCAGATCCTCAGATACTATCACCCCAAGATCCCTCTCCCCGTCCGTACCTATCAGATTCTCCCCGCCTAACACATATGTCTCCCGAGGATTTCTATTCCCTAAGTGCATTACTTTGCATTTCTTCGCATTGAATTTTAATTGCCAAACCTTACACCATTCTTCCAGCTTCCTCAGATCCTTTTTCATGTTTTCCAATGTAATTTACAATCGTGCATAGGATCCAAAGTGTTCAAAATTAAAGGGGGGTGCTAAGGCCAGTGGAAACAAGCCCTCCCTGTACACATACAAGGAATATTTTCAATATTGGTGGTGCCCAAACAACCACAAAAGCCACATGGCTCCTATGGTATCGTGTATATTAAATTATCATTTCACTGTTCTGATTTTCCAGGGTAGAACAGGTAGTTGTTGTTTCCACGTGTAACTCGAGTAACTCGTGTTCGTGCAGGTAAGCGTCATTTTTCTGTTTGATTGAACAAAAGGCCATTCTATTTACCCTTTTATGTACCATTTCATTTACGATCGTCTATTTATATTCTTTTTTTCTTTTTTTGATTTTTCAGGATAGCACATGTAGTTGTTGGTTCCTGTGTTTTTCCACTCGTACAGGTAAGCCTCAGCTTTTTCGCTTTTAACGGTAGATAGGGGTCCATGTTGCCATCAAAGGGCATAAAACATAAGAAAATACATAACAGAAAATACAGCATTAGATTTCACTACTACACCATGATGATATTTTCAATGTAGTGCTAGGGGTTTGTTTTGTAATGCTGTTACACATGTGTGACTGGTGGTTTTTCTCTTTCTCTCTACCACAGCCACAACATTTACCATTTCATCTTCCTCCATCTGCTACTGTTCCAGCTACTAGTTTGTATTTGTCATTTCTACTTATGTGGTTCCTTTTGGAGTGTGTGTCTGCCTGTATGTGCGTGTTTGGATTGTTTGTATGTTTGCTTATATCTAGCTAGTAATGCAGCTCTGATTGAGGTTTGCGTCTGTTTCATAATTCCATCTCTTTCCTTGTATCTGTGTAGGTATGGAGACAGACAACCTGTCTCTTGAGAATGCCAAAAGAACACGTTCATGTTACTTCATGGTAGAAGAAAATGACATGATTATGAGATGTGTGACAGAGGAGTTTGCGCATTTGAACCCCCAGTGCAATTCCCGGGCACGGAGCACTGTCAGTGAAAAAAATAAATTGTGGGCACAAATTGCAGTTGAAGTAAGCTCGTTGGGAAGGGCAAAACACACTGCGCAACAGGTGAAACACCCTTGGCGCGATATGCGCAGTAGGGTGAAAAGTAAAGTGGCAAAGGTCAGGGCTTCGCAGTGACAGACAGGTGGTGGTCCACCAATCGATCTCCAGCTGACTCCTGCTGAAGAGTTGGTGAACACCACCCTGCTCCCTGAGGCTGTGTTTGGGGTACCAGGGTGGTATGATACAAGTACTGAGCATGGTGTTGGTAAGTGGATTTGTTTCTGTACTGATGTGTCTTTTTGAAATACTTGGGTATGTAGTTTCCTTCAAATAAGTTCTTCCGTGTGCAGAGGTGGTGCCTGATGTCCCTGTAGCTAGTGGAGTTCAGGAACTGGAGATAGAAGAGGAAGAACTTGCGTCTTCACCCTTGAACGCATCTTGCCAAGGCAGTTTTCCATTGTCGCAATGTGTGTCTGACGACAAACAGCAAACACAAGGGAGTACTGGCACAGAATCCTCTGCAGGTTCCATGGGGTTCAGCACTGTGTTGTCATGTGTGTCCGGGGACTTACAGCATGCACATGCCAGTACTAGCACTGCATCCTCCTCTGCATGTTCTATGGGGTTGGGCTCTGTGTTGTCATGTTTGTCTGAGGACGTACAGCTGGCACAGGCAAGTACTAGCGCAGAACCTTCCTCGGCATGTTCTTTGGGGTTGATTTCTGTGTTGCCAGAATCTGTGTCGGGGAACGTTCTGCATACAGAGGGCGGAAGCAGTAAAGAGCCATTTTCACGAGGGCAACGTGCTGCAAGGGAAACACTGGGAACCAACAGTGTTGATCCCCCTGTATCACTATCCCAAGATGCAGGGGGGCAATGTGTCTCACCGATAGACAGTGTGTTAGAAAGCTAGAGGGACTGGAACCATGTTACACATAGCCTACTCAGGACCATGTCACGACAGACGTGCTGCGTGTGTACTTCTGTCGATCAAATGGCAAGTGTAATGCGGAACGACATGCTGGACATGCAAAGGGAGATGCGAAATGAGATGCAGGACATACGAAATGAGATGGGGGAGATGCGGACTGAGATGCGTGCTGGAATGCGGGACATCGTTTACGAGATCCGTAGAATGGCTGATCTCATGTGCTCGAATGGTCACCAAAATCTTCATGCTTTAGAAGGTAATATTTTTTTTTGCCTTGTAATCTTACCCATCAACATTATGTTTCTATCTGCGACGCCGGCGTCCTTCTACTTTGCTAGGAAAACACGGCAAAGGGGGGACACAGGGGAGCACAGCGCTGTTACTGTGGCATTTTGCTGAAATGGCAAGTGCTGTGCCTCAAGTTTCGTGTCTTTCGTAGTGTTGCTTGCAAATGCTCTTTTCCTGTCAACCACTCACAGGCATGGACCATCATTCGCACTGGACCCCCAGCAGTCCCGGTAGGTACATTTACATACTTTACACCACTGAGAAGAAAATACTCAGGTGTGGATGCAAACAACAGTATGGTTATATATTTTCAGGGGGACGTGAAATGCGGGGGTTTGCACGTTATTCTCCTTATCCTGTGACCACCACACCGTTGCGACAAGGTAACTGTTGTCTCTCATTTTTCCATTGCCTCGATGAATGTGTGTTTGTACCTGTCTTTACAATGTGTTTGTTTTTTTACAGGTTCCCAGGCAACATGGAGCAATGCTCATGTTTCAAGCCTGCATGCTCGCGGTGTTGCTGCAGCAAGCGAAGGTAATTATTGCCTCACAATCCTGCAGTTCCCCATCCGGCCATTGATTGATGTTTGGTTATTCCCTCTAACTGTCTTTCCTGCCGTCACGGGTGGTGGCTACCTAATCAGTGAACAGGTCGATTCGACTGAGCAGGGTACTTCATCACAACGTATGTCGTGTGACTTCTGCCTTTGAATTATCATTCGTTATGTTTGTTTGTTTAACACAACTCAATTTCTTGTACATTGCCAAACTCCTCTTTCATATGTTCTGAAATGATTCCTTTTCCATTACGCAGGTCTTCATGAAGCACGAAAAACACTGTACTCTCCCGATGGCGCACACTCTCCGTTTCCTCCTAACATCTGACCTTCTTTGATGTATCAAGGAAGTTCATGCTGTACTATAATGTTGTACTATAATGTCTTACTCTGATTTCTTACTCATGGACTTTAATATTTTGCCGTGGCTCTATGTTCCTTAACATATGTATGCACATGATATTTATCTGTACCGTGAGCTGTAAACGTATGTAAAGTAACATGTATATTGACATGCATGTATGAAACTTGCCACATTGCCACTTGTAAATCTGTAACCCGTAAATTGCAGCCGCCATAAAGGCCAATGTTTATTTAGCACATCGTGCATGCTAACTGTAGCTAACCAGTGTTATATAAATGCAAAAAAAAAAAGAAAAAAAAGAATAGGTATTGTATCTGTATTACTATATGTTTGTTTATCTTTGATGTTCCCTGTTATTGATCCGTGCGCATTGTTTGAATTGTTTATTGTTCATTATGATGATGTAATTTCATTTTTTATGGAAACAAATGTTTTTACTACGAATGTTTAGATCCTATTGCCCTGTACAAGTCTTGTGTCATTTTACAATGTTACAACATTATGCACATTTATGTACTAGATTTCAATCACATACTTGTAGTGCAGTAATGTGTGCCTTTCGGTGTGCTTTTACCTTTTACTGTATAATGCTTATCAATCTATGTTTAATAAAGATGATTAAAACTTTGATCTTATCACTGTTACATCTAACCTCATTATTTTGTTATGTGTTTTTCTTCCCCTTTTTGGCACATTGTTTGTCATCACATTCTCGAAACAAAACATTAATCTTGTACTACATTATGATATAATAGCCCAACTTTTTCGGTCAAACTAATGTTTACACTTTTTGACAGACCATTGAGGCATATTTGGTAAGCTTTTGGCCTTCCACAATTCCATTGAAACCTATGGAACTTTGGATGGATAACTGCTTCGGAAATGAGGCGTGATGTGTATGGTACTTGTATTTTAAACCAAGTAGTCCAACACATGCAGAAACTATGCCTATGAAATGAGGGTTTCCTTTCAGATATTTATACCGATGTTTGGGTAGGTTTGAAAAACCATGGTGGTGCTAGAATAATACAAACAACAAAGGAAATGCTTAACACTTTTTGATATTAAATTACTTTACAGATCGAGCCATTAGCACATTTCTATACATTTTAAAAACAATTTGCAGTTTTTGGGATCAATGTTAGTGGGTTGTTACGAACCCCGTGCTTTCAATTTCCTTAAATAGTACAAAACCTGTGACTTCTAATTATAGAATAATTTATTATATTTTTAACGATTAATGGGTTGTTCAATAAATAAATGTGCACTAGTTTTTGCGTACAAATTTTAAGGAGGATTTAAAGCACAAATCATATAATCCATTGCACTTTTGAACATCTATATTGTGTATTATAATTAATTTCTTCTATTTCTTTCCAGTTATGGGAACCTCATAGAATATCAATGATATAAGTAAAAAACTAACAACCTGTTAAATTTAACAATGTGGGTTATTGCGTGTTGCTCCCTTAACTTGCAAAAATACTTGATTTTCCTATGTTTCCCGTTGCAAAAATCACACCTGTGCCAGCTTCACATAGGCTTGGAAGGCGTGGTGGACACCCCTATGCCCTGTGCATTTCGAAAAATAGTGTTTACTGTGCAATTGGAACTTCTGATTGTAATCACTGTTATTAGTGTGGGTTTAGCTATTTTAATTTTGTTTTCACAATACGTGGTCAAAACTTTAAAATTTTTATATATATATATATCTTTTTACTTCTGATGATCTGGATTCCTGGGGATGATACTCATGTAGCTCCACATTGGTGTTCTTGCTTTGTTCAGAATGTGGGGATGGGGGACATGTAGAAAACGAAAGCTACCAGAAGTTTCTATTTTCCACTGGGCCCCGCGCACGTGTCAACCAGCGGAGGGGAGGGTGGGGAGATAACACATGCGACAACAGTACAAGATTTTTATTTGCGGAGAAGCAAAGGAGGACACGCCTGCTGCCTGTGAGCCCGCCCACGCATAAAACCTGGGCGTGAAATCTTCAGCCTGCCAAACCTGGTGGACAGCAACATGTCGTTGACTGCAGGTAAGACCGGCTATGCATTTTTACGGGGTGTAGGGAGACAGTGTAAGGGTTTTGGGAAACGGGGAGGGAGGAGGCTACGCGACAGCTAGGTACATTTTATGCCATTTTGTACCTTGTCCACCAGTACTTAACCAATAGTTACCAGAGAAGCTGTCTCACCTGTGTTAAACCCATGATGTACCTATCTGCCCTGCAATTACCCAAAAAGCTATTTCACTCTCTGTTCCCTTTGTTCTTGTGCCCCCTTAGCACCGCGTAGTCCAGCCACGGATGTGAGCTGTGGAATTGCAGAAAGTTTGTGGTGTTTTTTTGTGTTGGGGGAGGGGATCTAGAGCTATGTTAGACCCATGATGTACCTATGTGCCATGCAGTAACCCAAAAAGCTGTCTCACTCTCTGTTCCCTCTGTTCTTGTGCCCCCTTAGCACTGCGTGGTCCAGCCACGGATGTAAGCTGTGGAATTGTAGAAGGTTTGTGGTGTTTTTTTGTGTTGGGGGAGGGGATCTAGAGCTGTGTTAGACCCATTATGTACCTATGTATCATGCAGTAACCCAAAAAGCTGTCTCACTCTCTGTTCTTGTGCCCCCTTAGCTGTCAAATTGGAAAAGGTTTGTGGTGTTTTTTTATTGTAGGGGCAATAAATGCAAAGAGTAAAACAACAGTGTTCTGAAAGTAATTCTAGCATCCACATACAGAGTTTGGATTCTTTTTGTTTTAGTGCAATTGTCATCCCTTGTGAGATTATCATCGCCATTGAGGTGACTGTATCCTACCATTCAAGAACCCTTAGGAATGTGTACTGCTTATGTTCATCAAAATATTTTAACTGCCATGCAATAGAACAACCTGAAAACCTAACTGGCTGGGGTAGGGGATCAAGAAAGCCCAGTACTGCAAAACCCCTGATACAGTGGCGTAGCAAGGGCGGGAGGGTGGGGGCGGTCCGCCCCGGGTGTCAGCAGAGAGGGGGGTGCTCCACCGCTCCCGCTGCTCGCTCCTCTGGCACACCCCCCCCCGCACCAGCCCTTTAAAAAGAAATCTCCGATGTGGTAGTGAAGCGCAGCACCTCGTGTCTGCGACTGCAAGCAAAAGAAGCGGATCATCTCATTGGGCCTTCCCTCACCTGTCCCGCCTTCCTCTGACGCAACTTTCTATTTCCGCAAGGGCGGGACAGTGAGGGAAGGTCCGATGAAAGACGATCCACTTCTTTTACATGCAGACATGAGGTGCTGTGCTTCTCTATCGCGTCAGAGATTTCTTTTTAAAGACCGGGTGGCAGGGAGAAGATGAGGCAGGGTGAGGGTGGGAGGGACTCGGATGGCAGAAGGGACTGGGTGGGGGACAGATGGGGTGAGGGTGGGGGGGACTCGGATGGCAGAAGGGACTGAGTGGGGGACAGATGGGGTGAGAGGGACTCAGATGGCAGAAGGGACTGGGTGGGGGACAGATGGGGTGAGAGGGACTCGGATGGCAGAAGGGACTGGGTGGGGGACAGATGGGGTGAGGGTGGGGGGGACTCGGATGGCAGAAGGGACTGAGTGGGGGACAGATGGGGTGAGAGGGACTCAGATGGCAGAAGGGACTGGGTGGGGGACAGATAGGGTGGGGGACTCGGATGGCAGAAGGGACTGGGTGGGGGACAGATGGGGTGAGAGGGACTCGGATGGCAGAAGGGACTGGGTGGGGGACAGATGGGGTGAGGGTGGGTGGGACTCGGATGGCAGAAGGGACTGAGTGGGGGACATATGGGGTGAGAGGGACAGATGGCAGAAGGGACTGGGTGGGGGACAGATAGGGTGGGAGGAGGATGGCAGAAGGGACTGGGTGGTGGGACAGATGGGGTGAGAGGGACTCGGATGGCAGAAGGGACTGGGTGGGGGACAGATGGGGTAAGAGGGACTCGGACGGCAGAAGGGACTGGGTGGGGGACAGATGGGGTGAGAGGGACTCAGATGGCAGAAGGGACTGGGTGGGGGACAGATGGGGTGAGAGGGACTCGGATGGCAGAAGGGACTGGGTGGGGGACAGATGGGGTGGGAGGAGGATGGCAGAAGGGACTGGGTGGGGGACAGATAGGGTGGGAGGAGGATGGCAGAAGGGACTGGGTGGTGGGACAGATGGGGTGAGAGGGACTCGGATGGCAGAAGGGACTGGGTGGGGGACAGATGGGGTGAGGGTGGGTGGGACTCGGATGGCAGAAGGGACTGAGTGGGGGACATATGGGGTGAGAGGGACTCAGATGGCAGAAGGGACTGGGTGAGGGACAGATAGGGTGGGGGGACTCGGATGGCAGAAGGGACTGGGTGGGGGACAGATGGGGTGAGAGGGACTCGGATGGCAGGACTGGGTGGGGGACAGATGGGGTGAGGGTGGGGGGACTCGGATGGCAGAAGGGACTGAGTGGGGGACAGATGGGGTGAGAGGGACTCAGATGGCAGAAGGGACTGGGTGGGGAACAGATAGGGTGGGGGGACTCGGATGGCAGAAGGGACTGGGTGGGGGACAGATGGGGTGAGAGGGACTCGGATGGCAGAAGGGACTGGGTGGGGACACTCGGATGGCAGAAGGGACTGGGTAGGGGACAGATGGGGTGAGAGGGACTCAGATGGCTGAAGGGACTGGGTGGGGGACAGATAGGGTGGGAGGAGGATGGCAGAAGGGACTGGGTGGTGGGACAGATGGGGTGAGAGGGACTCAGATGGCAGAATGGACTGGGTGGGGGACAGATGGGGTGAGAGGGACTCAGATGGCAGAAGGGACTGGGTGGGGGACAGATGGGGTGAGAGGGACTCGGATGGCAGAAGGGACTGGGTGGGGGACAGATGGGGTGAGAGGGACTCAGATGGCAGAAGGGACTGGGTGGGGGACAGATGGGGTGAGGGTGGGTGGGACTCGGATGGCAGAAGGGACTGAGTGGGGGACATATGGGGTGAGAGGGACTCAGATGGCAGAAGGGACTGGGTGGGGGACAGATGGGGTGAGGAGGGACTCGGATGGCAGAAGGGACTGGGTGGGGGACAGATGGGGTGAGGGTAGGGGGACTCGGATGGCAGAAGGGACTGAGTGGGGGACAGATGGGGTGAGAGGGACTCAGATGGCAGAAGGGACTGGGTGGGGGACAGATAGGGTGGGGGGACTCGGATGGCAGAAGGGACTGGGTGGGGGACAGATGGGGTGAGAGGGACTCGGATGGCAGAAGGGACTGGGTGGGGGACAGATAGGGTGAGAGGGACTCAGATGGCAGAAGGGACTGGGTGGGGGACAGATAGGGTGGGAGGAGGATGGCAGAAGGGACTGGGTGGTGGGACAGATGGGGTGAGAGGTACTCAGATGGCAGAAGGGACTGGGTGGGGGACAGATGGGGTGAGAGGGACTCAGATGGCAGAAGGGACTGGGTGGGGGACAGATAGGGTGGGAGGAGGATGGCAGAAGGGACTGGGTGGGGGGACAGATGGGAGAAGGGGCATGGAGCTGGAACTGGGGTCTGAAAAGTGGGCAGGAGGGAGAATGGGGTCATGCCTGGGGCAGGGGTAGGTGGGAGAATCAATAGATCTGGAACTAGGGGCAGCCGCAGGTGGGATAATGGGGCTGAAACTGGGAGCCGAAAAGAGGGGGCAGTGAGAGAGGGGGAATAGATCCTGGATGGAAGGGGGAGTGAGAGGGAGGGCAGACCCTGAATGGATGGGAGAGGGAGGGCAAATGGTGGATCGAAGGAGCAGAGAGAAAGGGCAGACAGTGGACAGAAGGGAGTGAAAGAGCAGACAGTGGATGGAAGGTGGCAGAGATAGAGGGCAGATGCTAGATGGAAAGGAGAGAGGGCAGATGCTAGAAGGAAAGGAGAGAGAGAGAGAGCGGGCAGACAGTGGATGGAAGGGACAGGGAGAGAGGGCAGACATTGTATGGAGGGGACAGGAGAGAGAGAGCAGACACAGGATGGCAGGGAGAGAGAGAAGGCAGATGCTGGATGGAAGGAAGAAAGTGAAAAGAAGATGAGGAAAGCAGAAACCAGAGACAACAAACTGTAAATAAAATATATATTTTTATTTTTTTTGCTTTAGGATAAAGTAGTATTGTAGCTTTGTTAATAAATGCTTATAAATAGAACATGGAAATAAGGTAAGCTTTATTGGACTAATTTTAATACATTTTGACTAACTTTCGGAGAACAAAACCCCCTTCCTCAGGTCAGGACTATATTGTATTGATCTGAGGAAGGAGGTTTTGGCCTCTGAAAGCTAAATGATAATTATTTTATTTTCTATTTTTGTTTTATTTCTATTTGTTAATTTGTAAAGTGATTGGTATTTGTTAGTTTTTTCAAATTTACATCTGCTGTCTTTATATTTCGCACAGTACTTGGGGACATTTTCTGTTTCTGTGGGGTTGCATTGTATGCTCAGTCTGGCCTCTTGGGGGTTCAGTTTAATGTTTGTCTAAATAGAAAGTTTATGATTACTTATTCTATAGTGGTTTAGGGTGTATCTGTGTTTGTGAAAAAGACATGGCTCTCAGTTGGCATTCACTGTGCAGGATCGACGATCTGTACTATTCTGTCTGGTTTCGTTTTACAATAGGTGAATTGATGTTGTAGTGCTCACTGTAGTGTTTAAAATGCTTTCCTTTTCCTTATGTGACTCGTAGAAATTACTGCTTATGGTATGGTAGAATTGCTCTAGAGATCCTGAGTGTTTTGTATTCTTGGTATGCCTAGTACTGGATTTTGGAGGGGGTTGTTAAAAAATGACCGGCCCCGGGTGTCAACTACCCTAGCTACGCCACTGCCCTGATATACCTGCCTGACCAATAGTTACCCTATATGCTGTCTGACACTGTTTCTCTTCCTTCTGTGCTTGTGTCCCCTTTGTAGCAAAGAGGAAACGTGATGATCAGTATGCGGGAGGGGGAGGTGAGTTGTAAGATTAAGCTACCCTCTTTAAACATTATAAAACACGGAAAGACACCCAGAACTGCAAACTATGTACATTTCTCTTAGCGTAAATTTTAAATTAGTACTGTTTTTACAGTGATGGAGGAGGGGGAGCCGTCCACCAGCCAAATAAGATCTCCACATAGATTGAGTGAGTTAATGTGTAGCACAGAAGGTAACATGTTAACGCGAGCGAGCATTAAACAACATTACCCAACATGATATGCATAAGTATATTTTTATTATTGCAGGCTTATCGAGTGGCAGTACCTATGTAGGGGAGGAGTATCTGGAACCCCTTGTACAGATGCCACCGTGGCTGGAGAGGGTGTGGACTGTGTTTTTGCACCTCATTGAACAACTACCACGTAAGTGAAGTGTTATAATATTTTAAGGTAAAGGGGAAATGTTTGGATACTGAAATCCAAAGAAGAAAAAACAGGCATCAACAGTAAAATCAAACTGTACATATGTGCCTTTAACGTTTCCCACATTACCCTCCACAGGTTTCACATTACAAGCACAGCGGCTCCAGGACACTGATCGTTGGCCACCGCCCAGATGCTGTGAGGTCCAAAGTACACCTCCATTCTCTCCCCCTCCCCCCTCTACTGGATCTGACATCACATCCCCCTTTTCGCCAGCCGCAGAACCCACGAGCGGAATCCAAGACTTACATGAGATGGTTGACAGAATGCAGGAAGAGTGCCGTGAACTTTCTCGGCGGGTGGATGCGATAAGCGATGTGCTTAGAGGTATAGCTGATCGCATCCACAAAGCTGTGCCACGTCAACAGTGAAAATCGCGATCCTTAAACGCTTCATTTGACTTTTATTAACATGGGTGTGACAAATATTTTGACACTTATGTTGCACGGCTTTCTAAATTGTTTCATACGTATCCAACAAGTGTTTTAACAAGCTACCATACCAGTTATCCTACATAATGCATGAAAAATCATACACGACCATGTGTTACTAGTGCAGGACAATTGTGTCTTAGCGTGCACTGTGCACTTTCCTCACATGCTTCTTTGACAGGCATGGCCTGTGAGAAGCCCCAATGCGTTAAAAGTGTGATACACAGTGGAACAGCAGTGCAGGAAACCAACCCTTTCCAGTAACTCCCTCCCTGGAACACCAATGCATTCAAAGCCTGTGGAAGGGGGGGCCACAGCACTGTTAAACCCATGGTTTACCTATCTGCCCCTTGTACAAATGCCACTGTGGCTGGAAATGGCGTGCAGTGTGTTTTTGGGTTAACAGTGTCTCACGCACTGGAACAGTTGTGCGGGAAACCAACCCTTTTCAGTAACTCCCTCCCTCCACTGGAACACCAACGCGTTAAAAGTCTGTCACACAGTGGAACAGCTGTGCTGAAAAACAACCTCCACAGTTTTCACATTACAAGCACAGCGGATCAGGGACACTGATCGTTGGCCACCACCCAGATGCCGCGAGGTCCAAAGTACACCTATTCCAGAAATTACACCTCCATTCTCTCCCCCTCCCCCCTCTACCGGATCTGACATCACATCCCCCTTTTCGCCAGCTGCAAAACCCATGAGCGGAATCCAACCCCTTTCACTAACTTCCTCCCTCCAGTGGAACACCAATGCGTTAATAGAGTGTCACACACTGGAACAGTTGTGCTGGAAACCCTTTTCACAAACTCTCTCCCTCCACAGGTACAGCGAGACGTTAAAAACAAAAGTGTGTCACACAAAACAACAGCTGTGGTGGAAACCAACCCGTTCCGCTCCAAACCACCCTGCAGTGGAACACCAATGCGTGTAAACAGAACCATTTCACGTCAACCACCACCGGACATGCTACACTTATTTGTGCTTTCCACAGCCCATACTTTTAAACAAGTGTGTGAGGATCTTGCAGAGCACATGATGCTTAAACCATCTGTCATAATGTTTGAGATTTGGTTTATTAGCGTATTGAAACCATGTTGGATACACCTTGAGCATGATAAAAAAGCTTTACATAAGTGACAAATCTGTTAGACATTAGAATACATGTATAATGTTTTTATATTTATAGAATCATGTTAATACATGAGAAGTACCTGTTTTGTTTTTTCAGTACTTATAATCATGGCAACAAATATGTTGACGTGATTATAAGATAAATTTTGTCAATGTATATTATAATGAGCATAACATGTTATCTTTCGAGAACTATGTTCATTGCATGTTCCAAAAACACAAACATATAACCAAAAACAAAAAGGGATGTGATGCAGTAAACCGACGGAAGTTGGTATTTGAATGACACTTTAAATTTTGTGGAAAGCATTTGCCGTATTCCGAACAATGTTGATAACACGTTCAATAACTGTTAATATATGTGTCCAATAAATGTGGATAATGATGCACATAATCGTTGCAATTCTTGTAATAAATGACTATGATACTCTGGGGATCATTTTCAAAGCACAAGCAAAGTTGTAAATGTAGTAAATATAGACTGTCTCGTGTATCCCTTTGGTGCTTCTGTCAGGAAAGCACAAGTGAAGCACATGATGTTTTCCTGACAAGTAAGTATGCAATGGCAAGTTGTACTCTCAGGACGGGTGGAGGGTGGTGGCAATGGATGATATGCCATTACAGCTTTGCAACTCTTAAAAAAGGTAAATAGATCCATTTCCCCCCCCCCAAAAAAAAAAAAAAGTTTATTAAAATGTTACATTGAAACAATAGAACCATAAAACATGGAACAGCAACAAGCAGGCTTCGTGGAACAATGAACACAAAAGACGCTTTCTCTGTCTCGCATTATTGCACAGAAGATGAAACATGTACGCAAGCCTACATTATATCTGCAATGATGTTTTCACTGGTCCAGTGTTTGAAGAGGCAGTATGTTCCGCTTTATTGGAATGTGATGAAGGGGGAGGTATGCCTAGACCCCCCCTTTCAAATGGCCATCCAGAAATGGAGAGGGCAGAAAATGGTGTCACCCACTGGAACAGCAATGTGGGAAACCCACTGTGTGCAGGCGTAGACAGCGCATTGCTCTGACAAGGAATAAGAGGGAATGTGTCAGATTTAAAACGAAATTAAACCCATGGCAAAATATATACAGCATGCAAAAGTTTAACGATAACAAAAGAACACCACCAAACATTTACAGAAAACAGCATGCAAACACAGTATAACACTAATAAAGATAAATGCATCAGGCAGGGACCGTCCTTGGCAGTGCAGGGTGTCAACAGAACACCCGTAAAATTGTTAAATGTTAGTGGTGTTTTCAAGCAGTGTGGAAGGGGATCACCAGCACTGTCAAACCCACGATTTAGCTATTTGCCACAAGTACAAATGCCACCGCGGGTGGAGATGGCGTGTAGTGTGTTTTTGCACCTCATTGAACAACAACCGTGAGGTCCAAAATATAACAATTCTGGAAAGCAGAACTCCATTATCTGCCCCTAAACCCTCTACCGTATCAGAAATGGTAAAGTCGAAATAAAATAAACCAAAGTAAAAACATAACCGGCATGCAAAATATGTGCAACAGAACCAAAAAATAAAACATCAAACATTAACAGTAAACAGCATGCAATAACTGTATAAATAAATGAGTCCCTGAGTGTCCCTCCTTGCCAGTGCTGTGTCTCACAAACTAGACCAAATAGTGGAAAACCACCCCTCTGCTTGTGCCTGCGATTTACATGCTGCCACACACTGGAACAGCTATGTGGGAAACCACCCCTCTACTTGTGTCTGCGATCCACATGCAGCCTCACACAGAGGGGCAACTTTGTGGGAAACATAAAACTTGTATCCAAAAAATAGCATAACAAACCATATGCGCAACAGTAAAGGTATTAACAAGGTGTGAGTGTACATACGCGTTACACTATAACTGCACTGTTCCAAAAAAAAAAATGTTGACACCCATTACGAAGCATACACAACAATTTTGGACCCTGCTTATTTACAAATGCGTCCATCTTATTCCTTCACAAAAGAATGTTTTTTTGTGAACAATAAAAACAGATAACATCCAGCCACATGCACAGGTTGTACAGTGGCTCCCAAAGGAAAATTTCTGCTTCACAGCGCAGCACTGTACTGATACTAATCTTTCCATTTTCTTTGCATTACAAATAGAAAGAGTCAATACAGGTGTATCCATCTCAAAGTCCTATTGCCGAACCAATGGTACGCGGTTGAGCAGACTTGTCGTGTGACATGTGCGTACAGTCTTATCCATTGCAATTTTTGCCGGCACATCCTACAATAAAACAGAGAACAAGGAGTGTCAAAACAGCAGCAATAGCAAATAGGCCAATCAAGTAGATGACAGAAATGATCACAAGAGCACATCACAATACACATGTAACGGTGGACTTCTCATAAATCTCATCTCCCCTCACTTTCGCCCAGGCGGTCTACCATGCCCGCTACAGTTCACCTCCCCCTACTCCTCCCATGACCAGCAAATTTGTGTCCCCTCCATATTGTCAAATTTGTATGGGGAGGGGATCAATGAAAATCCACCGCAAGCAGATACGGCGCGAATTGTAACTTACATGAGAAGTACCGTTGTATGACATTTCTTCTTGTCTGATTCCCCCCTTGTCGCCTTGGTTCCCATGCCATCAGCAGGAAGCCTGTGGTGTCGCACCACAGGTGGCAATGCTGGATCTATGTCCATATGAATCCCATGGCTTACAGCAATATTATGTAGAATACAGCATGCCAGAATAATCCGTATAACTTTCCTCGGGGTATACAGTAGCGCACCACCAGAAATACAGTATGTAGGCAGCGGAATCTGCTCTTAAGCACACCAAAGGTATGCTCAATTACATTTCTTGTCCTGATATGCGAGGCATTATAACGTTCCTCCTGGGGTGAACGTGGCACCAGCACCGGAGTCAAAAGCCAAGGCTTGCAGCCATATCCAGCATCCCCTACAAAAGCAACACACATATTTTCATTATCAATGTCCTCTATTGCTGTAATGTGGAAGACTAACAAAAGTAAAGGAATATAGAGATAGTTTTCCTATGTTTACATCACAACCACTGCACCCCTACCCCATACGTTTGGCCTTCCCTCCCCTTCAACATTGCCTCCTATACCCCAGTGTAGTGGACATCAATGTACAAACGTCGCACAGTGTTGTAAACAGTCAACATACTTACCCAAAAGCCAGCCTTCACCATATGTTCCATTGGACAAATTGCGGCCTATGTCTGAGTGGGACAGTATATAAGAGTCATGGCAGCTCCCCGGGAACCTCACAACTGCGTTCAAGATCCTCAGCTTGGCGTCACAAATTGCCTGAACGTTCATGGAGTAGGCTGCTTTCCTGTTGCGGTAGACAGATTCTGTTCTTGATGGCGGGACCAATGGGACATGGGTGCAATCAATGGCCTCCAAAACATTGGGAAAGCCAGCTATAGCAAAGAATTGCACTTTTAATTCCTGCAATTCTACCTGACTCCGCGGGAAACGGATATAGTCCCTAAACCGTGCAGTTAAGGCATTCAAAACCACATTAAGATGCTTTGAAAAGGTTGATTGCTCTACACCACAGCAAGCCCCGACCACGTGCTGGAAAGAACCCCTTGCAAGGAACTGCAATGTGCACAGTAGTTTAACAAGTCCAGGGACAGCATGTGATCGCGCAGTGTGGGAATCTATGTCCCCTCTTATCTTCTCATAAAGCTCAAAAATAGCCTCTCTATTCAAACGGTACATATTGACAATCTCCGTATCAGACATTTCCTCCAACGACACCCTTGTGCGGTATACACGCCGATGGTATACACGCTGCCGAGGTAGCGGCCTGAAGACATACTCGCGGTCAACCCCATCCCTCGCTGGTGGGTCTCCACGCTGCACTACTACACGCGTTTCTGCAAGAATGCGATAGCAGGCAAGCACTACCAATATACCACCATCACACCATCTCAAAAAAGAAAATATAACAAAAGCAGTACAAACAACTTCCTCACCAACACATAACAATACGTGCTCTGATGTTTACACCTTGCACTTCTGGCCCACATGGAGAAAGGAAGAGGAAATGACTGTTTTCGGGGGGGGGGGGGGGGGGGGGTTCTGATGGGGCCTGCCTCACAAGAACGCCAGCTAGGACCTGGCGTTATTCTGCGGCGCTGTTTCACAGCATAGCGCCGTTCGACAACTCTGTTCATGAGGCACTGGTCTTTGATCATCAGAGAGGAATAGAAAAGGACCTCTTTACCATGAGATTGATTACATTAAAATGTCATTTGTGCTAGTGCCTGGCGCGCTTGCAGTTTACGGCGGTAATCACGTTGATCATCACACGTTGTTAAAAGCGTGCGCAAAAACGGCGATAATGGGCTGCACATAAGCGTTGACTTTTGATCATGAGGCCCTTAGAGCTGTGGTTTGGGCATTTCTGGTGCATTTCAATACAGCTCTAGAGATAGGTTACAGCAAACACGTTCCACAGGTCTTATGTTTAAGCCCACCCACCCTGCCCCTCAACCCATCCACCCCAAGACTGACACTTCCTAAATAGCTTCCTAAATACACTACTTATCACAAATTAACTCCACCCTAATTACAACTGTCTCTGAAAAGTAAACCCTTCATTATCACAGTATATCCCCTGTTTTCTGCTCAGCATCAGTGCTCTAGATAAAAAGGACCTCTGTTAACATATCCATTGGTTGCTATTCTCATTATATATCACATAGGATACCATTTTACCTTCTCTTCCTTAAACTTGTTCATCAAGCTTCTCTCACTGTTGGCAGTACCATATTGGCAAGATAATCAAAAATCATTATTAATCAGCTATACCCATAGATCAGGATCAGATTTATTTTGGGACTTTACTTTGCATGATTAATCTATTGAATTAGGTCTACAACCAACCAGTACATCAGGGAAAGGAGAGGGGGAAAAAAAACAAGAAAAAATAAATAAATACAAATACCCTGAAGGAAAAAGCTCAATCACTGAATTTCAAATAGTCAGATACATACATTGAATTCCACCCACATAGTAAATCTTAACAGGCTCTCAGTTCTTACTCTAAAATTACACGTTAACTACCTACCCCCTATATCCCGAGGGTGCTTAAGGAACTCGGAGAAGTTCTGTCGGCTCCGCTGATGGACCTCTTCAATTCTTCCTTAGAAACTGGAGTGGTCCCGGTGGACTGGAGAAGGGCGGATATGGTTCCTTTGCACAAGAGTGGAAGTAAGGAGGAGGTAGGGAATTACAGACCTGTCAGTCTGACCTCCGTGGTGAGTAAGCTAATGGAAACGCTTCTAAAGAAGAGGATTGTGACATTTCTTGAACTACATGGAATGCAGGACCCGAGGCAGCATGGCTTCACTAGTGGCAGGTCGTGTCAGGCGAATCTGACTGTCTTCTTCGACTGGGTGACCAAACAGCTGGATGTGGGAGGGGTGCTTGATGTGGTATACTTGGATTTCAGCAAAGCCTTTGACACGGTTCAAAGTGCCCTCGGTGTGGGACCTAGAGTAACTGATTGGGTAAAAAATTGGTTGAATGGTAGGAGACAGAGGGTGGTGGTAAATGGAGCTTGCTCTGAAGAAAAGGATGTCATCAGTGGAGTACCGCAGGGATCGGTCCTGGATCTGGCTCTTTTTAACATCTTTGTGAGCGATATTGCGGAAGGGCTGTCTGGTAAGGTTTGTCTCTTTGCAAATGATACTAAACTCTGCAACAGGGTGGACACCCTGGAGGGTGTGAATGACACGAGGAAGGACCTAGCGAAGCTAGAGGAATGGACCGATATTTGGCAACTAAGGTTTAATCCCCAAAAATGCAGGGTCATGCACTTGGGTCACAAAAATCCGAGGGAACGGTACAGTATAGGGGGTGTAGTGCTTCAGTGTGCGAAGGAAGAGCGGGACTTGGGGGTGATTGTGTCTGATGACCTTAAAACTTTCAAACAGGTAGAAAAAGCAACGGCCAAAGCCAGAAGGATGCTTGGGTGCATAAAGAGAGGCATGACCAGCAGGAAAAAGGAGGTGATATTGCCGTTGTATAAGTCTCTGGTGAGGTCTTATTTGGAGTACTGCATGCAGTTCTGGAGACTGCACCTACAGAAAGATATTAAGAGGATGGAGTTAGTCCAGAGGGCGGCTACGAAATTAGTAAGCGGTCTTGAATACAAAAATTATATGGACAGGCTTATGAACCTCAACATGTATACGCTGGAAGAGAGGAGGGAGAGAGAAGACATGATAGAGACGTTTAAATATCTCAAGGGCATTTATGTATAGGAAGAGAGCCTTTTTTAAATGAAGGAGAGCTCTGGAATGAGGGGGCATATGACAAAGATAAGAGGGAATAGGCTTAGGAGTAACCTAAGGAAGTATTATTTCACAGAAAGGGTGGTGGAGGCATAGAATGGCCTCCCGGTGGAGGTGGTGGAGTCGAGGACTGTTCCAGAATTTTAAAAGGCATGGGATAAGCATGTGGGATCGCTTAGGAACAGGAAGAATTGGGGGTTACAGAGGATGGGCAGACTGGATGGGTCATTTGGCCTTTATCTGCCGTCATGTTTCTATGTTTCTATGCTAATGCTGTGGCAGAAACTTCAAGTTTTAAAACTGAGTGGAAAAGGGTATGGAGATTAGCCAATAAAGTTTGCTTGCCTTTTTTTATTTTAAAATTCTAACTGTGTTTATCAATATCTTATAATTCCTCTTTTAAATCCTAATCTTTAATTTACCAAGCTCAGAATAAAATTAAGTCACTTACCCACAAAGATGTCCTCTTCTCTCAGAACTTCTCAGAAAGAAAATTAAATGGGACCTTTCCTGTCTATAATTCTTCATGGACTGCAGGGCCAAGGACGTGTTTGATCAGTGCAGAACATTTCGTCTGGTGTACAGCTATATCTTTTCCTGAAATTTGCTTGACAACTTCGCCTAGGTGATCCATTGCAGTACTGGAATGGCATGCGACGTGTGCTGTCAACTTCAGCTCTGCTGTCTTGACAGAGTGGTCAATGGTCTTTGAATGACAGCCAACATCAAATAAAGTCGAAGTGCTGGAAAAAGGCGCTGCATTCCTCTTATGATTGGCTGTAGAGGCATGGCTAAGCAAATCAGTATGATGTGCACAGATGTCACACTTGAAAACCGGCAAAATGCTTTGGTATCATCACCTGGCACACTCCATATCCAGTCCTTTAAGACAGCATCTTTTTTTCTAGTTCTTGCTGTACTTTTTACCATACTGTGCCCACTTTCCCATGATGACTAGTAGCCCAACAATCAGAAAATATGCTGTGGTAAACATAAGGACAAAAAGATTAGATAATCATGATCCACAAATACATACTAAAAATTGCCCTTGTTCAATTCCTATTTCCATTGTACAGTTCTTAATAAAATATATCTTTGTTACAATAAACCCCCTTTTTTAAAGACAGAACTTTATATTTCCTCCCTCACAAAAGTTACATAGAGGGGCATTTTCAATATTATGTCTAAAACTGAATTTGGACGTTTTACAGAAAACGTCCAAATTCTGAACAGGAAAGAAGGTCATTTTTGAAAAAAGAAAAACGTCTATCTTTTTTTCAAAAATATTATGGACGTTTTGTGATATGGGTGTTTTTTGTTTTTTGGTCCATTTTGGAAAACAAAACGTCCAAGTACAAAACATACAAAATCAAGCCATTTTGATGTAGGAGGAACCACCGTTTTTAGTAGACTGGTCCCCCTGACATCTCAGCACAGGTACACATCTGACCATTGCTCCCTTACTTTGTCTGCTGAGTCCCCCAAAACCCATTACCCCCAATTGTAAACCACTACCATAGCCCTTACGGGTGAAGGGGGCACTATATGTGGGTACAGTGAGTTTCTGGTGAGTTCTGGAGGGCTCGCAGTTTCCTCCACAATTGTAACAAGTAGGGAGAGGTAGGAGGCTGGGTCCACCTGTCTGCAGTGCAACTGCATCCATTACTAGACTACTCCAGGGACCTTCATGCTATTCTGATGGACCTGAGTATAACATCAGAGGTGGCAAGTAATGTTTTTAATCACACTTTTTTGGGGTGGGAGGGGGTTAGTGACCACTGGGGGAGTAAGGGCACCTTTTTGTGTGGAGTGGAGGAGTAGCCTAGTGGTTAGTGCTGCAGACTTTGGTCCTGGGGTAATGGGTTCAATTCCCACTGCAGCTATTTTTTTATAAAAACAGGTCTAGTCCTGGACTTTTTTGATTAGTTCTATTATGACTGAAAAACGTCTAAGGAACGTCCGTCCCGCCTTGAACATGCCCCCGGCACACCCCCTTAAGATTTAGACGCACTTCTGATGGACTTCAGAGAACAATGTCTAAAAAAGAGTTTTCGAAAATACTGATTTGTACATTTTTCTGAGAAAGATGTCCAAATGCAGACATGTCACTTTTTGGACGTTTTTCTCTTTTGAAAATGAGCATGATAGTAACATAGTAAATGATGGCAGATAAAGACCTGTATGGCTCATCCAGTCTGCCCAACAGGATAAACTCATTTTACATGGTATGTGATACTTTATATGTATACCCAAGTTTGATTTGCCCTTGCCGTTTTGAGGGCACCAACCATAGATGTCTGCCCAGCACTGTTCTTGTACTAAAAGTTCTGAAGCTAATGTTGAAGTCCCTTAAAATTTACACTCTAGCCCATCCATATCTATTCAGTCACGATCAGGGCATAGACCATAGACGTCTGCCCAGCACTGGTTTTGAATCCCAGTTACCAGTGTTGCCACCCAATCTCCACTAAGACTCTGTGGATCCATTCCTTCTAAACAGGATTCCTTTGAGTTTATCCCATGCATGTTTGAATTCCATTATTGTTTTCATCTCCACCACCTCTCGTGGGAGAGCATTCCATGTATCCACCACCCTTTCCGTGAAAAAATACTTCTTGACATTACTCCTGAGCCTGCCCTCTTCAACCTCGATTCATGTCCTCTAGTTCTACTGCCTTCCCATCTCCAGAAAAGGTTTGTTTGCGGATTAATACCTTTCAAATAACTGAACGTCTGTATCATGTCTCCTGTTTCTCCTTTCCTCCAAGGTATACATGTTCAGGTTGGCATGTCTCTCCTTGTATGGTTTGCAACACAAATCCCATACCATTTTTTGATTTGCATTAGCCATTGTATTTCTTTTATTCCCTTTCCTTTACCCCCCCCCCCCCCCCCAAAAAAAAAAGAACTGGCCATTTTATTTGTAAAATAAGGTTTGTAATTCCTGGGCTGTGGATTCCTTACATCAGCCCAGCACCCCCCACCCCTGTCCGTAGTCTGTCTCCAGTGGCATCTCAAGACATAAATATTTGGGTTGGCAACAGTGGGGCAAGTTATGCATGGGGGAGGGGAGAAGATACAAAACAACATTTCCATATATAACCCCCACCCCCCTCCACTTTTACATTAGCAGTCTTCTAATGCCAGTTTTCATGATATCTACAATGAAGATGCTTGTCTGTCTACCAAGGAGGCATTTTATGAGAATCTTTAATGCATCTTCATTGTGGATATCTTGAAAACCCAACTGGCTGAGTGTGCCCAGCACTGCTCCACTAGTCCTGAGTATGTTTATTTTTTTAAACAGCCCAGACATGTTCAAAAATAGCACAAACTCCTGCAAAAAGGCTCCCAAAACCTATTTAGAAAACTGTTACACTTCTAATCCCTGGAGCAGGTGAGTCCTTAGTGCCGGCACCAGAGATTGATGACTGGCGGCGGACAAAGCCATAGCGGAGAGATTAAATGAATTCTTTGCTTCGGTCTTCACCGAGGAAGATTTGGGAGAGATGCCGGTGCCAGAAATGGTATTCGAAGCTGACGAGTCTGAGAAACTGAATGAATTCTCTATAAACCTAGAGGATGTAATGGGGCAGTTCTACAAACTGAAGAGTAGCATATCTCCTGGACCAGATAGTATTCATCCCAGAGTACTGATAGAACTGAAAAATGAACTTGCGGAGCTATTGTTAGTAATATGTAATTTATCCTTAAAATCGAGCATGGTACCAGAAGATTGGAGGGTGGCCAATGTAATGCCGATTTTTAAAAAAGATTCCAGAGGAGATCCGGGAAATTATAGACCGGTGAGTGTGACATTGGTGCCAGGCAAAAGGTAGAGACTATTATAAAGAACAAAATTACAGAGCATATTCAAAAGCATGGATTAATGAGACAAAGCCATCATGGATTTAGTGAAGGAAATCTTGCCTCACCAATCTATTACATTCATGGGCGTAGTTTGTTTCATTTGGGGGGGGTGCAAAGGATGGGGCGGGGCATATTAGCATATTCATTTGCATGTATACTGTATATATATATATATATATATATATATATATATATATATATATATATATATATATATATGTGTGTGTGTGTGCAAATGAATATGCTAATACTGTATGGAGAAAGGGAGGAAGGGAGAAAGAGCTGGCTTTTTGGGGAATAACCATAATGAATATGTATGAGATATCTCATACATATACATTATGGTTATTCCCGAAAAAGCCAGATCTTTCTCCCTTCCTTCCTTCTTTCCTCCTTACCCAGCACTCCTTCTTTCTCTCCAGGAGTATTTCCAGAACCCTTTTCCCAGACCATGCCAGTGTAGACCTTAGAAATGCATAAGCTCTATATGTAGATCATTCTAGAGGTAGTGTGTCATGATTTAGGCTCTACGCCCTTTCTGATGTTTTGGTGCCACCTCAGTAAGGCCAACACACAATCTCTCCACTGCAAAACACTATACACAAACTTGTGCAAAAACCCACTCATAACCTTACCAAACCATAACAGCACTAATTCCAAGGAGAGGACGAGCTACAACCTTATGCATGGAAAGACAGCACGGTTATTACACCGGCCTCTAAACACCAGTACACTACCTAGTGAAAAAACAAAACCAAAACGACTGCAAATACTAAACACTAGCAGAATACAGCAGCTTGATCACACATGAAAAACACATGACAACAGATATGACACAAGGAACTAGAAATAAAAAAATATGAAGGCAAAATACTGAACTGGAAAGTTACCTCAAGAAGCTAGACGGCATGCAGCAATACTAGAAAAATTGAAACTTACATGCAAAATATCACAGATGCATGTTGTCTGAGCATTTAGTCTTTCTATTCACTTTGGTCCAAGTGTCTTCTGTTTTATGCAGTGTCTTCTTTCCATTTGATATTTTTTCACTCACCATGTCCCCCATCCTCCTCTGTCCTTATGCGTCCTGTCTACCATCTGTAGCCTTGTCACTATCCTTCCTCAAGTTTTAGTATCTGCCCTCAAAGTCTTCCGATCCAGCCCTTAAATTCAGCAGTTTTCCCTCCATCCATATCCAGCATTTCTCCTCTCCCCTCCATCCATCCATGTGCATCTGCTTCCTCTGTCTTCCTTCCCCTTCATCCATGTCCAGCATTTCTCCTCTCCCTTTCACTCCATCCGTGTTCATCTCCTTCCTTTGTCTTTCCTTCCCTCCATCCTTGTCCAACATTTCTCCTCTCTTAACTGCCCTCCACTCCATCCATGTCCAGCATTTCTTCTCTCTTTCCTCCCCTCCATCCATGTGCATCTCCTTCCTGACTTCCTCCCCTCCATCCATCCATGTCCAGCAGCTCTCCATTCTCCCCTGCCCTCTCCTCCATCTACCCATATCCAGCAAATTTCCTCTCCCCTGCCCCCTCCATTCATCTATCCATGTCCAATTCTCCTCTTCCCTGCCCTCCCCTCCATCCATCCATGTCCAGCAACTCTCCATTCTTCCATGCCCTCTCCTCCATCCATCCATATCCAGCAAATTTCCTCTCTCCCCTGCCCCCTCCACCCATCCATGTCCAGCAATTCTCCTCTCTCCCCTGCCCTCCATCCATCCATGTCCAGCAACTCTCCATTCTCCTCTGCCCTCTCCTCTATCCACCCATATCCAGAAAAATTCCTCTCTCCCCTGCCCTCATTTATCCATCCATGTCCAGCAATTCTCCTCTCCCGAGCCCTCCCCTCCATCCATCCATGTCCAGCAACTCTCCATTCTCTCCTGCCCTCTCCTTCATCCACCCATATCCAGCAAAATTCCTCTCTCCCCTACCCCCATTCTTTCATCCATGTCCAGCAATTCTCCTGTCTCCCCTGCTCTCCCCTCCTCTCCTGTCCAGCGATCTCTTCTCTCCCCCTGCCCTCCTCTCCTCTCCATATCCAGCTATCTCTTTTCTCCCCCTGCCCTCCCCTCCTCTCCATGTCCAGCGATCTCTTCCCTGCCCTTCCCTCCTCTCCATGTCCAGCGATCTCTCCTCTCCCCCTGCCCTCCTCTCCTCTCCATGTCCAGCAATCTCTTCTCTCCCCCTGCCCTCCCCTCCTCTCTTTATCCAGCGATCTCTTCTCTTCCCCTGCCCTCCCCTCCCATCCATGTCCAGCGATTTTCCCTGCCCTCCCTCAGCTCCCCGACAGCCCTCTTCTCCGTTCCTTCCCCCCACCCCGGCACGTTTAACCTTTTTGTTTTCAGTGGCAGCGATGGCAGTAAAGAAGAAAGCACTGCGGGCTCGCCTCCAGCTTCTCCCTTCCCTCTCACAGTGTCCCGCCTTCTGCGATGATGCATTTCCTGTTTCTGCGAGGGCAAGACACTGTGTGAGGGAAGAGAGAAGCTGGAGGCGAGCCCGAGTGCTTTCTTCTTCACTGCCGTCACTGCCACTGAAAATGCGCCGGGGTGGGGGGGGGGGGGACAGAGAGGAGGGATGTTGTGGGGGAGCTGAGGGTGGGACAGAGGCAGAGCTGCCTGCATAGTTGCGCTGGCCCTGCATTTGGGGGGGCAATGCCCCCCCTCACCCCCTCCAAACTACGCCCTTGATTACATTTCTTTGAAGGGGTGAACAAGCATGTGGATAAAGGTGAGCCGGTTGATATTGTGTATCTGGATTTTCAGAAGGCATTTGACAAAGTACCTCATGAAAGACTCCAGAGGAAATTGGAGAGTCGTGGGATAGGAGGTACTGTCCTATTGTGGATTAAAAACTGGTTAAAAGATAGAAAACAGAGTAGAGTTAAATGGTCATTATTCTCAATGGAGAAGGGTAGTTAGCAGTGCATTTTTTGTGCCGGTACGGTGTACAGGCACCTTTTTTCTGAGGGCCGGCTCACCTGCTGGCCCCTTAGCTCCCCGACTTTCCGTTCTGCCCCCTGCAAATCTATTTACCCGACGTCGCAGTGGCGACCCGGCGGCAGTGAAAGCAGCAAGCAGGCAGGCTCGCCTCCTCATCGCTTCCCTGCCCTCTCAGCGTCCTGCCTTCCTCTGATGTAATTTCCTTTCCACGAGGGCGGGACACTGAGAGGGCAGGGAAGTGACGAGGAGGCGAGCCTGCCTGTTTGCTGCTTTCACTGCCGGTTTGCTGCTGCGACTTCGGGTAAATAGAAGATTTCAACGCCGGGGGCAGAACGGAAAGTCAGGGAGCTGAGGGCGGTCAGGTGGGGATGGGGTTGGAATGATCTTGGGGGCAGGTGGGGGCTGGGGCGAGTCACTGGACATGGAATGAAGGTGGAGGATAGGGGGCAAAGGAGAATTGCTGGACATGGAGGGGAGGGCAGAGGGGAATTGGTGAACATGGATGGGACGGAAGGATAGGGGCACAGAGAATCGCTGAACATGGATGGGAGGGGAGGGCAGAGGAGAGTTGCTGGACATGGATGGATGGAGGGGAGGGCAGGATAAATGCTCGACATGGATGGAGGAGAGGGAAGACAGGAAGGAGATGCACATGGATGGAGGGGAGGGGAGGGGAGAGAGGAGAAATGCTGGACATGGATGGGATGGGAGAATTGCTGGACATGGATAGGAGGGAAGAATAGGGACAAAGGAGAATCACTGGACATGGATGGGAGAAGAGGGAAGGGGAGAGAGGAGAATCGCTGGACATGGATGGGAGGGGAGGGCAGGGAAGAGAGGAGAGTTGCTGGACATGGATGGATGGAGGGGATGGCAGGAGAAATCCTGGACATGGATGGAGGAGAGGGAAGACAGGAAGGAGATGCACATGGATGGAGAGGAGAGGAGAAATGCTGGATATGGATGGGATGGGAGAATTGCTGGACATGGATGAGAGGGAAAATAGGGGCAAAGGAGAATAGCTGGACATGGATGGAAGGGGAGAGAGGAGAATCGCTGGACATGGATGGGAGGAGAGGGCAGGGGAGAGGAGAGTTGCTGGACATGGATGGATGGAGGGGAGGGCAGGAGAAATGCTGGACATGGATGGAGAAGAGGGAAGACAGGAAGGAGATGCACATGGATGGAGGGGAGGGGAGAAAGGAGAAATGCTGGAAATGGATGGAGTGGAGGGCAGGGAAGAGAAATGTTGGAGGGAAGGAAAGACAGAGGAAGGAGATGCACATGGATGGATGGGAAGGGAGAGAGGAGAAATGCTGGACTTGGATAGAGGAGAGAGAAGACAAATGAAGGAGATGCACATGGATGGTGGGGAGGAGAGAGAGTTGAAATGCTGGACATGGAGAGGAGGAAAGAGAGAGGAAGTGAGATGAACATAGATGGAGGAAAGGGGGAGAGGAGAAATGCTGTACATGGATGCAGAGGAGGGAAGACAGAGGAGAAGATGCACATGGATTTAGGGGAGATGAGAAATTCTGGACTTGGATGGAGGGGAGAGAGTTGAAATGCTAGACATGGATGGATGAGAGGGAAGATAGAGGAAGGACAGGAGATGCATATGGATGGAGGGGAGGGAAGTATAGGAAGGAGATGCATACTGACGGAGATGAGGGAAAGGGAAAAGAGGAGAAAACTGCACATGGATGGAGAAAATAGGCAAAAACTGTTTCCACTCTATACCTACTCCAGTCAAGTCTGCGGAGGACCCAGCTTTTACCTGTGGATGTAGAGCAAGAAATGAAGAAGAAAGAAGGAAAGTAAATAAATGGAAAGGAATCCCTGGAAATGGAGTTAAGGGAACAGATAGAGAGCAGCAGAATCAGAGACTGGGACCGACATGATCAGAAAAAGAAAGTCACCAGACAACAAAGGTAGAAGAAATCATTTTATTTTCATTTTAGTGTTTGGAATATGTCCAATTTGAGAATTTACATCTGCTATCTTATTTTGCACTGGGTATACTGGAGCTGTAACATCTTACAGAAATTATTTATAATTAAAAAATTCAAGTTATTTTTTCTCCTATACTGGTATAATATTTTCAATGATGCCTGTTTATATGCGCCATGGTTGGTATAAGGGGTGTGGCTATCATAGGGGAAGAGCTATAGGTGGTGGCCCCATCCAAAATGAGTACCAGTACCTTTTTTCCTACAAAAAAAAGTTAGTGGGATTCCCCAGGGGTCTGTGCTGGGACCGCTGCTTTTTAACATATTTATAAATGACCTAGAGATGGGAGTAACTAGTGAGGTAATCAAATTTGCTGACGACATAAAGTTAATCAAAGTCGTTAAATCGCGGGAGGATTGTGAAAAATTACAAGAGGACCTTACAAGACTGGGAGACTGGGCATCTAAATATGACAGATGACGTTTAATGTGAGCAAGTGCAAAGTGATGCATGTGGGAAAGAGAAACCCAAATTATAGCTACGTCATTCAAGGTTCCACGTTAGGAGTCACCGACCAAGAAAAAAAATCTAGGTGTTGTCGTTGATGATATGTTGAAACCTTCTGCTCAGTGTGCTGCTGTGGCTAAGAAAGCAAATAGAATGTTAGGTATTATTAGGAAAGGAATGGAAAACAAAAATGAGGACACTGTAATGCCTTTGTATCGCTCCATGGTGCGACCGCATCTCGAATATTGTGTTCAATTCTGGTCGCCGCATCTCAAAAAAAGATATAGTGTAATTAGAAAAGGTGCAGAGAAGAGTGACGAAAATGATAAAGGGGATGGGACGAGGTACCTTGGAGGAGGAAGGTGTCCTAGAAGGACATCATCACCCTGGTGAAGTAGGAAGTACTCCTGTAGCCAGGACCTGCCCACCAGGGGATGTACTATCCTCTCGCACTGAGGATATGTCTCCAAGTGCTGCCCAGGAGGGAAGGGCTAGGTTAGCTGTTGCATTTGGTGATTTGATCATTAGTCATATAGATAGCTGGGTGGATGTGAGGATCACCTGGTGACTTGCCTGCCTGGTGGGACGGTGGCGAACCTCATGCGTCACCTAGATAGGATTTTCGATAGTGCTGGGGAGCAGCTGGCTGTCTTAGTACATGTGGGTATCAATGACATAAGAAAATGTGGGAGAGAGGTTCTGGAAGCAAAATTTAGGATCTTATGTAGAAAGCCTAAATCCAGAACATCTAGGGTAGCATTTTCTGAAGTACTACTCATTTCATGCTCAGGGCCCAAGAGACAGCCAGTGCTCTGGAGTCTCAATGCGTGGATGAGACGATGAGATGAGGGTTTTAGATTTGTTAGGAACTGCGCAACATTCGGTCTTCACCGAGGAAGATTTGGGAGAGACACTGGTGCCAAAAATGGTACCGCTGCCGACCCTTTCGGCCCCCCTTCCCGTCGCCGCCAACCCTCCCCCGCTGCTACTGTCAGGTATCTGTGCTGGCGGGGGAAAACAACCCCCGCCAGCCGAAGTCCTCTTCAGCGCCGGTCTCCGGGCTGGTACGTTGCTGCAGCTGATCTGGATGGAAGGATTCTGTTTCTGTGTGAGTCGTCCTGATGTCCTACGTGCGCGTAGAGGACTTCAGCTGGCGGGAGTTGGGGAGCCCCGCCAGCACAGGTACCTGATGGCTGCGGCGGCGAGAAGGGGGGGACAAAAGGGGAGGGGCGCTGGGGGGAGGGTCAAAAGTGGCAGGGGGTCGGCAGCGCCGGGGGGGGGGCTAAAATGTGCCCCCTCACCTGGGGCTCTGACTCCCCCTCCCGCCGAAGTCTGGCTATGCCCCTGTTCGAAGCTGACGAGTCGGAGTAACTGAACAAATTCTCTGTAAAGCTAGAGGATGTAATGGTTGCCGCATCTCAAAAAAGATATAGTGGAATTAGAAAAGGTGCAGAGAAGGAGGGTGACGAAAATGATAAAGGGGATGGGATGACTTCCCTATGAGGAAAGGCTAAAGTGGCTAGGGCTCTTCAGCTTGGAGAAAAGGCGGCTGAGGGGAGATATGATAGAGATCTATAAAATAATGAGTGGAGTTCAACAGGTAGATTTGAAGCAAAAGCAGCTAGGGCTCTTCAACTTGGAGAAAAGGCAGCTGAGGGGAGATATGACAGAGGTCTATAAAATAATGAGTGGAGTTCAACGGTTAGACATGAAGCATCTGTTTATGCTTTCCAAAAGTACTAGGACTAGGGGGCATGCGATGAAGGTAAAAAGTAGTAAATTTAAAACAAATCAGAGAAACTTTTTCTTCACTCAAGGTGTAATTAAACTCTGGAATTCATTGCCAGAGAATGTGGTAAAGGCGATTAGCTTAGCAGAGTTTAAAAAAGGTTTAGACAGCTTCCTAAAGGAAGTCCATAGACCATTATTAAATTGGACTTGGGGAAAATCCTCTATTTCTGGGATAAGCAGTATAAAATGTTTTGTACTTCTTTAGGATCTTGACAGGTATTTGTGACCTGGATTGGCCACTGTTGGAAACAGGATGCTGGGCTTGATGAACCTTTGGTCTGTCCCAGTATGGCAATACTTATGTATATCCTCCTGGGGTCTTTACCTGAACAAAATGCCGCTCCCCAAGAGTTGAGTGCTTGGGCTCGGAGGGTCCTCAAAAAGGAATGGCAAGTCAGCAAGAAAAGGGGAGGAAAGATGGCCGACGGGTAAGGAGCCCCACGACTGAGCTCCCGAGATCTGGGCTGTGGACCTGCCTGGACCGAGCCGCGCTGCCCCCGACTCGGCCGGTGAACCGGGATTGACTGCGGGGCTGACGCGGCGCGTCCCAACTGCCTCTCTCTGCCGCGGCCCGAGCCGACTGCCTACCTCGTGGTCGCAGCCCGTCCCGAAATGCCTCTCTGCCGCAGCCCGAGCCCTCCTAACGACCCCGATACGAGAAGGGCCGGGCGGGCAGACCTCCAGCGTGTCCAGCACTGCCGCCGCATTCCCCGGCCGGAACGGCCCGGGCACGGCCTCGCTGGCCACGGATCGTGGTGCCCACGCTGCTCGTCCTGCCGCGGCCTGCCCCCCATTGTATGGCTGAGTCCTCGGGATCAGGGCAGTCATAGTGGGGCATCGCAGATCCCAGCGGGGCAGTCTTTTGCAGTGCTTTCATGGTGCAGGCTGCTCTGAAGGCAGTGTGTGTAGCTGCCCAACTATTCCAGCTTGCACGATCCACTCGCTCCAGCTTCTCCCTCGCTCCAACTTCTCCCTGCTTGCCTGCTCCAGCTTCTCCCTGCTTGCCCGCTCCAGCCTCTCCCTGCTTGCCTGCTCCAGCCTGCTCCAGCTCTCCTGATCCCTGCTTGTTCCAGTCCGCCTTATCCAGCTTCCCACCTGCTTGTTCCAGTCTATCGGCTCCTGTGTGTTCCAGTCCTCCTGATCCCAGCCTGATTCCAGGCAAGCAGTCCGCTGATCCAGCTTCTCCCTGCTTGCTCCAGTCTGCTGATCCAGCGTCTCCCTGCTTGCTCCAGTCCATCGGCTCCAGCGTGTTCCAGTCCGCTTGATCCAGTTTTCCCCCTGCTTGTTCCAGTTTATCGGCTCCACTGTGTTCCAGTCCGCCTGATCCAGCTTCTCCCTGTTTGCTCCAGTCCACTGGCTCCAGCATGTTCCAGCTCGTTCCAGTCCGCCTGATCCAGCTTCTCCGTGTTTGCTCCAGTCCACTGGCTCCAGCATGTTCCAGCTCGTTCCAGTGCTCCTGATCCAGCTTGTTTCAGTCCGCCGATCCAGCCTTCCCCCTGCCTGTTCCAGTCCATCGGCTCCAGTGTGTCCCGGTCCGCCTGATCCAGCTTCTCCCTGCTTGCTCCAGTCAATCCGCTCCAGCGTGTTCAAGCTTGTTCCAGTCCTCCTGATCCCAGTTTGTTCCAGTTCGCCTGACCCAGCTTCCCCCGCTTATTCCAGTCCATCGGCTCCAGCGTGTTCCAGCCCGCCTGATCCAGCCAGCGTGTTCCAGCTCGTTCCAGTTCTCCTGAGCCCAGCTTGTTCCAGCCCGCCTGATCCTGTTCCAGTCTATCGGCTCCAGTGCATTCCAGTCCGCCTGATTCAGCTTCTTCCGGCTTGCCCCAGTCCACCGGATCTAGGGTTACCATATGGCTCCAGAAAAAGGAGGACGGATTGAGCCAGCCGGGTTTTACTTCCATTGCTTTCCATTGAAAGCAATGGAAGTAAAACCCGGCCGGCTCAATTACTTCCATTGAAAGCAATGGAAGTAAAACCCGGCTGGCTCAATCCGTCCTCCTTTTTCTGGAGCCATATGGTAACCCTAACCGGATCCAGCATGTCCAGCTAGTTCCAGTCCGCCGATCCACTACTACTACTACTACTACTATTTAGCATTTCTATAGTGCTACAAGGCATACGCAGCGCTGCACAAACATAGAAGAAAGACAGTCCCTGCTCAAAGAGCTTACAATCTAATAGACAAAAAATAAATAAAGTAAGCAAATCAAATCAATTAATGTGAACGGGAAGGAAGAGAGGAGGGTAGGTGGAGGCGAGTGGTTACAAGTGGTTACTAGTCAAAAGCAATGTTAAAGAGGTGGGCTTTCAGTCTAGATTTAAAGGTGGCCAAGGATGGGGCAAGACGTAGGGGCTCAGGAAGTTTATTCCAGGCGTAGGGTGCAGCGAGACAGAAGGCGCGAAGTCTGGAGTTGGCAGTAGTGGAGAAGGGAACAGATAAGAAGGATTTATCCATGGAGCGGAGTGCACGGGAAGGGGTGTAGGGAAGGACGAGTGTGGAGAGATTCTGGGGAGCAGCAGAGTGAATACATTTATAGGTTAGTAGAAGAAGTTTGAACAGGATGCGAAAACGGATAGGGAGCCAGTGAAGGGTCTTGAGGAGAGGGGTAGTATGAGTAAAGCGACCCTGGCGGAAGATGAGACGGGCAGCAGAGTTTTGAACCGACTGGAGAGGGAAGAGGTGACTAAGTGGGAGGCCAGCAAGAAGCAGATTGCAGTAGTCTAAACGAGAGGTGACAAGGGTGTGGATGAGGGTTTTGGTAGAGTGCTCGGAAAGAAAGGGGCGGATTTTACGGATGTTGTAAAGAAAGAAACGACAGGTCTTGGCGGTCTGCTGGATATGAGCAGAGAAGGAGAGAGAAGAGTCAAAGATGACCCCAAGGTTTCGAGCTGAGGAGTCAGGGAGAATGAGAGAGCCATCAACAGAAATAGAAAACGGGGGGAGCGGGGAGGTGGGTTTGGGGGGGAAAATGAGAAGCTCGGTTTTGGTCATATTTAATTTCAGGTGGCGTTGAGACATCCAGACAGCAATGTCAGACAAGCACGCTGAAACTTTGGTTTGGATGCAAGGTGAGATATCAGGGGTAGAAAGGTAGATTTGGGAGTCATCAGCATAGAGATGGTAGGAAAAGCCATGGGATGAGATTAATGAACCAAGGGAAGAAGTGTAGATAGAAAAGAGGAGGGGACCAAGAACAGAACCCTGAGGTACGCCAACAGGCAGAGGGATAGAAGTAGAAGAGGATCCACCAGAGTGAACACTAAAGGTGCGGAGGGAGAGGTAGGAAGAGAACCAGGAAAGGACAGAGCCCTGGATCCAGCCTTCCCCCTGCTGTCCATCGGCTCCAGTGTGTTCCAGCCTGCCTGACCCAGCCTCTCCTTGCTTACTCCAATTCTTCTGCTCCAGCGTGTTCCAGCTCGTTCCAGTCTTCCTGATCTCAGCTCGTTCTAGTCTTCCTGATCCCAGCTTGTCCGTCTGCTCATCCTGACACAGTTCATCTGTTCCTGCTTGTTCCAGCTTGTCCATCTGTTCCTGCCTGTTCCGGCTTGTTCCAGCTTGTTTCAGCTTGTTCCGGCTTGCTCCAATCCATCTGCCTGTTAACACATCGAATAACCTGCCTGCCTGCTTGCGAGCCTCTCAGCCATTGACTTACCTACCTGCCTGCTAGATTATCAGCCATTGACTTACCTAATCACCAACCCAAAACCTAGCTTCAAGCCCTATCTATCTGCTTAACACCTCAGTCACTACATAGTCACCTGTTACACCTCAGTCACCACCTATGGCCCCTGTCCATGTTCTCTTCCTTGCCCTGTCCCTTCCTAATCTTCTTTCCCCCCCACTCCCACTGTCTACCATTAGAACCCGCTGCCCTCCCACCCTGCTCGCCACCGCATTACCCTATTCACCTCCATCCCTCACCTCACCATCCCTCTTGTCCCCCTCCTCCTTCCTGGCTCTCAACCTTCGGCACTTCCTTCCTGCCATTAACCCATCCCCTTTCCTCCTAAGTACACCCCGTCTTCGTCGCCTTCGTCGCCCGACCTCCCCCACCCTCCTCCGCACTCTCTTGCTCCTCCTCCTGCTATCCGCGGGAGACATTAACCCTAATCCAGGTCCCCCTCACCTGTCCCCATCCTATCCTTGCGAACGATCCCGGGATGTCTCCAATCTCGTCTCTATTCCCCTCCTTCCCCCCTCCTCCCTCCCCTTCTCATGCACCTTGTGGAATGCCCACTCAGTCTGCAACAAACTGTCTCTCACCCACGATCTCTTTATCTCTCGCTCCCTTCAACTGCTCGCCCTAACCGAAACCTGGATCTCCCCGGAAGACTCTGCCTCAGTCGCAGCCCTCTGCCATGGAGGCTATCTCTTCTCCCACACGCCCCGCCCAGTTGGCCGCGGCGGAGGCGTTGGGCTACTACTCTCACCCTCCTGTAGTTTCCAACCCCTCCACCTACCGCAGTCTCACTGCTTCTCATCCTTTGAAACCCATTCCATCCGGCTATTCTACCCGCTACCACTCAGAGTGGCAGTCATTACCGCCCCCCTGATAAACCTTTCCCTTCCTTCCTCACCGACTTTGATGCCTGGCTCTCCGTCTTTCTTGACCCTTCATCTCCATCCCTCATTCTCGGAGACTTTAACGTACATGCTGATGACCTATCCGGCCCCCATGCTTCTAAGTTCCTCACCCTAACATCCTCCTTCAACCTCCAGCTGTGCTCCACCACCCCTACTCACCGTGACGGCCATTGTCTTGACCTCGTCCTCTCCTCCTCCGGCTCACCCTCCAATTTCCACGTCTCAGCTCTTCCTCTCTCCGATCATCACCTGATCACATTCACACTTCTTCACCCCCCCTCCACCCCGTCCACCACCTCCAGGAACCTCCAGGCTATTGACCCCTCCACCTTATCATCTACTATCTCTAATCTCCTCCCCTCCATCACGTCCTCCGAAACTGTCGACAAAGCGGTCTCTGCTTACAATACCGCTCTCTCCTCTGCTTTGGACACCCTCGCACCATCCATCTCCCGTCCCACAAAGCGCACCAATCCCCAGCCCTGGCTGACTCCTTGCATCCGTTACCTTCGCTCCTGCACCCGATCCGCTGAGCGCCTCTGGAGGAAATCTCGTACCCTTTCAGACTTCCTCCACTACAAATTCATGCTATTCTCCCTCCACTCCTCCCTATTCCATGCAAAACAGGATTATTACACCCAATTGACCAATTCTCTCAGCTCCAGCCCTTGTCGTCTCTTCACCACCCTTAACTCCCTCCTAAAAGTGCCCCCCGCTCCTACTCCCCCTTCTCTCTCTCCTCAATCACTGGCCGACTATTTCCGCGACAAAGTGCAAAAGATCAACCTTGAGTTCACGACCAAGCCACCACCTCCTCTTCACCCTTTAACCCTCTCCCTCAACCAACCTACCCAGGCCTCTTTCTCCTCTTTTCCTGAGATCACAGAGGATGAAACCTCCCGCCTTCTTTCCTCCTCGAAATGCACCACCTGTTCCTCTGATCCCATCCCCACCAACCTACTCAACACCATCTCCCATACTGTCACCCCCTCCATCTGTCGCATCCTCAACCTCTCTCTCTCCACTGCAACTGTCCCTGACACCTTCAAGCATGCCGTTGTCACACCTCTCCTCAAAAAACCTTCACTTGACCCTACCTGCCCCTCCAACTACCGCCCCATCTCTCTTTTACCCTTCCTCTCCAAAATACTTGAGCGCGCCATTCACAGCCGCTGCCTTGATTTTCTCTCCTCTCATGCCATCCTCGATCCACTTCAATCCGGTTTTCGCCCTCTGCACTCGACAGAAACGGCACTCTCTAAAGTTTGCAATGACCTGCTCCTGGCCAAATCCAGAGGTCACTACTCCATCCTCATCCTCCTCGATCTTTCCGCCGCGTTTGACACTGTCAATCATGATTTACTTCTTGCCACGCTGTCCTCTTTGGGTTCCAAGGCCCTGTCCTCTCCTGGTTCTCCTCTTATCTCTCCCACCGCACCTTCAGGGTACACTCCCATGGATCTTCCTCCACTCCCATCCCACTATCTGTTGGAGTTCCCCAGGGATCTGTCCTTGGACCCCTTCTCTTCTCAATCTACACCTCTTCCCTGGGCTCGATGATCTCGTCTCATGGTTTTCAGTATCATCTTTATGCTGATGACACCCAGCTATACCTCTCCACACCTGACATCACCGCGGAGACCCAGGCCAAGGTATCGGCCTGTTTATCCGACATTGCGGCATGGATTGTTTTATTGACCCTCTGTAGACCCCCGTCTGAGATTTCCACACGGAGGTATACAGAGGGTCTGTTCTTCTATGATCTTGTAGACCGCCTCCCTAAATTCCAGTGAAACTCCTTGGCAGGGGTATCGGCGCTGGGGAGGCATCAGAAGGTGCAGTTCAAATCTAATTCCCATTATCATGGCTTTCTGTCTATCTGAATCAAAATAAATCCTTAGCCATTTATGTTCCCACATTAAATCTATGTAAGTGAGAGAGAAGGAATCTAACTTATGTGTTTGTGGGTGGTATTCAGTGAAATAGGTGAATGACAGAAAATAGAAAGAAATAAAGACTGAAACCAGTTAGTGAAAGAATTACTTATTTATTCTTACCCTCAAATAGGGACTTCAGTCAGGTACAGACATTGGACAGATTCTGGACAGAGCGTTGCTGCTTCCAAGGTGTTGGGGAAAAGTTCCAACGATCTGCCAAAATCTCTTCTCTTTTATAGGCGCAGGTCTACATGCAAATCAATGGCAAGACCCCTGGTTTTTTTTCCTTAATATTGCCCAACCTCTGATTCATACTTTCCTTTCCGGCAGATGTCCATCTGTACCCTCTTCTTTCCGTTTTAGCTATTGCAAGATTTCCGTTATTGTCAACAACATGTTTTTTCTTATTACAAAAATATCTGCACCTGATTATGACATTTCCGCTTTTGTCAACACTTGTTTTTCTCCCTCTTGATACAAAAATATCTCAATACTAGCATTTCAGTTTCATATCATCTTTCATACTGTAACATCTTATGATCTGAGTGCCAATCTCACAGACTTCATTTTAAAAACCAAACTTCATCCATTTTTGTCCATTATTTCTACATCTTAGGTGTTATGTTCAATTTAACAGTTCTACCAGATTTTGTTAAGACCCATCATGCAGGCCTGCTTTTGCAGGTTCCCATCTATAAGGCCATTGGTGGGCTTTCAGGCCTAGTCAGGGCTGCTCAGCTGGCCAAAGCCCAGTAACTTGGCCCACCACCATTCCAGTGGATAGGCCTCAAGTTACAACACATATTAACATTCCCCTCTTCACCCTATCCCATAGGGTGACACCAGGGTTAACGTACCATGGTACCATCCATTCCAGAAGGTATCCTATTCAATTATAGATGAGTCTAATTGAAAGCTGGTATAGTCTGATTTGTTTGAATCAAAGTGATAACATAGGCACTACTTCGGTAACATACTATAACTACAACAATAATATTTCTAAACCTATTAATATGCAGGTTCAATCTTACTCTTACATATATGGAAATATATATATTAATAACAATCAATAATTCTTTGGTTATATACTGATTATACAGTATCTTGAGTATACATTTGTATGGATTATATAGTCATACCGATTATTGATTACATTCTTTCATCAGTCTTAACACTATTATATTGCATCCCTGTGTGCCTTTACATAATTATACTGTTGCAGACATTTCTATAGTGTCTCTAGCATTCGCATAGCGATTGGTCCGTCTCAAAGGGAGATAGTCCAATGTGTTATCTCCAGTGGTGTTGGGAAGGAGATTTTCATACAGGACATATTGTCCTGCTGTTGTCTTTTTTGTTATTGCAGTTTCAATCAAGCGTTCTACTAAGCCTCTAGCACAAGGGATTATGCAGCATCCTACTAACACAAAAATTGCCACCACTATGATTATGGTGGTGGCCGCTGAAATGATAAATGTTTTCCATTTACCAAAAACTTTATCCATCCAACCAGTCCAAGATGTGTCAACACCGGAGTTCTCTGCCAATTCTTGTGACAGTGAGGTTAAGCCTTGTAAAGCTCTGGTGATCGATCCATCTGGAGCAGTATTGTTGGGGATAAAAGTGCAACACTGTGTACCTATCTTACGGCACACTCCGCCATCCGCTGCCAGAATCTGGTCAAGCACTAATCTATTTTCTAACGTCATTCTGCTGGTGGCATCTAATTGTGTTGCAATTCCTTGAACCGCGTCTCTAGTGTAATTCACAAATCTCTGCTGGTTGTAATATATATAGTTGATCCAGTCTAAATTTTTGTTTATAGTAGCCCACCAAAAGAAAACTGATTCGAACCCTGCTGCAATCTGGTTTCTGGCTTTGAACTCATCAGGAACCCCTCTTGGAACTCCAATTGCATCTATATAGACTCGATCATCAAAGGATCCAGGCATAGCATCTCTCTTCACTCGTGAGGAAGAGCTGCTATGAGGAGGGATCAAGGACGCTATAATGATTGGAATTACCAATTTGACCAGGGCACATCTTCCTGTCCAACTTTTGTGAAGTGTATGGTGGATAGTATGGGTTCCACAGTACCACCATATGTCTGCTCTAGCCTGTGAAAACTCTGTGAGGTTCAGATTTCGCAGAGTCCCTTTTTCTAGGGTTGTGTTACAATTGGTCAAATTTCCTAGAAACCGTGTATTTTTCACCCCATATCGTTCCAGACATGTATGATATCTGGTAGCAGGATCTGGAATCCTGAATGCAGGTGGAACCCTCATCCGAGGAGGTAAGTAGGGGTGGTGTTCATCAAGATGTTGACAAGACTTATTGGTTTCTTCTTTTACCTGCAACAACTCTAACATACACCAAAAACCATCTGGATCATTGTGAAGATCTAAAGGAAAGGAAACTACTGTTGGTTCAGCTCTTGCATGGGAACAAAAATAACAATTAGAGACATTCAAACTCTTTGTAGTATAATGCGCCCATTCGAGCCACAAGTTTGTCTCTCCAAATCCTGTTTCTAATGCCATTAAATCTTTGGAATTATTAATTGGCACGATCTGGTAAGGAATCTTTACTTCTGGGATCTTTGTTGGCATCATAGGATTCTTTTCTGGTTGGGCTGGGGGTGGAACAATCTTAAATTTGCCAATGGGGTCTCTACCTGTGGCATCAATTCCTAAGGAATAAGTTCTGTATGTAACAGCTGTTACTCCTCTGAAAGTGATAGCCACTTGATTACATTTGGTCATTGAACAAAGGGCCGTCACTCGCAATTTCATAATGGAAATGCTCTTTTTGAGATCTGGAATTTCGCTACCTGAGTAGGGAACCCATGAACCTGTGTACCACCATACTTGCGCCCAACTTCCGCAATTGGAGAAGGGACACAGGTATATTTCAAAAGCTGACAAATATTGCTGCACAGGATGTTCACCACACATAGTGTAGGCACACACATCAAGGGTTATTGTGGTCGTGTCTTTTGTGGTGGGTAATGTTATTTCGTACAATGGGCATAGTGAGCACACATAAGAAAAGGGCCAGGCACTTCATGTTGGTAGTTTTCATGATTAGATGTTAGATCTGGACTGTACAAAAGGCAATTGGCGGCTAAGAATAAAAGTGAGTAACAGAATCACCCCTAGGGTTTTAGCAAGAGCTGCAATGACAATAATCAATATCCCAAAATATACCAAGACTTGATATATCATTTAGGTATGACTTGGGTAAGGGGGGTAAACTCTGATAGCCCCTTTCTCAGTGGGATCGGGTACTTCGAAAAGACTATATATTTCCAAAGGTCCCAATCCAACCTCTCTGAGAAACAAAAAAGGTATCCAGTCAGTGCCAAGTACGGCGTATGTGAATAACCAAAAATCCACTACGTCACCAGTTTCTGGTCTTATTAGGAGCTCATCAGTCTGTTCAACCTGTAAACCCAAGCTTCCTCCAAATAATGCCAGAGTATGAGTAATTGTTCGACTGGGACCGAGTGTCCAACTCTCAAGTAAGGGTTCACACAGTGTCTGATATCGAGTGAGGGGATCCCAATTGGGATCGTCATCTGGAGCTGGGTCCCAATGGGGAAATCTTAATTCTCGAGGATCTAAAAGGTACTTTGGGATTACTTGATCACCTAAATTAGGCGACGGTAGTGGAGATTCAAGGGAAGGAACAGTTTGCGGCGGTGAAGGCTGGTTGTTTAGTCTGCTATGGGACATATATTATGTCACGGGTGTAACAGTTAATGGGGGTGTTGGGCTATCTGGGAGGGCGTGTAGCTGGGACTCTGATATTTGGAGTGGTTAAGGTAGTATTCGTGGGAGGAGGAACGTCAGTATTAGGCACCAAAGGATAAGGAGGAGGGGTGGTTCGCAATTCAGACAAGGTAATATTATCCTCAAAAGTATTTGTAATAGTGGGGACAATATTGTCCGAGCTACCGTTAGTATCGGAAACACTTGTAGAATGCAAAACAGGAGAATCAATAAGGACAGGAGTAGTTGCAGCGTTTTCAATAGGCACTGTAGGATTGCCAGTTGAAAAGTCTGTTGTGGCAGATGTGTCTGCCCAGGAGGTGGGATAACTGGTGGCAAGGGGACTGATCTTTTTGATCGTTTGGAGAGATCTGTGTCCAAACAAGCGCGTGAATGTGGTATACTGTTGGGGCTCTGTGTAGGCTGCTGTAGTAGGTGGTGGAACCGGAGTACCTGCAAATACCGAAGTAGTTGCAAGTACTGCAGGGGTAGTTGCAAGTACAGAAGTAGCTGCAAGTACCGTGGCGTTTCCAACGGGCAAAGTAACGTTGCCAGTGGGAAAGGCAGTGAATGTGATCCAAAGATCAAAGAGGTTTCTGTCAGCAGTATAGGTAAACAGGGTGGTGAGAAACAACACCAGACCTATACAAAGTAGGATAAAGCACACAAGTCCAACAGCAAACAATCGAGCAGATGGAAAGCAGAAGAAGAGGGTGTACTGATGTAACACCGTAACTGCTGCTGAAACAACACTTGCAACGGTGCTGTTTGCGTCCGTGTCGTCTGGAATGGTGTCGTCTTCCAGATAAGTTTCGTCGAAGTCGTTGGACCAATGGGTATTGGTTTCAGATAACTGCTCAGAGTCACACTTGTCAACAGGGTAAAGTTCAGTTTTTTGTGGATCTGGTTCTTTGATGTCGTCAAGGGCAGAAAGGTTCTCTGAGGTTGGTTCCCTGCGGAGGGTTGATTCCCTGCGGAGGAGTATAGCAACTGAAGAGGCGGAGGGAGGTGGTAAGGGGGTTGGAGCCTCAAGTTACAACACATATTAACAGGATGTCCAACCGCCACCTGAAGCTGAACATGTCCAAGACCGAGCTCCTCGTCTTTCCTCCTAAACCCACTTCTCCTCTTCCTCCACTCTCTATCTCAGTTGATAACACCCTCATCCTCCCCGTCCCATCTGCCCGCAACCTCGGAGTCATCTTGGATTCCTCCCTCTCCTTCTCTGCGCATATCCAACAGACTGCCAAGACCTGTGGCTTCTTCCTCTTCAACATCAGCAAAATTCGCCCTTTCCTCTCTGAGCACACCACCAGAACTCTCGTCCATGCTCTCATTACCTCTCGCCTTGATTACTGCAACTTACTCCTCACCGGCCTCCCACTCAGCCATCTATCCCCCCTTCAATCCGTTCAGAACACTGCTGCACGTCTTATATTCCGCCAAAACCGATATACTCATATCACCCCTCTCCTCAAATCACTTCATTGGATTCCGATCAGATATCGCATACAATTCAAGCTCCTCCTCCTTACCTACAAATGCACTCAGTCTGCGGCTCCTCACTACCTCTCCACCCTCATCTCTCCCTATGTTCCCGCCCGTAACCTCCTCTCACAGGACAAAGCCCTTCTCTCAGTACCCTTCTCCACCACTGCCAACTCCAGGCTCCGCTCATTCTGCCTTGCCTCACCCTATGCCTGGAACAATCTTCCTTTACCCATACACCATGCCCCCTCCCTACCCATCTTCAAATCTCTGCTTAAAACTCACCTCTTCAATGCTGCCTTCGGCGCCTAACCGTTCGAGAAAAATAGAATGCCCCAATCTATCCACCTTATCAGATTAACTGTTCACTCGTCCTCTAGATTGTACACTTGTCTTTAGATTGTTCTCTTATCTTTTAGATTGTAAGCTCTTTGAGCAGGGACTGTCCTTCTATGTTTAAATTGTACAGCGCTGCGTAACCCTAGTAGCGCTTTAGAAATGTTAGTTAGTAGTAGTAGGAAAGCTCCCAGGGTGAGGTACGATCCAGCAACCGGTAGGCGTGCTCTCAATTCCAGGCATGGTCAGGGCAGACAGTCGTTGTAGGATCCGCGCTACTGGCAAGGTCAGGTCTAGCAGCTGAGAGGCGTGATCCAAGTTCCAGGGAAGGACGGAACAGACGGTAGACTGGAGTAATCCGGGCTCCAGGCAAGGTCAGATTCCAGGCAAAATCAGGTCAAACAGTAGACTGGCAATCAGAGTGCCTAGCAGGGTCAGGTCAGTCAGAAAGCAGACAATCCGAGTTCCAGGCAAGGTCAGATCTGATAGAAGGCAGGCACTCTCAGTTCCAAGCAAGGTCAGGTCAGGCGGCAGGCAGATGATAGCAACATGCAGAAAGCACGCAACACACGCTACAAGAACCTGTTGCTGAGCATTAGTAGAAAGCCAAACACAGCCCTAAATACCCCCCCCCCCCCCGGGAAGCGGAGATAAACCCCCACTACATCCCAGAACTTCCATGCGTGCCCTTGAAAGCAGCACACGCCCGTGCCCAGTGGTGTGCTGGAGCAGGCTCTCACAGGCTCGCAAGAGCCGGTTGTTAAGTTTTTACGAATTTTGGGAGCCGGTTGTTAAAGTAGGGCCATGGCTACTTTAACAACTGGCTCCCAAAATGTGGGCTTGGGCCCCCTGCTGAATTCTCTTTTACTTTGCTGGTGGGGATGCTGAGCCCTGCCAGCCAAGTAAATAGACTGCTGCTGCTCCCAGCTCCTTGTTTCCAGCTCTGAGCAGCAGGCTGGGACTTCTCCAGCATGTGTGAGAAGTTTCAGCAAGCTACTCAGAGCAAGATGTTGGGAGTGGTGGCAGTCCATTTATTGGTTGCCAGCAAAGGTATGCCTAGCGTGCCCACACGAAGGGAGGGAGGAGAGAGAAGCAAGTGTTGCTCCCCCCCTCCACCCGGCCACCCCTGGCCCTTCCAACTGCAGAGCTGGCTACATCAGGAGAAAGAGCCTGTTGTTAAAAATTTACCAGCACACCCCTGCCCGTGCCTATGAGCAACATTCCTGAGGCCACCCCCAGATGGATACTGCAGGCTGAGGCGTGAGGCAGATAGAAATACCTTCACCCCGCACAGAACCAGCTCAGACCCAGCCAAGGTGCCCGAGGTGGGTGATGCACCAGTCAAGGTGGGAGCTGTGAGAAAAACTTACCAAATCATATTAGCCCTAATCCACCTACAAAGACAGGCCCTAGAGCACCAAAATAACCTGCTACTAGGAAACTTCCTTACATGTCTCCCCTCTTTCCTTCCTATGCAGCCTTTCATCCTCTTCCTTTCCTTCCATCCATGTGCATTTCTCCCTGTTTCCGCCCTTTATGCAAGTGAATTTCTCCCTCTCCCTTCCCCTCATGTAGCACCTGTTTCCCTTGGGCAGCAGCAATCTCCAGTTACTGCTGCCTGTGCATTCAGTGCCGACCCCAAGAATCTCAGTAGTCTCCTGAGAGTTTGCTGCCCCACCTCCCTCTCTGCTTAGATCCAAGGAGGTTTGATAACAGAAGATAGCATGTGCCTGGCCCACTACTCAGGCTGAAGCCAGTGGGCAGAGCTTGGCACCATTTTCACTCACCCAAAACAATAGCAAACACTACTGAAAATAATTGCAAAAGATTATTAGAAATAAGGGACTGCCTATGTATGGTCCATTATAAAAAGTCAAAAATGGTTCCACTTGGATAGGCAGTACCTTAAAAGATGGAGGAAAAAAGACTTTCTACATGTTTTACTTATTTGACAGCATTTTAATTTATTTGAAAACTTCCCATATGTACATATAAGTACCATGAAATAAAAATTATATCACTAAAACAGCTTAAAAATATTGTAGCTGGTAGAAACAGCAGTTATAAACTCTGTATTTTGTGCTCATTTTTCTATACTGTTCTATACAATACAGAAGGCCAAATTTCAGTGAGGATATCCTGTTTCCTGATGGGTTCATCTTAACGGTTGTTGTAATCTGCCTTGGGAAACCTGGTGTTATAAAGATGATGGAATATACTGGAATTGAATGGAAGTAAAATTAAACTCTCCTTTCATTGGGGCACATGGAATCACATCTTCACTTCGTCTGTTTTGTAGACGTTTACATTTTAGATACACAAATGTATTATTCTGTTTTGAGCATGTTTCATAAATCAAATTAATAAAAATAAATGTTTTGTTTCATGCAGATCTCTCATTTGTCTAAATACAACTAATAGGCTATAAGCCCCTAATGCAGTCCATTGGTTTTCTTATTTTTGTTCTTGTGATGACTTATACTGTGCCAAAACTGAAAACATTCTATCTAGTTGATAATAAAAGGAGATCATTGTGAACACTATTCATCCATAAGGTTGTTTTGTGGGTGTACATGAGGAATTATGATATACAATAAATAAGTGTATGTTTGTGTCCCTAGTCATGCATCCAAAGTTTATATAATCCTTTCAAGAAAGCCAGTTAATCGTTTAACTTATTAGTGGAACACGACCACAGAGGAATGGTATGGTCACATTTTCAATGTGGTAATACTAAGAACATAAGAACATAATTATTGCTATACTGGGACAGACTGAAGGTCCATCAAGCCTAGCATCCTGTTTCCAACAGTGGCCAATCCAGGTTACAAGTACCTGGCAAGATCCCAAAACAGTGCAATACATTCTATGCTGCTTATTCTAGATTGGTGAGGCAAGATTTCCTTTCACTAAATCCATGTTGGCTTTGTCTCATTAATTCATGCTTTTGAATATGCTCTGTAATTTTGTTCTTTGTAATAGTCTCTACCATTTTGCCTGGCCCTGATGTCAGGCTCACCATTCTGTAATTTCCCATTATCACCTCTGGAACCTTTTTTAAAAATTGGCATTACATTGGCCAACCTCCAATCTTCCGGTACCATGCTTGATTTTAAAGATACATTACATATTACTAACAATAGTTCTGCAAGTTAATTTTTCATTTTCTATCCTTTCCCAAATATATCAGTCTGCCCAAGAAGATAAACTCGTTACATAAAGGTATGAGGTGGTACAACATATGTATGCCTGGTTTTTTTTTTGTTACATTTGTACCCCGCGCTTTCCCACTCATGGCAGGCACAATGCGGCTTACATATTGTATACAGGTACTTATTTGTACCTGGAGCAATGGAGGGTTAAGTGACTTACCTAGAGTCACAAGGAGCTGCCTGTGCCTGAAGTGGGAATCGAACTCAGTTCCTCAGTTCCCCAGGACCAAAGTCCACCACCCATGTTATTTTCAGGGCATAGACCGTAGAGGTCTGCCCGGCACTGTCCTTGTTCCAAAACCCTTTAAAAGCTCCATTCCAGCCCATCCATATCTATCCAGCCACGATCAGGGCACAGACCACAGAAATCCATCTAGCACTGGCTTTGCTTCCCAATTACCATTGTTGTCACCTAGTCTCTGCTAAGCTTCTTTGGGTCGATTCCTTCTAAACAGGATTCCTGTGTGTTTATCCCATGCATTTTTGAATTCTGTTACAGTTTTGAACTCCACCACCTGCCGGGGGAGGGCATTCCAAGTATCCACCACCCTCTCAATGAAAAAATACTTCCTGACATTATTACTGAGTCAGCCCCCTTCAACCTCAATTCATGTCCTCTAGTTCTACCACCTTTCCATTTCGGGAAAAGATTTTTTTGTGGATTAATGCCTTTCAAATATTTGAATGTCTGTACCATATCACCCCTGGTTCTCCTTTCCTCAAGGGTATACATGTTCAGGTCATCAAGTCTCTCCTCATACGTCTTGCTACGCAAACTGTGTATCATTTTTGTCACGTTTCTTTGAATTGCTTTTAGCCTTTTAACATCTTTAGCAAGATACAGCCTCCAAAACTGAACACAATGCTTCAAGTGAGGCCTTACCAATGACTTGTACAGGTGCATCAACACCTCCTTTCTTCTTCTGGCCACGGCCACCACCTTGTTTCGTCACTTTGAGATCCTCAGACACCATCACCCCAAGGTCTCTCTCCTGAGCCGAGCTTACCAATCTCTCCCCTATCTGGTACATCTCTTTTGGATTTCTGCACCCCAAGTGCATCACTCTGCACTTCTTGGCATTAAATTTTAACTATCCCAAACCTTCACTGGAAAATATCACAATTGTAGATCTTGTTCAAAAGCTTAATAGCCCGTATTCATCATCCTGTATAATAATTCTCACCTCCAACGTTCGGAAGCTGCCTGGCTTCCCGTGATCTGCTAGGTGCTGTAGATCAAGATGAAATCAGGAATCCCACTGACTGGCTGCGCCTCGGGTGACGTCACCAGCCCGATGCTCAACAACAAACCACAACCCAGTCAGCAGCAAACAGCAACCCAGGCAAGGGGAGGAGTAGGGAGGGAAACACGCTCCGCGTGTTTCCCTACTCCTCCCCCTGCCTAGGCATCGCTCGAGACTGGCTGCCAACCTCCCGAACCACCCGCCCTCAAAAATTCGCCGCCACCCTCCCTCTCCTCTCCAAGAGATTCGGACTGTCGGAGAGGACGGTGAGCGAGCGGCTGTGGCGACTGAACAATGTGGAGGAGCTGGGTGAGGGCTCAGGGCAGCCGTTGGGGTCCAGTGTTGACTCGGAAGAGGGGGGAGGGACAGAGCAGTGGGTCCAACTCCAGCGCAGCCGTCATCCCCGTTCACTCAAAAAAACCGAAGCAAACCCATGAGATGCTGCAGAACGTTTAATGCACAGGAGTGGAAGTGAGCAACGCAAGTCTACGGTAAGCAAGGAAGCCCATTGGTTAATCTCTGTTTCTACTCCCCTACGCAGCCGTCATTGGTATACACTCAAAACCAAGCAAACCTAAGAGGGAGGGAGGGACACCCTGCAACTTGGAGGGAGGGGGGACCCTGCAACTGGGAAAAAGGAAGGAAGGGAGGGAGGGAGAGGGAGACCCCCCTGCAACTGGGAGACAGACGGGGGGGGGGTCGACCTTGGAACTGGGAGGGAGGGAGGGGACAACCCTGGTACATGCTCTCATTCTCACACACACACTCGCACCCAGTCTCACTCTCTCTCTGTCACACACACATACACACACACACACTCGCACATTCACTATGTCTCACACAGTCACTCTCACACACACTCTCTCAAACATACACACTCCGAGGAATACCATGTTAGCGCCCATTTCCTTTAAAACAGAAACGGGCCTTTTTTACTAGTAAAAAATAATAAACAATGAACAATATATATAAATATCAGGAAATTAAAGTATTACATGACCAACTATGGATATCATGCTAACATTTATTATAAAAATATAACAAATTGTACTACAACATCCCCCAAGCTCAAGCATTCAGAAGCAATGATGTTGTTTCATAGTATACTGTGCACTCGAAGTAGTCTGGTCTGATCGCCTCTATACATTGAAATCATCTGACGTGAACAGTCAATAAAGAAGTCAAAACTTATCTGAAACCAAAATTCCCGCTCAATTCAGGATGCCCACAGTGAATCCAAATGGTGATTAATTCTCACTGGTGTCTGCCAGCTATAGATTAGTTCATCATAATAGCGTATTCTGTAAATGTTATTTAAACCCAATGAGTCCAGAATTGCTGACCACACTGTCAAAACCAGCTTCTATTACTTCTGAAAGTCTCTCAAACCTTCAGTGTCATTCACAAACATGGCTACTGGTAAAGTTAAATCCAGTGTGTTTCCTTAACTGGCCAAGTTTCGCTTAAATCTTTCTCAAAAGGATATGCTTCAAAACATTTAGTATTAAAACATCTTCAATAGTAATGTTTCTCCACCTCTCTTTACATCTTTAGCCATTTTTTTCTTCCACCTGTGCTTTTGCTAGCCATTTTTTCCTCTTCACTTCTTTGAGTTTAATCTGATAATATTTTCTGTGATCCTCTTGTTATGATCTTGTGTATTTCTTGAACGAAGCCTCTTTTGCCCTTATTTTTTCAGCCACCTGTTTGGAGAAACATATAAGTTTTCTTTTTCTCTTGTTTTTGTTTACTTTCCGTGTGTAAAGATCTGTTGTCATACATATAGCAGCTTTCAGCTTGGACCACTATGCCATCAGCTCCTTCTTCAGGTATTCCCCATTTTACCCAAATCCAGTACTTTGAGTTTTGTGCGGCTGCACTCTGCTTTTGCTCTTACATCAAACCATATCATTTATTTATTACATTTGTACCCCGCGCTTTCCCACACATTGCAGGCTCAATGTGGCTTACAGAGTAAATACAATTACAGAGTCATTAAGGAGAATATTACAAATTGTAGTAAACGTAGTAATTGTGAGGTTTTGAGGATATGAGAGTTGGATATGTAGAGGCAAAGATAGGATAAGGAAAAGGAAAAGAAATTGGGAGGGGTAAGAAGAAGGAAGGATGGAGAGGAGAAGAATGGAGGGATGGGCATAAGGAGATTGGGAGATATAGTCTAAGGTATAATGATCATCAGGACCGGGATCAAGAGGAAAGGTTTAAGAGTTAAGTAGGGTCATTCGGGTAAGCTTCCTTGAAGAGATGGGTCTTCAACATTTTCCTGAAGGGTAGATGGTCGTTGATTGTTCTGATGGATCTTGGCAGAGCGTTCCAAAGCTGGCTGCCCAAGAAGGAGAAACTGGATGCATAGGAGGTCTTATATTTAATACCTTTGCAATTGGGGAGGTGTAAATTAAGGTGGGTACGAGATGACAATGGTCTGTTTCTGGCTGGGAGGTCAATGAGGTTGTTCATGTAGTTAGGGGATTCTCCATATATATATTTATTTATTTGTTACATTTGTATCCCACATTTTCCCACATATTTGCAGGCTCAATGTGGCTTACATAATACCATGAAGGCATTCGCCAATTCCAGTATGGGAATAGTACAAAATGTTGTATTGGGATATGATCTTATGAATCATAGTGTAGACTTTAAAATTTATTCTTTCTCTTATGGGAAGCCAATGAAGTGTCTCTCGAAGAGGTGTTGCGCTGTCAAACCTTGACTTGCCAAAGATAAGTCTGGCTGCTGTGTTTTGGGTAGTCTGAAGCCTCTTGAGGATTAGGGTCTTACATCCTAAGAAAACACTGTTGCAGTAGTCTGCGTGTGTGAGTACGATTGCACTAGGTTCCGAAAGGAGTTCAAGGGAAGATAAGATTTCACTTGTTTCAGAATCCACATCATGTTGAACATTTTTTTTGGATGGATTTATCATGTGATCATCGCTATTGCCTAGGTGGGCACTCACACAGACACTGGAAACACTGTCTCGATTTGTGAGAACTAGATCCAGCATCGACCCTTCCCTTTTGGGTTTCATCACTATTTGTCTGAACAAGGTACTTTGACAGGCATCCACAATCGCCATATTTCTTTCCGATTCTGCCGATGGGACGTTCCAATCCACATCAGGCAAGTTGAAATCTCCCAGCAATAGCGCCTCCCCTTTCATACCAAGTTTATGGATGTCATCTATCAGATCCTTGTCCAGCTTCTCCATTTGTACCCGAGGTCTGTAGATAACACCCTTGTGGATACAGGTTCCATCTTCTCTTCCCAGAATGATCAATATAGCTTCTTCCTTTCCCCAGGTCCCAGGCATTTCAACCGCTCTGATATTACTTTTCACATGCAGCACCACTCCTCCACCTCTTTGGCCCTCCCAATCCTTCCTAAAGAGATTATAACACGGTACGGTTGCATCCCATTCATGAGAGTCATTGAACCGTGTCTCTGTAATAGCAACAATATTCAAGTCTTCTTCAAGCATCACAGGGCTTGCAGATCTTGAACCTTTTTACTTAGGCTACTGTAGGGGTATTTCCCTGTGATCTTACCTGTGATGGCTTTGGTTCATATGAGCCTAGTGCATCCTGTTACAAACAAGACGGATGCTACAACCTCTGACCTGAACCTTACTGTGTCAGCAAGATCCAGCTTCAGCTTGTGGAAAAACACTGGCAGATTCACTGAAGCCAAGGACATTCTGTGTTCCAACCACCCCCTTCCAACACCCTGAGATGAGAAGGGAGTCAGACCCATGGCACCAGAAGTTACCATTTCCAAGGTCACAAAACAAAGAACTCTTCTTGCCCATGTACTGAACTGAACGAGATCATGATTGGTCCGGGCTGTCACCTGACCGAGAGGTACTGGGAAAGCAGGAACAAGAAGAAGTTAGTAAGTCGGAGACCCTCGAAAAGTGTGTGTGTGTGTGGGGGGGGGGGGGGGAGTAACTGGTAAGAGGACCTGAGAAATCCAGCAAGGCTCGGGGTGAGCCAGAGACTGTGTTTGGTACAACCTTGTGACCTGCATAACTGGTGCAAATTCATGTGGCACATATATTGGCTCGGAGGTACAACACAGAGGGACGGAAACCTGCTTCCTGCAGAGAGACCTGCACGACATCTAAGACACAGACAGCTGGGATAGCGTCTGGGGAGAATCTGCTCCGGTCTCATCGGAAGCCTTCATAAGGACAGCGGTGAGATCACAGTGATTTATTTCCTAGTCTGGGGTTAGTGGTTGGTTCTTATCTAAGTAGGATTGGTTTATGTCAGCTCGTAGTCAGAGAATAAGCTGCTAATTTGTATTTTGCATAAGATGTGATAAGTTTTCATAAGGATTATTAGGATATCATTTGTACTGTTCTAATCATTACTGTACTTAGTCTCAGGATAATCAGAGTATAGTTTAGACAATATATTTTGGTAGTGCTCTTATCAGTAAGAGATATTTCTACTGCTTATAAGCTAATGCAGAGTGTTTCTATTTTTCTTATCTATAATAAAATATATATATATCATCTGTGGCTTGTTTCACTTCTCTAATGGAACATCTGGCAAGGTGCCAGAACCAAGATTCTTGTATATTATTCCCTAGACAGAGCTAGGAAGTTGCTTAGCCAAATTTCCTCACCTTAGGACCTTGGAATAAGTAATCTGTGGGTAACTGTTATCCTAAGTATTATTTATTGACACCTACACTACGAGCATTTGTGCTCATTGCTTTCCATGTGTTAAGTGTGTTCAGATGTTACTAAACCCACTATCATGTTTTTGCTGGAGGTGACTGAATTCCCTTTCTTCCTATTGTCACCCCTGCCCTCTAGTTTAAATGTCTAGAAACATACTGTCTGAATTTCTCTCCAAGGATTCTTTTTTCCCATCACAGAAAGATGTAGCCCATCATTACAATATAGCTTGTGATTTTGCCATGTACTGCCCCATCCTCCACTGTAACTGAAACCTTCTTCTGTACATCAAGCTTCAAGCCATTTATTGAACTCTTCTGTTTTACATAGTCTTTCTTCTCCCTTCCCATATGTAGGGATAACTTCAGAAAAAGCTGCAGTCCTAACCAAAAGCTTGAGCCCCTCCCCAAGCTTCTTGAATGTTCTCTGTGCTCCAAACTTGCTAGTGTTGGCCAGGTCATTTGTCCCCATATGGATTACAAAATCAGTATTAGAATCCTTACTTTCTTCTCTGATCACATTCAGTATTTGGTTGGTACTTCTGGTAGCAGAGGATCTTGGAAGGCATTTCACTAGATTGGGACCCTTGAACTGTGCTCCTAAATTAATGCCTCTTGGATTGAGTTTCATTGTTTGCCTCTGGCTCCTCCTCAGTACTTCTTTTCTGAACATCATAATGTCTCTTGGATTGAGTTACATTGCTTGCCTCTGGCTTGCCTCAGTGCTTCTTTTCTGAGTATCATAATGCTCTAATGCAGCAAAGGAATTATACAGGGGTAAAGGTTTGGAGGGTGAATGCCTCTGTGTCATAGGTCATAGTCTACCTCAAAAAAGACATAGTGGAATTGGAAAAGGTGCAGAGAAGGGCGACAAAGATGATGCAGGGGAAGGGGCGACTTCCCTATCAGGATAGGCTGAAGAGGCTGAGGCTCTTCAGCTTGGAGAAAAGGAGGCTGAGGGAAGATATGATAGAGGTCTATAAGATAATGAGTGGAATGGAACCGGTCGATGTGGAGTGTCTGTTTACGCTTTCCAAAAATACTAGGACAAGGGGGCATGCGATGAAGCTGCAATGTAGTAAATTTAAAACGAATCAGAGGAAATATTTCTTCACTCAACTCGTAGTTAGACTCTGGAATTCGTTGCCGGAAAAAGTGGTTAAGGCGGTTGACTTAGCGGACTTTAAAAAAGGGTTGGACGGCTTCCTGGAGGAAAAAGCCATAGAATGTTATTGAATGGACGAGGGAATAATACAGTATTTATTATTATTAATTACATTTGTACCCCGCGCTTTCCCACACATAGCAGGTTCAATGCGGCTTACATAGTAAATAGAATTACAAAGTCTTGAAGGAAAATGTAACAAGCTGTAGTAAACATAGAAGTGGTGGGGTTTTGAGGATATGTAAATTGAGCATGGAGAGGTAAACAAAGATAGGATGAGCAAAAGGAGAAGAGATTAGGAGGGGTAAGGAATAGGAAGGATGGAGAGGAAGAGATTGAGGAAGGAGCATAAGGAGATTGTGAGACATGGTCAAAGGTTGTCACGATTGTGGTCGTGACCCCTCTCAGACTCACCTTATTTCCAGCGGTCAGCTTCCAAGCTGGCTTCTGTCCGTTCTTCCTGAGTTAGCTCTGTCTCTGTGTGCTGGCTGCTTCCAGCATGGCTCTAATTGCTCCACTATACTGCACCTGGGTGTGTTTAGCCTCTTTGTGCTTCAGTGTGTTTTCTGCCTGTGTCCTGTAGTTGTGACATCATCAGTCAGGGCCTTGATAAGGAAGTGGTGTTCTTCAATTCAGGGCTTTTGCATCTCTGCCTTGCTTCTAATTGGTGTGCGGGACAAATTGTTTGTTCTTTTGGCCGCTTTTGGTGACAGGGTGCTGGGCTCGATGGACCCTTGGTCTGTCCCAGCATGATGATGCATATTTACTTATGTACTTATGTACTGTGACCCATCTATTCCTTTTTTGCTTTATTCTCTGTGGCAGTGCTGGTAGTAAAATAACTGGGAATTGGGTAGTCCTAGATGCTTCCTTGATTGCAATCAATTCCTTCTTGTCACGATGGTGACTGTTTCCTTGTCCGTGCTTACCTCGCCCTCTGGTGGCCAGAACCGGTGGCTGCTATGGACTGTCACACATTCCAGATTTCAGCCCAGTCCGGTCTGGATCTTCTGGGCTGCCAGACTTGCTTTTCTTGTTTGTGCCTGAACAGCACCCATAGCTGCCTTGTGATTCCTGCAGCTAAATTTCAGCTGCTGATGGGCTTTATTAACCACCTGGAAACTTCTGTGTTAGCCTTTGCATTGCCAAGGGTCATCAGGTTAGTCGGTGTGCTGTTGTACGGTTTACCTAGCCTTGTTCTGTGGGCTCCTGCCCTTCTGCTTTGTCTTGCTCTTGTCTGTGGGCTTCCAGTCCTTCTGTTTGCCTTGTTCACTGTCTGTGTTCCTGTTTGTGGCTGCCTTGCAGCCCTTAGCCTTGGCTCTTGTGTCTGTGCCTACGTGTCCCTGTTTGTGGCGGCTTGTCAGCCTTCAGTCTTGGTTCTGTTCTGTTGCCTGTGTGTGGAACCCTGGTCTGAGTGTCTGCAGTAGCCAGCATTGTCCCTAATTAGCTCTCTGCTGTGCAGGTGGTCTGCTCCTGTTCTACCCTGTCTGTTTTCAGCTTTCTTCCCTCTGTTTGGAACCCTGCTTATGCCCAGCATGTGTGTATTTCCTGAACCCTGCTTCTGCCCAGCTTGTGGTATATCCTGAATCCTGCTTCTGCCAAGCTTGTGTGTATATCCTAAACCCCTGCTTCTGCCAAGCTTGTATGTATATCCTGAACCCTGCTTCTGCCAAGCTTGTATGTATATCCTAACCCCTGCTCCTGCCAAGCTTGTATGTATATTCCTTTCCCCTCTGACCCTCAGTCCCTGTTCAGCCTAGTTGGTATCCAGTTCCTGCCTTGTCCTGTAAGTCCTGCCGGCCGCCTGCACCCAGGGGCTCAACTCCTGCGGAACGGCGGTCAAGTGCAGGTGAAGTCTAGCTGTTCCTGTCAGAGTTCTGCCTTGTCTCTGGTGTGGGGTGGTTTTGCCTGCTACTGCCGCTCCACGGCAGTGGTCCAAGGGCTCACGAACCCCACCCTCTTCCTCTGAGACTCATTGGAATGCATTTGTGTTTCACTTATACATTCTGATATTTGTCAACATTTGCTTATTTCTGATCTGAAGAAGGGTTACCTTCAAAAGCTAATCAAGAAATGTATTGTTAGTCAAATAAAAAAGGTATCATCTTATTTTCTTTTCTCTGTTTTGTTTTATTTCTATTTATTACCGCTATAAGTGGGCTATCACATCACTTTACAATTAAAATAAAAGTTATGTTCTGCTACTTTTGGATCAGTATGGATTACAAAATATAAAAAACTAGGCCAACCCTAGACGTATCATTACCCAAAACATACATTTAATCCACATAACCCCTAAAAGTACACAATATCTGATATATTTCAAAATTAAGTGTCTACATAAGTACATAGTACATAAGTACTACCATACTGGGACAGATCAAAGATCCATCAAGCCCAGCACCCTGTTTCCAACAGTGGACAATCCAAGTTACAAGTACCTGGCAAGATCCCAAAACAGTACAATACATTCTATGCTGCTTATCCTATAAATAAACAGTGGACTTTCCCAAGTCCATCTTATAATTGCTTATGGACTTTTCTTTTAGGAAGTTATCCAATCCTTTTTTAAACCCTCTAAGCTAACCACTTTTACTATATTCTCTGGCAATGAATTCCAGAGTTTAATTACACATTGAGTGAAGAAATATTTTCTCCAAATTTTTTTTTTGAGATAACCTTTTTATTTTCAATAATTTTTATTGATGACATATTACACTCTCAAAATCAACAAAATTAACCATTAACAATGGGCAATCCGTCATCAGCTTTTCTGTGTGGCATAAATATCTTTTACACCACTTTGTAATAGTTAACTTCAGTCAGCAATACTTAACATTAAACAACAGTACCCCACCTCCCTACCTCCCCATCCTCCTACTCTTCCCTCCCTTATAATGTGGTACCGGAAGATTGGAGGGTGGCCAATGAAACACCCATTTTTAAAAAAGGTTCCAGGAGAGATCCGGGAAATTATAGACCGGTGAGTCTGATGTCTGTGCCGGGGAAAATGGTAAAGGCTATTATTAAAAACAAAATCACAGAGCACATACAAGGACATGGATTACTGAGACCGAGTCAGCTCGGCTTTTGTGTGGGGAAATCTTGCCTGACCAATTTACTTCAATTCTTTGAAGGAGTAAACAAACATGTGGACAAAGGGGAGCCGGTTGATATTGTGTATCTGGATTTTCAAAAGGCGTTTGACAAGGTACCTCATGAAAGGCTACAGAGGAAATTGGAGGGTCATGGGATAGGAGGAAAAGTTCTATTGTGGATTAAAAACTGGTTGAAGGATAGGAAACAGAGAGTGGGGTTAAATGGGCAGTATTCACAATGGAGAAGGGTAGTTAGTGGGGTTCCTCAGGGGTCTATGCTAGGACCGCTGCTTTTTAATATATTTATAAATGATTTAGAGATGGGAGTAACTAGCGAGGTAATTAAATTTGCTGATGACACAAAGTTATTCAAAGTTGTTAACTTGCGACAGGATTGTGAAAAATTACAGAAGGACCTTACGAGACTGGGAGACTGGGCGGCTAAATGGCAGATGACGTTTAATGTGAGCAAGTACAAGGTGATGCATGTGGGAAAAAAGAACCCGAATTATAGCTACGTCATGCAAGGTTCCACGTTAGGAGCTACGGACCAAGAAAGGGATCTGGGTGTCGTCGTCGATAATACACTGAAACCTTGAGCTCAGTGTGCTGCTGTGGCTCAGAAAGCAAATAGAATGTTGGATATTATTAGGAAAGGTATGGAAAACAGGTGTGAGGATGTTATAATGCCGTTATATCACTCCATGGTGCGACCGCACCTTGAGTATTGTGTTAAATTCTGGTCGCCGCATCTCAAGAAAGATATAGTGGAATTGGAAAAGGTGCAGCGAAGGGCAACTAAAATTATAGCGGGGATGGGACGACTTCCCTATGAAGAAAGACTAAGGAGGCTAGGGCTATTCAGCTTGGAGAAGAGAAGGCTGAGGGGAGACATGATAGAGGTATATAAAATAATGAGTGGAGTGGAACAGGTGGATGTGAAGCGTCTGTTCACGCTTTCCAAAAATACTAGGACTAGGGGGCATGCGATGAAACTACAGTATAGTAAATTTAAAACAAATCGGAGAAATATTTTCTTCACCCAACGAGTAATTAAACTCTGGAATTCGTTGCCGGAGAACGTGGTGAAGGTGATTAGCTTGGCAGAGTTTAAAAAGGGGTTAGACGGTTTCCTAAAGGACAAGTCCATAAACCACTACTAAATGGACTTGGGAAAAATCCACAATTCCAGGAATAACATGTATTGAATGTTTGTACGTTTGGGAAGCTTGCCAGGTGCCCTTGACCTGGATTGGCCGCTGTCGTGGACAGGATGCTGGGCTCGATGGACCCTTGGTCTTTTCCCAGTGTGGCATTACTTATGTACTTATGATCTTAAATGTACATGCTAGTATAACAATTCCCTATCCCGACAGTAAAATTAGCTAGTAAGCTTAGAAATTGTTCACAGTAATACTCTCCCTTGTATAGACCTATCTATGTCCTATGTTCGTATATCCCCCCTACCCAAGGTATAGTATTATAGGTAAGCACTTATCTAAATCCAATCAGCCCCCCTATTACAGCGGATATTGATTCATTAAAAGGCTTCGCACCTTAGGAGATAGAGCCAATATATAGGGTTCCCATACAGACCAAAATTGTTTCTTTCTTTTCAATGTTACACTTGCTTCATGCGCTTCCATGAGTAGCAAATTATGGAAGGCATTCCTCCAAAGCCAAAAAGTAGGCATTGTACTTTGAGTCCAATGTTGGCGTATACATTTCTTGCCCACCACCCCTGCCTTATAAATAAGAATATGCTCTTTCAAAAACAGTGAGCTGCATTGTCCCGTTTGACCCAAAATAATGTTCTTAGGAGAAGCCAGGATGCTCTTATGAATCATTTGCTCCCAGAATTGTATTAGTTGAGACCAAAAGCAATAAACAGGGGGACAGCACCACAGTGCATGGGCTAAGGTAGCTTCTGAGTTTCCACATTTTGTACATTTTGGTGATTCTACACAACCTGCACAAAACGCTTGTTTAGGGGAGAAATACGCTCTAGTTAGAATTCAAAACTGACATTCTCTATAATTTGCACTGTGTATGTTGCAGGATCATTTGTATCAATCGATTTATCTCCCCTTCTCTGATACTTATCTTATGGTCTTTATGCCAACTTTGTATCACTGTCATATAATCCCTACCCGGGGTCACCAAGATCAAGGCCTTATGAAGCGTGGCCACTGATACGCAACCACGACTTACCAGCTGAATTTCTCCAGCAAGGGTATTATCCCCTGCAAGCAATTTCCTAGAAGGGACTTAATATAATGAGATATTTGCAGATAAGCAAAATAGTTTAACGGGTGTGGCTGTATAATTTGCATTAGTCAGTCATTTGCATTACTTATTTGGGCAAGCTTACCCTACAGATCCCGTCCTGCCTCCGTGATTCCTGGACTCCAACTCCTATAAAGACCTTGTGAACTTAACCACTTTCTCGTAACCCTGTACCTTTATGCCACCCATATCACTTTCAATTTATTGTACTTTACTGTTTGTTTACTAAACGTTGTAAGCCACATTGAGCCTGCCAGTGGTGGGAAACTGTGGGGTATAAATGATATAAATAAATAAATAATCCGCCGTCTTCCTGTAACAGGTTGGCAATATAAAATACACCCTGCAGTGCCCATTTATGAAATAATCCTCTCATCTGGCCCCGTTCAAAATCTAAATTCCCTATGATTGGTAGAAAGTCTGTGCATGTCGGGTCTTGTTTTAAATATCTCAGTAACATTCTCCAGGCATACCGCATTGAGTGTAATTTCCATCTCGGGGGTAGCTTCTGTTGTGGTGCACGTAAGAGATAGTGGGGTGTAATGGTAAAAATATTTCTTTTTCTAAAGCCCAATAGGTAAAATGTTCTGTACCTAATATTCAATCAGCTAAATGATGCAACAGACAGGCTAAATTATAGAGACACATGTTCGGGAAACCCACCCCCTTGTGTCCAATTGCCAAATAAATATTCTAATTTAATTTTTGGCTTTTTACCCCCCCCCCCCCCCCCCCCAGCAAAAATAAGTGACCATCTTCCGTAGGAGTTTGTAATCCCATTGTAATATGCACAATGGTAGCTGTCTTAATACATACAACCATCTAGGAAATATGATCATGCGATATAAACTAATTTTACCACTAAGAGATAATGGCAGCGAATGCCAGATTTTTAGCTGCTGTTTAGTTTCTGATCCATATTTACTCTGTACAACTCCCGAGGGTTAGCTGAAAGTATAATGCCTAAGTATTATTATTATTAGCATTTGTATAGCGCTACCAGACGCACGCAGCGCTGAACACCTGATACAAAGAGACAGTCCCTGCTCAAAAGAGCTTACAATCTAAATAATACAGACAGACAAGACAGTTACGGGTGAGGGAAGTAATGGGTGAGAAAGAAGGAAGGGACAAGGGGAGGGCAATTGAGTAGTGGAGGAGCAGCCTAGTGGTTAGTACAGTGGACTTTGATCCTGGGGAACTGGGTTCAATTCCCACTGCAGCTCCTTGTGACTATGAGCAAGTCACTTAACCCTCCATTGCCCCAGGTACAAAATAAGTACCTGTATATATGTAAACCGCTTTGAATGTAGTTGCAGAATACCACAGAAAGGCGGTATATCAAGTCCCATTTCTCTTCCCTTCCCTAGCGGCTAGGAGCTAAAAAGCAGCAGTGAAAAGGTGGGTTTTCAGCATAGATTTGAAAACAGGTAGAGATGGAGCTAGACGTATAGGTCCAGGAAGTCTATTCCAGGCATAAGGTGCCGCGAGAGAAAAGGAGCGAAGCCTGGAGTTAGCAGTGAAGGAGAAGGGGGACGACAAGAGAGATTTGTCCAGTGAGCGGAGTTCACAGGGAGAAATGTAGGGAGAGATGAGAATGGAGAGGTAATGGGGGGCTGCAGAGTGGATGCATTTAAAGGTCAGTACGAGAAGTTTAAACTGAATGCGGAAGTGGACAGGGAGCCAGTGAAGTGACTTGAGGAGTGGGCTAGTGTGAGTATAACGATTCTGGCGGAAAATAAGTCGTGCCGCAGAATTTTGGACAGATTGGAGAGGAGAGAGATGGCTGAGCGGAAGACCAGTGAGAAGTAAATTGCAATAGTCCAAGCGAGAGGTGACAAGGGTGTGGATAAGGGTTCTGGCAGTGTATTCAGAAAGGAAGGGGCGAATTTTGCTAATATTGTAGATAAAGAAACGACAGGTTTTGGCGATCTGTTGAATATGTGCAGAGAAGGAGAGAGAGGAATCAAAGATGACTCCAAGGTTACAAGCCGAGGACACAGGGTGGATGTGAGAGCCATTAACAGAGATAGAGAAAGGGGGAAGAAGGGAGGTGGGTTTAGGGGGAAAAATGAGAAGTTCAGTTTTGGTCATGTTGAGCTTTAGATGGCTTTGAGACATCCAAGCAGCAATGTCGGACAAGCAGGCTTAGATTTTGTCCTGGATCGAGGTTGAGATTTCAGGGGTGGAGATGTAGATCTGAGAGTCATCAGCGTAAAGATGGTATTGAAAGCCATGGGATGAAATCAGGGTACCAAGGGAAGAGGTATAGATGGAGAAAAGGAGGGGTCCAAGGACAGAACCCTGAGGCACACCAACAGAAAGCGGGATGGGAAGTTGAAGAATATCCACTAGAGTGAACACTGAAAGAACGAAGTGAGAGGTAAGAGGAGAACCAGGAAAGAACAGGACCCTGGAATCCAAGCAAGGACAGCGTATCCAGAAGTATAGTGTGGTCAACAGTGTCGAAAGCAGCAGATAGGTCAAGAAGGATAAGGATAGAATAGAGACCTCTGGATTTAGCCAGTAGCAAGTCATTAGAGACTTTGGTAAGTGCAGTTTCAGTAGAGTGAAGAGGGCGAAAACCAGATTGGAGTGGGTCAAGAATAGGTTGCGAAGAAAGAAAGTCAAGACAACGGTGGTAAACGACATGTTCAAGTAATTTGGAGAGGAAAGGGAGAAGGGAGATGGGGCGATAGTTGGAGGGAGAGGTAGGGTCAAGTGAGGGTTTTTTAAGGAGTGGAGTGACAACAGCATGTTTGAAGGCCATAGGAACAGTTGCAGTGGAGAGTGAAAGATTAAGGATGTGACAGATGACTGGGATGATAGTAGGAGAGACAGTGTTAAGTAGATAAGTGGGGATGGGATCAGAGGGACAGGTAGTACATTTAGAGGCGGAAAGAAGAAGAAGGGCAGTTTCCTCAGTAGAAACTTCTGAGGAGGAAAAAGAAGGAAAGGAAGGAGAGTAGGGGTGAGGACTAAGGGAGAGAGAGGTGGGGAGGGTTTGGATGAAAATTCAAGGTTAATCTTACGGATTTTATCGTGGAAGTGCTCAGCTAGGGTCTGAGGAGAAAGAGATGGGAGAATTGGGGACGGAGGTACCTTGAAAAGAGAGTTCAGTGTGGCGAAGAGGAGTCGAGGGTTGGAGCCAAAGGAATTTGTCAATTGGGTGAAGTAATCCTGTTTGGCAAGTGAAAGGACAGACTGGAAGGAGTTAAACATGAATCTGAAATGAATGAAGTCGGCAAGGGCAAAACCAAAAAAACAAAAAGGCACACAACTGCTTACAAAACAGTAGATAAAAAACAACAAAGCAGTGGAATCAAATGTATTTATTTGGAATAATACCCGACGTGGCCACGTTTCGCCCTCAGGCTGCGTCAGGGGTACAAACTATAAAAACAAAACACAAATATAAAAACATATATAACCATTTAACAGTATCATAAGCATGATTCAACTAATAAAAACCAATTATTTAAAAAAGATTCAACATATATAAAACAATCCTTTTAAAAGTTTTTAAAAAACATGTATAGACCTACTTGATATCATCTATAAAACAAATATTTATAATTATCATTAAAATCATACATCATGTAAAATTTTTAATCAGAACATCTACAATTACTCACATCACATTTATACCTCTCAATAAAAAAATGTTAAGATCATACAATTAGAATCAAAACAATTCAATGAAGAGGGGAAGAAATTTCTTTATACATACCTATCAAAAGTGTGTATAAGTATATCATATACACTAGTAGTGAGATGAGAACAGTTATTCCAAAAATCTAGTTCTACGCAGATACAGAAACAAAAAATAAAAGTATCATCAGATAAGATGTATATCTAAATGTACATTAAGAGGGGCATAATTGAACGAAAACGTCTATCTCCATGGGCGTTTATCTCCGAGAACGGGTCCGTGAAGGGGCGGACCGAACCGTATTTTCGAAAAAAATAGACGTCCATGTTTTATTCGACAATTTGTGAGCTGGGCGTTTTTGTTTTTCAGTGATAATGGAAAATGAAAGCGCCCAGCTCAAAAACGAATAAATCCAAGGCATTTGTTCGTGGGAGGGGCCAGGATTTGTAGTGCACTGGTCCCCCTCACATGCCAGGACACCAACCGGGCACCCTAGGGGGCACTTTTACAAAAACAAAAAAAAAGGTCAAAGAGCTCCCAGGTGCATAGCACCCTTCCCTTGTGTGTTGAGCCCCCCAAATCCCCCTCAAAACCCACTGCCCACAAGTCTACACCATTACTATAGCCCTAAGGGGTGAAGGGGGGCACCTACATGTGGATACAGTGGGTTTGGGGGGGTTGGACGACTAAGCATTAAGCAGCACAATTGTAATAGGTAGGGGGGGGGATGGGCCTGGGTCCACCTGCCTGAAGTCCACTGCACCCCCTAACAACTGCTCCAGGGACCTGCATACTGCTGCCAGGGAGGTGGGTATGACATTTGAGGGTGAAAATATAAAGTTGTGAAACATCATTTTTTGTGGTGGGAGGGGGTTAGTGACCACTGGGGGAGTCAGGGGAGGTCATCCCCGATTCCCTCTGGTGGTAATCTGGTCATTTAGGGCACTTTTTGGGGCCTTATTCGTGAAAAAACAGGGTCCAGGAAAAGTGCCCTAAATTCTAGCTACAAACGCATACTTTTTTTCCATTATCGGCGAAAGGCGCCCATCTCTGTTCGGGTGATAACCACGCCCCAGTCCCGCCTTCACCACGCCTCTGACACGCCCCTGTCAACTTTGTACATTTCCATGATGGAGTGCACTTGAAAACGTCCAAGTTCGGCTTTCGATTATACCGCGTTATTCGTTTTTGGGAGATAAACGCCTATCTCCCGATTTAGGTCGCAATATAGGCGTTTTTGTCTTTCGATTATAAGCTGGTAAGTATACTAGACAGACTACCAGATAAGTATCCTGATTTTTGCACTAGGCACATCAACTCATTTAAAATAAAATAAATTATCTGTTTGTGTTTTAACCAAAGGCAGGGGACAGTCCGCTAAATGTAAAAAAACTTCTTACACACAGCTCAAAATCAACTTTTAAAAGACTCTAGACATTCTAGTTTCTCCACTGATATTCTTAACACAAAAAACAAAAACTGTCCACATTACTACTAGCGGCAGGAAACAGTTCACTGAATAAAAACTTCTCACTAAAGTATAACAGCAGAGAAAGCACTGCAAGCACTCAGTCTTAAAAACAACATCTAATACATCTCTATCAAATCACAGCTAGACTCCCTACATATTCCAAAGATGTGCAAGATGAACAGAAATAAAGCAAACACTTACCCACTTTTCTGCTACTTCCAACTGAACTGATATGCATTAGCATGGCTAGCTTCTGTGAGACCCATGACTCATATAGCATCATCATGAGGTTAAAAGTCATCTCTAAGCACATTGCAATTATCTTAAAGGGCCAGATAAATACTAGAGGCAGAAAACAGTTCACTGAATAAAAACTTCTCACCAAGATATAACAGCAGAGAAAGCACTGCAAGCACTCAATCTTAAAAACAACATAGAATCATGCTTATGATACTGTTAAATGGTTATATATGTTTTTATATTTGTGTTTTGTTTTTATAGTTTGTACCCCTGACGCAGCCTGAGGGCGAAACGTGGCCACGTCAGGTATTATTCCAAATAAATGCATTTGATTCCACTGCTTTGTTGTTTTTTATCTGAAGTCGGCAAGGGTGCAGGATTTAAGCCAAGAACGTTCAGCAGAGCGGGCACAGGAAAGAAAGTAGCGGATTTTAGAGGTCAGCCAAGGCTGGGGTTTGGTACACCTAGTAGGACGGGGCATGGGAGGGGCAAGAGTGTCCAGTGCAGAGGAGAGAATAGTATCATAGGAGGAAACAGCTTCATTGACAGACTTAGATAGAGTGTTGGTAGAGAAAAGGTTAGAGACATAAGAGGATAGAGTAAGGGGGTCAATAGCCTGAAGATTTCTAGATGTGGGGATTGAGATTGGGTGGGATCGGGGAGGAGGGTGCTTAAGTGTGAAGGTTAATAGGTGATGGTCAGAAAAGGGGAGATCTGAGGAACAGAAGAAGGGCAGTTTCCTCAGTAGAAACTTCTGAGGAGGAAAAAGAAGGAGAGGAAGGAGAGTAGGGGTGAGGACTAAGGGAGAGAGAGGTGGGGAGGGTTTGGATGAAAATTCAAGGTTAATCTTACGGATTTTATCGTGGAAGTGCTCAGCTAGGGTCTGAGGAAAAAGAGATGGGGGAATTGGGGACGGAGGTACCTTGAGAAGAGAGTTCAGTGTGGCGAAGAGGAGTTGAGGGTTAGAGCCAAAGGAATTTGTCAATTGGGTGAAGTAATCCTGTTTGGCAAGTGAAAGGGCAGACTGGAAGAAGTTAAGCATGAATCTGAAATGAATGAAGTCGGCAAGGGTGCAGGATTTAAGCCAAGAACGTTCAGCAGAGCGGGCACAGGAAAGAAAATAGTGGATTTTAGAGGTCAGCCAAGGCTGGGGTTTGGTACACCTAGTAGGACGGGGCATGGGAGGGGCAAGAGTGTCCAGTGCAGAGGAGAGAATAGTATCATAGGAGGAAACAGCTTCATTGACAGACTTAGATAGAGTGTTGGTAGAAAAAAGATTAGAGACATAAGAGGATAGAGTAAGGGGATCAATAGCCTGAAGATTTCTAGATGTGGGGATTGAGATTGGGTGGGATCGGGGAGGAGGGTGCTTAAGTGTGAAGGTTAATAGGTGATGGTCAGAAAAGGGGAGATCTGAGGAACAGAAGCTGGAGGGAAAACAGTTAGAGGAGAGGATAAGGTTGAGACAGTGACCATTTTGGTGAGTGGGTGCAGAGGAACACAACCGAAGATTGAATGAGGATGTTAAGGCAGGGAATTGGGAAGCATAAGAATCAGAGGAACCATCAGAGTGGATGTTGAAGTCACCAAGAATGAGGGACGGAGATGAAGGTTCAAGAAAAACGGAGAGCCAGGCATCGAAGTCAGTGAGGAAAGAAGAAAGGGACTTATTGGGGGGACGGTAAATGACTGCAACTTGGAGTGGCAGCAGGTTGAATAAGCAGATGGAATGGACTTCAAAGGATGAGAAGGAGTGAGACTGAGGTATGAGAAGGGGCTGAAATCTGCAAGAGGGTGAAAGTAGATACCCGACGCCGCCTCCGCGGCCAACTGGGCGAGGAGTGTGGGAAAAGAGGTAGCCTCCATTGCATAGGGCAGCGACTGAGGCAGAGACGTCAGATGGGAGCCAGGTTTCAATTAGGGCGAGGAGTTGGAGAGAACGGGAGATGAAGAGGTCATGGGTAAAGGAGAGTTTGTTGCAGACAGATCGGGCATTCCATAGGGCGCACGAGAAGGGGAGGGAAGAGGGGGAGAGGAGGGGAATAGAAATGAGGTTGGAGACATTCCGGAGTGGTCTGTATAGATAGGATGAGGATTGGTGTGGGGGACCCGGATTGGGATTGATGTCCCCTGCGGATAGCAGGAGAAGGAGTAAGAGAATATGAAGAAGGGTAGGGGAGGTAGGGCGACGAAGGCGGGATGTGCCTAGGCGGAATGGAGATGGGTCAACAGCAGGAAGGAAATGTTGAAGGTTGAGGGCCAAGGAGAAGGAAGGGAAAGGAGAGAAGGTGAGGTGATGAGGGTAAGGGGAGGGTAAAGTGTAGCAGCACTGTAAAGTGTTTTGGGGCTAAGAAGTAGGTTGGGAAGGGACAGCATCAGGAAGAGAGTGTGCACAGGGGCCATGGTCATGGTCAGCAGAATTGGATTGCTGGAACGCTGGAATGTTGGAATGGGTGAAACTGGTACGCTGGGCTACTGGGGGAAGGTGACGAATCAGGAACGCACTAAGGTTACTTGCTCTAATCGAATCATGAGTAGTAGCTGGGATAAACTATGATAAAGAATAGATTGATTCAGAAATAGATGTAATTGGATGAGGTCAGTAGTGATAATTTGGCTGTTAGGGAGGCTATTTAAGAAATGTCACTCTAGGGGTGGGTGGGACTAAGCCTAAATCAGGAGGACAGTGCTGTCTGCAGCCTATCTCCAAAAGGGTAGATTCTCTCTAAAAGCTGCTTGCTCTAATGCTGTTAGCTTTCTCCCCAGCAGAGACACTAGTCACACCCATGAAGTTTGAAACTGTTTGTGGAGGATGGGAGGAAATAGCAATGCTTGATGGAAGAGAGAGAGAGAAATCTGATGGCAGATAAGCTATTAAATGTAATGCTGAGAACAACAGATACCAATGAGCAATTCAATAAACAGGCACAACAGCCAAGCAAAGCTTAAATCAGGAGGACAGTGCTGTCTGCAGCCTATCTCCAAAAGGGTAAATTCTCTCTAAAAGCTGCTTGCTCTAATGCTGTTAGCTTTCTCCCCAGCAGAGACACTAGTCACACCCACAAAGTTTGAAACTGTTTGTGGGGGATGGGAGGAAATAGCAATGTTTGATGTTCCGAAAGTTCCCCTTCGCCCACTGAAGAGGAAACTCCCCTACCCATCCAGTGCGCGTCTCCAGCATTGTTGGCAAACCTTCAGATTTATGCATATTGAGCTGCAATCCTGAAAAGGAACCATATTCAGTGAAGCTCTCCAGAAGCCTTGGAAGGGATCGAGCCGGTGAAACAAAGGGCCAGATGCACTAAACTTAACGAGCCAGCAACGTGGTTTTTAAACCAGTTCTAGCCAGTCTAGCGAACAAGTAGTAAAACAAGCCATGCACAAAAGGGTTCTCTGAGCCATTTTCCTGTCACGGTAGCAGCTAACGAAAACGGAATGCAAATGAGCTAATTAGTATTATAATGCGCATGCAAGGCAGATGCACAGCCGTTTTCCGACCCCATGCACCATGGAAAACCTAACGGGAGGTCTGCACCTCCTGTTGGGTCTGCTGTGAGCGGGACCCATGCAGAGGAGGACGCCCATTGCAAAAATTGGAAGAAAAAAACGTCCAAGTGCTCGTCAGGGACATCCTTTCAAGTGCCTAACACTTGGACATCTTGCACTAAAAAAAAAAAAAGGGCATCCCTGATGAACACTTGGACGTTTTTTTCTTCAGATTGTGTGATGGGCGTCCTTCTCTTGGATGTGTTTTTCTTACGACAAAGGTGCCCAAACCGCAATGACCACCGCCGGAGAGAATCAGGGATTGGGACATGCGAGGACATCCAAATCAAAACTATTTGGATGTCCCTTTCGATTGTGCCCCTCCAGGTCTCTCTCGGCCAATCACAGCGCGTTTAGCTGTCACTGGTGTCAGCTAAATGCGCTGTGATTGGCTGACAAAGACCTGAAGGGGCATAATCGAAAGGGATGTCCAAATAGTTTTGATTTGGGCGTCCTCGCACGTCCCAATCCCCGATTCTCTCTCCCGCTCTCTCCCTCTGCTGCACAAAATGCCATTTACTGACGGCTATTATACACGCAGCTTGTCTGCGTGTATGAAGCCGTCTTTGGCATGTGCAGAGTAGCCAGCATAACGCTTGGCTGCTCTGCGCATGCTCAGCTGGCTGACTGGCTTCCCCTCCTTAGGAAGGAAATCACAAGCAAATGAGCTAACAGCGAGCAGCTCAATTGCATGCGATTTCCTTCATGCATGCCCGTTTTTTACCGATTCGCTAAGGGATCAGTAAAGGAAGGGCTCTTTCCGTGGAGTTAGTGCATCTGGCTGCAAATGTACTAAAAGATCATCGGCAAAGGCCGAAATCTTAAATTCATAAGTCCCCAAATTGATCCCCACTATTTCTGGATTTACCATAATTTCCCTAATCAAAGGGTCCACAGTGAGCGCAAATAATAGTGGGGATAACGGGCATCCTTGCCTAGTTCCACTAGCTATGGGAAACGTCTCTGACGCACAGTCATTACCAATGACCTTAGCTGTTGGTGCGGTATACAAGGTCCAAACTGCCTGCTCATAAAATCCTTCAATACCATAAGCACGTAATACTGCAAACAGGAAATCCCAATTAACCCTATCAAATGCTTTCTCAGCATTGAAGCTAACAAGCAGTGATGGTAGTTTAATTTCCTGTATTCTTTCCAAAGAGGCTAAAATAGTGCGGATATTTTTCACCGCCTGTCTTCCCCAAATAAATCCTACCTGGGGATCCGCGATGATTGACGGTAGTAATCGGGATAAGCGATTAGCTAAAATAGTTGCCAATAATTTCACTTCATATCCAATCACGGATATAGGTCTATAAGATTCCAGATAGCTAGGATCCTTCCCCGATTTTGGGAACACCACAATATGAGCTATGCGAAGAGAGCCCGGCAACCTTTGACCCTCTATTACTGCTCGAAACAAATTTACTAGCACATGTTGTATGTCCCGTCTCGTCTTCTGCCAGGGTCGCTTTACTCATACTACCACTCTCCTCAAGTCGCTTCACTGGCTCCCTATCCGTTTTCGTATCCTGTTCAAACTTTTTCTACTAACCTATAAATGTACTCACTCTGCTGCTCCCCAGTATCTCTCCACACTCGTCCTTCCCTACACCCCTTCCCGTGCACTCCGCTCCATGGATAAATCCTTCTTATCTGTTCCCTTCTCCACTACTGCCAACTCCAGACTTTGCGCCTTCTGTTTCGCTGCACCCTACGCCTGGAATAAACTTCCTGAGCCCCTACGTCTTGCCCCATCCTTGGCCACCTTTAAATCTAGACTTAAAGCCCACCTCTTTAATATTGCTTTTGACTCGTAACCACTTGTAATCACTCGCCTCCACCTACCCTCCTCTCCTCGTTCCTGTACACATTAATTGATTTGATTTGCTTACTTTATTTTTTGTCTATTAGATTGTAAGCTCTTTGAGCAGGGACTGTCTTTCTTCTATGTTTGTGCAGCGCTGCATATGCCTTGTAGCGCTATAGAAATGCTAAATAGTAGTAGTAGTAGTCCGGTAGCATCAATTTGTAAAATTCAGCCCTGTATCCATCAGGTCCCAGTACCTTATAAAGTGGACTTCTCCCCACCGCCCATGTCACTTCATCAGTGCTGACTGGCTTGTTAAGATCCTCTAATTGTGTCTGAGTTATTTTTGGCAGGTCAATACTTCCTAAATAAGCATTTGGGTCCAACTCTAGCGTCCTATCCGGAGTATACAGTTTCTCATAATAATTCTGAAATGTCCGAGCAATCTCTCCGTCAGAGTGGACCAGCTGTCCTGAAGCCTGATGCAGAGCCAAAACCTTCTGTGATCCTTTCTTCTGTCTCACCAACCGGGCCAATAACTTCCCCCCTTTGTTACCATGTTTGTAGAGTTGATATTTATAGTACAGGGCTGACTTTTTGGTTCTCTGATGTATTAATTCATTAAGGCCCAGATGCACTAAACTTAACGAGCCAATAACGAGCCATTAATGAGCAAGTAGTAAACCCTAGCGTGCACCAAACGCCATTTCCCGATCACGGTAGCAGCTAACGAAAACGGAATGCAAATCATTATAATGAGCTGCAGTACCTTTGCAAGGCTATTATAATGATATGCACTAATGTTTACCGATTCCCCTTACGGTGGAAACCCTAACGTGAGGTCTGCACCTCTCGTTAGGCAGGGGCTGCTGTGGGAAAGGAAAAAAAAAACAAGCTGCGCGTCTGTGCCTAACACTGACATCCTTCTAGGACGTCCCTGACGAGCACTTCTTTCTTTTTTCCCTTCCGACGCCCCCCTTCCTCTGTTGCTGCACCTGTGAAGAGTAATCCTGGAAACACAAAATATTTTGATTTTGGTATTTTAGCGGTTTGCCTCCTCGAATAGTACGTAGGATTAACTGTTTGTGATCATAGTTTAATACTCTCAGAATAACCACTCTAGGCTTCTCTCTTGGATCACGCGGTGGGCCCATTCTGTGTGCTCGTTCAATCCGAAATTGAGGCAAGTGCGACTCTAGGCCCGGCACCGATGGTAACCATGATTCCAAGAATTGTATTAAATCCGATGTTCCAGGTTCTTCCGGTAGGCTGATAAATCTCAGGTTATTGCGCCTTGAACGATTTTCGAGGTTATCTACTTTCTGCTCCAATTCAAAAACCTTTTTTTGTAGCCTCTCCTGTTCCACGGATAATTCCTGCACCTGATCTTCCAGCGTGGAGGTATGTTGCAATCCTTCATCCAACTCCAGGCAAACACTCTCTATCCACTCGTGAGCCTCTTCTGTTCGATCCAAAATTTGCTGTAGTTTTGTGTCCAGTGCTGCCTCAACCGCTGCTTTAACTTCAGCCACTAATTCCGCCATCATAACATTTCCCCCCTCCAGGCTTGTGGATACTCGAGAATTCGCCATCTTGGATTCTATCCCCTTCTGTCGTTCTCGATCTTTCCATGATGTTTTTTTTTTTTTTTAACTCATCTTTATTAACCTTTTCATAAGCATACATACAGCGGTATCTGTGCTCATCATATCATAGTCATATAGAATCTTCATCAAACATTATAGCACTCTGTCTTATCTTACAAAAACAATTTACTCCCCCCCCCAACCCCTCCCACCCATCCCCCCCCCGTACCCCCTCCCCTCTTACAAGTTCAGGATTCTACTTCGGGCAGTCGGGGCGAGCGTGTCCCAAAAAGGGGCCCACATTGTGCAGAAGGCGTCTCCTTGTCTCGTAGACAAATCTTTCATCCGTGGTGTTTTTGAAGCCATATTCCACTCTACCCTGCTCTCGACGCCCCCCTCCCTGCAGCAACCGTCGGGATCTCCTCGTTTTCACACCTTCGATCTGGGAAGGATTTCAGATTTTTAAGCAGTTTAAGTGCTGGTCAGCGGATTAAGCACAGGAGCTACAGTCTTTTGCGACTGCTCTTTGCCACGGCGATCACGTGACCTCTCTCCAAATTCTTTTTAAATTTACTACTACTACTACTTAACATTTCTAGAGCGCTACTAGGGTTACACAGCGCTGTACAAAATAAACAAAGAAGGACGGTCCCTGCTCAAATGAGCTTACAATCTAAAGAACGAAATGTCAAGTTGGGCAGTCTAGATTTCCTGGGTAGAGGTGTAGAGGTTAGGTGCCGAAGGCGACATTGAAGAGGTGGGCTTTAAGCAGAGATTTGAAGATGGGGAGGGAGGGGGCCTGACGTATGGGCTCGGGGAGTTTGTTCCACGCGTGGGGTGAGGCGAGGCAGAAAGGGCAGAGCCTGGAGTTGGCGGTGGTGGAGAAGGGTACTGAAAGGAGGGATTTGTCTTGAGAGCAGAGGTTACGGGTAGGAACGTAAGGGGAGATGAGGGTTGAGAGGGAAGGAGGGGCTGTAGATCGAGTACATTTGTAGGTTAGTAGTAGAAGCTTGAATTGAATGCGGTACCTGATCGGAAGCCAATTAAGTGACTTGAGGAGAGGGGTGATGTGAGTGTATCGGTTTGTAGCTTCATTGCGTGCCCCCCTAGTCCTAGTATTTTTTGGAAAAAGTAAACAAGTGATTCACATCTACCCATTCTATTCCACTCTACTCCTTATTTTATAGACCTCTATCATATCTCCCCTCAGTTGTCTTTTCTCCAAGCTGAAGAGCCCTAGCCACTTTAGCCTTTCCTCATAGGGAAGTTGTCCCATTCCCTTTATCATTTTCGTCACCCTTCTCTGTACCTTTTCTAATTCCATTATACCTTTTTTGAGATGCAGTGACCAGAATTGCACACAATATTCAAGGTGTGGTCGCACCATAGAATGATACAAAGGCATTATAATATCCTCACTTTTGTTTTCCATTCCTTTCATAATAATCAGTGGCCTAGCTAAGGGGGGTGCAGGGGGAGCAGTTGCTCCCCCAAACAGATTTTTAGAAAAAATGGCACCTATGCGCCACATGCCAATAAATTTCTCTGCCTCTTCCCCCTTCCCGCGTGAATCTTGCATCGTCTCCTGTCTCTTCTGCCCGCTCTCTCCCATCCTGCTGCATGGCCGTTTTTACAGCACTGAAGTCTTCTCTCTCCGGCACTGGTGATTGACATAGTCAGTCTTCTGCCAGCGTCAGGGCCTCTCCTCAGGCACGTCCCACCTCTGCGGAAAACAGGAAGTTGCATTAGAGTAGGCAGGATGCGCCTGAGGAGAGACTCCGATGCTGGCAGAAGGCTGACAATGTGAATTGCCGGTGCTGGAGGGAGAACGCTTCAGGGCTGTGAAAATGAGGACACCAGGAGGGCAGATACTAGAAAAGGGGGCGATGAGGAGACCAGGTAGGCTTGTGGGGACACAAAAAGGGAAGATGCTGAACTTGGGGGTAGGATAGGGACAAGGGACACAGAAGGGTTATGAGAAAATGAAATCATTCTATGTATGTATTTACCTCAGAAGTTCTGCAGCTGTGAAAAGCTTGCTAGTCAGAAAGCCTGCTCAACTATATCATCACATTAGCTAGAAGTCTACTTATCTTATTAGAAGAAACATGACTTCAAAGGCAAGAAGAGTTTGATTGCTTTTCACCTCATTAAAACTTAGTTAGAAACTATGCACCTGGTGATGGTTAGATAGCAAGTTCTTTGTCTATTTAAGTTAGCATTTGAGAGTTTTTAGACCAGACTGCATCAGGATTTTCACCTTGATGGCTTGTCTGTGCACAGATAAATAAATTTACAAGGCTTTGCTCAGAGTCCTGAGAGTGTGCTTTTCTTTGGTAAGAGATTTAAATTTCCCTAACAGGAGATACTGGACAGGACAAGTGGAGGGGCATTTTCGAAAGAAATGTCCAAGTTGCAATTTGGACGTCTTTGCAAAACGTCCAAATCCAGGGGCGGGGAAAACTGTATTTTTGAAGATGTCAATCATATCTCCAATCAGCTGTCTCTTTTCCAAGCTGAAGAGCCCAAACCTCTTTAGTCTTTCCTCATATGGGAGCAGTTCCATCTCCTCTTTTCATTTTGGTTGCTTCTCTTTGAACCTTTTCTAATTCTACTATATCTTTTTTGAGATAAGGCAACCAGAAATGAACGCAATTCTCAAGGAGAGGTCAAACCATGGAGTGATACAGAGGCATTATAATAGTTTTGGTCTTATTTTGCATCCCTCACCTAATTATTCCTAGCATCCAGTTTGCTTTTTTGACTGCTGCCACACACTAAGCAGAAGATTTAAACTTATTAAGTGCAATGAAACCTAGGTCTTTGTCTTGAGTGCTGACTTCTAAAGTGGACCCTAGCATCAAATAATTATGATTTGGATTATTCTTCCCAATGTGTATCACTTTGCATTTCTTTACATTAAATTTCATCTGCCATTTGGATGCCCAGTTTTCCAATTTCCTAAGGTGTTCCTGCAATTTTTCACAATCCACATGCGTTTTGACAACTTTGAATAGTTTTGTGTCATCTCACTTGTTGTTCCGATTGCCAGATCATTTATAAATATGTTAAATAGCACCAATCCCAGTACAGATCCCTTCGGCATTCCACTATTCACCCTCCTGCATTCGGAAAAATGGCCATTTAACACTACCCTCTGTTTTCTGTCCAATAACCAATTCTTAATCCACCAGTGGCATTCCTAGGGGGGCTGACACCCGGGGTGGATCGCCGATGCGCCCCACCCCCCGGGTGCAGCACCCCCCTGGTGCAGTGCGACCCTCCCACCCCGGTGAAAGAACCCCCCTCCCCCGGGTGCACGCCACTGGGGGGGGGGGGGGTGCCGCGCGCCGGTCAGCTTTCTTCGTTTCCATGCTCCCTCTGCCCCGGAATAGGTTACTTCCTGTTCCAGGGCAGAGGGAGCATGGAAACGAAGGAAGCTGACCGGCGCGGCACCCCCCCCCCAGCGGCGTGCACCCGTGGCGGACTGCCCCCACCGCCCCCCTTGGTACGCCACTGTAATCCACAGAAGGATATTGCCTCTTATCCCATGACTCCTTAATTTTCTCAGGAGTCTCTCATGAGGTACTTTGTCAAAAGCTTTCTGAAAATCAATCAGCGCACCTTGATCCACATATTTATTCATGCCTTCAAAGAAATTAAGCAAATTGGTGAGACAAGACCTCCCTTGGCTAAATCCATCATGACTCTGTCCCATTAAATCATGTTTGTCTTCATGTTCTTTAATTTTATTCTTTATAATAGTTTCCACTATTTTGCTTGGCACTGAAGTCAGGCTTACCACTCTGTAATTTCCCAGATACCCCTGAAATCCTTTTTAAAAATCGGCGTCACATTGGCCACAGTCCATTCTTCAGGTACTACAGATGATTTTAATGACAGGTTATAGATCACTAGCAGCAGATCAGCAATTTCATGTTTGAGTTCTTTCAATACCCTGGGGTGTATAACACCTGGTCCAGATGATTTCTTTCTCTTTAACTTGTCAATTTGGCTCAGTACATCTTCCACCGAGATTTCTTTCAGTTCCTCTTCATCATCACCCCTGAAAACCATTTCCGGTATATGTACTGTAGATCTCTTACATTTTCTTCCGTAAAGACCGAAGCAAAGAATTCATTCAATCTCTACTTTGGCTTCTCCTCCCTGAGTGCTCCTTTTGCTCCTTCCTGATCTAACAGTCTCACGGATTCCCTCACAGGTTTCTTGCTTCTGTTATACCTGAAAATTTTGTCGCCACTGCAAGTTTTTCTTCATATTCTCTTTTTGCCTGCATTATTGATACTTTGCATCTGGTTTGACAATGCTTATGTTGCTTCTTATTTTCTTCATTCATAGCCTTTTTCTATTTTTTGAAGGGTGTTCTGTTGGCTCTAATAGCCTCTTTCACCTCACCTTTTAACCATACTACTACTTAACATTTCTAGAGCGCTACTAGGGTTACGCAGCGCTGTACAGTTTAACAAAGAAGGACAGTCCCTGCTCAAAGGAGCTTACAATCTAAAGACCATGCTGGCTGTCATTTGCTCTTTTTTCCACCTTTGCTAATACGTGGAATATATCTAGTCTAGGCTACCACGATGTTATTTTTAAACAAAGTCCATGCCTGATTTAAAGTCCCCTAACCTTTGTGGCCAATCATTTCAGCTCCTTATTTATTTATTTATTTATTTATTATTTTTTTCATTTAAACAATTTTTACAAGAAACCATCTTACTTAAGAGTCAATTAACTGATAATTTTTTTACAGGAAAAAGGAAAAAGAGAAAGAGCAAATAAATCTTTACACTTTCAAAAATATAAGACACTCAAGTCCAAAATTGGAGATCCAAAATTACAAATGTAGAGAGAACTATAACTCAGGAAGAAATACAAGGAAATCCTTCTCTACTAGGAGGCTATACATTATCTTTAATGCTTCTCCATCTTAGCTGAGGCGATTAGCGAAGACAAATGTCCAGGTTCAGTAAACGCATACTTCTTTCCCCCCAGCCTAACTATGCACTTGCAGGGGTATCTCAAAAAGAAGGTACCCCCCAAGTGCAGGACTCCAGGTTTCAGGAGCAAAAATTGTTTCCTCCGTCGTCTCGTCTCCTTAGAGACGTCAGGAAATAACATTACTTTAAAGCCCAAGAAGGGTTTGTCCTTATTACGAAAAAACAGGCGGAAAATCCAATTCTTGTCAGGTATCAATGCGACAGTCGCCACCAGAGTAGCGGCTGTTGCCAGTTCGGAATCAGAGGTCTCAAGCAAAAGAGAAACATCAATAGGTTCTTCAGGTTCTGGATTTGTGTTCTTTTCTGGGATATAATCATTTCAGCTCCTTTTTATCCATTTTCTTCATGTTGTCAAAGTCGCCGTTTCAAAAATTAAAGGTGTTACAGTAGATTTCTTTAGTGACTTCACTCCCGATAGCTAAAAGTTGATCATGTTATGATGACTGTTTCCCAGAGGATCCATCACTGTTACATCTCATTCAATGCCCTGCATTCCACTAAGGATTAGATCCAAAATAGCTCTCCCTCTTGTTGTTTCCTCGACCAGGTGCTCCAAGAAGCAATCATTTATTACATCTAGTAATTTTACCTCCCTAGCACTCCCTGATGTAACATTCATCCAGTCAATATTAGGATAATCGAAATCACCCATTATTATAAAGTTGCCCAATTTGCCAGCTTTCCTAATTTCTGTAAACATAGTTTAATCTGTCTGTTTGTTCTATCCAAGTAGACGATAGTACAGCCCTACTAGTATAATCCTTCCCTTCACACCTGGAATTTCTATCCATAAAGATTCCACGTTGCTGTTTCATGTAGAATGTTATTTTTTGTTTGACTCAGTTTCCTCTTTAACATACAACACAACCCCCTCCAATCTGATCCACTCTATCATTGCAATATAATTTGTATCCTGCTCTCTGAAATGCCTATTATATGTACCTCTTCATTTAGTGCTATATACTCCAATTCTCCTATCTTATTTTTAAGGCTTCTAGCATTTATATATAGACACTTCAAATTGTTTCCCCCCCCCCCCCCCTTACATCTACAGGTTGCTTTGAAGTTAATTGGGATAATTTGCATCCTTTACTCTGTTCTCCCTCTGGCTTTCTTTCACCATTATTGGTGAATGTTGATACTTACCTACCTTTGGTGTGTATCATCCACAAAAATCCAGGCCAGGTCAGGATTGTGTTCCATTCCAGTGCTCAATTTCAAGGAATCTCACTCAACAATGTGCTGTTTTCTGGGCCTGACTTGACAAACAGCCTACTTGGATTCTTGATTTGCTTCAGAAAAGAACCCATCATCACAACAGGAGAAGCCATTGACTTGCTAAAGAGAACACAAGCAATGCTGGCAGAGGCTAATCTGACACAAACCACAAAAAATGGCGGAAGATGAACCAAAACAGACCAGAAAAACATAAGAGCACCAGAAAAGTTTAATGGGACCATACATGGTCCGTGTTTCAGCCAACAGGCCTTCCTCAGGGGTCCTGAATCTGACGTTTACAGGTGCACCTCCGAGATACTCATGAAACAAAAAGCAAAATACGCTAATGCTGTCTGATGGCGGACGTAAGCGTGTATACATACAAGCTTACGTCCGCCATCAGACAGCATTAGCGTATGTTGCTTTTTGTTTCATGAGTATCTTGGAGGTGCACCTGTAAATGTCAGATTCAGGGCCCCTGAGGAAGGCCTGTTGGCCGAAACATGGACCGTGTAGGGTCCCATTAAACATTTCTGGTGCTCTTACTCCTTATGTTTTTCTGGTCTGTTTTGGTTCATCTTCCGCCATTTTTTGTGGTTTGTGTTTGATTTTACGGGAGATTTGGACATTTCTTTTGTGTGAGAGGCTAATCTGAGACTTCATACAATTGCTGGGCCGGTCTAACCCAGTAAGCAGGGTAAGCACTGCAGGGGGGTGCCTGCCTTCAATGGGGCCGCTTTGCAAGTAATCAAGCTCTGCTGAGGTTTTTGTTTTTCAGTATCTAATCTCTGCTGCTCATCTCAGTCTGGCTCCAAAGCTGTCAGCTCTCTGTCCCGTCCCCTCCTCCCTCCCAAGCATAGAAGTATCCTCCTTGTGTTTGTCAGAGGACGTCACTGCTCCAACTGAATCTGGCTCTGAAATAACTTGTGGGAGCTCAGCTAACCTCTGTCCTCTGCCCAGAGAGGGCTCAGACAGAGACAGCACAGCAGAGTCTGGACCCTTGTTTTGTCAGAGACTGCTGTTTAGTGCTGCACCTGACCTACCCTTTCCCCCACCTCCTCCCCCCACCCCCAACACAGCAACTCACAGGACAGGAGGGCTAGATGCCTGCTTTCAATTCCTAACCATCACCTATCTCTCATTCCCACTTCAGTAACTCCTGTTAGTCTGTCCAACTCAGATTGTAGAATATGTTAGTTTATGCTGATTAAGTCTGTCCTAGCTAGATCCTAAGCTGTGCTCGATGGGAAGGCTATTGTGCTGCATGCAGAGTCTAACTTCTTAGGATTTCAGGTTAATTTTTGAAGAATTTGAAGAGGGGCTATCTCTGTTTAGGGTTACCATTCGTCCGGATTTCCCTGGACATGTCCTCTTTTTGAGGGCATGTCCGGGGCATCCGGCGGATTTTGCCTGCACCCACGTTTGTCCGGTTTTCTGGACAAACGTGGGCGCGGGTGCGGGCAGGCGCGTACGTGTGGGCGGGCGATCGGCGCCGTGGTAACCCTACTCCCGTCCCCTCCCCTTCCTTACCATGTTCCCTGGTGGTCTAGTGACGTCTTCGAGGCAGGAAAGAGCCCCCTCTTTCCTGCCTGGAGCGCTGCCTCCCCTGTCTATCATCCTCCTCGGTCTGGCTGGGGATTCAAAATGGCCGCCGAGAGTTGAACTCTCGCGAGGCCACTTCAACTCTCGGTGGCCATTTTGAATCTCCAGCCAGACCGAGGAGGATGCAGCAGGCAAGGACAGGCAGCGCTCCGGGCAGGAAAGAGGGGGCTCTTTCCTGCCCCGAAGAGAAGACCCTACTAGACCACCAGGGCTAGATAGTAAGTGAGGGGGGGAATATGTGAGGGGGGGGGAACCATGTGACGGGGGGCGGGGAATAGAGGGGCGGAACGAGGACCTGAAGGGGGCGTGGCGGGGGCGGGGTATGAGGCGTGGCGGGGGCGGGGTAGGGGGCGTGACATGTGTCCTCTTTTTCAGAGGACACAAAATGGTAACCCTATCTCTGTTCTACATGTGTGACTGCAAGGCCAAGTGTCTGAATAGGGATCTGTTTGTTAGATTCTGAAATTTTGATAACACATTGTTTTTCAGAGTTGGCAAGACTGTCTGTTCTCCTAATTCCTGGTCAGTGTGCTAAGTTATTTTTCTTCTATACTGGTGTAATATTTTCAATGATGCCATGGCTGGTAAAAGGGGTGTGTCTACTGTGGGGGCGGAGCCAGTGATCCCACCTCTGGATGGGTAGGGGCGCCGACTAACAGACTGCAGGAGGGCGCTACAAACCCTAGGGCCGGCCCTGTACAATTGCCTTCAACAGTCCACAGTAATGAGAGAATTTCCTGCAGAGGATCATGCCAAAGATTTAAAGGATCTAGATCCTAGAGTAGATCCATCCTGTTCATGGAGGCAGGGTGCATTGTTATGTACATTTAATATGAGTATTATCTGTATACAAGTACATTGTCTGTGTACAGATAGCACTATATATTAGGGCTGCTATCCTTATAATTTGCAGTTCCCTGTGATTGGACTCCTGAGAGCATATCCTTGCTCCCTGTGTGTATTGTGAGCTTTCCCTATTGGCACTTAGTTCTGAGCTACAGCCAGCCCTCTCTCTCTGCCTCTGGGGGCTGTGTGAGAGAGTCCCGGTCTTCCTTGCATGCCTTTGTGATCACCATTTCTCAGGGCATTTTCCCTAGTCATTTCCCCAGGTCATTTCCCCAAGTTTTTCCACACTTTTCCTTTGATTATTGCAGCTTTACTTCTCAACTGGGCTGAGGTTCTGGCCATCTCCTTGCCTCCGAGGTGGCTAGATACGGACTCTGTGAGAAGGCAACAATTATTTCAGCTTGGAGAAGAGACGGCTGAGGGGAGACATGATAGAGGTATATAAAATAATGAGTGAAGAGGAACGGGTGGACGTGAAGCATCTGTTCACGCTTTCCAAAAATACTAGGACTAGGGGGCATGTGATGAAACTACAGTGTAGTAAATTTAAAACAAATCAGAGAAAATGTTTCTTCACCCAACGCGTAATTAAACTCTGGAATTCATTTCCGGAGAACGTGGTGAAGGCGGTTAGCTTAGCAGAGTTTAAAAAGGGGTTAGACAGTTTCCTAAAGGACAAGTCCATAAACCACTACTTAATGGACTTGGGAAAAATCCACAATTCCAGGAATAACATGTATAGAATGTTTGTATGTTTGGGAAGCTTGCCAGGTGCCCTTGGCCTGGATTGGCCACTGTCGTGGACAGGATGCTGGGCTCGATGGACCCTTGGTCTTTTCCCAGTGTGGCATTACTTATGTACTTATGTCCAAGCAACTGAACTGTACATTGATTTTCCTTGTTTGCTATGACTGCTACATTAAAGAAGAGTTGGATTAAGAATTGAGAGTTTACTTGTAAAGTTTTTATTTGGGAATGGTTTAGTTGGCTTTTGAAGATTTGTCATCTCACCTAGCCTAGAACAGCACAGTAATTATTATGTGTAGTTTGCCTGCTTACTTTGAAGTCACATTAATAATAGGAAGATGGTCCAATTCAGCATTAGCTCCTGCAACATTTGTGGAATGCCTTATGCCCCCATAAACTATGCCTATACTATCCCTATTTACCCATTGCAGACCCCGATGGTTTTGTAAACCTCTATTACTTCTCAATTTATTCCCATTAGATTTTTATGTTTGAATATAATTGAATTGATATATTTATTTCTTCACTTGCTTTTCTTCAATGTTTTTTTTACATAAAAAATAATATTAAAACTATATTGAGTCAAACCAAGGTGCACTGAGCCCAGCATTCTGTTTCCAACTGTAGCCAGTCTGCATCACAATTAGACAGTGTAACCCAGAAAGAAGATATATATTTTATAGCTTTTTTTCAAGGATTTTCTAAGTCTACCTGACTAGTACATTTTTTACAGACTTTTCCTCCAAGGACATGTCCAAACCTCTGCTGTGTTTATCAGTTTCAAACGATTCCACTGGTTATATGCACACTGCTGATATTAATCTCTTACATGAAAAATGTGGTGCATAATTTGGTGCCCTGCACAGTCAGGCAATAAGACAGAACCTGCCATCTATGAAAGGCTGGCATAGGTACAGAGCAATGGTTTCACTTCTATAATGCAGCTACTGTGTATTGTTTTGGACAGACATGCCAGGGAAAGAGCAAAAAGGCCTGGTTCACTATTTCCAGAGCTGTATGAGGCTGTTTTAGTTGCTGCTGAAAGGAAAGGAAATAAGATGTTTTACTCAGCTTAATCCAGTCCTGGGCTTGCAGGTAGCTGCAGCTTGGCAAGCTGCCAGTTGAAGAGCATTGAAGTAACACCAGCAGGGCAGCTGAGACTTTCCTTAATTTCTCTCTTTCCCAGTGTAGACAGCTGACATTGGCTGGAAAGTGGAGCAGCTCATCAGGGACAATCAATGAGAATCGATCGAGCTGCTAAGATGCAGCTCAGAACTGAAAAATAACCCAGGCAGGAAAGCACAGAAACACACTGAATGAGACACACCGATATACTCATACAGATAATACACACTGATAATAATATAGACTGATATATAGACATATACAAATATATTACAAATACATAAGTGACCCTAATCCACATACGTACAACATACTACTAATACTGCTACTTATAATTTCTATAGCGCTCGACAGAGTTTACAATCTAATTAGGACAGACAAACAGGTCAAATAAGCGATAAGGACAAAGAGTAGCAAGATTCTGTTTGGAATCCCGAAGAGTAGCAAGATTCCGGAATCTCAAAGACTACTATTTATTCTATAGCACTACTAGCCGTATACAGCACTGTACACTGGACATAAAGAGACAGTGCTTGCTCGACAAAGTTTACAATCTAATCAAGACAGCCAAACAGCAAAAATAAGGGATAAAAGAATGAATAAGGTGGGAATGATAAAACAGACATAGGTACTGAACAAATGAGTAAGGGTTAGGAGTCAAAAGCAGCATCAAAAAGGTGGGCTTTTAGCCTAGATTTGAAGATGGCCAGAGATGGAGTTTGACGAACTGGCTCAGCTCAGGAAGTCTATTCCAGGCATATGGTGCAGCAAGATAAAAGGAACGGAGTCTGGAGTTTAGCAGTGGAGGAGAAGGGTACAGATAAGAAAGATTTACCCAGTGAACAGAGTTCCCGAGGAGGAGTGCATTCACTCTGCAGCTCCTCAGTACCTCTCCACTCTCATCTCTCCCTACATTCCTCCCCGGGAACTCCATTCACTGGGTAAAACTCTCTTATCTGCGCCCTTCTCCTCCACTGCTAACTCCAGACTCCGTTCCTTTTATCTTGCTGCACCATATGCCTGGAATAGATTTCCTGAGCCGGTACGTCAAGCTTCATCTCTGGCCGTCTTCAAATGTAAGCTAAAAGCCCACCTTTTTGATGCTGCTTTTAACTCCTAACCCTTGTTCACTTGTTCAGAACACTTATTTTATCATCCTCACTTTAATATTCCCTTATCTCTTGTCTGTCCTAATTAGATTGTAAGCTCTGTCGAGCAGGGACTGTCTCTTCATGTTCAAGTGTACAGCGCTGCGTACGTCTAGTAGCGCTATAGAAATGATAAGTAGTAGTAGTAGAGTGTAGGAGGAGATAAGAGTGGAGAGGTACTGAGGACCTGCAGAGTGAATGCACTTGTAAGTCAATAAGAGGAGTTTGATCTCTATGCGATAGTGCACTAGTCTTTTCTGTTAAGATGGCCGACTAGTAGGACGCACTGTGGGGAGCTCCGCTGTGGACCAGTCCAAGGATCGATTCCCCACTGCTCCCGCTGCAGTGTGATCCCCCCCCCCCCAGAGGAGCCAGAGACGCAGATCGACGCGGTTGCCACTGCTGCCCAGGGCTTGCCGACTCCGGGAGCCGCGTCGTGGACGGGTCCGGGTTCGGCCCTCCATCGCTGCGAGGGCCCAGGCTGTGAGACGGCCGCGTGCTGTCGGCCGCCGGGCGCCGAGTTCACCGAGTCCATGTCGGCCGCCGCGCTCCCCGGCAGGAACTGCCTGGGGCCGTGTTGGGTGGGAGCGCCGTGTGGCCCGGGTGAGTTGGAGTGAGTTCACCCGCGGCCTCGTGGTGCGCACCCGACCTCGTGGCGCGAGCCTGACCCGACCCGACGAGCCAGGAGACCCACTGCACCGCTGCGGTGCTCCTGGACCCAGCAGCCCGACGCCCACGCTGCCCGTCCTCCTGCGAACTGCCCCCATCGCAGTGCCGAGTCCTCGGGGCTAGGGCAGTCGTGGTGGGGCGCTGTGCTTCCACGGTGGGGCAGATTTCCACGCGCCTTACTGCTCTGCTGCTCTGGAGGCACCGAGTGTGGCTGCCCAGCTGCTCCAGCTTGCCCCAGTCCACCCGCCCCAGCTTCTCCCTGCTTGCTTGCTCCAGTCCACCGGCTCCAGCTTCCCCCCTGCTGGTCCCAGTTCATCTGCTCCAGTGTGTTCCAGTCCGCCTGGTCCAGCTTCTCCCTACTTGCTCCTGTACATCTGCTCCAGCGTGTTCCAGTTTGTTCCAGTCCTCCTGGTCCCAGCTTGTTCCGGTCCACAGATCCAGCTTTCCCCCTGCTTTCCAGTCCGCAGATCCAGCTTTCCCCCTACTTGTTCCAGTCCATCAACTCCAGTGTGTTCCAGTCCGCCTGATCCAGCTTCTCCCTGCTTGCTCCAATCCATCTGCTCCAGCGTCTTCCAGCTCGTTTCAGTCCTCCTGATCCCAGCTTGTTCCAGTCCATCGACTCCAGTGTGGTCCAGTCCGCCTGATCCAGACTCTCCAATCCATCTGCTCCAGCGTGTTCCAGCGTGCTCCAGTCCTCCTGATCCCAGCTTGTTCCAGTCCGCCGATCCAGCTTACCCCCTGCTTGTTCCAGTCCACCGGCTCCAGTGTGTTCCAGCCTGCTCCAGTCCGTCTATTCCAACTTGTTCCAGTTCATGTGCTCCAGCCTTCCCACAGCATGTTCCAACTCGTTGTTCCAGCTTGTTCCAGCCTGCTCCAGCTTGTTCCAGTCCGTCCATCCCAGCCTACCCAGCTTGTTCCAGCCTACTCCAACTTGTTCCAGTCCGTCCATTCCAGCCCGAGTGTTCCAACTTGTTCCAGTCCATCCGTTCCTGCATGACCCAGCTTGTGCCAGTCCGTCTGTTCCAGCGTGTTTCAATCCATCCATCTCAGCGTATCCTGTTGTTCTGTCGTCTTCTGGTCCAGCTCGTCACAGTCCATCTGTTCCTGCCTGCCCCGGCTTGCTCCAGCCTGTCCGTCTGCTCATCCTGACACAGTCCATCTGTTCCTGCTTGTTCCGGCTTGTTCCTGCTTGTTCCGGCTTGTTCCAGCTTGTCCCAGCTTGTTCCGGCTTGTTCCAGCTTGCTCCTGTCCATCTATCCCAGCTTGTTCCTGACCGCTTGTTCCAGCTGCTACCTGCCTGCCTGCTAACACATCGAGTAACCTGCCTGCCTGCTTGCGAGCCTCTCAGCCATTGAATTACCTACCTACCTGCTAGCTTGTCAGCCATTAACTTACCTACTCGCCAGTCCAAAACCCAGCTTTCCAGCTCTATCTATCTGCTTAACACCTCAGTCACTACATAGTCATGTGTTACACCTCAGTCACTACTTATGGCCCCTGTCCACGTTCTCTTCCTTGCCCTGTCCCTTCCTAATCTTCTTTCCCCCCCACTCCCACTGTATACCACTAGAACTCGCTGCCCTCCCACCCTGCCTGCCACGGCAATACCCTATTCACCCTCATCCCCCACAACCTCACCATCCCTCTTGTCCCCCTCCTCCTTCCTAGCTCTTAACCTTCAACACTTCCTTCCTGCCATTAACCCATCCTCATTCCTCCTAAGTTCACCCCGTCTTCGTCGCCTTCGTCACCCGACCTCCCCCACCCTCCTCCGCATTCTCTTGCTCCTCCTCCTGCTATCCGCGGGAGACATTAACCCTAATCCAGGTCCCCCTCACCTGTCCCTGTCCTATCCATGCGAACGATTCCGGGATGTCTCCAATCTCGTCTCTATTCCCCTCCTCCCCCCTCTTCCCTTCTCATGCGCCTTGTGGAATGCCCACTCAGTCTTCAACAAACTGTCCTTCACCCACGATCTCTTCATCTCTCGCTCCCTTCAACTGCTCGCCCTAACCGAAACCTGGATCTCCCCGGAAGACTCGGCCTCAGTCGCGGCCCTCTGCCATGGAGGTTATCTCTTCTCCCACACTCCCCGCCCAGTTGGCCGCGGTGGAGGCGTTGGGCTACTACTCTCGCCCTCCTGTAGTTTCCAACCCCTCCCCCTACTGCAGTCTCACTGCTTCTCATCCTTTGAAGCCCACTCCATCCGGCTATTCTACCCGCTGCCACTCAGAGTCGCAGTCATCTACTGCCCCCCTGATAAATCCTTCTCTTCCTTCCCCACCGACTTTGATGCTTGGCTTTCTGTCTTTCTTGAACCCTCATTTCCATCCCTCATTCTCAGAGACTTTAACATACACGCTGATGACCCATCCGACCCTAACGCTTCTAAGTTCCTCACCCTAACATCCTCCTTCAACCTCCAGCTGTGCTCCGCCACCCCTACTCACTGTGACGGCCATTGTCTTGACCTCGTCCTCTCCTCCTCTGGCTCACCTTCCAATTTCCATGCTTCTGCTCTCCCTCTCTCCGATCATCACCTGATCACATTTACACTTCTTCACCCCCACCCCCTGCCCCGTCCAACTTTAACCACCACCTCCAGGAATCTCCAGGCTATTGACCCCCCCCCACTTTATCCTCTAGTATCTCTAATCTCCTCCCCTCCAACATGTTCTCCGAGACTGTAGACAAAGCGGTCTCTGCTTACAATGCCGCTCTCTCCTCTGCTTTGGACACCCTCGCTCCATCCACCTCCCATCCCACAAAGCGTACTAATCCCCAGCCTTGGCTGACCCCTTGCATCCGTTACCTTCGCTCCTGCACCCGATCCGCTGAATGCCTCTGGAGGAAATCTCATACCCATTCAGACTTCCTTCACTACAAATTCATGCTATCCTCCTTCCATTCCTCCCTATTCCTTGCAAAACAGGACTATTAAACCCAATTGACCAATTCTCTCAGCTCCAACCCTCGTCGTCTCTTCACCACCCTTAACTTCCTCCTCAAAGTGCCCCCTGCTCCCACTCCCCCTTCACTCTCTCCTCAATTACTGGCTGACTACTTCCGTGACAAGGTGCAAAAGATCAACCTTGAGTTCACTACCAAGCCACCACCTCCTCTTCAGCCTGTAGCCCCATCCAACAACCAACCAACCATGGCCTCTTTCTCCTCCTTTCCTGAGATCACCGAGGATGAAACCTCCCGCCTTCTTTCCTCCTCGAAATGCACCACCTGTTCCTCCGATCCCATCCCCACCAACCTACTTAACACCATCTCCCATACTGTCACCCCATCCATCTGTCGCATCCTTAACCTTTCTCTCTCCACTGCAACTGTCCCTGAAACCTTCAAGCACGCCGTAGTCACACCTCTCCTAAAAAAAAACATCACTTGACCCTACCTGCCCCTCCAACTACCGCCCCATCTCTCTCCTACCCTTCCTTTCCAAAATACTTGAGCGCGCCGTTCACAGTCGCTGCCTTGATTTTCTCTCCTCTCATGCCATCCTCGATCCACTTCAATCCAGTTTTCGCTCTCTACACTCGACAGAAACAGCACTCTCTATAGTCTGCAACGACCTGCTCCTCTCCAAATCCAGAGGCCACTATTCCATCCTCATCCTCCTTGATCTATCCGCTGCATTTGGCCCTGTCAATCATGATTTACTTCTTGCCACACTGTCCTCTTTTGGGTTCCAAGGCTCTGTCCTCTCCTGGTTCTCCTCTTATCTCTCCCACCGCACCTTCAGGGTACACTCTCATGGATCTTCCTCCACTCCCATCCCACTATCTGTTGGAGTTCCCCAGGGATCTGTCCTTGGACCCCTTCTCTTCTCAATCTACACCTCTTCCCTAGGCTCACTGATCTTATCTCATGGTTTTCAGTATCATCTTTATGCTGATGACACCCAGCTATATCTCTCCACACCAGACATCACCGCGGAGACCCAGGCCAAGATATCGGCCTGCTTATCCGACATTGCTGCCTGGATGTCCAACCGCCACCTGAAGCTGAACATGTCCAAAACCGAGCTCCTCGTCTTTCCACCTAAACCCACTTCTCCTCTTCCTCCACTCTCTATCTCAGTTGATAACACCCTCATCCTCCCCGTCCCATCTGCCCGCAACCTCGGAGTCATCTTCGAGTCCTCCCTCTCCTTCTCTGTGCATATCCAACAGATTGCCAAGACCTGTCGCTTCTTCCTCTTCAACATCAGCAAAATTCGCCCTTTCCTCTCTGAGCACACCACACGAACTCTCATCCACGCTCTCATTACCTCTCGCCTTGACTACTGCAACTTACTCCTCACCGGCCTCCCACTTAGCCATCTATCCCCCCTTCAATCCGTTCAGAACGCTGCCGCACGTCTTATATTCCGCCAGAACCGACATACTCATATCACCCCTCTCCTCAAGTCACTTCACTGGCTTCCGATCAGATACCGCATACAATTCAAGCTTCTCCTTCTTACCTACAATTGCACCCGGTCTGCGGCTCCTCACTACCTCTCTACCCTCATCTCCCCCTATGTTCCCGCCCGTAACCTCCTCTCACAGGATAAATCCCTCCTTTCAGTACCCTTCTCCACCACTGCCAACTCCAGGCTCCGCTCATTCTGCCTTGCCTCACCCTATGCCTGGAACAATCTTCCTCAACCCCTACGCCAAGCCCCCTCCCTACCCATCTTCAAATCTCTGCTTAAAACTCACCTCTTCAATGCTGCTTTCGGCACCTAACCTTTTGAGAAATATAGTATGCCCTATCAGATTGACTCTACACTTGTCTTTTAGATTGTACACTTGTCTTTTAGATTGTAAGCTCCTTGAGCAGGGACTGTCCTTCCACGTTAAATTGTACAGCGCTGCGTAACCCTAGCTGCTTTTAGAAATGTTAAGTAGTAGTAGTAGTATGTGGAAATGGATAAGGAGCCAATGAAGTGACTTGAGGAGAGGGCTAATATGAGCATAGCGACACTGGCAGAATATAAGTCGTGGAGCAGAATTTTGAACAGATTGAAGGGGAGAGAGATGGCTTAGTGGGAGACCTGTGAGAAGCAAGCTGCAGTAGTCTAAGCAAGAGGTGATAAGAGTGTGGATAAGGGTTTTGGTAGGGCGGGACAATGTTGTTTTTGCACGAAGCGCTCCGACTCTTCTGGTGTAGTGCCGGCTCCGGGTCCCGATCCTTAGGGGGGAGTGTCCTTGGGAGGACCATTTTTGGTGGGAAGTACCGCCATCTTGCCTGGTGCGTCGGGACCTGATCCCCCTCCCCTCCTGGAGCCTGCCTTGTCCCTTGCTCCAATGCTGGTTAGCCAGGCCCTTTCAGCTACTTCTGGTGTGGATTTTCCTCTAGAGTTTGTTTTGGCTATGTACAAGGCTTTTTGTTTGAAGCAGGCGGGCGTTGCACTGTGGCAGGGGGCTGCACTGCAAGTAGAACCCGCGGCCTTGCCCCCAGCTAAGTGCCATCGGGGGGCCTTGGGGATTCCTGCTGAAATTTCTGTTGTGGTGTTAATGATGCACATAAAATACATTTATTCCGACACATATACACACATCCTGAAATCCTAAACATCAGTGTCTGTTTCTCAATTTCCTATAAAGGCAGTCTGATGTTATAAAGTCTTCTGTTTACCATCGGCTTCTGAAATGGTTAACAAACCACAAAATAATCACACTGCCAGCTCATGGCTTAAAGGCCCATTTTGTATGTCTTTGAGTTGCTGAAAGGAGCCAGGCACACACTCAAATAAAAACCTCTTTGAAATGGCAGTGGGTCAGGCTGAGGGTGTTGCAGGAATTACCACTATTGTTAGCAGAATCTGTGGTACTTCAGGAGTCAAACACCACACACCAGAATGAGAGAGAAATCTTCTTTATTTGCCAGCAAACAAAGTAGGACATTAGCTCTAGCTTTCTCTGTGTCCTGTCCTTCTGTGTCTCTTCTTCTGAGCTCTCTGGATCCTGCGTCTCCTGTCTTCTCCTGTCTGTTGTCTCTCTTGTCTCTGCTCCTTCTTGTCTAATGTAAGCTGCTTCTGCTCTCCTTTATATAGGGTCCTAAACCCTTCTAGCCCCCCTTTCTCACCAGATGGTAAAGAATAGATTGATTACCCTGTCTTGAACTAATTATCTCTACACATTTACTTAAAAATATCAGTTACATAGGTTTGAGATATTTCCTAAACTGACCTATGACCTGGGGCCTCTCAAACTAGACAATGTGGCACCTATCTCCTGCATTTTATTATTATTAAATTCTCAGATTCCCAATCATATGGGTTCATTAAAGGGCCAATCTTACTTAATGGCACACAGACATGGTTTGTTATTACTTTCAGAAGGCCAGTCCTACACTTAGCTATAATCCATCAAGGAGAAGACTTGACTTTCCCTGACCTCTTTCACCTATTAGCTTCATACACAGAACTAGCTAGGACTGTGGATAATTCAAACCAGATGATGACCTCTTAAACTGCAGACAAATCTCACTTGAAAAGTCAGACAAAGATGTAACACTGAATTGAAAAGATATTCTACATAGAAATAGAACTTATTAATTAAACAGAATAAAACATATTTTAAAATAAGCAGAAATCAGAATTCCTTATAAGACAAAATCTAACTTATCTAGAATTATTTAAATCTACTCTATCTCCTTCTAAACAGCGTTCAGTCTAATCTTTTAAAACAGCTTGCTTGCTGATCCCCTCGAGATTGTCCAGTATGCCTTACTCAGAATGGTATCCAGATGTGGTAAATAATACCTATGAACAATCCATCACTCAAAAAGGGACAAAGAAAGTTTCATTTCTCTCTGACCTTTCTGACCTCTAGTCTAGCAAAAGCTAGACTTCTGAGTAATTAAACCCAGATGGCATTCTACCACTTTCCAGGACTGAACCAAAATTAAACAGAATTAACAAATATGATTTCTCTGTCCAGGCTGCCTCATTCCCCCCTTTGAGACTAAAATCAGCTTATGCAGAGATAAGTCTCACAACTCAAACTCTGGGGATTATAGTGATCCCAACTCCATACCTCCTCCCGGGGCATAACGTCTAGGAATAGGCTTGTGAATCACCATTACCCTACTCGTTAAGGTCCGACGGCTTACTGCCGAAGCACATGAGGCCAGGAAACAAAACAACAATCCTGCTAAAACTAAGACTATTAGGGAAATGAACAAGGGACGTATCCATGAGGTCAATGACCACCACCAGGAGGTAAGGTCTAATCCTCCTCGGTAATCCTCCACATTAAGGCTGGCCAGTTGTAGGACTTTATCCATGGCATGCCTAACTACATTCGTCCTATTTATGACAATGGTACAGCACTCTGAAGAATTGAGCACTGTACAGAGGCCACCCTGGGCTGCAAAGAGGTAGTCAAGGCCCATACGGTTATACCGAGAAACTACACTTAATTCATTAATTTGATCCTGCAATGCGTTGACTACCACATTCAGCTCATGGACTAAAACATGGAGTAGGGACTGAAGTCGCCGGGTAGCCATGCCTAGTTCAGTGATACCCGCTACCGGGCCCCCAATTGGAATCCAGGCCGTGGCAGAAAGGGCCACAAGTCTCTTTTTAGTCAGAGGATAAGTAGAGTTAATGTACTGGAGGGCTAGTTCAATCGCCTCATCCTCTGTGGCAACGGAGGAGGGTAAGGACAAGGCCTCTCGCTTAGAGCGGTGCGGGGATGGTGGTCTGAGCAGAGGAATAACTTTAGGAAAATAATTCAAGTTTACCAATACACAAAAATCATACGTGGGGGGAAGAATCATGTGGAGGACATTATCACAGAGCCAGTAATAGCCAAGAAGAGGGTGAGGGAAGTTCCCAATAAATGTTGGCTCAGGCTGGACAAGGTACTTAGGATGCCCATAATGCGAGCCCCTATCCCAGGGAGAACGAAGACGATATGGAGACTTTGCACACCATAGGTGCCAATCCCCAATTGTGACAGGCTGCTCACTTGTTTCAAACTCTTCATACCCCGGGGACTTATGAAAGTAGAAAATAGGACGGGACACTATGGTCCTCTCAGTGGTACGCTTAGGAGCCAGATAATCACTTGGGTCATAATCTGCAGGTACGGTAATAGGGCACATAGGAGTACCTGGAGAGACTACCCACACAGATTCCCCCTTCTCTGGGAGAACATTGGTATAGTTACAGGAAATGGGAAGAACAGTTGAGATGTTTCTTGTTAAACAAAACACTCCAGAAGCTGGATAGGGAGACGTAAAGACTGGCCGTAGAGAAGATTCAGAGGGGGAGGTAGCATTATAAAAGGACCACCAAGTATAATCCTGGCTCCAAGGGCCCAAACTCGAAAAGTAGGGAGGTATAAGAGCTGTAAGCGGCACAGGGACAGGAACAGCTGGGACATCTGTGGTATAAGGAGAAAATCGGGAACACACAATACAAGGGGAAGTAATCTTTGCCTGGCTAATTAGTTCCTGGACAGAGTGTAGCCAAAGGTTGGAGCGAGTTAGGGTATTAGGAACAAGGAGGCAAGGAGTAGAAAACAACAAAAGTGCCCAAACTACTAACATTTTCTTTCTACCTAACCTCAAACAAATACAGCAAACTAATCAAGCAATAATATTCCAACAGTCTGTGCTAGTCACAGATTACTCTAATATAATATGTTCTCAGTCTTTGAGTTCTTATACTAGTTGGGATAGAACCTCAACTGACAAGGATCAAGCTCTCAAATTCCAGGAAAGCCAGAATCAGGGCAAGAAAGAGTCTCAGTATGAAGCCGAATTCCAGCAGCTCCTGCGGTATGCAGTTGACCCTTCTTTTCAGCTAATAGATTCTTTGGTTCGGGTCAAGCGCAACTTCAATGGCTCCGCGGGATCACTTTCTGCTCCCCACTGTTTAGGCTCCGTCTGATCCGTGCTGGGCTCAGTCTGGTCAGCAGACTTGATTCGAGACCAATGGACCCATGGAGTTATCCCTGCGACTTTCACAGCTGTAGGGGTAGAAAGCAAAACAGTAAAAGGTCCTTTCCACCGGGGCCCCAAGGGCTGGAGCCTCCAGTCTTTCACCCAAACTCTATCCCCTGGCAGGAAGGAATGTACCTGAGCCTGAAAGGGGACAGGGTTTATTTCTCTCACATAAGACTGAAGCTCAGAAATTATCCGGCCCAAGAGGGCTACCTGCTCCTGCACCTGGGCAGACCCTAAAGTCCCTATAGTGCTCATTTTCAAAGCACTTAGCCTCCCAAAGTTCCATAGAAACCTATGGAACTTAGCCTCCCAGTGCTTTGAAAATATGCCTGTATGTCTCCCTTAATTCCCTGCAAAATGGCTAGGGGCTTCCCATACACAATTTCAAAGGGAGAGAGGGCCGTTCCTTTAGTTGGGGTGCATCGGAGGCGGAAGAGGGCTAGTGGCAGTGCCTGTGGCCATTTCAGTTGGGTTTCCTGACAAATCTTTGCTAGGCTATTTTTCAAGGTTCTGTTTGCCCGCTCAACCTGCCCTGAACTCTGGGGACGGTAGGCACAATGCAATTTCCAGGTAATGCGCAATGCGTGGGACAGGGCCTGAAGTGTGGCTTCAACAAAGGCGGGACCATAATCTGAGCCTATGGCAAGGGGCAGTCCATACCTGGGGATGATATCCCTAAGGAGGGCTCGAGCTACTTCTGTGGCTTTCTCAGTAACTGTAGGGTATGCTTCCACCCACCCAGAGAAAGTGCAGACCATGACCAAGAGGTATCGGAGCCTACCGCTCCTGGGCATTTCTGTGAAGTCTATGACTAGGGACTCAAAGGGTGTTAGTCCTCTGGACTGAACTCCTGGTGGAATACGGGGTCCCTGACGAGCATTATTCTGGGCACAGAGAGTACATCGGGCAGAGGCAGTGGCAACCAGACTATCCAATCCTTCCAGGACCACTACTCGACTGAGTAGGCGGGCTAGTGCTGTTTTCCCTAAGTGTGACAGGTCATGAGCTTGAGACACTACCGGCCAAGCTAGGTGGCGTGGCACCAGAACTCTGGTATCAGGGAGATGTAACCAACCATCAGGTCTCCTTACTGCCCCTTCTTCTTGAGCCCATTTCTCTTCCGTTTGGGTGTACATAGGCGTCCATTCTTGCAGTCGAATTTGGAACAGGGGGGTCACAGTACCTGCTGGGGGTCCTTGAGCAGCTTCCTTGGCCACCCGATCAGCATGGCGGTTCCCTCGGGCCACTGGAGTATCTGTCCTTTGGTGTCCACCGCAGTGAATGACAGCTACCTTTTTAGGGGCCCAAACGGCCTCTAGCAACTGAAGTATTTCGGGTCCATACTTAACAGGTTGGCCTGCGGCATTTATGAGTCCCTTTTCCTTATACAAAGCTCCATGAGCATGTAGAGTTGTGAAGGCATACTTGGAATCAGTATAAATGTTGGTCACCAGTCCTGCTGCTAGCTCCAGAGCTCATATGAGGGCCACAAGTTCTGCTTTCTGGGCTGAAGTTCCTTGGGGCAGGGCCCTTGCTTCTATCACCTTGTCCTCTGTCACCACAGCATAGCCTGCCAATCGCTTGGAGTTCTCCACGTAACTGCTTCCATCTGTGAAATAAATTACATCTGGGTCCCTCCAAGGAACATCTTTAAGATCTGGTCGACTGGAATACACTTCATCCATGGTTTGGATACAGTCATGATCCGGTGGTCCCTCAGATGCTGGCAAAAGAGTGGCGGGATTGAATGTAGCCACTGTTTCCAGGTGTATCCGTGGATTCTCACATAAGCTGGCTTGGTACTTAACCATGCGGCTATTTGTAAACCAGTGGTTGCCCTTGTACTCCATGAGGGTGAGAACTGCGTGGGGGACTTTGACAACCAGCTCTTGCCCCAAGGTCAACTTGTCAGCTTCCTGGACCAGTAAGGCTGTTGCTGCAATGGCCCTCAGGCAGGCTGGCCATCCTTTAGCCACTCCATCCAGCTGTTTAGACAGGTATGCAACAGGCCTCTGCCAGGATCCCATCATCTGGGTCAGCACACCCAGAGCAACCCCCTGTCGCTCGTGGACATACAGTGAGAAAGGTTTCTCCACATCAGGAAGGCCTAACGCAGGGGCTTGGAGTAGGGCTTTCTTTATGGCGATGAAGGATTGTTGAGCAATAGGTCCCCATTCAAATGGTTCCTTTTCACCCCCCTTTGTGGCCTGGTAAAGGGGTTTCGCCATCAGTGCAAAATTCGGAATCCAAATTCTGCAGAATCCGGCTGCTCCCAGAAATTCCCTAACTTCCCTTCTGGACTTGGGTTGGGGAATTGCAGCAACCGCTTGCTTCCTACTGACATCCAGTCTCCGACTTCCCTGGGAAATGCAGAAGCCCAGATACTTCACTTCTGACTGACAGAGTTGGGCCTTCGAGCATGAGACCTTATAGCCCGCATCCAAGAGTAACTCCAGCAATTCTCTGGTAGCCTCGAAACACTCTTCCTGGGTCACTGCTGCAATCAGGAGGTCATCTACATACTGGAGTAAAACTCGCCTGGAAGGCTCAGATTTAAAAGTCTTAAGGTCTTGTCCTAGGGCAGTCCCAAAAATGGTGGGGGAGTTCTTGAACCCCTGTGGCAGGCGGGTCCATGTATACTGAAGCTTCCGTCCTGTTACTGGGTTTTCCCATTGAAAGGCAAAAAGCAGTTGACTGGCGGGGGCCACCCAAATACAAAAGAAGGCATCTTTTAGGTCCAGTGTCGTGAAACGGGTAGCTCCAGAAGGTATCAATCCAAGCAGGACATATGGATTAGGCACTACAATCTAGGGGAGTACCAGTTTGACTAGACGATGTCCCTCCCATAATGCTTACAGTTACAACACACAGAAAGGAAGGGAAAATTTTTGGAAGTGTGGTAAGGGGTCCACACGTCCAGAGACACAAGGTAGACAAACAACAATCGCTTCCTTCCGTCGCTGGCCAGTTGAACTCGCGTTAACTGGAACCGCAGCTATAAGAAGTCCACACTCATTTAATCATTCATGCATCACACACATTTTTTCCTCTGACCAGGGCGACAGCAGGGGAAGGTCCTGCTGGGAGACCCCGTCTCCCACTATTGGACTACCATGCTTTCTCTTGTCTATCCCCAACTCTTTTGAATATGGCTAATTTAACAGTGATTACTCTTAATGTAGATGGTATTCATTCATCTATTAAGAGGAAAAATATTGTCCCATTTAGCTAAAGAAACCGTGGATGTGGCTTACACACCTCACATCACATGAGCATACTAAATTGAAACAGGGATAGGTAGGGCAATTGGGTTACTCTGCTTTTACTTGTAGGAAAAGAGAGGTGGCGACTCTCATTCACAAACGACTACCCTTCAACATACACAAACATATTCAGGTTCCAGAGGGTAGATACCATTTGATTGTGGGGGAATTATGGGGCTTGAATGTTCTGTTGAGGAATGTATATGTTCCTACTTCCTACACCCATGATTTCTTTTCTAAGCTTCTATCTCTCCTCTCTGACTTTGGAGAGTATCAGAATTTATTAGGAGAAGACTTTAACATTACTGCTAACCCACAGGTGGATTGTAGGCCAGCTAAACAACCATAAAAGGATTTTGAACACAAGGGGATACATTTTCTCATGAAATAAATGGGATTAATAGATGCTTGGCAGACATTACTCTCACAAGCATAAGGTCTATTCTAGAACTGATTATTTACTCCCTATTTTCTAAATTGCATAAGTACACTACTAAAGACTCAGTGATCTTGGATCATGCTATGGTCCAGGGAGACATTTGCTTAATTATGGCTGATGCAGACCGCATATGGCGTATGTCCCCTAGTTTGTACCAGGACCCCAAGTTCCACAAATACCTATGCAATAAATGGAAGACTTACATAGCCGACAATGACACTATGGATGTTGGGCTGGTAACCCTTTGGAACGCAGCCAAGGCAGTGATAAGTAGGCCACATATAGGCAAATACGGCATCTGTTACGTGAAAAACAGGGGGGAGGGGTGTAGCTGTTAAAACGTACTAGAGCATTGAAAGACACAAGGCCCTCATCAACCGCGTACTCCAGCACAGAGCTAAAAAGGCTATTTTTTTTGTCAAACATATAACTTTGCCATAAGAAATCATAAATTATTACGCATATTAAGGACTAGCATGGCAATGTTTACACTTCCCATGCAGATATTTCCAACCATTTATATCCTTTTATAAGACCTTATATGCAGCACTGGAGCCCAACCTAGCAAACCGCTCTTGGTTCTTTGACAGTTTAAATCTCCCTTCCTTGACTGAGTCACAGGCAGCATGTCTAAGTGCACCCATTACGAGGGAAAAGATACAGGCAACAATTAAAAAGGGAAACTAGCCAAAATGTCAGGACCTGACGGGTTTGGCCTGGAATTTTATAAAATACATAGAGGGGCATAATCAAAAGGGACCAAGTTTTCCTGAGGACGTCCTCACAGGACGTCCCAGCGAAGGGCGGGGAAACCCGTATTATCGAAACAAGATGGGCGTCTATCTTTCGTTTCGATAATACGGCCGGGGATGCCCAAATCACGAAATTTAGGTTGACCATAGAGATAGTCATCCTTAGAAATGGTTGTCTCCAATTTTCGGCGATAATGGAAACCGAGGAAGCCTATCTCAGAAACGACCAAATGCAAGCCATTTGGTCGTGGGAGGAGCCAGCATTCATAGTGGACTGGTCCCTCTCACATGCCAAGACACCAACCGGGCACCCTAGGGGGCACTGCAGTGGACTTCATAAATTGCTCCCAGGTGTATAGCTCCCTTACCTTGGGTGCTGAGTCCCCCAAACCCTACTCCCCACAACTGTACAACACTACCATAGCCCTTACGGGTGAAGGGGGCACCTAGATGTGGGTACAGTGGGTTTCTGGTGGGTTTTGAAGGGCTCACATTTACCACCACAAGTGTAACAGGAAGGGAGGGGATATGCCTGGGTCCGCCTGCCTGAAGTGCACTGCACCAACTAAAACTGCTCCAGGGACCTGCATACTGTCAGGGAGCTGGGTATGACATTTGACGCTGGCATAGAGGCTGGCAAAAAATATTTTTAAAGTTTTGTTAGGGTGGTCATCTGGTCAGTTCTGGCACCTTTTTGAGGCTTGGTCGTAAGCAAAAATGGACCAAGTAAAGTCGCCCAAGTGCTCGTCAGGGACACCCTTCTTTTTTCCATTATTGGTTGAGGACGCCCATGTGTTAGGCACGCCCCAGTCCCACCTTCGCTATGCTTCCGACACGCCCCCATGAACTTAGTTGAGGACGCCCAAAATCGGCTTTCGATTATGCCGATTTGGGTGACCCTGGGAGAAGGATGCCCATCTCCCGATTTGTGTCGAAAGATGGACGCCCTTCTCTTTCGAAAATAAGCATGTTAGTGATAAGATTCCTTTACCTATGCAAGCTATGTTCATGGGACTGCTTACTGAATCTTCCACAGATCCATCTCAAAACTTGGCACATATAGTTGTCTTATCTAAACCTGGATGGGCCCCAGACCAACTTGGATCATACTGCCCTATCGTGTTACTGAATCAAGACAACAAAATACTAGCTAGCATTTTAGCAGCAAGGCTAAATAAATTCCTTCCTCTACTTATACACCCCAACTAAGTGGGTTTCATGCCTGGTCACTATGCCTCTATTAACCTTTTGAAGGTCCTGGCTGTTATGCAGTCCAAACCTCTTCCATCGGATAAATCTCTCATTATGAGTTTAGTCATAGAGAAGACCTTTGACATGGCATCCTGGCAGCATTTGTTTTGGATGTTGGATAGGGTGGGCATTAAGGGGGATTTTAACCATTGGACTCGGGTTTTATGTACAAACCCATTGGCACATCTTATCATTAATGGCTGCCTTTCTCAACCCTTTGCATTGCAACGCTGTATTTGCCAGGGGTGTCCCCTTTCTCCTCTTTTTATTATCAGTAGAGCTCCTGGCAGCTAAACTCCGCACCGATCAGGAGCTCCATGGAATCCCGGTGGGCATCCATGAGTATAGATTCAGCATGCTTTTATATAGTGCTCAAGTGGATCACTCAGTGCCTAGGATTATGTGGTTGACTGATAGCTTTGGGAGTTTTACAGCCTTGAAAATAAATTATGACGACAAAATGGAGGCTCTCTCCTTACATTTGTGGCTAGGGGCCATGTGGCATGCCCAGAATATTTACACTATGAATATTACTGTGACAATAGATAAGATCAATGCCCTATTTGAGATCTGGAGAAACCTACCTACCTCCCTTCTGGGAAGAGAAGTGTTGGTAAAAATGGTACTTATACCTAAATTACTATATCCTCTACAAACCATTCCTACCTGGATTGACAGGATTGATATTAAATGTTTTTGATCCATCATGAACTCATTTATCTGGAACCATAAACATATTCTAATCTAGTAACGAGAGCCTTGACTCAGATAGATTACAAATTCAGCAGGACACAAATCACACCTTTGAATCATTGTGGGTTGAAATTCCATGTATAAAAGGGAAAAAAACGGTGATAGGAGTGTACTACCGTCCGCCTCGCCAGGATGAGCAGGTAGACACAGAAATGATAAAAGAAATCAGAGATGCGAACAAAATGGGCAATGTGATAATAATGGGTGACTTCAATTATTCAAATATAGACTGGGTAAATGTAACATCGGGACATGCTACAGAGATACAATTCCTTGATGAAATCAAGGACAGCTTTATGGAGCAACTGGTGCAGGAGCCGACGAGAGAAGGAAAAATTCTAGACTTGGTCCTTAGTGGAGCGCATGATCTGGTGAGGGACGTTATGGTACTGGGCCCGCTTGATAACAGTGACCATAATATGATCAGTTTTGATATCGACCTTGAAGTAACTATACACAGAAAGTCAAATACGTTAGCGTTTAACTTTAAAAAAGGAGACTATGATAAAATGAGAAGAACGGTAAAAAAAAAACTTAGGGGGGCAACTGAGAGAGTAAAAACTGTACAACAGGCGTGGACGCTGTTCAAAAATACCATCCTGGAGGCCCAGGCCATACATATTCCGCGAATTAGAAAAGAAAGACGGAACTCCAAAAGACAGCCGGCCTGGTTGAAAAGAGAGGTGAAGGAAGCTATTAGGGCTAAAAGAAACGCCTTCAGAAAATGGAAGAAGGAACCGTCTGAAAATAACAAAAAGCAGCATAAGGAGTGTCAAAGCAAGTGCAAGGCACAGATAAAGAAGGCCAAAAGGGATTACGAAAAAAAGATAGCATTAGAGCCAAAAAAACATAGTAAAATTTTTTTTCGGTATATTAAAAGCAGGAAGCCGGCAAAAGAATCGGTTGGGCCGCTGGATGACCGAGGGGTAAAAGGGGCGATCAAGGAAGACAAAGACGTAGCGGAGAGACTGAATGAATTCTTTGCTTCGGTCTTCACCGAGGAAGATTTGGGTGGGATACCGGTGTCGGAAATGGTATTTCAAGCGGACGAGTCGGAGAAACTTACTGACTTCACGGTAAACCTGGTGGACGTAATGGGGCAGTGCGGCAAACTGAAGAGTAGCAAATCTCCTGGACCGGATGGTATTCATCCTAGAGTACTGATAGAACTGAAAAATGAGCTTGCGGAGCTACTGCTAGTGATATGCAACTTATCCTTAAAATCGAGCGTGGTACCGGAGGATTGGAGGGTGGCCAATGTAATGCCCATTTTTTTAAAAATTTATATGAAGTCTTTATTGAAAAAATATGAACAATTGTCCAACAAAACATAACAGGAATGGACCTTATATGTTACATAGAATGTCATACCACATAGCGTAAGCAACACATTAATCAGTGCAGAACACACAAACCCCACGTTGCTAGCCAGTTAAACCCAGATCCATATACTGGCTTGCCAGTGTACATGTACAAACAAAGCCTCCAACACTTCAATCTTTATAGAACTTTTGCATTATTGAACAACACCACTCCCCCTAATCCACCCCTCCCCCCTTACCCCCCTCCCTGTTTGGACTTGCACAAATAGTACTCGTATCATTCTGCAGGTTTTGTATTTATGAGAAAAGAATCCCAAATTGAGTGCCACCTACTGAGTTGGTTACACCTCTCAGCTATTAATTTTTCCATCTCACATACGTATCCCAGTTTCTTAAGCCACCGAGCTAATGGTGGGACTGCAGGTTGTTTCCAACATGCGGCTATGACAATTCTAGCAGCACATGTGGCATAACGTAAAAGGTGGTGTTGAGCGGGAGAAAATCCCGCCACTTTTGCTGAGAAGAGAAGGACTGTGGGGTGCCACGGGACAGGGCTTCCCAACCACACCTGCAGTCTGCTGCGGACCGCTTTCCAGAAAGCCCTGATTTTCCTACAGTTCCACCAAACATGCCCCATAGAACCCTTAACCCCACAACCCCTCCAGCACAACCCCGACAACGCTGGGTAAATGCGCTGAAGGCGATCAGGTGACATATCAGGGGCGTAGCCAGACACCCAATTTTGGGTGGGCCTGAGCCTAAAGTGGGTGGGCATAAAACTCCCATCTGGTATCTCTCCCTCCACTCCCCCCCCCCAGGCAACCAATAATTTCTCAATTCCACCCTCCCCTCCTTCCCTTCATAATTTTTCTAATCTTCAGTGCTTCACTGTCAGCAAGCAGTGACTCATACCCACTGCTCTCACCAGTCCAGAGCCTTCCCTCTGACCTGGTACCACTATTGCGGAAACAGGAAGTTACATCAAAGGGAAGGCTCTGAACTGGCATGAGCTGCGGGTACAAGTCGCTGTTTGCGAAAAATTGAAAAGGTACAGAGAGGTTGGGGGTGTTGAGTTGACAGATGCCAAAATGCCTTTGGAAGAGGGGAGGGAGAGATGCTGGGAGTCTTCTGCTGACGAGGCTTGAGGTTCGCCAGCCACATCAGAGTTGTGCCACTTATGGGTGGGCCTGAGCCTAAAGTGGGCGGGCCTGTGCCCACCCAGGCCCACCTGTGGCTACGCCACTGTGACATATACCACCTAAATAGGACTTTAATGGCATTCTCCTTAAAAGGAACATGAGACGACACCTTCGCCGCATCTCTCTCCATCCTCTCCCATACCACCTCCCCCACCTCCAAGCCCAACTCCTGCTGCCAATTCCTCCTATGAAGAGTGTATCGGGGTGCTTGCTGTATGATAACATTGTGGAGACGTGATATCAGTCCACTGTTCGTTTCCGTGCCCTCACAAAGGTGCTCTAATACTGACTTTTCCCTAAGCATCACTTCCCGGACTGCCCGTGTTTTAAGGAAATGATGCAATTGAAGGTAGGCATATTCATCAGTCTCCACTACTGAGAATTTCTCTTGGGCTTCTGGGTATGACATAAGAGACTCCCCCTCAAACAGTTGTCCCCACCTTCGCAGCCCATCCTCGTACCACCTAGTAAACGTACCTCGTTCTATTCCCGGGTAAAACAATGGGGACAGTCAAGACAGTGTGCACCTACGATGTGGAAAAAGACTATCCCAATTAGCTAGAGTAATATATAGAAGGGCACAGGCCCTCCCCCAATGACCTAAGGGAGCTCGGAAGCCACATTATCGCCCCTAGGGGCCTATCACCCACAGTAAATTGCTCTATATGCACCCAATGCCTATCGGGATGATCCTGAAACCAGTCCACAGCCGCACGCGCCTGCACTGCCCGATGGTACCAACTCAAGTTAGGAACCCCAAGCCCACCCCGATTCCTTGCTTGATATAAGAAGGCCCTCGCTAATCTCGGCCTCTTGCCTGCCCATATAAAGCGCACAATACGATCTTGTAGTGCAGCTAAGAACTTGCGGGGCATCTCGATTGGGAGGGCCTCAAATAGATATAGCAGGCGCGGCAAGACATTCATCTTGACTGCGGCTATACGACCGAACCAGGAAAGTTCCAAGTCACCCCACCTTTCCATGTCCGCTGTAAGCGCCCGGGCCATTCCCTTATAGTTAGCTGAAAAGAGGTCTGACAGTCTAGCCGTTATGTTCACTCCCAAGTATCGGAGGCTTTTATTAGCCCACCGAAAAGCGTACAAGGACTTTAATTCTTCCACCGTTTCCGTAGGAAGCGACACGTTTAAGGCTTCAGATTTTGACATATTCTCTCGAAACCCTGATACTACCGAGTACTCCTCAATGTCCCGCAAGAGCACAGGAAATGTGGTCAGAGGCCGAGGGACAAAGAGCAGCACATCATCAGCAAACATAGACAATTTATGCTCCCTCCCCGCTATCGTAATGCCAGTAATCCCCGGATTTGATCTGACCCTAGAGGCAAATGGTTCCATCACCATAGCGAACAACAGCGGAGAGAGAGGACACCCCTGCCTAGTACCTCTATGTAAGGTAAACAACTCAGAATTCCCCCCATTCACTCTAATACACGCTTTTGGCAAGCTATAGAATGCTTGAATCCACCCTTGGAACTGTGGCCCAATCCCAAATGTCTCCAGAACTTTGTACATAAATGGCCAGTGTACCCTGTCAAAAGCCTTTTCGGCGTCTAGGCTAAGGAGACAGAGAGGCCTTCTAAATCTTTTAGCCAAGTATATAATATCTACAACTCGCCTGGTGTTATCCATTGCCTTTCTGTGTGGAACAAAGCCCACTTGATCTGGATGAATGATCGTGGGAAGCAGAGGGGCCAGTCTGTTAGCCAGAACCTTAGCTAATATTTTAACGTCTGCGTTTAAGACCGATATGGGGCGATAAGAGCCACACTTTAAGAGGTCTTTATTCGGTTTTGGTAGCACAGCTATCCAGGCCTCAAGCATAGAAGGAAGTAAGGCCTCCCCCTTCCCAATTTGATTGAACAAGTCTGCCAAAAGTGGGGCCAGTTCCCGGGATAAATTTCTTATAGAATTCATTAGGGAGCCCATCCAACCCTGGGGACTTACAAGTTGGTAAATTCTGGATAGCCTTTTGGATTTCAATTGGGGTAACTGGTGCATCTAGAGTTGCTCGCTGTTGGTTTGTCAAGGATTCTAGCTCACTCTGCGCTAAGTATTCTGCGATAGATTCTGCAGAGGGATTAATCTCCTGATCATATAGCTCCTGATAAAATTCGTTAAAGCGCCTACATATACCCTCTGAGGTGTTAAGCATATCTCCCGCACCACCCCGGACCTGAGTCACTGCCCTCTCCACCTTCTGTTTTCGTAGTCGTATGGCCAAAAGACGGCCTGCCTTATTAGTAAATTCATAGGAACGAACTTTTGTTCTTGATTGGAGCTGGCATAAGTGCTCTGAATAGATAGAATCCAGCTGGATTCGCTGGCTGCGCAGCTCCTCCAGGACTTCCTGGGAGCCACATGCCTTGTGCCGTTCCTCTAGTTTCCGAATCTTATCCAAACATTGAGCCAATTGATGCCTACGGGCCTTAGCTCGCTGGCTGGCCAATTGCAGGAAGTAACCTCTTGACATGGCCTTCATAGCGTCCCACACTGTACTGAGGGGAGGGCCCAACTCCATATTTAACTCCAAATACTCCTTTAACACTTTCCTACATCCCTCCACAACCTCCCTTTCTTGCAGCACATTCGCATTGAGCGTCCATCTCTTATCTTTATGCTCTGCCTTGATATTGGGCAGCATAACCCAGACCGGCGCATGGTCCGATAGTGTCACACTGCCAATACCTGCGCTCGGACCTCTTTCTACTAGGGCTACATCAAGAAAGATATAATCGATTCGTGAGTATGAGGCATGCACTGCAGAGAAGAATGTATAATCTCTCACATGTGCATGACCCAGTCTCCAAACATCAAGAGTTCCCAAAGAGTGAGCCAGAGAACCTAAAGCCAAAGAGTCCTTATTCCCTACTTGCTGGGCAGAACCAGATCTATCTAATTTTGAAGTCCCCCCCCCCCCAAGATGGATCCCTGGGCAAATGTAGCTAAAATGTTCTTTACCTTGGTGTAAAAAGCCCCCTGGTGGTCATTCGGTGCATATATAGAGGCTATTGTTATGTCAACTTGATCTATAATGATATGTAAAAACAAAAAACGCCCACCTGGGTCCCTCTTGACTTTCACTATTTGGACTGATATTATCTCGTGGAACAACACCGCCACCCCGCACTTCTTTGAGCCATCTGCAGGGGAGGCAAAATAGGCCCTAGGGTAGTTAGAATGGGAGAGGAGTCTCTCATGCCGCCGGCGAAGGTGCGTCTCCTGCAACATTACTATATGAGGTTTCAGCTGTTGAAACTCCTTAAAGAGTTTTTGCCTTTTTTGAGGCACATTAAGTCCCTTTACATTATAAGATAAAACCTTCAAGTCCATACTCATTTCAAGTAATCAGAACAAAACCAAACAAACTAAGGTGAACACTTCATACCACACCATTACAAATGTCTGCAACCCCCTATTCCCCAAATGTGCAAGTCCCGCCCCTCCATCCCTACTTCCCGACCCCCTCTCCCCTCCCTCCCCTTGTCCTTCATCCCCCCTCATCCAGCCACCACCCAGAGGAGGTTAACCCCCTAGATGGGAATCAGAGAATTTACCCCACTGTGCTCCTGACAACCCAGCTCCCCCGCCCCCCCCCAGCTGTCTCCCCACTACCACCATTTCCTTAGTCCATCTTCACACATTCAGCCTATAAACAGGTCAAAAACACTCCCCGTCTCCCCTCATGTTCCCACATCCCCCCTATTGTGCCCTCCCTCCATCTCTCATGCATAACCCTCACATCATATAGCGTCTCCCCGTACAAGTTCCCTCTCTCTTCCAAACAGTTTTACATGCAGAGAAAATCCTTCCTCTAACATAACATTCCAGGGATAACTGACAACATTGCAATACTTTGGTATTCTAAACTCGTTATCCCCGATTTACCACAAAGGTGTCCATTGTCCCTGCGATCTCCACAGAAGCATTGTATTCGACTAGCAGACCCCAATGAAACTGCTTCACCCCGGCTCAGGATCCCTCTGCCGTTACTCCTCGCTTCAGGTTACTTCGCTTAGTGGTCTCAGGGATCCGCTGCCATTTTTGGAACTTCGCTTTAGTTGCAGGTGCCACCGCTCCCGGAGGTGCCTTTGAGGGCACTAATCCAGCTGCATGCAGGGACGCCCAGGCCTCGGCAAGTGAGCTAGCTCTGTGCTTGGCTCCCTTAATTGTAAAGTTCACTGAGAAAGAGAAACCCCATCTATAGGTGATATGCTCTTTTATTAACCCTAGAACGCATATTGGGGGCCTTTTAGGCATGCTTACATTTTTGCTATTATCTGCAAAATTACTTTAGTTAGAATTTTGAAACTCAAGGTATTACTCAAGTATGTCATTGTTGATAATATCCAGTTGTTCATATAATTTTTTTTCATAGGCATTATGGTGTAACAATGCTTGTTTGGTGAAAACTACATCTGTACGAATTGGGGGCCTTTTAGGCCCCCGCTGTTTTTATCATGTTCTCAGAAGTGTTTGTGTCTCAAGTTACTTTATTTGTACTCAGTAATGCTGGTGGAGGGGCCAGGGTGTGGATAATAACATGTGAGGATGTCATGTGATTTTTGGAGGGAGTGATAAGGCCATGACATCACCTCAGGTCCTCTGAACACTGAGGACAGTATACACTGTGAGCTAATTGCTGAAGGACCTGTGATAAGATAAGCTGTTGAGAGGAAATCTGTTTCATTTTCTAACATCTAGTCAGCAATGGCACAGTCTTCCTCCAAGTGTCTGACTGACCAAGAGATTGAAGCGATTATGTTTCAAAGCGATGATGAAAGTGAACTATCTTTGTCTGATGAAGAATATCTGCCACCAGCTAATCAAACATCCTCATCCAGTGATTCTTCTGATGATGAAGAAGTGAATCTAGTGGATCCTCAAGAAGTGATAAGTAGAACATCCAAAACGAATGTTTTTTGGGACAGTAATCCTACATTAGTCGGACGTACTCCAATACACAATATTGTGAGACAGGCTCAAGGAGCTGTGGGAAGTCCCAGTTACTTTACCCCTAAAGATGTATTCTGTACTTATTTTTCTGACAATATTGCAGAAGAGGTCCTATTATGTTCAAACCTAGAAGGAAGACGTATCGCTTCAGCAAAAAATAAGTCCTGGAAAAATATCTCAAAAGAGGAACTTTATGCATATATTGGACTTTTCCTGCTGGCAGGGAGTCAAAAATCGTATGATGTCCCAATACGAGAATTATTTCTGGACCCACTTTCTGATCCACACTATAAGGCGACAATGTCAGTGGGCAGATATGAGGAAATTAGAAGGATCATTCGCTTTGATGATAAGCGAACTCGTGCAGCGAGGTTTGAAACAGACAAATTAGCCCCTATCAGTTATATCTGGAACATATTTATCAAAAATTGCACAAAACTTTACAATCCTAGTACTAATGTTACTGTAGATGAGCAACTTGTACCGTTCAGAGGACGCTGCAAATTCATACAATACATGCCCAGCAAGCCAGCCAAGTACGGTATAAAAATCTTCTGGATGTGTGATTCTGCAAATTATTATGGCATAAATGGCGTAATCTACTGTGGCAAAGAGGTTGGTGCACCAGTACAGAAGGATCTGGGGTCTGAAATAGTCAAAACTCTTGCTGTTCCAATATTCAATTCAGGTAGAAACATCACCATGGACAATTATTTCACCAATGTTGAACTAGGCAATTTTCTGCTTGCAAAAGCTATTACACTTGTTGGTACTATAAAGCAAAACAGACGAGAAATTCCAGCAGCACTCAAACACAATCGTCAGCGAGCACTTTATGAGAGTGTCTTTGGATTCAATAACAAAGCGACTTTGGTATCTTACAAGGCAAAGAAGGAGAAATCTGTAATTTTACTCAGTACCATGCATCACGATTGCAGTGTTGACAGCAATAACCAAAAATTGAAACCAGAAATCATCCTGCATTACAATGCAACAAAAGGAGGTGTAGATAAAATGGATGAGATGGTGGGAGAATATTCGTGTAAGAGGCAAACAAAACGATGGCCTGTAGTACTATTTTCAAATATGCTTGATGTAGCAGCCCTAAATTCATTCATTATTTATACAGAAACTCATCCTGAATTTCATGCACAGAGGAAGGACAGGAGACGCTTATTCTTGAAGGACCTTTGTCATGAACTTGTAATCCCTCACATGATAGAGCGAAGCGACTTGAAATGCCTGCCAAAGAAAACTAAAGAAGCAATGAAACGGTGTGGCGTACAGTTTCAGATTACTCCAGAGCCAGGAGAAAGAAAACGAAAGCGTTGTTTCATGTGTCCAAGAAACATAGAGAGGAAAACTGAGCGATATTGTTCCACTTGTAAGGAAACTGTTTGCAAAGAACACTCTTCTGAAAAAATAACATGTCAGAATTGTTTGGAAGACTAATATAATAGAAAAGAAAGTTAGAATAAAAATGTAGCTGCAGCTAGTTTGCTATAGATTTCTATGCATTTTTGTGTGTTTTCATGTCTTTGCGTGAAATTTGGGAAAAAAAAAGATTTTTTGGTGTTTTCTGTGAAAAATTATAATTAAAATGTTGTCCACTATTCATATTTTATTGAGCAATTTTGAAATAAACTTGTGAAAGTTATTTAAGTGTGTTTTTCTACATTATGTGCATGGGGGCCTAAAAGGCCCCCATGACGTTAATATGTATATTTTTAACGTCATGCGTTCTAGGGTTAAAACATCCAGAGCCGGTTTCAATAGACGTCTCTGTTGTAGGGTGAACTGTGAAAGATCTTGGAAAACAGTTATTTTAGCTCCTCCAAATTCCAGGTCATGTTTCTTCCGGGCACAAGCATTTGCTCTTTAACTTCATACTTGTGGAAACGGACGATTACATCGCGCGGTCTGTTCTCCTGTCGTTGACCTAGGGCTCTGTGCGCCCTGTCCAGCTCTACTGCCACTGTTGCTGCCACCTCGATCCCCAGTAAGTTAGTGCAAAGAGTTTGCACAATTTGGTTGACATCCTCCGTTTCACCACCTTCAGGAACTCCGCGAAATCGGAGATTATTTCTTCTACCCCGATTTTCAAGGTCGTCCAATTTATAATTTAGCTCCCTCGTTTTTTGATCCAGCTCCTGTAAGTGCACCGCATGTGCATTCAGGGAGTCCGCGTGCTCTTCCAGCCGCAGTTCCGCATCTTCCACTCGTCCCCCCAACTCCCGAAGATCCGAGCTCAATACCTCCATCCGGTCCAGTATTTCTTCTTTGGATTTTTGAATGTCGCCCTGGAAACCGGAGAGGAGCTTTCGAAGCTCGCCGGAGACGCCCTTTTTAGCGGGGGGCCTCCGTGATTCTGCCAACGATAGCACCGAGTCGGAGTCCGATGGTGAGGCCTGCGCCATTGCCTCGTGGTGCTTCGGTGTCTTGCTAGGCCCTCCCCCTGCGGACTTCTCGGGGTCTTTGTTTCACCCCATTTGCGCTTTGCTCATGGCGATACACGATAAATCACCTCCAAGGACGCGTTGTAGGCTGTACAAAATCGCTGATGGCTGCTAATTATTGCTTTTTCTAGCTGTGGGAAGCGGGAGCTATCGAGCTAAGCTGCCATTGCCAGCCGTGACGTCACTTCCTCCCTGTAACGCCCATTTTTAAAAAAGGCTCCAGGGGAGATCCGGGAAATTATAGACCGGTGAGTCTGACGTCGGTGCCGGGGAAAATGGTAGAGGCTATTATTAAAAACAAAATTACAAAGCACATCCGAGGACATGGATTACTGAGACCGAGTCAGCACGGCTTTTGTGTGGGGAAATCTTGCCTGACCAATTTACTTCAATTCTTTGAAGGAGTAAACAAACATGTGGACAAAGGGGAACCGGTTGATATTGTGTATCTGGATTTTCAAAAGGCATTTGACAAGGTACCTCATGAAAGGCTACAGAGGAAATTGGAGGGTCATGGGATAGGAGGAAATGTCCTATTGTGGATTAAAAACTGGTTGAAGGATAGGAAACAGAGAGTAGGGTTAAATGGGCAGTATTCACAATGGAGAAGGGTAGTTAGTGGGGTTCCTCAGGGGTCTGTGCTAGGACCGCTGCTTTTTAATATATTTATAAATGATTTAGAGATGGGAGTAACTAGCGAGGTAATTAAATTTGCTGATGACACAAAGTTATTCAAAGTCATTAACTCGCGACAGGATTGTGAAAAATTACAAGAGGACCTTACGAGACTGGGAGACTGGGCGGCTAAATGGCAGATGATGTTTAATGTGAGCAAGTGCAAGGTGATGCATGTGGGAAAAAGAACCCGAATTATAGCTACATCATGCAAGGTTCCACGTTAGGAGTTACGGACCAAGAAAGGGATCTGGGTGTCGTCGTCGATAACACACTGAAACCTTCTGCTCAGTGTGCTGCTGCGGCTAGGAAAGCGAATAGAATGTTGGGTATTATTAGGAAAGGTATGGAAAACAGGTGTGAGGATGTTATAATGCCGTTGTATCACTCCATGGTGCGACCGCACCTTGAGTATTGTGTTCAATTCTGGTCGCCCCATCTCAAGAAAGATATAGTACAATTGGAAAAGGTGCAGCGAAGGGCGACTAAAATGATAGCGGGGATGGGAAGACTTCCCTATGAAGAAAGACTAAGGAGGCTAGGGCTATTCAGCTTGGAGAAGAGACGGTTGAGGGGAGACATGATAGAGGTATATAAAATAATGAGTGGAGTGGAACAGGTGGATGTGAAGCGTCTCTTCACGCTTTCCAAAAATACTAGGACTAGGGGGCATGCGATGAAACTACAGTGTAGTAAATTTAAAACAAATCGGAGAAAATTTTTCTTCACCCAACGTGTAATTAAACTCTGGAATTCATTGCCGGAAAATGTGGTGAAGGCCGTTAGCTTAGGAGAGTTTAAAAAGGGGTTGGACGGTTTCCTAAAGGACAAGTGCATAAACCGCTACTAAACGGACTTGGAAATATCCAAAATCCCAGGAATAACATGTATAGAATGTTTGTACGTTTGGGAAGCTTGCCAGGTGCCCTTGGCCTGGATTGGCCGCTATCGTGGACAAGATCTGGGCTCGATGGACCCTTGGTCTTTTCCCAGTATGGCATTACTTATGTACTTATGTACTTATGTACTTATGTAGCTATGCTAAACTAACCCAGGCTAAATAGAGTGGGGGGGTCTAGCTTTACCAGACTTACATTTATACAATGCAGCTAGCCTTATGCCATGGATTAATGATGAATTTACATAATCTCAGATATATTCTCCACCGCAGCTCCTCTCACACTGCTCTGCTCCACACTCTTTTCTTGCTAGGATTCCTGGAAAGGGAGGGGAGACTAATAACTTCATTATATGGCCCCTCTGACAAGTGTGGAAATGGTGGTGAGCATTAGAACACCGCCCTACTAAGATCTCCCCATTCTTATCTATCGTTTTGAATCCAGATTTCCCCCCATGGATCCACTGCCCTGTTTTCCATTCTTGGGAGAGGGCAGGCATTTTAACCATAAGAGATGTGATACAGGAAGGGGGAGGCCAGTTTCCCTCCTTTGCCCAGCTACAGAGCCATACAAAAGTACTCCCTATACATTTTTACCAATATCTGCAATTACGCCACTATTACCTTTCATTACGCACCACTTGTGTGGATGGTTGGGAGACTGGTGATATCACCAAGCATCTATGTACATAGTAACATAGTAGATGATGGCAGAAAAAGACCTGCACGGTCCATCCAGTCTGCCCAAGACAAACATATGTGTATACCTTACCTTGATTTGTACCTGCCTTATTCAGGGCACAGACCGTACAAGTCTGCCCAGCAGTACCTTCTCTACTGACTCCAACAAGCTCTCACATTGGTACAAACTCGGCATGGACTTGGAGGCAGATGTGCTCCCTCAACAACTTGCACAAGCTTGGTCCCAGGATCTAGCTATGGATATGTCAGAGAATTATGTTACGACTCACTTCCTTAACTTGTATACCCACGTCAGGGATACTCTGTTACAGGAAACGCCTTTCAAAATTTTTCATAGAGCGTACTTGACCAGAGACAGGGGAGCCCATCTGGGCATTTGGTCTTCTAATCTATGTATACTGTGCTCAGTTTCGCTGGGTACACTCCTTCATATGTTTCTGGACTGTCCAGAACTAAGCATTTACTGTATTGGGCTCACCAGACCACACTGGATTGGAATTTACAGGCTTTACTTTTGGGGGACGAACAGGTTTTCATAGATCAACAGGTTCCATCAGAGGCCAGAATCGTTATACCCATACTAGCCCGCTCCTCAAGTCACTTCACTGGCTCCCTGTCCGCTTCCGCATTCAGTTTAAACTTCTCGTACTGACCTTTAAATGCATCCACTCTGCAGCCCCCCCATTACCTCTCTGCTCTCATCTCTCCCTACATTCCTCCCTGTGAACTCCGCTCGCTTGACAAATCTCTCTTGTCGTCCTCCTTCTCCTCCACTGCTAACTTCAGGCTTCGCTCCTTTTCTCTTGTGGCACCTTATGCCTGGAATAGACTTCCTGGACCTATACGTCTAGCTCCATCTCTACCTGTTTTCAAATCTATGCTGAAAACCCACCTTTTCACTGCTGCTTTTAGCTCCTAGCCACAATTGCTCTCCCCTTGTCCCTTCTCACCCATTACTTCCCTCACCCGTAACTGTCTTGTTTTTCTGTATTACTTAGATTGTAAGCTCTTTTGAGCAGGGACTGTCTCTGTATCAGGTGTTCAGCGCTGCATGCATCTGGTAGCACTATACAAATGCTAATAATAATAATATATTGCTGTTTTGTTGGTTAAAAAAACTATATTACACTCCTGGTCGTCTAGTACACCTCCTCTATACCACTTTTGGGTGGCTCGTATGCAGAAGACGGCTGCTTTTGAATTACACTATTATCAGGATCGGTCCAAGCTAGAATGGGTCAATTAAAGGAAACTGTAGGACTGTCTTCTCAAAATTTTAATCACCAATGATCACCCGACTTCATACATTTGCTGAATGGTCTCTGAACCGATTCCTCTTTCGCCCTTTTTTTCTTCTCTCTATGTATTTACATTAACATGATGATATAGCCACAATCCTTTTCATCAACATATTGCTACTTGCTTATAAGTGCCTGTAATAAAAGTGAATTATAAAGATTGTTTTTCAATTCTGCCTTGACCGACCAGTGCACTTGGGGTCTGTATCTTTAATTAGAAGTAATTCTGTTTAACTTTGTGCGAAAATAAGTTGGAATTTAGAAGGTAAGACACAGCTCTAATTAATTTGGTATGTGAAGAGGGGGATGGCGCTTGTTTTCGAGTTCAGACTGGCCACCTGGACTTAGAAACATGTGACCACATTCCCACAGTATGGCTTGTTTACCTATTCTCAAGAATTCTGTAATTTTCCTTAGCTCTGAACATGAGTTCTAAGCCTAATAAAAAGGGGAGTTTCTTTCAGTGAAATTGGAAGTTCATCTGTGAGTAACGTATGAACTGCGCAGAGAACCATGTTTCCTGGTCAAAGAAGCTCCTGGCTTTCGCTGTGAACAGGGCCCCCCCAGGCTGATGATAAGAGCCTGGATGAAGTAAGGACCAGTGATGATTGTATATAGTACTAGTAAAAAAAACCCCGTTTCTGATGCAAATGAAACGGGGGCTAGCAAGGTTTTCTTCAGAGTGTGCATGTGGGAGTGTGTGTGTCCCTGCCCTCTGCCCTCTCTCTCTCCCCCTCCCCCTTGGAGTCCAGTCCTTCAGTGTTGTTTCCTGCTGTTCTGTGTTTTTGTTACAGAGAGAGTGAGGGCATCTCTCTCCCCTCCCCCCTCTGAGTCCTTCACTGTTTCCTGGGATTTCGTGCTGTGCTGTTTTCCTTCACTCATGGGGAAACTGGATATCTCTGGCGCTTCACACTTCCGGCTGGAGGCTTCAGTGGTGCCTTTTATATATATAGATATTATTGCTTCTTTTGCTGGCCTAGGAACTCTTAGCATTGCTTGGATGTAGAGACCAGTGATGTAATGATTGTTTATAGATAGGTATTGTTTCTTTTTAGTTATATAGCTAATCATTGTGTTATTTATTTATTATTTATTTATGGTTCATTTCTACCCCACATTTTCCCACAAATGCAGGCACAATGTGGCTTCCATGAATTACAAAAGTTAAATGACACAACACATGAAGTTTACAGTAGAAAAGGATAATACGCCAGCAGCAATTAGGAAGGCTAAACAGCAGAGTTACGAATAGGACACTTTTTCAAAAAGATACGTTTTTAGCAGCTTCTTGAAAAGATGGTGGTTAGCTTGCATTTTCAGGAACAGGGGAAGAGCATTCCAAGTCTTTGGGCTGGAGTAGTGGAAAGTAGAGGCAAAAAGAAGCTTGTATTTAACACCCCTGCAAGATGGGTAATGTAGTTGTAAAAAGGAACGGGCTGTAGTGATGGCATTTCTAGGTGGGAGATCTATTAGAGGAATCATGTATTCCGGCGCTAATCCGTAGATGATTTTATGTGTCGAGCAGATCTTGAATGCGAGACGTTCTCTCACAGGTAACCAGTGTAGTTTGAAACGTAGGGGCTGTGCAGGAACCATGCGCGATTCGCCCAAGATGAGCCTCGCAGCAGTATTCTGGGCAGTTTGGAACTTCCTCAGTAGGTGCTCCTGGCAACCTGCATAAATCCCACTGCAGTAGTCCAGGTGAGACAGAACCAGCCAGTGGACGAGTGTGCGGAAGAGCTCTCTGGTGAGACAAAACCTAACATGCTGCAGCCTCCACATTGCATAGAACATCCGCTTGGAGACCGCTCACACTTGCAGATCCAGGTGCAGGTGAGGGTCCAGCTCAACACCCAGAAGTCTAAGGCTCTGTGAAATAGGGAGGGTCTGGTCTTTAATGACAAGGGAGCTTGAGGAAAATCTGGCATGGACGGACGAGAGCACAAGACACTGAGTTTTGTCTTTGTTAATATAGCTTAATCATTTATTTATTTGCAGCATTTGTATCCCACATTTTCCCACCTATTTGCAGGCTCAATGTGGCTTACATTATGCCGTAATGGCGATCGCCATTCCGGAATGAGAAATACAGAGTAATATTACATTTAAAGTACAGAGATAAAATAGGTCATAAGAAGTAAATATACAGTTCAATTCGGGCATTGAAGATCAAAGGTAAATGTAGAACATTCAACAGTAATAATGTGAATAAGTAGACAAATAAAAAGAGTTCAATGTTAACTTGTTTAGGTAAGGTTTTGATGTCTGGTCATTTATGAGGGATCCTTTAGGTAGTAGTAGTAGTCTCTTTGAACAAGTGAGTCTTTAGTAATTTACGGAAGTCTGTCAAAACATGCATAGTTTTTGTGGCAGTTGGTAAAGTATTCCACAATTTTGTGCTGATATAAAAGAAGCCAGATGCATAAATTGATTTATATTTAAGTCCTTTACAGCTGGGGTAATGGAGGTTCAAGAAAGTGCGTGATGATTTTTTTAGCATTCCTTACTGGTAGGTCTATGAATAATTTTATAAACCAGGGTACATGTCTTGAATACAATTCGATCTTTTATATTTCAATTTGTTTATTAATTTTCATTTTTAACAAGAATACACTTGTTTTGAAATACAGCAATAATTGGTTAATCAAGGTATAATAACTCTTCATATAAACAATAAAGCAAGAGAAAGTATTAACATACTTTTCAAAATCTTATCAAACAGAATATTCATGCTTCCTTAGACCTCATTTAAATCATGAGGCAATCAGAGTTAGGGAAGAATTTTTCATTTCTATATACAAAAGAAACTTGGTGGCATAATACTCCCATTTACTTAAACTGTTTACAATTGCTTAGAATCTAGAAATGATTTAAGACTTTCTGGTGAATAAAAGGTATATTTAACCTGACCCAGCCTAACTAAACATTTACACGGATAAGCAAGAAAGAACAACCCTCCTATCTCCAAAGTTCTTACTTTCAAAGCTAAAAAGGCTTTCCTTCTTTGCTGGGTCGATTTTGTAACATCAGGGAAGATTTGTACTTTTACCCCACCAAAAGAAGTTTGTAAATTTTTAAAATAGAGTCTCATAATATTATTCAAGTCCTGTTCAAAAATAAAAGAAACTATCAAAGTTGACCGCTCTGCTTTTTCATCCACTGTAGATTCTAGTATTGCTGAAATATTTTCAAGGTCTAAATTAGCTTGTAATTCGTCTTGTTTTTTCCCTTTCTCTCCTCTGGGATTAGGAATATAGTAAATCTTATTTACAGGCGGCATCGCTTCCAGGGGCATTTTTAAGACTTCATTTAAGTATCTTTTAAACAAGTCATAAGGATTAATCCCCGGGAGTTTGGGAAAATACAACAGACGCAAATTTAATCTTCTGTTAAAGTTCTCAATTTGTTCGCACAATTCGATCTTTTAATGGAAGCCAATGTAATTTTTCTCTAATGGTTTTGGCGCTTTCGTATTTCGCTTTTCCAAATATGAGTCTAGCTGCAGTGTTTTGGGCAGTTTGGAGTTTCTTGATGATTTGTGCTTTGAATCCTGCATAGATGGAATTGCAGTAATCTAAGTGGCTCAACACCATTGATTGCACCAGGTTGCGGAATACCTCCCTTGGGAAGAAAGGTTTAACTCTTTTGAGTTTCCACATTACATGGAACATTTTCTTTGTTACGTTTTTCGCATGGCTTTCTAGTGAGAAATTTCTGTCAATTGTGACTCCCAGGAGTTTCAAGGTGTCTGAAACAAGGAGAGTATGGTTTGGGGTATTTATAGTGATAAATTTACTCTTGTTGAATTGTGATGAAAGGATAAGGCATTGTGTCTTTTCTGCGTTAAGCTTTAGTTGAAAAGCATCCGTCCATGAGATCATTATTTGGAAACTGTGATTGATTTTATATGTGATTTCTGTTAAATCCTTTGTAAACGGGATGTAAATCGTGACATCGTCAGCGTAAATGTATGGATTGAGGCCTTGATTGGAGAGTGATCTAGCCAATGGAGTCATCATTAAATTGAAAAGAGTTGGTGAGAGGGGTGAACCCTGAGGCACTCCACATTCAGGTTTCCATGGTGATGATGTGATCAACTTTGATATCACTTGGTATGTTCTCGATGTTAGGAAGCCATTAATCCAATTCAATACGTTACTTCCAATACCAAAATATTCTAGGATGTTCAATAGTATATTATGGCTGACCATGTCGAACGCGCTGGACATGTCAAACTGTAAGAGGAGCACATTGTTACCAGCTGCGATTATTTGGTTAAATTTTGTTAAGAGTGTAATTAGTACTGTTTTGGTGGTATGATTTGCTCAAAATCCTGATTGAGATTCATGGAGTATTGAGAAATTATTGAAGTAATCAGTAAGTTGTTTGGTGACTAAACTTTCCATTAACTTAACTACTAGGGGAATGGATGCTACCGGGCGATAGTTAGTTATATCATTTAGTTTCTTCTTTAGATCTTTAGGTATTGGTGCGAGTAAAATATTTCCTTTATTCATAGGGAAGAATCCATGTTGGAGCATGAAATTTAGGTAGGAGGTGAGATCTGTTATGAATTGTTGAGGGGCTGACTTTATTAGATAGCCGGGGCATAAGTCTAATTTGCAATGGGACTTGACGAATCTGCTGATCGCTTGTGCGACTGTTTCGTCCTCCAGTAGATTAAAGTTTGTCCCACTTCGATCCGTTGTTGGAGGAGGCGGAAGGCCTCCAATAATTAAATGTACAGAATTAATTCCTCATACTTTTGGACAGAGAGAAATGAAGATTTCTTTCCTTCTAATCATGGGAAAGCTTGCTGGAATAGCAATTACTGTCTACCCCTCCTCTTGCCAAGTCAGGTAATTGAACCTGATTGCCCACGATCTCTCCCATTGAATATGGTCAGGCCTCAGGGAGTTCAGGAGACAGAATTCTTTCCCATGCCCTTTGAAGTAAGGCTACTTCAATCCAAGAGAGAATTACCCTTTTTTGTAACTATGAGAGGAAAACCAGGTAACACCTTATTTCTTTTACTTGTTGTAGTGTAAATAATCCTTAACCAGCTATCCGGTTTCTAAGATAACAGTTGAGAGGATTTGTTTGCGTAGTACTGCTGGCCGGATTTGGACTCTGTGGCGCAGCAAGAACAGGCACAAACAACATCCATCAGCGGTTGGGTCCAAACAGTCAATGAATGTTTCATGGTCGGTGGTGTTAAGTGGTAAGGTAGATCGTAGTTTTATGATTTTCTCGTTGAAGTAAATAGCCAAATCTTCGGTTGATGTCTTAATCATTGTATATATCTTAATCATTGTAGATTTTAGCACCTCTAATAAAGGTCTCATTTATCCAAAAGAATCCACAGTAATTACTGAGTGGTCTGTGTCAGTGAAACAGGCTGTAAAAATCCATAGCAGTATATTTTGGCGACAAGCATGTAGGATTCGTACAAAGAATGACACCTTTTTAAGAGGAATGCAAAGGAGAGTTGAATTCCAAGGCTGGAATGAGGTACTATATGTTATTATAGCCACTGAGTGGTCAAAGGAATCATTGCCTTCTGCTGTGGTTTGCTGCAGGCAAAAAGTTAAAACAGAAAGGGAGAAAGAACAGTATCACATACTATGTAAAATGAGTTTATCTTGTTGGGCAGACTGGCTGGACCGTACAGGTCTTTATCTGTCATCATTTACTATGTTACCATGTAACAGTATTCCTTATCTGAAAACCCATTAGAGCCGGGATAAACAGCATAGGAGAAGTACAGAATTGGAATGATAAGTGTGTGATTTACAGTTAAACTTAGATGCTTGCCAGAAGACATTACTAAATGATAACTGAGCATGCCGCTGTAAGAGTGGCGCAGTTGGAATGATGTGTGATTTACGCAGTTAAAATGATAACTGAGTGTGCTGTTGTAAGAGTGACACAGTATAAATATAAGAAACGAAGAAGGGAAAATTATCAAAAAGAAAGACATTTATATCATGATTTAAAATTATGTTTAGACTCATTTGGAGTCATTAATTGCACATATAAAGGACAAGGGATGGGAGATAAATCTTAATAATGCCTTTGTATCGCTCCATGGTGTGACCGCACCTCGAATATTGTGTTCAATTCTGGTTGCCACATCTCAAAAAAGATAGAGTAGAATTAGAAAAGGTGCAGAGAAGGGCAACAAAAATGATAAAGGGAATGGGACGACTTCCCTATGAGGAAAGGCTAAAGCGTCTAGGGCTCTTCAGCTTGGAGAAAAGACAACTGAGGGGAGATATGATAGAGGTCTATAAAATAAGGAGTGGAGTGGAGTTGAACGGGTAGATGTGAAGTGTCTGTTTACGCTTTCCAAAAATATTAGGACTAGGGGGCATGCGATGAAGCTACAATGTAGTAAATTTAAAACGAATTGGAGAAAATTTTTCTTCACGTGTAAATAAACTCTGGAATTCATTGCCAGAGAATGTGGTAAAGGCGGTTAGCTTAGTGGAGTTTAAAAAAGGTTTGGACGGCTTCCTAAAGGAAAAGTCCATAGACCATTATTAAATGGACTTGGGGAAAATCCACTATTTCTGGGATAAGCAGTATAAAATGTTTTGTACTTTTTTGGGATCTTGCCAGGTATTTGTGACCTGGATTGGCCACTGTTGGAAACAGGATGCTGGGCTTGATGGATGTTTGGTCTTTCCCAGTATGGCAATACTTATGTACTTATGTACTAAGATACAAGGACCGTATTTAAATCCCTGTCCCTTGTCCCTTGGGAGGGGAAACACTTCAGCCCAATGGACTGAAAATAAGAGAGACAATTAGGCTTAGATATAGGCGCAACCAGTAAAACTCTTTATTGGTATATCACTAAGCCAATACAAAGTAATTATTCTCTCTGGAGCAAGTTGTCATACAGTAAAGCCAAACGCAAACACTGAATAACAAAGTCTGCTCAGCAAACACTTTCCGAGCCATCACATATATACTGTTGTAAGTTTAGTTTCTCCTAAATCATGTGATTTCTCCTAAACTAAAAATCAGAAACTAGCTTGTGCCGTATATGGATTTTCCTGTATTATACCAATCTCTCTTGATGTGTGTGCACATGCACACTTTGTGGCCATTGGCTAATTACTTATCAGTACTACATGCACATAGCGTGCTGGTAGTCACAGAGCAAACTAATACATAGTACAATCCCCTTGTGTCCTCTCTCCCTAAAACTGAAACATTGTGGACATCTTAGGCTCACTGTATCCTCAGTCTCTCACCACCTCCCAAGGTTATATCCACCTTATATGAAAGGCCTGCTCAGCTCCAGCCAAATATGTATCCTTGAAGTGTCATTCCTCAGTTCCCGAGAAAGCACTGTATGTTACCAAGATGCTAACTTATTAGGCTAACTTGTGAGCAGGGGCGTATCTGACCTTCAGCGGTAGGGGGGGCCAGAGCCGAGGTGAGGGGGCACATTTTAGCCCCCCCCGGCACCGCCGCCACCCCTCCGCCGCCGCCATCATTGCCATCATCATCGCTGACACCCCCCTCGCCGCCACCGACCCTCTTGACCCCCCCTCGACCCCCCCGCTCGTGCAGGACGTCAGACTCAGAAACCTGAAAGGAAGGAAGAAGACTTTGGCTGGCGGAGGATGGGGTCCCTGCCAGCCCAGGTAGGCGACGGCGAGCGGGCAGGTGAGCGGGCAGGGGGGTCGATGGTAGGGGGGTCCAGGGCCAAATCTACAGGGGCCCTGGCCACCATGGCCCTATAGCAGTGATGCCCCTGCTTGTGAGAACCAGACAGAGCCATGTGAAGGCTTTTGTCATATAACAGGTCTAACAAAGGAAGGAATATACAACCGTCTCAGGTAGGGAAATGTTTAGGCATAGGAAATCTGTTAATTGCAAGCAGCACATAAGTAAAATGCTGGCACTGGGTAATCAGGAAAAAATATGACCTTGAGTGGAAGGGAGAAAAGCAACAGTTTTTTTTTTTAAACATGCTTTTGAGCAGACAACACAGATTGCTTTGGATCTGTGGCCAGTGCAAATAGAAGTAGAATTAAGTGTTTCAGTGAATGAAAATTATGCTAATTGGAGCCTTTGGCAAAAACAAAGGAATTGGGTAACACTGGGATTTTAGAGCCTTAGGTTTTTAGAAGTAGGAAAGAAAATATACTTCTTTTGAGAAAAGAAAATATACTCCTTTTGAGAAACAGCTATTAGCACATTATTGGGCTCTGGTGGATACCGAGCAGTTAACTATAGGACATGTGGTTGTCCTGAGATCTGAAATACCAATAATGCAATGGATACATAGCTCCCCAAAAACTCATCGGATAGGGCATGCACAAGAAGCCAGCATAATTAAATGGAAGTGGTATATTCAGGAAAGAACAAAATCAGGGATTGGGGGAATTCCCTTGCTGCATGAAAAAGTGGCAGCCCTTCCAGAAACAGGACAAACTGGAACGGGTGGAGAGCTCAGTCAGGTGGGGAAAAGCATATGATCAATGAACTAATGAGGAGCAGCAACATGCGTGGTTTACAGCATAGGAGCCAACTTTTCAAAATGATTGGGGGTGCTGAAATTTCTTTTTTTTTTTTTTTTACAGGTGGTGCCCCTCCCCCTTTTCCCCCTTCCCCTCATTCCCCTCCCTCTCCCTCATCCCCTCCCCTGTCCCCCCTCACTCGTCCCCCCTCCACCTCCCTCCGAGTTCCAGGCCCTCTCCCTCCCTCCCAGTTCCAGTCCCTCCCAGTTCCAGGCCCCCCTCCCTTCCCTCTCTCTCTCCTTTCCCTCCCCCTCCCTCCCAGTTCCAGGGTCCCCCCTCCCAGTTCCAGGGTGGTCCCTTCCCTCCCTTCCTCCCTCCCAGTTCCAGTCCCCCCTCCCTCTGAGTTCCAGGGTCCTCCCTCCCTCCCCTCTCTCCCTCCCTCCGAGTTCCAGGGTCCCCCCTCCCTCCCAGTTTCAGGGTCCCCCTCCCTCCTTCTGAGTTCCACAGGGTCCCCCCTTCCCTCCCTCCCTCCGAGTTCCACAGGGTTCCCCCTCCCTCCGTCCCTCCGAGTTCCAGGGTCGTCTTCCCTTCCTCCAAGTTCCAGGGTCATCGTCCCTCCCTTCAAGTTCCAGGCCCCTCCCGCTGAACCACCGGAACCGCCGCTCTGATTGTGATGTTCCTTTGAACAATAGGGTGATCAGCAGTTTCCTGTTTCCGCAAGGGCGGGACCAGAGCTGAGAGAGAGAGAATTGAAAACTGAACTAAGGGCCGAGTCTGCACGCTTTTTACCGCTGCTGCCGGCCGCCATTACGGTGGTTCAGCGAGCCATAAAAGTAAGCATTTATGTTTTTAAAAGAACAGTTTTTGCATTGTATTTCAAGATTATTGACCTCTCAGCTCTTGATAGTCTTAAAAAATGGCTATTGTATCTGCGTCTCACGTTGCCATCTTGACGAACCCTTTCTACTGGTGGCAGGTACATGCAAATGATAGTTTCATGAAGTTCTACTTTTTAGCCTACAGATGAAGAAAAAGAGAAAGCTGGTGAAACATCGAAAGCCAGGAACCTGATTCAGTCCAATCATGGTCAAATTGAAACAGGACTAATTAGCAAGTAAATCAGGAGGCCGAGACACAGACTTCCAAAGCAAGGCAACTTTTATTAGCTAGCTGTCACAGTACTAAGTTCAGACTCAGGATACTGCGCCCCGAGCGTCACCTGACACTCGTTCTTATACAAATTAGTGGTCATGCGCATAAAACACACCATACATCACACATACACATGCGCAGTACATGCACATGCGCAATACATTAGTAGTTCTGTAGTTCTCACAGAGAAAAGATACGTCAGTTTCATAGCTTTCATAGAAATTGTTACTTTGCAAGAAATGTAACTTATTGCAGTGTTCCAGCACATTCACACAATACAGCCTCTACACATGGATCACGAGACTGCACGGGCAGAGCCAGCTGCCTCCCTTACAAACCTAAATTGCTGACTACTACAACTTGTTATCTAGCTGCTGGTTAACAAATAGATATTACTAGTAAAAAAGTCCAAACTGCACAGTTTTAGGTTTTAGTCTAGGCTCATTATAGAAAAGCTGAGGTTTTGGTACAAAGCAAAGGTGCAAGTGTGAATGCAAAGTCCAAATAGAAAATCCTGCTAGTGCAAAAGTCCACAAAAGTCCAAATAGAGTAAACAGTGCAAGTCAAGTTTTGCAAGTTCAGTGGCAGTGCAAGTTTTGCCCCCTACAATCCCCCCTGTGATACTTTATCAATTGTTCAAGTGAAAAGTATCACAACAACGGAGGTGGTGTAAATGTAGAGAAGTTCAAGAAGTGATGGCCCTAAGATTCCTTTCGTGGCTGTTGAGTTCTTCACCGGGGTTGAGACGAAAGGTCCCTATTGGACGCTCCCCCCTTTGTAACCGGTCTTTGCCAGGAAAGGTGTAGATGGCCCAGAGGGCAAGTCGTGCACAGTATCTGGAAAAATACAAAGGAGGTTAGGTTAGTGTGGGAGGATAGAGGTGTGGTGGAATGTTGCTGAAGTTAGGAGTCATCATCAGAGGAATCAGGATCCTCTTCTACCAAAGGCAGGGAGGAATACATCTGGAGAGACATAATTTGCAGAGTTGTGCGCTGATCAGCAATGCGTTCCATGGCCCTGCGAGCAAAAGACAAAACACATGGAAGTAAACAGGGTAAGAACACAAGGCCCCCAAACAGGCAGATCCCGAAAAATATCAATTTCTTCCACCACGTGCCCCCAAACAGAGAATCCCACCAACTATCACCTAGCATAGATGTCCATCTCTGGACGGGAACATGTGCAAGCTTTCTAATGTCATTAGCTATATTTAGTACCGCAGCTGCAGTATCATCAATGTTCAGGCAACATTTGGAAGTATTCCACTTCCCACAGACCCCGCCTTCTTCCGCAAGAAGGTAATCCAGTGCCAACCGATTCTGATAGATGGCAGTTCGCATTTGGGTTTGTTGCTTGGCTATAAGCTCTAGAGCTTCAGCCGTATGATTGATGATGACTTCTACTACAGCTTGCAACTGGATAATACGATTTAACATATAAATAGGAGTGCGATATCCCCAAGATCCATCTTGGGCCCATGTTACGGGTCCATATGTCTCTATGACCCGCTCTGGAGGCGACTCATCCGATCCCCACTTCTATTCTCCTCCGATGGGGAAGGACCTGCGGGAATGATGAGTTAAATCATCATACAATGGTGTGCCTAAATCTGCAGCCGCAGAGTGAGGCAGCAAGAAAAAAACAGGATAAATTTACCCAATAGTACAAGATCCTGACCAGGTACCCGGCAAGCGGGCATATGCAGTATATCCACAGATCCAGAATAACCCATCAGGTGCTTGCCAATTTCGAGCACCCCGAAGACCTGGGTTATTCCAGTGGCCTCTCAACTGAGAGACTCCCTGAAAGGGGTTAGGTCCAGAGCAATTAAACAGTTGGATGGTATCAGTAAAATTATAAGGGAAACATAAGTTGTTGGCAACAGAGCTGGGATACCATGTGACAGCGGCCGGCCAATATTGCACCTGAGTGCCATTAACAGTAAGGATGGAAACACAAGGAGTGTCTCCTACAGGACTAGTGAAATTGCCATCAGGATACCGAGAAATATATTCATGGCCTATCACCAGTGAGCTAAGAGTCCATTGACCAGCACGCTGTGTATAGGAGGGGCGCTTAGTCCAATTCCAGGCTGTTAGTTGTTCTGGAGTCATGGGGGAACCTCGCCAGGGCCAGGATTCTCCCATCAAGGCTCCCCCACAAATCCAACAGTTGGTAACATTAAGAGCCCGTCCAATGCGGGAAGTCAGATCAATAAACAAATTTTTCCCTTGTTTGAAAACATCATCAAAATCAGAAGTAAGGTGTACAACAGAGTCATATAAAGCAGTACTACGGTTAGCCCCTGTATTGAGGGGTGGGGGAGGAACAGGTCGGGTAAGTCGTGCGACAGCTTTCTGCACCAGTAATTCCGGTACTATGTCCTGTTTCCCTCCCCCGTCAGACAGGCCCCACTGTCCAGCATAGGTGGCACAAGCTATCGGTCTGCCTTTAGGACAGGTATGCTACTGCTCGTTGCCAAGTACCGACTGTTTGCGTTAGTACTCCAAGTGCCTGGCCCTTCTTTTCATCTACAAACAGGTGGAAAGGCTTCGTTATGTCTGGGAGTCCAAGTGCTGGGGGGGATACAAGGGCTGTTTTCAAATCAGCTAGGGCCCTCAATTCGTGTTTTTCCCACTGGATGTCCCGTCTGTGGCCGTGACAACCCTCAGACTTACCCTGTTTCTGGGAGTCAGTGTCTGTGCTGGCTTCTGCTTGTCTCTGTGTCTGTGTCTGTCTTAGGTTCTCTCTGGCTCTGTGTGCTGATTGCCCTACTGAACCTCACCTGTGTGGGCTATGCCTCTTCCAAGATGGCTGCCGCCTCTTCCTCTTTGCCAGTATCCAAGATGGCCCCCGCTGTTCCTTCCTATGGGCTGACTGCTCTGTGTGTCAAGCCTCTGTTTGGTTGCAAGGTGATTGCTGCAGCTGTGGCTCTGGTGTTGAGAGGCTTTATTAATCACTTGAAGACTACAGTCCTGGCCTTTGCATCTCATCTAAAGGTCCTGGTGTATAGAGTGCTCTGTACACAGTTTCAGTGTTTGCTCTGTGTGAGTTTCTATGTTTGTTTAGACTAGCTAGCTTAGGCACCGTCTGGCTTGTAGCCTGTGCTTAGCTCTGCTAGTTCTCTGTGTTTGTTTCCAGTGCATGACTAGCTAGCTTAGGCACCGTCTGGCTTGTAGCCTGTGTATAGCTTTGCTAGTGCTCTGTGTTTGTTTCCAGTGCATGACTAGCTAGCTTAGGCACCGTCTGGCTTGTAGCCCGTGTATAGCTTTGCTAGTGCTCTGTGTTTGTTTAGACTAGCCAGCTTAGGCACCGTCTGGCTTGTAGCCTGTGCATAGCTCTGCTAGTTCTCTGTGTTTGTTCCTAGTGTTAGACTAGCCGCCCTTGCTAGCCACTATCCCAAGACTGTGTTTGTTCCTAATGTTAGACTAGCCGCCCTTGCTAGCCACTATCCCAAGACTGTGTTTGTTCCTAGTGTTAGACTAGCCGCCCTTGCTAGCCACTATCCCAAGACTGTGTTTGTTCCTAGTGTTAGACTAGCCGCCCTTGCTAGCCACTATCCCAAGACTGTGTTTGTTCCTAGTGTTAGACTAGCCGCCCTTGCTAGCCACTATCCCAAGACTGTGTTTGTTCCTAGTGTTAGACTAGCCGCCCTTGCTAGCCACTATCCCAAGACTGTGTTTGTTCCTAGTGTTAGACTAACCGCCCTTGCTAGCCACTATCCCAAGACTGTGTTTGTTCCTAGTGTTAGACTAGCCGCCCTTGCTAGCCACTATCCCAAGACTGTGATTGTTCCTAGTGTAGACTAGCCAGCTTAGGCACCGTCTGGCTTGTAGCCTGTGCATAGCTCTGCTAGTTCTCTGTGTTTGTTCCTAGTGTTAGACTAGCCGCCCTTGCTAGCCACTATCCCAAGACTGTGATTGTTCCTAGTGTAGACTAGCCAGCTTAGGCACCGTCTGGCTTGTAGCCTGTGCATAGCTCTGCTAGTTCTCTGTGTTTGTTCCTGGTGCAGACTAGCCAGCTTAGGCACCGTCTGGCTTGTAGCCTGTGCATAGCTCTGCTAGTTCTCTGTGTTGGTTCCTAGTGACAGACTAGCCAGCTTAGGCACCGTCTGGCTTGTAGCCTGTGTAAAGCTTTGCTAGTGTTCTGCGTTTGTTTCCAGTGCATGACTTGTTAGCTTGGGCACAGCTTAGTTGTTAGCTGGTGTATAGCCTTCCAAGTCTCCTGAGTTTGCTCTGTGTATGTTCCTGTGTATGACTGGTTTGCCTGGGTATAGCGTTCCTATTAGCCTGGGTACAGTTTACTAGTCATTGTGTTGAATCCTGCCGACTGCCAGAACCCGGACAGTCCCTGCTTGTCTGCCTTGCCTTCGCCTAGGTGCCAGGGGGCACTCCTGGATCTTCATTCCTGCTGTTCCTGTAAGTCCTACCGGCTGCCAGAACCTGAGGGCTCAACCCTCGGGGAAAGGCAGTCAAGTGTAGGTGAAGCCTAGGTCCAGGGTGTTCCAGTTCCGCGGGTTCCGCTCCAGTGTGTTCCAGTCCAGCGGGTTTCACTCCTGTATGTTCCAGTCCAGTGGGGCCACTCCAGTGTGTCCAGTCCAGCGGGCCCCACTCCAGTGCGCACCCGTCCGGTGCATTCCAGTTCCGAGTGTTCCGGTGTAGAACTCCAGTCCGGAGTTCCGGTCCAGTCTTGTTTCCTCTCTACCTGGAAGGTGATTTTGCCTGCCACTGCCGCTCCACGGTAGTGGCCTATGGACTCACAAACCCCGCGCTCCCGGGGAAGAAGCCTGAAGGTATGCCAAGGTCCTCGAGAGCGCGGCAAGCGCGAGAGATGCGACAGGATGCAAAGGCCATGAGTTCGGCGAGATCATCGGTCCAGGTGGGCTTCATGCCCATAAGTTCGTGCCCTATGGACAATCCGAGGGGAACTTCTGATTTTTTTTTTGATTCCAAGGACAGCCTAGTTTCTTTTTTGGATCCCTATTTAAGGCTATGGGAGTACCGAGAGGAACTTCTGTCGAATCCAGCCTTTAAGGCTACTCCTGAAGCAGCAGCGGAAAGAAAGCGTGTCTACTGGAGTCTGGTCCACTATAACCCAGTTTCTGACATGGATTCGGCTATCACGCTCTGCGAGTACCGCCTCAGACTTCTGGAAAACCCAGCTCTGCGGGATACTCCGGAGGCTGAGATCGAAAGAAGACGCCGGGGACTTCCTCCGCTCGAGCCACCTCAGCCGAGCAGTCGGTCGTCCTATGGTGGGTTGGCTCTTCTTTACGACCCCAGTCCACCTGTGTCGAGTCCAGTTCGAGGAGGGAGTCCCGTGGAACCTCCAGCTAAGCCGCTGAGTTCGGGCCAAGGGACGGTCCTGACCATGTCTGTGAAGACGGGCCGAGTGAGGCGTCGGACCAAGCCCCTGACCCCAGTTCAAGTAGCACTGCCTCCTAAGCCACTGAGTCCAGTCCAGGGGATGCTTCATACTGAACCTCCAATTCCAGTCCAAGTTATGAGGAAGCTTAAGTCTCCTAGGCCAGTCCGAGGAAGGCGTTCGATGGAGCCTCGGATTTCTATGCAAGTGGCGCTGCAGGTCGAGCCTCCAGTCCTCGTTCAAGTGGCACGCCCTTTGAAGTCTCCGAGGCCAGTCCGAGGAAAGCTTTCGATGGAGCCTCGGATTCCTGTTCGAGCGGCGCTCCAGGGCGAGCTTCCGGTCCTTGTTCAAGTGGCACGCCCTCTGAAATCTCTGAGTCCAGTGCGAGGGGTGCTTCTGACGGAGTCTCCGAGACCTGTGCAAATGGCACTCCGGGTCGAGTCTCCGGTTCTTGTCCAAGTGACCCGTCCAGTCAAGCTACGAAGGCCAGTTCGAGTGGCGCTTCCGCTCGAGCCTCCGATCCTTGTCCAAAGGGTGTGTTCTGCCAAGCCTCAGTTAAAGTTCCGTCCCCGCCAGGAGGCAGAGGGCGTCCCGAGTTGCGATTCCAGTCAAGATGCTGAGTCTGGATCGAGTTGCAAGTCCAGTCAAGATGCTAAGTCTGGATCGAGTTGCAAGTCCAGTCAAGATGCTGAGTCTGGATCGAGGTGCAAGTCTAGTCAAGATGCTGAGTCTGGATCGAGTTGTAGTTCCAGTCAAGATGCTGAGTCTGGATCGAGTTGCAAGTCCAGTCAAGATGCTGAGTCTGGACCGAGTTGCAGTTCCAGTTAAGATGCTGAGTCTGGATCGAGTTGCAAGTCCAGTCAAGATGCTGAGTCTGGACCGAGTTGTAGTCCCAGTCAAGATGCTGAGTCTGAATCGAGTTGCAAGTCCAGTCAAGATGCTGAGTCTGGATCGAGTTGCAAGTCCAGTCAAGATGCTGAGTCTGGACCGAGTTGTAGTTCCAGTCAAGATGCTGAGTCTGCACCGAGTGCAGAGGCCAGTCGAGATACTGAGTCCATGATGAGTGCTGAGTCTGCACAGAGTGCAGAGGCCAGCCAAGATATTGAGTCTGCTTTTGAGGATGAGATGACATTCCAAGGGCACCGTGATAAACTTTGTTCTGATCCTGCCCTGGGGAATATTCCTGAAGCTAAGGCTAGAGAGACGTCCCAGTCCGGTCAGAGGGGTGCGTCCAGCCTTGCAGCTGAATCTCTTCCCGGTTCCAGGTCCGACCAAGATGTTGAGGTCGTCCTAAGTTCCAGTGTTCGTCAGGAGGCTGACTTTCTGCTGAGTGCCCGTGCCAGTCAGGCTCCTGAATCCAGTTCCAGTCAAGGGGTTGAGGCCAGTCCGGGTCCCTATCCCGGCTCCGTGTTGGATGCCAACCCGGGGGCTAGTTCCAGATCCATTTCTGTTCAGACTTCTAGCTCCTGTCAAGATGGGAATGCCACTTCGAGCCTCAGCCCAGCTTCTGATGTCAGCTGGGGTAGTGACTCCAGCTCTGTTCCTGTCATTTCATGGATTTGCCAAGAGGTTCAGGACATTGTGGGTTCCCTCAGGGGAGGGTTACTTTTGAATTGTGTTCCTCTTGATGCATCCATGTTCCTGAGTTTGCCCCGTGGTGACTCGAAGGAGCTTCCTGGTCACAAGTTCTACTTTTGTCTGCCAGTTTTGAACTTCATTGTGACTTCCAGCCCAGTGATCTATGTCTGGCTTTTGAGACCTATCAGGAAGTTTCACCATAGTTACCCCTGGATACCTGACCGTCTCCGGGAGACCGAGAGGGGGGGTCTTGAGGAGGGGATACTGTCCCGTCTGTGGCCGTGACAACCCTCAGACTTACCCTGTTTCTGGGAGTCAGTGTCTGTGCTGGCTTCTGCTTGTCTCTGTGTCTGTGTCTGTGTCTGTCTTAGGTTCTCTCTGGCTCTGTGTGCTGATTGCCCTTCTGAACCTCACCTGTGTGGGCTATGCCTCTTCCAAGATGGCTGCCGCCTCTTCCTCTTTGCCAGTATCCAAGATGGCCCCCGCTGTTCCTTCCTATGGGCTGACTGCTCTGTGTGTCAAGCCTCTGTTTGGTTGCAAGGTGATTGCTGCAGCTGTGGCTCTGGTGTTTTGCGGGGCTTTATTAATCACTTGAAGACTACAGTCCTGGCCTTTGCATCTCATCTAAAGGTCCTGGTGTATAGAGTGCTCTGTACACAGTTTCAGTGTTTGCTCTGTGTGAGTTTCTATGTTTGTTTAGACTAGCTAGCTTAGGCACCGTCTGGCTTGTAGCCTGTGCTTAGCTCTGCTAGTTCTCTGTGTTTGTTTCCAGTGCATGACTAGCTAGCTTAGGCACCGTCTGGCTTGTAGCCTGTGTATAGCTTTGCTAGTGCTCTGTGTTTGTTTCCAGTGCATGACTAGCCAGCTTAGACACCGTCTGGCTTGTAGCCTGTGTATAGCTTTGCTAGTGCTCTGTGTTTGTTTCCAGTGCATGACTAGCTAGCTTAGGCACCGTCTGGCTTGTAGCCCGTGTATAGCTTTGCTAGTGCTCTGTGTTTGTTTAGACTAGCCAGCTTAGGCACCGTCTGGCTTGTAGCCTGTGCATAGCTCTGCTAGTTCTCTGTGTTTGTTCCTAGTGTTAGACTAGCCGCCCTTGCTAGCCACTATCCCAAGACTGTGTTTGTTCCTAGTGTTAGACTAGCCGCCCTTGCTAGCCACTATCCCAAGACTGTGTTTGTTCCTAGTGTTAGACTAGCCGCCCTTGCTAGCCACTATCCCAAGACTGTGTTTGTTCCTAGTGTTAGACTAGCCGCCCTTGCTAGCCACTATCCCAAGACTGTGTTTGTTCCTAGTGTTAGACTAGCCGCCCTTGCTAGCCACTATCCCAAGACTGTGTTTGTTCCTAGTGTTAGACTAGCCGCCCTTGCTAGCCACTATCCCAAGACTGTGTTTGTTCCTAGTGTTAGACTAACCGCCCTTGCTAGCCACTATCCCAAGACTGTGTTTGTTCCTAGTGTTAGACTAGCCGCCCTTGCTAGCCACTATCCCAAGACTGTGATTGTTCCTAGTGTAGACTAGCCAGCTTAGGCACCGTCTGGCTTGTAGCCTGTGCATTGCTCTGCTAGTTCTCTGTGTTTGTTCCTAGTGTTAGACTAGCCGCCCTTGCTAGCCACTATCCCAAGACTGTGATTGTTCCTAGTGTAGACTAGCCAGCTTAGGCACCGTCTGGCTTGTAGCCTGTGCATAGCTCTGCTAGTTCTCTGTGTTTGTTCCTGGTGCAGACTAGCCAGCTTAGGCACCGTCTGGCTTGTAGCCTGTGTAAAGCTTTGCTAGTGTTCTGCGTTTGTTTCCAGTGCATGACTTGTTAGCTTGGGCACAGCTTAGTTGTTAGCTGGTGTATAGCCTTCCAAGTCTCCTGAGTTTGCTCTGTGTATGTTCCTGTGTATGACTGGTTTGCCTGGGTATAGCGTTCCTATTAGCCTGGGTACTGTTTACTAGTCATTGTGTTGAATCCTGCCGACTGCCAGAACCCGGACAGTCCCTGCTTGTCTGCCTTGCCTTCGCCTAGGTGCCAGGGGGCACTCCTGGATCTTCATTCCTGCTGTTCCTGTAAGTCCTACCGGCTGCCAGAACCTGAGGGCTCAACCCTCGGGGAAAGGCAGTCAAGTGTAGGTGAAGCCTAGGTCCAGGGTGTTCCAGTTCCGCAGGTTCCGCTCCAGTGTGTTCCAGTCCAGCGGATTTCACTCCTGTATGTTCCAGTCCAGTGGGGCCACTCCAGTGTGTCCAGTCCAGCGGGCCCCACTCCAGTGCGCACCCGTCCGGTGCATTCCAGTTCCGAATGTTCCGGTGTAGAACTCCAGTCCGGAGTTCCGGTCCAGTCTTGTTTCCTCTCTACCTGGAAGGTGATTTTGCCTGCCACTGCCGCTCCACGGTAGTGGCCTATGGACTCACAAACCCCGCGCTCCCGGGGAAGAAGCCTGAAGGTATGCCAAGGTCCTCGAGAGCGCGGCAGGATGCAAAGGCCATGAGTTCGGCGAGATCATCGGTCCAGGTGGGCTTCATGCCCATAAGTTCGTGCCCTATGGACAATCCGAGGGGAACTTCTGATTTTTTTTTTGATTCCAAGGACAGCCTAGTTTCTTTTTTGGATCCCTATTTAAGGCTATGGGAGTACCGAGAGGAACTTCTGTCGAATCCAGCCTTTAAGGCTACTCCTGAAGCAGCAGCGGAAAGAAAGCGTGTCTACTGGAGTCTGGTCCACTATAACCCAGTTTCTGACATGGATTCGGCTATCACACTCTGCGAGTACCGCCTCAGACTTCTGGAAACCCAGCTCTGCGGGATACTCCGGAGGCTGAGATCGAAAGAAGACGCCGGGGACTTCCTCCGCTCGAGCCACCTCAGCCGAGCAGTCGGTCGTCCTATGGTGGGTTGGCTCTTCTTTACGACCCCAGTCCACCTGTGTCGAGTCCAGTTCGAGGAGGGAGTCCCGTGGAACCTCCAGCTAAGCCGCTGAGTTCGGGCCAAGGGACGGTCCTGACCATGTCTGTGAAGACGGGCCGAGTGAGGCGTCGGACCAAGCCCCTGACCCCAGTTCAAGTAGCGCTGCCTCCTAAGCCACTGAGTCCAGTCCAGGGGATGCTTCATACTGAACCTCCAATTCCAGTCCAAGTCACGAGGAAGCTTAAGTCTCCTAGGCCAGTCCGAGGAAGGCGTTCGATGGAGCCTCGGATTTCTATGCAAGTGGCGCTGCAGGTCGAGCCTCCAGTCCTCGTTCAAGTGGCACGCCCTTTGAAGTCTCCGAGGCCAGTCCGAGGAAAGCTTTCGATGGAGCCTCGGATTCCTGTTCGAGCGGCGCTCCAGGGCGAGCTTCCGGTCCTTGTTCAAGTGGCACGCCCTCTGAAATCTCTGAGTCCAGTGCGAGGGGTGCTTCTGACAGAGTCTCCGAGACCTGTGCAAATGGCACTCCGGGTCGAGTCTCCGGTTCTTGTCCAAGTGACCCGTCCAGTCAAGCTACGAAGGCCAGTTCGAGTGGCGCTTCCGCTCGAGCCTCCGATCCTTGTCCAAAGGGTGTGTTCTGCCAAGCCTCAGTTAAAGTTCCGTCCCCGCCAGGAGGCAGAGGGCGTCCCGAGTTGCGATTCCAGTCAAGATGCTGAGTCTGGATCGAGTTGCAAGTCCAGTCAAGATGCTAAGTCTGGATCGAGTTGCAAGTCCAGTCAAGAGGCTGAGTCTGGATCGAGTTGTAGTTCCAGTCAAGATGCTGAGTCTGGATCGAGTTGCAAGTCCAGGCAAGATGCTGAGTCTGGACCGAGTTGCAGTTCCAGTCAAGAAGCTGAGTCTGGATCGAGTTGCAAGTCCAGTCAAGATGCTGAGTCTGGATCGAGTTGCAAGTCCAGTCAAGATGCTGAGTCTGGACCGAGTTGCAGTCCCAGTCAAGATGCTGAGTCTGAATCGAGTTGCAAGTCCAGTCAAGATGCTGAGTCTGGATCGAGTTGCAAGTCCAGTCAAGATGCTGAGTCTGGATCGAGTTGCAAGTCCAGGCAAGATGCTGAGTCTGGACCGAGTTGCAGTTCCAGTCAAGAAGCTGAGTCTGGATCGAGTTGCAAGTCCAGTCAAGATGCTGAGTCTGGACCGAGTTGTAGTTCCAGTCAAGATGCTGAGTCTGAATCGAGTTGCAAGTCCAGTCAAGATGCTGAGTCTGGATCGAGTTGCAAGTCCAGTCAAGATGCTGAGTCTGGATCGAGTTGCAAGTCCAGGCAAGATGCTGAGTCTGGACCGAGTTGCAGTTCCAGTCAAGAAGCTGAGTCTGGATCGAGTTGCAAGTCCAGTCAAGATGCTGAGTCTGGACCGAGTTGTAGTCCCAGTCAAGATGCTGAGTCTGAATCGAGTTGCAAGTCCAGTCAAGATGCTGAGTCTGGATCGAGTTGCAAGTCCAGTCAAGATGCTGAGTCTGGACCGAGTTGTAGTTCCAGTCAAGATGCTGAGTCTGCACCGAGTGCAGAGGCCAGTCGAGATACTGAGTCCATGATGAGTGCTGAGTCTGCACAGAGTGCAGAGGCCAGCCAAGATATTGAGTCTGCTTTTGAGGATGAGATGACATTCCAAGGGCCCCGTGATAAACTTTGTTCTGATCCTGCCCTGGGGAATATTCCTGAAGCTAAGGCTAGAGAGACGTCCCAGTCCGGTCAGAGGGGTGCGTCCAGCCTTGCAGCTGAATCTCTTCCCGGTTCCAGGTCCGACCAAGATGTTGAGGTCGTCCTAAGTTCCAGTGTTCGTCAGGAGGCTGACTTTCTGCTGAGTGCCCGTGCCAGTCAGGCTCCTGAATCCAGTTCCAGTCAAGGGGTTGAGGCCAGTCCGGGTCCCTATCCCGGCTCCGTGTTGGATGCCAACCCGGGGGCTAGTTCCAGATCCATTTCTGTTCAGACTTCTAGCTCCTGTCAAGATGGGAATGCCACTTCGAGCCTCAGCCCAGCTTCTGATGTCAGCTGGGGTAGTGACTCCAGCTCTGTTCCTGTCATTTCATGGATTTGCCAAGAGGTTCAGGACATTGTGGGTTCCCTCAGGGGAGGGTTACTTTTGAATTGTGTTCCTCTTGATGCATCCATGTTCCTGAGTTTGCCCCGTGGTGACTCGAAGGAGCTTCCTGGTCACAAGTTCTACTTTTGTCTGCCAGTTTTGAACTTCATTGTGACTTCCAGCCCAGTGATCTATGTCTGGCTTTTGAGACCTATCAGGAAGTTTCACCATAGTTACCCCTGGATACCTGACCGTCTCCGGGAGACCGAGAGGGGGGTCTTGAGGAGGGGATACTGTCCCGTCTGTGGCCGTGACAACCCTCAGACTTACCCTGTTTCTGGGAGTCAGTGTCTGTGCTGGCTTCTGCTTGTCTCTGTGTCTGTGTCTGTCTTAGGTTCTCTCTGGCTCTGTGTGCTGATTGCCCTTCTGAACCTCACCTGTGTGGGCTATGCCTCTTCCAAGATGGCTGCCGCCTCTTCCTCTTTGCCAGTATCCAAGATGGCCCCCGCTGTTCCTTCCTATGGGCTGACTGCTCTGTGTGTCAAGCCTCTGTTTGGTTGCAAGGTGATTGCTGCAGCTGTGGCTCTGGTGTTGCGGGGCTTTATTAATCACTTGAAGACTACAGTCCTGGCCTTTGCATCTCATCTAAAGGTCCTGGTGTATAGAGTGCTCTGTACACAGTTTCAGTGTTTGCTCTGTGTGAGTTTCTATGTTTGTTTAGACTAGCTAGCTTAGGCACCGTCTGGCTTGTAGCCTGTGCTTAGCTCTGCTAGTTCTCTGTGTTTGTTTCCAGTGCATGACTAGCTAGCTTAGGCACCGTCTGGCTTGTAGCCTGTGTATAGCTTTGCTAGTGCTCTGTGTTTGTTTCCAGTGCATGACTAGCTAGCTTAGGCACCGTCTGGCTTGTAGCCCGTGTATAGCTTTGCTAGTGCTCTGTGTTTGTTTAGACTAGCCAGCTTAGGCACCGTCTGGCTTGTAGCCTGTGCATAGCTCTGCTAGTTCTCTGTGTTTGTTCCTAGTGTTAGACTAGCCGCCCTTGCTAGCCACTATCCCAAGACTGTGTTTGTTCCTAGTGTTAGACTAGCCGCCCTTGCTAGCCACTATCCCAAGACTGTGTTTGTTCCTAGTGTTAGACTAACCGCCCTTGCTAGCCACTATCCCAAGACTGTGTTTGTTCCTAGTGTTAGACTAGCCGCCCTTGCTAGCCACTATCCCAAGACTGTGATTGTTCCTAGTGTAGACTAGCCAGCTTAGGCACCGTCTGGCTTGTAGCCTGTGCATAGCTCTGCTAGTTCTCTGTGTTTGTTCCTAGTGTTAGACTAGCCGCCCTTGCTAGCCACTATCCCAAGACTGTGATTGTTCCTAGTGTAGACTAGCCAGCTTAGGCACCGTCTGGCTTGTAGCCTGTGCATAGCTCTGCTAGTTCTCTGTGTTTGTTCCTGGTGCAGACTAGCCAGCTTAGGCACCGTCTGGCTTGTAGCCTGTGCATAGCTCTGCTAGTTCTCTGTGTTGGTTCCTAGTGACAGACTAGCCAGCTTAGGCACCGTCTGGCTTGTAGCCTGTGTAAAGCTTTGCTAGTGTTCTGCGTTTGTTTCCAGTGCATGACTTGTTAGCTTGGGCACAGCTTAGTTGTTAGCTGGTGTATAGCCTTCCAAGTCTCCTGAGTTTGCTCTGTGTATGTTCTTGTGTATGACTGGTTTGCCTGGGTATAGCGTTCCTATTAGCCTGGGTACAGTTTACTAGTCATTGTGTTGAATCCTGCCGACTGCCAGAACCCGGACAGTCCCTGCTTGTCTGCCTTGCCTTCGCCTAGGTGCCAGGGGGCACTCCTGGATCTTCATTCCTGCTGTTCCTGTAAGTCCTACCGGCTGCCAGAACCTGAGGGCTCAACCCTCGGGGAAAGGCAGTCAAGTGTAGGTGAAGCCTAGGTCCAGGGTGTTCCAGTTCCGCGGGTTCCGCTCCAGTGTGTTCCAGTCCAGCGGGTTTCACTCCTGTATGTTCCAGTCCAGTGGGGCCACTCCAGTGTGTCCAGTCCAGCGGGCCCCACTCCAGTGCGCACCCGTCCGGTGCGTTCCAGTTCCGAGTGTTCCGGTGTAGAACTCCAGTCCGGAGTTCCGGTCCAGTCTTGTTTCCTCTCTACCTGGAAGGTGATTTTGCCTGCCACTGCCGCTCCACGGTAGTGGCCTATGGACTCACAAACCCCGCGCTCCCGGGGAAGAAGCCTGAAGGTATGCCAAGGTCCTCGAGAGCGCGGCAAGCGCGAGAGAAGCGACACTGGAAGGGTTGGGCCTCGGGTTCAGGCCCTTTCAGTTTGGCGTACAGGTCTTGGGTCAAAACAGCAAAATTGAGGATCCATATTTGGCAATAACCAGCTGCCCCCCACAATGCCTGCAGTTCCTTTTTGTTTGTTGGTGTGGGCTGGTCACAGATGGCTTGAGTACGGGGTGTACCAAGCCTCCAGGTACCTTCCCGGAGGCGAAATCCCAGATACTCGACTTCGATCTCGCATATCTGTGCCTTCTTTCGGCTGGCTTGGTACCCTTGGAGGCTCATTTTCAAAGCACTTAGCCTCCCAAAGTTCCATAGAAACCTATGGAACTTAGCCTCTCAAAGTGCTTTGAAAATATGCCTCTTGGGCTTCCAGGGTTTTCAGGAGGTAGAGGGTAGCTTCTGCACAGTCAGTGTACGTTTCCCGGGCCACCAATAGGTCGTCTACATACTGGACGACAGGCCCG